>NC_134234.1:183665560-184915560 GCF_965152275.1 Natator depressus | reverse complement strand
ATATTAGGGTGTATGCTCTACATGGCTCCCTACACACCCAAGCAGTGCCTCCCATGTCCACACTGCTGTTTTTGGAAGTGTAGTGTCCAGTGGCCTCCTCCCTGATGGAGCCTTTCCCCACCTCAGCAAAAGGCTCCTACAGCAGGGAAATGCTCTGGCAATTGGGGAGGGAACTGGAAAAGGCTGCAGCATCTTCCCGCTGCCAGAGCCTTTCACTGCTGCGCGTAGCTACACACCACAGTGTACACACAACCTGCTTTTCCCTGTGCTACATGTATCATACGCTCTGCCACAAGTGTAGACAAGGCCATAGCTGCAGCCAAATAGTCAAGCTCTTTCTACGGATTAGCACTCCTGTTTCAGTTTATTTAAAGCGAGGTCAGTTGAGAGGAGAGAAGTAGTATTTTGTGATGATTTGGGGAAATGGAAGAGAGTGGTCACAAGTAAGAGTGTCATAGCCTGAAGAAATAAGCTCTGGTGTGGTACAATATCTCTCTTCTAGTTTGGGGAAGGGGGAGTGTGGGAGGAAATAGTTCTACATGGTTCTGATTTTCATTAAAGCTCTCCTCATCTAACATTTGTGGGTTTTTTAAGGATTATTTTTTTGACCCACTGCATTAAACTGCCTAAGCCTAATTTGCATAACAGTGAGGCTAGGATCAGCTGTTGTCACTAATTAAAGTAATATGTTTTCAAGGAACACTGGTCTTAAACAATTCTGTGCGCTACTGTTGCAGTTTTAATGGTTATTTTCCACATCATTTTAATTTCAGAATCTTATTGACAGGAAGAGCCTTGAATGCAATCCAAGACCAGGAAAAGTAAGTGTGATCTTGTCACGGTGTAGGTTAATATGATTTAAATCACCATCAATATTTTAAGGAGTAGCAAAATTTTGAAAGAAAAAACGTTATGTCAAATTTGAGTACTTGTAATGCTGCACATGCTAATCATTAGATTAGATGCAAAAAAATTCTAGCCTAGGGGAAGCCTGCTTAGTTTGTCTGATTATTTAGTTCAGCAGTCTACAATTGAAGAAAATATGTGCAGTGCTGGTAGCGCATATACGAAATCAGAACCTGTTTAATAAAAAGCAGAAATTAGGAACCTAATCCATATGTTGAAGTGCCCCTTGTGCACATATAATGTCTGTTGTTTTAGATGATTATTTATGACATTCATGGGGAGAAAAGTAAACGAGAAATATACCATGATCTACCAGATGCCACATCCTGGATCTTTCCAGTAGGAACATTGCTTAGAGTTGTTAGAGGATGGTAAGTAATACATGCCTTATTTAAATGGTATCTTTTCAGAAGATAAATGTGTATTTTTGTTGTACCTCTGCCTCTATTATTTATAACACAAGCTTGATATGCAGGAGCATCTTTTCTTGGTTTATAATTACAGTGACATTTACAAGTAAAGCAATATGGTAAGTATTCCCTCTGCTGGGAACTAGCTTAAAGCAGAAGGAAGTTTGTTTTGTAACCAAAGCTAAGTTTTCACAGTTTAATTTCATTAACCACGTGATGTTGTAAAATGAGCTGTAAGACATACATGCTCAGCTGCTGTTTGAAACATGGCGTTAAAAAGGGAGCATAGACATAGTGAGATACAGAAGAATATTTAGGATAGACTATATGAATCTTTCTAAATCCATTTGCAAAGCTTTAGTGCACAATGAGGTAATAGATGCTTTGGAAAGCTAAGGCTGTGAATGCATCTGTCATACATGTGTGCCTACAGTTATTTTATACAGCATAGGCTTCTTGAAGTAAGTGCATCAGACCATTCTTCTCCCCCACACCATAATACAGTTTCATGGTAACATTAATATAGTTTGAGACTGGCCCAGTTATTTCTTCAAATGTTTTATGCTTGTTTAGTAACCACTGGGTGCCATAGTGGTAGTTGCATGTTTTACAATTATATGGAATCCAGGACCCGGCTTAGTTAATTCGCCTGGAACTAGAAAAGTAGGGTGTTTAACTTGCTTCGCTTTTCCAATTACTGCTTAGATTTCTGCAAATAAGGCTTTTAATCATTCTGGTTAGTCATAACCTTGGGCTCTCAAGTAGGTGCATCTAAATATATATGTTTGGGACACAGAGCTATATAATAGAAGGGAAGAAATGACTATTTTATTTTTTAAGTACAGAAATGAAGCACAACTTACGTTTGACAAGTGGAATATGGATAGAGAGGGACAGTGCATGAAGGGACACTGATAACTGGCTTCGTGGAAAGAGCTCTCTACTGAACTTTCCTAGCATGAGTGTTGTATAGCCATGGTTTTAGTCTGCATAATAGTTACAATTCTCTTAATGATTTCATTATTACAGCTGGATTTTGTATGAAAAACCAAAATTCCAAGGAGAGAAATATGTGCTAGAAGAAGGAGAAATGGTCCTGAATCGTCTTTGGGATCTTCGGGACATGAAACACCATCCAAGGAACCTTGCAGTTGGTTCTATCAAACACGTAACAAAGGTATAGACTTTGTTGATAATAGGACACAAAATGCAAACGTTAACATCAATAGTAGCAGTGTCCTTGTAAGAACGGATGCTGCGTGTCTGCTGTATGTTTCCTGTCTCGTCTTCAGACTAGTGGCCAGGGGACCTTCAGACTGTTGACACAAGTCTCAGAGTTTTGAACTTTTTGAAGCCTTTTGATCCTTACCTCACTGTCCAATTCTTCAACTTTCTTCTTCCCAACCCAAGACTGTACTCTTCACTTTCTTCTTAAGTGCCTAAGTCTACTCATCTTCCTCTGAATGTAATAAGCAGATAGTTTATATGCTCTTGCCCCACAAAAATCTTCAGCCTGACTCACTGCTGCTCCTTCTTTATCACAGACATTTGATTGCCCAATTAATTTAAATCATAGGAATTAATTCTGATTCTTTGTTACAAACATTTTTCTGTTAAACACTGGACTGTCCACAACAGTCTGTGTGGTTCTCCTTTTGGGCACTAATGGTCGCTAATTAGTATCTGTACCAAATATTCTTTAAAAATTGTGCCTTACCATTTTCCAATATAGTTTTTTTCAGTTACTGTAATATTCTTGCAGATAATATACTGATGGGTGTAATAGACTTAAGATGATTAGATAAGAGACAGTTCAGAAACATGACCGACTGTGATGTTCAGTTAAGTGAGTCCCTTTTGAATAGGTATAAGCCAGATTTCACTTATGGAAATAAAATATGGGACTGGAAAAACACACCACATAACTCAGATAACAAAAACAAAACATGAACCTCAGCCTAACCTTTCTCCCCAAGCTTGCCTGTTCCCAGGATCTCCTGTAGAATCTACTCTATGTTCTAGTCCCCTCTGCTACAGAGAAATGTCTTGTATCTCAATTAGAGTTAAAATCCACCTGCCAGTGAGTCAGTAGTTGTTACTCTTAATCTTTAGTTTAGGATGGCTCCATGTAGCATTTTAGGAACTGCCCCTGTTACAGTATCCTTTGTCAGTAAAATGGGGAAGGAATGGGTCTAAACACCATGATGTTCACTGGGTATTCTCGTATTTATCAAGCTTCATTGCATATCATCTGTGTGGTTTGTCAAGTATATACCAACTTGCTATCATGATATTTCAGTTTCTAATATGCACAATCCCAAGTCTGTACTTAGAATTCACTATCAAATCCAGATATGGCTAAAGGGAAGAGAACTGCTTTTCTTAGTATATAGTTTGGGCTGAAATTGTATTGCAGTAACTCCTCGCTTAACATTGTTGTTATGTTCCTGGAAAATGCTACTTTAAGCGAAATGATGTTAACCCCCACCTATTTACATTAATTCTTCTGGGGAAATTGGATTCGCTTAAGTTCCACGGAAATTTTGTTCGCCAGACAAAAGACTATACTGAAATATACACACACACACACACATACACCTATACACAGGATAAGTTTTAAACAATTTAGTACTGTACACAAGAATGATGATTGTTAAGCTTGGTTGAGGTGGTGAAGGAAGAGGGTGGGATATTTGCCGGGGAATGCCTTACTGCTAAATGATGAACTGGCACTCAGCCCTCAAGGGTTAACACTTGTTAATGTAGCCTCTCACTCTACAAGGCAGCAGGAATGGAGGGAGGAGAGAAAGCATGGCAGAGAGAGACAGAGAGGCACACCTTGTGTGTGTGGGGGGGGAGAGAGAGAGAGAGAGAGAGAGATGTGCATTGCCCCTTTAAGTATGCTGACCATACTCTAAGTACACTGCCTTTTTAAGTACTGTAGATCAGCAAGTTGAGACAGCAGCTGCTGCCAGCAAGCTCCCTCCGTCCTGAGCCCTGTCATGTCCCCCTTGCTCTGTGGAGATGGCTTAATGGGGTAACAGAGTCGGGGAAGGGGGACACCCTGACATTAACACCCCTCTCCTCCTCCTCCTTCTGCGCCCCCCCTCCCCCCGCAGCAAGCAGGAGGCTCCCGGGAGCAGCTCCAAGGCAGAGGACAGGAGCAGCACATAGCACTGGGAACTTAGGGGATCTGATGGGGGGCTGCTGGTCCACCTTGGTTCCAAGCCCCCACCACTAGCTCCAACAGGCTGCTCTTTCTTCAAGCAGTGGACAAAGCAGGTGGCTGCCAAACCACGTTATAAGGGAGCATTGCACAACTTTAAACGAGCATGTTCCCTAATTGATCAGCAATGAAACAATGTTAACCGGGATGACTTTAAGTGAGGAGTTTCTGTACTTACATGTAATATAGGTGCATTTTCTGTATCCATGTAACATATGTACCCAGCATCACAATAATAGCCAAAGGCTCAGTTGGGATTCATAAGGGTTAGTGGAACACCTACAAAATATGATTGTATTTGCATCCAGAAATTAAAAAGCCACTTTGTTTAAAAATAAAAATCAAGAGCATAAAACTAAACATAATGCATCTGTTATTGTTCATTGAAAGAGCAATATATTTAGCAGACCTTGTGATTTAAAAAGAATCTGCACTCATTTTGCTGAGCACAGCATTCTAAAAGTTCACATGGTGAGAGCCCTTTATTGTGAATGAATTGTAACTTGTATTAAAATGTGAAAGCATCATATTAAAATTGGTATTTTTGCATCTCTGCTGGTCTACTAATCATTTCAAAATTTATAATATTTGTGTCACCAGTGAGAAATGGGCATAATATCAAGCCATTGATGGTAAACAAGTTTCATTCCCACTTAAAGATTGAGAAGAAAAGAGAGAAATTCAAAAGAAGTCAACTGAGGACATGACTTATGAGAATAGTGAACTTAATTTGTTGAGTGCAAAAAGCTGATGCTAAGAGGAAACATTACAGGACAGAATATGAATTATGAATATTGGAAAAGAAGCAACGAATTACTGAAATTCAACACCAGTAATAAAATAAGGAACTATGGGCTAAGATTAGAGGAGGATGAATGTATCTAGGACGGCCTGCCAGACGATTTAATCTGGCCCTCGAGCTCTCGCTGGGGAGTGGGGTCAGGGCCTGCTCTGCATGCATGTGCCACAGCTCCGCGCAGCTCCCGGAAGCAGCGGCATGTCCCCCCCTCTGGCTCCTACATGTAGGAGCAGCCAGGCGGCTTCACACGCTGCCTCCACCCCAAGCGCCGCCCCCGCAGCTCCCATTGGCTGGGGACTGTGGCCAATGGGAGTTGCGGGGGCGGTGCCTGCGGACAGGGCAGCTCACAGAACCACCTGGCCACACTGCCACGTAGGAGCCAGAGAGTGGGACAGGCTGCTGCTTCCAGCAGATGCTTGAGGTAATCCCCACCCGGAGCCTGCACCCCCTCCCATGCCCCATGCCCCAACCCCCTATCCCAGCCCTGATCTCCTTCCCACCCTCCAAACCCCTTAATCCCAGCCTGGAGCACCCTCCTGCACCCCAAACCCCTCATCCCCAACCCCACCCCAGAGTCCACACCTCCAGCCGGAGCCCTCACCCCAAACCCCTGCCCCAGCCTGGAGCACCCTCCCGCACCCTGAACTCCTCATTTCTGATTCCACCCCAGAGCCCGCACCCCTGGCCAGAGTCCTCACCCCCTCCTGCACCCCAACCCCAATTTTGTGAGCATTCATAGCCCGCCATATAATTTCCGTACTCAGATTTGGCCCTTGGGCCAAAAAGTTTGCCAATCCCTGATCTAGGATGTTAGAGGAAACCTTTGGATAGTGAGAACACTAATAATAATTGTCACAATCACTAGAAATTTTTAAAAGAAGAGTTAAGTAGGTTTTGGTCAACCATGAAATCCTTTTTCCAGTCTCCCTGGCATGGTTTGTTTTTGTGGACCACAGCTGGGATTGTTGTACACTGCAATACAAGGTTTTAATATTAGCATTTTATAGACAAGTCCCCAAATACTTGAGCAATGACCTTTTGCCTAGCAATTGTGATAGGCTGTTCTGCTATCAGTCCCTAGGTTCATGCAGAACTTTGTTGTGTGTAGGAATTCCTTAGCTGAAGATTTTTCCTAGAATCGGGGCCTAACGGAAGTATGCCTTTTCAGGGTGTGCATACGTGCTTAAATCAGTGCCTTATGAAACTCCTTTTTAAGGGGAAGTTTACTATGCACTATATATTTTAATTGATCAATCCTTGACCTTTTGGAGTTGATATATGTGTGTGACATGGGAAAGTTTGCAACGTTGTTGGAGCTGTGTTGGAAGGTTTGACTATCATCCCTTTTGTTAATGGGGTGGTTTGCCTGATGACTATTGGGTTTACCTTTCTGTCCAATCAGTTTGATGATATTGGCTGTGTGGCTGGGCTGGTTGGTTTTTCTTTTAATTTTTTAATGTTTTTTTATTGTGTTTTTTGTGTGTGTTGGATGTCCTCAAATAGCATCTTTATAAGTTAGTTAAATAATTGGGGATAGGATAGTGCACTGGCAGGAGGAAGACAGACATTTATGGAGGAAGCTGTGGTGGTGCATTTAATATTTTATTTTTACAGGGCAGATGTTAGTGTACTGGAAAACAACTGGACAGTAGCTCAGTGTTCTGATTTGGGTGAAAGTCTCCACATGAAGCAGAGATTCTGTTAACTTTGTGGTAGCTTGTGGCTCAGCTCATTGTGGATGCAAATTGGATGTATGGTGTGTTTAATTTGCAAGAACCAAAACTAAATCCCAAAGAAATGGATTGTGCAACTAGAGAAACTCAAACCCACTTGAAATAAGGGTGAGGTTGGGTTCTACCCAGGTACATGAACATCAGGTCAGGCCAGTGAAATCTCCACAGACACAGGCTGATTGATTGCTGTTTCCATAGCTCAGCCCACTCAGCCAGCCATCTCAAACCCTCAGATCCCAGTTTCTTGTAAGACCTCCTCAGAGATTCAGAGTCATATAATTCTTGTCCTGGACACAGGTAGCTCTTTTCACAGGTCTCTGGAAATCAAAAGGGGATGCTAGGTGATGGGCTTGCCCCTCAGAACCTCAGTTGTCTGCAGAAAAAGGTCACTACCTTATCCATCCTGGAGAGGTTTTTGGTTCCCGGAGCCTATGTGTACTGTGACAAAGTCAGGCCGGACAGCTGAAAGAGGGTGCTAGAGAATTTGACAGTCACCAGAAACTGCTTTCAGACAGATTTACAGGTCTTCAATAGGTTTGTGTGGCCTGGAAGGCAGATATGTTAGACCTAGAATGTTAAAGGCCCTCTTCCCTACTAGCTGAGAAGGGATTACCTCAGGTCAGTTAGGGACACCTGAATCCAATTAAGGGCTGCCTGAGACTTTTTAAAGCCCCTTCTCAGAGAAAGGGGGAAGAGAGAGAGACAAGCTGCTGCCAGGCTAGAGGCAGCAGGGCAAGCTGCTCCAGAGAGGGGCTGTACTCCTTCTCATGGGGGAAACAGCCAAACCTGAGTGCTGGCTAGGGGAAGGACTGACACCCAAAGGCAAACAACGGGATGACGCCCCAGCTAGGAGGTAGGGAAAGGTTTCCCCCTTGGTTTTTGTATTTATGACACTGTTTCCTTTTTATTTGGTGAAGGATCCCCCCCTTAGATCGACCCTGAGGCCTACACTGAAAAGATGACCAAAGGGCTGATTTACCCCAGGCCTGCCATCGCCAGAGGGGGAAGCACTAAGTCTGGTGAGAAAAGGAGGTGCCTTGTCACAATACCCTCATGCTGGTTAGCCAGGAAACGGCCCTCCTGTCAAGAAGCTTGTAACTGAGCAGCAGCAGGTAACACCTCAGCTGCCTTTACATTGGAGGGGAATAGCGTAATCATGAGCTCCCTGGCCTAGGAGAGACACTTCAGAATCCCTAGAGCGAAGTTGATAGGGGACTCTGCTATTTAATGTGAAGGATGTAGGAATGCCTGTAATCTTTTATGAAGATTATATGTTCCACCTGTTTTTCTGATTGTCATTGTGTGGTTTACTGGATGAGAATAAGCGGTTCATTCAAGCAGCAGATACTTGCAGGAAAACGGAAAAATCGCTTCAGATAGCTGCACTTACCAGCGTCTAATGGACAATGCACATGTCATTCATTTTTTAAATTTCCCCTCCAACCATGCACAGCTCACCATTCTGGCTTGTAACTACAGGAGGGGAGGGGGGGTCTAAGTGGGGAAAAAGGGCACAAAGAACCTGGGATGGATAAAAAGACTACTGGTCACAAGTCCCCAAAGGGAAGATTTGCAGATATCTGAACTCAGCTGGACCTGCTGAGTAATCATGGTTGGCACCCAGGGCCTGAACTAGAAGTGGGAGAATGGCGGGATTCTATGCCGAGAGAGGTGAAGGTGCAGCCCTGGCAACCTGTGTAGTGCTCCATGAGACTGGAGAGGGATTAAAGGTGCACCTAGTCCTGAACTGTGACCTTTAACGCTAAGGATTTGGAGACACTAGTTAAGCCTGCTTTGTCGCAAACCTGCTGCCAGTGGGAATAGGACTGTTTCCGAAGTCCCTATTCTCTGAGGGTTGGTTTGGATATTCCCTGAACCACTTTCCAGACTGAAGAAAGGAGTTGCCTTTTCTGGTGGTCCCTAAAGATCCTGAGGAGGGAAGCAGCAGTTTGTTGCTCCTATGGAACCATGGAGGAAGTAATCTAGCCCCAGAATGGTGATGGTGGGGAGGAGAGGAGAAGAGAAGAGAAACAGTCATGGCACCTTGAAGATGTTTAATGTTAAAGGCAGAGAGGAATAGAGAGTGGTGCTCCCTGAAGCACTTAGACAGCACTCATTACCACGGCAAATGAACACCACTATTCAGTGATGTCTTTCTCTCCGTTTAACTCTTTTTTTTTTTTTTTTCCTGTGCCTTAGTAACATGACCCCAGCAGGCAGAAATGCCCACCTATTGTTTATATTTGGAAATAATTGCGTTTGCACAAGGATGTGCCCTTTACTAAATCTCAGTTTATTAAGTAGCAAACTATAATGTTTTTGTGATTTTTACAGTAACAAAGTGGAATATCCCTGGAGATTATTTTGGATCTATCAGATTTATATAAAAAGAAATTAGAGAGGATTCAAGGAGGTATGGTGATCAGACCCAGATTTGGTTTAGACTGCTTCAGCTTCAAACTTGTCATAATAGCTAGATTTTAGGTATAATATGGTTGGAATATTCCAAGGTTATATCAGCCCCAAATGATAAAAATTTCACCAAGATAAGCTGTTCATGTAAGGTTTCTACTATTCTGACCTGACATCTCAGTAAAATAATGGTTCTTGCATGATTTTGGTTCCATATGACCATAAATTGGAAAACAAACTTTTTTTTCAGTTTTGTATCTGACCTGAAACCAAGTGTGGTGATGGATTTGCATTCAGGTATCTGAAATTTGAAGGGGTTCAGATAGGAGGTACTGGTTCTTAACCTCCAAATTATCACATTTTTGGAGATTTTGTTTTGTAAAGACTGGTTTCATTAAAAGTCTTACTGAAGTTTCAGTAAGTAATGCTGCCTGCTAAATAAGTTTGTTCAGGCAGATCTGATTATCCCAGGGCAAATATTTACTGATCTAAAGTCCACATATTTAAAATATATAAACTATGGTACAGTATGGGTATATATTTGCAAAGATGTAATATGTATCTTGTACAATAACACCTCAGGGTAAATTTTACCTTGCTCTGAAGTCAGTGGGCTAACTTCATCCCCCAAATAAACTGATGAAACTTTGTTTGGCTTCTAGGGGACCAGTTTATTACAGCACAGAATTTCATCCATTGGGTGTAAATCAGGGCACAGTTTGTAACCTAGGCCTAGATTTTTAAAGATATGTATGTGTTGCTGAGATAAGTTTTGCAATGTCTAACTGATTAGGAGCCTAAATCTCATTTTCCTAAGTGATTTGAGCCCTTATGAGCCTAATCCCATTGACTTGCATAATAAAATTGCATGTATAAAATTAAAATTACATATTGTTTGCTCAAAAATTGTATTACCTTTAAAAATTGATGGGTTAATTGCTTTTGGTCATGACCACAAGTTACTGTGTAACACTGTGAAAGGAATTGGTGCAGTTCGCAAAAACATCATCATAATTAGTAGAGAGGTCAAGTTTATGGGCCTCCAAGTCAGGCTGGACGGATACTAAGACAAAATTAGGGAGCTTGCACTGCCCCTGCTTGGGCTTCACCTTCTTTGTGAAGAACTATATTATTCCAGTCTTTAGTGCTGTCAGTGGAGCGCTTTTGATGAGCACTAAAACTAAAAACAAATCTGGAAGCATTTCCAAAAGAATAATAAGAAGCATATAGACTCATTCCAAGCATCAACTTTAGAATGATGCTCCTTAGGTAAACTGAAACAAAACAAATATTGACTCATATGAGATACTGTGTCTGTGCAGTTAAAAATACCTTATTTCTCCACCTTTCTCACCATGTAATCACTGTATTATGCTTGCTGAAAATTATTTTTGGCATAATTCTCTCTTGAATTTTATGGTAGAAAGTTCTAATTTTCTTAACAAAAACTGAATTGTTTGATTCCAGAATATGGGTGCATGTTGTATAGGCTAAAGTCATAAATGTATAAACAGTATATGATATATAAGGAGGAGAGGGAAGGAAGGAAAGAGAGAGATTTTCTTGTACCTTAAGCAGTTACTGCCTAATTCATTAGGAAAATCACAAACAAGCAAACTTTGAAAGCCTGGATTACAAAATATACAGATTATAGCAGAAAACATGAGCCTTAGAAAATATCTCTTCATTGTGGCTGTATCACATGCACATACTCATGTGAACTACAAATTGGACTTTTTTACCTGCTCAACTGTATATTTAGAGCCAGAGGCAAGTGCAGCATTTTCTTAGCAATTTTCTATAAGGTAGTATTGTGCTGGCAATTTGCTACAATATCTTTCTGTTTTTGATCTTCTGATACAAAAGCATAGTGTTACAATCTTTTATGGCTGAAAACAAATACTGTGCATTGTTTGCTAGGTACAATACAAAGGAAATGTGATTGTGTGAGAGAGCATTGCTAATGTATTATGTTACTGTACTGTGGGCCTCTTGGGGAAAGTGACTTCAGGTTTCTCTGAAGTAATTTTACCAGAATTGCTACTTTATTGCTGACAGTTCAATAACTATCAAAATAACTTTGTGCACCAGCAAGAGAGACTTGTGTTTATTTTTGGATAATTTGTTACTGCCTCAGTGGAACCTATTCAGAGCCTTCCAATCCTGGGGTGAGGTTCTGTGCTGTACAATTGAGATACATCCTGATCCTAGGCTTCTCTGGAGGCTGAAACAGTCCCTGACATAATTTAGGGGTGGCCAACCTGAGCCTGAGAAGGAGCCAGAATTTACCAATGTACATTGCCAAAGAGCCACAGTAAAAAGTCAGCAGTGTCCCCTGCTCCCTGCACCTCCCAATCAGCTGTTTCATGGCATGCAGGGGGCTCTGGGGCGGGGGGGGGGGGGAGTGAGGGCACTGCAGGCTCAGGGGAGGGAGTGGGAAGGGGTGGAGTGGGGGCAGAGCCAGGGGTTGAGCAGTGAGCACCCCCTGGCACATTGGAAAGTTGGCGCTTGTAGCTCCAGCCCCAGAGTCGGTGCCTATACAAGGAGCCACATATTAACTTCTGAAGAGCCACATGTGGCTCCGGAGCCACAGGTTGGCCATCCTTAATTTAGATAACCCTGGGGGGCTGTCCAAGTTACATCAGCCCCTCCTTGCCCCATGGGCCACAAAGATGCCTGAAGTCTCTGTAGTGTTGTTCCTACTCCTCTTGCCTCCTATGCTTGTGAGAGGGTCCTCAGAGAACAGCTTTACTTCTGCTGTTGTGCCTGTGCCTGGGGAATTCTCCGCACTCTGATCCAGGGCTTTTAGGGCCCCTTTATGCCACTTGGATTACAGGTCCAGAGCAGGGGAGAGGATTTTACCCTTGATGTTCTTGTCTGAGCAAAGCATTTAAACACATGCCAAACTTTTAAACCATGTAATTATTAGAGGGCTTTCCCTCAACCCTCCCACTTTCCTGATTCTTGTCACACAGACAGCAAACAGCAAAAGACCAGAAGTCTGAAGTGCAAACAATGCGATGTTTATTGGGGTTAGTTTCCAAGCAAGCATATTCCAAAGCCCTTCACACCAGTCGGGCTTATTTCTATACGCCAATAGAGTCTGTTCCCCAGTGTTCTGTTCCCAGCTCTGACAACGCAGAGCCTTGCCTGTGTCCCTGTTCCCATCCCCCCTCCGTGCCAGCAAGCATAATTCCAATTTCCCCTCCACTTCCTGTTTGATCCGAGGTTTATATAGTAGTAATGTCAGCTATACCTTAACCAGTCATTTTACTGAAATTTAACTAACCAATCCTAGCATATTGTAACATAATTCTCTAACCAATTATATCCCACTACCCTAATTAACTTACACCTAGCAAAATTAATTATACAGCAGACAGAAACAATTAGAGAACCAGGCAGATTAACAATAGAAAAGTGGGGGCCATAAAAATAAAACTACAGAAATGAGGGTTTCAGAACCACAACCATTGAGAAGTGATTTCTTGCCAGACAGGATGCTATCAAACTAAGTTTTCTTTAAACATCTTAAGATCCGTTTCTTTATCTGGTGGTGATGGGCATGATCAGGACAGGATCATCTTCCTAACAGCCCAATACCACCTTATTTTGATGTGACTGGTTTGGAATACGAGGATGTGACCATACGCTTCCCAGCTTATGGCTGCCCCTGCTGCATAGCCAAAGGCCTTAGCCTAAGAACAAGGCCTCACACTGTCCTATTGAAAGAAGGTCCATACACAGGTGGACTGTGATTTTGATTTTTTGTTTTTATAGCTCTGTAGCTAGCTAAGTGATAAAACTACACCTAAGTTCTTAAAGTATAGGCCTTTACAGGCAGACCTGAATATATTCTAACAGTAGTTAACTCCCTTTCGCTTCAGTGCTTAACTGCTTTGCTGAATCAGGGCCTAAAAGGAAACCTTACATTGAGCTGTAGTGTGTCAAAAGCTAGTTTAAAAAAAGAAAGAAAGAAAAAAGAACACCACTGGTGCTACATTTTATATCTGTGTTGAAATTACCATAGTTAAAGACGGTCTCTGCACATTTCTTGGGAAGAACTGAGAGACTTGGCAAGCTCTTATCCAGAACTGATAGGATAATGGATAGGAGCACCAGTGATAAAATCCTAGTGCCCCCATCTTAACATGTACTGTATAAAGAAAAAGCATTAGGTAGCTACCTGGCACTGGAAACATTTGTTTTCGCTTTCACTTTCTTTGGCTTTCTCTGGAATGCTGCCCTTTTATTTAAAGTGACATAAAATTGAATTTACACAATTTGAGGGGGTAAGCCATATGCATTGCAAAACTTAACAACAGGCAATCCTAAATAAATTTCTAAAGCAATTATAATTTGAGGCCTTGTTCCAGGAAAGCATCCTTATTCAGGAGGTGTAAGTACAGCCTTCAATTCCAGTGAAATCCAAGAGTTACTCATGGTTGAAGTTGAATACGTGCCCCTCCTGAAATAAAGATGGACATAATCATGTGCTTCAATTCTTTCCTGAATTGGGATCTGGGTTTGCATGTAATATTAAATCTGGAATCTTTTTTCCTTTATTGATTTAAATTATTATACACTAAGCATTAAACTGCTCATCAATAAGCATGCCTGATTGTAAACTGTGTAGTTAATGTTGCATTTTATTTTAGACATATTTAATGTAACTCTACACACAGTCATAATTACCTAATTTATATGATACTGAAAAGGAGCCATGTATATGTGTGTGCTATTCTTAAATGAATACTTATTATAGAAAATTAGAAAGCACCACTGAATCCAAATGTAGTAAAAAGAAAATAGTGTAATATCACAACCGGTTGACTTCATTGTTTTCATCATAAAGTTGTTAAACCGAGAAGTCGGAAATACTATGTACATAGCTTCTTCTGTTGGTAAATACAATTTAATAAAAGCATATTTAGGCTGAGATTTTCAAAGGAGCCCACGAGAGAGTTAGGTGCTAAACTCCCATGGAAAGTCAGTGGAACTCTTTTAGGACTCTGAAAATTCCAGCTTTAATTTTTAAAAAGTTGTATTGTTCTGTAGAACCCAAAGTTACTGTGTTAAGAAAAAAAAAAAGGGAAATAAACATAGCTTGCAAAGGAAGGACCTGTATTTCTAGCAGTACTGGCAAACTTTCCAAATGTAAATAACCTTTACAGTCTGATTTGTTTCTGCAGGATTGCAGCATTCCAGAAATAGAGTTTTGCCCACAAGGTGGCACAGAGGGGTTTCCTGTCTGCATACAGAGTGCAGTTGCCAATTTAGAAGAACTGGATGTTGAAAGCACCTTTTACATAATTGTCAAGTCAGGAGTGTGAGTATTGGAGTTCTTTACTAGTAGTTTGCAAGCTGGTGGAATGACATATCAGGAAAAAACACTTGCAGTCAAAAAGGATTTTTCTAAAGGCATGGTATTTATAAAAATAAGTTAACATAGACTCCCTAGTTTAAATTTCAGCCCAGTTCTATGATTCCTTGGTGTGCAGCTTGACTCTCTCAATGGCATTCTCCCTCTGTTCCCCTTGTAGACCTTTCCTTGACCACCTGTATAAGTAGAGGAGGAAGCTCAGCTAGAGTCAACTTCTTGTTCACTGGAGACCGGTAGTGTCCTTTTACCCAACCACACTGTTAAAAGCATAACAGTGTGAGTGAATTCCAGAAAATACTGCATCACTTAAGCACTCCTGAAGTGGCAACTGTACCCTTACTTTCTGTGTGGTTAGTCAGAAGGCTATGCAAGATGATCCAAATCCAGACTCCCTCACCAGTCCAGCACTTTGTGTTTAGCAAAGGGAATAAGTTTGTCAGGTCGGTGCACAGAACTTCCAGGTCCTTTCATTCTAGAGTGAGATGTTTTCCTCTTTTCCAGAATCATTATGGAGTCACAGGAGTCACTCAATGGTTAGGGTTGAAGCTAGCTTCCCATTATGAATCCAGCTTCCTTGAAGCTTCACATGCAACTTCTGATCCCCAGGCAGAATTTTTTTGTGAAGTTTGGAAAAAAAATTAGAAAATGAGTTTTAAAGCTATGAGAAAAGGAAAGGAGAAAAGTGTCTTATCTACAGTAATTTTTGATTGCTTACAATTTTCTAGATAGCAAGTTTTAAGCACTTGATACTCCACGTGCATATCAGCCCCCACCTCCATTCTTCATCACTGTCCACTAGTCTCATATCCCACCCACTATAACCCACCTAGTCTTTCCCCACCTCACCCTTACACACATGCTTCCTTCTGACATGACAGTCTGAAGGAGGGAGCCATGCTTCAAGGATCTTAATATCAAAATAGGAGCTCCTAGTTTTTGAATAAATGTAGTGAATGAACATATTCTAATAAGTCTGATGCAAACCCCAGTGGAATCAATGCAAAGATTTCGATCTTATTTTGAATCATCAGTTCATGATCAATTTTGATGCCGGTGTTGGTCTCCAGATATTTGTAGTCATCAGTAGTAATCTTCAGGTTTTGCTTATTCACAGTGTAACAAGATGGCCTTTTATGATAAGTGACAGATGTTTTCTTGTCTTATTTCTTCTGGATTAGATATTGAAGGAATCTTAATTTTCTAAGATTGTTGCAACACATTCAAAATCCTAATGTTTAAATATATTTTGTAGTTAAGATACTTTATGTATCTGGTGCATATTGTCTAGCCCTGATGGATACAATCAAGAAAAGAATGTACGCTCTTAACATATTTAATTGTTTTAAATAAGTCATTTTCTCTCTTATTGCTTCAGATGGATTGCCTATTCAGACCTTAATTACAAGGGAGAGATGATAGTTTTGGAAGAAGGCAACTCACCATCTGAAATTTCTGCAGCAGATGTGAAATCTCTGCGTCCCCTAAAAATGGTGAGGACGTTGTGATTCTCTGAATGATGCACCCCATTTAATGATTTAGTCTAAAGATAACTTTGAGTTGAATATTCTCTTTACAGTTTTTTTAGAGATTTTTGCATTTGTAACTTACATGTCATGCAGTGATGTATTACAGTGCGTTTGCCATTCATCTGAAAAGTTGCTACGCTCCCACATCTGCACATTTAGAGCTCCAAAATAAGTCTAGGAAGGCTGTATTACTTGGCACTGGGAGAAGAGATAGGTGCACGTTTGCAGCTCATACCTCTCTCACGTGGGTCAAATCAGAGCAGTCCAAGATTTGGGAAAGTTAAATTTGGGATTTCATATTCCCCATGTTTAGGAGTTTTTGGATGTAGACTGTAGGTGTGGTCTATTATAGATACAAAATTCGGATCCAGTTCTGGGTTTTTGGTCCATCTGCAGTTTGGATGTGGTGGTGATGAACTGTGATGTTGCAACACACTGACAGTGCAGATTGTGACAGCAAATTTCTATAGAGGTATAATATTCTTCCTATTTTGTTTTCAATGCAAACTTCCAGAGCTTTGGGAATGCTCAAGTCAGAGAGGAACACCTGATCAATGCCGTAGGACATCTTAGTAAAAGAACTTGTGTCAAGAGGATGAGGATTAAGTGCCTCTTTAAATAAGACCAAAAGTTGTGCCTTTAGAGTTGTGCAGTTTTTGCTGGAACCAACAACAACTGGTTATAAAAGGTTCTTCAGAAAACCTTTGCATACTGGTACAGCTAGAATCTGCTGCAGGTGCCAGGTCAGAAGAAGAAATAACAGATGTAAACTGCTTGGTAGTCCTCCTGTGACTATGCATTGCATAGCAATCTTGATACACAGGCAGCCTAATACTCCTTTGATGGACAGCTTGTGGATATAAACATGGAAAGGGATGGATACAGATACAATGGCACATAGCTTTAATGTGTGCATAAAGATTCCAAAGGGAGATTTTCAAAACTACAAGGGACAGTTACATGCCCAGCTCCCACTGAAAGTCAGTGTGAGTTGTTCACCTGCCTTCCAATTGTGCCTTTGAAAATCTCTCCCCTGTTCTCCAAATATGTTGACGGATTACAACAATCCTTGACTACTGTTTCCAGAGCTGGAACATTGTGCCATGTTGTGCGTCCCTTCACAGATGGCTTACATTGTTCTCATTCCTGGGAATTTACCCTTCAGCCTGTGTTCTGGTGAAATAAGTTTTGATATAAATAACTTTTTGGTATACGATCCTTACTGCTTTAAGAAAACTTGTAAAATATGTGGTACAGTTTTAAAAGTTACTTTAATTTTTTTTAATCTGATCAGTGGTATAAGTGAATGACATAAGTAGTAAATACTTGGATCTGTAGTGCAAGTAAAGACAAACATGTATAAAGTGTTTTGGTTTTTTTATTCATTTATTTTTATTGGTTTTATTTTATTTTATTTGGTTTTATTTTTTTATTTATTATTATTTTTTATTTTTTAAACATTCTATGTTTGTAGATCATTTTTTATAGGCATTCCTTGGTTTTGTGAATTATCAATGTATTTAAATGTCAATTAGATTCAACACAGACTAGAATTGTCTAGTATAGCTGCAAGAACTGCATACTTCTCTAGGGTTATAAAATGTACACATATGGAAATATAATTTCAGATTTTATGTAATGATTTATTTATGTATTTTATATCTTAGGGTGGACTAAAGGTACAAATGCCTATGAATGTTAAGGTAAGTACCGAGCATGCTGCCAGTAAAAGATTCTGTCAGAGAGACCCTGATTTAAGACTACTTCCTTTTCTTAGTGAGGGATATACCTCTTCTCTATTGTCTGTGGAATATTAGATTAGGCATTCTGCATCTGCCTGCTTCCTAAAAAAATTCTGTGATGCTACACAGCCCAGGAGTTACATGTGCTTTGAGAGACATAAAAGCTGTGGCAGGATTTTTTTCCAAGAAAAATGAATGTCAGTTATCTGGAGAAGAATTTTAAAGGAAGTATAGTCTGAAGTGAGTTTCTCCTGGTTGACACATCCACAGGCATCGGTGAACAAAGGACCTCTGTAAATCAAATGTCTACTTCACCACATTGAAAAAATAAGAGAAAGGAAATACACTGTCTCCTCTCCACCTCTTCCCACCCCCACTGCAAGAGTCAAATCATGATAGGGAGGGCCCATCTTCTGGAGCACATTGGTGTGTGTGTGTGATTGGAGTCCAGTTGGAGGGTGGGAAGGGAGGCCAGAAACGTTTCTTTGCTTTTGCTCTACCCCTTGCAGTTCCTCAGAAACATATATGGCCCCAGTTAACTTATTAAAAAAAAAAATCTGTAGCCTGGCCATTTGCATGCCAGAGCCATACCCGTAGAAGGGAGTTACTCCAGCACACAGTGCATGTGACGCTGGTGAAGGGTGAACAGGTGAATCCAGAATGAGGAACTGTGCAATGCAAGAGGTAAGGAACCCATAGAATTTTCCTGCACTGAGGCAGCTCTTCAAATCCAACAAATTCTGATAAGGTTTTTTTGGTTTGGCTTTTTTAACTGTACGTCCAATGGAGGCTGTCTTGTTCCTCTATTCATGTCTATCAGCCACAGATTGCTTGGCTGGGAAGGCCTTGGATATTTTATGCTGGATCAGGCTTATGGTGTCTCATTATCACTCAGCTCTAATGAAACTTTATGAATCTAGAGTATTTCATGGATTTTAAATATATGGGGTGAGATTCTCACCCCTGCTTGCTTCTTTACACTGAATGAAAAGGGCTGGAGCAGCATAAAGGAGCTCTAAGAGCCCCAGATCCAGCTTTGAGAGAATTCCCGCAGCACAGGATTTGAGGAACATAGTCATAAGATTGCTCTCTGCGAACACTCTTGCAAGCCTCAGTATAGGCAGCCTGGGAGGGGCATGCTGGGGCTGGCAGCACTGCAGAGATTCTAGGTGGCCTGGGGAAGCTGCCTTTACTTAGGGCTTCTCACATGGAAAATTGTATCAGCGTAACTGTACTGCTTTAGTTATACTGGTATAACTCCGCATGTGGCCACTCTTGTTCAGGTATAGGTGTCCACACAGGCAGTTATAGTGATATAATTATATTGGTATAACTATACTGGTAAATTTTCCTGTGTAGATAAGCCCTTAGACAGCCTGCTAAGGCTGTCTAAATCATACCAGGGCTTCTCCAGACCCTGGAGCAACCTGCAATCGGGAGGGCTCAGAAGGCACTGTACAGAATTTCCACCATGGTGGCTGCTGAGAAAAAAATTGCATTCCTGGGCAATGCTGCACTATATGTGTCAAATTTAAGATTACTAAAAGTTAAAGTACTAAATACATTGTTTCAAACCACATTCTCCAGATATTAATATATGAGAGAAAACATTTTGGAGGATGGGCCAAAGAGCTTTCTGGAAACATTGATACTATCCCAGCACTCTTTAGAAGTGATGAGGATTTCCAGGGAATTGGATCAATACGTGTCATTGGTGGAGTGTGAGTATATTTCATTTTTGTATTTAATGTTCTCTGTAAATAGATAAATGACAAATTACTCTCTCTATATATAATCTAATTACAATCAAGGTTTCCAAAAATAGCCCTAGGATAAACCACAAACATTTATGCCCCTTTGTGGCAGGGGTGGGATGGGGTGTTGGAACCTCGCCCCTCCCAGGTTCCCATGCCCATCTCTCTATGGGCAGCCAGTTGCGGCCTAATGGCCTCCTTCCACACAATCACCCTTGGACGGCGAGGTAGTGCGGCCTATTGGCCAGAGTCCAGGTAACTCGCCCCACATGTCGGGGCAGTTTGGCCCAGTGGCCAGAGTTCATATAAATCGCTCCCCACGTTGGAGCAGTGCGGCCTAATGGCCAGAGTCTATACAATCCCCCTTGCAAGTGGGGTAGTGCAGCCTAGCAGCCAGAGTCCATAGGATTCCCATGGTGCAGGGGAGTGGTAGGGAGACCCGGGCCTGCCCTCTCCACCGAGTCCCGACCCAGGGCCCTGGTAGTGGCAAGCTCCCCTTGCCACCAGCTCGGGGGGATCTGCCCGCAACTCGCCGAGTGTCTGTGTGGCTCTAATGCTGTTTGCCTCTAAAGCTCCCCTGGGTCACTTCCTACCATAAACTCCAGGTTCTCTGCTTCGGGGGATCCTCCAGTCTGTTCCCCTCCTGTGACGTCCTTCGTCTGGGTATCAGGGTGCATCCCGATTTGGCTGGCCTCCGGATCCTGGTGCTCCAGCTGTCCCTCCTCAGGAGCTGGCAGTGTGCCTCCCTCCCTTCTGGCAGTCCACTCAGACTGAGCAGCTCTGCAGGCTTTTATACCTGTTCTCCAGTTGGAGACTGCCCAGCAGAGCTTCTGGGGCGGGACTTCCTCTGCTAGGAAGGAAGGGTTAACCCCTGCGGTGCCAGTGCGAGGCTGCTCTGCCCCGTCACAGTCTTGGAACAAACATTTGTGGAGTGTCTATACTAACATACGAAAATGTGTTAAATAACAAGGTAATTGGCAATCAGTTAAGGTGAGTTAAATATAGTATAGACAATATCTTTTGTGGGCAGGGGAAGGAATGGATTGACTTTTTTTTTTTTTTTTAATCTTAAGCCTTGTCTTCACTAGGAAAAAGGGTATGTGTTTAACTTGTGTTAGGTAATACGTGGTAACTGACACAAAGTAAAATCCTAGTGCAGACAAGGCAGTTTGTGGTTTTCACATGAATTAACAGGTTGAAGTAAACCTTAGATTCCATACTCATCCATTTGATCTACTAATTCATGTAAAAGCTGAAAGGGCGTCATCTTCACTAGGATTTTACCATGTGTCAGTTATCATGCATTTGCTAAAATGAGTTTACAACACACCTTTCTTTTCCTAGTGAAGATGTACCTGGGATTGATTCTGCATTGTTCTGCCTATTATGTAGTCATTTACAGTTGTGCAAAGTGGGTGTAAAAAGCTACCATTCCGATTTGGTAGCATTTTAGCCTCACTTTCCATGGTTATATAAATGGTTATCTAACATCTAGAGACTGAGGATATGTCTACACTAGAAACACTACTGTGGCACAGCTGCGGTGTTGGAGTGTAGATACTTAGTACAGTGAAGAAGGGGTTTTCCCATCACTGTAATAAATTCATTTCTCCAACAGGTGGTAGCTAAGTTGACAGAATTCTTCTGTCAACCTAGTAGTGTCTGCACCGGGGCTCAGGTTGGCTTAATTACATAGCACAGGGCATGACATTTTTCACAGCCCTGAGTAATGTAGTTATGCCAGCCTAATTCTTTAGTGTAGAACAGCCCTGAGAGAATCAGGCCTTTGGTGCATATCCCACAGCTCTGTATAACAACTAACCAACTCACTGTTCCTTCAACCCCACCAAGACTGCCACTTTATCTAACAGTGCATGAAAAGCCTATAAAATGAAGGTTTCTGCTAGAGAGATCAGCAGTGAAATAGCTAGCAATGACATTACAATTGTCAAGGTTTCCAAGTTAACTCCCAGTAAAATGACTGGGATGGTATGCACTTATGCAGTTATTATGTCATGTTGTTTGGAGGGTTTCACAATCACTACATTCATAGAAAACTTAAATGTCAATACCTAAAGACACTACTCAAAGACATTATGGACCAGCTCTCTGGAAAACTTGATATTTTAAAAGTTATCCTTCTGTCTAGTGTGTGGGGTTTTTTTTTCTTTTTTTACAATAACTTGAACAGCTGAACTAATCTAAACCAAATGTTATCAAAGATAAATCCATTTTTTGTCTGCCAAACTTCAGCCCTGACAAAATTTGTACAGCAGTTGTAAATCCTGGCAGGAAAGTTTTAATGAAAGAAATACTCAGAGCCTTTGCCATTGTCGTATGAGCTGGTGTTGCTATAATGTGCATATTGTAAACTCTGTCTTATGAATATTAAAGCTTAACTGACAGTACTTGAGTGTACATTCTTATTTTTAAAATATCTTTTAAGTTTGATTAGTCTAATTTGAATGGGAACTTTTAATTCCACATCACTTTATAGCACAACTTTTGGAAGCCTTATAAAGCTTCTTGTGCTATTGTGCACTTTTTCAAAGTAAAAGTAATTGAGGACACTCAAAATTGATGCAGAAATTTATTTTTAATCCAGTCTTATCTATTCAGAATATTTTAAAATGGTACAATTCCCTGCTTTGCAAATCAAAAGTATTTTACATATGCATTATTTTTATACATGTTCTATTTTATTGGATTTAGGAGTATCTCTTGGTTAGAGTAGAGGACACTGACTCCATAGAAGTCAATGGGAGTTTTGCCATTGACTACAACATGGCCAGGATTTCACGCTGTGTCAGCATTCCTGCTTCAACTGATAACTCTCTGCATGACCCTTAAGGTTCTAGCCATTACATTTACGAAAATGTGTTGAAATGCGCTATCAGACTATGATAGAAACATTTTTCAAGAGTGTTGGTGCATTACACAAGTAAACTATTGTTGGAGATCACATAATAAAATGGAGTATTGATCCACAAAGAATGCTTGGTTGGTCTGTGTTGTAATCTGAAATAACAAGCATTGCTTTGTTCCTCAACTGAGGTTGTGATATTTATCTTAGGAATTTATGATGTTCTTTTCTCCTTTTATTCTTGGTATGATGCTGTTGTACTTTTTCCTCTAATTGTTTTCTTTCCTTGTGGTTACTTTAGGTGGGTTGCCTATGAAAAGGAACGATATAAAGGCCGTCAGTACCTGCTGGAGGAGGGAGATTATGAAGATGTGCACTCATATGGGGGAATTAGCAGTGCCCTCTTGTCTTTTCGGTTCCTACAGGCTGTAAGTACCACTCCTGATTTGCTAATCTGTTTCTCGCTTCACTCTTTTTTCCATTTAATTTGAGTTAAACATGGATTGATAGATCAAAAGAGAGATTATTTTTTCTTTCACTTTTGTGAGGTCACCTCATGTTTGGTTGTTTCCCATCCCTCCCCCACCCAACCACATGCTTGCAGAAAAATCTCCTTTTTTCTTTTTTTTCAGCACTCCAATCTGTACAGTGAAAATTACAGTGTTTTGTGGAGAATGATATAGGTTCTAGGAGGTCCTTCTTCAAGAAAAGAATGTATAATATTACAAAATTCCTTGCCCTGTTACAGAATTTTCCAAACCCCTCCATACAAGAAATGTCACTTTTTAAGAGTGAGACGATGCATCTTTGTCCTTGTTTGACCCCATCACTGTAGTCTCTGAATGTCTTTTGTGTGCTGCCTCAGCCACTTTGTGTTTTTTGGAAAGTATGAACATGTGCTGCGTTGCTCTGTCTTGCTTTTGTTTGTAGTTGCTGATTTTCTCGGCAATGGTGCAAAACTACATAGGGTGCAGGTTCCTGTTTCAGCTGTTTAGCCTCTAGAATAAATACAAAAGTGTGATTTACTTACGTGTAGTAGTTCTTTATTAACATAAAATAGCTTCTCAACACAGTGGCTGTTGCAAGCCTTACCACGGTATTACACTCTGCCTCAGTGATTTTGTGCCAGAAGATTTTGGCCGTGAAAATTATCATAGTGAGAAAATTCCTGTAATTAAGATGTTGTTAGTAGGGATGATGATGAAGTACCAGTGAAAACTGAGCCACAGTCTGATGTTGAAAGAAATCTTGGATACTTCATGGATTAGAAGGACATGGGATTAGAACATCTTTATCACTTCCTTTCTTCAAGTATGCTTCTATTTAATTTAAAAAGAAACTTTGTAAGCAGCTGTAAAAGACTGTTTCCTTCTGAGAATTGAAGAGCAGCCACTGTAAGATTACATATTGCAATGCACTATCCCATGAGCCAGCAACATTTGTTAAAATGGTGGCACAACTCGACAGGTCTATCACATAACAAGTGTAGTGCTTATTGTACAGGTAATGTGAAAATAGGACTTTTTTTAGAGCAATGACATCTCCTGCAAAGAAGGGTCTGCTAGTTTTGCTGGGATTGATAGAACCTGCATTTCAGTATATTTTTCCACAGCTTTCTGAAAAAAGGTCTCAAAAAACACTAAAGGAAAAATGTTTGATATTCACCGCTGAAGTTTTAGGAATTTTTTGTTTTAGATTTAGGCATGAAGTATTGTAGTCTATACCCACTTCAGATATCTGTTTAGCACATATTTGGACATTTGAAAAGATATGATATTTATAAGGAAAAAGTGTAACTGTTACTATATTCTGATATACAATATTACTGATTTAAACTGTTCTGTTTTCTGTTGTGAAATGGAGATTTACCTAGCAATTCTCTTGTTGCACATATAAAGATTCAAAATATATGTGGAATGCTGTAGGTGTATTATACATGTGGACAGATCTTTAGATTGATGCTACCGTATTTACAGTAATCTTTGAAGTTGCCCCAAAGAGAATTAGATTTTTCCTAGGCTTATATATTAGCCTTTGTGACAAGGTAAGCATCTCTACATAGCTGTATGCAGGGAGGAGACATTTCAGCAGAGTTGAATTTAAGGAGTTCTCAGGAAGGAAGGAAGGGACCATTTCTGAGGGACTAGGTTGAAGTAGGGAGTTGGGACTTCGTTGAGTCTGTTAGAATTTAAACAAACAAAAAAGTGAAACCAGCTGGTAATTTTTCACTGTCTAAGCAAAGAGTGGATTACAAAATAGTGAACTGGCTAACTAGTTAAAAATAAATAGGACTTCTAAAACTGAGTTTGATTGAATAATCTAAAGCTGTGTTAATAACATGGCAAAGGGAATATATTAGTTTTTAAAATATAGGGCCATATCATCCAGCCCTATTAAAAAAAAAATTGCGGGAGGAATGAAAGGGGAGGAGTCTTCACCAAGGTTCCCATAGCCAAATCTTTTCCCCAGATTATTGTTACATCAGAGTTGATCACTTGTGTTCCTGCTGGAAGGATAGTGTTACATCCCAGTCCCTCCTCTGCTCCATGCATGCAACCTAGAACCCAAAGACTCCTCCATTCAAAGGAAGGGTGGTGCTAGAGAGGTATCTGACTCTTCCTTCCTGTGCAAGCATGGGGAAGATCCTTGAGTTCCTTAGCACCTAAATCCCTTTTGAAAGGGGGCCTCACTTGGCATGCCTAAGGCCTGGTCTACATCTAAAACTTAGGTTCACCTAGCTACATTGCTCAGGGCTTTGAGAAATGTACACCCCTGAGAGACTTAGGCCCAAGTATAGGCACCACTACCATCGTCCTAGCTCTTGCCTCTTGAGGGGGTGGATTTACTACAGTGACAGAAAAACCCCTTCTTATCAATGTAGCAAGTGTCTACAGTATGGCACTACAGTGGCACAGCTACTGTGCCATAGCTGTGCAACTGTAGTGTAGACAAGCCCTTAGCTGAATGCCTTGTATTCACTCAAGTGCTTTTGCAAATGTTATTCCTAGGCTACAATTCTTCCCTCTAATGTGGTTATAGATTCACCTTGCCTCATCCGTACTAGCATTAAAACAACATAGTGGAACATGAATGCCCCTAAATGTAGCCGGCCTCTGCTTGCACATAGTTATACTCGCATTGTGAACAGTCCCATGGAATCCTTTGCTAGGTTGTATGTAATAAGCTGCTGCTAAATTGTTAAGATGTTTATCCTAACTTTCAGCATTGCCTTTTAGGATTTCATCGAGTCATCAGTCATGCTTTTTGAGTCAGATGAAGAAGATGGTAAGGTCATGGTCAATCAAGATATTCCTGATTTGGAGCAGGCTGGGTTTGGCCAGGAGATGAGATCAATTCATGTGAAAAGTGGAGTGTAAGTCTACTGCAAACGTGTATGAGATGTTCTTTGAATGCAATGATTAAATGATTCGCTTGTGCACAGTGTTTTCAGATTTCTAATTTGTCATGATGTATTTCAAATGATTGAAGAAGAAAGATAAACATTTGGGGGCTGGGGGAACAATCTTTGTGTTTTCTCAGATAGAAAATGTCAGTGTCTCTCCTATGTATCTTGCTCTTCTGCTCTGCATTCTTTGCAGAGGGTTTTACTTGTTTTTTGTTTGCTTTTTTGGCTTGTGGGTCCTGACCTTCAGGGATCTCTTGGAACCTCACCACTTTGAACGCTCCCTATTACTACATCAATACTCAAATAAGAATATGGACAAGCCTGATAGTTTACTTAGGTTCAGTTTTTGCTGCTGGTCTCTCTCTCTTCCCGAGCCAGCTAGAGTTACAGTCCTGCAGTGGGATCCAGATAGGCACACCCTTGTATCTGCATGGAGCCCATTGACTTTAGTGGTGCTCAGCATGGGTTCAGGGGTCTGGCTGCATGGATCTCAATGTAGAACTGCAGCAGGATCAGCTGCAGAGGTAATGTATTTAGGAAAAAAGGATGTGTCACGCCATTCAGCAGCCACCTATGTGGACTGTTAAAGAGACTATATTGTTGGATTCCAAATATTGTTAAAGTTTTCTCAGTCCTTGTCAGTTGATAGTGATAGTAACACTATCACATGACTGCATTTCACAGATGTAGGGCCTGATTCTGCAGCCCTTACTACTGTTACTTCATTGTGCCTAATTTGTATCAGTAAGTGCTGCAGAATTGCTAAGAACCACCACAAATCTTACCAAGCAAGTCTGACAGATTGCTAAGAAGCATCAAAAGCCTCACCACCTTCCACTCCAAATGCAATGTGCGTTCCTTTGACTTTTCTTTTGGTAAGAGAAATTCATAGGACAATATACATATATTATAGTAAATTGAATTTTGAAAACAACCACTCAGTTTCCTCTGGACAAAGGGAATGAGGAACAAAACCATGTGTCACAGATGTTAGCTAAGCTGCTTAATGCACTGCTATGGATGACACTTAGATACTGTGGTGATGAGTCCTATATAAAGACCTGAATAGAACAGAGTAGATTGGGCCCATGGTTTGTATCCTGTTAGTTTACAAATTCTTTGGAAATGATTCTTATCTGTTTTTCATAAGTTAATTTTTGTTCACTATGCTTCCCCTCCTGTCCTAGGAGAAGACTCCTCCCATTTCCCCCTTTATTTCCTCTCCTTCCTTGAGTCCTATGTTGTAATTACTCTTTCTTCAGGAGAGGATGCTTCCTCCGAGGTTCATCAGCCATTTGTATGGTTCCAGCCATCTCATGGCAGCTTGAAGCTCATTTAGTTCAGTTTGAAGTGTTTTATCTGGTTCCTTTTCAGGTTACTAATTTGCTGGGTTGTGCCAGTAGCTTTCAGCTTTTTTAAATATAAAACACTGAAGTACGTTTATTGCGGGGGGGAACCCACACAGCGTAAAGAATTACACAGACTCTGTAAAAGTGAACATGTCAGTAATGTGTCCATGCTCTCACTCTTTGTTGTGTCAGAGTAGCAGCCGTGTTAGTCTGTATTCACAAAAAGAAAAGGAGTACTTGTGGCACCTTAGAGACTAACAAATTTATTTGAGCATAAGCTTTCATGAGCTACAGCTATAAACATTTTTGGCTTGCCTGGGATTTTGTAATCAAATGCAAGGGGAAGAAATACAAATGAATTACCAATCATTGCAAGAGTCCCTTTATCTCTTCCTGCCAAGGCTTCCTCACTTGCTTCCATTCTTTCCTTAGAATAATCTGACTTGAAGAGTTGGAAGGGAGCCCTGTCTGGGAGCTAGGTGGGAAGGTAAAGGTTGAGGGAGCAGAGAGTGACTCAGATATTTGACAGTTGAATATCTAGCCTCTTGGCTTCCCAAGCAATCTCTTATTTCATGCTGAGAAATTATCTGAGAAGGGGGAGAGAGATCTAATGCTGCAAGGATTTGTCAAGAATATTTGTGTAGACAAATAAAAAGTAGAAAATCAGGAGTGTGCCGGGTTTGTGACTCGCGTTGCCTGTTACCACAAGACATGTTTTACAATCTGTTTAATTTCATATCAGGTGGAGAGGTAATGCATTTAAAAACCTTCTGGAAAGTTTTCTATTTAAGGTTAACTTACTGATAACTTTTTGTAGTGCCATATTGAAAAATAGGATTGTGTATCACAGTTCATTTCTTGTGTGTCACTCCTCAGGTGGGTTGCATATCGGCAGAAATATTTCTGTGGAGAACAATATATACTGGAAAAAGGAAAATATAAATGCTTTTTAGACTGGGGAGGATCCAGTGAAACCATCATGTCAATTCGTCCCATTAAGTTGGTGAGTTACCGTAATTCATCAAAAAGAAAATTAAAAAAGCAATAAGAATTCAGAATTCTGGTGATACAATGATTTTATTGTGCAGGCTAGGTAATGAAGCTAACTTGTCTATTCAGTTGATGAAAGGTTAGAAGAAAAGATCATTACAGAATTCAAGGAAACTGCTAATTATGGGGACTGAATCTCCCGTTTATTCTGCAGTGCAAACTCTATATCAACCCAACCCCCAACAAGAAAATGCTAGGAAAGCTCTACAAGGAGAACGTCAGTTTCCAGTCCCCTTAGCATATTATGTCCACAAATGGAACATTCTGGCCCTAAATACCTAATTTACCACAAAACATGCCTATTGCCTTATTGATAACTTGTCATGTATTTTAACCCTTTAACTTTCCTGTATTACTGTCTGTTAAAACTGAGCTATAGCTTATTGTTTTCTTCTTTTCTTTTCTATTTCAATCCAGTAAAATAAAAAGGCAACTTGCTCAGATAGATTAATTCCAGGACTCCTAAAGCCCTACTGTAAAATAAACAAACCCAACCACCAATATAATAAATGACACTGCATCCACAACTTGGAAAGCTAGAAAGGAAATTGAACTTGTTTAACCTTTCTTGAATGGAAATGACAGATGCATTGCAGGGTAGTGATGGTGAGAGAGAGAAGGTTCTGCCTCCCATTCTCTCAGATTCTCTCTCAATAAGGAATTGGTATAAACCAAACACTTTTAAACCAGTTTGAGTGCCTACACAAAGGGGTTGCTCTGACTCTGTAAATGGGTTTCTAAGCAGTTATTTATATTGGTGGAGGTTTAATGTGTGGACGAGGCCTAAGCTAACAGAGAGCCAACCATGAGCCAATATCCTCCTAATTTCATAGAGACGTGGGGAGGGAAATGTGCCAGGAGTACAATACCTATTAATGAATTTCAGCCCCAGAATTCCTAAAAAAGTTTAAAAGGTTCTTTAAGGGATTTGACTGCCTGTTAAAAAAATAATTGTAATGTTTATATTATATATATATATATATATATATTTTTTAATATGCAGGAACCACTTGGAAAGAATGAGCCTCCACATTTGGTAAGTTCACATCCTGTAATGCCATTTCTAGGAGTAAATTGCATATTATTAAGCGCACATGCTTTCTGTTGAATTTCCCCCCAGCTGTCTCAGATAAGATCTTCACTATCTACTGTACAGTGACAAAGCCACCTCTTACTTGAGGAAACCAGTAGACACACAGAGGCTGAGTTAGCCAACAATCTCATTCATTGTGGTGTTCCTGTTCACACCCGTTTTTGTTGTGTCCCCATAGTGCCATCTGCTCAATAGGCTTGGGGTCACTTTGGATCTGTATCACCATTTCTTTTCATGTTCTTTCTTTCAGTCTCTCTCTGCCTGTAAGGAAATTCAAAGTCACACTCATTTACCTTTCTCTACGTGGGATATTGTCTTTGCATTGTAATTAATCCATCCCACTTTGTTACTGTAACTTCTTAATATCTGAAGTGCAGAACTGTGAAACTTGAACTGCAGAAAACTATTCTCAAACCCACACACAATTAGCTACCTGCCATTTGTTTTCCTACAGTGCTGTTTTAAAAAATATATTCTATTTTGGCAATTCTGCAGTTTGTATCTACACTTCCTGTGTGATGGCGTGATGAGGGCAGTTTTGCTAATTACTTTCAAAAGTACATGACCTTTGCTGTAGCTGCAGTTCCCAGCTCGTTCTCAGCTTCCCTACCCTTCCTCCCCCCCCCCCCCACACACACACTAAGTCTGACTGAGCACACACTAGTGATTTAATAATATAAAGGAGAGCCCTTTATAGCAAATCCTATTATAAAGTTAAACATAATTTTAGTGAAATTCTATGACAATACCGCTTCATTATAAGAGGATTTCACTGTAGCATGTTTTTGTTTTCAGAGTGGCTTAGTTTGGGTTTCTGTTTTTTATCAGAATTTTTATAAGATTATGTTAAATCCATAATAACATTCTTGTATGTAATCTTTCTAAATTTAGAAACCTCTTCGCATGCACATGCTCATCCAGAATCCTTATCTGCTAAGGGTTCTCCTCTAACAGAGCATATCTCAGTTTCCTTATATTTAGTTTGACTTCTCTCCTCCCTTCGTTAGGCATTCTTTGTCCACAAAGAAATATTAGTTGTTAACGCTGTACCTTTGGGAAGGGGAGTGCAGTGGGATATGAACGGTAGAGTTTTCTCTCTCTCTCTCTCTGTTACTTTTAATAAAGAAAACTTTAGAAAATCCCATATAAAGATACATGTTTTAATAGCCCGAAAATCTAGTTTAAGATATCTTAACTATTTTGTCATCCAGATAGGATTTTCAGTATCCTTATTTCTTATACTTTTGTGTTATACACACCAACACATGGAAAATGTACACATTACATTACTTAGGACAGCCTGACCACGCCCTTTCTTTACTCCAAGTATGTTCAGGTTCTAAAATGTTTGATTTACTCAGGCTTGCAGGAAATGTTTGCTGTCTAACGACATAAATGGTGTATTACTTTAGTCTTAAACACTGATTTCCCGCCAGACATATTCATTTGGGTGTTTGCAGCCAAAGCCAAAGAATCCCAAACACTTTCACACAGAAGGCTTGGTAAACCATTTCAGATAAAATAATTGATTGAAAAATGAAACTGGTACCAAACCAAACTTGTTTCAGAGATTCCAGATAGTTTTAATAACTTTTTATCTCCTTCCTCAACTCCATTCTTCTTCAGAATATGTCAAATGCTGTTCCTGTGAATGTCTTAGACCAGTTTTGCAGACCCAAAAGAGTCAAATGGTTAATATAAGCATACAAACATGCGCATGTTTCTCCAAATCTTGGAAGAGTCTCACCCATCAGCAGCAATGAGACTATTTGCAATTGATTCAACCTTGCAATTCGATGCCTTTCCTTTCCTTTCACCTCTACCTTCCATCCCATCCCATCCACCGGTACATCAGAAAATTCTTTAAAAAAAAATAATCACTTGCTGTGTACAAATATGCATGCCATGTCATGCTGCTGTGATGTCACTTTTGCCACAGGGAAAACGTGCTGGAAGGGTTCATGTGATCACAATCTTGAGTTGTTACAGGACCTCTGTGATGAAGCTAAAGAAATAGGAGAGCATGTCACTGCTGTGTTCAAATTGTCATAGTTACCTTTGGCCACCAACATACTTTATTGTGACTAAGGAGTTGTGGGAAATTTGTTAAGATCACTTCCTGAGTCAGAGTAAGTAAAAGACAGTGTTTGAGAAAATAAATCCATCCTTTCCATCTTCTTCTAGTTGAAAGATAATATTACAATTTCTATGTTTGCAACAGTTACGAAGGATGGCTCACCAGAATTAGAGAATCCTTAACACAGCTGGATGCTGAATCGTACAAGTCTGAATCCTCAGTGTAGGAATGTAGCTCTCTACATTTTTTCCTATGTATTATAGGCATAGATACTAAAATAAGGAAATCCTACTCTCTTTCCATAAGAAAGAAACCTTGTCACTTGCTGTTGCTTTCAGCTGACCTTAAGTGTTATATTCTGAACTCTTGCAATAAGTGGTCTTGGTCTTTCTACTTTGCCAGGCTGTTTCATAAACTACATGCATGTTCCAAGTAAGACTAAAGTCTCCAGGTTTAAAATACAATAGCTGTATTCATTAAAAATAAAACAATATTTTTTCCTTCACTCTCCCAAGGAATAACTAAGCTCCTTTCATTAATCTGCCTGTGGCAGTTGGCTTGCTCAAATACTTTAGAAGACCCCTATAATTATTTATGGTAACTTTGCACTGCGTATCTTTCCACTTACTGCCTTTTGAGTTTTTAGGAAATAGAGCTTCATGGCGCTAAAGGAGTCTTTTAAATCTGTCATGTCAGATTTAATATATTTTAAGTTATAACTAGCTGCATTTGTGGTCAGACTGTACAAACACAGTGGTATAACTAATGGATCAGTTTCTCCTCTAATTATTCTGAAGTCAGAGCCATCAAATCTGTCCTTTCAACTTTTTTCTTTTTATTCATTTTGAGAAAAGAACATTTTTCTCAGTTTATTATTTAAAATGTACATTGTATAACCTTCCCTGTCACAGTCTTTCTAAAGCTGTCACATAGCCTGGGACATGGGCTGTAAGGGGAAAGTATCAGGCACGAAACTAGGAACCTGGAGACCTGAGTTCTGTTCCTGACTCTGTCACTGAGCTGCTGTTTGACCATGGGCAAATCGCTTCATCTTTGTGCTTCAGTTTTCTGCATTGGTAAAAATGGAGAAAATGATACTTACCTTCCTCTGTTAAGTGTTTTGAGATCTATGGATGAAAAGCACAATGTAAGTGTAGCCTAAATATCAATGTTCTGCTCAGTAATGCAGTTCCAAATGCAGGAGAATCAGCAGCAGTGTATCCAGCCCATGTAGCTGGCTTGTCTTTTTCAATTCACAGTTGTGTGTCACATAAGGGCAAGATTAAGCCCTTCTTATTCTTTGTTACAGGAAATATATTAGTTTCTTTTTTCTTTTCTTTTTTTTTAAAAGACTCTTTTTCCATAAAACCATTTTCTAATATGTGGTTTTGGCTTTTTCTCAGTCTCTGTAGATTGGATTTCTTTTCTTTGGCAGGGAGAGGGGCTGCTTTGGGGAGGAGCACTGGCAACAACATTTTTCTTCTATGTTACAGAACGCTCTCTCAAATTTTAGTGTGAAATTCACCTCAGTACAGAATGGCCATGCAGGGCTCTCTGTTCCACGTATCTCTTGGAGGGTGAAGTGGTATAGAGTCCCCTGCTTAGAGCCCATGTACTGGACTGAAATTCCTCTCTTATAGAGGAAACTAAACAAGTGGTTTTGTGGCACAAGAAGTCAGTTATAAAATAAGAAATAAGGAACTTCCCTAAGTCTTTGAAGTACCAGTAAAGTAGTACCTAATAAAGTAAAACCTAATAAAAGTTGGTCACATCACCTGATAGTATGTACCATCCATTGCACCCTGTCTTAATTAAGGGATTCCTAAAGGCAACCTACAAAGCAACTTAGATATATCCTGAAGACTGAGAGTCCTTCTGGAGTATGTGATTTAAGTGTATTATGAAATGAAACCAGCACTCTGGAAACAAAAGAAGTTTTTAGAGTAGCAGTCAGATTTCACATGTGTATGATGGGTCCCGTTAAAAACCAGTGGTCAGTGTTTACCAAGGATTCCCTAATCTTAAAACGGGAAATACCATGGTAAATTCAACTAATTCATATGGTAAATGTCCAATTCTGAATGGCACTGCACAAGAAATAATCCACAATTTGCCTGTTTGTATGTATTCAATCCATTCAGTAGCAATAAGACATTCCGAATAGTACTTTTCTAATGGATTATTGGGTCCCTAACAAATTCTCTCTTCAGCCTCATATTACTGAGGCCTACAGTAGTAGCTGGAAATGTATACTGCCTGATCCTACAAGGTGCCTTCAGCTCCCACTGATTGCAGTGGTACTTGAGTGCTCAGAACCTTGCAAGTGGCGCTCTGTGTATCACAGGGTCAAGGTTCTAATCGCAGAAACCATTGTGTCATGCGTTTACCAGGAGATTAGGCATAGCATTAGAAAATACATTATGGGGAGCAATCCTGCAGTGGATTAAGGGTAATAAAGTACATGACTAAATGACATGTGAACCCTCTTGTCAAAAACAATGGTAGAAATGCAAACCAGATTTCTTCATCCTTTTTCCTTAATTTTTAGTTGTATTGCTCTTGCTCAATAGATTTCAGCACATCAGTGGCCACCTAAAGTGACCCGTTATCCAGGAACAAATAGTACCTGAGGGGCCCAGAATTCTTAGCTTCTTCCCCAAACTGTAGACCATGGACTGTTTTCTGCTGTAGATTTTGTTTTTAACTTCTTTTAATGCAGCAATCCCTTTTGATGGAGAGATTGATACACACTTCCTGGGCAGGATGTAGTTCTAAATGGTTCTAAAACTCTTTGCTAAGGAAATCTGTGTGTGCAAGCTTGTTGGGTTGGACTTCAGACACTCCTGACACAGCAAGTCCTACCAGAAATTCTCAAGCAGGCTTTTTAAATAAGATGTCATCTCTGTTCAGTGTGATCACAGAAGATTCCAGGGCACTTTTTTTTAATGTTCTGCCTTGGTATCTTTTCACCGGTATTTCCTTTCCCCTTCTTGTTGTGCTCCATTGGTTGCTGACCTGTACCCAAAATATGGCTGCATCTGAGTGGTGCTGTATGTATAAGGCCAGATTTTTCAGTCCTATCATTGTGCTTTCTCTGGAAACACTCCTGTTACCATAAAATGAATATATACTTGCTACCACTGCCATTGATATCAGTAGGAGATTTGCCTCAGTTAAGGACTGCAGAATCTGCCCATAGTTTATAACACGCTTTGGGACCTTTCAAGAGGAAAGGTGCTACAGAAATTGAAGACATTTCTTCTTTTGGGAGTCCATTAGATTTGCATTAGCACTTCTTTAAATTGCATTGATATTTCCCTGTGTCGGCGACTTACTCTGCTTGCAGTGATGATGAGTACGTTTTCATCTTTTTATTGTTGTTGTTCTTGTAGCTCAAAGCTTTCAGTAACACACATTTCCGAGGAGCATGTGTAGATTTCACAGCAGAAGTTTCTGACTTTACATCATTCATACCATGTTCTTTTAAGGTTCTTCGGGGATGGTAAGTGTGTTGTTTTACCCACCGCCATTTTAAGTAGTTAGAGAGCACTTTTTAACCTACATTAAATTTCAAATAGTCAAACATATCCAGTGCATTACCATCACGCTCCATATCGTCCTATGCCTACTCTCTTGCAACCTGCTTTGATAACTCTCTTCTTTCTGATGGAAGGGGACATAATGCTCTTTGCTTTCCTATGGGAAAATCACACAATTGCTGTGATTTGAATCTGCCTTTATGACTTGTTTAAAATTTCAGGGACTCAATAGAGTAAATCTAGCTGCATCCCATTAACCCCCATTAAAGTCCAGGTTGAGATTTGTATACCATGTGGAAGATCAGCAGAAGCAGAAAATTGAATCAGTCTTTGGTTTCACTTTTTTTAATAGTACAACTTTAAAAAACAAACCTTGTTTTATTTCTCATTCCCCTAGAAAATATTTGATCTTGAGAGAACTTGTTAATAACTGACTGCCTCAGTTAAACTTCTTTGTTATGTTTATTCTTTCAGTTGGCTCCTGTTTTACCAAGGGGAAATTGCTGATAATCATTGTGTGCTGGAAGAAGGCCTCTACACTGACCTCACTTCCTGTGGCTGTCCAACAGTTACACTCAAATCCTTCAAGCCTGTGGAATATGTAAGAGCTTTATAGAAATAATTCTATTATAGAACTCTTGCCCTACCTAGTCGTATACAGCAGCGATTGTATTAAAGAACAGAGTGTGATGCTCAGGGGAAATATTAAAATTGGTTTTTACGCTTGTGGATTTTCAGTATTAGATCAACCCAGGCCCCACCACCACCATTCTGGGCAGAAAGTAATTCTGTTTTTGTATGAGCTAAATTCATATTTGCGTTTTCAATGGTCCTTATAGAGCAGCCCAGCAAGATAGTAAGTAGTAGGTTTATACAAATGGAATATTCTACTTTATACTTTTGTCTCATTATAGGGTTCCCTTTACAGTCCCTTCCCCAGCAGAAGTTCAGACTTTAACAAAAATTCTCTGCACAAAAGAACCTTTAAACTACATAGCAATGCATATAGCTGCTATCATGATGTTAAATTTGCTAACCATAATTTTAGGGGAAGTGTAATATTTGCCTTTTCTAAATGGGCATCAAATTATGTGTCACTTGTTAATACTACTGCATTTTGCCATCCAGAGTAAAGGTTTATATTTCTGCTGCAGATTCAGTATACAATATTAAAACATATCGACAGATAAAACCTTTTAAAACCACATTTTAAAAGTTTCCAAGTGGGTGATATTTATTAAAAATGTCAAGATCCTTTTTCTAGCCATGAACAAGTTTAAAAAAAAAAAAAATCATGGCTGGGGGTGGGAGAAAGGGTGGAAAGGATATTTGACTGAGTGAAGCCTTGGACCAGATCCTTGGCTGGTGTAAACAAGCCTGGCTGCAGTGACTTCAGTGAAGCTACACTAGTTTCCACCAGCTGAGGATCTGGCCCTTGGACTTCATCCCTAACCCCTTTAGAATCCCTTGATGAGGGGGCGGGGCGGGGCTAACTCAGTGAAAACGGGTTTAAAAAGCCCGCTCCTAAGCAACCACAGCAGTTAGCGAACAGGACAGGAGCTAGCAAACAGGGGAGTTTTGAGAGGGAGTGTGAGAGCCAGATACACCTAATAAACATTCTCTAAACTTAGGCCAATAATGCCTCACAAAGAAAAAAAAAAAACCACATGCGAACAAAGAACAAACAAAACCCTACAATAGTAAATATTATATAGTATAATATTGTATATATTGTCCTGCAGAAGTCCAGTAGCAAAGTGGGGGCTACCCAGTTTTTTGCACTGAATGCAGCATGTACGATTATCTGCCTCCTGAGCAGGTGGCATATATGCATTCGGTGCAAGCAACTCATGGCCCTCAGAGACCAAGTACTGGCCCTCAGAGACCAAGTACTAGCCCTTGAGACCAGAGTGGCTGAACGGGAGGAACTAAGGGAGACAGAGAGATATGTAAATGAGACTTTTGGGGACACAGTAGAGCCGTCCCATCCCACAGTCGGACAGCCTCTGTGCTTTCGAAGAGGATGAAAGTATTGAGGAAGGAGAATACTGAGCTGGAGCAGAGGAAAATAATCCCATAGTTGGGACCCTCCTTCCAGATGACGTCATGGTATCCTCTTGCACTGAGGCTATCTCCCTGGGGGAGGGGACTGCTATTGTTACAAAGAGACAGTTAATAGCAATGGCAGATTTGATTATTAGAAATATATACTCTTGAGTTTGTGATGACCATGGGAACTACGGGTGTGAAGGTTGCAGACCTCTCAAGACCTCTAGATAGACTTATGAGCAGTGTTGGGTCATTTACAGCTGCATAATTGCTAGCCTGAGCGTCTGACATTGAGTTCTGTGTCTCTCACTTGATTCCTGACACACTTCCATCTTGTCCCAGTATATAAATCCAAATGAAGAGATAGCTACTGAGAGCTGGAAATGAGCTTCTTGCTAAGTATATACTCAGGTTTAACAATCCCCACCTACAGTTCGTAACAATGTGTGTGGTTTTTGTAGTGTTGCTACTTGTCACAAGATTTCCAGGGTCATCCTGCCATTTTAGTGGTGAGCCTGAAATGTGCAGCAGGTCCCAAAATATCAGACATGGCAATGTTCCGTCATAGCATGGGCCTTTTTTTTTTTTTTTTTTTTTTTTTTGACTCAGTGTAACAATGTTGTGATGTGGGCATACAGTTTTGTGGTGTGGTGTGGTAATGATCACGCTGTCATGATATGAGTTAGTCTCGGAGCAGCTGGGAAATGCATCATCTCTAAGATTGTGACTTGTGTGAGTACAATGTGGTGGGAGTCTGACCAAAGGAATGATTTGTTGATATCAATAGGCTACTGAACTGGGAGAGAAGAACAGGCTTTGATTAGGGAATACTACAGTACTTTACATCTATTGAATTTTGTTCTAACTTATGGCTGTTCAAGGGGGGCTGCCAGATATACTTGGGTGTGTATTAGAAGCTTGAAAATAATTTCTCTGCCTGATGGTTTTCCTGATTTAAACAACAAGGAGTCCGTTGGCACCTTAAAGACTATCAGATTTATTTGGGCATAAGCTTTCGTGGGTAAAAGACCCACTTCTTCAGATGCATGGAGTGAAAATTACAGATGAAGGCATAAATATATATTGGCACATGAAGAGAAGGGACTTACCTTACAAGTGGAGAACCAATGTTGAAGGCCAGTTCAGGGTGGATGTGGTCCACTCCCAATGATTGATGAGAAGGTGTCAATACCAAGAGAGGGAAAATTGCTTTTGTAGTGATCCAGCCACTCCTAGTCCCTATTCAAGCCCAAATTGATGGTGTTAAGGTTGCAAATGAATTGTAGCTCTCCAGTTTCTCTTTGAAGTCTGTTTCTGAAGTTTTGTTGTTGAAGAATGGCTACTTTTAAATCTGTTGTTGAATGTCCAGGGAGATTGAAGTGTTCTCCTGCTGGCTTTTGTATGTTACCTTTCCTGATGTCTGGTTTGTGTCCATTTATCTTTTCATGTAGAGACTGTCCGGTTTGGCCAATGTACATGGCAGAGGGGCATTGCTGGCACATGATGGCATATATCACATTAATAGATGTGCAGGTGAATGAGCCCCCTGATGGTGTGGCTGGTGTGGTTGGGTCCTATGATGGTGTCGCTAGAGTAGATATGGGGACAGAGAAGGCAACCAGGTTTGTTATAGGGATTGGTTGTTACAGGGTTTGTTACTCGCACAGATACAGACATCATCCTCCTCTCCAAGTGCAAACAGATGGACATCATACCAAATAGACAGAAGGTAAAAAATCCATTGCAATCGACATACTATACTGACTATGGTGAGAGATTGTGCCACACACACTCAAAGAAACTGAGGAACAACCTGATCAGCATCCTGTACAGCAAACAGAAGATCAAGAATGAATTCTCAAAATCAACCTTCCTCACAAACTTCCACATGACTGGACTTTACAAAAACAAGACAAGCCATTTACAATGTACACTTTACTTCTCTACAGAGGAAAAAGGACAGTAAACTATCTAAACTTCTACATGCCACAGGGGGCTACAACAGTGTTATCCTTAATTCACCCAACAATATTGTTAATCTATCCAACCACACAATTAGCCCGGCAGAAGAGTCTGTCCTATCTCAGGGACTCTCTTTCTGCCCCACCACCCCCACGCACATAATACAGTTCTGCAGTAATCTGGAAGCCTACTTTCGCTGTCTCCGACTCAAAGAATATTTTCAACACACCACTGAACAGAGCACTGACCTACAGGAACCCTCCTACCAATACTACAAGAAGAAGAATTCTGCGTGGACTCCTCCTGACGGTCAAAATGACGGACTGGACTTCTACATAGAGTGCTTCTGCAGACGTGCACAGGCTGAAATTGTGAACAAACAGCATCCCTTGCCCCACAACCTCAGCTGTACAGAACACAATGCCATCCACAGTCTCAGAAACAATTCTGACATTATAACCAAAGAGGAGATGCTGTAGTCGTCATAAACAGGTCAGATTATGAGCAGGAGGCTGCCAGGCAACTCTCCAACACCACATTCTACAGGCTACTATCCCCTGATCCCACTGAGGAGTACCAAAAGAAACTACACCATCTGCTCAAGAAACTCCCTGCAACAGCCTGGGAACAAATCTACACAGACACACCGCTAGAGCCTCAACCAGGGGTATTCTATTTGCTGCCCAAGATCCATAAACCTGGAAGTCCTGGACACCCCATCGTCTCAGGCATTGGCACACTTACAGCAGGATTATCTGGCTGTTTGGACTTTCTCCTCAGACCCTACGCTACCAGCACTCCTATCTATGTTCGAGACACTGCCAACTTCCTGAGGAAACTACAGTGCGTTGATGATCTTCCTGAATACACCATCCTGGCCACCAAGGATGTAGAAGCTCTCTACACGAATATTCCACACGAGGATGGACTACAAACTGTCAGGAACAGTATCCCTGATGAGGCCATGGCACACCTGGTGACTGAGCTTTGTGACTTTGTCCTCACCCACAAGCATTTCAGATTTGGGGACAACTTATACCTTCAAGTCAGCGGCACTGCCATAGCCCCACAGTATGCCAACATTTTTGTGGCTGACTTAGAACAACGCTTCCTCAGCTCTTGTCCCCTAGTGTCTCTCCTCTACTTATGCTACATTGATGACATCATCATCATATGAACCCACGGGAAGGAGGCCCTTGAAGAATTCCACATGGATTTCAACAATTTCCACCCCACCGTCAACCTCAGCCTGGACTAGTCCACACAAGAGATCCACTTCCTGGACACTACAGTGCAAATAAGTGATGGTCACATAAACACCACCCTATACTGGAAACCTACTGACCGCCATACTTACCTACATGCCTCCAGCTTCCATCCAGGACACATCACATGATTCATTGTCTACAGCCAAGCCCTAAGATACAACCGCAATTGCTCCAATCCCTCAGACAGAGACAAACACCTACAAGATCTCTATGAAGCATTCTTAAAACTACAGTAGCCACCTGGGCAAGTGAGGAAACAAATTGACAGAGCGAGACGGGTACCCAGAAGTCACCTACTACAGGATAGGCCCAACAAGGAAAATAACAGAACACCACCTGCCATCACATACAGGCCCCAGCTAAAGCCTCTCCAGCACATTATCAACGACCTACAACCTATCCTGGAAAATGATCCCCCACTCTCACAGGACCTGGGAGGCAGGCCAGTCCTCGCTTACAGGCAGCCCTCCAATCTGAAGCAAATACTCACCAGCAACTACACACCACACCACAGAAACAGTAACCCAGGAACCAATCCCTCTAACAAACCATATTGCCTTCTCTGTCCCCATGTCTACTCTAGCATCACCATCATAGGACCCAACCATACCAGCCACACCATCAGGGGCTCATTCACCTGCACATCTATGAATGTGATATGTGCCAGCAATGCCCCTCTGCCATGTACCTTGGCCAAACCGGACAGTCTCTATGTAGAAGGATAAATGGACACAAATGAGATATCAGAAATGGTAACATACAAAAGCCAGTAGAACACTTCAATCTCCCTGGACATTCAATAACAGATTTAAAAGTAGCCATCCTGCAAAAAAAAAACTTCAAAAACAGATTTCAAAGAGAAACTGCAGAGTTACAATTCATTTGCAACCTTAACACCATCAGTTTGGGCTTGAATAGAGATTGGGAGTGGCTGGCTCACTACAAAGCAATTTTCCCTCTCTTGGTATTGACACCTCCTCATCAATTATTGGGAGTGGACCACATCCACCCTGACTGAATTGGCCTTCAGCATTGGTTCTCCAATTGTAAGGTAAGTCCCTTCTCTTCATGTGCCAATATATATTTATGCCTTCATCTGTAATTTTCACTCCATGCAATTGAAGAAGTGGGATTTTTACCCACAAAAGCTTATGCCCAAATAAATCCGTTAGTCTTTAAGGTGCCACCGGACTACTCATTGTTTTTGTGGATACGTTTCCCCTAGGAGTCAGTTCCTGAGTCAGGAATAGATCCCAACAGTCCTAACTCTGTCACCAGCTCTAACCAATAGACAGCCCCCAACAGTGGCTCACTTTGTACAGTACAATGAATTGATAAAAATGAGAGAACATACAACTTGATACTCCTGGGAGAATTCTGCGACAAAAAATTAAAAATTCTGCACACAATATTTTAAAATTCTGCAAATTTTATTTGTCAAAATAACTACATAATCACACCAGTTTCAATTATTTTAGTAATTTATTTCAAAATACCTGTCAGCAAGTATGTCTGTAACAATACAGACACACACAAATTCCACCAGGAGTAGAGAGTTAAAGAAACCCCTATGACAACCCAGCTTCTGTTTCTTTGCCCTTCCCCCACCCCCCAAAGCCCAGCTGGGGGGCCAGACACCCACAACCCCTCCCCCCCAAGTCCATGCATACGGTACTACAAACATTTAATATCCATTCGATCCCTGATATATTCCATTTATTCATCTGATAATTCAGTACAAACAGGAAGTGAGGAAAAACCTACCACAAGTTTTTGTAACAGGGAAGGCAATTAGGCCCAAGTCCAAAACCTGCTGAAGTTGATGAGAAACCTTCTGTTGACTTCATTGGGATAGGACTCTTTCTTATGAAAAGCTATATAATTTTCATTTTGGAGGTTGCAGTGAAGTGGGAGAAGGAAACATTTTTGGTGACACCATCTCAAATCAAGTTTATTAATAACATTTTCTTGAAATTTGTCATGAAATTTTATCTGTAGTTCCAAAGGAACAATGTACTTATATTTTTTATTTTATTATAGCAATGTGTTTGTGTGTATGGTGTCTTGAAGCTATTTTATGTAGCAACTTTACTTAACTTCTGCATTCTGTCTCTTTGTGTTGAGGTTGGATGGTTTTGATTTTGGTTTTGGTTTTCATGGTATGGCACTTAAAAGTGAAAATGGAAACAAGAGCAGTTTGAAGGAAGCTAATCTTATTTTAGTCTTTCTTTTTAGTATGAGATTTTTTTATGTGCTTTCTGCATTCGTAAAATATAAAATTTCGTTCTGAATTCTGGAACATTTGATAGTGTGGTTTATATCTGTTAAATGAAGGTGAGATGGTTTGTGAATAGGGCTCAATGAGTTGAGAGAAACTGTGTGAGACGTTACCTTTGTAGAAGTTGAAGGTAATGCATATGTGGCTTAATCCAGCAACTGAAATGCTACTGTGGAGAGAGAAATGAGTTTGGCAGTGCACCTACACCATCTGATGTATTAATACCAGAGTATTTGCACCTGTTAACCTAAAGAGTTAAATACAAAGGTATTCTTTACTTATGGACACTCTTTCCTGAAATACTGTGTAGAAGTATCCTCCCTTTCTCACAAGATTATGCTGTAGATCATATAATGCTCCCCATGTTTTAACTCCTTGCATCATAAATGGGGCTTTCCCCAGTATTAATTTTGTTTGAGTAAGGTGGTTTCGTTAACATACAAAGGTCACTTTCAAAGAATTCTTCAGTACTTCATCATGCTTGTAATAGGGAAGATTTTTTTACAAAGGTTACAAGTATAACATAGTTGCCAATGTTTCAAAATATTTTCCTGAGAGAACTTTTAGAGCTGCTGTGAGCTGGGCTGGGGCAGTTATTTCCATGTCCTGGAGAATCATAGAATCATAGACTTTAAGGTCAGACGGGACCATTATGATCGTCTAGTCCGAACTCCTGCACAACGCAGGCCACAGAATCTCACCCACCCACTCCTGTAACAAACCCCTAACCTATGTCTGAGCTATTGAAGTCCTCAAATCATGGTTTAAAGACTTGAAGGTGCAGAGAATCCTCCAGCAAGTGACCTGTGCCCCAGGTTTGGAGGAAGCCAAAAACCCCCCAGGGCCTCTGCCAATCTGTCCTGGAGGAAAATTCCTTCCCAACCCCAAATATGGTAATCAGCTAAACCCTGAGTATGTGGGCAAGACTCACCAGCCAGATACCCAGGAAAGAATTCTCTGTAGTAACTCAGATCCCACCCCATCTAACATCCCATGACAGGCCATTGGGCACATTTACTGCTAATAGTCAAAGATCAGTTAATTGCCAAGATTAGGCTATCCCATCATACCATCCCCTCCATAAACTTATCAAGCTTAGACTTGAAGCCAGATATGTCTTTTGAGAATTGTAGGTGACTTTAATTTAGATATCTCGGCTTGCAAAACTCTGAAGGAAATGGGAGTTCAGCTAAGCAGCCAGAACACATGGAGACCCTGTCCTAAGACAGTCAACCTCCTCTTCTCCAGTGCTCCCCTCTCCATGCGCGCGTGCACACACACACACACACTCTCTCTCTCTCTCTCTCTCTCTCTCTCTCGAGGAGCCAGGTGGTCCAGGCTTTTTTCTTGGGAGTTGGGGAGACTGGGTTTTTTCCTTTGTGTGTTCCCCTTTGTTGTGTGGTTGCTGGTGAGTATTTGCTTCAGGTTGGGGGGCTGTCTGTAAGCGAGGACTGGCCTGTCCTAAAGTTGTTTGAGAGTTGGAGCCCTTTCGGCTCCTAACAACTGTCAAGCAAGTTTCCTTGACTCTTAACACAGACATGACCATGCTGGATCAGACCAGTGGTCCATCTAGTCCAGTATCCTGGCTCTGATTGGTACCAGATACTTAAGAGGAAAGTTCAAGGAAAACACTGATATAGGGAGTTGTGGAATAACTTGCCCACAGGGCAAATTTCTTCCCAGTCCCCATTAGTTAAAGGTTGATTAATACCCTGATTTCATATCCCTTCCATAAATTTAGGGTTTTTTTTTTAAATATTGTAACTCTGAATATCCTTGTTATCCATATAAACATCCAGTCCTCTTTAAATCTTGCTAAGGTGTTGGCCTCAGTGTTATGTTGTTGCAATGAGTTCCACAGGCTAGTTGTGCATTCTGTGAAACTCTGAACTGTAATTACACAATGGTGTAGGTTTAGAAGCGCTCCATAAGCCTCTGACGCAATAAAATATTTTTTTTCAAATTGGAGGCACAGCTAGGAATATAGCAAAAATATTTTTTAAATTGTATTAGCTGGTCATGTTACACCCCACCATCAGCTAACATGATTTTAAGTATTAAACTGTATCTACATTAGGTGCTAAGTGGTATTTCAGATGCTGTTAACTCCTTTTTTAAAAGCACCTTTTTTTCTTCTCAGTTACTCATCTAGACAGACAGAGTTTAGCATGGCTGTCAGTCTCTCTTCAGGTAAAGAATTGAATTGAGAAAATAGGATTGTTGCTGACTTTGTGGCTAGGTGGAGAAACCTCAGCAGCAGCTGCCTGTGCTCAGTCTATTGCTATGAGTCTCACTTTCATTAGCCCTAAAATTAACTACTGAAATATTGAAATAAAGCACACGCGCGCACACACACCCCCCCCGCATAAATTGTCCTGCCTCTTCAGAGGAGTGGAGGGCGGCAAAGGAAGATAAATGACATTTCATAATAAGGACATTGTCTTTGAATCTCATTTTCTGTTTTGGAGTGTTCAAGTTGAAAGCCCTTTCAAAGCTATCTAAGGATGGGTAACGTAGATTGTCCTCATTTTCATGATGCTTGGCAAACTTTTTTCTCATCATGTGCAATACCTCTAATAGTGCTACATGGTACTAGTTAGCAGAGGGAAGCAGTTTCCTGGAGGTGTAAGTTGAACAAGCAGTCACATACCAAGAACAGTGAGTCAGGCCTGGTCTACACTAGGGTGCAGGATCGATCTAAGATACGCAACTTCAGCTACAGGAATAGCGAAGCTGAAGTCGACGTACCTTAGATCGACTTAGAATCACTTACTTTGCGTCCTCGTTGCTCCCCCATCGACTCCGCTTCCACCTCTTGCCCTGGTGGAGTTCCGGAGTCGACGGCAGAGCAATCGGGGATCAATTTATTGCGTCTACACTACGTCTAGTGTAGACGCGATAAATTGATCCGATAGATCGATCACTACCCACCGATCCAGTGGATAGTGTAGACGTGGCCTCAGTGACAGTACATTCATAAGGCCTGTATCACAATTGAGGTCTTTGTGAAAAACGTGTCACTAGAAACTCTTTATAACTGTACCTTCTTGGTTCATTAAGTTTATATCCTCTTTATGACTGCATGGGAGTAAACATTAATGTTAGATTTTTGTGTTTGGTTTGTGCATCTTCCAACTCTTAGGCCATCTCTTCACTGAGGGGAAAAGAGGGTGTGTTTTTGCATCAAGAAAACAATCTCCATGTATATTCTGGTGAAGGCACAGGTAATTTTTAGCTGGATGTAGCTAGTGAGGTCAACTCTATACCCCGACCTAGAGTTTTCCTTGACTAGCTACATCAAACTAAAAACGCTTAAAGTCCCTGGTCTCCACTAGGATTTTGCATTGAGTTATCTAACTTGATGCAAAAATGCGTCTCTTTTGCAATGAAGATATGGCTTCCTTATTTGTGAAGTAGTACTATGTATGCTCTACAGATTTCATCCTTGTACCGCATTTTCAAATAACTGTTATGATCTTTATCTAGAGTCAATAGAGCCAAAAGATGTGTTACTAAAATAAGTTAAAAATAACATTAGGTGAAAAGATTTGAATTGAAGTGAGTCCTAATTACCTGATTTTTTTCTGGATCTTTTGAAGGGAACATTCAAATTCTTGATTAAAAAAAAAAATCCACAGTTTTGCAGTATATTTCTCTGTTCAATATTTAGGGCCAGATTTTCAACAGAATTTAGGTGACTAAAGATTCAGGTAGGTACCTAGAAGAATATTCAGCACCTAACCTGCCTACACACCTAACTTCCTATTTGAAATCCGTGGAAGTTGCATGCCTGACCTGCTTATGTGCTTTTGAAAGTCCCACTAGACACCTATCTGCATTTTTAGGAGCCTAAATATCTTAGCAAATCTGGTCATTAGCGTCAAACCAACAGCCACTGATGTCAATGGACACTACACTGTCGTGGCAAACCATTAGATCATGCTTCCTCGACAAATATCAACTCCTAGGAAAGTTTATTATGCAAATCAAAAAACTAAATTACTGATAAATGTTCACATTAAAATTAGACCAGAACCTCAGAGAGATTAAAAACTGAAACGGACAAAGAAGGGTCCCAAGTAGCATGCCAACAAGGTGCAACTAGGCTGTTTTGAGTAACTATAACTACCTCTCTCCTAGGTTTTTGCTGAGCCTTCCATCAGTCTGTTTGCACTGGAATGTTGCGAGGGCAGAGAGTTGCACTTCAAAGAAGCTGTCAGTTCTGTTCTAAACAAGGACCTTCACTTTTACACCCAGTCCGTATGGGTGAGAAGTGGTTTGTAAGTATGGTAGAAATATTTCAGAGACAGCATTTGTGTTCTCCTTCCACTTGCCTTCCTATATGATGAGTTTGCTATATTTTTTTGGGTTGTGTGTGACAAGTAAAACAGGAGTATCCTAAAATTTGGGGGAAATCAACATTGGAACTCATTTGTACCTAGACCTGAACCGAATACAAATGTGATCGAGTCAGTAAATCAAACTTCCTGCTACAAGAATCTGCCTTTTTATCTGCTTAAAAGAACAAAGAGTGAACAATAAGGTGTTGAGCAGGACAAACCCAGGAGCAAAAAGTAAAGCATTTTTAGACTGCCATGAGAAGCATCTTGCATCCATGAAGTGACCCTTTCTTCACTGCCCCTGCTTCTCCTCACCCTCAGAAAACTCCAGATACCCTCTATCCTGGCTGTGCTTTGCAGCCTTGATTCAAAAGCCTCCACCAGCCCCCTTTTTGCACGGAGTCCCATGTAGCCATCAAGTTGTGCTGGAGATTGCTGATTGCGAATCTTAGCAGCCATTGAGTATGCAGCATATATCTTCCTTTTTTATTTTTTAAGTTAATCTTCAGCTCATCTTCCTGTTTACTCTCCATATTCATATGACTGAGCTGCCTTTGTACAGTTTAACATCACCATTACAGACCCCTAAAGTGAATTCAAAAAAATTAATTTAGACCTCTATTTTTCCTTCACTACCATGTGTAATGTACATTTATATGCTTTTATGCAGTATTTTAAAAATAACACTTCTGTACCTGTCCTGATCCCATACAGTCACCAGAGAGAATTGTAACTTATACAGAGTAACCGTATATGTGGGACCCCTGTGATACCAGTGCTGAGTATCCTTCATCTTTTTATTCTGTGTTTGTACAAGACGTAGTACAAGGGGACCTGATCCCTCACTAGGCAGCATGGTTATACGATGAATAAATAATGATAGAACTGTCTGGTGTCGTAAGGCTGTTCCCACCCTTCTAGTGGCTCTGTTGTGTGAAGCAGACTTAGCAGTAGCTGTGAGCAATCAGTGCTAAGTATAGTGGCCTTTGTATAAAGTTGCTTCCCACTTCAAACAAATGACATTTTTAAAGTGCTTTTTACAGAAAAATTAAGGTACAGGTAAGGATGAGTGAAATTCTCACCCTCTGTGACCCACCTGTGATCCAGCCATGTCCATGTCTTTGATCCTCTGAGTTCACTTTGAGGGTTATCTTCGTATGGCCTGAAGCACTTACAGTACCATGACAGCATTGGGAGTGGCATTGGGTTGGCCTCATTGAAATGCACAGCCTTATTCTTCACATAACCAGTTTTTGCAAAGGTGGTTAATGATTGAACTTTCTTTCTGGGTAATTTAAGTGGGTATTACCAGTGGCTGTAGACCTGTGGGTGAGTGTAAACTGCCTCAAACAGCTTTGTCGGTGTGCTTTCCCTCTGGTTTCAACATCACTGCCATTCCAATCCTGAGCCCTTACTAAATAGAGATTGTTTGCTCTTGTTGCGTGGTAGCTTAGAGGCCAGTGACAAACAGCAGCAAGATTTGAGGTTGAGAATAACCAATTAATTTTCCTTGTGACCTAATCCAGTTTTAGTCTGAGACCTTTGGAGAGGAAAGGCTAGTGTTGTGTGCATTTGCCACCTAGCTGCTAACATTTCATTTTAAATGTGAACATGCACATATTCCTGCCTCCTTGGAGTTAGTACGGTTTGCCATGGACCAGCACAGAGGAGTGTCCTTTCCCTTAAGGATCTGCTTGGAGGGGATGTCTGTGGGCTTTCTCTGCCTCACATTGGGATGAGGGTGGGAGATGTTAAATCCTCCACCTTAACAGGATTGGCTGGGATGGGAGGCCAGGGCCCATACAAGGGAGAAACTGGGTGAGGGAGTAAGGAGCACTAACCTTCCCTCTCACTATCGCTGGCCATGTTAACAAGGCTCTCTGCATCTGGGAGGAGTCAGCGCAGGTATGGAAAAGTCCTGAGGGAATCTCCCCCAGAGCCAGTTCAGGGTTGGAAAGAAATTTCCCCACATCCATAGCAGTTTTGGCTGAGCTGCTGATGGTTTTTCACCTTTTTCTGAGCATCTTGCAATATCTCTGGGTCAGGATTGAGGGAATAGGTGTTGGACAATTGTAGGTCTTTCATTGGGATTCTTTCTGGGTGGTCCAGGAAGGGCTTGTTTGTCTCAACTAAGAGTCCATGCAGCAAGATTTAGGGTTTTCTTGTCCTGTTGTCCCAAAATGCAAGGTCAGCTTTGGGCAAATAAAGAGGCTAAAGACAACTACAAGTCTGTGTATATGGGGTTGGGATTTTACTGTCATGCACAGGCCTAAGACACTAAGGGAAGAAGGCTAGGTAGGGATTGCAGCTTGGAGGGGGCCATATCCCTGAATGGCTGGGCATGGACATGCCTATTGACCTTAAAGGCTTTGGTTGAGAGGAAACCATAAGGATTGTGGGCTGCTGGGTACCAGTTTTGGTTATCTTTTGAGTTAAGTTTTTCTGTGATTTAAAAGACTAGATGATCATAATGGTCCCTTCTGACCTAAATATCTATGAATCTATGAAAAGTTAGGTAAAACTGCAGCAGAGGCCTTTAAACCATAAAAGCAATAAGAGTTTTATTGGCAACACACCCACAGTTGACGCTAACATTATCTTCATATTAAACTTTGATCAGCTATTAGGACTCTTTCAGGTGTGCCAGGTCACAGAAGGTCATCCTAGCTATTTGTGCTAACAAAATGCTCAGAGTAGGTCTACACTACAAACTTGCATCATCACCACTGCAGCTGCACCACGGTAGTGCTTCTGGTGAAGATGCTCTAAGCTCTCCTGTCAGCTTAATAACTCCACCTCCACAAGAAGTGGTAGCTATGTCGGTGGGAGAAGCTCTCTCGCCGACAAAGCACTGTCTAACCCAGCGCTTAGGTTGGTGTAATTATGTTGCTCGGGGGGTGTGGATTATTCACGCTCCTTAGCGACGTAGTTATACCAAAGTAATTCTGTAGTGAAGATCAGGGGTCAGTCTAAATGACTCTTCCTAGGTTTATTTCCAAGAAAAAGACACAGATATGTCTCTGCAGCTGAGTGTGGCAAATACGTAAGTCCATTGCAAGACAATGGGTTGAAAAAGCTTAAGTCTGTGTTCTCTTAATCCTATTTGAATGCGCACCTTTGTTTGTGCATTCCTTTGGCTGAGGTCTGTGTCACCTGAGTGACAGGACTAATCGCACTGCACTGATCTCCTCATGAGCACAGAGTTGTAGCCTCATGTTCTCTATTGAATACCAAGGGTAAGCGCTGTGTTTTTATGGCTGCAATTCACATTCTCTTGTTTATTGAAGACAGGAGCAGTTCAACACTTGTCTTTTTATTATTACAAAAATATTTTCTTTCCCTCTCTCCTTTTATGCACTAGAACAATGCTTTGGTAATAGACACTGCATTTACATTGAGACTATTGGGCACTGCTAAGACTGAAGCTCTTACCCCCAAGTGTGCAGTGATTTTGCCCAAAAGCATTTCAAAAAAATAAAATTGCCAGCAATACGGTAAAATAAAAAGGAAGGAATTTATAACTGTTGTCAGTCTTATTAAATAGCTGTTAGTCAGGACTTACAGAACCCCTTTGAGGCTTATACACAAATGTGCACTGCCTGTGAGTAAAGTATGCATGATCAGAAGAACTTTCTCCAAAGTCGCACAGTGAGAGAGGCAAACGATGGACACTAGAACTCCCATCACACTTCAAGCAAATAAAATAGGAAATGTAGTAAAAATAGTGCATGCTTTATGCTCAGATGCACTCATGAGAAGAGCATGGAGGAGTCACAGTCCACAAAAGAACATCCCTTAGATACAAATCCAAGATGTGAATATCTCTGATGCTCAAAGATACAGCTTGCAAGCAACTCTGTAATGGGTGTAGACTGGATGGTGTACAGTGGATGAGCAATTTGTGTGTTGCTCTTGGTATATTTTGAAGGTTGTATTCTAGTACAGATATAAATGATATCAGTGATGTGTTATGCTTCTACAGTTAGTAATATTGTGATTGAAAAGATGGTTTTACTATATAAAATCCTGTTGTAGCAGTTTGTAACTTTCTGAAAGTTAGTTAGGATTAAATTTCTCATACCTGTTCTTGGTCCTGTAGTGCAGTTTGGTATAACCTTGTTTGGCTCTTCTGTAGTTCGTTTCACATGTTGACATAGTTGTGTGAGATCCTGTTTTGCCCTCTGATAACTAAACTTTGTGGCAGTGTAGTGTGCTGCAAAGCCTTTCTCGGTGCTTCATGGGGTGACCTGTGTAGTTTGCTTTTGCAATGCAGCAATCCCACACACATGCCCGTTAAACCTGTAGACACCATCCATGTCTACAGAGGGATTTTTTTTAATCTTCATGTGACCAGGTCAAAAGTTTAAAGTAGTTTCCAGGTTTCATCTTAATATTAGGGAATACAAAATAGATCTTGATATAGAAGAAAGCTCTTAAGCCACTTTAGGCACTCTACATATTTGGCACAGTAATATAAATAAAGTGTAGTACTTCCATGGAAAGCCTTTGTGTTTAAAAATATTGTATTAAATATTATTTGTGTAGCTTTGTTTTGCCATATTTAGAGTCTAGCATCTTAGGGGTTTGTTTTCTATCTTTATTCAGGTGGATTGCATATGAAGGAGGAAATTTCTCAGGAAAACAAATTCTGCTAGAACCCAGCAAGATTTCAAACTGGACTGAATTCAGTGGCTGGAGCGTAATTGGCTCCCTTCGTCCTATGAAGCAGGTACCATAGGAAAAAGTGTTTTGGGAATAAGCCCTTTTTCACTTCTTTAAACAAATAATTTAATACATAAGTATCAGCTGAGAAATCTGACCAAATACTGATCCTGTTGAGGCTAATAAGAGTTCTGCCATTCATTTCAATGAGACCAGTATTTTATCCCTGAAGTTGGGTCCTGGTGTGGGCTAATAGGCCCTATCAAAAGTCACTGAAGTCAAGGAGAGCCTTTCCATTGACTGCAGTGAGCATTGGATTGGGCCTATAGAGAGGAATAGACTTGTTTAAAGACTTCAAATTATAGAGAATCCACCAATTACTGTAGTTTAAACCTGCAAGGGACCCAGGCTCTTTTCTACTGTGAGAATTTTTTAGTAACTTTATAAAAATGGAGAGTTTATTAAAGCTTTTAACTCAATGTCTCCTTTAGGTTCTGCACTGTTTTCAGTTTTCACTGTATAATAATAATTAATAAGCAAAACAAACCTGTATTGGCCTATAAACAACCTAAATTGAAGTGATGGAACTATTTCCGCTGATGGATTTTATTGTATTTTTTACATTTAATGAGGCATACAGGGTAATTTTTAGCAATAGATTCACTTTGGAAATCGTTCCAGTGAGCCAGGATGATAATCTGAGAACTGGATTAACACAGAAGATTTTATTCATAGGTTTTTGTCAAGATTTAGAGAAGTGATTTAGGGGATCAGGAGTTTATGTTCTGAAATAGAAGAATACCAGAGACCATTATGAATGTTATCTGGAATACTTGGGAACTGGTAACCCAACTAGTGATCCATTGTAGCTTCATGTTGGCTACAAATGAGCCTGCTAATTGAGTCAAGACAATTATTGCTAATTTTTCAAAAAACAAGGGTCGGTATTGTCCTAGTATCCTGGCTTTTCGCAGTTTATACTCTGGGTATTTCTTGTATTTGGTCAGTTTAAAAGTATGTTTCTGAGCTCAGGCACAGTTAAAACGTTTTCTTAACATTTGAATAATAGTTTAAATCGTACGTCACGCATTTCTGTTATCATGCGGGTTGCACTTAAATTTAGTTACCAGACCTGACAGCCGAGCATTTTAGTTTTGCTGCCAGGTGCCACAAGTATTTGGATCATAATAAACTGGAGGTGAAAACAACTGTCCACATGTTACTGCAGAGTGGTATGGTGCTATCCAGGGTTAGGGTTGGAGAAGGGTGTGTTCGGTGCAGAGGTGTCCTCAATTCATTATTTAAATATTTTTCTGCTCTCATTATGTCTCCTCTTCTTGGGAGGAGGATGGGTCCTCTGAGAATGCCTCCATTTTCTATCCCATAATCCTTGCAGTGCTGACACCCATCTCTGGAAAAGGAGAGCTGGACACTGCAACCTGTGTAGCCTGTCAGTGCTGATCAGAGCATTGGTCAGAAGGGTTGCTTGAGAGCAATGTGAGGCACTCCCATCCCCTAGGCCAGGGTAGCCAAACTTACTGGCCCTCTGAGCACAGACAATCTTCAGAAGGTCGAGAGCTGGGGCACACCTGCCAGGGCTTGGGACTTCAGCTCCACTCTTGCTGAAGCCTCAAGACCCCTTCTCTCTGCTAGGAAGAAGCCTTTACCCGCCAATCCTGCTGCAAGGCAGAGGTCCCGAGCTCTCCCCCACCCCCACCCCAGTGGAAATGGGTGGGTGTGTGTGTGTGTGTGTGTGTGTGTAGGGGCTCTGCGAGCCGCACTTTAATGGTAAAAGAACCGCATGTGGCTCGTGAGCCACAGTTTGGCCACCCTTGCCCTAGGCACTGGGATTGCTTGCTCCATAGACCTGCCGTTGGACAGCTGATCTGGACTTTTACTGTCTGTTAAAGTTACAGCCTTTCACTTCAGAAACATCACATTCCCCTTTCATGTCACTTGCATTTGGGCATGCACATCTGTCAAGTCCATTCTCTTGCCATCACAGAGGCTCCAAGGAATGCTACAAGATTCTGCTATTTTTTTTAAATGCTGTTTTTTATGTATGCATGTAAAGCTGCTTGGATCACTAAAGGGCATGCATATTTGTCTAGCTGCCAGTGTCTTTGGTGTAGGGATATGATCTGGTCCCAAAAGAGGGCGGGACAACATTGCAAAAACAATCTGCAGCTTGTTTGCTTGTATTCTTCTGCCTTCTCAATGATGTGTAACAGACTGAAATCCAAGTTTTCAACTTAATAACTAGCAAAAAGATAGTGAAACATGTCATAAGTGACTACTACTTAATGGATGGACAAAAATTATTCGCTTAATGACTTTATAATGAAGATTCTCTCTAATGGTAGGGCACATTTACAGATGTTTTGGGGTGGGCTTTTTAGGGCAGGATTTTAATGAGCAAGGTGTTTAGATTTTAATTTAAAGAAAATCCCAGGAGGAATTTTGTCAGCAGCTTTGAACCTCTTTTTTTCAGTAAAGACCCCTATAACTCACAATGCACTGTACTGGTGCTGTTTCAAAGGCCCTGAGGTATGTCATGGAGGAACTGTTTCTTAAGCTAAAACCTCTCAATAATAGCTTTGCAGGCTTCCCCTGTAAGTGGATACCAGTTCAATGCCCTTTTTTGTGTGTGTATTCATGAATGGCAAAAAAGTGTAACGTGAATGGCTACAAATGAGAAGCCACCCCCACCATTGTTGCTTGTGGCCATTCACCTCCCATACCTTGTCCCTTGCAACACTTTTGTAGCATGTTCTTTCATTCCCCAAACCCACTTCACAACCTGTCTGAAACTGAATATGTAAAAGACATTTTGGAATGGAAAATAAATTGGGGGAAACTGCTGTAAGAATGCTAGCTCTGGGGGAGCTGGTGGGAGGGTTTGCTCACACCTGCTTTACAACATGAACAGTATAATGGTGCTTTTCTAACTATAGCCGGCAGTTTACTTCAGAATAAAGAACCGAGCCCAGGATAAATACTTGACAGTCACTGGAAACCTATCAGATGCAAGAGCTACTTCAGTGTGTGTTTCTCCATACAACGGCAAGAATACCCAGATCTGGCACTACTGTCATGGACTCTTCAAATCCAAGGTGAGTTACTGAATGTTGAAAGTGCAATGTATAAACCCACTCTCCTTTTGTCTTGACTGTGAGCCATTTTCCATGGTCCCCTCCTGCATCCCTATAATAGCCTTCCTCTCTTCATGTGCCTTTCTTCCATCAGAGCTCTTCTTAAACCCCACTTCCTTCTATCGATTCCCTTCACTGTCTCCTCCCTGGGGTCCTGGAACAATTTATATAGTGGGGGTGCTGAGAGCCATTGAACCAAACTGTAAACCCCGTATATGTAAACCACTTCAAGCCAGCACCCCTAGATCAAGCATCTCTGCTGCTCCCATGCCTGAGTCTTATATCTTACTTCTTTGTATTATCTGTGTCTAAATTACACAACAATTCCTCCTGGCAGGAACCAAGTCATCTTTATAAAGCACAATGCAAGCACTTTGGTTGCTACGTAAATGAAAAACATTGTTTAAAAAAATAACCAAAAGCCTTTTAACCCTGTACAGCTTTTTAAAAAAACTTCTTTAACTTTCCAGCATGTTTTCAGGTAAAGGTGCACTTGCTCTGAACAGGTGATATAGTCACTTCTTGTGTAAACATCTGTGCAGTGAGATGAAAATGTACTCCTGGACATGTTATGGCACTGTCTGTTTTCCCCATTGTGTTTTGCTTTCTATCTGTTAGGTACTTTTTAATGGCCCCCCACTTCCATAATATCTGAGCACTTCATAATCTTTAATGTGTTACTCCTCACAACACCCCCATTAGGTAGGGAAGTGCTATTATCCCCATTTCACAGATGGGGAACGGAAGCACAACAAGACAAAGTAACTTGCCCAAGGTCACACAGGAAGTCTGTGGTGGAGCAGGGAATGGAACTTGAACCCGGATTTCCAAAGTCCCAGGCTAGTGCTGTAATCACTGGGCACCATCCTTCCTCATTTTGCTTTGCTTATGTACTAGTAATATGCTGGCAGTATTGTCTCGGTAAAAATTGTATAAATTTGTATTAATCCATACAATGATATTTTATTGATTGAGTTGAAGGAGGAAAAACTGCAGTTTTGGTGCATAGTTGTACTGTTTAGACGCAACCTTAAGTGGGGCCCAGTGCAGAGTCGCAGATCCCCAGGTGGTGCTTTTGGATGAATTCTGCCTTGGGGAGACCAAATTCCCCCTGGAGCAACACATGTGCAAGAGGAGTGCTCCTCCTCCTGATCCCGGAGCGGATAAAAATCAATGATTTTTAAAAATTTAAATAAGGTTTTTTGGTTTAAATTAAATACAGGTCTGTTTTTTAAAATGGTCAACCTATGTTAAGGTCTCAACTTATTGTAATCTCTTAAAATAATTTAAATAAAATACACAATAATATTAAGCAATACATATTTGCTGACAAGTTTAAGGAAGTCAAACCACTGAATTGGTGGAAGTCACTGGCTGAGCACCTGGACTAGAGTTTGTCGAAGTGCTAAACCAGCTTTTGACAGCAGTAGCCCCTTCTGCAGGTGCAGAGAGTATTTTTTCATATTGGTCTATTCAGGTAGTTCAGTTTAGTGACTAGTTCATTCAAAGTTAAACCAATTGGAAACTGAAAAAGCAGAAAAGTTTGTTTTCCTCTTCCAATCTATGAATAAAAACAAGGTGTGAGAAGATGAGATCTTCTAGTTCTAAAATCTTGAAGGGCATGGTGACCGAAAACAATCTGTTCAGTTCACTCACTACAGATAATACTTCCTCTGTTTAATAAATTATTTTGTTTTAAATGCAAATCATGTTTTGATAAACTCTTTTTCCATGTGTCCAGCACATTTAAGATATTTTTTTAAACTAAAAACTCAAATGCTGTCTTTTATGCACTTCTGATTTAATTTGAATTTCCATCCAAATAGTGCTTGACACAAATCACTTAAAAAAAACAACTCCTCCTCAAATATATCATTCACCATTTCCTAACACAAAGAAAAAAACATAAAAATTAAGAAACTAGTAAATGCAAGTTAAGCTATATAAATACATGTATAGATAGAATGCAGTGGTCTCCAAGCTTTTTATGCCCAAGAGCACTTTTTGAACTTACTTAAGGGCAACCCAGGATCTGCCCCGATCACTCCATTTCCTCCCCCCCCCCACTCACTTTCACCAGGCTGGGGTAGAGGCTTGGGGTTTGGGAGGGGGTGCAGGCTCTGAGGGGTTTGCAGTATGAGAGGGGGCTCTGGGCTGGGGCAGAGTGTTGGGGTGCGGGCTCTGGGAAGGTGTTTGGGTGCAGGAGGGGGGTCTGGGCTGGGGCAGAATGTTGGGGTGCAGGAGGGCCCTCTCTGCAAGCACTGCCCCCGCAGCCCCCATTGGCTACAACTCCCCACTCCTGGCCAATGGGAGCTGCAGGGGCGGTGCTTGCAGACAGGAGCTGCGCACAAAGGGAGAGGCCCCCGGGGCTGCGCTGTCCGCTTCTGGGAGCGGCATGGGGCCGGGGCAGGCAGGGAGCCTGCCTCAGCGGCAGCCCCGCTACACCACCAGAGATCGCAATCGACCGGTTGGTGACCACTGGTATAGTGCATACTCCTGATTAGCAAAAAGAAGCACCAAATTTAGAGTAAAGGTTATATTTAACTTCAGATCCATGTTTTATCAACCCAATGAGAATGAATCTTTGTTTAGGAAAATACAAATTGAAACAAGATTAAAATAGATTGTTTAAATCAAGGTTTCCTGCTTGCTCATTTAAATCATGATTAAAATTAATCCACCCTGGCTGCTCCCCTTTGGGAGATGCAGTACTCCCTAGTGGGTTAGGCTCGCTATGTTGGTCATCATAGGTTGGTTGATGGCCTCACCTTGTCTCTGCTCTTAGATGATGTGCACTTTTGAGAGGAATGCCTGCACTCTCTTGAACACAGGAACTTCTTGTGTTAGGCCCTTGTGCAGCATGCACATTGTGAAGGCCTTGCACTGTCTCTCCAGTCTGCATAAGAGACGGTCACAATGGGTATGACTACATAGGCCATGGCAGTGAGCCTCACAGCCCAGATTGACAGACTCAAGGTAGCGGGGCTCACACTAGCACTCTAAAAATAGCTGTGTAGACAGTGTATTGAAGCTGTGGATTGGGCTGTGAAGCCCACTCCCTTCCTAGGCTTCAGAGCCTGAGCTCTAGCCCAAGCTGCAACTTCTCAGTGCTGTCTGCACAGCTATTTTTAGACAGTTAGCACAAGCCCCTCTAGCCCAAGTCTTTCAACCTGGGTTGGAAGGTTTGCTTCTGCTGACTATGTAGGTGTACCCAATAAAGCCTTCAAAGAGACCTGCAAAGGAAGGAATAAAGAATTGCTTGTGGTTTTCTTCTTCTTGCATAAAGCCTGCCTGAAAGTTCTACTTAATTAAAATAAAATGGTGCTTATTTACCTTTAGAAATGTCAGGAATAATGTATGCTCATCTACCCAGTGAACAAGCTATTAGTTGTAAGTGTGATGAATGTAATCTACTCCCAGCTTAGTGGTGGGATCTGTTGCTAATCACAGCATTTTTATTTTGAGGCGTCATGGTCGCAATGACCAGGTTCTATTATTTATTTATTTTCTCCAACTCCTGTAGGCTATTGCTGCATGTCTTGATATTGTCAGTGGCAGAGACCTACCTGGAGCTAAAGTAGCACTGTGGACAGAACATGGAAAGGCTAGGCAGAAGTGGAGGCTCAATAAGGATGGAACCATCAGTTCGTACCTTAGTGATCAACTGGTTCTCGATATCAAAGGTACTAAAAAGCTCATCTACTATTATAATTGCATGTTTTTGCTGTAGGCAGTTGTGGCTGGCTGGGATGTTCCAGTTGTCTGTACCCTCAACCAGCTTGCATAATATTCAGCACAACAGTCCGTTTACTCTGTTGGGTGAGGTGACAGATGTTCCAATCCACAACTATATTTTTGCCAATCCTTTTTAGTGTATGAGACTGAGAAAAGCACAGTCATACTATTCCATAACTCCCTAAATCTTGGTAACTTTCACCAGTTTTCACTTCACAACTAACATTTACTAAGGGGAACATTTTGAAAACTACATTGCAGATGAATTTAGAAAAAAAAATACTGTAGAAAAACAGATTTTTTTTTTCACGTTGCTCCTTGTAGCTGATCTCAGCTGTTTGACCAGCCACTCATCAATTTTACTTTAGGGAGAGCAGAAAGACAATGTCTGGAAGCAGCATTTGTACAAGATGAAAATGCAATTCTATGTCCTAACAAAACTCCCACCCCCCTTTACCATAACCCTATTTTGGTACAATGAAAAACAGCCAAAAAATGTAAAATACCAACCTATATAAGTTGCCCTGTGTAAAGCCAGTTTAGTATCTAGTGGCTTCTTCATACTGAATCTTTCTAGTATGCTGTGGTAGAGCCTCACTTTCAACTATCATTGTAATAAAGAGCCAGATCTTATTGCCATGTACTTTAATGACAGCAGGAGTAGAGTGTAAATCAGCTACATGGCCGCTCAGGAGGGCAGATTATTTGCTCTTAAAATTTTCAGGATAGTGGTTGGCACATAGGACTAGGAGTTAGGCAACCTGGGCTCTACATCTAATTCTTGCAGGGCAGAACTGTGTTGCAGGAAGTGCAGCTCAAAGGGAGCATTGCTGTTTAGGAAGCAGAATTTCTCAAGTCCTGGCAATAGTGTGGTAGCCTTGGGAGCATGTAATGGTACAGTGATTCTCTAACCATGGTGGCAGAGAGCAAGCTGATCGGATAGTACTGGCTCCTCTTCATTTCCAGCTGTTGAGATGCTTTAAAAGGGCTAAAAATACATTACTTTATTAATCCTTTTCCATGTAACCAATTGCTGTAGCTACCTGAGGGGTGTTATACAGTCACAAATGCAGGAAGTGGTTTGCACAACGATAAATGGGAGAGAAAATGTCCAAGATCACCTTTGTTTTTAAAATATAGTTCACTTTATTTAAAAGTTTACTGATGCTGCTGTTCACTTTATTTAAAAGTTTACTGACGCTGCTGTTAATGATGAAACCTTCTTGATTCTTGCAACTAGAACTTACGGACACAATGAAAAATATATATCAGCACCAATAAAGAGTTCCTAGCCCACAGGGGTTAAATTAAGAGTAATTCGGGCTCCTAAGTTTTAATTTTAATTAATCATTAATTTTGTTGTGCGTAGCTTGACCCAAAATCATTAAGTACAAAATTGTCCTTATTAGCAATATAGAGGACAAGTTTTAGAATATGAAAACAGACATTTTAAAAAGCGTTGTCTATTCGACAAGATACATGTTGAAATTTTTTAAACCTGGGCTGCTTTATTTAATGCATGATCTAATATTGAAGTGACCAGGTTGATACAGGAATAATATAGTTGTTGAATACTATATTCTTGGGGTGTCTGAAAAGAAATTTAAAATGCTGTTATAAATAGCAGGTCCCTAGGAGCATTTAACTCTTTTTGCTATTTGAGGTTTGTGACCTGTTAATGCAAAATGCACGATAGCTCTAACACAGGAATTGTCTATGCTAGCTGGAGTCAAGCGGGAAACAGAAATTGGTATTTAAAGTAAAAGGCATCTGGCTGGAGGGAACAAATCCTGGCTCAGGAGTGTGGCATTCTACACCTGTAAAATGTGCTGACAGTTGTAGCAGTAGCTCTGGATTTGCCAGTTACAAGAAGTTGAAATGCATTTAAGGGAATGGCTGAGAGCCAGTTTTCAGTTCTACAGTCCCTTAATTCTTCTCCCTGGCACAGAGGTACACCTGAAACTAAAAATCCTTCTAAGGGAAATAATAAAACTGAGAGCGCGCTTTCTAGCTCTCTGGCAATTATGTAACTCTTATTTGGCCAATATGCATGAAACTGGCAGCCGAAATCTTAACGTTCGTTTCTGAGTGCTGTAATGCAAGAAATCTATTGACAAAATGGAGAGAGTTCAGAGAAGACAATATAAGGAAACAGAGTTAGGAGCAATGAAATGAAGGGAGTGAGATTTAGGATGAATATGAGGGGGGGAAATATTAGGCTCTCTAGTGATTTCCAAAGGGAAGCGGTTGCAAACCCTTTGCTTGAGACTGTTTTTCTGGTTCTTAAAACTAGACCAGATAATGTACTGTGAAGTACAGTGCTGTATAGAATAAGCCAGCTGATGCTGTTATAGGTCTGTCCCACCTCTCATTTCTGTGATCAGTAATTTAGTGACCCGTGTCTCCAGGAAAGGACATAAGGTACAACCATTGCAAGCTGAGGAGAAAAAGGGTACAATCACAGAAGACCCAGGACAAAAATCTCAAGGAGTCGTCAGGAGTACAAAGGCAGCAGAGACATGGAGGAGAATGAGTAGGGAGAAGAGACCCGTTTTTATGAAGAGGTTGTGTGTAACCTTTGAACACTACCCTCCCCATTCAAAGGCTCTGAGTGGAGAGGACTGAGGTGAAAAATTCAGGGCACTTGAGTTTGACTGTGGAGGAGGGAGATGGAAAGAAGTGTGGGGAAGAGGGGTCAAGTGAAGATTGATGGTACAGGCTTGGAGGGCAGAGAGGAAGAAATGATGGGAGGGAGTAGAGGAGACACAGGGCAGAGTTAACAAGTAGTGGTGTTTAAAGTGGACAGAAGCCGAGAGCCCTCAAGAGCAGATACATCCAAAGGAGGGAGAGGAAGGTAGAGAGCTCCTGCTCTTTATGAACATTTCATTAAGACACTGCACCACTATGCCATCGGACAGAGTGACAGGTACTGTAGCCATTTTACAGCTGAATAAATTAACGCACAAAGACGTGAAGAGTCAATGCTGTACTCCCAGTGACAGTAAACCACTCTCCACCTCTAAAATCCCTGCCCTCCAAAATCTTTTATAGCTTTTGATTTGCTCTAGGAAAAAGTCCATTTTTAATATGAGATTCACTTTAAAGCTCAGAAGTCTGAGTAACTTTGAAATGAGTTTCCTGTATTTTATACACACTTAGTTTTCAATGTACAACATATACACTCAATTGAACAACCGACAGTCTATTTGTTTTGTTTATAAGTATGCTGCATTAACAATTAACCTTGCCTTAATGAACTTCTGTTTTTAGGAGGAAATTATTATGACAGGAACTATGTAATTGTAAATCAGCCCCTAGAGAGTGAATTCTCACAGAAATGGGACATTGAAATATTGTGAGTACAAAGATCCTGGGACTATGGACCTAAGTGGGTTATGAACACTGTTTCAGAGAAGGAACTACTGAAGTCACATGCCACTGGAATGTTACTCAGCAAGTCCACTCTACTTACTCCCAAACAACTGAATTTTGCACATTGGAGAGGTGAGGTTAGTGTAATGTTTTTTTTTCTAATATTCACATGTTGACTCCATATTGAGGTCTTCCTCTTCTTAAGGCACCATTTAAGCCTACATTTCTGTAACATATGATACAGTAGCAAAAACTTGGCAGTTTATTTCTAAATAGCCTTTCCTGTGTCATCCGTTAGGAAAGACTAGTTTATATTATACCCTTTCTCCTCAAAAGTTAAAGGAGAAGCTGGTGCTTTAGGATCCAGTTTTAATCACAAAAATCCTCTCTTGGTACAAAGTCTGTTCTAAAAAAAGGACTAGCCTGGAAGTCCAGTGCTTGGTTGTATCAGACAGGTCATTGTCCACCTGGGTAAAATTAGGCCCTTGTCTTAAGTAGTATTGCATTAAACCATAATAGTTTTTGGATTCAGGGGCCTATCAGTTACCAGCCCATGAGCCAGGGTAGAAAGTAGACTTTCATACACAAGTAGAGAGTCATATGTGCAAATATATACTGGATCAGGCTAGCTTTCTAAAAGGACTTGCTGAGGATAGAGGTTAAATACATTTTGGTCTTAAAACCACAGTATATTCAATAGCACATATACAAGCCGGATTTGTTTTGTAAAGGTGCTAACTAATACCTTATGCTGTGGTAAGGTTAAAGAAGCAACCTGATGCATGCTAACTTTCTTGAGGCTCATCAGCATTGTGTACCTCCGCTAAAGACCTGAAGATACTGGTGACTTCCAGAAGCACAATTTTCAGTGAAATCACAATGCTATGCAACCTTTCTTCCAGTTAATAAAGTGTTGACTATTTATGTCAGGCAGATTGTATTAAGAGGGCTCCATGGTTTTCAGTTTATTCTTTTACCTATTGGAGAAAAGTGTTTAAAATTCCCATTATGAAGTTCTCCCAGAATTAGTGTCTTCCTAAATGCAGTTCAATATGTAATGTTTTCTAAGTGAGGTATGTTCTCTGGCTCCTGTGTTTATCTTGATTATTAAACTATGAAAGGAGGAGTACAGATTAGCTAAACCAAAATCTGAAAGATTGTATTGTTTCCTATAGCTATAGGAAATGTTAATGTCTCAACCTAAAACCAAATTTTTGCTACAGAAAAGTGAAACAGGCGTAAGACTATTTTTGTATGAGAGGGAGTGATATATTTTGAATACCTGTACCTACTTGCACTTATTTACTTTTACATTCTAAAAAGCTAAAATCAAATACAGCTCTGTAAGTGACTAGGTTTGTGAGTGTATATATTTTCTCACTAAAGCACTTGTGTAGATTTTTCTATGAAAGTTTGTCAACATACCACAAGTTTTAAATATGATTTGTGCTTTCTAGTTGTAATATAATCCCTTTTCCCTCAAAACAATGAGTAGATCACAGCTGGTGTATCAGTATTATATAATAAAGTAAAGCATGTATATTTTAATTGTAAAAACTTCTGGGAGATTCTTTAGCTTGTAGTATTTTGTACTGCGTAAATGCAATAATTTTGTTTTTAGCAAAGACAAGGAACAAAAATCGCTGAAGTGACTTCCTTCCCAAGAACACCAGTTACAACATTTAAACAAATGGCATGTATACACTGACACCTCTTCTCCCCCCTGTGGATTAAAAATCTTCATATTTAAATGAAATATAATGCAAGCATTATTTCATTCTTACTGCACAGGAACAATTATTACAACAATCTGCATTTTACCTTTGCCCCTCAAGTTTGTGAAGCCATTTCAGAGTACCTGCATATGGGAGATATGCAGGGAATACTCAAGTGCTACTGGTTATTCAGTGTTAGGGGGATAACATGCTGGAAGATGTGCATACGTTTTGAAATGCCTTTATGGTCACTAAAATTAATGGCACTTCTCGCAATAACAGGAGTGTCTAGCTAAATTCCATCAGAGATGTTACCTTTAAAATTTTCTAGCACTGTTTCACTCATCCCTGAAATTGTCACCTTTTCAGTGGAAGGTATTTTTTTGTTCGCATGTGATGATAGGTCTTAAGTAACTGTAATATTTCCTACAAAGTCATACCTTTTTAAAAAAAGGTGGAGATGCGATAGTATTGAGGTAACCAGCTATCTCCCAAGGCTGTGGAGAAAAGGCACAATTTTTTTAACCTGTTTGTTTTCCCAGGGACTGACAACACAGCTATAGCCAGAGTTGTCTTTGTGGCTCAGGTCTGGGACACGAAGCAGAATGAATGTTTTTGTACTTATCTCTGCCTCTTTACAGGCAGGTTCACTTCCTCGTTGAGGATTTGCAGAGCTGTGAAAACAGGTTAGCCTACCTTACCACAAGTCATTTACTTGGACTAGGCCTGTTGCCCCACCTTAGTAGTTTGCTTGAGTTTTCCCTGATAAACAGGGCCTCTGCTTCAAATAATGAGTTACATGAGATGAGACCAAAGACAACTGTAGGCTTGAAATGGGAGTTAGTCACATTTATTTGCCACTGGGTAGTTCAGCTTCTAGGTAACTAATGGCCATACTTTAAATTCTTCTACTTCCACTATGCTGTGCAACAAAAGGAAGGTAGATATTTCTTCATGGTTAAGCATATTTTATAAATGTGTCAGAGGCCCCAGCGTTTGCTCCATGTTGGATATTAAAATTAGCAAAAAAAAAAAACCACCCAGCAGCTGAGATTTCAGCTAACAAGTAGCTTTTGGTCCAGTTCTACACCTATGACCCCTTTTAACACTAGTAAGGGGGAAACCAAGCAGGATCAGCAAAAATAAGATGGGTATTTGAGAACCAATGCTGTTAGTCTCACTGGGCTTAATTTTTAGCATGGCTTTGTGCTGCAGTCAAATTCTATGACCTAGTGAGACATTTACCCAAGAAAAGCCACCATAGTTGAGTCATACTTTTTATTGTTAGTTTTACTTAGTAAATGAGGCAAACCTGTGAGAAGAGCAACACAATTTTACTAGATGCTCAGTGCAAGTGGACCTGTTGTTTTTTATTGAGTGGATCCAGCCCTCACTGCTACATTAGGCATTTAGATCCTGACAACTCTTGCTCCCCCATGCTGTGGACATCTAAATTTCCACCACTGTATAGGTGCAAAGCCACTTTAATCCCTTAAGAGGAAGAACCTCAATGGGAGAGACTGGTTTGGGGATTTGAAGCCAGGTCTCCCACATCTTAAGTGTTTTAACCACTGAGCTATTGTGTAGGGGACAGCACCACCACCTAGGTTGCTTTGAGAGGTGGAGGAGATTAAACCACACGCCTTTCCTCGGCAGCCTTGCTGGCTTGTGTAAATCCAGCTCCATGGAAGAGGAGGAATCAGATTGTCCTTTGTCAGTACGTACTCCAAGGATGAAATGTTAGGCTCCAGGACCATGGCTGATTTTTGAAAGACTCAGATTACCTCAATGAGACATTCAGTCCAGAGTGATAACACAAGGTTCTGTTTCTCTGCATCGGACCTGAGGCTCAGTTCCTTAACAGCAACAGCAGCACTTCTCCAGATTTGCTTCAGTGCATCCATGTAAGATAAAGGAAAACGTAATCCATGAGTCTAAAAAGGAAATTACCCCAAAAAAATTAGGGAAGGGTAGAATTGAGGCCTAATTGAAACGTTTTACAAAGTCCCTCCCACAACACCGTATGTGTTTGTTTTAACACACAGCTCACCTCTGCTGTACCTGCACTGACGTGATGCAAGTGCAAAGCATCCTCAGTAGGTATCCTGTTCTGGGAACATGGCGCACGTGCTAACACCCACCATCTGGATCATCATCCCCAGTACATAGCTCCCTGCTGAAAGGAGCATAGTGCTTCTGGGGGGTGTCACATACATTTACCTCATTCATATTTTTAGGTTGCACCACTGCCTACTTCAAAAACCACATGTACGTAGGTTGTGATGGCCACAACCTGTGCTCGCATAGATGTCATGGGCCTGAGGGTTTTTCCATTGACCACATCCTCCCTTCGGCCGCGTGCACAGGGAGAGCTGCACTTTCATTCTTGTCATTTGTTTTTTCCTCTTTAATCCAGCAGTTGCCCCTGCAGTGGAGTTCTCAAGGGATGTATCAGCAGGCATGGGCTGGGGACGCCATACCATGGCTCTACTGGATATATGCTGTGACTCTGTTCTACTCCAAGTCCCCACTGCAGCAATGTCAGGTGCAGTGTGGGATTTGGGCCAGGCCTTGCCTTGGACCCCACACAATGGTTAGACTTGCCTAGATGAAGTCTAATTCCAAAGCCAGTGCAGGATACCCGTGTGCCAGGGAAGAAACTGTGAGCATAGACACACTATTTGCTACAAATACACGGGATAGCAGTCAAGCACACCAAATTTCTCTAGTATAAACAGGACTTGTGTTATTACATTAAAATGCCAATCAAAGTGAGACTATTTGAGGTGGCACAGCAAAATTTAAGTTCTACAACCCACATACAAGGGTTATGAGGGCATATGTAAAGCCTGGTTCCAATTACCAAAGCAAAAACAAGTGCTAGACAAATAGCCTAAAGTATCTTTTGCCTCTAAATATTTTGTACAACATAGCTGTTTTTGAGGAATCCTGCGTTCTCAATTCTTTCAGGTCAAAGCTTTAGCTGGTTCAGATTTATGTTAATCAGACATTCTGACACATCCCAGAGGCATTGCCACTCTGCTCAGTAAAATATACATGATCCAGACGAAGCGAAGGCTAGTCACACTGTTAAAGTCATCAACATTGTCCTGAAAGGAAGGATCTTTTCAGGCATAGCGATAAAAGCACCAGTCACAGGCTCTCTAAAGGAAGAGGTCTTCATGAAGTTTACATTAAAAAAGAAAAAACCCCACACACTCTCTGTTGGTACATAACTTAATTATTGCATGAGTTTTAAATATCACATCAAAACCCAAGTGCAGGGGTCAGACTGAGCCAACACATGGTCTAGTCTCTACAGAATGTAAGAGATTATTTGAACAAAACACAAAACTGACTAGCTCTGTTGCCTAGAGTAATCTCTTTTGAACAGCGCTGCCAGAGTCTGCAAACAGACAGACAGAGAAACGAAGACCTATGGGTGGAACACTGCTATTTAACTCAGTAAGGTGTTGATTATGGAACCTAATGGTGAACATTTGAAATGTCACCAGTGTTAAAACAAACAGCTATTCTGGCTGGTTTTTAGAATTAGGTGCAATGCCCCCACACTTGGTTCCTGCCTCTTCCCCTCACATCCAACTAGTCTTGACAGGGAGGGCAGCAGAGCACATAGAAGGGGGAGTGAGAAAAGCAGTGAGTTTCTGCTAATCCTCCAGCACATCTTGACTTAAGAGAAAGTGAATTAAGCCTTGCAGAACAAATCTACATGAAGCCTAACTTGTGTAATTAAACATGAGACGCTGTAGAGATTCCTTTCCCTTCGTTGCAGGGGTAGAGTCAGCCCCGTTACACATTTAGAGCTGGTTATAGAGCACGCTAAACATCTTACTAAACAAAATAAACAACAAACCTCAGATATCCCTTCTTCATTAGTGTCATCATCCTCATTTCCCATCATGTGCCTCTCTCTCCTGTTCTTTAAAGAGTGATAGACATAAGCCATCTCTTTGCGATGCTCATCCTAAAAGACACCAGGAGGAAAACCATTTATTACACAAGACAGTGTAAGTTAATTACTTTGATCACATCTATTTACCTGCTTACTTAAGCAGCTCATTTTAAGACTAACCCAAGAACTCTTACAACCCACCCTAGTCCAGCTGTCACCTGCTTTAGTGGAGACGAGGCTACAGAATGCTAGTCTTGAAAAAGTGACGTTCAGAGACTTCTGTTTTTCAGCCTACAATGCTGACTAGATGTGCGTGGGGGCAGGCATCTCGTCTCCCCTTGACCACGTGTGGCTGAAAGGACCATAGGTAGATACATAACTAAAGCCATCAATAGGTTAAGACTACAGAATGGAACTTACGTTATTTACAACATGGACTTTCCTTCAGGGTGCACATCCTGCAGGGCCTTCATAAAGGACTAGATGGCTTGTTAGGATATGTATCTTGTCTACATCACAGGCCCAAAGTGATCTGAATTCGTTACTATCTCACAAATTTCAGCCTTTGGTCAGATTCTGTGGGCAACTGTCTGCCAATTGCAAGTAGTAGTTTCTGCGACAGAGTCAGCTACCCTCTGATTCCTAAAGGTAAACCCTCCAATCTGAGCATGGCTTGCCAAGGCAAGGAAGTTTGTTGTACCTGTGCTGTAGACAGAACATTAGTTTCTAAGACTATCAATCTAGATCCTTTCTCCACTAACCCCCTTCCCCTCCGAAAAAGGCTCTGCCAGCAGGCCTTGGTTTACATTGTGTCAAGAGTACTCATCAGAGACCATGATGTTACCATCTCCTCCATAGAACAACATGGCAAGGCCAAGAATAACGGAGAGACAGAGGGTTACTTACAATCATAATGCAGGCTGTGGCTGCCCCACTGAAGTTAACAGAGCTGCACCCTCTTGCACAAGGTCTTTAACAAATAATATGACCTAGCTGTTCTGTAGTGCTTTTCATAAGTAGATCTCAAAGCTCTTTACAAAGGAGGTAAGAATCACTCTCTCCAAAGAGGTGAAGAAGTGACTTATTTAATGTCCTATCTTGAAAAGAACATGTTTCAGACGCAAATCTTCTTTGCCAAAGAGCAGCAAGAGGTATCTGAGTACCATATGGTACCAGGCTTTTTCTGGATCTAAGGCCATTAGCCAATTCCTGGTGAAAGCCCTGTGTATGGTACACAAAATCCCTGATTAATTCTACTTTGTAGAACTCCAAAATGAAAACACTCTACATTGTAGAACAGAATTGCATTACATCACTGAAATCTCATGACAAATCCTAATCAGATGCTGGGCAACTAAACAAACACCCCTACAAATAGTCCAGGACAGCACAACAAAGCAGCAAACATCACGGCAACAATCATCTGGAGTCTATGCAGGCAGTTTCATTAGACTTACAGAATTTTCTTGATCAGGTTCCACTGTAATTATGGCATGATCTTTAAACCGCAATCTGATTTTGCTGTCTAATTTTGGTAATTTTCCACCTAAGAGAAAAACATACGGTCCTTCAGAAAGGAAGGAAACTAAACCGTGCTTTGCTGAGAATTTTGTTAAGCTTTTTTCTTCCTGTAGCTTAACAAAGTCTAGGAATGAATAGCTCTACTTTTGACTTCTGCTCATTCTCAAATACAGGGAGGAAAAAGCATTCTTTCAGATTCTGAGCCATTTACACTCACACTCAGATTCATCAGACACAAATAGCTACAACAGCAAGTTGGTACATTAGCAACAACCTCCACAGTTAAAGCAATATGCACTCAGAATAAATATGTAATTCTAACAATCAAGCACAACATTAAACATTTGCTTCACTCATTTTAAATAGAATAGTAATCAGTTCAAAATTCAAATCATATGTAACAAATTTACTATTATCACTTTGCCCCAATCAGCACCTTTAACCCATGGATCTCAAAGCAGTTCAACAACAGACATTACTGAAGCCTCACAGCATCCCTCCTTTCGGGAAGGTTAGGAATTAGCCCCATTTTACAGAACGCTAAACTGAAACTGGAGCACAGATAAAATGACCTGCCAGGATTCACACACACAGTCAGTGGCAGAGCAAGGGGTAGGAAGGATTGGCAGGAACCCTGGCATTCCTTGTGATCTAATCATTTGACAGCACTTGCTGCAAAACTTCTGAAATTTCCTCCAGTGCCAAGTCAGGTGCCATGGCTAGGCAGCTGATATGAGGTCATCACAGCTCATTACACTAATTATAACCATCTCATTGCTACCTTGTGCTCCCATCTGTCTGCTGCATCCAACTGTTGTCTCTTGCCTTACACCCAAGGACTGCATTTGGTGTGCATGCAAAGTGTCTACCGGAATGGGGAGTTGCTCCCATACTGAGGCCTCTGATGCTACCACAGTGCAGACAGTAATCATAATCCCCCACTAAGGGAAACAATACTAAACTTAAATGCAACCTGGAGCCAAGGGATCAGGGCTGTTCCCCAAGAAAGGCGGTAATCGGTTCATAATGAAATCCTTCTTCATGTCAGAGGATCTCAGTTCTTTGGTGTTTTCCAGCTGGTCTGCAAGACTTCTCAGAAAGCTGCTTAATCTCCTTGTTGAGTCAGCTATATCCACCTGCTGAATACACAGAGACCCTCACACATGAGCCCACATTAATTATCAGAGACAATCCTAATTCACTAGAGAAGGGATAGGTCAAAATCCTCAAAGCATTACAGATGCTGGGAACCATGCTACTGTGTGGAGTCTGAAGTTGTATGAGGAGAGTGCTCACATTTGGGGCTGTCAGTATCCCTTTGAACTGTTTTTTCTCCATGAAAAAGTGAATTTTCTAGTGAAGATCCGCTAAATCGATGGCAGAGCGCTCTCCGGTCTACCCCAGTACTCCATCTCCCCAAGAAGAATAAGGGAAGTCGACCAGAAAGCGTATCTTGTTGACTCAGCGCAGTTAGGACACCGGGGTAAATCACGTTATTCATGTAGCTAGAGTAGCGTGACTTAGGTCAACTTACCCCGATAGTAAAAACAAGCCTTAGCATCACTAAGAACTCCGCCAGAAGGAGGTGGCATCTGAGAGGGACCCCAAAGCAACACTACGACTGAGAGGAAAGTGTCAGAGTTTGGGAGCATGTTGGATATGTAGAGAGGGCAATTCAACAACCTAGACACAGCTTCTGGGCAGCCTATTCCTCGGGGTTGAAAATGGAGGTGAACTGCAAACCTCAAAAGGAGGTGGTTTTGGTACTACACAATGGGGCCAACACGTCAATAGGGCTATGAGCTGCACTCTCCTGAACATTTCTTTAACATACAGAAGTTCATGCTACATTTCCCCTCACAATTTCATCTCTTTACCATCAGTAGTTGCCTTGGTATACTTGTCCGTAGAGCCACATCTTCCTTCGCTGTATCAAACACAAGCCCAGGAATCGCATCTAACAAGAAATCTCCCCAAGAACTGCAGGGTGGAGGGAAACAAAAACAACTGAAATGGTGACACTGAAATAAGGCTCAAAGACACTATCTAAGCTGCTTCTCATCTACATAGAGTGGAAGCTATGTATAGCTAACTTGGATAAAGCAAGTGTCTCTTTATTAGCATATTAGCTTGTTAATGTTGAGTTTAGATTTGCACTTAAAGCAAGGATTCTTAGTTATGTCTGAACAATACAGGGTATCCTTCCCAACTTTACCGCACTTACTCTTTGTGTATGGAGTGAATTTTCGGAGACTTTACGAATAAATCCATTACTGTATGAGTTAAAATTAATTGAAAAATTTAAGAAATTTAGCACAGCATCAGACCTTTGACTCCAGTGGTCATAACAAAATAACACAGACTAGCTTTCCAAAAAATTACTGAACCATTATGCAGTGGCTACATTTGAAAATTTTCTTTTAGGATTAATGGTAATTTTTTGCTGTTATTTCCCACAGCTGAAAGTTTTTGCTTCAGAGGCTGACGAAAATTCCACAATTCGTTCACAATGGCTGTCATCTCCCATTGCACTCTATGAGAGCCAGGCACAGGGTGCCCTTAGCAAAGATGGCCACTGCCTCCATTCTCCTGCTCCTCACAGTGCTCTTCTTTGCCTCCTGAAAGTATAGTGGGCCACCATCTTCCCTCAGGGCAGCTTGGCTTCACTCCCAAACAGCCTTAATTCTTCTTCTTTCGTCATAGTGACACCATGACGAAAAAAGTTAACGTCTTTAAAAACTCAGCTTAAACCAATCTGAGACTACAAACACTAAAATGCTTTCATAATATGGCTATTGCAGGGTGTCACTGAAAGGCAGAGTTAAGGGTGTCTGGATACCTTAACTGTTGTAGTTCAGTACTTAAACTTAAAAGAATTACAAACATGTTGAACTCTGATGTTGCTGGGTTTATACACCTATAATGTGTTTTCCCTAAATCACATATCTGTACTCTTAACCATGTCCATCTGACACAGATTATGTCTGGGAATAATTAAGTCCTGAAAGGTTTCAGTTGGAGAAGAGGACTTTAGTCAAGGAGGAGTCCACACTATTCAAAAATCCAATGAAGCACCTGTCTGCATCCTAGGGTGACTACATGCCTTTGAAAAATCTGGCCCTTACTCCTTCAGTTCCCCATCTGTAGAAGGGAGATGATAATACTTCCTCTCTTGTCCTGTTTTGTCTAGTTAGATTTAAGCTCTTCGGGGCAGAGATAGTCTCTTGCTATGTATACTGAACAGTGCTAGCGCAATGGAGCCGCCATCTCGGCTGAAGCTCTAGACCAGTGGTCCCCACTCTCCTCCCTCCCCCCAGCTGGGCCAGGAGCAGGGGCCAGCGGCTGAGGCATGGCTGGGAGCAGGGACATGGCTGGGGGCTGAATCCAGGCTGGAGCGGAGCTGGGGCTGGGTGGCGCTCCCTTCCCACCCCCTTGTAGGGGCTGGCCAGGCTCCCGCCACTGCCTCCCAGATGTTCCTCTGTGCCCACCTGGGGGGCACGCCCCACAGTTTGGGGACCACTGCTCTAGGCAGTGCTGTCATACAAGTGATACGTGAGTAATAATGCCACCACCTCTGATTCAGAAAAGTTTACCATCTTTTTCTCCCTATGTGTCCCAACTGCTGCTGTTCATTGGGCGTGTGTGGGGAAGGAATCTTTGGCTGATGTTAGTAATTAAACACTGGGGCGGCTTCCATCTTAGACCTTCCCCTTCCCTCCTGCCTCTGCTACATTCTAAACAGAGGCAGCTCTGACCGTAGTTTTTAAAAACAATCCATTCTCGCTACCATGAGCTGCATCGTTATTGCATGGCTGCGCTGCAGAGCCAGTTAGAGACCAGAGATGCACCAGGAAATTGAAGTGCCAGCAGCCTAAATAGGACAGTGAAATACTGGGAGTTCCAAGCTGAAGAAAACCCCACAACCAAAATATTAGGACTAGCCAAAGATTCCCTTCACATGGCAGGGAGTGACATCATCAGCCACTGAAACACTCGGAGAAAGAGCGCGCACTGGTAAAGTAGATAGTTAACTTTAAAATGGTGATTTTCAGGTAATTTTATAAACACATTAACGTGTAATGCAAACATACACATTTTCAAAAGGACCACATTAATTTAATTTGTGTTTATATATGCACATACACACAAATAGGCAGGGCTGATGGCGGCTTGTTACTAAAGTTGCCCAAAATTTCCTGTTACATGACCCTGTTCTCTAATTAAAGTTATCAAACTTTAGCCCAATATTTGGGCTGAAATTTTCCACGTTGATGTCCGCCTCAGACTGAATTGTTTTGAACAATTTTAACCAAAACAGTTCAGCTGTTTCCAAGATGAAGGATAGGGAAAAATATATTTTGCCCATGTTAAAAAATTCTGCAAATCGCTTCTCTGAAATGCTCTAGAGACCACATGCTTTGGAGCAGGGATTTGAAATTCAGCAGGGAGTGGTCTTTGTGTTGGGGATGTGCCTTTTGCCATCCCCATGAAAAATCCACCTAAATTTGGCTACGTTATAAGCCTCTGAAAAACTGTACTTTGCACATGCTCAGTAGAAACTTCTTGGACTTCAGCAGCTAAAATCTCTTAAGATTCCATCTTCAAAGAGCACGCTCCCTCCCCTCACAGCTACGAGTGTGACCTGGCTACACATGCACCATCCCAACAGAGAAACTGAGCATGCTTCAGCCCAAATCTAAAGGGGAAAAGGCAGACTCTCCCTGTAATTGCTGCTCTGGGATAGAGCTTGGCACCAGAACTGAGAGCAAGGAGACTGTCTCTCCTGTGCTTTCAGTGGGCCCCCACTTCCAGGCAGTGGGAAGAAAGCAGCAGTGTGATTCAAATGCAGAGGAGACAAGAGGTGGGTCTGGGAACTGAGAAGAGGAGGAAGAAAAGCTGACTGGGAGTTTAGTGTGTAGGGGTGGAAAGGCAGAGACTGGCACTGACTGGGCACAGAGAGAAGCGTAGGCACAAGGGGGCCAGTTAAGGTTGCACAGGAATCTCAATTCTGGCATTTCCTTTTGAGTGCTTAACTTTGCAACCTTAAGTATTCTTATAATAGTTGTTTGTGTGTCATACATGTTTAGAGTGCAACACCACACAGTTTGTGGTGTATTTAGAATTCTGTATATCCACTTCTTGGGTATACATGTTACTTGATGAATGCAGACATCCAGCCATATTAAACTGCCTACATAATCAAACCCCCATCCCGCTGTTTCTCTGTGAAGTCAGTGGAACACAAGCTAAGACTGCAAGTAAACATCACATTCATTCCATTGCCCTCAGTCACTCAGCCAAGGAAAACAACGCTTACAGGAGACACTGCTCATGATGCCAAGGAAGAGCACAAAATACGACTTTGACGACTGTTGCATTTTAAGAGCTCTTGGAAATTTTCCCCAAAACAAACAGCACGTACCACACGTTCCTAATATTTACAGTCAGTCTCATCACTGCACTTTACTTGCAGGCATGAGAAATACAGAGTAGCAGCTTTTCCTAAGATTGCTGCCCATGCTGCCTGGGATTCTTGAGAGAATGTGAAGGAAGCTTCTATCTTGTTACCAACAGCCTGACGAGCATGGATAAATATTAGGTCATACTTTTCCTCTTAAAGGAACAGCACTCTTCTAGCCTCTTGCTCATTCTCAGAACACTCTAGGGAACATGGTCCTTGATGGTAGTGCTTCTCAAGTAACTCAGTGAACTGTCATCGTGTTACGCCATAGCTGATGGATTATGTTCACTCAACACCAGCCTCTCAAGCCTTCAGCAGTTATGTGACGGGGATCTGATGCAATCCAGTGTAAATCCTCCTCTTTCAATATTATTTGACAGATATTATAATAGTTGTAAGGACTGACTTGAGCAATTCCTCTTCTGATCATAAAAAGTGATCACTGCAAGTGGATCCATAAAGCAGTGAACTTCATCAGCAAAATCTGCACCATGACAAGACAGCATGAGTTCTGCTAGGCCAAAGCAGGTCAGGAAGTATGGTTCTAATGCTGCCTCTCGATAATACGAGCAACAAACACACTGTAAAGTAACTTTTGATTACCAGAACTAAATCCCACTGTAAATCAGTAAAGACTCACCCACTGTATGGGAGAGACATGTTCTCTGCTCAAAGCCATTTCATCTTAACCTTCAGAACATGAACCAATTTCCAGGTGGAGAAAATCTGAAAGCTGGTCATTTTACATGGTCACCAGTGAATCAAGTAGGAAGTGCTATTCCAGGGTTCAGTTTTCCAGCAGCTATGAAAGGTGGTGTATTAGGTTTGTGTTGCTTTGGAGTATGGGCAGGATGAGACACCCCTACTGCTAGAAATCCTTCCCACATCTGATTCCTCACCCAGACCATTGAATCAGAGGCCAGCAGTGGAGAGACAGGTTAAGTGAGAGCAGTGATCCCCCGTGGGAAAAGGCATCAGCAGGGAGAGGATGTAGGAAACAAAGGAGGAAGTTAATCTCTGGGGAAAGGCTGAAACGGGTAGATGAAAAGCATGAGGATATTTTTATAAAGGGACGGTTTACAGCTAAGACAAGTTTGGGTGCCTGGTGGAGGTGGCATAGGAGAGAAAAACTAACAACTCATCCTTGATGTGCTTAATATTCTCTGAGTTAAGAGATGTGCAATAACCTCTCCAGTTGGTGAGAGACTGTATAAAATGCAACGCTGAATTTGTACCTGTCACCTTATCTTCCACCTAAAGTCCCCAGGTGATAAGTAATAAGTAAGTAATTAAAAATGATTCTGTTAAAAGCCACCTACTTGCTATGTTTTTATGCAGCAATTAACTAATGATTTGCTTTCCCAGATCTTTATTATTCCTACGTGAATACTGGCTTAGATTTCATTACAGTGTTGCACTTCTGATGAATGATACCATAGAAGATTTTATAGCACCTTTTCAACAACTTTCACAAAAGCCCTGCCAGGAAGGCAGGTAAAGTATTATCCCTATATTACTGATGGGAAAACTGAGGCACAAAAGCTAGGGTATTTGCCCATGCTCACACAGCAAGTTCAGTGGCTGAACCAGGAACAGAACCCAAGAGCCCCAACTACAAGGCCTTTGCTCTAGCCAACAGACAATACCACTTCTCTGAAACACACATATTTTAGGTCACCTTTAGCATTTATCCAAACCGTGTCTAAGGAAGCCACGCTATGAAAGTGGTAAAAAATAATTACTTGTTTTGGTAGGTGCTGATGGTCACATGAGTAGAATATGATCCCCCCAGAGGAGTGTCAGCTTGGTGGATAGTTCCTCTTGGAAAGTATAACAAATCTCCTGGCTAAAAGAAAATAGAAGGAAAAAGCAGTTAAGTATTTGAGTCTCTTGGTAACTACCTTACTGCAATGTTATCAAAATAAAGAAATTACTCCCTAGATATCAATGTTGACAGTTGAATATAAAATCATGCAATACAATAGACCCACCTTTCCATGCCACATAGCTGAGCGATGAAAGAGGACCTCTTAAGGCTGGAGAGCCTGAGAGCTGAACTAAATTCTTCCTTATTATTTGTGAAGTCAAAGCAAATTAAAATTTACAATATGCACATTAAACTAGATACACACAAAATGAAGAAGTGACTGAGATCAGCCCATTGACAAAGTGAGCCAGTTGAAGAGTGACAAACAAGTGAAATGCTATCTGGATCCAACCTAACACCCTTGAAAGGGAAAAAAACTAGAGTTGCCTAGGAAAACTAATAAAACCCGTCTATGCTAGGTACTAATGTATTTTTAAACACAGTTTAAGCAGTTCTGGTAACAGGTCTTTAAAAAAATGACCACCCATCCTTCCTCCCACCACCCTCCTGTCTTAACAAGCCTTGTGAGCAAGGGCTCTTTAAAAGTGATGGCAATTTAGCAGAATGGAGATAACAGAAAATAAAGACAAGAGAGCAGAGAACAGACTGTCAAAGGAACATGAAGAAAAAATTTGCACCACTAAAAGAAATGCATCACAGAAAAATATTTCAGGCCCAGCGCAGCTCTGCAAGAAGATGCTTCAGTTCCCAAGATCAAATGTTACACAAGCACTGCCAAAGATTTGGTTAACTTTATTCCTGAAATTGATTTTAATTAGATATGTGACTGCTATTGCAAATAAGGCTAAATTTACAGCTTCTCCCATTAAATTCTGAATACCTGAACAATGTATTCCAAGAGAGAGTCATAAAATAACTATGGTAAAACACTGAATAAATTCTAGTCTTAAATTTCATTTATTTGCCAGGCTCAAACCACTCTTTAGGCAGATTAGTGGTCTTAAAAAAAAGATTTTAAGTGAATACTCTTCAAATGGCTTCTTCAAGTAGGTGAATTAAAGGTCTCCTCCAATTACAGAATTTCACAGGTTTTAGCAAGATCACTTATGTTTGCCCATTTATAAAGAGCTGTGGTTTGTCATAGGTAAACCACATGTGATTCACTTACCTTTTAACAAGCTTCCCTCTGCCATTAATAAATTGTCTTGATTATCTATCACAACTAGAAAGGATCCACTTGTTGACTTGTGGAGTAATTAACTTATGTTCCAGCTCACCTAGAGAGAAGCACCTCCTACAAGGAGTGCACCTAACTCTCCGGTATGTGTTAGCCCCTTTGGGAGCTCCCTACAGGAGAGTTACAACAGAAAAGATTGTAATCAAATGCTAACATTGGTTTATTACTTCTTTACAGAATGATTCGTTAATAACAACTTTGAACTATCTTGCTTTTCTAAATTATGGGTTTCCTGAGGCATGGTAAGAAACCTTATCAGTCAAATTGCGGGGGGTTATATCCCTGACCTTACATTATGAGGAACAATGGCTAATCATTTGTCCTACCTGATCTACCTTTCTCTAGACTATCATTTTGGTGATTAGGGAATAAAGTTACTAGGTGCTCAACAATACACAAAAGGGGAACTGATGTACTGGGTAGAAAGACGTCAGTTTACAGTGTCACTCGTCAGAGCTGACCAACACTTTAAGGGCCAAATCCTGCTTGCCTTATTCACTTGATAGACCCACTGACTTCAACAGACTACTCATATGAGTAAGGCAAAGCAGGATTTGGGCCCAAGTCTTTAAGGGAAAACTGGTTCATACATAAGTGCATTATCAACATTAAGATGCTATAAATTAAGGACTGCGAAATAATTAGGAGGACCATGGGTTCTCAACCTAGGGGGTCACAACCCTCAGGGGGGTTGCAAACACATGACAAAGGGTTATGGTCACAGCTGTCTTTCCTTTCTTGCTAAAGGGAGGCGGGATCCCAGCTAGATAGATGGGGAAGTGTTCCCCAGTATGAAAAGGTGGATAATTTAACTGAATTAGCTACTGGTTAACTCTCATGGAGCTGAGCTCTGTGTGGGATACAGGTAGCAAACCAGTCCTTACAGTTCCCTGATGAAGAGAACCAAGTTCCACAGATACAGGCTGCAGGAAGTGGCGCGGGCCGAGGGATGTGCTGGCCCCCGCTTCCCACAGCCCCCATTGGCCAGTGGGAGCCACGATCGGCCAAACCTGTGGACATGGCAGGTAAACAAACCGGCCCGGCCTGCCAGGGGCTTTCCCTGAACAAGCAGCAGACCGGCTTTGAGAACCACTGGAGTAATGTACTCTTTAATGAGATGAAGGGTACTAGAGTATGGCCCACCATATGCAACAAATGAAAGTGAAAAGGAACTATATTCATTAGACTCTGGATCAAATCTTACAACCCCTCAGACTTCTATTAAAGTCAATGAATTTCTCATTTATAATACTCACAACCTACTTCCGTCCAAAGCCAGGTTTTGACTTGAATCTGTAATGCCATACACTTGGAAAGAGTCCATTAACATGAGTTTCTCATGCAGAGACCTTGCAGGACTTGGCCTTATGACTGACACAAAAGGTAGAGAAGCTCATCATAGAACCATGGAAATGTAGGAGTGCAAGGGACCTTGGGAGGCCACCTAGTCCAGCCCCCTCAGCTGAGGCAGGACCAAATAAACCTAGGCCGTCCCTAATAGGTGTTTGTCCAACCTGTCTTGGAAGCCTATTTCAGTGCTTAAGTATCCTTAGAGTTAGAAAGTTTCTCTGAATATCTAACCTAAAATTTCCCTTGCTGCAGATTAAGCCCATTACTTCTTGTTCTGCCTTCAGCAGAGATGGAGAACAGTTGTTTGCAGTGTTGGTCCCAGTATAGGAGAGAGACAAGGTGGATGAGGTAATATCTTTTATTGGACCAACTTCTGTTGGTGAAAGAGACAAGCTCTCTGAAGAAGAGCTCCATGTAAGCTCAAAAGCTTGTCTCTTTCATTGGACCAACCTCTGTTAGCGAAAGACAAGTTTTCAAGCTTGTAGAGAGCTCTTCTTCAGGCTGAGAGCTTCTCTCTTTCACCAACCCAAGTTGGTTCCAATAAAAGATATTATCTCACCCACCTGGTCCCTCTCTAGAGAATAAGTGATCACTGTCCTCTTTATAACAGCCCTTAGTGTATTTGAAGACTGTTACCAGATCCTCCTTCGGTCTGCTTTTCTCAAGGTTAAACATACGGGTTTTTTTAACCTTTCCTCATAAGCGATGTTTTCTAAACCTCTTATTTTTGTTACTCTCCTCTGGACTCACTTCAGTTTGTCCACATCTTTCTTAAAGTATCCAGTTTGGGGCACCACAAAATACTCCAGCTGCAGTCTCACCAGTGCCAACTAGAGTGGAACAATTATCTCCCATGTCTTACATATGGCACTCCTGTTAATACACCCCAGAATTATATCACCCTTTTTTGCAGCTGCATCACATTGTTGACTCATATTCAATTTGTGATCCACTGGAACCCCCAGATCCTTTTCTGCAATACTACCACCTTGCAAGTCTTTCCCCATTTTGTAATTGTACATTTGATTTTTCCTTCTTAAGTGTAGTACCTTGTACTTGTCTTTACTGAATTTCATCTTGTTGATTTCAGACCAGTTCTACAATTTGCCTATAGGATACCTGACTGCCCTTTTCGCCAGACTGTTTCCAGTGCTCTGAATATCATTTTTATAAACACATTCAGGGCATTCTTCTTAAACAATGCATCAGAAAATAAAGTTATTACACTATTGTGTTTAACAGCCAAAGCCAAGAAAGCCATGTGCAGCAAATACTAATACCTTTAATATGAATTCATGTGTTGGATTCCCAATCCGATCCTCTGATTCAACATTGTACTCTCGAGCTAAATGTACAGTAGGTTTGTAGAGACGCCAGTGTTTCTCTCCTTCCAGCTGAAGGATAAACACCTGCAAAGGGCCACAAGACAATATGTAGCAAAAAGCCATGCTGTGCCTCAAACCTCCAGCTGCTCAAATTTTGAACTCTGAAAAAACCCAAGGGACTAAGTGAGAGAGATAGGTAGCAAAGACAAAAAAAGTCGAAGTGATGGCCTTACTGGTGACACCCAGAGTTCTATAAAGTTCAAAAATAGTTCTCTGCCAGTCACATAAGAACACAGAGCATGTGAAATAGCTAGTTGCATAACAGTTCCAAATGGAACACTGAATTCTATCAGAAGGCTTTGCAGACAGCTGAGAGGTACATTCTGCATGTGTTAGGTAACTAAAAAGTATGTTTGTGTGCAGCTAAAATTCCTTTAACAAACAAAACTGCTAGATGCATTTATCTGAAGTGAAATTAAAAATAAAATAAAAACAACCTCTGATTCATGAGGAGACATTTATGACTTTTATTTGTAATATTTCTAAAACCAACTAGAAAATATTTGTTTTATTTTTAAAACATGACAGCTAAAAGAAGAGAGTCAGGCAGCGTAAGTCCCCAACTTCAGGTTTTGTTTTTTTAGTAAGTTTTATAAAATGTAATGTTTTTACATTGTAATGTAAATAACATTTTTGTTATTTTTAAAAGTTAAATGAAGACATGTCTCGATTTAAGGCTTCCCTGGCAGCATTTACAAACTAGTCACTCTAGTGTTGTGCTACTAAACAAAGTACCAGAGTGTGACCAGTCTATTTCTATTGTACAAGCTGAAGAAATTGCAAAGAAAACAAGATTTCCAAGTTTTTACAGTTTTAATAATTGGAAGGTCTGACCCCAAGAAGTGCTAGGCACCTACAACTCCCAATGAAATCAGCAGGCTCTCTCAGGATCAGGCCCTTGATGCGTTCTAGGTAACAAAGGTAGGTCTGGAAGTTTTTAATTGATTTTTTTGACCTGACCGTCACTTTTTAAAATCACCACCACTGCTGTAACGCTTCTACACTGAAAGACAAAGGCTACTGGGAAGCTTCTATAGCTTGTCGGCATCAACTTAAAATCCCACACAACAGTTCTGGAAAGCACATTTCACAGGACATTACCATCAAATTACTCAATACCTTTTCTTTAAAATGAAAGAACCCTTGTCTGTTACTTTGACCAAATCTATACCTAAACGCACCCAAAGCTATCCCATAAGTGGATCCATTTAATGACTTCCATAAAGTGAACATACTTCCACCCTTGGAAACGCTGCTTGTAAATTTACAGATAGCAAGCTTGTTCTCTCACCTCAACATCATCGTAGTGGGGAGGCAGACCCTGGGACCCTGGAGGAGTAATGTAAACATTGGAGCCAACCAAAGAGCCAAAGTAGCATTCCAGCTTCTCCTGGATCCTCCACAACTCATCCTTTAAAGAAAGCAAGTGAAATTACCACAAATAAACGTTACTTCTAAAAGCAAGTGTGGCATTTGTTTTTTTTAAAGTAATGTTTAATGTATTACTCTATGGTATCGGTCCACACAGAGGAACTTAAGTGATGGGGGAAACTGAAAAGGTAGTTTGCCAAATGTTTTGTGCTAGGCCGCAGGCCTATTAGGAGTGCTCCGAAAGAACGAGGCCTACACGCAGCAAAGCAGCGAGTTATTGGCTTTAATGAAGGTAAGTGACACACCCGCAATGGGGACGCCAAGTGTTGCTGTCACGGAGGCGGGGAACCCAGGGCACCGGAGCTTTGCCTGGGACGGAGTCCGACGAAGGGGCAAACAGCGAGCCATAATAAGCAGTACACAGGAACAGCTCATGAATATATAATTAGGTACTTTTTAAAAAGGGGTTTTTTGCCACCTGGCAAAGGGCCATGCAGGGCAGACAAAACTGGCCCGAAGTTGGTTATAGTTGGTTTTTTATGTTTTACAGTGACCTGTCGGCTCCGAGAAAGCGGAAGTTCCCTAGCTAGGCCGTAACAAAGTCTTCCGCAGTCCCTTACCCCAAACAACGGAAGTTTGGAGTCCTACTAGAGAGGGATGCCAGTTGCCTCACTAGAACATGTCCATGGCTGAATGCTGTGTGGAACAGCAGAAAAAAATTAGCTGTGAAGGTAACCAGCAAGCCAGGTGCCAATCTGGAGGTGATATGCTGCCCTGACTGCTATGGAGAATAGGTAGAAGGTGTAGAAATAATAAAGAAGGGAAGACAGAGGTACCTTCCCTTCTTTATTATTTCTACAGATTTCTACATTTCTCTATTATTTCTACAGATTCTAAAAACAATGGGGCTAAGGGGAGGGAAAAAGAAACCAGAGTCAGTCAATCAATCTGTGAATAATATCTTAATGCAAATCAGTATATATAGTGTCTCTATTATACAGCACAGAATCATAAAGAGAGAGTAAAAGGTCCCAGCCCTGTTACTAAAGATACCAAATACAACACAATCAAATCACATTTAGAAAACAACGTAAGTTCTTCCATTATTCACTCAGTTCTAATGATACTAAGCTAGAATCTCTGACGGTTGTTTTTTTTCCCGCCCTCAGCCCACTCCAACCTTTCCTAGCATCAACATCTGGATATTTTTAGTGGTATGCCTCCAAATATAATTTAAAGATATTTGGTGTTAGAACTTCTAGTGTCTAGGCTTCAGTGTTATGGAATTACCCTCTTATTTAGGCCCAAAAAATGTATTTTAGCTTTTAAATCAGACTTGCAGAGACACATGTTGGAAGATACTTTTAAATATGTCCAAAATGTAAAAGAATTGAGTTAACTCTGTGAAAGATGTTGAATACTAATTATTACACTGCCACTGCCAAAACCTGTTGGTTTACAGTTAAAGAGTCTTTCATGTCAAACCACTGTGTGCACAACACAAACACACACACTTTCCTCCAAATCCTTTATAAACAAGGAAAGACTCAAGCCAGCCTTATCTCCCTGAACACATACACACACGCTTATCCAGTTATCCTAAATATAACCCACACTAGGAGAATGTGGGTCCCTGTGATTGGTTCATAGGACAAGTCTGAGTCTTTTACAATTTCCAGCTAGAGCCAGCAGCTTAATTGCCCAGCAGCTTAAACCAATTTCCCCCTGATTTCATTAAGATACCTTGTGATACACTAATATACACTGTGCATCCAACCTGACTGAGGCAAATAAGACAGCAGCTAGGTAATATGCAGCATTTGTATTTTACAAAAACACATAATAAGCAGGACATGAGCCACAATCTGTGGGCAACAGTAGATCTAACCTTAAATCTCTGAGGCTGGTGAAACTGTATCGTTGCTTTTTTCTGATCAAAGTCTCTCTTCAGCTGCATATAGTTCACTTTGCCATCTTTATTTAAAACCTTCTTTTTTCCATTCACACATCTGCAGATATTAAGATCTCTTCCATAGTAAAAACCCTGGCTGGACAGCTCCTTCAAATCCATTAATTGGAAGAGAGACTGGTAGTAAGCAGCCACTGAAGGGTCATCTCTCTGAATAAGCAATGGCTTTTGTTCCCAGTACTCCCTGAAGAACTTCTCTTGTTCGATGGGAAAGATCAAACTTTCAAAGACACTGTCTGGGCTTTCATAGTTCATAGGTGAAGGCAGGCAAGATGCTTCCACCTTTGCTCGTTTACATGGTACATGTACTTTCCTTCCTGTTTCAGCTTGTTTCCCTCCTTTCTTCGACATGTTCCTGTTAAAGTTAATAAAGAAAGTAAGGCCACTAGAAACAATACAGTAAATCAGCTAAGGGGTTACAGGCCCAGATCAGCCCCGCTCAGTTTAATACATGAGAACCTGGGGCAGGGAAACTGCATGAAGAGCTCCTTTCAGATTCTCCCATTCTCCTCTAAATTATTCCATAATGACAAGGGAGAACATTCACATGTACCATGCACCTCAGTTCCTCTCACAAACACTTAGTGATTCCCAAAGACCTCTGCAGGTAGCTGTTGCTCACTTAGACCCCAATCCTGCAACTGGCTTCACATTTTTGGGAGTACTGGAGGGTTGATTTATGATTGTTGGCTGTCTCAGGTTGGCAATACTAGCTCCTCATTTATTTCTGACGACTGCCTTCAATCTCACAGTTTTACCCTTACGAAGAATGGTCGCCGCTTCTAATTTTTGTCAGCAGCACTGATGTCACAGGCTTAGCTGGCAAGATGGCTAACACATCCCATGGCTTCCAGTGGGGGTGGGGGAAATTAAGCCAGCCTGACCTCAGGAAAGATGGTGGCCTCTTAATCACCATTGGAAGGCCAGAACATGGAGGTGCTGGAATGACCCTGTAGGAGCAGCAAGGAAGATGAATGTGTTAGAAAACATGACAGGAAACTATGAAGAATCAGTGGGTTCAGGAAAAGGCAGGGAGGATAAGTCACACGCTGAGGAGGGTGCAGTACAATGTGATAGATAGGGGACTGTCAAGGAAAAGGGAAGGAAATAAGGGGGACAAGTGAGCGTAGGGAGTAGAAACCTGTGAGGGAACATGGAAGAAGATGTGAACGTGGTAGCTGGCTGTCCTGTTTAGTTAGGGTGGGGGATAGAACAGGAGCACCCCAGGAGATAGAGTGTAAGCAGAGTAGCAAACTGGAAGGCATTTGTGTTTAAGGTTGAATTTTGAACCTGAGATCATCACATAAGAATTTAGGATGAGCAGCTTCCCTCTAAAGGTAAAAAATTATGACTTAAAGGCAAGCAACACACAATTATATTTTTAAAATCTTATGATTTGTGAATGCTAGGCATTGGCAATACTCAGTTTATAGGAAAGAGAAAAAAATTACATTGGAAAGAATCAAACCGGTGTCAGCCTTAAAGCATTAAAACTATCAAAACACTGAGGCCTTTCTGTTGCTCCTACAGAATTATACACTCTAACGGGATATATTGTAAGGCCGCACTTTGATCTTGTGCAAAACGGTCAAGCTTTGTGGTTTATACCAGGGTGGATTTAATTTAAATCAAATTGATTTAAAAATCAATAGTCAAGAAGACTCAATTTAATCATGGATTTCTACATAAAAGTGCATTCTTGTTGGTTGTTATAACCTTAATACATATTCTTCACAACTCAGAGATAGATGTAGGTTTCATTTTTAGAAGGTACACACTATACATTTTTAAACAGTGATTTATTTTGAAAACTTTTCAGATTAGTTTTACAGCTATATCAGAAAATAATTGGTTATTTCATTTACCAAAGGTAACTGAAGCCATTATTTATGAAGTCATTGGGAGGTAAACTATCTCCAATTCAACAGGTTAATCATTAGTATTTGGAGGATTTTCTTGCCATGCTGTATTAGGAGAACATCACCAGACAGACATTTAAATTGTTTTATTTAACTAAAACAACAACGCTAAGTATTATGGATTTTTTTCTTCAACAGCAAACATATAATATTTTAACAAAACAAGCATATGTCTCTCGCTTCTCACATTTATCTCCAGACTTCTCCTTCTCCAGATCTAGTCCGCAGCCAACAATCTTCTTATTCATTGAACTTTTTGAAACTTTGCACTTTTAGAGAGAGGTAAGGGATTAGGGTGACCAGATGTCCTGATTTAATAGGGACAGTCCCAATTTTGGGGTCTTTTTCTTATATAGGCTCCTATTACCCTCCCCCCCATCCCGATTTTTCATACTTGCTGTCTGGTCACCCTATAAGGGATTGACTCTGTGTTCACAAATTTGCAGAGGGACAGCAGAGTTGAGGTCTCTAATTTCTCACCTCTATATATTATTTATTTATTTAAAAACATTTTTGCTGTTAACAAGCATGTTACCTCTGGAGACACAAATCCACAGTTTGAGAACTGCAAAACTAAGCATCTCTGATGATATCTTCTAGACTCAGCACTGAGTCCCATTGGGTAGATAAAAAGACTAACCTAAATAATCTATACAGAAGCCTGTGGAATCCCATAAAATTGGGTCCCTAATCCATGAACTATTGGAACTCATTTACAAAACTTTTCTTAAATATTACATGAATATATTGTCTCATACTATAGAATTGGAATTTATAATCCCTATTCCATGATGAGATATCTTTGAGCTATAACGTATCTTAATTAAAACTAGCTTTAGATAAAATACTTTTTGAGGAAAAAACCTATCAAAAAAAATCCGATTTAAATAAAAAAACCTGTTTTTTTTTAAAAAAATCATTGATTTTTATCCACCCTGGTTTATAGTGTCCTAGTCCTTTCATTACAGACTAGCAATTGTATAGTTTAAAGTCATTTATTTTGCTCTTCTAGGCAAACAAAATGCTTGCGTGTCATTATGTAAAAACAAAGTCAATTCATCACATTGCTTCAACGATGCAGCGACACTTTAAAAAGGCAGAAAGGTAGCACATAGCGTACTGGGGAGAAGTAAAAATGCTGAAAATGTTAGAATCTACTACTATAGATACATCAATAACACAAATGTAAACAAGTATCTGTACTTTTAAGACCTATACCAATCACACCAGCCTCTTGGCACATTTACCTGTTTTTAAATGGAAACTTTAAATGTAATCTAGGGCTGTCGATTTATAGTAGTTAACTCACGCGATTAACTCAAAAAAATTAACTGCAATTAAAAAAAGTAATCGTGATTAATCGCACTGTTAAACAATAGAATGCCAGCTGAAATTTATTAAATATTTTTGGATGTTTTTCTACATTTTCAAATATATCAATTTCAATTACAACACTGAATAGAAAGTATACAGTGCTCACGTTATATTATTTTTATTACAAATATCTGCACTGTAAAAATGATAAAGAAATAGTATTTTTCAATTCACCCCATAAAAGTACTCTAGTGCAATCTCTTTATTGTGAAAGTGTAACTTACAAATGTAGATTTTTTGTTACATAACTGCAGTCAAAAACAAAACAATGTAAAACTTTAGAGCCTACAAGTCCACTCTGTCCTACTTCTTGTTCAGCCAATTGCTAAGACAAACAAGTTTGTTTACATTTACAGGAGATACTGCTGACTGCTTCTTATTTACAATGTCACCTGAAAGTGAAAACAAGCGTTCGCATGGCACTTTTGTAGCCAACGTTGCAAAGTATTTACATGCCAGATATGGTAAATATTCATATGCCCCTTCATGCTTTGGCCACCATTCCAGAGGACATGCTTCCATGCTGTTGATGCATGTTAAAAAAATAATGCATTAATTAAATTTGTGACTGAACTCCTTGGGGTAGAATCGTATGTCTCCTGTTCTGTTTTACCCACATTCTGCCATATATTTCATGTTATAACAGTCTTGAATGATAACCCAGCACATGTTCATTTTAAGAACACTTTCACAGCAGATTTGACAAAACGCAAAGAAGGTACCAATGTGAAATTTCTAAAGATAGCTACAGCACTTGATCCAAGGTTTAAGAATCTGAAGTGCCTTCCAAAATCTGCAAGGGATGAGGTGTGGAGCTTTCAGATGTCTTTAAAAAGCAACACTCTGATGCGGAAACTACAGAACGTGAACCATCAAGGTCCACTCTGTTTTGGATCATTATTGAGCAGAACCCGTCATCAGCATGGACGCATATCTTCTGGAATGGTGGTTGAAGTATGAAGGGACATATGAATCTTTAGCGCATCCGGCATGTAAATACCTTGCGATGCCGGCTACAACAGTGCCATGTGAACACCTGTTCTCACTTTCAGGTGACACTGTAAATAAGACGTGGGCAGCATTATCTCCTGCAAATTGTAAGCAAACTTGTTTGTCTGAGTGATTGGTGGAAGTAGAACGCAGTGGACTTGTAGGTTCTAAAGGTTTACATCGTTTATTTTTGAATGCAGTTATTTTTTGTACATAATTCTACATTTGTAAGTTCAACTTCATGATAGAGATTGCACTACGGTACTTGTATTAGGTGAATTGAAATGTACTATTACTTTTGTTTTTTACAGTGCAAATATTTGTAATAAAAATAAATAAGAAGTGAGCACTGTACACTTTGTATTCTGTGTTGTAACTGAAATAAATATATTTGAAAATGTAGAAAACATCCAAAAATACTTAAATAAACGGTATTCTATTATTGTTAATTCATTTTTTTAATCATTTGACAGCACTAAGGTAAACAATCTGTAGACAGGGATTTCATTTAACAGAAGATTGGAGAACAACAGACTATATAACTTTATTGTTAAAGTGAGCAAGAAACACAAATCCAAACAGTGATATTCAATTTCTTTAAAGTGTTCCTGCTTAGAATTAAATCACTGAAGCCAAACAATGATTAAGGCCAAAATTTTCAAACCAGAGTGCAGAAACGTAGGCTTGTAAACAAACATTTGAGCAACTAAATAGAAGTGACCTGAATATTACTCCTGGTGGCATTCTGTGTCAAAAAATTAAAAATTCTGCGCACAATATTTTAAAATTCTGTGTATTTTGTCAAAATAACACTATATAATCGTTATAATAATAGTTTCAATTATTTTGGTAATGTATTCAAAATACGTGTCAGCAAGTATGTCTGTAACAATAGATACACAAAAAATTGCCCCATGTATAGAGAGTTAAAGAAACCTGTACAACAGTCCAGTTCCTGTTTCTCTCCTCTCCCCCACAGAGCCCAGCTAGGGGGACAAACACACAAACCCCTTTCCCCACCAGAATCCAGTCATGGGGTCCCTCCCCGGCCCAGACACTTTCACCCCCTCTACCCGAGGCCAGCTGCAGAGCCCCTCCAGCCCAGAAACTCATAGCCCTTCCCACCAGAGCCCAGCCACAACTACTCCCAGCCCAGACACTCTCTACCCCAGACTCACACCTCCAACCCCTCAGAGGCCAACTGTCCAGTGACCTGTCCTGTTCATTATATGTCAATCCCCCAACTTTGTGTCATTTGCAAAGTTTATCAGTGATGATTTTATATTTTCTGCCAGGTCATTGATAAAAAAGGTTAAACTGCATAGGGCCAAGAACCGATAGTTACAGGAACCCACTAGAAACACACCCGCTCAGTAACGATTTCCCATTTACAACTGCATTTTAAGACCTATCAGTTAGCCAGTTTTTAATCCATCTAATGTGTATCATATTAATTTCATATTCTAGTTTTTTAATCAAATTGTCATGTGGAACCCACTCTCAGGATTTGAAACACCCTGGCTTCCCGAAAATACTGGATCAAATCCCAGCAAGGTCACCTCAGGCCTTCAGCCTTGCCAGCTAGATAAACAGCATTCCATGCACGAATGTGAATGTGGGGTTTCAGATGAAACTTAACAAATAAAGGTTTTGAAACGTCCCCACACTGTTGTACTGTGTGCCAGTTAGCTGCTGCCTTCTCCCAGAGCGGGGCTTGCATTTTAATAGTGCTGTATGTATGAAGTACATTAGTATTCCGGGACCCTTAAGGGATGAAAGGTGCTATAAGATATTATGCAGTCTACATATAGCTTGGTCATTTAACTGTGCATGAAGCCTCTACCCCACCCCAACCACTTTAATAGGGAGGATTCTTCATCCTTTACTCTCCTCTTCTCTAGCTCCTGCACATTTAAACTGAACATTTTAATAATTACTGCCTAGGCTTGGAAAGATCAGATTTTTATCAGTTAATGTAGCTAAAATCGATTTCCCTGCGCACACACACACAAACCAGCAACAAATTTCCATCCATTAGGGAAATTTACAGAAAAATGCTGCTTGAAAAGGTATCAGAGTTTGATTGAAGGATATTTACTTCCTTTATTTCCACACAGGAAGTTGATAGTGTGCGCCTCAGCACTTATAAAGGTTTAACTTCTTGAATCTTGGTCATTAAAGCATTACTGCCAGCCGCCCCCCCCATTTTCCAACAACTGTGAAAATTTAAAACTTGATACAGAGGATTTTAAAAGGCGGAAGGCTCATAATTTTGCGTAACTGTGAAACCCGAAAACCAGGGGAAGAGGCTTTAAACCAAACATCGGTATTACCCATCAACATAAAAAGCCGCAGCCTGCCCAGCCCACTCGTGCCCCAGGCGCCCCTGCACCCACTGCAACCGGGCGAGGAGGAAGGGGGCGGCAGCTGGGGGGGCACACAAAGGAACAGGGGCTCTGACACCCCCGCTGAAGCCGAGCTATCCCCGCCCGGACCCCCGCCCAGCGCGGCCTGACAGGGAATGGGGGGGGGGTCCGGGCGGGGGCGTGGGGAGAAGCAGAGACACAAGCGCTTACCCAAGGGCTGCAGCCTGGGCGGGTCTGCAGGAGCGCGGGGGGCGCTGGGCGGGCAGCCAGAGGCCGAAGTTCTCTCCCGCCACCGCCGCCCGGGCCCCTCCGGCCTCCTGCCCCCGGCCGGCGGCTGCAGCTCTTGCCCGGGCTGCTCGCCACGTGGCTGCCCGCGGCGTGGGGGAGCCGTCGGCCGCACTTACCTGCACGGCGCGCGGCGGGAGCGTGACGGGGCCGCGCGCGCGGGCGCGGGGCGGGCGGAAAGGGTTGGGCAGGGCTCGGCCCGGAGGTGGTTGGTCCGCGCGGCTCTTCCCGCGCCGCTGCGCCGGGCTCCTCCCGCCGCCGCCGGGTCTCCCCTGAGGCGGCGGCGGCAGCCGGGTGGTTATTCCCGCTCTCCCTGGCTTGAGTTAAAATGCACCCACGGGCCTTGCTAGTCGCCCCCGGCGAAGGGGAGAGGCCCGCGGCCGGAGGAGCCGTGCATGTCGTTTTACCAGCCCTCTCCTGCGTATCCATGCGGAGGCTAGGAGGGGGTTGAGCGGAGATAAAAGTTTTGTGAGTAAAAAGAAAAAAGAAAAGGAGTACTTGTGGCACCTTAGAGACTAACCAGTTTATTTGAGCATGAGCTTTCGTGAGCTACAGCTCACTTCATGCTCACTTCATCCGATGAAGTGAGCTGTAGCTCACGAAAGCTCATGCTCAAATAAACTGGTTAGTCTCTAAGGTGCCACAAGTACTCCTTTTCTTTTTTCAGTTTTGTTAGTATGAATTTACTGTCGAGCACCTTAGGGCAGCCCCACCTGTTCAAAAATCATGTCAGGTTCCCCCCCCCATGATGCCGTTTTTAAAAACAAGTGTGATCTCTTTATTTGCCTCTCTGGCGTCGAGGCGTTTTACAGTTCACATGATTAATCTTTTCTGCAGACACGGGGGCTATAAACAGCCTCTCTGTTTTTAAGCTAAGGTTGTCACATGATCACATCCTTCCCGGAACTGGAGTTTTGAGAAAACCACCACCACACATCACAAACATCTCAGTAAAATCAGGATCAGTGCCAACACAGCAAGCAGTAAAGCCAACAGTGAGTTATGCAAATCAGCCCAAGGATAATTGTAGTCTCAAGCCTGCAAACACTTGTGTGCTTAACTTCAAGGCATGCAAGTATTACACTTTCTCTCCAAGGGGACAACTCTTGAGCTTTAAGCAAAGCATGTGCATAAATATTTGCAGGAGAGTGGGGTGGGGGGAGGTATTTTTTCATGCTTTGTGTGTATAAAAAGATCTACACTTTCCACAGTATGCATCCGATGAAGTAAGCTGTAGCTCACGAAAGCTTATGCTCAAATAAACTGGTTAGTCTCTAAGGTGCCACAAGTACTCCTTTTCTTTTTACAAATAAACAGAAAACAGCTTTTCTATCTAAAATGTCAGGATTTTATAGACTAATTTCTCATGCCATTCCCTGGCTAGAAGGGAGTCTAGGTCGCACCGGAAAGGGGAGGAAATTTCCCATTCTGAATATAACAAAACTCCCATCCCCGAGCCCTGAAGGCTCAGGAGATATCAGGCTGTAAAACCAAGGCATTCTAAAATGTATCCCATGGTTCTGCATTTTATCACCTGGATAGCACCTCCACATATATTTACCCATATAATACTAAGTGGAGGCGACATTCATAGGGCAAATACATTTTACCACGCATCTTCGACCACCTCTGTCCACTAAAGCCTTGATTTGATAAAAGATTGCTAAAAGAGTTAACATGATATCAACCAAACCTAACGATGTTAGGTAATAAAATAACTACATCTTAGCCCCCTACTGTAGACACAGGTTAACGCCTTTTTGCACATGTGCACTGGTTGTGATCTAGCCTCATGGGAAAATAACACAATTTCAACCATGGTTTGTTTTCCCAATCTATACATGGCCTAATACATCTCACCATGATTTATTCCAACCCCCTGAGAAGATTCTTACAGCCACCATTATAGAAAAAAAAATCTGTCAGTGAAATGGTTCCTCATTCTTTGACCAAACCGATCTGGAAACTACATTATAATAATTCACAACAGATAATAAACCACACTGGAACTAGTTATTAATTGGTCTAATACATTAAACAAGATAGAAAGCTCAATTTTGATTCATTTTGTGGGGTTTCCTGTACAGAATCAATATAAATTTTAAAATTTAGCTACATTCCTCTATATTTCCAAAGCTGAGATTTGAACCATTCTAATAATAATCTATCATCTTGGATAAACATTGAGAATCATTTTAAATATAATAATCATCCTAGAAATAATTATGTACATTTAGTAATATAGCTAGTAATATAGTTTTATTTACATTAAGGGGAATGCCAGAAAATATTAACTGGATCTTGCTAAACTTCTGTCACCGTCCATTTATAGCTCATAGTAATGAAATACCTACCACATACAAAACAGTATAATCAGCAAAAAAAAAATGAACTAAGGGACTTCATCATAAGACAGATATATACAAGAAAGAAATAACAAAGATGAATAAGAGATGTTAACTAGGTGGTTTGGGGAATTGGTAAGGGGGAATAATAGAGCCTTTCAACCTTTAAATTAACAGTTTAAATACAACTACAAGTAGTCTGAGTCATTTTTCGAATCTATAGGTGTCCATATTACAAAAACTTTTAACTCCATAAACTACAACTAATTTTGGCCCTTTTAAAAAAATTCTATTAGCAAACTCCTGGATGCTGACTAAATAAAATAGTAAACTATAATACATTAAATAAATAATAATAATAATAATTGGGGTGAAAGGACAAATTTGCATTTTGTGCCATTTGGTCCTGTTGTGCCAGTTTGTCACCAGGTGACCAATTTAAAAAAAAGTAAACCCAGTTTTGAAAACTACAGATGATCATGGGCTGCTGATTAGTGCAGAGCACATCCAGACTGGTTAGGTAGGGGGAAAACTTTTCAATGGACAAATCTAAACAGATAAGAAATTTATTTCATAAGGATTAAAGAGCGAAAATTAAATCTCTCCATTAAGCCTCTTTCCCCCTCTCATTTGGCTGTGAATTTAAAAAAAACCCTCAAATTCCTTAATTTGACTTGCTCTTGGGTTCACATATTAATATAACCCATGACCTCACCCAGCATTCAGCATAATTAGCAAAATTTATTTAAATGTATAAATTCCATGTTATCACTCCAAAGATATATGGGTACCTGCAATGGTGTTTATTTTGAGCTCTTTGAAAAACAGATCACTTGAGATGAGCTACTGCATACTTCTCCATGCAAATTATATGCATATATAAATGTACCACTGTCTCTTGTTATCAATCTTTAAAGATCAGAGTCACTCTCCAGACTTTGAGGTTTGTGGTATTGAAGCTTACATCAACAATTCATAGATTCATAGATACTAAGGTCAGAAGGGACCATTATGATCATCTAGTCCAACCTCCTGCACAATGCAGGCCACGGAATCTCACCCATCCACTCCTGCGATAAAGGATGTCTGATTTCTTCATACTGATTGATGTATCAACAGATGCTAAAAATATGGGGCCCAGATCCTACAGTGTGATTGGTCACTGTGACCTAAGTCATCACATGGTGTTATTTCTGCTCCTTGATTAATTCCCAAACCCACAAAGAGTTTTCAGAATCACTGTGTGAATGCTTCTGGAGTGAAAACTCAAGCTAGTCTACACAAGAAGCGCTGTGCTGCTGTAGACGCTATGCCGACGAGAGAGCTCCCACCTCCATGAGAGGCTCTCCTGCTGACATAGCACTGTCCACACCAGCACTTAAGTCGGTGTAACTTACATCACTCAAGGGGGTAGCTTATTCACACCCCTGAGCGACATAAGTTATACCGACATAAATGGTGGTGTACAAGCCCCCATACAGCTGCATATTTGCATAAGTATTTGTGACATTTTAACTTTCATTGAATGACCTTGTGGATAAAACCTCGTTTACCTGAATGTTTGCAAATAACCATAAGAGTTCCCTCAAATAGTGTGTCAACACTAAAGAAACTGACTGTACTAAGAAATGTCTGTCACTTTCTCGATCTGGAAGATACTTACTTCAAAAGGGTTCTGTAAAGATTAGTAACTTGATGTTTGGAGAGCTCTCTGAAGATGAAATATGGTATATAAGTGCTGATTGTAATTATTTATTAATCATACATGTAATGAGTTTGTGAACACAGTCTTTCTGCAGCCCTTTGAAAATTTACTACAATATGTTCAGCATCATCTCCCATTGCATTGTCAAAAAATTATAAGCTTCCCAGCCAATGTATGCAACGTGTGTAGACTGTCTGAGCAAATGGCAGATCTTTGTTTGGGCATTTTAACTTAGCATTTACATTGTGCTTTTCCTGTTGAAAGCACTTTGCCAATGGCTACTTTTGTATTTGCTTTCTGTATCAATGTAAATACCTGTTTCTTCCACCAAGCAAAACAATTGCTTTCTAATTGGAATGGGCAGCTTTCAGAACAAATTAAACTAGCCTAGTGCATCAGAAGACTAAAGAAATTGTGCTATGAAAGGAAATACAGAGAACTTTTTTCCTCTCCCTTTGTAAACATCTCCACTTTCTCTCCCATTTGCCGGGCTGTTTTAGGAGTTGCGCATTCACTATTATGGAACTTTTGCTATCAACTATTCAGTAAGAATTTTAGAATAGGAATTACCTAATTACAACCAAGAAGTTCCAGTGGTATTATTTAAACTGGCAGCTGTGTATCCTTCAGATACTGGGAAAATATTTGTTCCAATACAGCAGACAACAATTTGTATTGTGATGTTTTTACAGTAATTCATAGAGTTAAAAATTTGAGAGAGCACAACTGGAACAACTGGATGGGACCTTCTCAGACAAACTGGAGCATATGTGTAGGGTAGAGTGGGTAATCTGTGGGTGGAAATGGTGGCACAATAAGGATGCTGTATTAACTTTTTTTATACAACATAAATCTGCTCATCCTGAGGCCTCATGTGCTAATACCAAGGCTCTGTTGTAGGATCTCTGTGTCCTTTGGATTTACTTTCCCAACACTGCCATTCCAAATGCACAGTTCTGCTTTCTGTGACAGGATTCCCTGGACCGGTATCAAACAATATTAGCACTGATAATTTGTTTGACAGTAAAGTGGTTGCCAAAAATCCCACTCACTCCATGGATTTTGGTCACCCTGTGTGCAGTGATTCGCCAACTTTTCCAAATCCATATTTGGGATCTTGACAAATGCTTTTTGCAGAGTAGCAAACATCATCATTCTATGAACAAATAGTATCACAGCAGTGAAATCATACATGCCAGAAAATGATTCATACTTTCAACTTTATTTCCATTTCCTTTATTTTAACCCAGCAGTGGCAGGCATTTAGCTTTTGACATTTTCTACCAACACACATCTCCGCGTGGAATTCATTTTATTAATGAGAGACAAATAATTCCTATGGAGAGTGCTACTAATTTGGACAAGTCACACAAGTAATTTCACAATTACTTGATTCTTTTTTGCTGTTGCTGAGCTTCTTTTTGCCTTGGTTCCCTACGTTTGACTCCCCATTGCCTGAACTAAAGGGAAATCAATGCAGGATTCCTTCTGGGGATTGACAGGTTGAGAGAATGTGGCTCTGCTTCTGCATAACTTTTTCCTTTAATTTCCTCTATGTTGTAGTTTCTCACTCTCCGTGATCTTCAGTACCTTGACTAAGATCAGAATCATAGTACTAAGCGGTCTTCAAAGCTTCTCCTCACCAGAACTTTCAACCTCCAAGACCAAGATGTGAGATAAAAACCCAAACTGATGTGTACAATAAAAAATAGAAGAGCCAGAATCTTGTAACAAGTGGGGATTTTTTTTCCCTTTTCCCTTTATAAAGTTTTCTAAAATCCCAGCCTTAAGAGTTCCGATCTGAATAATTTATGGAAGCAGGAAGGTAACAGCAAGTTTGTGAGAGGCTGAATTAGATGGGGTCCAAAATGAGTGACACATCTTGTAATGAAGTATAGTTGACAGGTCTGCTCCTTGTACCAGCCCATTCATCCAGCCAAGACTGCCCCTAGCTATTAAAATACTGTCAACATTTCAAGGAATGATGATCTAAGGTCACTTCAAAACACTAGAGGCTGCATGGAAGTCAGAGACAGCCTCAGGTTGTGTGAGGCCTTAATGATGTACAATGCGCAGAACTCCATCCAGCTCACCTCCTGCCTGTGGCTGGTCCCCAGTTCACTGCTCATCCATCATCCCCTTCCACCAAACTGCCATCCAAGCACAAAGGCTACTGAGATATATAGCAAACTGGCCAGCACAACAGGAATGCAGGAAGCGAAGACAGAGAGGAGACATTTGGAGAAGAATTCTCATGCTGACTGCATAATACTTGCCTGAGTCACAAATAGGGAATGAACAGAGAGGCTGAATAGAGAGGAATGGTTACAGCATGCTAGACTGGATAATACGTTTAAGTCCCTTTTACTGGAGCTGACAACTATTTAGCAGTGTGGTGCAAGGTCCTTTGATATGCAAATTCCTATGCAACTGTGGAAGTAGCCCAAGAAAGGCTACCACAGTGAAGCACTGAGTGGGCCAATTAAAAATTTTCTTAACATTCAGAAGGAAAGCTTACAAAGCATGAAGAAGCCAGAAATATTTGGGTTTTTAATTCATAATTTTTCTGTCACCAAACCAACATCCCCTTGACCGATGTCTGACTCAATTTCAGAAACTTTTAAACATTTCTTCTATTGCTGTTGGTTTTTTAAAAAACACAGATTCTGCAATCCTTACATGCAAAATAGTGCATAGATTATAGTGTTTTCCTTTCATACATACAAACCCCAGTAAAAAAAGTTGAATAAAATATACACAGTGGGAAATATAATCCTGGAATACGTGTCAATGATGTGATTGTTCTGCAAAATAATCCTGCCCACATTTCCTTTCAAGGATCTCTTCCTTTTTATGCGGGTTGCATCCAGGTTGGGGATGCTGGCTGGCCGTCCCCGGGCTGAGCTCTCTTCAGAGTGGACTGCAAAGGTGGTCATATCAATGTCAGCCTCATTGTCATGATAACAGCCATCAAAGGCCATTGCTTGTACTGCATCAATGTTAAACATTCCTGAAACCTGGCAACAGAGAATTATTGTGTGAGTAAGCAACAGCCATTAGAGTGCTAAATAATGAAGCCCTATCCACTGAATAATCATCCACATGGAGGCTCTGTCTGCTAATGGATGTGCTGGATGGAAAAAAACGTGGATACCTCATAACATGAGCAAGTGAATACCTACCTGTGGGAATTGCCTAGTATCAGCAGGGCCATGTTAACTAGAGTTAGGAGAACACCTCATTACATTTTCTATGAATATTCTCTTGAATAAAACAGTGACTTCACTGGAGCTATATGAGCCCCCTTTATGTGTTCTCCTCCCTCAGATTATCTACTGAATGAGTTTACAGGTGGGAATGTTTATGGGAAAAGGAATTTTAAGTGAATATTAGAAAGATTAATGGAAAGCAAATTTTTTAACTTGTAAATGGGATTATTCGCATTAGAAATCTGATTCTAAGAACAATACAGTCACTCATCCCATCAGGAAACAGAACCATGCCATGTGACCTCTCTCTCCAATCAAAGATAACTAAAAGAAATTGGGGGAAGGGAGAAAGGAGAAATGGCCCTTCCTCTTCAGGAAGCAGGAGTGTGGAGACCCTGTTGGTTATCAGGATGTGGGGAGATCCCATCCCACTAAGGATCCCAGAATGAAGAACGATAGGGGCCCTCAACTACCAGGAATTTACCAGGGGAGAAAGAGTTGATGGAGACCTTCCCTCTCAACGACCAGAAGAGGCAGAAAAAGTATGGACAGAGTAACAGACTCTCACTCCCACCTCCCCAGGAGAGAAATAAAGGTATGGAGTCCCCTTATCTTCTCCCACCAGAAGAACAGGGGAGACTAGACCTACTCAGGATCCAAGAGAGGGGAGGTACCTTCCGTCCCATCAGCCAAGAGGAGGAAAGAATGGATAATCAATTAGTCACCGAACAGAGACAAACACAGTCACAGCACACCCGTCACAGAATGCAATGGCATGTTGCTGTATTCAGATTACTTTGCGGCTTCCATGAGGCTGTCTGACAACAAAACACACAAGTTTGTACCTTCCCTCTTTTTTTGAGTTGTTTTCTCTCTTCTGCTGTGGTGAGATAATTCACAGCTGCGTATTCGATGACAGACAGGAAGACAAAAAGAAAACTGATCCATAAGTATACATCCACAGCTTTTATGTAAGACACCTGAGGCATTGAGGCACTTACTCCTGTGATTATGGTTGACATGGTCAGCACAGTAGTTATGCCTGCCAAAGAAAGACGCGATTAACACAAAACAAGATCCAATTGTTTTTATTTAACTGGCCCCCAACTGCTTGATCAGCAAAGCTTTGTGGGTGCAACCAGTCGATCCCTCTTTCAACTCTTTGTACAAGCTATGAAATGTGGAGTGTACCATGAAGGGCCATTTTACAGGACCTACCAAATACACCACCAGACTCATTAAGTCACCTCTGTGTTCATTCTATGGGAAATCTGATGATCACATAAAGGGCTACAATGTACCTAGTCCTAGCTCTTCATGAGCGTGAACACAGAGGATGCTCCTTGTGATTCCATGATGTGAGGTCCAGGAGAACGAAATACCAACAGCAGCACTAGAAAATGAGTAAGAACTGGAGTGAAGACAGGGCTGTGGTCAGCACACGTAGGCTGGTGCCAGGGACAAAGTGTCCAATGCATCCTGTTAAAAGTTGCAGAAGATGCCACCGCTGTGTGCGCTGGGCCTAATTCATTTCTCATTGACACCAGCGTACATCCAGACTAAATCAACTGAAATCAGCGGAACTACATCAGTGTAAAACTAGCATAAGTGAGGGGAAAATCCGGCCTGTTGTGTCTACCTCAGGAATTATGCCTCTAGGAGCTACTACTGGAGCAATATGCTTTCCTGTTCTCTTTCAGCCAGTGCCTGAAAAACCACAATCAAGCCCAAAAAATTTCCCCAAGAATTCGCTTTATAAATTAGGAAGGTATTTTTTAGATTACTATAGCAGCTCTTTGACAAACAGGTGGGAAAAGGGATTCCCCCCACTCAATTCTAGCAACTGAGAAGAGAACCAAGAGATTCATTGTGTTGTACAATGACATTATGTCATGTAGCAGCAATACACTATGAAGTGTTGTGATGGCACATCATTGTCACACATGGACTCAAAGGAAAAAATAACACAACAGGACCTTGTGATCTAAGCTACATCTCTGCAACCCTATCTGGTGAAGTGATTCTCTAGATGTTAAATACCGAGTTCCACCTCTCTTTATTTTGGGTACTGCAATGGCCACAATGGAAATGACATAAAAGAGATGGGGGCTGACTACATAGGAATTGCCATATCAGAATGACCAACTGACCTTCACAGATTGATATCTTCTTTCCAATACTGCTCAACGCCAGGTGCTTCAGAGGGAAGTCTAACAGATGCCACTATGCGATATCCCACAATGGGTTGGGAGGGGGGAGATTTCTTCCTGACCTCTGTTGCTGATGAAGATATGGTTTGAAGGGCAAGGACTTTTTTTTTATCCTAGCTAGGTAAATCAAGACTGGATATATTTGTAAAAGATATGTTTTAACTCAAAACAGAGGTTATATGTTTGATGCTATTGTTGGGTGAAATTCTATGGCCTGTGTTATGCAGGAAATCAGACTAAATGATCATTAAATGGTCCCTTCTGGTCTTAAATTCTATGAATCTATGAACTGTAGATGCTTTAAAAACAAAACAACTGAACCTTTTTTTTTTAATTATTGCCATAACAGTGGGACAAAATCAGCTGGTTTACACAGGTATAACTCAGGGCACAAGGCCATTGGTGTCAGAAAGTCAACCTTCACCAGTGCAAGCCACTTGCAATCCCTTCTCAACTAGGGGATTAGAAGCCAATTATTGCAGCCCCAAAGGTGGGAGAGTCTGGCTGGGGATGGGATGAAGCCAAGGTACCTGTGGATTACTATCCATCCTTGGTAGATGAACAGATGCTCTGGCCCCTTATTCATATAACTATCTCATGTTGTGCTGAATTTGCTTAGCTATTTTGCCTCAATGTTCTGTAGCAGTGGGCTCCAGATGGTGATTATGTGTGTGTAAAAAAGTATTTCTTTTTATCCACTGTAAGGCCCTAATAATTGGTGGGTGCTGAGTGCCTACAACTCCCAATTCAATCAATAATACTTGTGAGTGCTCAGCTGATTACAAATACTGAATACAGTATTCGAGTGAAGATATGTCTTTGATTTCTATGAATCAAAACACTGACCAATATCATGGAAGTTCAGAGTGTGGAACAACACATTAGCAAAAATTAGCTATTTTTCATCAAAAGTTAATTAAAAACAATTCTGATCAGATTCATGACAGATGAGAATGTGGAACACATTTTATGGGAGTTTTGCCAAATGTTCCCATCTAAATTTCATTTTGACAGAAATGTTCCTAGCAGCTCTACTCAATGCAGGAGGCCTAATTCATGGTCTTACTCCAGTTTTATGCTGGTTTTACTCTACTGAAATCTACAATGACTTTATCTTCCCCTCTCTCAGCTACAATTACTCAGTTGAACACTGGAGTTCCAAATGTACCATGTAAGAGGAAACCTATGTATTAAAAATATACACACATTAGGGAAACCAATATGCATTGCATATATAGGACTACAGCTTTTTAAAACAATCAGGTTTCTAAACCTGTTAAACCTGACTGGAAATTATCTAAGCTATGCTGTTGGAGTGCACACAAATTCTTCTCAGAATCTATAGGAATTCACATATAATTTAAGGAAATAAAACTGGTAACTTGCTAACTTCAGTAGAGCACAGTCTTATCAACATTTTTAGATGATCTTTTGAGATTCAAGAATTTTTAATTTATTCAGAATAATGCATGATAGTTTCCCCACAGATAAAGAGAAACAGGAGTGTTTCATCTATACCAGTAGACAGGATATCTCCTAACAACTTTTCTTAGACCAACAAATAATTTATATCTTATCTTCTAATGTATTATAAATTATTGATTGTTCCAATAAAAAGGAATCGCATTCTTTACAGGTCTCCTTTTTCCTCACAGATCAATATGGCTATAGAAAAACATTTTCTTTAGCAGATCTCAAACTCCAGTTGATGATGTTATTTTACACTAGAGCTCAAGGTTTTCCCTTGTCTGAGAAGTATGACAAAACAATCAGCTTCTGAGATCAAAGATGCTCTGATGGTAAGACTGAATAATGGGAACTCCACCATTAATTCTTAAACCTATAGCAATGGGACTCAGAAGCATTACAAGTACATTTGATAGAGCAATATGTCTCCACTAGATTCTCAAAGAGATGTTAATCTTGGAAAAAACTGTATTAATTCCAAGGCCAAGCCATCAAAGAGAGAGTTCTGAAATGATCTCAAGTGATCAATCGCTGGAGAAAATTATCAAGTTATAAAAAGTGACTAGTTAGTTTCTTATACACCCAATCCTGTGAGTGTTGAATCCAGAAGGATGCATAAGTCAGGCCTTTACTGAGCAAAGTGTTAAGGCACCAAACGCAAAATTTTCAAAAGCACTTAAGTGACACAAGAGCCTAAGTCCTATATTCAAAAGTGACTTAGGCACCAAGGCGCCGATGTGACTACCTGCATTGTTAGGCACCTAAATACCTTTCAGCCCTAACTCCCATTGATTTCTAGTAGGGAGTTAGGCACCTAGTGGGATTTTCAAAACCACCAAAACAGGTTAGGTACATATCTGAATCTTTAGATGCCTAAATACCTTTGAAAATCAAGACTTAAGTGCCTACATCAACTTTTGACAATGAGACTTAGGTTCATAAGTAACTTGGGCACTTTTTAAAATTTTACCCCATGCATTTTAATACAACATAACATTTAGAAATGCAACATACCCCAACTCTAAATGACAGAATCCATCAAAATATTAAACTGCCTCACAGCACCATTCTATAGCACTTACAACATGGCTGAGAAACTGCTCACTGTGTGTGTGGAGGGAAATCATCCCTTCCCTAGAGTCCACACACAGGGACTCCTCTTTGTGCACAGAACTCCATCTCCTGTAGGGGGAGTATGATGTCAGCAGCCTCTAGGGCACTGCCAGCTGCCCAGGAACCCACTGAGAATTCTGCAGGGGTTTGAGGATCCATACAAGTGTTGGAGGTGGGTTAAGGCTGGCATGCATATTTTCCTCTCCTCCACTCCAAGCAAGCGGAAGTAATTCCACTCAAAAGTTAATGTAGCCCAAGTCCACATTAGCTTTTCCTCAGCACGCCCTGCTCCTCCTGCATTACAGAACATCGCCATGCGGGGTGAGGAGGCGAATGGCTTTCCATGGGCATCTGTCAGAGGGATAAGTCCTGGAAAGACAGCTGCATTTCAGGCACACTGCTAGGGAGCCAGAAGGTGCGGGGAAAGGTCAATGGGCCCCTGAGCTAGTGCAGAGGTACAAGGCCACCACATGGATAGCCCTGTGCCTCCTGAATACCCCCCCACACACATTTACAGGACTTGGGGGGCCAGACTGCCTGCTTCTTCCACAGGGGGGGCAAATCTATTCTTTGTGACAGCCGAGTTTAAATGAAATTCCACAAGGGGAACCACACACAATGCCTCTCCCTCTAGTGTCCCCTCGTGCATTCTGTAGTACAATAAAACTGATTTGCGGAGTGCAAAATGCCCCCTTTCCAAAGGCAGAGGATGTATAACGGGAATGGACATGTGAGGATGACAATGATGCTGTCACTCAGGCACCCATCTAATACGTGGCCACATATACACTGCAATCAGAACCCAGTTAAACTACCAAAAGCCCTCTTCCCTTTCCTGCCTATCCCTCTCCAAGACTAGATCGCAAAAAGGTTTACCCAGTGATACCCTGGCAGGAACAGCTCTTCTGTCAATCCAAAATGAAACCCAGGACAGCATCACCATCAGCATAGCTGGGAAATAGGATTGTAACACAAAAAAGAAAATATGCCTTCTTAGGGCGAAGTTTATAAAAAGGCGGTTGTACCAACCTGTTGAAAGAAAGAGAGCAGAGAAAAAAAGAGATCAATGTTTTCATAAATATAAGCACTCTTCTGACCAACCTCTGCTTTCCACTATGCTTGCCCTTACATTATATTTGTATTCTAAGGAATAATGATTAAATAAATAGTAATCATGCCTTCATTTTATATAATGACTTATCTCAAAGTGCTTTACAAACTGTTATCTACCCACCAATGAAATGGAGCTATGTCTGGAGTGAAACAGCACAGCTGTTTAAAGGTGCAGAAAAATACTACTTTACAGTTGAGGACAGAAAATGAAAAAAAAATTAAACTGAAACTTCTGGGAGAATACAGGGGAGGCAGCATATAAGTATCCAAAATGGAATTTGGCCAGGACAGTGAGACTGACATCCCTGATCCCATGAAAAGTGTCATGAGGTCATGCAAATGCTCAGAGTCGTTTTATGTTACAACAGTATGGTTCCTTTTCTAGCACCAGGCGTGGATGCTAGTTTAGAACTGATTTCAGAGAGAAGAGTGCCACCAACTGAATTACCAGGGTGACATTCTGCAGCACTGGATGGTCTGGAGTTTAGAAAGACATGGTGGGTGAGGTAATATCTTTTATTGGACCATCTTCTGTTTAGTCATAGACAAAGGAGGGTTAATGGAGATTGTTGTAATAAGCCATAAATCCAGTGTCTTTATTAAGTCTGTGATATTTAATGTCTAACAAAGTTCTGAATGTTAGCCCCCAGGTTCATCTTTTACAGGTGTTGTGCAGATTTCCTTTGAGGATGAGAACTGATAGGTCGGACAAGGTGTGATTGTTTTGTGAAAAGTATTTGCCCACAGGTGACATGGCGTTTTTGTCTTCTATCATTTTTCTGTGTGAGCTCATTCAAGAGCATACCAATTGTCTCATTTCACCCGCATTCCTGTTATGGGGGCATTTAGTGCACTGGTTGAGGTACACCACATGTTGTGAATGGCCTGGGTAGGACCATGGATCTTGAACGGTGTGTCGTGGGGGGTGCGGGTCATCTTAGCAGAGGCGATATGTCTGCAGGTTTTGCATCTTTTGTTATTGGAGGGTCTGGTGCTGCTTTGAGTTGGTGGGTCCTGGTCTGTGGGGAGCTTGGTTCTGATGATGAGCTTAAGGAGGTTGGGGGGATGTTTGAAGGCCAGAAGTGGGGGTTCAGGAAAGATTTTTTTCAGGATGGGATCCCCATACGTAATTGTTTAAACCCATATGGGTTCCATTGCAGAGTGATAGGTGACAACTAGTAGTGTGGGTTTTTTTTTTCCATATTGAAGCAGGTTCTCCTTTGTTCTATGACTGCAGAGGTGTTAATTTCCCACTTCACCTGGAATGGTCTCTTACAACACATTAACTCCTTATGCTAAACAGTCTGTCCCACCTTGTATTTAGCTGTGATACTCGAAGTATCTTTCCTAGACTCGAAGAAGAGCTCTGTGTAAACTCGAGAGCTTGTCTCTTTGACCAACGCAAGTTGGTCCAATAAAAGATGTTATTTCACCCACTTTGTCTCTCTAGTATTCTGGGACCAACACAGTTACAACAACACTAGGAACAACAGTGAATTTAGAGTACAGAGTGAGGTTAAAAGAAGACAGAAATGGCTGGAAAGCCAGAACCTGCCTTTGCAGTGAGAATATAGGCATGAATTAGATTGTAGTAGAACACTCGTGCCAGTTTAAAGAGCTTTTTTAGGAATTTATTACCTGATAATAACAATCCAATCTAAAATTAAACATAGCCTACATGGTTTCAGCCTGGGATAGAATTTTTATTTAAAAAAAATAATTTCTTCAGAACTGTGGTCCAGACTGGTTCCTCCTTTGTGGAATCCTTGGGGAGGGGAAAGAGAGGCAGGAGAATTCTGAGAGCTTTATTTCATGGAGTTCCTTGCAAAATGTTCCCGAAATGGGGAGAATTTAGAGGATGGTGAAGTGAGGAAGGGATGAGGACTTCCAAACCTGTGGATGACAGGTATCTATCTACAGGAAAGGGCAACCCAGACCTGTGTAGGGAGGAGATGTCCAGGGGTATGTCTACACTGGAGGTGGGATCCAGGATCCAGCCTCCAAGCCCACGTAGACAGACTCACACTAGCAGGGCAGAAGCTAGTGCACTAAAAATAGTGTGGACGTTGCAGTTCGAATTCTCAATCCCATCTGACCTGCTAGGCTTGAGAGCCTGAGTGGCAGCCTGAGCCGCGACTTCCACACAGCTATTTTTAGCGTGCTAGCTTGAGCCCTGCTAATGCAAATCTGTCTACCCAGGCTGAGAGGCTCGCACCCTACTGCAGTGTATATGTACCCTATAGGAACAGCTTCTGTCTCTGTTCTGCAGTCCCCTGGCCCCTCCTGCCAGGAGGGCTCCTATCAGAGTCACACCAGCATTTGTGTCCCCCTGCACTTACTCAGTAATATTATTAGCTTAAGAGGAGCTGTTCTACATTTAATAACCATCTTCCATGAGAAAGGAAAGGAAAGGAAAGGAAGAAAATACAGCATCCTATAATAAATTCCAGGCAAATCAAAGCAAACGTGCAGTTATATTCTGACAAGTGACTACATGAAAACGGCACCATTTTACTCAACAGATTTGCTCCTTGTGTGTATTCAGTCATATCTCATTGATTTCAGTGACAAAAATACACCTTTCCTGCTTTTAATCATTTTGCCCTGCAGAGCCAGCACATCATAAATACTAAGTTAATATTAAGTTCCAATCAGTTACACCTTTGCAAACTCACTGCAGACCAGGGGTTTGCACAGGTATCACTGATGGCCTGATCTAAAGGCAATGAAGTTGCACAGGTGCCACTAAGGGCCTCATTTGTCCTGCAGAACTTTTATTAAATGATGAAGATGAATAAGGTGAAATGACCCAGCTTGACTTTCAGAGCCCAGCCTCACTGTGTGGTGCCAGCAATTAGGGAAGAAACACTCAATCTTTCTCCTAGTAAAATGAGCACAATGACGAGGATATCAGTGAGGCTCAACAAACAAGGAGCTCCACACTGACATGCAGATGGACGCTTTTCAGGTTAGAGATGCTCTTTAAGTCTGGAATTCTACCTTTAGCTTATACGGTTTTATATCACTTTTTCATAAGAGCCAGAGCTAAGGATGAAGTGTCAGTGCAAACTGAATTTTTCCAAGTTTAGCTGGATGGCATCACAACCTCAATACTAGTTAAAAATATTGCTCAATTTAATAGCAGATATTAAAGTGCAAACATTGCAGTTTTAAATGAATTTCATCGAAAGGTTGAAAAAAAACTTTCCTGTAAATAAATCTATTTGCAGCTTTCCTGCATGTCTTAAAGCCTTTTATTAAGCTTTATGCACATCACCATACTACATGAAATCACCTCTACTCCATTAATAAGCTTTGATAATTGAGGAACAACAAACTCACTGAAATGAACTGATTCACAGTAGATACTATAGCATACACACCATGCATATTATTTTAACCAGTTTTTTAAAGTACTGTGATTGTATTTAGGTACAGAAGTGTTTCAGTATTTAGGATCACATGCACAATATACAGAAGATAAAAAACAGCTGTGCATGAATTCATGACCATAATACTCTCAAAGGGTCCTGGACTCTTTTCAGGTTAAGAATAGAGCCAGAACCACAAGAGGAAATTAAGACCCATATTTTTGGGGCAGATATTTATATTGAAACAAGGTTGCACTGGGGTCTCCATAAATATTTTTATGACATAGAGCGATTTTCCTCTGAAGCTTTTTGTATAAACATGGAAAATTTAGTGAGCAATTAATGCTGAGTTAGAATAGTTGTTAGTGCTCTGAACATCTGTTCCTTGAGGTCAGCTGTGCTGTGGAGGCATCATGATTACTGGATTGTTTTTGCAACATTTCATAGCTAGCATTCAAAATTCATTACCCAGGCGCATAGAGCCATAAGATTTTGGAAAAAGAATAGATTTGGGGTTCTTTTTATGTGCCTGCTAGGTTTTGAGCCTTCAGGGTTCGTATTTTCAAGCTTTTTCTCTGCAACCAAGAAGGTGAGAAACTTACTTTAAAAAAAAAAAAAAAAAAAAGAAGAAGAAAGAAAGCTGAGATCCTCCTATGATCACCTGGCTCCAGGAGCCTTAAGTACCAAATAGTGCAAGAGCTGGCAACACGGCTACTGCTCTACTTGCCCCCTTTCTACAGGCTCTATTTTAGATACTATGTGGCCCCTCAGTGTTATATAGACAGTGTGTTACATAGGTAACGTAATCCAAAAAAACTGGGAACCAGAGTGCTGACAGATCCATTGTAAGCAAATAGATGAGTCTGTTTATAATTCTAGGTTTTCTTAGTGGAAATGATAATGCTCATCATTATCTATTAATAGTAAAATAAAATGTAAAGTATATGCTGTATGGTTAAGGTGTTTATTTTCTAATGCCAACAAGCATAATATACCAGTACTGCTGTAGAAAGCTAGTCCACTAGAAGCACTGAACTCTTCAATGAAGAACTGGGAAAGGGAGATGTGCTCATCCGTGCTCAGTGACTCATTCCCGTGTTTCCAGTACAGTATTAGATCATCTTCATTATAAGCATCTAAGAAAAAATAAAAGCTAAATTACCAACTCTAGTAGGCTGAGGCTTCCACTTGATTCATTGGAGACAGCACCTTAACTCACTCTGGTCGGAAAAATTTCAATGAAACATTCTTGTGTCGGAATTTGCCGATTCATCGGTACCTACATGTTTCAAAGGGATTATTCAATTTTGACAAAGTTCTGATGGAACCCAGCCAGAGTCATGATGGAATCCTGCCTTTCCTTCCAGCTCACCTACCTGGCTCCTCAGCAGCACTGGGACCCTACAGCTTCCAGGATCTGCAGCTCTGGGGCAGCCCGGCCAGCAAACTGCCCCAGAGCTGGGACTTCCCTTTCACAGAGAATTTTGAAATTTTTGCTTTTCAATCCAAATCAGAATGAAACCCTATTTTTCAATATTGAAATTCTCTGCAAAATGGAATTCCCTTTCTCCCCCCAGCTCTACAGCTTCCTACAGACCACAGGGTCCTTGGTTAGCGGTGGGCAAACAAGGCTAGGTGAGATAAAAATTGTCCCTGTAAAATATAAACTATTTGACAGTGGCAAAACAAACAATTTTTTGAGGCTTGAAAAAGTTCAGTCAATTGATTCCTACATTCTCTCATTTTTGTGTGCCTTTGCTCTCTCTTTTTTCAGACTAGTCCGTAAAGCAGAAGTTTCACAATGTCACAAGAAGCCAAATTCTGAAGTCACTACTCAATTTTAACTTGATTCTTACTCAGGTAAAATTCTCATCAAAGTCAACAAATTTTTTGACTGAGCAAGGACTTCAGGATTTGGCCCAGGGTATTTACAACCTAGCTGGAACCAGGAGCAAGCAAAAGTCTCACGAGAGTGGCTTTCTTGTGATAACCAAAGGAGTTCTGATACATTTTGGTAATTACTTGAACTTTTGAGGCTTATCTGTAGTAAAATCTTTGCAGCAATTCTCCCAGCAGTGGTTTGGATTTGAATCTTGGCTATGGAAATGTACAAGATGCACAAAGTGAGCCCACACTTGGGATGGGGGAAACCTCTGCTAATTGCTGCTTAAGGGATTGATCCCATAACTACTCCGTTTACAGAACTCCCATTGAAGTTTAGGTAATTCAACATGTTTAGCAGCTGCTGGATTGAACTCTAAGGGCCTGCTCCTACACCCACTGAAATCAATGGGAGGTTTGCCATTGATTTCAGCATGAGTAGATGCAATGCTGGTAGACCAGGTGCTAGCTCCTTCCAAGACCCCTGGGCCTTGCTGAACTCTGACAAATTCATAGCCGGGAACCAGTTAGTATTGTTAAAACAGATATTAGAGTTAAAAGAATGTGTTTTGACTTTATGAAATGCTGGTAGGAGGCTGTATGTATTACTCTTACTTATAATATCTGTATCCCATGTTACAGGGTAATATTTATGTGTTTGTTCTGTAACTATAAAAATGTTTGCAAAGGCCAGGTCTACACTTAAACTGATGTGCCGCTGTAGAGCTTTAATGAAGAGACGCGCTCTCATCGGCTTAGTTAATCCACTCCCCCAAGATATAGCGCTGTCTACATAGGGGGTTAGGTTGGTATAACTGCGTCACTCAGGAGTGTGGATTTTTCACACCCCGAAGCGACGTAGTTATACCGATATAGGTTTGTAATGTAGACCAGACCTAAGCCTGTAAACCCCCATAGTCAGGAGAGAAGCATTACCACGTGGGAAATACTAGTTTACCACAAGAGGTGTCATCTCCTCCCCAACAAAAGAAGGCCTATAGACACCAGACACACCATTGTGCAACATCAGGGGTGATTGCTTCTCTGACACCCATGAAGAGGGTACGTGCACAAGCCCTCGTCCCATCACAGCTTGAATGCTGGGGGAAGGGAATAAAAATCCCTGTTAAGAAGAAATTATCATCATTATGCTGCTTAGAATTCGGAGAGAGCAATACTCCTAAGCATAAGCAAAAGATTCCCAAGAGGTTTAGTTTGGGTTAGCCCTAAAGGACATACTGAGCTTGTATATATACCAGCTACTATTAGCTTTTGGAACCTAAGACTGTAACTCATTTGTGTGTGTGTTTGCCTTCTTTAACCTTGTAAATAACTCTCTGATTTCTTGTTCCTAGTTAATACACCTTTAGTTAGTTTATTACAGGATTAGCTACAAGAGTTGTCTTTGTGAGAGATCTAAGGTACAACTGACCTGGGGTAAGTGACTGCTCCTTTGGAACTGGGAATAACCTGAATATAGTTGTGATTTTTAGTGTAAGGGACCATCTATCACAAAGGCAGGCTTGCCTGGCTGGCAAGACCAAAATGTCCCAGGGGACTGTCTGTGACTCCATGTTAAGGTTGTTACAGAGCTTAAGGAGTTCACACTTGATACTTTGTTGGTGAACTCTAATTACAGAACACCAATTTGGGGTTCATACTCTGCTTCTTCACAGTCTGCCCTGAGGTTGGTACCCATGTTCGTGAGCCACTTCAGGCAGCCTGACAGTAGGTTCAGGCCTAAATCAGCTCTAATGTCTGGCTACCATTATCAGGCATAACATTGGGTGCTTGTACCATAGAGACTGCAGTTTGTATGGTTTTTACTAATCACCAGGAGAACAAGATCTAGAAGCCTTTGTATTCTGTTGTTATTCACAGATACTTGCAGATCACCTTTAAAAATGAATTATGCTGAAGGAAAAATGACTCCATCTTTCAATGTACTATTCTCCATGCCTAAGAAGTAGGAAGGAACATCTTTACCTTTCTTGTTTTCCAAAAATGTTCAGTATTCTGTGGGGGGGTTATTCCCAAAAGTCCCCAGAAAGGCCAGTCTTCTGTATGTGTAGACTGAAAGGCTGAGGTCACATGTCTTCCAAAGTAAGTGTAGAAAGGCATCTAGCAAGGGGGAACTACTATGACAAAAATGAAGTGTGGGTAAGGACACACATATAATGAATATATATGGTACCATGATTGAGTCAAACTTACAACTTTCCAGTTCTAAAGAGCAGTTCTGAGTGTCCAGAGGGAATCGGCTGAAATCCATAAAACACATGGAAGAAACTGTAATCCTACAATAAGGACCAGAAAACAATTGTTGAAGGTAATTTTCACTATTCCTAAGAGGAATTTGTGACTTTGTAGACAACTTATTGTGGACCCTGGGGTCACTGAGGGGTTTCAAAAGTTTTCTGATCTTTGCCATTTTGAATTACGTATTCTAAAATATCTTTTTTGATTAAAAGGTAAATCCAAACCAGTGGGAGACCTTTTTTTTTTTTTAAATAGAATTTTCTTATTACTGTTTCACCCCCAATTTTTAATCTCTACCCTGGCTGGCCCCCCATTTTCGACCATAGAAAGTTAATGTTGCTTGCTGTCACTTTTGAATTCTTCATAGCTGGTTATACTTCAAAATTTACACCTTAACAGGATCGACAGGGGGAAGTTCAGAATTCTGGGTGCTATTATTTCCAGTCTTTCTGACTCCAGAGCCAAGGAGCCATCAGTGCAGAGGATATTCTTCTGAAGGGTAATTTCACAACTAGAAAGGCTATAAAATATAATTGCATAAAAAGATAAACCCTGATTTTCAAGCTCCACCCACTCACGCTGGGGACTGCACATAGAAAAGTGCTTAACACTTTTTATGCATGAATGTTTGAAAATCATTCTAAAAAATGTAGGAAAATCCAAGCAAAGATGTTAATTCTGTCATTCCATCTGCTTTTCCATGAATGTGTGGAGGATCAGTGTCCCTGACATTCTAGCCAATAAACCTAAATAAAAGGTTAGAGAAAGCAGTTCATATATAAATACTGTTTATAGTTCTAGGTATTGCTAAATTTCCCTGTGCTGTCACAGCCTGCTTGACATTTTGCTTTGATCTTCCAGAGACAAACCCAAATTGAATTTTACTGTGCTTATAATTGAATTTCAATGACTCATGGCTGGTGACTGCATTGTGGATGGATGTTTACAAATGTAGGAATTTATGTGATTGAAATAAGGCTTTGAAGTTGACACCTCTTTAAAATAATGTATAAAATTTGTACCTCTGTGGGTGCAGTTGTTTCAGTCTGTGTAGCTGCAGAAGATTCAATAAACCAGCAGCTGTATATTGATTGATTGATAGAATGAAGATAAGATTATCAAGAATTTTTTTTAAAAACATGAAATCCTAGATTCTGGACGTTTTAGATAAATCTGTGGACTATGCACATTTTCCACAAATAAGGATTTGGATTACATCCTAACCTAGGATGTGATATCAAAAGATGCTTTTTATGAACATATGATTCTTTAAGAAGACAGGCATTAATATAGCAAAGACTATAGACACACTGTATGACCTTAATCATTCTAAAGCTTTTTGAAACCAAAGAATGTTTCCTTTGATCGATTTCACACAAGGAAATATACTGCACTAAATTGAAAGTAGACAGTCTCCTAATGGACTTTGTGATTGGCAGACATAAAAATCTTGCAATCTGTTTAAACATTATATGTGTGTGTCTGTGTGTGCGCGCATGCATATACATATATTTGACTACTACTCTCCAGACAAATAACTGAAATGCTTGGGAAGATCTCAGAACTATTGGTGTCAGGTAGCGGGGGAAGTAGTAATTGCTGTGCCTCTAAATTTATTCTGTGGCCTATATTTACTCTGTGGCCTATGTTATACAGGAGGTTAGATAGACAGTTGCAATGGTCCTTTCTGGTGTAGGAATCTATGAAATTTCATCTCTATGCAAAAAGAAAAGGAGTACTTGTGGCACCTTAGAGACTAACCAATTTATTTGAGCATGAGCTTTCGTGAGCTACAGCTCACTTCATCGGATGCATACTGTGGAAATTGCAGAATACATTATTATATACACAGACACCATGAAACAATACCTCCTCCCACCCCACTCTCCATGCAGAGCGCCAATACAAGGCCTATGCACTATTTAAGTCCAGGTTAAATGGGATTTATGTCGTTCACAGGCCCCTGCGCTGGGGAAAATGTCATCCATTAAGATCATCTCTGCGACATCATACAATGTACATAAGACTCCTCAATAAAAAATAAACGATACATTGCAGATAATAAGGGGAAGTTTAATGATGCAGCTATTGTCTAAAACATTAGCCAATTTCTTGTAGGGAAATTAGGGCTTCTTTAACAATTCTAAGCGCTGCACAGTTGATATCAACTCCAATAATCTGCTCTGACTGTTTGTGTGGAACTCCTATTGATATTGTGGCAATGCTGTGCATGTACCATAGAGAGAAAATTTCAGGGCTGACATCATTAATGCAGAGCCAAGGGGAGAATTTTGTTCTCTGTTAGCAATTTCTGACTTTATTACAATCACTGGACAGAAATGCACAAGAAGTACTCCAATATTAATATAGCCATTGACATTCATGGTAGTATACAGTGTTGCTCTCAGGATATGGGACACACGAGGTGGGTGAAGTAATATCTTTTATTGGACCAACTTCTGTTGGTAAAAAGGACAAGCTTTCAAAGGTCTGAAGAGCTCTGTGGAGCTCGAAAGCTGGTCTCTTTCACCAACAGAAGTTGGTCCAGTAAAAGATATTACCTCACCCACCTTGTCTCTCTCATTAACAGTAGTAGTTTTTTAATAGAAGCAATCTCTTATATCTGATGTCTTTTCGTATAAATTTTAAAAAAATGAACAAGATGTAAACATTCCCACCATCCCACCACACAAACTACAGAAAATGTTTAACAGGGGAATGAAAGGAAATTTTATAAGCTGTAATGTCAATTCTGGATTTATTTTCATAGTGGTAAACTAGGAATTTCAAATACTTGGAAAATCACATTAGCTGACACAGAGCTTGTCTTAGGTACTGACAAACAGGTAGTCACCAGTTCCCAGTCTCTCCTTAGTGAAAACAGGGATTAATGCCGATCCACATCTCCGAATCTTGAGGAGGTGTTTAAGGTCCCTTATTTCCTTATTTGGAAAGGACCAATGTGACTTTTGGTCAGCCCTGAGCTGCCACCTTATACACAACAGAACCTGTGACAACCCCAACATATTGGGCAAATAAAAAAATAACCACTCTGAAAACTCCATATTTAACCACAAGGATCTCAGATAATTTCTCAGTTCGACAACTTCTGAGCTTGCTCTGCTCAGGCAGGAGGCAGTCCTGTAGCATTTTGCTGCTGATAGTTATACGGGGATAACTGTCCTTACCTTAGGCTGAAGAGTACATTGCCATCAGGGTACACTCGGAGCATTATATTCTCCATAGTTGTATCATGGATGAAAGATCTTTTGGAATGGACAAAAAATACATCAGGTACCCAGATCTTTTTGATCAGTCTTCCATCAAAGGTCATGCTTCTGTTTTTGGTACTAGGAAATGAAAGCCTCTCATCCTTCCAGTAATGTCTGAGGTATAAGGTCATCGTGAAGTCCTTTGCATAAAGAAAATTAAGAGGAAGAGATGTGTGTGTGTTTTTCCTGGTTCTGAATACAGCAATAATAACCAGTACACCTAATCAAACTTGATGACTTTGAACTACTTCTGCTCTGGGTTTCAGGAGCAGAATTCTCAAACCAGAGAGCACCAAACCAAAGTCATGCAGTGAGAGCACAACACAGATGGAAGATATTTTGAGATGTCTGCTGTTTGCCCCGGTTAGGTGGTACTTATAGTTCAGCCAACAAAGGGCCTGATTTTGAAGCCCATACTTCTTTCTTACACAAACAAAACTACCACTGATTTCAATGGGCTGTTGGATTGGGCCCAAAGTATAAAACAGTCCCCAAAAGAAAATAGCATTTTAGTAAGTAGGATAAAAGCAACTGAAATTGCTCTACAGCCCTTCCACTGAACTTTTTGCTGTTTTCTCTTGATGTCACATTAACACCTCATTTTTATCATCTGCAGCCAATAAATGAGTTCCTATTATCTAAAATATACAAGAACAAATTCTGATTTCAAGTTAACCCAGTAGATTTACATGAATGTTACACCAGATTTGCACCACGGTAACTAAAATCAAAATTTGACTCAAAAATGTAAAATGTAACATATTGGCACCTGGACCCTGAATAACATATTAGAACTCACAATGAATGAATGGATTTGTGTGCACACACTATTACGGGTGAGGCTGGCAGCACCACCTGTTATTAATGTGGCCCAACATTTCCCTTATAAGAACCTGTGTGTGTCCTATAACTTAGCCAAACTTCAGCTGAAATTGAGTCTCTGCCTCAAAATGAATTTTTTTTTTTTTTTGGGAGAACTTCAGCCAAAATCATTTCCAAGGCTAAGGAAAAATATGTTATTTTGCAATGTTAATTTTTTTTCTTTGAAAAGCTTCAGTACCCCCTTTCTTTGGGGAATTTGAAATATGGCAAGGGGTGGCCTTTGTGTCAGGGATGTGTCTTTGGCCGTTCCTTTAAAAATCTACCCAAATATGGCCAAATTATAAGACTTTGAAAAATGTCAGTTTGCACATGCTAAGCAGAGACATCTTAGATTTTGAGCAGCTAAATTTCCGGAAGATTCCATGTGCCCTGAGCGCCCCCCATCCCTTCACAGTTCTTACGTGTGAGGAGACTACATGTGCACCATCCCCACAGAGTAACTGAGCATCATCCAGACAGGGTGAAGTGGACTTACCCTGTAAAGGCAGCTCCAGGCCAGAGTGGGGCTGAGCACCTGAACTGAGAGCAGGGGGCCTGTTCTACTGTGCTCTCAATGACCCCACATGCTGACACCCAAACAGTATGGAGGAAGCGGCCACCTGAGTCAAATGGAGAGGGGACAAAAGCCAAACCTGGAGAGCTGGAGAAGAAGTCGGGGGAGTAGATTAGGACCAGAGGCTGGCAAGTGTGGGGAGGGAAACTAGAACTAGGAGCTGTGGAGGAAACAGGGGGAGGGGCTGGAAGCCAGTGGGAGTGGAGAGGCTGCGATTGTATGAGGAGCTGTGGAAACTGAGATGGGCAGGGCAAAGAGACTGAAACTGGGAATCAGTGGGTGAGGAAAAGGAGGTGAAGCGTGTGTGGAGACAGATTTGACAAGGAGCCAGGGTCCAAGGGAGAAGAACTGAGACTAGTTAGGAAAAGAGACTCAGACAAGGAGTCAGAGGAGGCAGGGACACTGAGACTGGATGATAACTCTGGGAAGAGAGATTTGGGGGAAAGGGGCATTTGGAAGCAGGGAGTAGAGAGACAGATCAGGGTGTGTGGGGGACTGAGATTGGCTGGGAAAGGAGCCTGGGGACTGGGCAGGATTGGGAATGGCTGGCAAGAAGACTGGGAGTGGGAGCTAGGAGGAGATTGGTATGAGGAGTCCAAAGGAGTGAGACTAGGATTTGCTGGGCAAGGAGACTAGAATGAGAAGCCTGAGGAACAGAATCTGGGATTAGCTAGGTGAGGAGAATGGGACTAGGACAAGGAGCCGGGGGTGGGGAAGAGATGGGACTGGGACAGGTTGGAAGGGATGGGGCAGAAGTGGCCACACTTGGAGGAAATGAGCAGAAGAGTCTGTCCCCCACTGGAACACACTCCTCCTCCACAGCCTAGAATGGAAACCAAGATACCTGAGTCTCACCATTTTTCTGTTGCAGAAAATATCTGTGAAACCCACTGGCAAAGCCGGGGTCTCATTCTCTTCTACTGCTGATCCACACAGAGGATAGCAACACGCTACTGCTATCAGTTATTCTATTAGCTCAAGTGGCAAAGGTCTGTGCAGTGGATCTAGAGCAGTGGTTCTCAAACTTTTGTACTGGTGACCCCTTTCACACAGCAAGCCTCTGAGTGTGACCCCCCCTTATAAATTAAAAACACTTTTTTCAATATTTAACACCATTATTAATGCTGGATGCAAAGCAGGGCTTGGGGTGGGGGCTGACAGCTCGTGACCCCCCGTGTAAAAACCTCACGACCCCCTGAGGGGTCCCGACCCCCAGTTTGAGAACCCCTGATCTAAAGGTTCCAACCCTGCTGATGAACCATGTGGGTGTCAATAGGATACCACATGATGGAATTTCTGTTTTTTTTTCAGTTTGCTTTTTTTAAAAGCCTAGGAAATTATACACACACAGACTATGCTTAAAGAACATTATTAAGACTGCAAATGGTCAAATTATAGGTCCTATTGACTTCAGCCGCAGATGTGAGTGCTCAGCACTTGTTCAGATTAGACCCTGTGAAAATGAAGGGGGCTGGGGTAGCTCCCTTTTATGGACACCCATCCAGCTAGCAGTTATAAAATCCCTCTTAGTAGCTATTCTCTAATTGCTCTACCTATAAAGGATTAAAAAGTCTCACTGCTATCCATAGGTAAAAGGAAGTGAGTGGGCACCTGGCCAAAAAAGCCAATGGGAAGGCTAGAACTTTTTAAAATTGAAACAAGACCCCCCTTTTGTCTGTCTGTCTGTTGTTCTCGGGGAGAGGCAGACAGGGAGCAGTTACGCTGTGAGAAGCGTGGGCCAGGTATGAAAAATCATCAGTATCATACCTAGAAACTACTAATCTAAACCCCCAGATATGTAAGTAGATCAGGAAATGTCTAGGAAGACGCTACGACATTTATCCCTTTTATTTCTTTCCGATTTGTGGATTCCTCTGTGCTAACCCCAGGTGCTTTTGTTTTGCTTGTAACCTTTAAGCTGGACCTCAAGAGAGCTATTCTTCATGCTTAATCCTTGTAGGTTTTTTTTTAATATAGCAAAAACCTAAGTTCCCAGATGTATTTTCTTCTTTTTTTATTAATAAAATTTACCTTTTTTAAGAACAAAATTGGATTTTTGTGTCTTAAGAGGTTTGTGCACATGTTGTTTAATTAGCTGGTGGCAACAGCTGATTTCCTTTTTTTTTTTTTCCCCCCTCAGCTCTTCTCCGGAGTGGGGATGAAAGGGCTTGAGGGAACCTCACAGGAAGGAATTTCCAAGTGCACCCTCCTGGGTTCTCAAAGGGGTTTTGCACTTGGGTGGTGGCAGCATCTACCAACCCAAGGTCAGAGAAAAGCTGTAACCTTGGGAGTTTAATATAAGCCTGGAGTGGCCAGTATTAATTGTTAAACTCCTTGAGGGCCCCCACCTTCTGTACTCGAAGTGCCAGAGTGGGGAATTAGCCTTAACAGACCCCAGGGTCTCAAGCAAGGCACTGAGAAAATGAGGAATACACAATCAGTGACCATCTGTGAAAAGTCTGGTTTAAGTGTATTGCCCAATATTACATATGCAGAGATAAAATCCATTTCTCCAGGGAACATTCAAACTGCCATAACCATCAGAACATCCTTTCTCTTCCTACAGTCCCCTGCCTCATTCAACACACATCTTTCAGCTTCTGCAACAAATAAGACAAGGGTACTACAGACAACAGTCTCCTTCATTACACAACCCTGAGCCATCTCCAGAGCAGGTCCATCTTGTGCACTGAATGAGGCATGGGTCCTGGGGGGAAAAAATAGCATGTGATCATGTAATTAAAGATAGTATCTATCATCATGCATATGCACAAGGGGCCCAAAGTACGGTTCCATTTTTAAAAATCTCTCTCTCACTCCAGTGTTGGTGTACAGAGTGCAAACCGGTGTCTTCCATTCCTCTCTCTCATTTACTGCTGCTTCCATTTGCTCTATGGAGTTGACATCAACTCTTTTGCCCTCCTTGCTAAGAGTTCTTAAGATTTCTCTTGGGCATCCTCACTTCCTCATACCAATCGGTTTCCATGTGACAGCTACACATGGGAGTCTGTGTACTGGCACCCAGAATACATACACTGAATATGTCCAGTGTTTCCTTCTGATGCTGGTAAAAACAACCTGCTGATTTCTCAGATCTCTTGGTTGGTTATGAATAAGGCTACATTTTAGTCATGGGTATTTTTAGTAAAAGTCATGGACAGGTCACAGGCAGTAAACAAAAATTCACGGCCTATGACCTGTCCATGACTTGTACTATATACCCCGACTAAATGTTGGGGGTGGGTGGAGGTGACCTAGGGGTGCCATGGGTGATTGTGGGGGTCACTGCGGGCGCTCGGGGGAGAGGTGGTGTCAAGCCAGGGATGCTGCGGGTGGGCAGTCCAGGGGATGCCACATGTGCTCGGGGGGGAGCAGCCCAGGACCCCCGCTGGTGCTGGGAGGCGGGGCTGGCAGGCTGCCTACCCAGCTCCTCGTGGCTCCCCCCAGTCTGCCCACCCGCAGCATCCCCGACCTGACCCAACCCGAGCACCCACAGACCCCCTCCGTGGCTTCAGGGATATCATTCAGTAGCACAATATCATCTGCAAAATCAAGATCTTCTAGCCATTTACCATCTATCCTGCCATTTGTGTTGCTAACAGACTTCTTCATTATCCAGTCTATGGCAATGCCAAACAACAGTGAAGATGAAATGCAGCCGTTTCACACCAGTGTCCACACTGAACCACACTGTTGTCTGGTTGTTCACTCTTACAGAGCACTTTGCATCTCTGTACCAGGCCTTGATTATGTTGACAACTTTAGCTGGGCCTTTGTCAGATTAAAGAGAATTCCACAATGTACGTCAGTGCACACTGTCAAATACTGTTTGAAAATCAATTAAATTAATGAAGATGGGAGCTTGCCATTCTATCCATTCTTCTATTATGACCCTTTAGTGCGAATATCTGATCTACACGATATCTCTTGGACCTGAATCCAGCCTGTTCTTCTCTAAGCTTTGCATCCACTGCCTCTTTCATCCTTTGTGGTATCATGCTGCAGAATGCTTTCCCTGCAACAGAGAGTGATATAACTCCTCTCCAGTTGTTACAGTCAATAAGATCACTCTTTCTGGGTATTCCGACAATGATTTCATGGTCAGGAGGTGGTCTTTTTTCCTCAAACTTCATTGAACAGCTCTGTCAATTTCCTTAGGATGGTGGTATCAAGTACTTTTAACATTTTTGCTATTTGTTACAGCCACTTTGGGGGTTCTTTTAAGGTTTTTGATTGTAGCCTGTACTTCTGATATCTCTGTTGGACATATATTAACGTCAAGTTGATCAGATTCCCATGTTCCATCAAAGTCTGTTGCTGAGGTGGAACGGGGTCTGCTGAGGACTTCTAAGAAATGCTCTGCCCATCGGTTTTTTTTTCCTATCTCAGTTGTAAGCATTTTTCTATTTTTGCTTTTTACTGATCCATGTCCTATTTTGAAATCTCTATACAGGGCTTTAATCATCTGGTAAACAGCTCTGTGGTTTCCTATCATGGCAGCAGTTTTGATTTCAACTGCTAGGTCTTCAGCCTATCTCCGTTTATCTTTCCTTACATTTCTTTGTCTGTTCTCTTATACTCCTCCTTTGCCTTTTCCAATATTTTATTGATCATAGCATTCAGTTTTCCTTTCAGTACTTTTCATTCCTCAATAAGACAGCATGTCTTTTGGTTTATCCAATTCTTGCTCTATGGTTTTTGTTTTTTGGGGGGTTTTTTTGTGAAAAACTGATCTTTATTTTCCAGAAATATACAAACTTATTCTCTCATTTCTCCATCTTCTTCTTCTACTCCGCTGATGTACAGGACATTGTTACATCTTATCAAAACTTCACCAAGGTGTCCTGACAATGCACCCAACTGTGACTACTGCAGTTTGAATCACACTGTCTCTGAGCATTGCCTATCCAGGTCCATTCTGTCTTTCACCTTCCTCTGCCTCTGGCAGTGCCTCAAATCTGTTCCTTATTTGAAGCTGGAATTTCTTGCAGTACTCTTTTGTTTTCAGTTGTATACTGTTGATTTTCTTTACTGCTTTCTGTGTAAGGTTGCTCTTTTTCAATATTAATTTGAGGTTAGCAATGCAAAAATTGTGGGTGCTGCTGACAACTGCTGCTCGATATGCCCTTATGTCTTGGACAGATGACCTGAATTTCCAGCTAATGCAGATGTGGTCAATCTGATTTTTTATTCTGCCATTTGGTGAAGTCCATGTTTCTTTGTTTTTAACCTCATCTTGCTGTGGCTGCTCGTCCCAAGCCCTGATAAAGTGGGGAGGGCTGAGTGCAACGCAAACCACCTAGTCATGTAAAAACACCTCACTGGTTTTAGAAACGGAATCAGGCTACTGTCCCAGTAAAAATGAACACTGCCAGCTCCTCATGCTGTATGAAGGGCTTCTGGTAAAAGCAAATCTCTGGAAACCAGGATCCTGGTTTGATGCTGGCAACAAGAAAACACTTCAGAGTTGGTTACTGGAACTTGAGAATGTAACTAGGGTCTGAATGAACTCTCCCCAAACAGCAAGCAAACTGTATTTACATGAGCACATGTAACTCTGCTTAGATATCCAGCAGATAGAGCAGTGTTGCTCAAAGTGAACAACTTTGGCTGGTGCTGTGTTACAAATCACTTTAGTACTGAATGCAAGGATAGTGAAATGCTGTTATCAGTGTTGTATGAATAAAGGGGAGAAAAACGGTGCTTAACCTGTCCCAAATGAGCAGGTCACCCGCAGCTGAAAGGACCTTATTAAGCCAAGGGCTTGAATGCCAGAGCCCTATGAAAGTAAGAGGGGAGGGGACAGGTGTCCCAGGAGGTGTAGATTCTCCCTAAGGGTCCCCAGTCTGGTTTAACCTATTCTTCCCCACTCTTCAAAGATAGAGCTAAATAGGCTCCATTAGGAGCCTCTGTTATTTTAAGTGCTTAAATGAGAGCAGAAATCACTTGTGATGGGACAGCATTTCTGCCCAGCCTGCTAAAAGCTGAAAATCACTAAAAGCTGACCATCACTAAGAGACTGACCTACAGAGGTCACAGCAGAGAGGCAAGAGTGGCGTGCAGTCGGCCTGCGGGAGCGGAATGAGCGGCTGGCAGGGCGGCCAGCCAGAGCAAGTGCTCAGATGGTGGAGCAAGCAGGTGCCTTCTTCCCTGGGTGGGAGGTGAACTCACACAGATGCACCTCTGAACCCTGGGTCCTCACTGACTAAGGACAATCACTGTGAGTGGGGTATGGTGAGGGGCACAGAACTTTTGCTTGTAGAACTCAGGACCGTGAGGTAGAAGGTACTGCCCCATGCACTCTGGGGTGGGTGTCCTGCTCACTGTTTTATGATTATGAATCCTCCTTGTGGCATTTTCCCTAATTAACGTCAGGTGACTTCTCTCCTTTCATTAAAAGTTTCTTTTCAACACTCAGACTTTGTGCTTCCGAGTGGGGAAGTATTGCCTCTCAGAGGCGACCAGGGGTGGGGTGTAATTTTCCCAGGTTACTGGGTGGAGGCTCAAGCAGGTTCTGTGTTGTACTGTTGAAAAGGAACCCCTAGATATTGAACCCAGCCCTGACGGCTCCACCTGGCAGAAGGGTTACAAGAACAATGTTTCAAACACGAAAGATCTCACAGCTCCTGAGGGAGATGGACAATTATAGATTTGAAATCCTGGGTATCACTGAGAGCAGATTGATAAGTGTATATGAGAAGCACTTCAAGAAAGAGAAGAAATATTTCATTTACTCAGGTTGTAGTGAAAGCAAACACTCAGAGGAGTGGCACTCATTATGACCGATTCTGTGGAAAAATCACTCATCAATGTAGGAACCTATTAACCAAGGCATCCTATATGCCAGAATCCAAACCAGATTCCTAAAGCTGTCAATCATATAGTGCTATAGTCCAACAAAGGAACTTAGCAATGAGGATAAAGATGACAGAATACCTAAACATGATTTACTCCTTCTGATAGGTGACTTTAATGCTCAAGTAGGATGAGTGGTGAAGTATGTGTTGGGAACTAACAACCAAAATGGCAAGAGACCCACTGAATTGCACATGGTGTACAACCTAGTTCTTGTGAGTACTCTGTTCCCTAACAAAGCCATGATTGCACAGGCAAACTTAATTCTGGCATTTCCTAACTTTTCAGTGCTTGACTTTGCAACCTTAATGTTCTTTTAACATACTTTCTTTTTGTGATAATACACATATAGTCACACACAGGTACCGGCTCATAATGAGCTTGGATATATTGACATTCCATTTACAGTGAAGTAGAATGAAATTCTCAAATTATTCTGTTGTAATGCCATGTGCAAATGGCAATTCCACCTCACTTTCTGACTGGGCTGCTTGTAAATGGCCCGACTGAGCCTGTCCATATTATTAACTGAGTTTGTACCTAATTAATTGCATGGCTGATGCTAAATTCTACACCGGATTTGTGTGCATGCACAACATGGCTAATATGCAGTTAGTAAGCTGTGACAACTAGCCATATGTCCCTATGCCAGGGGCCTAAGCTAGCAACAGAGTTTCCTTCCAGTAAGCAGATCATAACACTTATTTTGTTGTGTAGACAAGACCCACTAATCACATTTGTTTACCTGACTGGTTGGTTCTCCTCTCTCCTAGCTCTCTGGGCGCTACAACATTCTGGAGCACAATACCCCACACGCTGCTTGTACAGCAGCATGTGCTTGTCCTCTGGGCACTCCAGCTCCTGCTGGGGCACTACAATATAGCTGATCAGATTTCCCAGACTGAACTGATAAAAACTCAGTTAGGCAGTGGGATAGGTGTGAACATGCACACATGGTTGGTCTGTGGAAAGACACTGCTGTGTGGACAAAAATGAATTGTGTTTATTGTACTCAGGTAACATGAAGGAGTCATGAACTTATAACAGAGTTTTTCTGAGCAATGTAGATAGGGTCAGTGTTTACCAATATCCATGCTATGCTACAAGGCCTACTTATTATGGAGAGGTGGCAGCCCCTGTCGTTATATTTGCAGTCAGCTTCCATTATAACTTTTTGTCCTTAGTATCTTTGGCTTGGAAAATTTATTTACTTTGAAAATTCCCATTCTGACTCTAAAGGCAAAGAAGAACAAAAGATCTTTTGGGGTTTGGAATATATACAGGCTTTTGCCAGGATGAAGTGAGATTCCTTTCCCCTTTGGGCATTAACAAGAGAATAATGAGAGTCCTTTATGAACACTGAGTCAATCTGTAAAGTTTGTTAATGAATACATTTTGTAAAAATCTCATCTGCATTTAGTTTTTAGATCAGTGCATTTTATAAAGTAAATGAATAAATAAAATACACGCAATATCATGAATTTCATATATAAGTAAACTAGTAGGACAAAAATATGAACCAAAGATTGTAAAAATATATTTTACTGTGTTATATTATTTGAGACATAGGATGTGCACGAATGCAGAGTATATGGGAATGCACAGTGAATTGTTATGCACGTGCAGAAAGAGAAAGAGGTAAAGTTGCAAATATGGTTATAGCTTTTCCATAATCTGACTGCTATGTGCTTTACTGTGCAAGCCTAGCCTGATTGCACAGTTTATTTTGTTGGAATAATTACAGTGAAAAAGGAACTGAAAAGATATTTAGGCTCTGATCCTGTAATGTGATCTACTAGTATGGACCTCTGAGCTCTTGTGGCATCGCACTTACTTCAGTGGGATTCCACATGAGAGTAATGGGCCCCATACCAAGATCAGGGCCTATGGCCTAAAACTGCCTTTGAAGTGAGAATTTAATATTGTAAATGTGCTCTTTATTCAGCGTTAACCTGTGTGGTCATTCTAGGATTGAACAACGCAGCAACAATGTAAGTGAAGCTGTGAATATGGTATGAACAGGATGCATTCACAACTTCATGTTCTTGACTAGCAGTAAGAGGTTTTCCCTCTCCAAGACTGTGTGCATAGTAAGGTTTTTGGCAGATTCTTCCACCACTGCTGTGTTACTATTGCAGCTGAACTAGCAATGATGCACTAGTGTGTACCAGATACTGGCATCTGCCCACCAACGAACAGTAGGTCTGTATGGCATAGTGGTAAAAATGTGGGTGGCCAGTATACACTACCACTTAGACCACTGCTAGCCCCAGTGATACTACACCAGTGCTATAGCAATGGAGGGACACAAGGCTCAGTGTAGGCATTATGTCTTTGAGCGAGAAAACCTCTTAGTGCAAGTCAAGGACATAAAGCTGTGATGCAGAATGAATGAAAGTTGCCTCTGTGCACAGGACCTTCACAAGCTAAGGGCTTGCAGAGTGATTTTCAAAGATGTGTGTCACCCAGGAACTCCCCCTGAACTTAACAGGAGTGCTCAATACTTTTGAAAAATCAGACCATTAAGCGCTTTGTCTCTTGGCACATAGGAGACATTTAACACATATTCACATGTAACACCTATTAATTTCAATGGAAATAACTTTAATGTATCAAGATGACAATATAACCTCGTAGGATTCTACTTATTTAACTATGTTGGTTCTACATCAGAATCTTGGAGGGTTATTTCTGAAGCCTATGTGATCCCAGAGTTTTGGTTACAATTCTGTCTTCCATCAGTTTTAGTAACAGGATTTAAGTGATAAAACTTACCATGTCAACTTCTGAAATGCTGTCAATACTTTCCACCTGCACATCAATGCCCACTGGTATCGGTGATCCTTCAAAATAGCAGAACAAAAACTGTGATCTGAAGTGACAAATGTTTTTAATATAAACCTATATGTTAATATATACCTAAACAACCTGCATTGTTCACCGCCTCCCCACACACATGCTGCCTTGAATTAATTTTAAAACTGTTGTGTGCACTGAATCCAACCTTAGTAACCAAATGAGAAAGTCAATGACAATGAAAGAAAACCTGATATTAAAAATCTGATCAAATAAGCACATGTCCTTCAGAGATCTCTCTGCAACCTAGCACAGGGTATGACTGGGATTTACAGCAGGGCCCTGAAGTTTGGTGAGCATAAGAAAATTTGCTTATGATTCTGAAACGAATGAAGCTTACACAACTCATTAGAATGGCCCTGTGGAAAACTTACATAAATACCTGTATCAAATATACCAATGCTTGTAAAGACTACTTAATAGTGAAAACCTTTCCTCCTCCTTCTAAAGAAAATTATTTATTATACTTCTAAAGTAACTTTACCAGGTAACTAATAAAAGTTTATCCTATAACAACTTGAAATGGATATACAGGTCCAATAAATGGGAAACCTGCTCATTGACTGCTGTATTCTAATCTGTTTCTCAGTGCTGGTGCGACTACACTGGTACTAACAACAATGCAACATAAGAACGGCCATACTGGGCCAGACCAATTGCCCATCCAATCCAGTATTTTGTCTTCTGGCTGTGGCCAGTGCCAGGTGCTTCAGAGGGAATAAACAGAACAGGTAATTATCAGGTGATCCATTCCCTGCCACTCATTTCCAGATTCTGGCAAACAGAGGCTAGGGACACTTCAGAGCATGCAAGCACTAGGGAGGACACAGCTCCCATGTTTTTACCACCACATCATGAAAACCTGCTCACCGAAATATTAATTATTATATGACTACGGAATGGCAGTAAGGACACTGGCTGTGATGACCAGGGAGAGTATGGGAGAATATAGATAGATACTAATTTAACTGCTGTAAGATTTTATAAATAAATTAAAATCCTGATCAAGTATTTTGCAAGTCAAAGCTCCCATTCTGCCCACTATTCTGAATTTCAGAGCTCTGGACAGCAAATATAAGTTAAAAATCCATCTACAAAACACAGGCAGAACAGCTAGGTGACTGCCACTGACACATACAGGGGCTTTTTTGGTATTAAAAATATAAAAAAGTGCAACATTAAAGTTAAAATTAAAACAAGGTCAGGAAATGCAGAAGTTAAGGTTCCCAGACCAATGCTAACAGTTATGCTTTACATATACATGAGTTATCCAGTATATTTTACAGTGAAGATCCCAAGCCTGAAAAAACTTAAGCAGGTGCTTTACTTCAAGCACATGAGTAGAGACAGTGACATTAATGGGATTGCAGAAGTCTGACAGAGCAGAATTTGGGAGCACCGTAAGTGCAACCTACATCTAAAATAAAAATAATATTACGTTTGTAGGATTGTGGCTTTGAAGCCAACTGAACTACTCACATGCATAGAGTTATAAACATGCCAAAGCATTTGCAGAATCATTACCTCAGTCAATAACATGGAACAAGAGAAACAGGAACAGAGTATGCACCTGCAATACGGCTGAGACATGGTTGCTGTCAGAACATTTGGACTGTAGGGGAAAGAAACAGCTGAGGATGTGGGAGAAAGTCCAAGAGAGCTCAACATGAGAGGAGAGGAGAAGAGAGGAAATAAAAATGTAAATGAAGGCACCTCAATACAGTATGCATTATTTTCATTGCTCTGAACTAATTTATGTATACAAAAAGAGGGAGGGAGATTTTTCTTACATTAAGAAACTTTACATAAAATTAAAAGTAATACTTTGTATCTGACCCCTTTAGATCTCTCTCTGCTTCTCCTGCTTCTTTTTGGCAGCTCTCGAGGCTGTAGTAGCTTCTGCAGCTGCTGTGTCTCCAGCCTCAAATGGGCATTTAGGTCGCTAAATCTATGTAGCTATGGATTCACTGGCCACTACCTCACCTCTGCACTCGCCTAACCCCACCCCTCACTCTGAGCTAGGGCAGATCAAGCACTCACAGAGCTCTAATCCACCAAGTGCAGGAGGTACAGACTCCTCCACTCCTTTTGATCCTAATTTGGCAAAGTTCTTAAGCACATGCTTAACTTTAAATATGTGTTGTCCCTTTAATTTCAGTGGAACTGCTCACATGCTTAATGGTTCAGCATGTGCTTAAGTACCTTGCTGAATTGGGGTCTTTCTATACCCAGTCCCTCCCCTACCATGCAACAAATGCATACTGGTTCTTCTCTGTTCTGGGCTTTTTGGTTCTATTAGTTGGGTTGGAGCATTTGGCCCTGTGAGTCAGAGCCAGTTTCCACTGAAATCAATGGTAATTAACCATGGGAACAGATGACCAAGGGAGGAGATAAATTCTCCATCACTTGGACTCTACATTGAGATTGGATGTTTTTCTAAAAGAAAGGGCTTTAGTTCAACCACACGTTGTTGAGTCACTGGATGAAATTCTATGGCCTGTGTTATACAGAAGGTCAGACTAAATGAACATCATAATCCCTTCCGGCTTTATTAATCAATGAAGGAATGGAGAGGCATCTATTGATATAAAGAGCACCGGGCTGAGTCCTAAAAGAGAAAGAAGAATAAACAACTCACTCTCTCCCAGAGGTGGAGTTGATCAGAGTTGAGGTACAGAGATGGGACAGAGTAGGGAAAGCTTGCGCTGCTGGTGCCCATGCCACAATGCTGCTGTTAATAAATTGGGAACTTCAGTGTCTGAGGCTGACAATGAAAATAGTATCAAGAGAAAATCTGGGTTTTTATTTTCCCAGTTTGACAAAACGGGGGGATGGGTAAGAGGAGTTTGTCATTAAACTGAGCAGCTCCAGTTAGCGTATTTCCACAAATTATTATTTTAGAGGGATTAGTTTTCACAATGGAAGTTCCGCAGATTTTCAAGATAATTTCTCCTCAGCAGCGAAACCAAATTATTTTCAGATGGATTTATATTCATGCAAACTTAAGTCCTGCCTTGTGGAATCAGTTTTCCTTCATTTTATTTATTTTAGAAGGTTTAAACCAAGCAAATGTTTCTCTCATGAGTGTGGAGTTTATTTTCATCGGCAGCCTGAGTGAAAGATAATAGATGCATATGCAAGTTACGTAACTTTTTCTAAAACTGAAGGTCCTCACAAATTCTGCAGCATGTTAGGGTCAATTTGTATGGTAGGAATGACAAAATCCTATGACAGACTTTAGAGAATTCTAAGGCATTTTTGTGCAGTTATAACTTTTACCATGTAGTTGCTGCACTGCACCTGCATTTCCATAGGATACATGTAGAATTTAGGAGAGTCAGCTAGTGAATTCCAGAAGCTTTGATCCTTCCACAGTGCCATGATAATCAGATCATTCATTACCCATGAAATAACTTAACCCTTTCTTTTTTGTTCCAGTTTGGAAAAATTACAATCTTCCACCATTAAGAAAGAGGGTCAATTACTAGTGAATGGATTGCTATTTTTCCAAGCTCCCACTACTAGATGGAGTATCAGACCTCTTCCAGTTGCATGCAGTTGTAACAGGGTGTGTTGGCTTTTTAAGGAGGCTACAGACCCAGCATAGCCCCCCCACCCCTTGAGTTCTGAGACATAATGGGAGTTGTAGGCTCTGCAACAATGCATATTGGGAAAGGGGGAGGCATATAAAAAAGCTCCTGTTCCCTCTGGCAAGGCAGGGAACAAGAAATAGGTAAGACCTAATGATGCTCCCTCCTGAAAAGGGCCTGGGAGGGAGGTCAGGTGGACAGAAGGGTCAGGGAACCACAGGGAGAAGAAATTACTGTGGAATTTGTTACAGTTCCCTGGGGGGATAGAGCTCTGGGGGAGGGGGGAGCGGAGTAATAAAGGGTATTTTATCTTTGTCCATCTGTTTGAAGTATTTGAGATGGGATGGTGCCAGAAGTAGCCAAGGCCTAGGATGGAAATTAGTGGACTATCAGAGTGAAGGAAGAGGCCTTGGGCAAGAAGAGCAGACAGGACTTGAAACGTTTATTGAGTGCTATTTGCCTGTAAAGACTGTATCTTCCAAAAGAGGGTGGGAGGAAGCCCCCTTCACTCCCTGTATCACTAGGGGAAAATTTCTGAGACCTTTAAGGGAGGGCTGTGACACAGAGAGGAAAAGATCTAGGTGCTGAATGGCATCTCGGAGTCCTTTTTTGTAGTGGACTTCCATTGGACTCTTGCTTGCCTTGGAAGAGGCGGAGTTGTTCTAATTTAGCTGAAAGGGTAAAGTAAACTACCCAACCACTAAGATGACCTGTGAGGAAACTGAGACAGAGGCCACACTTGATAACAGAAAGAGGAAAGATAAGCCACCTGCGTACAGAAACTTTTACCTTCTACTGGCTAAATATTACCACACATTACAGTTCAGGTATTTCTTAAGTGTGAGAGTGTTATCATGCTCTCTTGTGGCTGACCTCACAAAGCCATGGTAAGCCTTAACATGACCAACTACACACTCACGCCTTGATCCTGCAGGTGCTAGTTTCCTGTAAAGACTGTATCTTCCAAAAGAGGGTGGGAGGAAGCCCCCTTCACTCCCTGCATCATTAGGGGAAAATTTGTGCAGTGTGCAATAGGGAACATACGGTTTCACTCCAGTGTAAATGTGAACAGAGACTACACATGTGCTTAAGTCTACGCTTAGATAGTTCTTTTCATCTGTAGATCTCAAAACACTTCACTAAGGTGGACAAGTAGAATTTTACTGTACATGTAGGGAAACAGAGGCACAGAAAAATCAAATAATTACCCAATATATAGTCATTGCAAATGTAAACAAATTAAAAGGTGAGAGAAATTAAAAAGTTGAGGCTAGAATTGAAATGAGCTGGAGAGTCAATGAGGACAGAAGACCTAGGAGGGCTCATCCAAGTAGCAGAAGCTTCAGAGGAGATGGCTCTTGCACAAAGAGAAGAAGAGAGGCGGATGCTAGATGAGTGAAAGGAGGGGTGTGTGGTAGACTCTAGCAAGTCCTCAGCAGGTGATGGTAGAGCAAGACAGTGACTTTTAAAAAAGACTTTCAAATAATGTAGTTAAGAAACACTAAACAGGAAGATTATTTAAAAGGAATTCAAAGAGCAGCTCTCTCTAACCACCTCTCTCAAATGGGAGAGTTCTGCCTGTCAATCCAGTCTGACTGGTGACACAACAGATCATAGCTGGGCAGGAAACATCATTTTGATATCTGGAAGTGATCATTTGCCCAGAGTTTAAAGTAAGGGCGTGGAAGTTCTGCATGGTGTTAGCAATGCAATTTATTTTCTCCCTCCTCCTGTAGTCCAAGTTGGATTATTTTCTAAGAGTTCCACAATACCTAACAGACAGCTAGGAGACTTAAGGCCATGATATTTTTAAAAGGGCATTATAAGATATTAAAAGATTTGCATGTGGATCCACTGACTTTCCTTTCCTTCCTTGGGTAACATGACACTGTACTTTTAGGCAATTACCATTTCTGAGGATGAGGTTTGCACTACTGTACAGCTGCTAAATACATAATCCCTCCCTGCTCCCCCATTGGCAGAGGAACACATCATGCTCACTCACACTGGTCTGGCTTTCAAAAGGACAATAAAAGAAGGAACAGAGTCTCCCCACAGTTCAACCTTTCATCAGGGCTGATTAGTACTGTAGTAAAATTGGAACAGAAGCAATGCGGGTACAGGTAATGCTAACAGGAGCTAATGGTATGTGGAATCATAATTTAGGCTGCCTCCATACTACAGATTAAATTGTTTTAGCACGTTGGGGGCAATTTAAGCAGATTAATGGCTGGGGAAATTGTGTAGATCATGGCAACAGGGAAGTGGGCAGCATTCAAGCAGTGGGGGTGTAACAATGCTGGTTCTGGCGGGACCCAACTGAGAGTGCCAATTCAGGACAAATTGCTTAAAGCAGGACAGTTATAGCCCAAGGGTGGGGTTTTTCCACCTCTAAGGCAAACCAAACCAGCCAGACAGAGAGGACTTTGGTTTTACCCCACTGGCTAACCACAAGTCACAGAAGCAATTCCCTTAGATACTCCAGTTTCCCAGTATCACCACCAGTGCCACTCATTATGGAGACAAATGGTTATGAAAACCAATACCCCAGTAAAAGAAAAAAGGTTCTCCCGATCCCAAAGGACCAAGCCCCAGACCCAGGTCAATATACAAATCAGATCTTACCCACAAATCACGCTGTTGCCAATCCTTTAGAATCTAAAATCTAAAGGTTTATTCATAAAAAGGAAAAAGATATAGATGAGAGCTAGAATTGGTTAAATGGAATCAATTATATACAGTAATGGCAAAGTTCTTAGAATAAACTGCAGGTTCAAATCAAGTCTCTGGAGTACATCCACAGCTGGGATGGGTCTTTCAGTCCTTGGTTCAAAGCTTCAGTGTAGCAAAGTCCCTCCAGAGGTAACAAGTGGGAATGAAGACAAGATGGAGATGAGGCATCAGCCCTTTATAGTCTTTTCCAGGTGTAAGAACACCTTTTTGTTCTTACTGTGGAAAATTACAGCAAAATGGAGTTTGGAGTCACATGGGCAAGTCCCTGCATACTTTGCTGAGTCACAAGGCATATCTGCAAAAAGAAAAGGAGTACTTGTGGCACCTTAGAGACTAACCAATTTATTTGAGCATAAGCTTTTGTGAGCTACAGCTCACTTCATCGGATGCATACTGTGGAAAGTGTAGAAGATCTTATTATATACACATAAAGCATGAAAAAATACCTCCTCCCACCCCACTCTCCTGCTGGTAATAGCTTATCTAAAGTGATCACTCTCCTTACAATGTGTATGATAATCAAGTTGGGCCATTTCCAACACAAATCCAGGTTTTCTCCCCCCCCCATACACACACAAACTCACTCTCCCGCTGATAATAGCTTATCCAAAGTGACCACTCTCCTTACATTGTGTATGATAATCAAGGTGGACCATTTCCAACAGAAATCCAGGGTTTAACAAGAACGTCTGGGGGGGAGGGGGGGAGGATAGGAAAAAACAAGGGGAAATAGGCTACCTTGCATAATGACTAAGCCACTCCCAGTCTCTATTCAAGCCTAAGTTAATTGTATCCAATTTGCAAATGAATTCCAATTCAACAGTTTCTCGCTGGAGTCTGGATTTGAAGTTTTTTTGTTGTAAAATAGCGACTTTCATGTCTGTAATCGCGTGACCAGAGAGATTGAAGTGTTCTCCGACTGGTTTATGAATGTTATAATTCTTGACATCTGATTTGTGTCCATTTACTCTTTTACGTAGAGACTGTCCAGTTTGACCAATGTACATGGCAGAGGGGCATTGCTGGCACATGATGGCATATATCACATTGGTGGATGTGCAGGTGAACGAGCCTCTGATAGCGTGGCTGATGTTATTAGGCCCTGTGATGGTGTCCCCTGAATAGATATGTGGACACAGTTGGCAACGGGCTTTGTTGCAAGGATAGGTTAGTGGTTCTGTTGTGTGGTGTGTGGTTGCTGGTGAGTATTCGCTTCAGGTTGGGGGGCTGTCTGTAGGCAAGGACTGGCCTGTCTCCCAAGATTTGTGACAGTGTTGGGTCATCCTTCAGGATAGGTTGTAGATCCTTAATAATGCGTTGGAGGGGTTTTAGTTGGGGGCTGAAGGTGACGGCTAGTGGCGTTCTGTTATTTTCTTTGTTAGGCCTGTCCTGTAGTAGGTGACTTCTGGGAACTCTTCTGGCTCTATCAATCTGTTTCTTCACTTCTGCAGGTGGGTATTGTAGTTGTAAGAATGCTTGATAGAGATCTTGTAGGTGTCTGTCTCTGTCTGAGGGGTTGGAGCAAATGCGGTTGTATCGCAGAGCTTGGCTGTAGACGATGGATCGTGTGGTGTGGTCAGGGTGAAAGCTGGAGGCATGTAGGTAGGAATAGCGGTCAGTAGGTTTCCGGTATAGGGTGGTGTTTATGTGACCATCGTTTATTAGCACTGTAGTGTCCAGGAAGTGGATCTCTTGTGTGGACTGGACCAGGCTGAGGTTGATGGTGGGATGGAAATTGTTGAAATCATGGTGGAATTCCTCAAGGGGTTCTTTTCCATGGGTCCAGATGATGAAGATGTCATCAATATAGCACAAGTAGAGTAGGAGCGTTAGGGGACGAGAGCTGAGGAAGCGTTGTTCTAAATCAGCCATAAAAATGTTGGCATACTGTGGGGCCATGCGGGTACCCACAGCAGTGCCACTGATCTGAAGGTATACATTGTCCCCAAATGTAAAATAGTTATGGGTAAGGACAAAGTCACAAAGTTCAGCCACCAGGTTAGCCGTGACATTATCGGGGATAGTGTTCTTGACGGCTTGTAGTCCATCTTTGTGTGGAATGTTGGTGTAGAGGGCTTCTACATCCATAGTGGCCAGGATGGTGTTATCAGGAAGATCACCGATGGACAATGTAAGGAGAGTGGTCACTTTAGATAAGCTATTACCAGCAGGAGAGTGAGTTTGCGTGTGGGGGGGGGGGGTGAGAAAACCTGGATTTGTGCTGGAAATGGCCCAACTTGATTATCATACACATTGTAAGGAGAGTGATCACTTTAGATAAGCTATTACCAGCAGTAGAGTGGGGTGGGAGGAGGTATTTTTTCATGGTTTATGTGTATATAATAAGATCTTCTACACTTTCCACAGTATGCATCCGATGAAGTGAGCTGTAGCTCACGAAAGCTTATGCTCAAATAAATTGGTTAGTCTCTAAGGTGCCACAAGTACTCCTTTTCTTTTTGCGAATACAGACTAACACGGCTGTTACTCTGAAAGGCGTATCTGCCTTCTCTCAATGGGTCAATCGTATAGCTGATGGTCCTTAATGGGCCATCAAGCAGGCTAGGCAGAGCTGACACCAACTTGTCTGGGGTGTCACCCAGAAGCATAGCATAAGTTTGAAATACAGACAGTATAGAACCAATATTCATAACTTTAACTACAAAAATGATACACACATATAGACAGCATAATCATAACCAGCAAACCATAACCTTGTCTTAGACACCTTATTTGACCCCCTTTATACAAGATTTGGTGCCACCAGAGGACCTTGGTTGCCAAAATGATCTATACGGTCCCAGATTATATCAATAACATCACAGGGGTATATTTGTATGGACAGACGCGTGTGCTCTATGACTATGATGACACAAATTGGACAGTTTCTGTTGACGCTAGCCTTTACTTGGGAAGCAAACAGTTTTAGGGCTTGTCTAAACACAAGGGTTTACTTTGCACTAACTTTTGAAATGGCCTGCATACACATGACACAAACCCTTAAGAGAGTAACTCTGCAGTCTATACTACACTTACAAAATGTAATAAATTCCTTGTGTATTGAGTTAGTGCAGACTAATGTTCATGGGTATACCTCACTCTTATGCTGTACCATTCTGGGACTTCTGAAGGACAATCCAGCAGGTTCAGCATTACTGCAGAGATTTGGAGTAATTCCCAAATTTGAAACAAGACAATGCACTGTGGGATGGAGTTGGGAAGACTGGCTGAAGTGCAGCTGCAATGCTTGTGGCTTCTTGAGCTCACACTGGGGAAAACTTATTCTAAACTGCTCTAGCCCAGCCACACCTAAGATAAAGATTGTTCCTTGCTGCTGCAACTAGCCATTACAATTAAAGCTTGTAAAATGTCTCCGGCAGCTTTCGTTTTGACTCAAGATGTTGTACAAGGATTGTAAACTCAAGGTGCCCCAAGCAACGGTTTCCTTTAATTTTTACATTTTTTTTTGGAGCAGACAGGGCCTGTGTGTGAAAGATGGTGTTTGTAGCTGCCTACCTGGGACACTCAAAACTATAGAGCTGTGAAATGAAAAAGAAGCAAAGAGAAAATCCAGCCAAGGAAACAATGTGACAGCCAAGCTTTGGGAATAAATTATTATAACACTGAGTCTTTTTCTTTCTTTTTTTTTTTTAAATGTTTGAGTAGAGCCAGAGCTATGTTCTGAATTATAGGTTTGGTTCACTTAACCTCATTTTATAATGAGCTGCAGGCAAAGCAGCATTTCTTTGGCAAGAAGTAGAAACAGCACATTAATAGCCTGCTGGTTTTGATTCATCTGGACATATCCTATTCGTGGGGTTTACATAAGCAAATTAATCTATTAATAAATTAGTAATGTCAGAACTGAATTTTAAAAACATCATTTGTTAAGAGTCAGAAGGACAAATTATGCTTGCACTTACACCAGCATACATCTGGAATAACATCACTGATTACAATGGAGTTATACCACATTTACACCTACGTAAGTGAAGCAGGATTTGGCTCAATCATCCTAAAATAGGTGTTCTCACCTCCACAGGGCCACAAATATAGGTGGTGCAAAGAGAACTTAAACTGGACAGATTTGGACTGAAGAATTCCCCCGGCAGAGATATTCACAGAGGGAATTTCTGTGAGCTTTAGGCTGATGGAGGGTGGGTAGCCAGATGCCCTTACCCCTGGAGTAAGGGGAAGATTATTTGTTGTGGGAGAAGACTCAGTTGGGCTACGTTACCAAAATCTTTGGGCCCAGCTCCATGATGTAACACCTGGGAAACCCAACGGGGTGTAACTGAGGACAGAATTTGACCTATTTAAAAAAATTCTTTTGCTTTTAAAATACACGCTCTTTACCCAACTGTTCTGACCTGATTTTCCTCCCCTTCAGTATTGTTAGCTAATGCAGCTAACTGAGCTGAATAAATCATGCTATGGGGCACAAGTGTGTGTGGCAGATACAAGTCCACCAGGAATCACAGCGATGAGAAGCTCTGTCTGTTAAGCTTGGAAAAAGCATCAGCTTCCTGAATGCACAAAACCAGAGTGCTGTAAATCTCCCCGCCCTCCCCACCCCCATCATAAAGCCAGATTATGGCTGATGCTGGGCAGATGCAGTAGGGGGGAGAAAGCACAGCAGGCCCTCTTCCCCACTCCAGGGTATCTCTGCAGGTGGCAGCTGTAGTTAGGCAGGCTGTACTGATAGAGCCAGTCGGCCCCAGAGAGCAGTGCTCACAATGGCCAGGGCTCCACACTCTTCATGCATGCCAGGAGAGCTTCTCTGGAGGATAGCTCAGTGGTTTGAGCATTGGCCTGCTAAACCTAGGATTGTGAGTTCAATCCTTGATGGGGCCATTTAGGGATCTGGGGAAAAAATTGGGAATTGGTCCTGCTTTGAGCAAGGGGGTTGGACTAGATGACCCTTCCAACCCTGATATTCTATGATAAAGAGATTGCGCTTCTATGAAGTAAGAGCTATAACTTTTTCAGGTGGTCGCACATGACACTAACCAACATGCTCCTGGGGTGTCTTTGGAGGCACTGGGCCCAATCCACCTTGGCCCTGCACCTCGTGTAGTCATTGCATAGCTGCTAAAATACGCTACCCCAGCAGAGGGGGGGCATTTGCACCCATTTTGCCCTGGGGTAAGTGATGCACAAGGGCAATAGTGAATGGAGCCCAGAACGCCTCCAATGCTACTTCAGTGTAGCGCCTCCTCTTTTTCACCAGCATATCTCAGGCTCTAAAGAGACTCAATTAAACCTCTATGGTGTGGAAGAACTGCATCCCGAACAGATTGTTTCCCCACTAATTAGTATTTCATGGCTTCCCCCACCTCCACACCACACCACCAATTCCCCTCAGTTACCTGTACGGTCAGAGTGAGAAACCATAGCCAGGCAACACGCTCCCTCAAAAGAAAAAAAGTCTTTAAAATAAAACAGGCCAAACCATTCAGCTAGTAAGCAAATAATCCATAGAACAGTTTCAAAGGGTAATTTTAATGCTATCATATCACTGTGATGTTTAAAGGAGGGTTTTTTGGTTGGCTAGTTTTTGTGTGGGTCCAGAGCTGCAGAGACCCACGGTGACAACATCCAGATTAAAGAGAACAAAATCTATTATCTGTCTCCAGATTTATTCAATAATACTAGTCCAATTTCCAGCTTCCAGGAATAATTATAGTACTGCACATGGTTCATATCCTCCAAGTAATACCTAACCTATATTTTAAACTAGGCTGTATTGTTCGTATTGACTCTTTTCCGTTGGTGTCTTTAACAGTACACATTCCCCATCACCAATTGCATCTCATCCTGTATTTAAGCTTCCCTTTGCGAAACACTTCAGCACTAGATGAAAGTCAATCTCCTTGAAGGAAATGCATATCCTGTATCTTTCCTGTCCCAGGATGAATTAAGGTACCCTATCCAAAGTCATGTTCTGATTGGTTAGTTGAAGCTTGGCCCTTTTGGTGATGTCACAACTGTGTATTAACTACCAACAGAAGCCTTGATTCACCATTGTGTTACTCATGGAGTACTTCATAGAGAGCTGTTTGCTGTCATGGAAATGTAATTTATGGAAATGCCATCTGTGGAAGGAAAAAGCAATTCCTTGAGTGGAAAAGCAGGAGGGAGGGACACCGAGGTAACTTGCAAAGCCATTGACTGATATATTTCAGATTACTAGCTTCACCTGTCTTTCAGAAATAGCTTTCAGCGAACATCGTGGTGGGGTTTCATTGTGATAAGGAGACTTGCCTGTTGGAAAACGGACCAAGACCACTAGCCAGCCACCAGACAGTAATGATATTCAGTTACTAATGTCTGGATTTAAGTCGGCAATCTTTAACAATCCCCTGAGCTATCCAGTCCACCACGACCAGGAGATTTTCATTGTCCCACGTCCAGTTTGCCTGTCATGGGCCAAATCCTGCAGAGCTTCAGACAAAACTCTAATTGACTTGGCCTTATCATAGAATCATAGAATATCAGGGTTGGAAGGGACCTCAGGAGGTCATCTAGTCCAACCCCCTGCTCAAAGCAGGACCAATCCCCAGTTTTTGCCCCAGACTTATTTGGTGACTTATTAAAGCAAGACTTGCTTAGCCTTCCCTTTCAGGATATGGCTGTGCCTCAGGTTCCCTGTTGGCTGGCTGTCTCCCTTCTCCATGTCAGGGATAGTTTTAGCTCTCCAGCTGGAATAAAATACTCCTCCTTTCCCAAGGTAAGCAAGAGTCCAATGGAAAATGTCCAAACAAAAAGGCTTCACTCAGTTTGCTCTCTGAGCCACAACCCTCCTTCCAGGGACCATGGGAACTTTTCCCCTTCTGAGACAACCAACTGGTTACAGAGGTATCAGCACATTGCTTCTTGAAGGCAGAGCTGAGGCATAGATGGGCCCATGTTCTCCTTCTGCCAAAGCCTTCAGTCCTGAGCAGGGGCATCATTTGCTATGAGGCAGGGCAGACTCAGTTGCCCCTGCCCAGATTTTTGTTTGGCCTCCAACAGACTTTTCATAGGTCTATATGCTCCACTATTCCTCCCCCGGCCTTTGCAAGATATAATAAATCACAAAGAATGTTCTATATGCTGACACAACTTTGGCCCCCCTAGAATTTTTCTGAAATGACACCCATGGCCCTGAGGCCCTAAACAATAAAGTAGCTATCTGCTCCAGCCTTAGACATTCCCACTTCACTCTTCCTTCCCATCCCATAGCCCCTAAGTTATTGCTTGCTTGTCTGTCTGCCTCTTAGGCCTTCTCTCTTGCTCTTTTCCAGGCTTCTTCATTACAGCCCATCCCACACTCCTCTGTTGGTAGCCCCACTCTAGGTCTTGCCCAGACCCAGTTGCTGAAGAGTAACGGTGGTAGGTGGTGCTGCTACTCTTTTTCTCTGGGTCTCTTTTTCGTGGAATGAAGGGGAGCATATTTATAGCCCTTTTCCCTTTCCCAGCTTTTCTTGTTGTAGCCTGCAGTTCCTATTAATCCATCCAGGAATTACAACCCCACAGAGTGCTTTAATCCTGGGCCAAGACAGTAACAGGAATGTTGGGCCTGGGGGCTGCCTTTAGCCAGCATGCGCTTTTACAAAGGCCAACTTAAACAACACTGCATTCTGTGCAGCACTTCTTCTAAAAAACTACTCCCACTACAGCCAGCTATATACACTGCAAGTACGTAGCTCTGCTCTGATTAGCTACTGGCAGTTTCCATGACTTGCATACTGTGGGCTACATTATCAGCTAGTGTAAATAGGCCTACAGCCATTGACTTCTCTGAAGTCTATGACTATTTACAGCTGCTGAGAATCTGTCCTTGTATATTTTATTTTGTATTCACAATTTGGAGCAGGCCAGCCCGTTTCCATGAATCATGAACACAGAACTGCTGACCCTGGTTCAGAAAAGCCTTCTAGCAAGGCACCTTTCTCGATTTTAGTGTAATAACTTAGGGCCAAAATCTGTAATTCATAGGTATGTTATGCCTCAACCTCAAAGGGACATGTCAATGTGTATCCAATGGCAGAAACTGGCCCTCTAATGGGATATTCAAATTATGAGCATCCCATATGATACCTTTTTTATTCACTTACAATGTAATTAAATAGGGAAATAACAATCATGCAAACCAATAACACAGGAGTCCAAGGGCCAATAAACCAAAAATATAAGGTTGTGGTTTTTTTAATTCAGTGCTTCATGCCAACTCAATATACTCAGGAATTGGTAACTTGCTTAAAAACTTCAAAACAAATTTGATGAGTTTCAGGAATTTGCTGATTGCTACTAGACTGCACAGTTTTAGGGGGATATGTTAATGCAACGTTTGGTAAGAGAATTGTATCTGTAACAGTAAAGATAAAAAATTACTTAGCTGTGAGTAGATAATTTGGCAACTCTTATTACAGTTGTGCAAAGAACAAAAATTGTCTTTTGTTCTAAACTATTTCTTGGTTTAAACTAAGGAGGGGAAAAATCTCAGTTAAACCTGACATTCCATTTTCACACGACCTTGCTGGGCACGGGTTTTGCAGCTTATAGTGCAAGAAGAAACGATTAAATAGTATAGAAATGTTAATGCAGCTGGCTGCTTACCTCCAAATCCAGGTCTCATTGCAAAGTCATGGTTGTCTATGCGGAGAAGCTGCTCGGCCTTTAGTGGGCGTACTTTGGTGCTGTCTAATTTCCTCGTTTTAATATCTCGTTTGCTGTGTTTTAAAAAACAATCAAGTCAGGAGCTTCATTGCTGACATTCACAATAATGATTAAATTAGACGACATGACTAGATTACTGGATTGTGGGCAGTGACACAACCACATGAAAAAAAATTAGTGAAAATGGGGAGGGGAGAGACCCAGAGTGAAAATGCACAGGACAATTGTATTGAAGGAGAACATCAACAAGATATAAAAAGTTGGGGGTGGGACACACATGTCCCCTTCTATCCCCTCAGAGGTTGCATCTCTGGGTGTGGGAGAGCATGTAACAGAGAGATAAACACTTGATGAAGAAACTGATACATTAGTTTTCACCTAGCTACCTTCTAATCCTGTTTGGAAATAACATAATATGTTTGTAGCTTTAATGTGAGCCACACTAAGTCATATGTATTACTGGGGGAGTGGCGATGACCTCATATAGCGGTTGCTCAACACTCTTCATGAGAGCATTTCTATTGTTTTTAAGGAGCTCTAATGTCTCAATGGTTTGCAGCAGGACTCTAAAATTTGACAGTGGGATAATCCTGGGGTCAGGGAGGTGCCTTTTGGTGTCCCCCTTAAACAAATCATTCAGATTTGGCCAAGTTAGAAGCTGAAAAGGAATCACCAGTTCCAATTTGTATTTTGATTACTACAGCTCATTGCTAGATTTACTGCCAAAACCAGCCAACACTCCATTAGCACTGTGCCTGGCACCATCTCAGCATGCCCTACACCACTGAACCTCCAAAGGAACACAGACAACACAGATGATCCTTTTCCTGCTGTTGCTGGAACCAGGACACCATACATGCTAGACTCATATCTAGAGACTGGTGTTAAAATTATGTTCCCTTCACAACACTTTTTATTAAGCAAAGGCTCAGACCACACAAAAAAATTACACAAGCTGGGAACAGAACCTAGGTCTTTAATGTGGCAGACTCATGTCTCACCCACACTGTCTCTCAGAAAGAATGTATTGAATTTTAGCTTGGCTATGCGGTGTGTGAAGCGTGACTACCCCTGCATATGTTTCCACTGTTTCAGTGTGTTGCGTGTCCTCCACCAGTGGCTGGCTTACAGAGACTATTCCCAGCTATTGTAATTACTCTTTTAGTTGGTGTGGTAGAGGTCTCTGCTGAAAGTTCAGGGTTCAACCCCCTTTTTTTTGATGGAGAGGCAGGGAAACAATGTTAGTGGCACATAATAGAATTGGTTTTCCTCTTTTCCCTTTTTAAAGAAACCCAGGAAATTACAGGATAAAAATATCAATGTTAAAAGAATGTTAAAAAGCTTGTTCAGCTATTATTTATTATATTTATCACCATACCCATGAGAAGCCATCATCATAGACCAGGACTCCCTTGTGGCAGGCACTGTCCAAAGACAGAACAATAAGAAGCCACATGCAGTTACTGTGAATCACGTGCTTCAAATGTACCTTTCTGCCACTCAAAGTGGATTTTCCATTGTGTTTAGTAAAATCTGCATTCACTAATGTAAAAAGCCTAACATTTCGCCAGTCAAAATGTTTTGTTCTTTATTGTAGGGAAAGGACCAGGAGAATCATCTCTTTCTCATGTACTTTTGGTTAATGCTTTAAAATCTTCTTTGCGAGAGAACGCAGATAAATAGCTTTGGAGGGGGAATTTGGGTTACGCTATTAAACCAGTGAAAGTTGTAGGTTAAGTAACATTTTCACATGGGATTCTTTATAAAAGGCCACTCATTTAACCAAGGCCATCTCTCGGCAGTGTCCCTAATAATCCTAGTGCTGGCTGAAAGGGATTTCCCCAGGAGGAAAAAGAGGTTACTGGAAAGTTAGACCCTGTTGAAATGGACTGGAGATCATGCCCCCTTTAGAAATGATGCCAAAGAGAATCAAACAAAGAAAAATTAAATGTATTTGGCTCCTTTCTGCAGCTGCTAAACTCTGGGATCCTCTGTGGCTTGGAACCTGCAGTCTAGTCCCAATTCCAAACTTAACGTTGCAAGTGGTCTATAGAATACAAGCATTTGAGGCCAGATCCTCAGCTGGCGTATATCTGCTAACTCCATGGATTTCAAGGGAGCTACGCCAATTTGCACCTGGTCCTGGAATTCCTCTCCAACTCCCTTCTCTTTGTATGGAGGTCAACGTTGTGACATGCTTCTCCCTTTTATCTTGCCTACCTCACAGGAGTGTCATGAGGATTAATTAGTTAAGCTCTTTGAAACCAAAGAAGTTACATTAGCACCAAATATTATTGCAATCATACGACAATAGGTCTGTACAGTATGTCAAGCAGGATTCTACTGTGGATGCACATTCCCACTGTCAGACCCCTCTCTCATTTTGTGAATTGTTATGCCAGTGGTGGATACTGGATCAACAGCCAGAAATTCAAGTCTGCTATTCACAGAACAGGACAAGGAGAGGGAACCGTAGCATACACATCTCTCTCACCTCCCTACCAACATTCCTCAACTCAGACGAGCAGGGACCACCTTGAGGTGTTAGACAGTAGGTCAGTCTCCATTCTCATGCAGTTCCTCACCCATTTGCACAACTAACAAAGTGCCAGTTATTTCCCATTTTGATAGCGGGATTTTTTTTTTAATGGACACTGAGTCCAGTGGTAATGACTCCTAGATATTCAGTTCATTTCAGACGGACTGCTGAACAGTCATAACTTTCAGGTCTGCTTGGCTTGGACTGGATTTGAACCTGTGACTTAAAGATGAGTCATTACTAGTTCCCTGAGCCGTGCAGCTTTTCTATGCACCTCAGTTATTAAGTTATGATTGCTTCCACTACCATGTATCTCTTATACACAAATTCAGCAGGATATTCCGTGATCCAGAAGTGGTGCAGCTGCCAGAGGAGTCCAACTATGCTGTGTTTTATCAACATATAGCATAACATGAATAGGCTACGAGTCCCATGCTGTCCATTATTACACAATGCTACGCATGCAGAATATGGGGAAACAATCGCCTTCCCTTTCGTCCTCCCATAAATTTATCAAAATTTTTCCTACTTTCATGATAAGGCAGTATTTTGATGGATTGGGTTATTATCGGCAGTAGATTGAGACCTGGGATTTTTATTGACGTATTATAATGTAAACATGGGAACACATTCAAAGGCCTCACATGTATGATATGAAATTGATCTATACAAACTGTTGCTGGGGGAGGGGAAAGCCATTTCACCCAGAAACTTAAATGCAAAAGGCTTTATGTCACTTCTTTTTTCCTTTTAAAGTAGCCACCTCACATTTTTTAAGCCTGCCTTTTGCTGTAATAGTTAGATGCAATAATCCCAACTAAAAACTAAATAAAATATATTAAACAGCTTAAGCTTTGGGATTTGCAGTTAGACGTGGAATAATTCCATAAATAAAGCGTCGTGGATAACTATATTCCAGAAGAGTAACATACTGTAATATGATTAAAATGAAAACCTACTTAAACTAGCCTTATTCTGTTGTTGAAAAAAGCATCTGCATACAATAGTTATTACACTGATATTTAGTGCAATAAAGATAATGTAATAATGATTGCATAAACCCAACTTTAGATATGAATTTGTTTCTGATGGTAGAAAAAACCTGAAACTCTTGAACGACTATATGTTGACAGCGATACAATAATCGCAATACTTAACTCTTATGTGGTGCTTTACATTTTCAAAGAGCTGTACAAACATTATCTAACTGATCACATATACACACCCACCCACATTATATAAGTATTTAGAATTATGATACAGAATGATCAGTGATGGAAACGTTACTGTAAAGTATTATTGCTATTTGTCTCATGGGGGCACCCAAAGGCCCCAGTCAAAACTGGGACCCCACTGTGCTAAGGGCTGTACAAACACAAAGATCAGTCAAATAGGACTCTGAACAAAGAGAATACCTTCTTAGGTTTGGTGACAGACACAACATTTATTAGCAGAAGGGCAGCAGCGAGCCAGGGTATATAGCTTACCTGTTATACTTCTTCATGGATGAGCATTTCTGTTGATGACGATGATGATCACTTTGAGAACTGACACTGGTTAGCACAGCTGTTGGCCAAAGGCAGGTGAGGAGTAGCAGCTTTATTACCAGGACCATGTCTACCAAAACAGAAATGCAATGGATTCAACCAATCCACCTCAGTGACCTTTCACTTTTAGTGGTCCTGTTATTTAGAGACAGCATACCATAAAGAGGATGCAAGTATAATGAGGCATCACTAAAAACAGAAGACAAAGGCATCCCAGTTTTGATTTCCTCTCTGAGCTCTCCTTTTATTCTAGCAAATTGCAAAAATTCCTTAAAATCCACACACGAGGGTACCTGCTGTCAAGCAGCTGCAATTTGCCTTTAGAAATGTAATAAATATAACCACTTATTTTGTTGATTCTCCGTTTGCGCCATTGCTTCCACTCTTTCAGGGTAGGTTCTTAGTTGAATGAGAGCTTACTGAGTGGGTGATAAAGCAAATGTAGCCCTGTGCAGACAAAAGGGTGATGTCAAACATTTAATCCCCCTTAATCCCACACAACACCATATAAAAATCTTTCATTGTCCTATAAAAATATGTGCTTAATGAGACAAGGTCACTAAACTAATCTTAGTTACTGTGTATATCATCAAAATAATTTTCTACACAGATCAAAATATGTCATTAATTGAGTAAGCAGCATTTGTCCCACATATTACTGACATTATTTGCTTTTGTGATTCGGGGTAGCAAGCACAGAGTGACCAGGTGTCCAGTTTTCAACCGGAACACCTGGTCGAAAAGGGACCCTGGTGGCTCCACTCAGCACTGCTGACCAGGCCGTTAAAAGTCTGGTCGGCGGTCCTGCGAAGCTAAGGAAAACTAGTCCCTGTGTGTCCTGGCTCCACGCTGCGCCCCAGAAGCAGCCAGCAGGTCCGGCTCCTAGGCTGGGGGGGGCCACATCCCCCCTGCACACCACCCCCTGCCTCAACCTGCAGCCCCCTCCCGCACCCTGAACCCCTAATTTCTGGCCAAACCTACAGTTAGAGCCCTCACCCCCTCCCGCACCCAGCCCCCTGCCCCAGCCCAGTCAATGTAAGTGAGGGTGGGGGAGAGCGAGCCACCAAGGGAGGGGAAATGTAGTGAGCGGGGGGCAGGGCCTCGGGGAAGGGCAGGGGTGGGGCTTGGGGAAGGGGCGGGACTAGGGTGTTTGGGTTTGTGCAATTAGAAAGCTGACAACCCTAATCTTGACTGGAGAAATATAATTAATTCTGGGCAGTGTAACCTGTTGAGAAGAGCCCAATCCACAACAACTCTTTGTGTCAATGTTTTTGGCATTGAATCTGAAATTTGGAAATTCCCCGCCCCACACACACACACTTTTTTTTTTTTTTTTTTGAAGCCGCTATCCCTTCACTTTATAATAAGTATATAGGACACAACCATGGGTGAGATCCAAGAAACTTCTGTTACCCATAATTTGATGATAAATATACCATCATATTATCATCCATAAAAATACTGGAAAAATTCTACCCTCTGTTAGCGTAGCAAGATTTTGTACATAATTTCTAAGTATTTTTCAACCAAAGCACAATTTTAAAAAAGATTTAACTTTCATTTCTTTAAATCATTTCTTTCTGCCCTAGTTATATAGCAGCAGATCACATGCATTGCCTCACAGGATATTTTGTTAAGCAATAAAATGGGCTCGTCCCTGCTTCCATTGAAGCTGATGAGTCTTCCCACTGGTTTAACAGAGGGCAATATCCCACCCATGTAACTGATACACATTAACTTCATCCCTTTCAAGCCATCGGCAAACTCAGAGCCATCAGAATCAACATAACATGTATTTAATTTATTTTTCCTTATCAAACAAAGTGAAACATTCAAGAAAGGTGCTAGAGTGAAAGTGAGGGAAACTGAAAGTCTCTATCTATAGAACACCACAGCAGGAGCAGCAGTAATTCAAGTTTCCCAGCACTGCTCCCCACCCATGTGTCTTAACCTTGACCCACTGTAGGTGTGAGAACACAGTACAATCTTCATGGCTTCTCTGCTGAGATTGCTAACAAGTAGGCCCATTGTGATGGTGGTATTTGTGATACGGGCATCCATCCACAAGGAAGTCCACTGGAGTTACCAATTCATTTCAGATTAGGCCTGTAAATGACCCACTAGACAGACATGATTTCTAGAGGGAGATTTTCAAAGGTACAAAGGACAGCTAACTCCCATTGGCGTTCAGTTGGGCAGCTAAGTGCCTACCTTCCATCTGTATCTTTGAAAATATCCTCCCGCCCACTCCATCACTATTGATTTGAACCAGGTTCAAACTGATGGTCTAGATCAAAGTTTCCATCCTATTGTTAACCCTCCCTGCAAGATAAACTGGGATTAGACTCTGGCTGCCATCACAGGGACTAAAAGTGGGATACCTCTACGTGGGATTTCTGGATGGGGTATGGCTATATTGGGAGGAGAACTGGCTACCCCAACTGTACAGGCGTAGCACGGGACATCCTTCTCCATGCTCCTTCTAGAACATCTGACAATATCTGCCCTCCAAAGAGATCATACTGCCAGATCCCATCACTCAAGTAATGTACCTCCTCTCTCGTAAGAGCTATAATTAAGCCAAAAATAAGGAAAATACCAACTTAACATCAATATATAGAAACCTAAGTAAGTGTCATAGAGCTATCCTGTTACTTTGATTACACAAAGGAAAATAAATAATATTTAACAAACTTATGTAGGAGTTACTCAGGGTAGAGACCATAGCCATGTCTGACCCACTCTCATTAATCTGTCGAGTCTAATCTATCCCACACCCAGTTTACCTGAGCACCTGATAAAATTACAGTAACTCCTCACTTAAAGTCATCCTGGTTAACGTTGTTTCGTTGCTGATCAATTAGGGAACATGCTCGTTTAAAGTTGTGCAATGCTCTCTTATAAGTGTCGTTTGGCAGCCGCCTGCTTTGTCCACTGCTTGCAGGAAGAGCATCCCGTTGCAGCTAGCTGGTGGGGGCTTGGAACCAGGGTGGACCGGCAGCCCCCATCAGCTCCCCGCTCCCCTAAGTTCCCTGTGCAGCAGCAGCCCAGCAGGCTACCAATTGCCAGCAGTTCAGCTGTCTCTCCCCCCACTGCCATGTGCTGTTCCTGCCCTCTGCCTTGGAGCTGCTCTCCAGAACCTCCTGCTTGCTGGGGGGAGGGGGGGAAGAGGGGCTAATATCAGGGTGTCCCCCTCCCCCCTGCTCCTGCACCCTGCTTACCCCATCTCCATAGAGCAGGCGACACACACGACAGGGCTCAGGACAGAGGGACTTTTTGGGGTCTCAGCTTGCTGATTAACTTAACAAGGTAGTGTACTTAAGAGTGGTGTCAGCTACTGAAAGGGGAAATACGCATCTCTCTCTCTCTCTCACACACAAGGTGTGTGTCTGTCTCTCTCTGCCATGCTGTCTCCCCTCCCTCCATTCATGCTGCCTTGTAGCGTGTGAGGCTACATTAACAACGAGTTAACCCTTAAGGGCTCAGCAAACTGCTAGTTCATCATTTAGCAGTAAGGTATTCCCTGGGAAATATCCTACCCTCTTCCACCCTCTGACTTCACCACCTCAACCAAGCTTCACAATCATCATCGCTGTGTACAGTATTAAATTGTTTGTTTAAAACTTATACTGTTTTTGTGTGTGTGTGTGTGTGTGTATATATATATATTATGACAAAGTTCCTCCTCTGCCTTGGTGGGTCTGCGCTTATTGGCGGATTTGCTCGCCTCGGAGATTCACGGCAGCCCTTAGTTTGGCCATTTTCGTGAACCCACAGTCCAGGTCAACTCCTCCTGTGTCTGACCAGGAGCTGGGAGGATTTGGGGGGAACCCGGGCCCGCCCTCTACTCCAGGTTCCAGCCCAGGGCCCTGTGGAATGCAGCTGTCTAGAGTGCCTCCTGGAACAGCTGTGCGACAGCTACAACTCCCTGGGCTACTTCCCCATGGCTTCCTCCCAACACCTTCTTTATCCTCACCATAGGACCTTCCTCCTGGTGTCTGATATTGCTTGTACTCCTCAGTCCTCCAGCAGTACGCCTTCTCACTCTCAGCTCCTAGTGCCTCTTGCTCCCAGCTCCTCCCACGCGCGCACCACAAACTGAAGCAAGCTCCTTTTTAAACCCAGGTGCCCTGATTAGCCTGCCTTAATTGATTCTAACAGCTTCTTGATTGGCTGCAGGTGTTCTAATCAGCCTGTCTGCCTTAATTGTTTCCAGAAAGTTCCTGATTGTTCTGCAACCTTCCCTGTTACCTTACCCAGGGAAAAGGGACCTACTTAACCTGGGGCTAATAGATCTGCTTTCTATCACTCTCCTGTAGCCATCTGGCCCGACCCTGTCACAATATATATACATATTCTTTTGTCTGGCCAAAAAAAAATATTCCTTGAACCTAACCCCCCCATTTACATTAATTCCTATGGGGAAATTGGATTCGCTTAACGTTGCATTTTTCAGGAACATAACTCTAACGTTAAGTGAGGAGTTACTGTACAGAGAAAACCAAACTGAAGTGTCTTTGGTTTCGATTCCTCCCCCTCAAAGCAAACATTAAGTGTTATTTAAACCCTTCTTCCATTTACTTTTATATTGATCTTTCATATTTATTATTTGCAAGGGCTGGTGTTATTGTGAGAAAGGCATTGTGATGGATGAGGTGAGCCTTACACTTAGGCCTGAAGGTGGTAAAATTTATAGTAGTTCTCCCTTCTGTGGGGAGGGAGTTCCATAGCTATGGGAGAACCAGCAAGAAAGCTCTGTTTCCCAAATCCCAGCAATCTGATTGTGTTCACAGATAATTCTGTGGTTCCCATCGAGCAGGAGAGAGAGAGGTCCTCTGGTCATGTGGGCCTGTCCCGTGGAGAACCTTGAATTTGATCTGATATTGGATAGGGAGACTGTGTAGCTAATGGAAGACTGGGGATGATGTGTGTGTGTTGACCAGATGTGGTTTAAAATATAATATTGCTATGTGTCTTCTTTCTTTTGTTTTTGTTTCCCTGGCAGACTTGCTGGAAAAGGATGTGCTCAGAGTTCCTTGCCCCAGAACATGGCGAAGCAATACCAGTCGACTTTGAAAAATGACTGGCCTGCTAGAAGAGTCTGCACTCTGAGTTCCTGTTTTCCAAAATGCAGTTCATCCAGCCTCCTGTCGAAGAATGGACTCGATTCCCTCGACTGGGAAGTGGTAACAAGATGCCATTTGGCTTTGCAGACCAACCTTTGGCTTTACTGCTCCACAGGGCTTCTGAAAAGAGCCCTTGGTGGAATTTCATAAGTGTTCAGTGCTGGCCCAACTCAGTACCCACTGAAGTCAGTGGGAGTTCTACCGTTGGCTCCAATGGGAACAGAGTTTGGCAGAGGTAAGCATTTTTTAAAATCCCTTCCACTATGTCTCAACTGTGGTATTTTCAAGAATTAATCACGACCAGTATACAGCTTCAATCATCACTTAAATGCAGACTTCAGAAGGGAGTCCAGCAATGTGAAGTTGTCAACAGAGGAGCTCCCACTTTCAATCCGTGTACATTAACAAGGGAATCAGACATCACCACCAGCAAAAGGATTCTTCATACTAGAGTTATTCTCGTTTTCTCTGTGTAGGACAATACTATACAGAGCAGATTATAATATCAATATAAATTACCATTAAGAAAACAGGTAATCTCCTGTGCATTTGGCAGTAATGAATCCTAGGAGGAGTCTTCTTTGAAGAGAACTAAATGGAAGATAATGGACTGTGCTTGTAATGGGCTAGCCATTAGTGTGTCTGTGTTTATACACAAACAATTAAAATAGACCATCCAGCTCTCTGCTACCATTAAAATGTTTTCTTAACTTTATCCCTTCACTTTTCCCCATGCTTAGCTTTCGAGGGCAAGACAGTGTAAAATAGCAACTCTGGAACAAAAGAGCAGACTGAAACAGCTCCTCCAAAAAGAAACAAAGATAAGTAAACCAACTAATATCAAGGAACAGAGTCCCTTCCAGTGATACACAAACACTGAAAGTGTTGCAGGTAGTTACAGACTGGGGGCTAGAGGCTCCCGTCAATAGCAAATCATGAAGTGGAGCAGGTTCTGACAGTGATTATAGAAACGGGATGAAAAAATTCCAGTGTTGGACAAAACAGACACTGGAGTGCCTGAATTTTCAGATGTGCTGAACACTTGTAGCACCTACTGAAGTCAGCTGAAGTTGTGGGTGCTCGACACTCTGTAAATCGGGCACATACTGCCCAAGTCATTGTAAACCCTGACAGGGAGCTAGGCATAACAACTGCAAATTATCCATACAAAACCGCATGAGGCACCATCAGGGGAAAAGAGGGAGGAGTGATCTGCAATGACACTTCATCTCTCTGATGCCCCTAAATCATAGTGTAACGTACATGGGGAAAACATTGCAAATTAAGCCTTTTAAGTGGCATTAATATTCAAAACACAGCCTCAAGAACAGGGCAAAACATGATTATCAATCTATGGTAGTGCCAGCACAGAAAGGGAATTAACCAAGGTGACAATTCCATGCATGATAGTGTGATGGAGAGATACAGGGGATAGGTAGCTTTGGCCTTTCTATGGTAACAGATTTAGCACATAGTATTTACCATTTCTATTATGATTACATCCAAAGGCCCCAGTCAGGACTGGGGTCACATTGTGGTAGTTATAGAAACACAGATGCAGAGCCAATCCTTCCATGGGACATCTTACCAAAAAATCATTAATCTGCATACCCTAGCAGGCTCAAATATGCTTTGCGTGAAGGAGGGGAAGGTCAGGTATATGATTCCAATTTACAGTAGGAATCCCACAGTATATGAAGTACTTCATCAAACTCTGTCACCCTTGAGAAATATGATCTTAGTTGATATCCTTGCTGTAATCACTGGTAAATATATATCATTATAAGATGCCCCTTATGTTCCCCTCTAACCCTATGGTTCTATGATTCTATGGGTATGCACAATACACACTCAGTAAGAGGATGGTGCCATGTGCCTGCCTCTCTCATAGTAGACTCTAGGGAACAGGAATATCCACTGTGAACACTCGTTTTATAGTGCTGATCACTGATTTAATTTTCAATCTCTGCACAAGAAAGACTCCATCAGTTACTGTACTTTGTGGGCCTGCTTTGCTTGATTCTTATGGCCTGTACCTGGTATAGTCCTTTACACTTGTGTAATGCAGGTGTACATGACTAAACAAGGGACAAGGCAGTGGTGAATCTGCCCTATGTCTTAAAGTGTTTGAGGTAACAAATCAGATAACAGTGATGGGTACAGTATGAGAACCTGAATGGAACAGAACAGAATTACAGAGCTAGAGAAAAAAGTACCTCAGTTTGATTATGAAAATGGTGAGCTCTTTGGAGCAGGGACTGTGTTTGTACAGTACATAGTATAATGGGAGTATTAATTTCTTAGGCACTGCTACAATAGAAATAATAATAATAATAATATCAAAACAAATGCTGTATAGTTTCTGATAAATAATCAACCTCACATCACAATTAAAATCTTAACTGTTTTTCCCTTGAGAGGTAACATCAAGTTGTTGGCAGGCTGATAGGTAACCTGGTTAAAAATCTCCTGAGAGATGATGGTTCTGAATAGTATCTTGATATTGCAGATTGGGTTTTGTTAGCAGCTTACTGGTCCTTGTGTCCAAATCAAATTTCCACATCATATGTATGTTGCATTGTCCACTGAAAGCAAAATCTAGCCCAAAGCTAAACATCTGGTAAACTACTCGAGCCAGCAGAAGTAGCTGATGTTAGGGCTGTGTGATTTCCTTGTGCATGGAAAAGCATATGAGGTGGAAAGTTATGCAGAAACATATGAGAGAACGTCAAAAAAAAAAACCCACAGAAAAACAGTTTGTACTGCAGTTTTCTATTTGGATCCAAAGCTGAGTTGTAGGGGTTTAGCCTGGATCTGAACTTCCCCAAAGTTTGGATTATCTAGTTCACAGGAACAGGGTTATTACATAACATATATAAGCTAGTCTAGCACTTTGAGCATGTTTTCATAATGACTTCCCTGTTCTGACAACACATTTAGTGATTGACTTAAACCAAAATCCACTAACCCAAGCCTCTGAAACTTTTCCATTAGCACGAGGGGATTAGATCCCAAAATTGTTCGACCATTGCAAAATCAGGACATAGCCCTTACACAGAGAATGATTTTCTAAAATACAAGCACCTGTTTCTCCAACTAACTTCAGTGGGACCTGTGGGAGTTCAGCACCTCTGAAAATCAGGCCTAGAATGTCTTTGAACCCTTCAGCCAAATTAGCTACAATTCACAGCACCGACCAATACCCTAGAAAATTAAATGTCAAATTCTGGGCTCTTCTTTTTCTTCACATTGGTGAACATTCAGTTTCTAGCTCTCATAAAATACATTACAATTGAAACTACAGTCTGTCCGATTTCTTATTTTATTTGCCCACTGCACTTTTCAGTATATGCTATGAACATACAAGGAGGGCTGCCTCAAATTTTCATAGTCCAATATCCAGCTGTACTCTCATCACTCCCATTTTCCCACACAAGGAGGCCCATTTATATCCAGTTGGTGATTCAGCTGAGCCTTTGTGGCATAAGGCCGCTCTTCTGCTTTCCTCTGAAGCTTATCTGGACCTCTGCTTATTCCAGAGTTATAGCAGCTGCATATTTTCATATAACCTGATATTAGGATCATAAAAAAAATCTTTCATCCCTTGCATTTTGCAGCACTACGTTCACAGCTTCTAAACCAGGGACTCCCCACTTCATCATTCCACCTTTGCAAGATCAATCACTGAATTAATGCTATCCCTAAATCTGCTCATTTAGTTTGGACACCAGTAATTCTAGAAGTAAAACATATCAGTTTTACTGCCCACAGTTAAGGAACAATCCATTTTGGGTGATCTCTGGAGAAACACTGGGCCAAATTCTTCCTTGACTTACACTTCTAACAACCCCATTGACTTCAGTTGTGTAAATCAAGGCAGAATCTGACCCATTACTTTGATTATCCCCTTGCTGATAACACTGCTGCACCCTCCACCACACTTGTCCAGCTTCTCTTTGGTAGTTTCCAGAGTTGTTTTTTGTCTCCAGGGCTCATTTCTTCAAGAATCTCTCAATGATTTTTGGAGAGGGCACAATTAATGAGGAGAAAACACCAACAAAAACAAACTGTGAAAGCAGATGGGCAAGTTTGGCTTAGTTCTGATGTTGGATCTATGGAGAAAAACCCTCTCAGCCATTTGGCCCTGTGCATTTCCCTGACCGTGATTTTGGGGATAAAATGAGCAGACTGAGTAACAGATAAAAGGGTGAGTGGGATGGAAGGAAATTGCAAGCTCTTTCTACAGCGGGGTCTCGAATGACAGTTTATACCCCTCTCTTTATTTCCAAAATATTAAGGCCCCAGTAAATGGCTTTAACGGGAGAGCTTTAGAAACAAGATGCATTGTGGGAATAAATTCTAAAGAGGAGAGAGATGCTTCAGGTGGTCAAGGGCGCACAAAGGCAACCATAATTCTGTGCTAACGTTGCACCATCTGGATAGGCTTTCTACTGTCCCTTTTAACACATTGTACTTTTAAACCTTCTTCCAACAATCCCCTATTTGCAGATTTATTTCATTACACCTGACAAATTAAATTTAACACAAATTAAATGCTCAGGAGACAAGGCACAGTTTCTAATCTTGGCTCCTCACATTGACGGTGCCATTTAGGGACGTCTACGCAGCAAATGGCAACGAATCTCAGAGCCCGGGTCTACAGACTCAGGCTTGCCAGGCTCGCACTATGGCATGAGAAATAGCTGTGTAGACATTTGGGCTCAGGCTCAAGACGGGAAGGGGAGCGTCACAGCCTGATTTCCAGCTCCAGCTGTTGTTCCAGCCCCTGTTGTGTAGACATACCCAAAATAGCCCACACCAGGGCCGGCCCACAACATTTTGGCACCTGAGGCAGGGAGCTCAAATGATGCCCCCATGTCCCCTCGCTTGGGCCAAAACTTTGAAAGGTCTCAGTTCTGCCTTCTTCCTGTTCTACTCCTCTTATGGTACTGCTCCGCTACCTACGCCAATAAAGGAGAACTAACCACTTAAAATGCCTTGTTCAAAAATTTTAAGTAACACTTAACTTTCAAATGCCTGAACAGCAAATGTAACTTTTCTTGTCTGCATAGTAACACTAGCATTTTTATCTGTTTGAATAATCAAAGTGGTGCTTTCCGTGCCTTCTTGGTTGCAAAGATTTGAACTGCTTCCTGCTGAAGGTCCACAAGTCTAGGCCAGCTCATGCTCTATTGAGATGGTTGCAAGGCTGACCAGCCTCTCCAGTGTCATGGTGGAGCGTAGATGTGTTTTTATTAACTTCAGCTTGAAGAAGCTGTGTTCGCCACTGGCAACTGTTACGAGAAGTGTTAGAAGTATGTGCAGAGCAACAAAAGCATTTGGAAAGAGGGTGGTCATCTTATTTGTGCACATATATTCCAGAACAGCCTTTGGAGTTGATCCTGCTGAAATGTATCTTGAAAGAGCTTTCAGTTCATCCCCTAAATCACTCGCATCAATATCGCGCATGTCTCACGTGTCAACGCTGTCTCTAGTGCTGGTGTAGGTCTTCTTCAGGTACAGTGAGGAGTTTTGGAATACCATACAACATCCCAAATATACTGCTGTGCTCCTTGAGCTGCATGAAATGTTCAACTGACGGTATTGCACAATCTAGCACCTGGTTAAAGAATTCAACTTTGAATTGTTGTTTGGGGTCTCTTATGGGATTATCCCATGCCTCATAATCAAAATGCCGTCTTCTTCGGTGACACTTGTGTTCTTGAATGGGTGGGAAAATAGCTTCAGTGTGAAGTTCCGCTGCCAACTTCTGTGCACTCTTCAGAACGCTTTGAAATCCCTCATCTGACCGGTAAGACTGTAGGTATGACTTTGCTTTGTCCAGTTGTTCCATTGCTCCAGATATATCAAGGTCAACACCTTGGAGTCTCTTGCTTACAACATTTATTTCAAACAGTATGTCATGCCACAGCACTAAGCCACCCAGAAATTTGAAGTTATGTATGTTTCTGGTGATTCCATTGCCCTCTGCCACTGTTCTCCCACGAACAGTTCCTGTTATAGGATTATCCTCCATAATGGCAACTATGGCATCATCTATCTTCCCAATTTGGTGTTTGAGAGGCTTTATCGCCTCCACTCGACTTTCCCATTGTGTGGCACTCAGTGGTTTCAGTGTCAGAGAGGATGTCCCCAGATGTTGCTTCAGAATTTGCCATCGATGAGTGGAGGCAGAGAAAAATACATAAATGCTTTGAATTACATTTAAAAATTCAGCAGCCTCACTAGAAGCTGATGCTGCATCACTGACCACCAAGTTCAATGAACGAGAACTGCATGGGACAAAAAAAGCTCAATGGTTTAACTCTCGGATCCGTGTCTGCACTCCTCTGTTCTTTCCTCTCATGTTGGCACCATTATCGTAGCCCTGACCTCTCATGTCAGCTATCGCAATTCTCATACCTTCCAGCTTTTTAAGAAGCATATTTGTCATACCAGCTCTTGTAGTATCATCAATGTCAATAAATTTTAGAAAATGCTCTCTGACAGTCACCATTGAAGGGACATTTTCACTAGGTTCTGTTGTTGTTACAAAAGGCACCATTAAAGTCATTTGTTCCGTATGGCTGAAGTCAGGTGTGCAGTCCAGAATAACAGAGTAATATCTTGCTGACTTCAGATCTGCCACAATCTTCTGTTTGACTTTTGTTGCCAGTAACTGTATGATCTCATTTTGAATTCTTTTTCCCAGGTAGTGGTGTGTGTACATTTCTTGGGTGGTGACTCTTCTTAGATGCTCCTGGAGTACAGCATCAAACTCAGCCATCAGCTCCACAATTTTAAGGAAGTTTCCATTGTTTGGCACATACAGCTGATCTGAAGTGCCACGCAGTGCTAGGTTTTGGGTAGCAAGCATTCTCACAATGGCAATGAGCCTTTTCAGAACATTTAGCCAGTAAAACAACTCTGATGCAATCTTCTCTTGATGCGGATCATCTAGGGTGGCCTTTAACCTTACTCGCATCTCAAGCTCTTTCCACCTATAGAATGCTCTCTGGTGATTTGCTGCCTTCTCATGGCATGCCAGATTTCTAGCCAGATTTTTCCAGCCCTTTGTTCCTGTAGAATCCAAGTGGCTGGAACATTAGACTGGAAGAGCTTGCAACAAAAACAGTATGCAGCATTCTGGGTTTTTGAGTACATAAGCCATGGCCTCTCCACTTTGTCACCACTGGGGATTTCACGCCAGTAAGGATTTGGATGGAAACTTCTATTTTCATTGTCTTTGGGGAACATGAAGTTTTTCACTTGCTGTGCCCATGCAGTACAAGGAAGTCCCTCAGGCTACTTCTCAAGTAGGTCCACAGTCCTGGATCCTCTAGACTTAAGGAATTAAACTCAACAGCAGCTGTTTCTTGCGCCTCCACCACACTCTTCTCTGATCTACACTTTTCTTCAGGAACGTGCATGGTTACATCCATTTGAGATGGAGATATGGATGCTGCAGTAGCTGCCAGGTCACCTGCACTCTAACTGGAAGATCAGGCATCTCCTCACCACTCACATCCTCACTGGGGCTGGAAGGCTCACCGTGAACATTTGTGTCTATGTATCTCAGGAGAGCTCCTTCCTGCATAGATAGAAAAGCTTCCTTTGCTTGCTTTCTTTTTCCGAATGCTGCCCCAGAGGGGTGTTTTTTTCTTTCACTCATGACTGCTGTTCTGTGCCAGCTATAGTGGCTCTCAACACCCAATTGAAGGGGACAAATAAGCAGGCTGGTAGCAGGGCCTGAGTGAGGGAAGATACCAGCGTCTTAAGGGCCTAACCGGCTCCTATTACTTCAGTTGACTGCCTGTTCTCCTCAAGTGGGTTCAGGGAAGCAGCAGGAAACAGGAAGCTCCCTCAGAAGCTGGTATTAATCAGTCCAGGCTCTTGGGGGTGCTAGAGAGGTACATAAGAGGCTCCTCCTCCTCTCTCTCCCTGTAGCTCCTGCTGCTTTCGGTTATTCCCTCTCACCATTTCTCCTGCCTGCCTGTTACGTCTCTTGTGCCCTACTTCCTCCAGCACAGCATCTCACCATCTCTGTGTATCTAGAGCAGAGAGAATACATATGCACCAGCAGCAGAACCTAGTGAAAATGTTGTAAGTGCCTATCTGCAATGGCAATAGGTGTTCCACAAACCAATGAAACTGATAAATATAAAATAAATATTCTACTCAACAGCAGCCCCCCTTATGGCACATTTTCTTTCTATTAAGTAAACCCAAATGGGTTGACATGAGCAGTGACTGGAGAGTGATATAGTCGAGTACAGTGGAAACTGATAAAACAACCTTGCATCATCACCAAGGATATAGAAATATGCATTCTCAGTGCATTTCTTCTTCTTAGCGGGGCCAGCTGATCCAAAGTCATTTGAGCTTTGGACACAGGGATGTGTTGTCTGAGTTGAGAACTGGACACTTGAGACCATGATTTGCCCCTGATTTAGACCTGTTTATACAGGTGTAACCCCATGGATTTTAACATTGTTACTCCTGACTGATGCTGGTGCAAGAAACTCAGCCCCTGGGCTGCACAAAAGTGAGTCCCCACCGGGTTTAGAACTGGATGTACAAAACAAATATAAAGTGGGCACTTAATTTGCTACGGTAGTGTAGAGCTGGGCTGGCATGGAAAGCATTAGGAAGAGGTGGTTGTCTGAAACGGAAATAAATCCTCCCCGGTAAATCCTCCTTGCTGTTTTCCAAAGGAGGGAAGATTACTGTTCCCCTTTGACCACAATAGGCATCCAGGTGATGTGAGAGGCACTGAGAGTCTGTTGTGAATACTTCACAGTGAAAGGTGTAGAAAATGACTTGTTGACTTACAAGAGTAAGAAAAATCCTGGCCCCACTGAAGTCAATGGCAAAGCTCCTATTGACTTAATTGGGGCCACGATGTCATGCTAAGTGTGGTTTTGAATGGTTTATCGTGTGTATAAGCAGGTATCTTTTCCCCCTTCGCAGTATGTGTGTATAGCTCCACTCTAGTTTTATCATCCACTGTTGTTCATCCTTAGGCTGTAATGTTAGAGTGCAAGAAATAAGAATATATTTGTCTTTTAACTCCCTGCACTTTGTGGCCATTTGATTTTGTCAGGAATGTAAATTATGGGGGGAATGAGCCTCACATGACTGCCTACAGATAACACACTACAGAAAACCCTCTTTACAGAGGGATCAAGGAGACAACACATAACCCTGAGTAATTTACACAAAAAAGGGGTTCGATATTAACAAAATATATAGCAATATATTAGTCAGTTTGGGAACTGCAGGACTTGGCCATAATCTTTCACTATCAGAAGCAATGCACATTGCACCAAAATTTGTCTTTTTTAAATACATTATCTACCAGTCTGGGGGGGAAAAAAAACCAAAAACTTCTCTTCACTACTTTCTAGTCTGACAACAGGTATATCTCAGCAGTTCTCTCAGCTTATTCTCTTCCACTGATTTCAGTGAAATAACTATGCAATCGTATTCACCCCTTTGTTGCTGTTCCTCTATTCTGCCTACCAAGTTCATTAAGCATTTCCTGCCAATAGTACATAAAGTATATGCCTGGAACCCGCAGTTTTAACAGCTGGGAATTCATTCATAAACGTGCAGTGTATCCTTACCAAACTCTGTTCTGCCACGTACAAACACAACTAGAACAAGGATGTTTAATGTACTAAAATACATATCTTTCAGTTTTGGAACTGCAGCCTTTTTGTCCTATTCCAGTCAAAACTGAGAGAGAAGTTTATTGATTAAAGTCCGGTCTCTAGTGGTCATAAGACACCGTTACCAGTCACCACACACAACTCACTGTGGCCATTTGCCAGTCTTTCCCCTCCCACTGATTACTTCCAGAGAACGTTAAACAAGCATAATAAAGCTGGGACCAAGTTTCAGTCTTGGCAGCCTAACCTAGCTGCCCAACTCCTATGCTGAAAAAGGTATCTCAAATGGATATTTGGATGTGCTAATTTCAGTACCTAGTTTTAGGTACCCATTTTTGAAAACATTGCTCCCCTTCTTTAACTTGCTAGGTTTATAAAGCTCAACAACTTCCATTTTACCAGTGTCTAGCAGAAGGAAGGAGCTCTAGATCCAAAAATCTTGTGGGCAATACACATTTCTGGTCAGTTAATGAAAAATGTGGTTATCCTACATATATTTAACCCTTGGAACTCACTGCCACAACATACTATTGAGGTCAAAAGCTTAGAAGGTTTTAAAAAGTGGCTTAATCATGTATACAGATAATAACATGCACTATTTCACTCGATAGGTCATCAATTTATATGGCATAAAAATCTTTCATGTTTTAGGACAAGTAAACCACTGTCTAGGGTTAAGAAGAAACTTCCTCTGTGGGGACTGTGGAGGTTGTTTTATTGTCCCCTATGGAGGTTTCACATCTGCCTCTGAAGTATCTAGTTCTTACCCGATCATACCCAGTCATCTGTGCTAAGTCCTCTGCTTCTTTACTGACATTTTATATTCTGAAAATAAAATAAAAAACCTTAACTACAATGACGTGATAAACTGAAATGGTTTTTTAGATCACAGGCAGTCTGATAAGACCAATGTACAAAAGGATTTACTGATCCTCATGTACACCTATGTGCTGGTGACGGGTTGCCCCCCATCCTCTGGGGTGCCACCTGATGTACTGGGGTACCACTGAGCCCGCCTGTTCCACCAGCCTGGGCTCCCTTACACTGTCTTGCTGAGCCAGGCCCTCAAGCCTCCTCCAGCACACACACAGGAAGGGATACACCCAGCTGCAGAAAGACACAGACACTGAAATCAGCACTACATGGGAAGGCTTCAGCTAGAGAATTGCCCAGCACTCAATGCACGCCCCCTCTGGAGTGTAAACCCCAAATTGTATCATCTTGCACTGCACAGAGAACTATACAGCATAAGTTCATGAAATCCATCCCCTCCCACAATGTGGAGGAAGATATGAACAGCTTTTCCCCCACCAGTTATGAATTCCACAAACTGGTTTTAGAGAAAACAAAAACAAGTTTATTAACTACAAAAGATAGATTTTAAGTTCCTATAAGTGATAGCAAGCAGATCAAAGCAGATTACCTTAGTACAGGGGTTGGCAACCTTTGGCACGCAGCCCCTCAGGGTAATCCACTGGCAGGCCGCGAGACATTTTGTTTATGCTGACCGTTCACAGGCATGGCCCCCCGCAGCTCCCAGTGACTGCGATTCGCCGTTCCCGGCCAATGGAAGCTGCAGGAAGCTATGCATCTATGCAAACAGCCGAATGATGTAACTACATTGATTCCAGTAGAGTAACAGCATAAATAAATTTGACCCCTAATAAATAGCTGAACTGAAATTATCATTATAAGGGCACTGTCTTCAGCCAGGGTGGATTGATTAAAATCAAAGCAATGTAATCATTGATTTAAATCAGCAAGCAGGAACCTTTGATTTAATACAATCTGTTTTAATCTTGTTTTTCATTTGTACTTTTTAGTTATTTTCCTAAAGAAAGGTTGAGTCATTGGTTGGTAACCATTAAAACATGTTGATTTGCAACTATCTATAGCCTTTACACTAAATTTGGTGCTTCTTTTTGCTAATCAGGAAGATACAATATATGTATACACATTTTAAAGCAATTATATAACTTAACATACATTTCTTCAGATTCTCGATTTTTACGTATTTTTATTATCTTAGAAAATGGCGAATGATGCATTTCTTATTTGCTAGATGATTACTTTTTTACTAGTGATTTGTAGCAAGCTCTACTTGTATGGAAATTCAAATTGAATTAAAGGTGCACAAAAACAGCATATTAATTTTTTTATTAAATAAAACTACCTTAAATGGCTTGAAATATCAGAAAAACCTTCTATCAGTAAGTTTTATCACCACATGTTTTACATGTAAAACTATGTGATTTATTAAACAAAGGAAGCATCATCTGTAGTTTGTGAAATGAACTGATTATTTCTGGTCACTATGGGCTGGTCTTCACTACAGGGAGATCAACACTGCTGCAATCAATGCAGCAGGGATCAATTTAGCAGATCTAGTGAAGTCCCACTAAATCGACGGCAGAGCACGCTCCGGTCACCTCCCCGAGAAGAGTGAAGTTAATCGACCTTAACGCATCTCCCATCGACACAGTGCGGTGAAGACACCAGGGTAAGTCAACCTAAGCTATGTCGACTCCAGCTACATTATTCAGACAATTGGAATAGCGTAATTTAGGTTGATTTACCCCTGTAGTGAAGACAAGCCCTATGCCTTTCAGGATTTTAGGGCTAGTAGATCTCATCCTCTCACACCTGATTTTTATTCATAGATTGGAAGAGGAAAACAAGTTTTACTGCTTTTTCAACTCCCAATTGGTTTACTAACTTTGAACAAACCAGTCATTGAACTGAACTAGCTGAATAAACTGAAATGAAGAAAATATTGCATCCACAGAAAAGGCTACTGCTTGCAAAAGCTGATTTAGCACTTGAAAAACTCTGGTTCCATGTGCTTAACCCATGATTTCCACCAGTTCAGTGATTTTAATTTCTTTAAAACTTGTCAGTAAACATGTACTGCTTAATATTATTTTGTATTTAATTTAATGATTTTAATAGATTATAATAAGTTTAGGCCTTAACATAGGTCATCAATTTCAAATTTAATGTTAAATAGGTTTATTTAAACCTGTATTTAATTTAAATAAAAATCCAAGTTAAATTTTTTAAAACATTTTTTTAAATTAAAAAAAATTGATTTTTAATCTGCCCTCTCTGCAATGCTGCATTTATGTGTCAAGAGCTCATTTTTATGGATCTATACTTTGGCCACAAAAAGCCACTTTGGACTGAATCACGGCATAAGGTCTTAACAATGATGCAAGCAAGACGAGGACCAAAACACCAGCTCTGGGCTCTTCATTCCTAGAGTATGGTGAAGAGATGCCAGTTAACTTTGCAGACCAACAGTTTTACTGCCCTAGAGTCCAGCGAACTATCCAATTGCTGCAAGTCGATTCAATATAGGTAACATTTCTCCTGATTTATTAAATAAGAAAATGTGACTGGTTTCTGGACAAAAGAAGAATAAATCAACCAGCACACATTAGTCAGTAAAGAAAGTATCTCCACTGAAGAACTTGGATTTCTCTCCCCCTGCCTAGTGTGACATGGTAACTGCCCTTGTGATGTCATAACAGTCTGATGCGAGACACTATCCAAGGCTTCTCCTATTGTCTGCCTCTCTCACTTCTTTCAGAGTGCAGCTGTTCTCTCCTCCGTGCCCACAGAAACCATGGAAAATGAGCTGCAGCTACATGCCATGTGGAAACAGTCCCTGATTATCCCAGGAGTCATCCTGCAAGGGTGGAAATTTCTAAGACGCATGACGAAAAGGCTAGAATTATCACAGCGGAACGCTAAGAGCTAGGAGGTGCCTTTTTCTTTTCTTCCTCTTTATTTCCTCATCATTTCCTTTTTTTCTTTCTTTAATCTATTGTTTCTTTTCAGAGCACATGTTCATTCTCCTGGAAGAGAAGCCAGGGAGCCCGCTAGATAGTAACCACTGCCCTTGGGTTCAGTCCCTGCAGTGAGTCCCTTGGGCAGCCCCAGCATGAAGGGAAGGAAGTAGTGTAGCATCTAGAAACCCCCAGTTCCTCTTTTATTGAGCATATATTGTAGACAGCACAAGTAGTGCTGCCTGTAGTTAAGGTTGCCTGACATTTTCATCGTAAGACCGTGTGTTCAGTTGCTTAGAACTTGGACAAACTTTAACCACTCATGCTTAAATTCTACATGGCAGATGCCTGTGGTGATGGGGTCGGGGGTGCAGTGAGGGTCCTGGGACTGGAATGAGGACACGATAACTGGCCAGGGGCAGAAGGGGTCAGGGCTTGGAGAGAACAGGGGCAGAAGGGTCTGTGACCACACTACAGCACATTCCTCTCAGAACCTGGAACAGAACCCAGGTTTTCTGAGTCTCAACATTCTTTTACTGACAGAAAAGAGCTGTGAAATCCCATGGCAAAATGTGTGCCTCATCTCCCTCTAGCAGCTGGCCCATACAGAGCATGACAACCTACTGTTGCTATCAGTTACTCTGTTAGTTCAAGTGACAGAGGTCTGTGCAGTGGATCTAAACATTTTAATCCTGCTGATAACCCACATGGGTGTCAATATAGTTCTACTTCATGCCACTTGTTTTTTTCAGTTTGCTTTTTTAAAAACCTAAGACATTACATACAAAAAACCTATATTAAAAAAAGTTAAAGTTGCAAAATCAAGCATGCAAATGTGTTAGGAAATGCCAGAATTAAGGTTGCCTGTGCATTCAGAGAATGATTCAGGCTTGTGTTCTGAATGAGGATGTTTTCTCTAAGATGCCTGCCTCATTTGTTGCAGAAGATGGAAGATGTGTAGTGAATGAGACAGGGTGTTACAGGAAGAGAGTGGTCTCGTGGTTAAGGCAGCTGAACCACCCTGAAGAACTGGATTCTACCCCTGCTTCTGCTACATAATTCCTATGTCATGCTGGGCAAGTCAGTTAAGCCAAACTTTTCACTGTGTAGTCTTCATTTTGTTGGATGACCAATTTGAGGCGCTGGGGTCTGACGTGCAGAAATGCTGAGCACTTACAGCTGCAACTGAAGTTAATGGGTGCTGTGCTGTGCTCTAAACAAAAAAAAAGTGTTATAAATGCTAAGTTCTCTGAAAAATCAGAGTATCTCAACCTGGGCACCCAAAATCAGCTCACACTTTTGATATATTTTGATATTTGATGTTCCTTGGTTCCCTGTCTGTAAAATGGGGATACCACCACCTCTTCATCTCACAGGGGTGTTGTGAAAATAAATTCAGGAATGTGTGTGAAACACTCAGATATGACAGTGATGAACAACATCAAAGGCACAAGGGGAAAACAACAATAAGTCTGTTTTCAGGTCACAGTTTTAATGGCTGGCAGTAAATAAGGCCTGGAGTCATACACAGAAGGATAAGGATAAAATGAATTACTGAATAGCCACTATGCAGTGAGCATCATCCACCCTGTGTACTGAATCAGGCAGGGGTTCAATGAAAAAAAATAGTGTGTGATTGTGAAATTTAAGGGTACGTCTACATCGTAATCAGTAGGTGCGACTGCAGCCGAGGTAGACATAACTGAGCGAGCTTTGATCTAGTCAAAGCTAGTTCAAGTAACAGAAGTGAAGCCTCTCAAGTATGTACCCTGGGTGCTGGAAAGGCAGGGCTAGCCCATGCCATTGCCTGTGTTGCCATGGCTTCACTGCTATTATTACTCATGCTAGCTTTCATCCAGATCAAAGCTAGATCAGGTATGTCTACATTCACAGACTGCAGTGTAGACAAACCTAAAGGCTGAACCAGCATGCAAAGGGCTGTCCCCTAGTGGGGTGGGTGGCCCGGGACAAATCAGCCAGTATGGGCCCCTCTTAACATTTTTTATACAGGTGAAGAATACATTTTCTACTGGACAAAGGCTAGTTAGATTTTTGATAAACACTGAGCAAATGATGCTCCTCGCTGAGTCTGACAGCGATGCAGAGGGAAAGAAAAGGAGAACATAGAGGGAAAGTACTCATTTCCTGGAGCATTTTCTTTGTAACAAAGTAAGCTTGCTGCTCAGTAGCACTATCAGAATGCTGTGTTTTTCTTTCTTTTATGTCCCACTTACTTTCATTTATTTTAATTGGATCTGGGACTGAGGACAATCGTCACACCTTAATCCTCCAAACAACAAAGCAAGGGCACAAAGCCATCAAGAATAAAATACAAGGCACACAATCATACATCTCTTTAGCGACTTGAGGGTTTGGGTTTTTTGCCCCTGTAAATAATCCGGGAGGGTTCAAGATGTTGCAAAAGAGGTTAAACTGTCTCTAAATCATAGAAGTTAGAGGTGGGAAAACCATATTTACCAGTCCCCAAACCAGGGCAGGTTTGATCTCTCCATGCCTAGATTTACCAGCAAGCAGCAACTGGAAACACGGTAATTTTATATTTGTTTTAGCCTTTTAGTTCCTTTATGTTGGCAAATGGAAATTCAGTCCCATTTGCAAACCAATGAACCGGGGCTGGAAACAGTCCAAGACCCCAGCAACCCGCCTGCGGCTGCCCTATAAAGACTGAACTAATCATTAACTGCAGAGGCAAAGCGAGGTCTGTTCCTTCCTCCTGAGATCCCAGGCAGCAGCCAAGGGAGAGGTGAGTGGCTATTGCAATGCTCAACCCCGCACCTTCAGCCTTCATGCAAAAAACCAAACTTGTTTCAAACATGCTGAAATCGATCGGCCCCCAGGGCATGATGGGGAGCAATGGGGAAAGCAGTCTCCCCTCCTCCCACCACTACACATTGCAAGCACTTTCCCTGTGCTACCCCCACCGAGCAGAGTCCGCACTGCCAGCCCCCAAGCAGGGAGCCGCTGAGCGATTCTCTCCTGTTCTCCAGGAGCCTGGGCAGCAGCCCCATCGCCACCTCCCGGGGAAACCCCCATCTGCGCCCAAGCAAACCGCAGCACAGTAACTGCCCTTTCCCCTGCACCTCCAGCGAGCAAGTCACGCCGGGAGGAGACGGGATTGGGAAAAGCGAATCCCCCTTGAAAACGGGAGCGCCGCAATCGGCTTGTCTAGTAACAAACACAGCTGAATAGCATAAGCAGAAGACTCCCCTCCCACCCACCCCCACACACACATATCCACAGCTTCAGCCTCCAAATGTAGCTGAAGCACGGCGCCCCCCAAAGCACGGGCCCAGAGTGGTCGCCCTGATTTCCCATACCCACGGGATGCCTCTGGTCATGCATATGCATGAGATAGCACAGGCAGCCTTATTTTTGGCATCATCTAACTTATGAGGGCTTGACTTTATGTAACCTTTACAGTCTTCTAATGTATTTTTCATATGTCATGTATATATTTGATATGAGGAGAGGAAGGACTTACTGGACAACATGCTACCCTCTCTGGCCTGTGCAGCACTGGACGCCAGGCTTCTCGGCACTGCAGGAAATCCTCACCAAAGTAAAAGATTCATTTCACTTCTCACAAGGGTCCTAACAACTATCACCTTCTGCTCATATTCACGTCTCCTCCATTAGCTCTCGAGCCGTGCCCAGGAGTGACCACTCTCTCCTGGGGTGAAATGAGAGCTCAGTCCTATGTCTATTCCTTCTGACATGTCGCCACCCAGACTGCTGTAGGCACAGACAGATGTTGCCTATCAATACCATGTGCATGAATCTGTCTTTTTTTAATTCAGTGGAACCATACTGTTTTCCAGGCCAATATGTGTGCCTGAGTGATCTGGCACAGCGGATTGTTGGAACTGATGTGCTGAACATGGCTCAGGCCTGACGGAGCACATTCAAAAGGCCTGTTTCTCCACTGCCCCTTGTGCAGTCACTTACACCTGTGCAAATTGAGGGCAGCAAGGGTGTATAATGCCACCATTCTGATCTGGTAGCATTTTGCACTGATGTAACTGACTTCACTAGGGGCAAGACAGTGGAGAATCAGGTCCAGATTGTTTAGTTGATGTTCCCAGGAGCACCCATTTTATATTAACTTGGGCATCTAAATGAATGGTTTTTAAAGTGTCAACATTTTTATGAATGATGACAAAGAAACTAATTCCCACCTGCAGGGCGTGTTTACTCAGAGCACACTGGGGAATCAGCTCACAGACACAGAGATGCTTTGCTATTATGAAGGGCCGTTTTCAGTTTTCTTCTCCAGACTGACATTAACCATTGCACTACAGCAGAACACCCTTGCACATAGCAGCCGCATCTGGGAATGTGGACATAGTGAAATTTCTCCTGCCTCAGAATGCTGACACGGATATCCAGGATCACTTTCAATACACCTCACTCCAGGAGGCTACTAAGTTCAAGTAGGTTTCTTCAGCGTACTACAACTACTCAGTCCCTCCATCACTAGGGGGCGGGGCTCGAGGGCTGTCATTTTTTAAAATACCATTTTCTCCTACTGCCTTTCTCCCTTCTTTCTTTGCTTGCGCTAACTGTCCACCAGAATGACAGATGAATATAGACAAGCAGAGAGAGGCTAAGCAAAGAATAGAGACTGCATTTTTAATCGCTTTGCTTAGTGCTAACAATGCACTTGTGCAATACAATAAACAGTGCAAAGAGAGCTCCTTCTTGAAGAGCTTGCAAGGTAAGGAAGAAAGGAAAGGAGGACAAAGAGCTGAGAGAGACCGATAGAGAAAGAGAGACAATGAGAGAGCTGTACTGAAAAAAGCAACAGACAGAGAGAAAAAAATTCCGAAGGGTGTTACAGAAACAGTAAGGTCAGAGGGAGGTATCCAGTCAGATGTAGCCAAACATACAGCAACAAGGGTATTTTCCTGGAGAGTGAAATTGGGGAGGCTTCTGATTAGTTTTATTTCTCTTTCTTCTACACTTCAGAAACATTGATGTTATCAAAGCTGTCATGGGATAGAGGGAAGGTCCTCTTATGGATTGGTAACTGGCTAAAAGATATTCCTACTGTTTGTTTCCTAAATGGTCAGTTTTCAGAATGGAGAAAGGTAAATAGCGGTGCTCCCCCAGGGGATCTGGTAAAAGCGGTAAACAGTGAGGTGGCAAAATTTGCAGATGATACAAAACTACTCAAGATAGTTAAGTCCCAAGCAAACTGTGAAGAGCTACAAAAGGATCTCACAAAACTGGGTGACTGGGCAAATTTGTTAGTCTCTAAGGTGCCACAAGTACTCCTTTTCTAAAATGGCAGATGAAGTTCAATGTTGATAAATGCAAAGTAATGCACATTGAAAAACATAATCCCAACTACACATATAAAATGATGGGGTCTAAATTAGCTGTTACCACTCAAGAAAGAGATTTTGGAGTCATTGTAGATAGTTCTCTGAAAACATCCACTCAATGTGCAGCAGCAGTCAAAAAAGCAAACAGAATGTTGGGAATTATTAAGAAAGGGATAGATAATAAGACAGAAAATATCATATTGCCTGTATATGAATCCATGGTATGCCCACATCTTGAATACCGTGTGAAGAAGTGGTCGCCCCATCTCAACAAAGATATATTGGAATTGGAAAAGGTTCACAAGAGGGCAATAAAAATCATTTTGGGTATGGAATGGCTTCCATATGAGGAGCGATTAATAATACTGGGATTTTTCAGCTTGGAAAAGAGACAACTAAGGGGGGATATGAAAGAGGTCTATAAAATCATGACTGGTGTGGAGAAAGTAAATAAGCAAGTGTTATTTACTTCTTCTCATAAACACAAGAATTAGGGGTCACTAAATTAAATTAATAGGCAGCAAGTTTAAAACAAACAAAAGGAAGTATTTTTTTCAAACACACAGTCAACCTGTGGAGCTCTTTGCCAAAGGTTGTTGTGAAGGCCCAGACGATAACGGGTTCAAAAAAGAACTAGATAAGTTCATGGAGGATAGGTCCATCAATGGCTATTAGGCAGGATGGACAGGGATGGTGTCCATCGCCTCTGTTTGCCAAAAGCTGGGAGTGGGCGACAGGGGATGGATTACTTGTTGTTTACCTGTTCTGTTTATTCCCTTTGGGGTAACTGGCATTGGCCACTGTCGGAAGACAGGATGCTGGGCTAGATGAACCTTTGGTCTGACCCAGCATGGCCATTCTTATGTTATGACTCCCTGTATATTGGCTTGTTAACCTGTTGTAGGCAGCATTTCTGCTTCATCTCCTTGCTGGATAGTGGCTTCTGTGCACCATATTTCCAAATCAAAAGCAAAGTAGATCTCATTTTCTCCCACTCTCTTTCACATTACCTGCACTTCTTGTAATCCTCTGTTTGTCACCTACTCACTCTCCACCATGTGTCTCTTTCCTTGCAGTCCCGTATGCCTGCAGTAGCTTGCCTTTCCTTGGATGCCAAGTGCTTTTAAGTGATTGAAACTGTGAAATTGGAACCATGCGCATGCAGTTTCATTCAGCAGATAAAGTGTTAGGGACAGACCCGAGACAGAGCCACATAGAAAAAGTGAGACAGAAATAGACAGAATGACATGTAAGCTGGGCAAGAACTGTTACTGTATGTTTTACAGTGCCTAGCACAATGGGGCCTCTGAGCTGGCTGAGGCCTCTATATTGCTGCCACAATAACAGTAATTAGTAATACTTATATTACACATATATACATATTTGCATATACAAGGAAAGGCAGACACAGAGGAATTCACACAATGAGGCGAAGATGGTAAAATAGAGACAAACAAAAAAAAGGGGGGGGTGGAGAATAACAGACCCACAGAGGAAGACAGAGTGAAAGAGGCACAAAGAAATTTAAACCTTTCCAAGCCTATCGAACAGTACATGTCAACAAATATCAATTTCATTGTACACACACAGCCCCAAAAATATTTACATTGATAACTGAGATGTACAGATAGGCAAAGAAAGAAAAATGCTACTTGAGGATTAAATGTTTGATTGAAGGCTAATTACTTTGTATATTTTTACATATGATGTTGATGATTTGTGTGTTAATGGTTTTAAAGCTTTAACATTTTTAATCTCAACATCTACTGTCATTAAATAATTATTGTCTGACTCCCACACCCATAATTTCCTGCAAATGTAAACATTTAAATAGATAAAAATAAAAACAAAATGCTTAAAAATAAACATATCTGTTGAAATTATATATAAAAAAATAAAAATAGAATTCTACCAAGACTACACACTGAGAAACCTCTGTAGCAACAACAGAGCCCCATTCCTCTGTTAGAAGCCGTCTAAGCTTTGCTTCCCCCAGACAAAGAATGCTGACCATGATAAAAAACGAAGTTGCTGTGGAACCCAAGATGAATGAATCCCACCCCACCCCCCTTTTTTTAATAGGCTTGTTGCTATTTAATTCATCCTTTCTCCACTGCATAAATACCTCTGCAAAAGTCCTGAGCTCATTTAAAAACTTCCTTGGTCACTGCATTCTTTTCCTAGAAAAGCAATTTAAATGTTCAAAGACCAACAAATTCCTGTTGTCCAAAGGACAGAAACGGCATGTAATAAACTAAAAAAAAAAAGAGAAGTGATGATGCAGATGAGAGCGATTAACTACACATGACCACATGATGGCAGTACAATACACAAAATGGGCCATGAAATGGATTCCCATTGTCAGTAATAGGGGTTGTATATAACCACAGCCTATGCCTATAAAGGTTTGGGGGAGAAAGGGAAAGAGGCCTCTGATTCAGACAAAGCTTCGCTCTCCTCATAGCCAGTGGAAGGCTGATAACACCCTTAATAGAGCCTGCTGAGACCAGCCCCGAGTTTAGCTATACAACTTATTTTTATACTGAGTACACAGTACAGTGTTGAAAGAAAGAACGAAAAAGAAAGAGAAAGAACAAAAGAAAACGAAAAAGACAGAAAAAAGAGAATGAAAGAAAATGAAAGAGAAAGAAAAAGAAATTAGAGAAAAGAGAAAAAAACACTTTATAGAGGGGAACTGTGTGTATAGAGGGGGTTGGCTAGGCAGAGTGATTCTGCAACAGACAGGAAGAAGAGAACCTCATTCCAAAAGGGCAGTAAAATGAAAGGAGAACCACAAAAGCAGTATAAATGCAAGTAAGAATTTCTGCTAACTAGTTTCAGTGAGGGGAAATGGAAGGATAAGCTCATAAGGGAGAGGAAAGGGCACAATAGTGGGTGAGCAGGTAAAGGGCAGCCCTTGCTTTCAGTCACACCTCAGCCTGTGTGACATCTGATGAGAGCAGTATAAGAATAGACATAAGTAAGTTCCTCTTTGAGTGTCCTCTGCATATGACCACACATAGGATGCGCCAGCCGGGTGCAGCTTAGATGGTGGAACTAACTAGCAATGCCTGGTGGAGCAATCACACACGCCTCCCGCCTCTCCCCTTGCCATGCGTGAACATTCTAAGGGTGAGGCTATAAGAGGGTCTCTAATTCTATGGCATATCTGCTGTGTAATATCTGCAAGATCCACCTGTCTGAGGTTATTGATTTCCAATTGTTGCAGAAATGGCACAGGTGGTCTCCAAAGAGGTCTTCAGGTCTGTGTGATAGACCCAGGACAGTTGGGTTCAGCAGAGAGGTCCTATTGGGATCCAGGAAGTGGGCGGGCAAAGCTCACCCACTGCTAAAGGATCCCCCCCCAGCCTAAGGGGGGGATCCACAGGACCTGGAAACCAAATGATTACGTGGGACAACTAATGAAGAATAGGAACGGGAGTGCGGTCAAAGGGTCAAAAAAAGGGAACCGGACGGGGACACCGAGCAGAGGACCCCGGACAGCGCCCACCGCTCCTCAAAGGCGTCAAGGGAGTCGGTGGACGCCGCCCAGAGGAACTCTGCCCGGAGGCGTGAACGGACTGAGGATCGGAAATAGGCCCCGCAGTCGCATTCAGCAGAGAGGTCCTATTGGGATCCAGGAAGTGGGCGGGCAAAGCTCGCCCACTGCTAAAGGATCCCCCCCCAGCCTAAGGGGGGGATCCACAGGACCTAGAAACCAAATGATTACGTGGGACAACTAATGAAGAACAGGAACGGGAGTGCGGTCAGAGGGTCAAAAAAAGGGAACCGGACGGGGACACTGAGCAGAGGACCCCGGACAGCGCCCACCGTTCCTCAAAGGCGTCAAGGGAGTCGGTGGACGCCGCCCAGAGGAACTCTGCCCGGAGGCGTGAACGGACTGAGGATCGGAAATAGGCCCCGCAGTCGCATTCAGCAGAGAGGTAGAAGGCAGATATACTGGCCACTGGATAAGCAGTTTTCTGTTCCCTGACTGACCAGAGCAGGGACTGCTCCAGGCTAATGAGAACACCTGACTCCAATTAACCTGCAAAGAGTCAGGTGAGGCCGCTAAGCTAATGTGAACACCTGACTCTAATTAAGGCCCCTCTGATATTATAAATGGGCTCACTCTGGTCAGGCCGAGGGGAGCCAGAGGAGAGGAAGTGTGGCTGAAGGGCTGGGTAATGAAGACAACCTCAAGCCACTGGAAAGGGAGCCCTAAGGTAAGGATGAAGAAGGCGTTACAAGAGAGAAGTGGGGATTGCTGTGGGGAAGTGGCCCAGGGAAATGTAGCAACTCTGGCAGTGAAAGGTTGGCTGCCAACAGCTGCTGCCATTAGGGTCCTTGGGCCAGAACCCAGAGCAGAGGGCGGGCCTGGGTTCCCCCCAACCCGCCACTACAGAAACATCTCCTGGGAGGGAAAGATAGGCCCCTATCAGGACAGGAGGCTAAACTGATTGGGAATAAGCCCATAGGGACAAAGGAGACTGTGGGAATTCTCTCACCAACCTCCTTGCTGGCTTATGATGAAAAGGGCTCAGTAGACTGTAACCCTGGCCCTAGAGAGAGAAGGGCTACATGAAGGGTCGCAGTGAGCCTCTGAGGCTAGCATAAACCACCTGGAAGCGCGGGACCTATGGGGACAAGTTCAGAGCTCTGCCACATCTGCAAAAGAGGGCATGGCACTACAGCCACTTCATTTCTTTCCTACCACATCCAGCTGATGGTTCAGGAACTGCTTCAAGCTTTGGCCCAAATCCTTCTCTTCAGTGCCTTCTAAGGCTATATCCACAGTTAACGGCAGTGTGTTGAGTACATTCATGCTCCCTAGCACATGTATAAATTGCAACGTAGACTTTGAGGCAGCACTTAAGTAAGTAAAGACACACCAGAACCTCAGGGTATATACCCTACATGCAAGGTGTCAATTTCAAGCCTTGAGAAGGATGCAGATCCATATGATGGATCTCAGCAATTACTGTTACAGATTGTTGATGGGTCAAATTGGAACCATCAGATCTGAAGGTATGATATCCTCCTCCATGGAGTGAAAGCCCTTCTTATCCTTGGTCTTAGTTCTGATGGTTTGGAATCTGACAAGTCCACAGAATGCCTTTCCGCTCTCATATCAGAGTTCTTTCTGCTCACCAATTCCTTAACCAGTCTCGGACCACCAGGATCTGATGAACATCTCTCTTGTGAGTTGGCTCTGGGCACAGAGACCCATGCAATCAGGGAGTCTCTACTTGTAGGCTGACGGTTTTGGATCCTTCTCTGGAACCATAGCTTTCTTCAAACTCAGAACTGCAGCAGATAAGTTCTGCAGAGACTTCTGTTGCTTCTTATCCCCTGGTGTATTAGGGGCTGAAGAAGGTCTGTGAAGTGTCTCAGATTCAAGTGAAGGATTGGATCTGGATGGCTTAGCTGCTAATGCCTCTTGGAGCAGTATAGCCTGTAATCGGTTCTGCTGCTCCTTATGTGCTCTCCAAGTAAAAGTGGAGCATATGGAGCATTTGATGGAGTGTGTCCCTCTCCTAGGCATGCCAGGCATCTTGTATGCACATCCAACGTCGGGAAGACCGAAGGGCAGGAGACGTCTTTTAAATCCTGTCATCTGAATCTTCAGATGCAAGATCCCAGAATTGAAGATCAGCACTATCTAAAAACTATGTACACTAAATTATGTTTAAAAACTCATCTAAAAACTAATCTTCTGGTCAGGTCACAATTGAAAACCTGCTACCGCTATGACCGTAAGCGGTACAACCTGTACTGGTCAACGCAGGGTGCTGGGCAGTGGTTAATTAACCCAGAAACCTCAGGAAGCGCCAACGGCTTTGGGCTGCTGAGCCCCTGAGGAAGGTAGTGGAACCCTTGATGGAGGAAATGCCATCAAAAGGTGGATGAGCAAATTCACTCAGTATTTTTGCCAATGACATCCACACAGGACAGACTGGGTCCTTCAGCTGTGGCTGATAATAAATCTAGGAGCCCCGAAAGGCAGACAGGAGCCCTGAAAGGCAGGCAAATGGAAGAGCTCCCCTGCTCTGGCAACTCCTGCAGTGTAGCTTGTTCCAAATGTATCAACTCCCATCCTTCCTTTGGTCCAAACCAGTGAAGTCAAGAGGGAGACACTGACACACGGGCAAAGCAGTGCCTCCATATCAACTGCCCAGGCTAAACACAGAAGGTGGCAGTTACAGGTTATAAGCTTTCACTCAATTGGCATAGAGGAGGGTGCCATTGGTCACCCTAGATGGTGGGAGGAATCACTGCGTTCCATTGGTCAGCCACTGCCTGCCACAAAGCCAGGCAACCTGAAGACAATTAAGTGCTGACCTGCCCCAGACTGCCCGCCTCATGGGGTGCGTGGGGCTAGACCAAAAGTTGAATGGCAAACGGAAACTTTGCACCTGGCAAAAATAAGAAACCAAGAACTTTACAGCTTGGCAGCTGGAATGTCAGGACCATATGTCTGGGATTGACAGACAATGACGACCTACAATACACAAGCAACATACGGAAGTCAGATTTGATAGACTGTGAGCTCTACAAACTCAATGTTGACATTGCAGCTCTTCAGGAAACAAGACTTGCAGATGCTGGTTCTGTCCAAGAGGCCAATTATATCTTCTTTTGGCCAGGTAAAAGCAGCGAAGAAAATGGTCTGCACGGTGTCAGTTTTGCTGTGAGAAACAAGTGGGTAAGGCTCCTAGAAACACCCATTGGGAAGTCAGAGCGTATCATCTCACTTAAACTTCAGACGACCATCGGCTCTGTGAACATCATTAGTGCCTATGCACCAACATTCAAATCTAGCCCTGAAGAGAAGGATACATTTTATAGCTCTTTGCATCAAGTCATCAGAAGAATACCATCAACTGAGCAACTTTTTCTCCTTGGTGACTTTAACGCAAGAGTCGGTGCAGACAACAACTCATAGCTAGATTGCTTAGGACATTTTGGCATTGGCAAGATGAATGAGAACGGCCAACGACTTCTTGAATTGTGCTCCCAAAACCATTACCAATTCATATTTTACAGGAAATTATCGTCACGAAGTGTCATGGCGACAGCCACGATCAGGCCACTGGCACCAATTAGACCTTAACAAAACAATGAGGAGTACTAGTGGCACCTTAGAGACTAACAAATTTATTTGGGCATAAGCTTTTGTGGGCTAAAACCCACTTCATCAGATGCATGGAGTGGAAAATACAGAAGGAAGATAGATAGATAGATATAACACTACATGAGAAGGTGGGAGTTGCCTTACCAAGTGGGGGGGTCAAGACAATTCAATTAAAGTGGGCTATTATCAACAGGACGAAAAATCACTTTTGTAGTAGTAATCAAGGTGGCTCATTTTAAACAGTTGACAAGAAGGTGTGAGTAACAGAAGGAGGAATTTAGTTGTTAGTTCTTGTAGTGACTCATCCACTCCCAGTCTTTATTCAGGTCTTGTTAGACCTAATTAGACCTTGTTATCATCAGGAGGAAAGACCTACCTTTAGTGCAGAACACTTGCACGTTCCACAGTGCTGATTGTGACACTGACCACTCCTTGATTAATAGCAAAGTGAAGATTACAGCCAAGAAACTACATAGAGCAAAACCTAGGGGAAAGCCCAAAATCAATGCTATTAACACCAAAAACCAGAGGAAATGCCAGGAGTTTGGATAGGCTTTTGAACTTAGCATGCAAGGAAAGTCATTATCAGAGAAGGCAAGGGAATTTTGGGAAGATTTAAGAACAACAATACATGAAACAGCTTTAGCTACATTTGGGGGAAAGACCATCAAAAAAGGACTGGTTTGAAGGAAATGAAGCGGAACTATTACCTCTCAATCAATATTAAGAGCACAGCCGATCTGGAACACAACAAGAAGCCAACAGAGAGCACCAAAGTGAGACTTTGACATGCAAAAACCGAGATACAGCGAGCAAGCAGACACTGTGAAAATCATTACTGGATCAAGCTCTGTGAAGAGATACAGACAGCCTCAGACACAGGAAACCTCAAAGTCATGTATGATGGCCTGAAGAAAGCTCTAGGTCCCTCTGTCAACAAGGCTGCCCCTCTCAAATCGCACAGCGGTGAAATCATTACAGACAAAAGCAAGCAGTTGTCTCCTTGGGTTGAACACTATTCAGAGCTATACACACAATAAAGAAACATCACCAGCGAATCACTGTACCAGACACCAACTCGACAGGTCATTTCAGAGCTAGATGTGGAGCCCACTGTAGAAGAGTAAGCAAGGCCATTGATTTGCTATCAATGATTTTCAAGGCTCCTGGAAAAGATGGCATTCCAGCAGAAATCCTCAAGTGTGGGAAAGACTGCATATTACCATATCTTCATCGGCTGCTACTTAACTGCTGGAAAGAGGGTGAGGTACCACAAGAGATGTGCAATGCAAACATCACTTTGTATAAAAATAAAGGCGATAAGGGCGACTGCAACAGGTACAGGGGTATCTCGCTACTACGCATAGCGGGAAAAGCTTTCGCAAAAGTTATCTTAATGTGCCTACAACAGCTGGCAAATCGTGTCTACCCTGAATCGCAGTGTTGGAAGATCAACTATAGACATGATATTTTCTCTGCGTCAACTCCAAGTTAAAAGTGCATGGCCTTTGTGGACCTAACCAAAGCCTTTGACACAGTCAGCAGAGCAGGTCTATTTGCAATACTAGAAATACTAGTGTCATAAATATAAAGGGAAGGGTAAACCCCTTTAAAATCCCTCCTGGCCAGAGGAAAAATCCTCTCACCTGTAAAGGGTTAAGAAGCTAAAGGTAACCTCGCTGGCACCTGACCAAAATGACCAATGAGGAGACAAGATACTTTCAAAAGCTGGGAGGAGGGAGAAAAACAAAGGGTCTGTGTCTGTCGGTATGCTGCTTTTGCCAGGGATAGAACAGGAATGGAGTCTTAGAACTTTTAGTAAGTAATCTAGCTAGGTATGTGTTAGATTATGATTTCTTTAAATGGCTGAGAAAAGAACTGTGCTGAATAGAATGACTATTCCTGTCTGTGTGTCTTTTTTGTAACTTAAGGTTTTGCCTAGAGGGATTCTCTATGTTTTGAATCTAATTACCCTGTAAGGTATCTACCATCCTGATTTTATAGAGGTGATTCCTTTACTTCTATTTACTTCTATTTCTATTAAAAGTCTTCTTGTAAGAAAACTGAATGCTTTTTCATTGTTCTCAGATCCAAGGGTTTGGGTCTGTGGTCACCTATGCAAATTGGTGAGGATTTTTACCAAACCTTTCCCAGGAAGTGGGCTGCAAGGGTTGGGAGGATTTTGGGGGGAAAGACGTGTCCAAACTACGTTTCCCAGTAAACCCAGTTAGAGTTTGGTGGTGGCAGTGGATATTCCAAGGGCAAAGGATAAAATTAATTTGTACCTTGGGGAAGTTTTAACCTAAGCTGGTAAAAGTAAGCTTAGGAGGTTTTCATGCAGGTCCCCACATCTGTACCCTAGAGTTCAGAGTGGGGGAGGAACCTTGACAACTAGGATGTCCACCAACCCTGTTAAGTCTTATAGGTTCATTCCACAACAACGTGAGAGCAACTGTCCGGTTTGACAGGTCCACTTCAGACACCTATGAGATGAAAGCGGAGTGAAGCAAGGATGTGTTCTTGCCCCAGTACTCTTGAACTGTGCATTTAAGGACATGAAAGATGGAGTATATCTCCACACATGATCAGATGGGAAACTCTTCAACCTGTCCCGACTTAAGTCAAAGACCAAAGTCAAATAGGTGCTAATCAGGGAACTTCTATTTGCTGCTGATGCTGCCCTCATAGCCCACAATAAAAATCTACTACAAGAACTCATAGACTGCCTTTCAAGTACCTGCCAGGCATTTGCTCTCACCATCAGCATCAAGAAAACGGTTGTATTAGGACAGGGGTTTCCACAAGATCCTTCAATTACCTTAAATGCAAACCAGCTACAAGTAGTCCAAAAGTTCAGATATTTAGGTTCTACAGTGACGATCAACCTCTCACTGGATGAAGAACTAAATGTTTGCATTGGAAAGGCTGCCACCACCTTTAGCAGACTAACTAAAAGAGCATGGAACAACTCAAAGCTTACCATCAAGACCAAAATTCTAGTGTACCAAGCTTGCGTCCTCAGCACTCTCACATATGGTGGGGAAACATGAACAAACATGCCCATAAACAGCAAGCAGCTCTCAACCAAGATACATACATTTGCAATAACTGCTAAAGATCACGCAAATCTCGGACTGGCCTATTCAGTCACATGAGACATTGCAAACCATCTACATCATAGGTTGCAATTCCCACCATCTCTCGCAGACGAAAGGATGCCAGTAACCAATAAAAACTAATCTAAGGCCTTGTCTATGCTGGCAGTGGCATGTATGGTATGTGTAGCTACACACCACAGTGAAAAGCAGGCTGCGTCCACACTACACCATGCAGCTACACATGTCAGTGAAAGGCTCTGGCAGCAGGGAGGCAGCTGGGAGGGGTTGGAGCCTTTCCCCACTGCTGAAGTCTTTCACTGTGGCAGGGAAAGGCTCTGGCAGTTCTGCACTGCTGGAACTTTTCCCTGCAACAACTACTGGAGTTTTTCCTGCTGCCAGAGCCTTTTACTGCATTGGGGAAAGGCTCTGGTAGCAGTGAGGCAGCAGGACACTACATTGCTAAAAATAGTAGTGTAAATATGAGACACTCTGCTTGGGCATGTAGAGAACCATGTATGCATTGATACCACCCAGGCTTATCAGGACTGAAACGGAGATCAGATCTGCAATCTGACTCTGAACATGAACGAATTACACAGCAAAAAGAAAACCACACTGCCAGACAACCATATGAGGAGGACTCTTATCATATGACATTTTATCATTCGGAACCTAATATGGAATTGTGGCCAGAGTGTCAGATTCTGCCGTGGGTAAGATGGCCATACTGGCCCTCCCTCTGGACATTTTCCAGAGCCTCACCCCCTTTTTATGTAAGGAAACCTTCTCCGCCTACTAAGCCGTAAATTTTCAAGTGTCAGATCCTGAGGTCCCAGATCCGTCTGCAAGACACAAGAGTAGAGATCGGTCCCCTCCAATCATCCTGGATATGCTTTTAGTGCAAGAGGAACCAATGTTAGCTGAACATACTCATGAAATGGAACCTGAGTCAGAGGGTCAAATCTCTCCATATTACAGTATGGCTGCCTTTCAGAAGCTATCCCACAATGCCCCATATTGACAGTTAAATCAGTGCAAGCACTCCTGGTGAGGACGCGCACTGCTGACACAAGGAGCATAGTGTGGACGTTTAAAACAGATTCAATTATCTGCGGTGACTGTACGTTGACCTAACTTAGATCAACCTAATTTTGTAGTATAAACTTGCCCTGAAACAGAGTTAGTGAGGCAGAGAAATGAAAAAAGCTGAAACTGCAGCAAACCCAAGCAGGCATTTAAGAGCCCTAGACATACATCATTACTGGGTTTGTGTTCACTGAAAAAAGGTTCATTTTGTATATTAAAATAGCTCTCTCAATGTAAAATCCTAGCAGAGACGAGGCATAGCTAATTTTTACCTTTAAGTAGCTCAAGTAGAGGTCAACCTCAGGTGGTGAGTATAGGATTAATCTTGACTACCTACAGCAAGGTAAAAAACTACCCATATGCTGCGTCTCCACTATAGCTATCTCAGTGTAAAAGCACACCTTTTTGCAGTGAAGACAAAGCCACGGTTACTAATCCAAAAATTACAGTGGAATAAACATGACAGTGAGTAATGAAAAGCCCGTTTTATCCTCACTGACAAGGAAGAGGGGGGACGTTATAACCCACTCAAAGCCCCATCTCTTGCCTTTGCCACCTCTTTTCACTTAGCAGTACTAGCAGCAATGGTATTCCACCTTTTCCATTGCACATCGTATAGTACACATTACCGTGTTGTGATAATGCAAATACATATACACAGGCAATCACATACACAGATTCACAACACATACCTAGCCAGCAAACTGCAAGATAGCTATTTAAAAACCTGTTCTTATTACTCTCCTGAAGAGTGACTTCAGTAAAATATGATACTGGCTCCCCATATTTACTGTATTACACATATAGGGTGCTGAGTGATTTTGAATTTCGGTTGTGACCAAAAAAACCCCCTTGAATGTCATTGTAATTCATAACTAGAATAATTATGCATTTGTACTGCAGTAGTTCCTAAAGGTTTCAGTCAGGGATCAAGACCCCATTCTGCTAGGTACTGTATACATGTACAACAAAAAGACAGTTTCTGCCCCAATAGTCTACATACAGTATTGCCTACTCCTGGAAACAACTTCTGGACTCTGGAAAGGTAAAAATAACTTTCCCGGTTCCTTCTATACCCTGCTTCCACCATGATCACAGAAAGGAACCTTCCAGAGGACAGCCTAAACAATTTCCTTTAATACATTTCTAGGAAAGATGGCTGTAGTTAGCAGAGACTGATCAGAGAGAGAATTCAATTTACCTTCACTCAATATTGGATACAGTACAAAGAAGCAATTCCATTGCAGCCATAGAACAAGACCTTTCTGCACTTCCCAGCCCAATGTATATCAACTTCCCAGTCCTACTGGGGTTCACTTTCAAACAGCAATATTCTGATCTCTAAAACTTGCCTGACATTAAAAGCTGATCAATTGAAAATGAGAATATTCACCTGGCTCTGATTTTGTTTGTTGTTATAAGATATTTACAGAAATATGGACAGAAATTGCAATGGAGAGAGATTTACAGAGGGACTCATTTACACTTATAGATGGGAGAAATTTTCCCCCAAATTGACCCTTCACATTGATGAATAATAAAAACTATTTCCTGCATGCTGATTTCAGGTTTCCTTGTGAGATTTCCTAATTGATAAAAGGTACAAATGATTGGGCCACAGGCAGATTTGGGGTGTTCATCCTCCCTTTCTATTCCAAGGATAGTTTATACCAACCTAATTTGGAAGTAATTTTCTGGCTGACCGACATTTGTTCCTTGCCACTGTTAATTTCATTTGATTTTCTTTAGGCAAAAGGATTTGGAACAAAACTCAAAAGTAAACATTTGAAATGAAAGGTTTTTAACATGTAATTTAGGATGCTAAAACAAACAATCAAAATATCAGGTATTCCCCTGATTTTACCTTGCTGCAGAATTCATTAAAGATTTGGTGGAAATTAGTTGCATTTTCAGGGTCATGTATTCAGCAATGCAGGATGGCCAGGAACACAGATGTCTGACAGCAGCTAAACTCCAGCAGATTATTCTGTAACCTGAAGGATCAAGTTAAGAAAGCAGTATTTAGTTCAAGTTCTCTCCAAGCCTAGAATTCTCTGAATCCAAGACACCATTTCTGCACTGAATCCTAGAGACTTTCAGCTGAAAGTGGAGTACTGCTGATGAGTATCCTGAATCTGGGACACAATTCCCTGAAGTTTCTCAGACGCCAGGACTGCACACAGGTCCAGAAGTCATAATTAAAGTTTTGCTTCATGTTTTCTGGGCCCAGTGCTTATCTGTACAGACGCATGTTTGGGCACAATTTTGGGGGGTGATGGGATCTTCTGTATCTTTCCTATGGGAATTGTGGTGATTAGAAGTAAAATGAGAGAGACATTCTATTTCTGAACTTTAAACCATAATTATTTCTGTGTTGGGACTTTTTTTTTTTCCATTTATGTAGCTACTAGCTCTTAGTTAATTGCATTTCATACTTTCCTGTAACTTCAGGTCCACCAAGCCTGGCCCATATCATCTTATTTAGGCACCGCTTAGGGAATGAATTACCCCCTTCCACCAAACTCTTAAGGGTTGTGGGGTAGCATCCTTAAACATTAAAAGGGGTCCCTGTGGAAAGAACAATGAGCTTGGCTTCACTATATAAGGGCCAACTTCCTGTAGCCACAGCTAGACAAGTAAAGCTCAGATGTAGTTCTTTCGTTTTCTCTGTTTCTACTCTTTCTTTAATAAGCAGCCATTTGTATAAATGCATCTGTAATCTGCGTCTTGGTTGTTGACATGAGGGACAGCAGCTGATGTCTTGCAAGACCCTGAAAAGGAAAAACTCCACCCACTACCTACGGGAGAAGAAGAGAAAACACGGTTTCAAGGAAAGCCATCCCATCTCACAATCCTTCGGCCTGTTCCCCTCTCCACTGCCCTCAACTGCTCTCTTTCCTCTGGCTCCTCTCTGTCCTACAAGCAAACTATTTGCCCTACCTTGATCAAAACTTCCCTTACATCCTAATCTGCTTCTCTGATTTTGGGGGGAAATATCTGATGCCTGCATGACCCTGAAAATGACCATCTTCTCTCTCCTCTCCTGTGCCTCAAGAAGCCTTGGGCATGCTGTCTGCTCACATTGCCTTGGCTTCTCAACCAACTCTCTCTCTGATTCCCCCTAACCTGGCTTTCACCTCTATATTTCACCAACTTGCCCTTCCCGGCTAAGTCAAAGGGCACTTTTGTCTTGTTATTTTACTTGATTTTCCTGCTGCTTTCAACACTGATAATCTCTCTCCCCCTTACATTTCTCTCTCCTCTCTGGGCATCTATGACTGTGCCCTCTTCTGGTTTTCCCTCCTGCTTCCCTCATTGCTCTCATTTGACAGATCCCGATCCTCCCCAACTTTCTCTGTCTTTCACAGAGTTTGTTTTTCTTCCTTTCCTTTGTTCTATACACACTCAGGAGCCCATTCCCCCCCCCCCCCCCCACACACACACAAGTTTTTACTATCAACTCTAAGCCAATGACACCCAGGTCCACTGGAGTAGACTGCAGAGCCCAACGCCTGTTATTTCTACCTTGGATATTCCAGTTTAAGGGTTTAATTGAAAAAAAAAATTCTGATCTTTCTCCCATCCAATTAGCTAGAAGCAATCTTCCCTGTCCTTGTCATTTAAGAAGGTGGCATCCCAGTCCATTTTGCTACTTGTAGCAGCATATCAATGTGCGCTACTGGCCCCAGACTTGAACTACTTAAAAAGGTCCTTGCACAATAATTTAAAATGTTTATAATCCACTCAGTCCAATTATGGCATCTAAAATACAGGATGAAACCATCCTATATTTTAAATATTTCATTACTACTCAGACCCATCCTTCAGCATCAAACTGTAAAAGCCAAGTTTGCATAATAGAAATCCTCCCTTTTTGTGTTTCAGCTTATGTCCCCCAACTACTCATTGTTCTATACCCTCAGCTGTCTGTGGGACACTCTTATTTTGGCATTTTAAATGACGACAGATTCTGGCATCTCACTAGCAGGACTGCAAAGGCAACCCACGTCCCCCTTCATCAGCAGAGGAAGTGAATGGTGATAATTAAAATCAACAAAAGAAAAACCGGGGGGGGGGGGGGCGCTGCATGGTAGTTCTGCTGTAGCAGGTGCTATTACATAGAATCTCACAGTGGCATTCTTTCTCCCTGAATCCACTCAACTGTCTATCTGCACATGCAAACACCTGATTGGTACACTGAATCCTGGTAAATGTTAGAGCCAATTAGGTGCTCAGGAATTTATGTATTTTTGCATATAGTCCTGGCTTCTGATATTTTGGAAGATCAGGCCCTAAACTGTTAATTATTACATTTTTAATAAACTAGTGCAATGTTTGAGCTGTATGGATGAAAACTGCTGCTTAAATGTGTAAGTACCAATGTCTCCCTTGCTGACTCACTCTCCTGTGAGGTTAGAAAGCTGTTTTCCCTTCAAGGGCATACTGATGTAACCCTACCCCAAAGCATTCTAGGACTCAGATAGTCTAATTCAAACCAAGATTTATTGACAGAGGGGAAAACAGATTGAAATTGTGTGGTCCCTTTCCCTTTGAGTCATCTGACATAGTTGTTTTCAAACTTTTTTTAGCCTGTGACTCATAAAACAAAAAATCATCTTGTGATCTGTCACATGCCATAATCCTTTACAAATTCAAAAGATTGTGGGATTTGGATCATCGGACTAAGATCACTTTCATACCCATTACAGTCTTCACAAATGGAATATAGTTACCAACAGACAGTAGCTGTCAATTAATTTTTTTGAAAATTAACTGATGAATGAAAAGTATGTTTTGTCAGTGGACAGCAAAACAGGAAATCCTCCTGTATAGATCATTTCTGGTCATACAACTCAAATGTTGAAAGTTGGGCAGAAGATATCTGTAGTTTCATCCCTTTGTACTGACAGGCACTGACTTCTGAACCCCTCTAAATAGCTGTTTCTGAACATCTGCAGTCATGCCATGAATTTGTCACCTGACTGCATCATTTGAGAGGGGAATGAGTTTGCTTTGATTTGACTGGCAGCAGCAGATCCCAGCGTAACACTAATGACATCCAAGACACAGGGCACAATCAGTTCCCCTAACTATATGAGGCTTGGCAGCTTTTGCTGTTTGCTGTGACACCAAGTATGATGCTCAGAGGGCTTTCATATTTATAGTATTGTTATTTAATAAAACAGTCTTCTGATTTTGTAAACCCAGAAGCTTTCGTTTGGAAGAATGCAATGGGTTTCTTTTGTAAAAATGGGTCATTGGTCTCCAAAAGGCCCAGTGCTCGCTCCTTTTAATAGTGTATGTCTGTATAGATCTACCTTGAACTACAAACCCCATTTTTGTTTTGTGAATACCATTCTTCACTGTACCTTCACTGTGGCCTTTTAACCTCCATCTTGTATTGGAACTGTTAGAAGAGGGCTAACAAAAGAGCAATCAAGAGTCCATCTGGAGGGCCTTCCATTCAAATGGAAACAAGTAGGACAATGAGCTGGCTGCCGCCCAGAGGAACCAACTCTCCCAGGTGAGACTGTAACCAAGCAATGGATCACCTGATGAGGGATTTAAGACCACACTCAGGAGGTCACCAGACAGAAAGAACTGGAACTTTCTAAAAGGAAGGCTCTCTCACCAGCCATTTTAGAAGAGACCAGAATAAGAAGGTAAAGATGTGCCAGGGGAGAAGAGGGTCCTGGGACCATAAAAGGACTGACCAAAATGCAAAGGGCTTGCAGAGTGATGAGGTACTGGAGGGAGGGTTTTACATACAGGTTTTTGCTATTTTTCTGTAGATCTGTATATCTCTTGTGCTTTGTCTGTGAGAAAGATGTGATTGGTTTAAAATTTTCCTTGCAAAATCAGTGTGTCCCTGGCTTTCACTGTCACATAGTCCCTGAAGGAGGAAACAATAATTCAGAGGGGACATGGCGTCAATGGAATTCTGGGAGCATGCAAGAGCTACTGGGGAGGCTTGGGAAAGCTGACACTAATGACAGGTTCTAGGCGGGGAAACCTGTAGAGCAAGAGATAGCTGTAGGCACGGGGACAGAAAGCAAGATGTTGGGCTCCTGACTCTAGCAAAATGGCAAATTCCAGGATAAAAAGGAAGAATTCCATGGCATATTAGAAACGTGACCGATATCATGACCATGGAATGGCAGAGTCCTCAGGGGCTTGATTGAGATGAATCACAATTCTTAAGAGATAGTGTTTCAGACTCCCTGCAGATTCACGAAGGCATCACTGAATCAGTTTATGCTTGCTTCACTTTTTCAAGTTTCTACCTACAACCTAAGTTCCTCTAAGCTGTGCGGCTGGGTGGCTGCCCAGCAAGTTATCAAGGGCCACGCACTTCAGGTGTCCCTCCGTCCACTGCCATGCTGCTCCTGCCCTCTGCCTTGGAGCTTCTCCCAGGAGCCTCCTGATGTCAGGGTGTCCCCCCGCCCCTGTACCCCATCTCTGCAGAGCTGGGGGGACGGGGATGTGACAGGGCTCAGGAGTGGGAGGGAGGGAGCTTGCTCTTGGCTGCTGCTGCTGTGTCTGCTTTGAGCGCCAATCTACTTAAAAGGGCTGAAAATCATAGGGCTGAAAAGAAACAGCGCTCAGGATTTTAGTGAGGCTTCACCATTCAGGCTGCATTTTGCCATCATCTGAAATTCTGTGCTTTAATTACAACAACCCCAGTTTCTATCTTTTTCCATTGTGAATACAGAGTCATAACACTGTAAATTGATGTGTAAACACTAGAATGACAGTAACCTCCACAGAGCTGCCTCTCATGGAGAGAGAGGGCTGGGTCCTCTGTAGAAGAAGAAGAAAAAGGCCCCTTTCAGTGAGGAATGCAGTCTGGGAGATGTGTTCTCCCATCCTGGATCCATGTTGCCCAGGACTGGGGCAATGGCCTGACTTCTCTATAGGCTTCCAGCTCTATGCCAGAGCTATCAGCCAGGTCTCCAGGTTCTTGGTCATGGGCATAAGGATACTTTAAGTTTTAGTCCCCTGACTATAACTCAGAATGGGAGGAAGCCGCTCCACTTCCCCCAAAACTCAGTGGGATACTCTATATACACACTTCTTCCTCAATATCATCCTCCTGTGGCCACGTATACACACTGGGGCTTTAAGGAAAAGCACCATATAGTGTGAGAGTTAGCAATATTGATTACCTGAAGGATGCCCCAGGACAGCTGCAGTCCACTGGGGAGTCCTGCCAGGCTGTGAACATACTTAAAGGGGCAACACACGTCTCTCTCTCACACACAGTGTGTGTTTCTCTCTCTCTCTCACACACACACACACACAGTCTTTCACACTCACCTCCCAACAAGTACTTGTATTGTTGTTAATTCTTGATACTTCCTGCAATGCATATATAGTCTCTGTAATTTTATTATTTCAAAATGCTGTTATTTGAGTTTTTTGACTGGTCTATGCATTTCATAATTTTTATTTCTCTCTTACACTTAAATTTAATTCTCTGAGAAGTGAGTTCTAAAATGCCTAACCTGTCCTGGCTGAAGTAATTATTCCTATGGTAACTTTTAAAAAATATATATTATATCTAAGTTTTTTGTTTCTACTGGTGGCACACATCTGCTCATTACCTTGATAATTTGGTGCACATAACAAAATTCATTCTGCACATGGATAGAAAAAAATAGAAGGAACATTGCTTACAACTATACAAGCTAGAAACATTTTTTTTTTTAAATGGAAGGAAGAAAAAAGGAAGGGTGGTCATGACCCCCAGTGAAACTTCTTCGTAACACACAGATCCAAGTTGAGAACCCTAGGACAGATAATTTTTTAATTAAAAATGTACTTTTGATTTTCAATGTTTGGATTTGTAAGTGTAAATTTAATTCAGAATTACGGTATTAAATGTTGTTTGTTGAAAAAAACTACAATTTTCTCTCAAAGTTCTTCTGCCCTTTAAAGAAATCACTTATAAAAATTTATCTTAATACCATCTAGAAACAACTTTTGGCCTAGGAAACATCTTCTCCTATCATATACCCAGCATATACTCCATGAAAGATTAGTCCAACTCCCCCCTTGCATGTCTTCACAAAGCGCACACAAGACAGTGTTTTTTTGTGCCAAGAACTCTTGAAGAAAATAGTCTGTATTATTATTTCTCCGTTCTCACTATCCTCTGGTTTATTAGCTTTACTCATCTGGAGAAAAAATATTGAGGCACCTAGGAGACCAGTAACCCCTAATTATTAGGGATTATAATAGGCTGCACAAGGGATATCATTAAAAGTTCAGTGTTGAGACCAACAATTATAAACATTTTACAGTAATGGTTTCTGTAAATTGTAATTAAGTCCATTGGGCTTTATTAGGAAATCAGAATGTTTTTAGCACACAACAGTATTAATGGTATTATAAGAGCTCTGTAATGATATTAGAAACCATTCTGATCAAAACAGTGAGGGGCTGCTGACTAGCTCGTTCAGAGAATTTATAATGGAATTACTCTAGATTCCTGATTTTAAGTAGGCCTGGTTAGTTCAGGGAATGGCAGCGAGATATGAAACCTTTTAACTCTGGCCAGTAGTGACCTAAAGTTATTTCCATTTTTACAAGTCTTTGGCAACCTCTGTAAAACAGGTTAATACAATTCTGAGTAAAAGTCTTTTAATTACATCAAAAGGCTCTTATTTCATGTGACTCTCAAGACTATTGATACAATGGCTGTCAAGCGATTAAAAAATTAATTTCAATTAATTGCAATTAATAACACTGTTAAACAATAATAGAATACCATTTATTTAAATATTTTTGGATGTTTTCTATATTTTCAAATATATTGATTTCAGTTACACCACAGAATACAAAGTCCACAGTGCTCATTTTATATTTATTTTTGATTACAAGTATTTGCACTGTAAAAAAACCAAAAAAAAATAGCGACAAGTTTCAGAGTAGCAGCCGTGTTAGTCTGTATTCGCAAAAAGAAGAGTACTACTTGTGGCACCTTAGGGTATGTCTACACTACGAAATTAGGTCGAATTTATAGAAGTCGGTTTTTTAGAAATCGGTTTTATATATTCGAGTGTGTGTGTCCCCACAGAAAATGCTCGAAGTGCATTAAGTGCATTAACTCGGCAGAGTGCTTCCACAGTACCGAGGCAAGCGTCTACTTCCGGAGTGTTGCACTGTGGGTAGCTACCCCACAGTTCCCGCAGTCTCTGCTGCCCATTGGAATTCTGGGTTCAGATCCCAATGCCTGATGGGGCTAAAACATTGGCGCGGGTGGTTCTGGGTACATATTGTCAGGCCCCCATTCCCTCCCTCCCTCCGTGAAAGCAGCAGCAGACAATCGTTTCGCGCCTTTTTTCTTGAGTTACCTGTGCAGACGCCATACCACGGCAAGCATGGAGCCCGCTCAGGTAACCGTCACCATATGTCTCCTGGGTGCTGGCAGACGTGGTACTGCATTGCTACACAGCAGCAGCAACCCCTTGCCTTGTGGCAGCAGACGGTACAATAGGACTGGTAGCCGTCATCGTCATGTCCGAGGTGCTCCTGGCCACGTCGGCCAGGAGCGCCTGGGCAGACATGGGTGCAGGGACTACATTAGAAGTGACTTGACCAGGTCATTCTCTTTAGTCCTGCAGTCAGTCCTATTGAACCATCTTATGGTGAGCAGGCAGGCGATACGGATTGCTAGCAGTCCTATTGTACCATCTTCTGCCAGGCAGGCAAGAGAGGAGGATGGCTAGCAGTCCTATTGTACCATCTTCTGCCAAGCAGCCATGAGATGTGGATGGCTTGCAGTCCTTCTGCACCATCTGCTGCCAGCCAAAGATGTAAAAGATAGATGGAGTGGATCAAAACAAGAAATAGACCAGATCTGTTTTGTACTCATTTGCTTCCCCCCTCCCCCGTCTAGGGGACTCATTCCTCTAGGTCACACTGCAGTCACTCACAGAGAAGGTGCAGCGAGGTATATCTAGCCATGTATCAATCAGAGGCCAGACCAACCTACTTGTTCCAATAAGAACAATTACTTAGGTGCACCATTTCTTATTGGAACCCTCCGTGAAGTCCTGCCTGAAATACTCCTTGATGTAAAGCCACCCCCTTTGTTGATTTTAATTCCCTGTAAGCCATGTCGTCAGTCGCCCCTCTCTCCGTCAGAGCAACGGCAGACAATCGTTCCGTGCCTTTTTTCTGTGCGGACGCCATACCAAGGCAAGCATGGAGGCCGCTCAGCTCACTTTGGCAATTAGGAGCACATTAAACACCACACACATTATCCAGCAGTGTATGCAGAACCAGAACCTGGCAGAGCGATACCAGGCAAGGAGGCGACGTCAGCGCGGTCACGTGAGTGATCAGGACATGGACACAGATTTCTCTGAAAGCATGGGCCCTGCCATGCATCATGGTGCTAATGGGGCAGGTTCATGCGGTGGAACGCCGATTCTGGGCTCGGGAAACAAGCACAGACTGGTGGGACCGCATAGTGTTGCAGGTCTGGGACGATTCCCAGTGGCTGCGAAACTTTCACATGCGTAAGGGTACTTTCATGGAACTTTGTGACTTGCTTTCCCCTGCCCCGAAGCGCATGAATACCAAGATGAGAGCAGCTCTCACAGTTGAGAAGTGAGCGGCAATAGCCCTGTGGAAGCTTGCAATGCCAGACAGCTACCGGTCGGTTGGGAAACAATTTGGAGTGGGCAAATCTATTGTGGGGGCTGCTGTGATGCAAGTAGCCCACGCAATCAAAGATCTGCTGATATCAAGGGTAGTGACCCTGGGAAATGTGCAGGTCATAGCGGATGGCTTTGCTGCAATGGGATTCCCTAACTGTGGTGGGGCCATAGATGAACCCATATCCCTATCTTGGCACCGGAGCACCAAGCCACCGAGTATATAAACCGCAAGGGGTACTTTTCAATAGTGCTGCAAGCTCTGGTGGATCACAAGGGACGTTTCACTAACATCAACGTGGGATGGCCGGGAAAAGTACATGATGCTCGCATCTTCAGGAACTCTGGTCTGTTTCAAAAGCTGCAGGGAGGGACTTTATTCCCAGACCAGAAAATAACCGCTGGGGATGTTGAAATGCCTATAGTTATCCTTGGGGACCCAGCCTACCCCTTAATGCCATGGCTCATGAAGCCGTACACAGGCAGCCTGGACAGTAGTCAGGAGCTGTTCAACTACAGGCTGAGCAAGTGCAGAACGGTAGTAGAATGTGCATTTGGACGTTTAAAGGCGTGCTGGCGCAGTTTACTGACTCGCTTCGACCTCAGCGAAACCAATATTCCCACTGTTATTACTGCTTGCTGTGCGCAACACAATATCTGTGAGAGTAAGGGGGAGACGTTTATGGCAGGGTGGGAGGTTGAGGCAAATCGCCTGGCTGCTGGTTACGCGCAGCCAGACACCAGGGCGGTTAGAAGAGCACAGGAGGGCGCGGTGCGCATCAGAAAAGCTTTGAAAACCAGTTTCATGACTGGACAGGCTACAGTGTGAAAGTTCTGTTTGTTTCTCCTTGAGGAAACCCCCTGCCCCTTGGTTCACTCTACTTCCCTGTAAGCTAACCACCCTCCCCTCCTCCCTTCGATCACTGCCTGCAGAGTCAATGAAGTCATTGTTGCTTCACATTCATGCATTCTTTATTCATTCATCACACAAATAGGGGGATGACTACCAAGGTAACCCAGGAGGAGTGGTGGAGGAGGGAAGGAAAATACCACACAGCACTTTAAAAGTTTACAACTTTAAAATTTATTGAATGCCAGCCTTCTGTTTTTTGGGCAATCCTCTGTGGTGGAGTGGCTGGTTGGCCGGAGGCCCCCCCACCGCATTCTTGGGCATCTGGATGAGGAGGCTATAGAACTTGGGGAGGAGGGTGGTTGGTTACACAGGGGCTGTAGCGGCCTTTGCTGCAGCTCAACCATACACTGGAGCATATTGGTTTGATCCTCCAGCAGCCTCAGCATTGAATCCTGCCTCCTCTCATCACGCTGCTGCCACATTTGAGCTTCAGCCCTGTCTTCAGCCCGCCACTTACTCTCTTCAGCCCGCCACCTCTCCTCCCGGTCATTTTGTGCTTTCCTGCACTCTGACATTATTTGCTTCCACGCATTTGTCTGTGCTCTGTCAGTATGGGAGGACAGCATGAGCTCAGAGAACATTTCATCACAAGTGCGTTTTTTTTTTTCTTTCTAATCTTCCCTAGCCTCTGGGAAGGAGAAGATCCTGTGATCATTGAAACACATGCAGCTGGTGGAGAAAAAAAAAGGGACAGTGGTATTTAAAAAGACACATTTTATAAAACAATGGCTACACTCTTTCAGGGTAAACCTTGCTGTTAACATTACATACATAGCACATGTGCTTTCGTTACAAGGTTGCATTTTGCCTCCCCCCACCGCGTGGCTACCCCCTCAACCCTCCTCCGTGGCTAACAGCGGGGAACATTTCTGTTCAGCCACAGGCAAATAGCCCAGCAGGAACGGGCACCTCTGAGTGTCCCCTGAAGAAAAGCACCCAATTTCAACCAGGTGACCATGAATGATGTCTCACTCTCCTGAGGATAACACAGAGAGATAAAGAACGGATGTTGTTTGAATGCCAGCAAACATACACTGCAATGCTTTGTTGTACAATGATTCCCGAGTACGTGCTACTGGCCTCGAGTGGTAAAATGTCCTACCATGGAGGACGCAATAAGTCTGCCCTCCCCAGAAACCTTTTGCAAAGGCTTTGGGAGTACATCCAGGAGAGCCGCGAATGCCAGGGCAAATTAATCTTTTCACATGCTTGCTTTTAAACCATGTATAGTATTTTAAAAGGTACACTCACCGGAGGTCCCTTCTCCGCCTGCCGGGTCCAGGAGGCAGCCTTGGGTGGGTTCGGGGAGTACTGGCTCCAGGTCCAGGGTGAGAAACTGTTCCTGGCTGTCAGGAAAACCGGTTTCTCTGCTTGCTTGCTGTGAGCTACCTACAACCTCATCATCATCATCATCTTCTTCGTCCCCAAAACCTGCTTCCGTGTTGCCTCCATCGCCACTGAAGGAGTCAAACAACACGGCTGGGGTAGTGGTGGCTGAACCCCCTAAAACGGCCTGCAGCTCATCATAGAAGCGGCATGTTTGGGGCTCTGACCCGGCTCTGACCCGTTTGCCTCTCTGGTTTTCTGGTAGGCTTGCCTCAGCTCCTTAAGTTTCACGCGGCACTGCTTCGGTTCCCTGTTATGGACTATGTCCTTCATGCCCTGGGAGATTTTGACAAAGATTTTGGCATTTCGAAAACTGGAACAGAGTTCTGATAGCATGGATTCCTCTCCCCATACAGCGATCAGATCCCATACCTCCCGTTCAGTCCACGCTGGAGCTCTTTTGCGATTCTGGGACTCCATCATGGTCACTTCTGGTGATGAGCTCTGCATGGTCACCTGCAGCTTCCCACGCTGGCCAAACAGGAAATGAGATTCAAAAGTTCGCGGTTCTTTTTCTGTCTACCTGGCCAGTGCATCCGAGTTGAGAGTGCTGTCCAGAGCAGTCACAATGGAGCACTCTGGGCTAGCTCCCAAAGGCCAATACCGTCGAATTGTGTCCACAGTACCCCAAATTCGAACCGGCAAGGCCAATTTAAGCGCTAATCCACTTGTCAGGGGTGGAGTAAGGAAATCGATTTTAAGAGCCCTTTAAGTCGAAAAAAGGGCTTCATCGTGTGGATGTGTGCAGGTTTATATCGATTTAACGCTGCTAAATTCGACCTAAAGTCCTAGTGTAGACCAGAGCTCAGAGACTAACAAATTTATTTGAGCATAAGCTTTCGTGAAGTGAGCTGTAGCTCATGAAAGCTTATGCTCAAATAAATTTGTTAGTCTCTAAGGTGCCACAAGTACTCCTTTTCTTTTTTTAAAAAAAATAGTATTTTTCAGTTCACCTAATACAAGTACTGTAGTGCAATCTCCATCATGAAAGTTGAACTTAGAAACATAGAATTATGTACAAAAAAACCTGCATTCAGAAATAAAATCATGTACAATTTTAGAGGCTGTAAGTCCATTCCGTCCTACTTCCTGTTCAGCCAATCGCTCAGAAAAACAAATTTGTTTACATTTGCAGGACATAATGCTGCCTGATTCTTGTTTACAATGTCACCTGAAAGCGGGAACTGCTCGATAACAATCCAAAGCAGAGCAGACCGATGAATGTTCATTTTCATTATCTGAGTCAGATGCCACCAGCAGAAGGCTGATTTTCTTTTTTTGGTGGTTCAGGTACTGTAGTTTCCACATCAGAGTGTTACTCTTTTAAGACTTCTGAAAGCATGCTCCAGACCTCATCCCTTTCAGATTTTGGAAGGCACTTCAGATTCTTAAACCTTGGGTCGAGTACTGTAGCTATCTTTAGAAATCTCACACTGGTACCTTCTTTGCGTTTGTCAAATCTGAAATGAAAGTGTTCTTAAAATGAACAATATGTGCTGGGTCATCATCCGAGACTGCTATAACGTGAAATATATGGCAGAATGTGGGTAAAACAGAGCAGGGGACATTCAATTCTCCCCCAAGGTGTTCATTCACAAATTTAATGAACACATTTTTTTAACGAGTGTCATCAGCATGGAAGCATGTCCTCTGGAATGGCGGCCAAAGCATGAAGGGGCATACGAATGTTTAGCGTATCTAGCACCTTGCAATGCCGGCTACAAAAGTGCCATGCGAATATCTGTTCTTACTTCAGGTGACATTGTAAATAATAAGCGGGCAGCATTATCTCCCAAAAATGTAAACAAACTTGTTTCTTTTAGCGTTTGGCTGAACAAGAAGTAGGACTGAGTGGACTTGTAGGCTCTAACGTTTTACATTGTTTTGTTTTTTAGTGCAGTTACATGACCAAAAAAATCTACATTTGTAAGTTGCACTTTCATGACAAAGAGATTGCACTATAGTACTTGTATGGGATGAATTGAAAAATACTATTTCTTTTGTTTATAATTTTTACAGTGCAACTATTTGTAATAAAAAATAATATACACTTTGATTTCAATTACAACACAGAATACAATATATATGAAAATGTAGAAAAACATCCAAAATATTTAATAAATTTCAATTGGTATTCTATTGTTTAATAGTGCAATTAAAACTGCGATTAAATTATTTTTTTGAGTTAATTGCAATTAATCAACAGCCCTAATTGGTACATAAATAACCCACTTTTCAGTTCAGTGGTCCAACCAAAAAATTGAACAAAATTACGCAAAACAAACATCTTTCCAAATTTTCATGGAACCAAAAATGTCAGAAAAAAATCATTTCGGGTTGAACAAAATGTTTATTTCTTTCCCTACATTTTTATTTGTAATAAAATTGAAAGACAGTTTGAAAGAAAGTTGAATCGAAAAGTTCAATCAAAAATGTTTTGTCCAGAATTTTTTGTTTTTTGTTTCACTGAAACAATTTAGTGAATTTGACCATCCAGGAGAAATGACTAGATGATCTCTTCAGGCTTTAAAATATGTGACTCTAATACATCAATTAGTTAAAAAGCAGACAAAAATTCCCAAAGCATGGAGGAAAGTAAAATGGAAGAAGAGGACAGACTACAACAAATTTGATTACATATAAGTAATTGTTCCTGGTTGCATGTCCTATCTTCTCCCATCCCAGGACAGCTATTCTATTCCAAGACCACAGTGGAAATGGCGAGAAATTCTGATGATAAATAAGGGAAACTGACTTGCCTGAGACATACTCTGAAATACTATCTGGACAAAATCTATTGCTGCAAAAGAGGATATCTCTACTCTAGATGGTAGTGACAGATGACAGTGTTAGGAAAGGAACAAATAGCAGTACTATAAATTTCATCTTTGCCCCAGCTCTTTCTGCCAGGAGACACTAATTTTTCAAATGAATTGGGATTCAGACACATATACACCAACCACCACCACCACAATGGCCCCAAGTCAATGGTATGGTAGAAACATTTATGCAAGATATATATAAATTATTACATTGATGCCATCCAAAGAATTCCAGTAAGAATAGCATTAAATACACTTAAGACATAGATCAGTAATATATCCATGCAGAGGTGAGACCTCCATGAAACTAATGCTTAACAGACCACTGAAAATATCCATGTGTATGAAACATAACAGAAATAGCCAATTATGCTCACATTTTGAACAGAGACCAAAAACACTGAAGTCAAGTAGTACGCACCTCAGAAGAGAAACTGTATAACCATTCACCTTTAGAAACGAAGGATATGGGTTGGATGAAATGACCAGTTCAAACCAAGAATAATTCCATTAAACTCTGTAGTACTGTGGGTATCACAAAGGAAAGGTTCCATAATTGTAGGAGGATCTAGGAGAATACTGCTTAGAAATGCATCTTATTTCAGGAGGTAAATTCACCACATAAAATAGAAATGATTGAAAGATGGTTTCCCAAAAAGGAGTCGGACGTATCTGAGAATTCCCTGATTGAGTGAAATTAAATGGTTTGTGTTATGCAGAAAGTCAGACTAGATTATTATAATGGCTCCTTTAGGCCTTCAAATCTATGAAATTCCTTTTGCTCAGGAAGAAAAGGAATACTTGTGGCACCTTAGAGACTAACAAATTTATTTGAGCATAAGCTTTCGTGAGCTACAGCTCACTTCATCGGATGCATTCAGTGGAAAATACAGTGGGGAGATTTATATACCCAGAGAACATGAAACAATGGATGTTACCATACACACTGTAACGAGAATGATCACTTAAGGTGAGCTATTACCAGCAGGAGAGCTGGGGAGAAAAACCTTCTGTAGTGATAATCAAGGTGGACCATTTCCAGCAGTTGACAAGAACGTCTGAGGAACAGTGGGGGGGGGGGGTGAGGGGGGAATAAACATGGGGAAATAGTTTTACTTTTTGTAATAACCCATCCACTCCCAGTCTTTATTCAAGCCTAAGTTAACTGTATCCAGTTTGCAAATTAATTCCAATTTCAGCAGTCTATCATTGGAGTCTGTTTTTGAAGTTTTTTTGTTGAAGAATTGCAACTTTTAGGTCTGTAATAGAGTGACCAAAGAGATTGAAGTGTTCTCTGACTGGTTTTTGAATGTTATATTTCTTGATGTCTGATTTGTGTCCATTTATTCTTTTACGTAGAGACTGTCCAGTTTGACCAATGTACATGGCAGAGGGGCATTGCTGGCACATGATGGCATATATCACATTGGTAGATGTGCAGGTGAACGAGCCTCTGATAGTGTGGCTGATGTTATTAGGCCCTATGATGGTGTCCCCTGAATAGACATGTGGACACAGTTGGCAACGGGGTTTGTTGCAAGGATAGGTTCCTGGGTTAGTGGTTCTGTTGTGTGGTTGCTGGTGAGTATTTGCTGCTGCTGGTAATAGCTCACCTTAAGTGATCACTCTCCTTACAGTGTGTATGGTAACATTGTTTACCATGTTTACCCATTGTTTCATGTTCTCTATGTATATAAATCTCCCCACTGTATTTTCCACTGAATGCGTCCGATGAAGTGAGCTGTAGCTCATGAAAGCTTATGCTCAAATAAATTTGTTAGTCTCTAAGGTGCCACAAGTACTCCTTTTCTTTTTGCGAATACAGACTAACATGGCTGCTACTCTGAAACCTGTCCTTTTGCTCAGAGGCTCCTAAGAAAGAAATTGACAAATGATTTAGAGAGTCACGCAGTAAAGCATCCAAGAAAGTCAGAGACAAATAAAACCACCTAGAAGGCTCATTGAAGAAAAGTGGAACTGTTAAAATGATGTATAGAATTTAAAAATAGTTGTTTTATTTATATTATACATTTTTATTGAAGCAAAGTTAGCTAATTGAGAGGTTTTTTTATATGCACTGGAATACTACAAGGGTATAGACAAACGATTGTTGTTTTAAGACAAAGTACTGACAAATGTCTTAATATTAAGTATTCCGAAAAGTCAGATATATCTCAATTATTAAAATGATGATTCTGGTGTTCTAGGGCACCATAAGATTTGAGGTCTGTGCCTTTAAGAATTGTCTGCTTAGTAAAATATCAATTGAGAGCCTAATTTCCTGTTGACTAAAAAGTTCTGTAGGTTATCTAATATCTAAACAGAGCAGACATCCTTACCCCATTCTATCAGTACATATTTAATATTTTTTTCTACTGTACAACAATAAATTGGGTGAGTTCTCTGACCCTTTTCATAATATGCTAAAGAACAACTTTACATTGGGCAATCCTGATCTGTTATTGATAGATTTTTTTTTAAAATACACCCAACACAATAGGCTTGGGTGATTGTACATTAATCTGTAAAACGATGTATAAAATACAATAGTCAAACTCAATACCTATAAATTAACCTAGGAGTTCTGCTATGCAAGAATCCTGAAATCATCCCACGCTCAGGGAAAAGCATGAACAAACGGATGAGCCAGACACCATATCCTGAATTTCAACAGGCTGCACAAGACCAACAGGGGAAATGAATCTCAGAGTGAAGAGGCCTCCACTGAGAATGCCCTACATTGGGAAGCTCAAATCCAGGGACTGTTATAGCACCAGAACTCTCCGCTGATCTCAGCTGTCGCTGGGGAGGAACGAAGGAGAGGTTCTCTCTGAGCAATGTCTCACTGGAAATGTCTTGAATTCTGTCCAGAATTAGAAGCCCAACTGTAGTCACTGGAGAGCTATTCACATTGTGGTTAAAACCATGGAGCAGATGGAAAACTGCATTCTGCATCATGCATCTTCTGAGTGGTCTTCTAGCATGACTCTATGTAGGGTTCGTTGAAACAATCTAATCTTGAGGTCACAAAGGCATGAATGACGCTGGCGGGGGAGGAGATGAAGAGAAATGGTTACCGTTGTCTTACCAAACTGTTGACAACTGCTATGTCTGACCACTGAAGCCACATCAGAATCCATGGAGCAGGAAACCATAAGCCCCCTCAGTCCACACACCATTCTGGCAAAGGATGTTCAAATGTATTAAACAAACACAAATCCCTCCTCTCACACTTCCCGGGAGCTTGCCACACTTTCTAGCCTCACCTCCATCTTTGTCTTGCCTCACCAACTTGCTGTTATAAAAGTCCATATATCCACCCAAAAGTGGGGAAATAAATATATCCTCACCTACTGGATAAAGGAACAGCAATTTCCACTGTGACGGATGTCATGCACACAGACTTATCTATAAAATCGAGGAGCCCTTTCTCAGCACTGAGGTGCTGCTGCTGTGACGGGCTCATTGAATTTCAGTTACCTAAAAGTACAGATTTTTAAAATGTTTTCTCCAAAATTCTCTCTTCTCTTTTCTGCTTTATTCTATTTTGTTTCTTCCTTAGTCAGAAAATGGAAGCTGTTGGTCCTTGAATGCTGAGCTTGTCCTCCCAATGAACACAATGCCAGGCCAGGGTGTAATTGAGAGAGAAGTTCAGGACTCACTTGATAAATCCAGGACCCTGAAAGGGCTGCTGGCACAATACAAGAAAAAAGGAAATGGGATAATGATGTGATAGGCTGCTATCAAATGACTCAATCACTGCTCCTTCACACATTGTATATGGAAATAAGGGAAGAGAGTCAATTGAAAGGTGTGGCTTTCCAGTGAGCACTCACTCTCTCTCACACATACCACACCCACATTTCCAAATTGCCACGGCTGTTTCAATTGGGATGATCAATGGATGTTCAAATAAGGGCAATAAAAAACAATTATGTGGCAGAATTTGGGGATTCCTGCGGCATCCACCACACTTTTAAAATAAAAGCACTTTATAGATGGCTCTTCCCCTTGATACTGATTTTGATGCATTCTCTGACATTTTGCATTCTTAGTAGTAACTTGCTCTAGTTTGTTGGGTTTTACATATATTCACCCACAATACTGAGTCCATGAGGTCTAACTCAGCTGAAACTGAGAAGAGAGAAAACCATATCCAGGCAAACACTGAACCTAGAAGACAAGAAATACAATTTTAATTGCTTCTGGTGCTGTGTTTGACCCTGGGGTCTAAGACATTTCTAAGATTAGGTCCTGAAGTCAGATAACCCAACAGATATAACTGAATTCACCCAAAAGGTGATGAAATGCTGGGGAGTGCTTCAGAAGCAGGGGAGAGGATCACTGAGAATTATAAATAAATACTGGTTTTGGATTTACACCCCAGGTTTTCCAGAGCAAGCAAGAGAAGGTGCTTTTCTTCCAAAGAACAGGTGAATTCCTGCATTGTCCGCATTTCTGAGTGAGCAATGCTGAGAAAGAATCTAACAGCTACTAACTCCTTTCAACCCTTCCTGCAGGAGCTAGGTGCAGGGGTGGATTAGGATTTTGTGACACCCCGGGCCAGAGCAAGTGGGGGCCCCTCCCCACCCCTTCTGCCTGCAGTCCGTCCTGCCTCCCTTCCCGGCACTCCTGCCAGGGAGCGCGGTCAGAGCCCGGGGGCTTGCCCCGCTCAGTCCACCCACCCCCCATGCTGGGCGGGTGGAGTGGGGCAAGTCCCCACCACAAATGGAGCCCCAGGTGGGTGGAGAGGGTCGCGGGGACACCCATTTTTCCAGGGCCCCCTTGGCACGGGCCACGTTGGCCCAGTGACTAATCTGCCACTAGCTAGGTGAACACATGGAAATTACTGATTTTTTCATAATATCTTTCAAATACTTTCATTTAAAATACTGACTTTCTGAGGGTCTTGTTTCAATAAATATTTTATCAAATTTATATTAAAGAAAACAAATAAATGAATTAAACTAAAGTTACAAGTAGTAATATTCACTCAGCCAAAAAATGGCTTCCTTCACACTCTCCTGGTCAGAGATGGATTTTAAAACTCACACCACAATCAGCCTCCTGGGACTCTGGAATCTTTCATTTAAGAAATATTCCAAAAAGGAGGTGCACCTCTGACACGTGAGAATATACTACAGGGAGATGAGAACTGTGCACGTATACAATAAGCAAATCAGAAGATTAAATTTTAAATAAATTTTTTCAGCCACTTCCACATGCTTTTTGTGTTTGCTTCCCATAAGGATTCATGCAACTGAATTATGCTTGTGAAAAGCAAACGTTAGGTTGCACGCTCAAATACTTTAACACTGAATTATGAATTAATTTATGCTAGAAATTTGATTTGGGACTGAACCTACAAAGTGCTGCTTGACTATTGAAGTTAGTCATATCTTTTAAACATGCCTCGTTTTAGTCCCGACATTACCTAGCATTTCACGCAAATATAGTATCCCTTCACTCTTATTGCTGCAAGTTAGAAACAAAGAATGACAAAACTGATGTTATAGAAAGTTCACACAGTGCTTTGAAGATGTAAAGTCTATAGATATCTTAGGTATTCATATGATCCCCCATTACCGTAACAGCTATGCCCCTCACAATACCCTCAAAATACCCCTATGAGGTAGGGAAGTGCAGTCATCCCCATTGTTCTGATGCTCAGAGACTACACTGCAATCAGAGGGGTTGTAGACATTCCTGAGCTAGCTTTACTATAACGAGCTTGGGTACCACAGCAGTGAAGACATGGAGGCATGGGCTAGTTGACTGTGTACGTTCCCAGGCTCCCTGTTGGGCTTATACTCAGGGGGCTAAACCTGCTGCAGGTCATGGTGCCATGGCGTCACTGCTAGCTCAGTAATGTCTGCACATGCTGCAATCCTACCTGTGTGTGTGCTGCAGACACACCCTCAATGACTTGCCTAAAGTCACACAGGATGTCTGTGATTAAGTTCAATTCTCTGCACTCACTCCCACTGCCGTGGCTGCTGCCCTAACCATTAGGCAATACTTCTGCTCTAACGTATCATACAAGTGCCAGGCGTCATTCATGTATTTGTTGTGTATAAACACGTGAGGGGTAAATGTGCACATAAGGGGATGCGTGTCTGCACGTCTGTTAAGGATATATCTTGTAAGTGCTGAATCTTTCAGGTGACAAGGTGTCTCTCTGAGCCACAACCCTGGTAGTGGACAATGTGGATGGCTCCTTATGCACATGCAGCTCTGGGCACAGCTCTGCCCTGTTTGCTTAAAGCCTTTCAGAACTGAGTTGAGCTTCCTGATTTCTCTTATGCCTGTACCTAATGTAACAGGTTTTGAGGGTGGACAAATTTGTACTGCTTATTCTCCTCTACACCCCTTAATCAATATGCAGTACTACAAAGGCATAACAAATCAAAAGACTGTGTGTACACAATAGTAATGAAAACAAAGGAACAGCCATAATACACACATAAACATAAAGCTATGGGTCTCAGCAAAACCAGAATTTTTCTAACCAATATTTCCCGGTTTAGACATGGGAGCATCTCAGATAAATCTCTTTTTACTAACTGACCCCACCATGCTCAGACCTTCTACATTTATGACAGCATTGTGTGTCATTGCAGCATTGCAGGATTTATGAATTTCTGTATCTACCCTTCTTTTAAAGAGCTCACCCACTGAGTTGAAATCCCTAATAAAACCTACACACTCTATGGTATATTTCTCTCAGACAGTTTAATTTCATCTGTATGACAGCCTCCATTCCAGAATTTAGCCCAAAAGATTTTAAAAACCCCTACATCCTAGTGAGTTACCATGACAACTCCTGTATGTGACCTTCAGAATGTCAGATGCAGGTCCTAATTACACCTAACAAATGCAACTGCATCACAAAGAGAAATAGTTAAAGTCTCATAAAATATGTTTATATCTGAGAAAGAAAATTTCAAAAAAAGGTTATTTAGTCACTGAATTCAATAGTTTATAGGATTCATTATAAACCATCAGATACAAAAAGCTCAAGACTGTTGTACCAGTAAAATAGTCCCATTCAGAGCTGTAATTCACATAATGAAGTTGTGATTAAATCCGTGCATTAATCTTTTTACACATTTACTTTAGAAAGGATATGAACAATAAAAACTGCCCCTTTAAGAGCAATTTACTTACAACCAGATCCCTGCACCTGCAGGTGGTGTCCATGAGCACTATTATCCAGTTATGCAGTCATTTATATAGTAGGTGAGTGTCCCCTATCTATCCATTACCCCAAGATACACAGCCATTCCTTGTTACAATTTAAATTTGATTTAAAACCTTTTGAATTGCCTCATATTTATCTACTCATTTCATCAGATAAATACTGGAGCAATGACAGAAGGGTGACAGAGTTTGTTCCTTTATGATTTACAGATAATCCCAAACTGCAGTGATCTATCTCAAAACCCTGGTGGGGAACCTTGGCATGGTGGTATTAATGCAGATGAATTCTTGCCTTCATTCCCTGGTGTACTTTTTCCTCAGTAACTCATCCCTTCCGGACACCTGTTGTTCCTCAACTATTACTCCCAAGATGTTGGTGAACTTCTTAGTGGAGAAAAAAGCCATTTTCTTCTCTGGCTGTATTACATAGTTTGTTTTCCTGTGTAGCTGTGCAAACTTCAGAGTGCCTCCTTTTTGTGGCAACGTCATACAACCCTTATGCAGCGCTAAATAACCCACTGCTTTATAGAATGGCCATATCCAGCTGACTGTATCAAGCTGGTAATCAGTTTGTGTATCATTGGATGCCTCCATGCCATGCTGCATATGAGTGGTATTTTTAATTGAGATTATCTTTCTGTGGCTCCTCACACTCAATGGTCTCTTCAGGGATATCTGACACTTCCATCAACAAACTAATTATTTTTATCTTTGGTGGCCCGATTCAGGTCTTCACTATTTCTACCATCCTTGTCTCTTACATTTACATCCTCCCCACCACCCTGGGAATGAAATCAGCAGAGGAGAGATGGAAAGCTTTTTCCACCCATGCAACAGACCTGCTCTCTGTTTCACTCTTTGTGTACATACAACTGAGATCCAGCTACTCACTGGATTGTGACCTGGTGGGCTTTTATACGATCCTAATCCCTGTTGAGCCCTTTCATTTACTGCCTGAGAAACAGGTGAAAGAGGCCATGAGCAAAGTGAGAGAAATATTTTTCCAATGAAAGAAGTCAGGTTTTTTAAAAAAATTATTAACTTCCTCATAAAATTATCCATAAAGTAATGAAATAGTTAAAAAAAAAAAGATAGTCTCTAGTTAAAATATTCAGCACTTATTTATCAAAGATTCGCAAGAGGACCCAGGCTTTCAGAACATTCCTGATACTGGAAACATTTAATCTGTCCATCGAAAACTCTGTTTTAAAGGAGCATAATGAGGGATTATTTGGAAACGATGCTTTCATGGCACTTGTGTGAAAATGGTGCTAAAACCCCCAAACAGGTAAAAAAGCCTAGTTTCCCTTCACAATGCCAAGAACTTGAATTATTTTAGGCCACATTTTGTTCTTTCAGATGCTCAGAAAAGGAGACAGAGTGACAATCCTGGGACTGAAAGCCCTTTTTTTAATGCACAGAAATGTTCCAGAGCAGTAGTGACTGTGCAGACATCCATGTGTATGAATCATCTTCAGGGTGAACAATTTGTGGGGGAGGAGGCTTAGTAGGAGGGTAATACAGTCTTCACATTGATTCAGTCCTTGACATCTGTGCTCACAGAACCAATTAAGATAGCAACAAGGGAGACATGTCCACTGGAAACTGGGCTGAAAGGCCAACCCATGTAACATATACTGTTAAAAGGGCATTAGACTTTGGTTACTATAAGCCTGGGCTGGTGAGGCTAGTTTCTTCTAGGTAAGCTTGAGGAATTTGTAGGAAAATTAAGACTAGATGGGAGAGAGACTTGGAGGAAATAGTATACAAGAGATGAATGAGGAACATCCTGAATAGATATTTGAGCAAATAAAAACACTCTACAGAACAAAAGGCCCACTTTAAAAACGTTAATAGAAAATACTACGTGGCACATGAGCAGCTGCATTAAACTAGAAATAAACATCAAAAGATTTACAAAATGTGGGGCTCCAAAAGCTGCTTTCTGATGTGGGGATAGCGAGTAATGTGGGGTACTTGAAGTGAGGATAGTGAGTAATCCAGAACTTCCTTGATCAGGTGACAGGACTTTTGGAACCCATGCTGCAGATCTGGTATTTGCATTTGTCACAAATGGATCGGATCGGTTCAGCAGATATATTAAAGGTTAAGGTGTTGCCCTAACTAGATGGTGACTATGAAGAGAGCATGATGCCACACAAGGTAAAAGCATGATACCATGAGCAAGAGACTAACTGAAAGAACTTGATGCATGCATGTACATCCACCAGGAAGTACAAAATCAGAGGCTCTCCAAAATTATTAATAAATATTTACATTACAGTGCCATGAGGTCCTAATGAGGATTGGATCTCCATTATGCTAGACACTGTACAAACACATCAGAAGATATGGTCTGAAATTGGCAACATTTTGAAAAGGAGAAGTAACTTTTGACCTTCTTTGTGACTCTCTAAAATACCTTTCATGAAGGTGAGCTCACTGAAATCTAAACCTTTGTTTTTCACTGTTGCTGACCGTTTTAACCTGCTGCCTTCCATGTACAGATGCCTGATAGCACAGCTGCAGCATCAGCGGGGCTGGACTATTATGTTGCTGGGAGAATCAGAAGAAGCGGCCAAGTATCTAGAACCATCAACTGAGACAGTCGATGCAAGTCAGAGAAAATGAGGTGCTCATTTTATCCAGCCTTAATTCCACAAAAACACTTAAAAATCATTGCATCCCTCTGGGTTTATTAATATCTTAAACTATCCTGATCTTTTTCAGAGAATGTTAGTTCTCCAAATTTACAAGTTTTGCTTTCACTGTTTAGGCATGTATATTGCTCATTGTATGTATAATAGTTTTATGCTCTGATAAATATTGATTTGTCTCTGACCTTGCTGCTGAACACAAGTGAAGGACTGAAGTCTCTCATGGGTTCCATCCTTGGGGTACAGTATTAATTAAGTGTAAACACACAACCAGATATTTTCATCCTCATTCTCAAAATGAATGTTTTCTAAACCTCCAACGCTCCTTTTCTCTCACCACAGGTGGGAACAATAAAGTCTTACACTTTTCTGACTTTGCAGCCATTACATTTGTTTTTAAGTTGTACAAGTAAAGAAACGCTTTTAACATTGTAGGGAGAGTTTGCAGTATTGCCAACCTCGAGCATTGAAATAACACTAGTCAGACCCCAAAACATCATTAGATTGGTTTAAAAACTAGATGTAGAAAACCAAACGAACAGGTAGGTTAGGATTAAAATTCAAAATGATCTTGATAAACTGGAGAAATGGTCTGAAGGAAATAGGAAGAAATTCAATAAAGACAAATGCAAAAGTACTCCACTTCACATAAGAACATAAGAATGGCCATACTGGGTCAGACCAAAGGTCCATCCAGCCCAGTATCCTGTCTACCGACAGTGGCCAATGCCAGGTGCCCCAGAGGGTGTGAACTTAACAGGTCCTGATCAAGTGCTCTCTCTCCTGCCATCCATCTCTACCCTCTGACAAACAGAGGCTAGGGACACCATTCCTTACCCATCCTGGCTAATAGCCATTAATGGACTTAACCTCCATGAATTTATCCAGTTCTCTTTTAAACCCTGTTATAGTCCTAGCCTTCACAACCTCCTCAGGCAAGGAGTTCAAGGAGTTCAGGTTGACTGTGCGCTGAGTGAAGAAGAACTTCCTTTTATTTGTTTTAAACCTGCTGCCCATTAATTTCATTTGGTGGCCTCTAGTTCTTATATTATGGGAACAAGTAAATAACTTTTCCTTATTCAATTTCTCCACACCACTCATGATTTTATATACCTCTATCATATCCCCCCTTAGTCTCCTCTTTTCCAAGCTGAAAAGTCCTAGTCTCTTTAATCTCTCCTCATATGGGACCCGTTCCAAACCCCTAATCATTTTAGTTGCCCTCTTCTGAACCTTTTCTTATGCCAGTATATCTTCTTTGAGATGAGGGGACCACATCTGTATGCAGTATTCAAGATGAGGGCGTACCATGGATTTATATAAGGGCAATAAGATATTCTCTTATTCTCTATCCCTTTTTTAATGATTCCTAATATCCCGTTTGCTTTTTTGACTGCCACTGCACACTGCGTGGACGTCTTCAGAGAACTATCCACAATGACTCCAAGATCTTACAAAGGAACAATCAGTTGCACACACACAAAACAGGAAATGAGTGTCTAGGAAGGAGTACTGCAGAAAGGGATCTGGTGATCATAGTGGATCACAAGCTAAATAGGAGTCAACGGTGTAACACTTGCAAAAAACCCAAACATTCTGGGATGAATTAGCAGGAGTGTTGTAAGCAAGACAGGAGAAGGAATTCTTCTGCTCCACTCTGTGCTGATTAAGCATGAAATGGAGTATTGTGTCCAGTTCTGGATGCCACATTTCAGGAAAGATGTGGACAAATTGGAGAAAGTCCAGAGAAGAGCAACAAAAATGATAAAGAAAACATGACTTCTGAGGGAAGATTGAAAAAATTGGATTTGTTTAGTCTGGAAGAGAATACTGAGAGGAGACGTGATCAAAGCTTTCAAGTACATAGAAAGTTTTTAAAAGGAGAAGGGAGAAAAATTTTTCTTCTTAACCTCTGAGGATAGGACAAGAAGCAATGGGCTTAAATTGCAGCAAGGGCGGTTTAGGTTAGACATTAGGAAAAACTTCCTGTCCGGGTTGTTAAGCACTGGAATAAATTGTCTAGGGAGTTTGTGGAATCTCCATCATTGAAGATTTTTAAGAGCAGGTTAGACAAACACCTGTCAGGGATGGTCTAGATAATACTTAGTCCTGCCATGAGTGCAGGGGACTGGACTAGATGACCTCTTGAGGTCCATTTAGTCCTACACTTCTATGATTATTTTTCTTTTCCTTCTGGTTTTTGAGCCTTTAAAGAATACGTAGGTCATGTTTTCATGTTTGTCTACAACCATGAGGCTAGAAATTTACCTTTTCTTAAAAAATGAAAGCTGAGATTTTTCGTATAATCAAGTGCCTCCAGAAACTGGGGCTTTGAAAAACAGTAACATCGCAAGACTCGTGATAAAATGACATGTGCTGGCACCACTGCACTTGTACTGTCAAGGTTCCTTCCCCACTCTGAACTCTAGGGTACAGATGTGGGGACCTGCATGAAAAAACCCCTAAGCTTATTTTTACCAGCTTAGATTAAAACTTCCCCAAGGTACAAACTATTGTACCGTTTGTCCCTGGACTTTATTGCTGCCACCACCAAGCGTCTAACAAATATAAAAGGGAAAGAGCCCACTTGGAAACGTCTTTCCCCCAAAAATCCCCCCAAGCCCTACACCCCCTTTCCTGGGGAAGGCTTGATAAAAATCCTCACCAATTTGCATAGGTGAACACAGACCCAAACCCTTGGATCTTAAGAACAATGAAAAAGCAATCAGGTTCTTAAAAGAAGAATTTTAATTAAAGAAAAAGTAAAAGAATCACCTCTGTAAAATCAGGACGGTAAATACCTTACAGGGTAATCAGATTCAAAACAGAGAATCCCTCTAGGCAAAACCTGAAGTCACAAAAAGACACAAAACCAGGAATATACTTTCCATTCAGAACAACTTATTTTATCAGCCATTTAAACAAAACAGAATCTAATGCATATCTAACTAGATTGCTTACTGACTTTTTACAGGAGTTCTGACCTGCATTCCTGCTCTGGTCCCGGCAAAAACAACCCAGACAGAGAGAACCCTTTGTTTCCCCCCCATCCAGCTTTGAAAGTATCTTGTCTCCTCATTGGTCATTTTGGGTCAGGTGCCAGCGAGGTTATCTTAGCTTCTTAACCCTTTACAGGTGAAAGGTTTTTCCCTCTGGCCAGGAGGGATTTAAAGGTGTTTACCCTTCCCTTTATATTTATGACAGAAGGTTTGAATAATCTTCATGTAAACATCCAAACTCTCAACTGCTTATTCAACCCAAACTTCTCCCCCTCTTGAAGTTCACCCACCTCCACATTTAAAATTAACAATAACTTAAATCCCTGGATGTCAAACTGAATATTGAACCTTCAGATATGTAAGAAGCCCTTTAGAAAACAACTACTGTTTAATAGGAAGTTCTGAAAAATGGATATTTAGAAACATTGCTGCATTTATCTTTCACATTATATTATTTTCTAGGGATTCTTGGGGCTAAGTGAAGCTGCAATGGCAAAAGTAACTTAAAACACACCTATTTTCTATTTTTCCTAAGAATTAGGAGACCTACAGTAGTGACTTACGAAGTTCTCCCATGGAGGACAAGGCATATTAATCTATATACAATATATTCAAGTTAAGAGGAAACAAGAGTATCATACTGGTATATATATTTCAAAGAGATATATTTGTACATTTTGTACCCAATTAATTGGTTGTATGCCCTATACTAAGCTTTTTAACCTACCCCCCATGAGATGGTGGACCAGGAAGAGTCAGAAAGTTTCACACTAATGCGCCACTTGAAGAAAAGCCTTGGAATTTTTTTTTTTAAATAAGCATTTAAAACTGGCTTGGGTGGAGGGGGAGTGTGAAGTGGAATTTTATCTTAAAGTATTTTTGAAAAAAGACTCACAAATATGTATATCAAACATTATCTTATAATATGAAATGGCACAAGTTATTCATCTCCAGAAACACGGGCTTATAATAGAAACACCATGTGCTCTAGCTAGCGCCCCTGGTGTGAGCAGTCACAGCACATCACCTCAGTGCTCTAAAATCTTTGCTTCCATCATCAGGGGTTCATGTATAAATAGGTTAACAATGGCATCAAAATAATGGAAGAGAAGGCTTTATTTTATTAAGCCTTTATTAAGAGCAGAATTTATTTTAAATATGCTGTACGGGTTCTTTAGTTCAAAACTAAACAAACACTTTGTTCTGTTAAATCTCTTATTACAAAAATACGCTATTCTAAGGTAATAGCATAAAACAGCAGTATTTCTACTGTAAGCTGTTGGACTTAGAAAAATTGTTCTAGAATACCTTGTTTTATATCTTTTAAATAAGGCAAAATATGGACTCCATTCCCCAGTCTTTATATGAGCAAAGCTGTCATGGGATTCAAGAGGCTTTTCCATGGTCCCCAATCACCACAATATCTCAGCATTTCAGTAAACCTAATGAATTTATTCCCTGCAAGGTAGACAAGTACTATTTGGATTTCACAGCTGAGGAATCAGTGAACACAAATTCACAGGGAAAGCATCAAAGAGGTTACTCTTTGCCAGCTCTTCAGAGTTTTGGGAATTCAAAAGAAGGGGGTATTTTCAAAATAGATTGCGGGAAGCTCATGTTTTTTGGAAATATGCTCTCATTTCTGGCTGCCCAAGGTGTCTGGGTGCCCAGGTGGAGCCGAGTGCCCCACAGTGGAATACGTTTACTTAAAAAATTGGGCAATGGGGAAAATGCATTTTCTTATCCTCCCCCACTCTCGGACACTCATTCTTTCCTGCCACCAGCTACAAGGTTCCCACACCACAGGTTACTTTCTCCTCACTTCCCTTAAAAACAAACAAACAAACAAACAAAAAAAAACCCCCATCACTTACTTTGGCTTCCTCTCTCTCTTCTCATATGCTGTCATCTTGGATCAGCTCCCATAATGTGTTGCAACAGCTTTCAGAAAGCATACCAATTTTCCATCCTCTCCTCTTCCCCTTACAGACTTCATGACTCTCCCCATATTACTCTGCCTTCCAAAAAACCCTAGTGTCTCCTCCAAGACCTCTCTGTAGACTCTCCTCCCCACAAATCCCAGTCTGTTCTCTACCAAACCCCTCTCACTTTCTCCTTTCCCAACCTCACCTCATTCTCTGTTTCCCCTAAATCTCCATTGTCTCTAAAGATCCCCAGTCCCTCCTCTCCCAGTCCACCCCACTGACATCTCTTTTCCCTTTCCAAACTCCCTCCACCTTCTCTTCTCCCTCTCCCCAAATTCCCCAGCCTCTCTTCCCTCTCCTCCAAGGTCCCTCCCTCTCCATTTTTACCTCTGTTCTCTTCACTTTCTTCTATTGCACTTATTCCCACAGTACTCCTCCTTCCTCCCAAATCCCTCCACTCCCTCCTCCCTAAACCTCTCTCATTCCTCTTCACCCCCAATTTCTTCTACTTCTCTCAATAACTCCTCTTCAAATCCTCTAGTCTCTGCTCCCTCATCCCAAATCTCCCTCCAGTCCCTGCCCCCCATTACCCCTCCACCCCTGGCACCTATTTACTACTCCTTGATTCACTCCCTTTCTCCCTTGTCCCTTATTGCTGATGTCCCCCATCTCCTCCAGTGCTACCCTTTCCCTCTGTCATGCCCCTTCAAGGTCAACAATCTGCCCAGCCTGGTGTCCCCATTACTCCTGTCCTCCAAATATTCCCAGCAAGTATCCTGGGCATCAGTGCTAACTCCCTGTCACCCTACCCTGCAGGTCTATTCGCTTATCCCAGCCCCCGCCCTCCTCTACCACCCTCAGAATTCCCCCATCACTCTCCTCTGGAGCCCTTACTTCCCTCCCACTCTCCCCAAGTCCCCCTGGCATTCCCCTACTTCCCTCAAGCCCACCTGCATCTCCCTCTCTCTTGCAGCCAACTTCCCCTTTGCTGGTCTCTCTCTGCCACTCCTCACTCTGCAGATGTTATTTTCCATGATCTGTCAGCCCCTGATGTCTGCCTTTAAAGAGCAAATGGGGGAAGAGGAAGGAGTTGCTGCTCTTCCATGGTCAGCCAGGAGTTGCTCACCCACCGGCCTTCTGCAGAGCAAGAAGAGGAGCAGCCCAGGCAAGGAAGGAGTCACAGCTGTGGCCTCTGCCTGTCCAGCAGAGGGACAGAGTAGCCCCTACTGGCAGGGGGACTAGCTGCAGCTATATCCTGCCTATTGAGCCTAACGAAACAGGAGAGAGTGATGGTGGCAAGAAAAGGAAAAGGGTGTGTGCTGAGCATGGTTACACAAAGCAGCCTCATTCTTTTTTCCTCAGCTTTGCCTTCTCTCTTTCCTCCCCTCCACAGACAGACAAACATGGGGAGAGGAAAGAAGACAAAGCCATACACACCCCCTCCTCCCACCTGAAAGTCAGAGGAGTTGCCCCTTATGACAATACCCAAGGAGATCAGCCTTGGAATTTTCAAAACTATGGTCCCCTAGTCAGCCGGTGTTGGTCTCCCTAATTCTTAGCATCACAGTTTCCACATCCAAAGGGAATTGAGTTACTTCAATAATCCCTGCATATGATGGATACCTGTTGCCTACTAGCAGAGCAGAAATACCTTATCAGCACCTGAACCAGTAGAAAAGCTTCAGAAGTACATGGAGAATAGCAATGATGTTATTTGCTATGCAACAAAAGGGCCAGTTGCTCCCCCACCGCGAATTTTCATAGGTCTATATGCTCCATTATTCCTTCCACTGTATGTGCCCCCCCCCGACTTTGCAGGATATAATATAATCACATATAGTGTTCTATATGCTGACTCAACTTTGCCCTTCACACCCCTTCCCCCAAATTTTTCTGAAATGACACTTGTGGAGGAAGTGTCCTTACATAACCAATGGGTACAGAGTGGGTGTGTCCATGTGAGACTCTGGTTTGCCTGTGGAGCTATGAGGGCTGGACAGCACAGTGGCTCAATACCACAGAGGAGTCCAAGTCTTGCTGTCTTTGTAAACAACATGTCTTTCATAGTATTCAAAGGACAACAGGTTATGACGACAAACCAGACCGCATACATACCTTGCAACAGAGCAAGGAAAGGATTTTGCTCACTTGCTAGGAGCCTAACTGCAAAGGAGCAAAATCAGGAAAAATGAATGTCAGTGATTTAAAAATAATAATCAGTGTTTTCACAATAATTATCTAATAACTCCTCTGTGACTTACCTCTTTGTGATTAGGAGTTGCTAATCACAGTGCTGGCCAATGAATGCCCTGAGTATAGGTGTAAGCAAAAGGTGATGGAAGGATATGAGTGCCCAGCAATGGGCAGGATTTTTTAAAATATTAATTCAAATTTCCTGGTTGCTCAGGGCTGGACAGAAATCCCTACTAGAGCTATAGTAGCACATGTAAACAGACAGTTTACATATGCTAATGAGGCATGGACATCCTCATGGTGAACAGTGTAAAAGTAGGCTATTTTCAGACAATAATAGTGTGTGTCCAAACATGCAAGATGGTGGTAGCAGTAGCTTCTGGTGCAGGCACAGGTGAGAAGGGAAATGGCAAAGAAAATAAGGGGGTTCTAGGAAAGCCCCACTACAGAACCCAGAAACGGACATCTTATTACAGAAATGACCATACTCAAGATGGAGCTGCTATGTAAGCTCTTCAGAATCCCTTCTGCCAAGAATAAAAAGACTGTGGCTCAGATTGTAAACTGCATAAATGCTGGGTGGCAGAATGAGGAACAGTGGTATACTTGAGAGTGTTTAGCCACTACAGCCATGGAAACCGAAGCATCTCTGCATAATGTGTAGTTATTCCTGGGATAGGTATGTTTCCTATTTTTTCAGGCTGTATATCTCCCCTTGGTCCATTCAGAGGTAGGTGTGCTATCTACTGTGCTCAGTACAGATAGGAAGTCTGCCCTGGCATAGAATTCCCACATAATTTGGTTGCTCCCAAGTTATCAGGGCGCATAGTGCCTTCAGCACTCCAAGGGGGAGGGGTAGAGGCACAGTGGAGAAGATGGACACTCAAAGAGTAGCAGTTTCAGAAACTGTTCCAGATACTCAAAAGTTAATCCTTTGAATGCCCAAATCCCACGAAACCCCATGAGCACTAAAATTGCTGTCGTGCCTAGCCAAGCTTTTCAAAATATGTTAGCCTAAATAACTTACCAAGATCACACAGTAAGTCTGTAGCAGAGTCAACTTCCAGACCCCAGATCTGTCCAAATCCTGTCCAATGTTATAACTACAATGCCATCATTCAGCATTATGGGAGTTTTATCTTCATAAATACTGCAGGATTCATTTTTTCTATTTAAAAATATATGTCTGTTACTAAAAATCTATGGGCACATATAAAAAATTGAACATAATATAGGACTTCTGTAACTCATTGGGCCTTTTTCATCTTAACTAGCTTTTAAGAGCAGAAGGTGCAATCCTTCTAGAATGCCAAGAACCCTCAACTCTCACAGATTTCAATAGGAATTGAGGGTGTCCAGGATCATGCTCAGAGAGAAAGGACAACCGAGATTAGAATCTGGACAATACTGTATAGTGACGAATCAATTATTGTACAAAAAGAACATGAGACCATTTAAAACAACCAAATCTTTTAATTAGAAAGCAACAAACATGCAAATAGCAGGTATAGAAATTTATTTGAACCAATGTTTTTGCTCTAATGAAAGTTATTTTTAAACATTGATCCAAGCTCCCACGTTTGCAGGTTAAGGAAAATATTGCACTTTGCATCTTCTAGCACCCCTCAGACATGGCAAAACGTTTTAAAAACATTTTTGCTTATTTTACTTGCACACTCTCCCAAAGTCATGCACACAGTCGTTCAGAAACAAAATGTTGGGTTATCCAAAAGCAAAACCTTAAAATTGCACTAAAGCTCTGTAAGGAAAAATATAATTAATGTCTTATATAAATTCCGTAACGTCTAGGTGCTCGCACAGAAGAGCCAATTACTCTTCATCTTCATTTTCATTCTCTTGACCAGACCCTTCTGACCTGTCACCCTCCAACCGGTCTGCAAGACACAAGGAAGATTTAATAAGGACACATCTTTAAAAGTAAATTTTCAGCTAACATTTATGATACAATGCATCAACTGGCTACTACCCAAAGCATAGTGCCTATGTATTATGCTGACGGAACCATCTGAAATGCATAAGGTAGACTGAGAGCACATACTAAATGGAAAAGTTGCAACAACAACACAAGAGACAAGGGACAGTAAAAGAAAATGCCTAGAAATTGTGAGCACCAATGTGATGAACTAGGCAGCAGCTCACTCATGGTCAGCACAGAAGAGATGGGTTTGAGCAGAGTTTTAAAAAACAGATGGGGAGTCAATGAAGTGTGCAGCCTGTTTGAGAGAGTTGGAACTGAGAGGGTATTTTAAAGAACAGTTGTAACCAGAAATATGCATTGGTCAGAAAACTGGGGAAAATGCTGTCAGTCACTGTATGCATCAGAAGAGACATCTGTTGAGTAGCAGTTTAAAGAAAGAGGAAAATTAAATGGAGAAGCATGAGGGAGGGAGCATGACTGGCAACTCATACAGTGTGACTAGCCAATCACTTCTACAATAAAACAGTATTAGTGTCAGAAATATCATTACTGAAGTGTGGAGCAGTTCTTTCCTTGGAATAGAATACACCAAGGAGCAAATAAAAAATGGATAAATAAATATTTAGCATCTAAAACACACATCTAGAGACTCTTAAAAAGGAGAGAAACAAACAGCATTTGAGGGTGGTATGTAAATCTCCCTATAAAACACTCAGCTTAAGTGACAATGCTAGACAAGATTTATGAATGGCATAAATAGTCTGTACAGAAGCTGCTCTGAAATCCTCCTACCTGCTCTTATATGATTCAACGATGCCAGCATTCGTAACATGAAAGAAGCTGGAACAGTAATTGTGTTTCTGGTCTCTTCCAGCATTAATTCATTACGAGTTATAACCTGTAGTGATTTAAAAAAAAATCACTAATTAAAGCATCACTAACTACAAACTACTCCTGATGCAATACAGTTTGTACTTTATACAGTATTTAATACACTGTGTCCAAAAATGCTATACCAAGTTAAAAATGACAAAAGAGCAGACCCTAGCATGTATTATAAATTGTGCTGTAAGTGTACTGTATTATGAGAAAAGTCAGTCATAAGAGCAATTTTTTAATCCAGATAGTATGGTAGTACTTATAACAAAATCATCATTGTGCTGTCTGAATTCCTGACAGAGATTTAGTAGTACGGGAAATGAAGAAAAATAGCTTTCAAGATAAGATGTGAAGACAGAAGTGATAATGTTGCAGATGTCAATAACTGCAGAGAACAAAGCTCTCCCACCAACAATAGCTAAGAAGATGGGAAGGAACAGAAATGATGTTCCCACTCCTACTCCCATGCTCCTGAAAACCTTTGGAGAAAATTTTAGGGACATGTAGAGCTACTGCAGTACAAGTTCATTCACTGTAAATAGCTCTCTCCTCCTTCTCCAACTGACTCCTGTGTCTATAAAACCCAGCCGCCGCCTCTCTGCTCATAATTTAGTTAATTCCTCCAAAGAAAAAAAAATGCTATATAGCAAGTATGTTGAGCTCCTCTTTCACTCTCCCTCCCCACAACCATTTCTTGTCCACCTTTTCACCTTGCTCTGAATCTGACCTCCACCCTGATCCAGCTCCTGACCTTAGGGTACTCTCTCTGGTATTAATAAACCTTAACCCCATTTGTCTCTCCAGCTATTGCCCTATCTTTTTTTATCCCCTTTGCCTCCTTAAATGCAGTATTTCCACTGGCTTCTCTCTCTCTCTCTCCCCCTCAACCCCCCAACATCTCCTGGCAACCTATTTTCTCGTCTTTACACTGAAACTGCTTTTACTAAAGACACCAATGACCTACTCCTAGACAAGTCTAAGAATCCCTTCTCTATTCTCATTTTCTATTCACCAACCACTTTGATGGTCAGTCACTCCCATCTCCTCTTCAACTCACTCATTCTTGGGCTTTCCTGACTCTGTCCTGTCCTGGTTTTACTGCTACCTCTCCAACTGCACCTTCATCCCTCCTCCTCCTCCCTCTGACACTGTCTCAGGATTCTGCTCCCTTATCTTTTTCTGCTGGGTGATCTCATCTGCTTTCATGGTTTCAGCTACTGTATCCATGTTGAAGTTTCCCAAGTGTCCTCCCTGACCTTTCCCCTTCCATTCAGTCTTGGATTTCAGACATCTCATCTTGGATGCCCTCAACCAAATAAATTTACATGGTGAAAACTGAACTCCTCAGCTTTCCTCCTAAGCCCCAACCTGTCCCTCAGGGATATTAATTCAAAAATTGATATATTTGGCACAATAAACTTGTAAAAATCTACAACTGGCAGAAAATATGTTTTCTGGTTGGACACAATATGCTTAAAATTATTTCTCCTTCACAAACAGACTTAATGCTAACCAAAACGCTGCAATTTTGGTGTTTAGCATGCTGCTTAAACATTGTTAAGTGATTATTAGGTCAGAAACAGAATACTTTTTACACGATTTACCTTTATGTATGCTGCCAAGGTTCCTTCCCCACTCTGAACTCTAGGGTACAGATGTGGGGACCTGCATGAAAACCTCCTAAGCTTATTTTTACCAGCTTAGGTTAAAACTTCCCCAAGGTACAAACTATTTTACCTTTTGCCCTGGGACTTTATCGCTGCCACCACCAAATGTCTAACAGGTATATAATTGGGAAAGAGCCCGTTTGGAAATGTCTTTCCCCCCCAAATCCTCCCAAACCTTACACCCCCTTTCCTGGGGAAGATTTGATAAAAATCCTCACCAATTTGCATAGGTGAACACAGACCCAAACCCTTGGATCGTAAGAACAATGAAAAACATTCAGATTCTTAAAAGAGAAGAAAAAGTAAAAAGAATCACCTCTGTAAAATCAGGATGGTAATTACCTTACAGGGTAATTAGATTCAAAACATAGAGAATCCCTCTAGGCAAAACCTTAAGTTACAAAAAGACACAAAAACAGGAATCTACATTCCATTCAGCAGAGCTTATTTTCTCAGCCATTTAAAGAAATCAGAATCTAACGCATATCTAGCTAGATTACTTACTAAGTTCTAAGACTCCATTCCTGTTCTGTCCCTGGCAAAAGCATCACAAAGACAGAGAGAGAGGCTTTGTTTCTCCCTCCCCCCAGCTTTTGAAAGTATCTTGTCTCCTCACTGGTCATTTTGGTCAGGTGCCAGCGAGGTTATCCTAGCTTCTTAACCCTTTACAGGTGAAAGGGTTTTTCCTCTGGCCAGGAGGGATTTTAAAGGTGTTTACCCTTCCCTTTATATTTATGACATATGCTTATTATAATAATTTTTCTTTGCTCCCTCACTCTCTAAAGTAGGGGAGGGCAAACTACGGGCCACGTCCGGTCTGTCAGACCTTTTAATTTGGTCCTCAAGCTCCCGCTAGGGAGTGGGGATGGGGGCTTGCCCCACTCTGCGTCTGCCGTGGCTCTGCGTGGCTCCCAGAAACAGCAGCATCCCCCCATGCAGCTCCTACATGTAGGAGCAGCCAGGGGGCTCCGCATGCTGCCCCCATGCCAAGCGCCAGCTCCGAGCTCCCATACGCTGGGAACTGTGGCCAATGGGAGCCACAGGGGTGGCGCCTGTGGACGGGGCAGGGCACAGAGCCACCTGGCCATGCCTCCATATAGGAGCTAGAGGGGGGACATGCCGCTGCTTCCGGCAGCTGCTTGAGGTAAGCACTGCCCAGAGCCTGCACCCCGGACCTCCTCAAGCGTGCCAACCCCCGCCCCAGCCCTTATTCCCCTCCTGCCCTCCGAACCCCTCGGTCCCAGCCTGGAGCGCACACCAAACCCCTCATCTCCAGCCCCACCCCATAGCCTGCATCCCCATCCAAAGCCCTCACCCCCCACCCGTACCCCAAAACCCCTCTGCCCCAGCCCAGAGCCCCCTCCCTCACACCCCAACCCTCTCCCCCATCCTGGAGCCCTCTCCTGCACCCTGAAACCCGCACCCCCAGCCCAGAGCCTGTACCCCCTCTCACACCCCAACCCCCTGCCTCAGCCCAGAGTCCCCTTCCATACTCCACACCCCTCTGCTCCACCCTAGCCCGCAGCCCCCTCCCGCACCCCAAACGCCTCATCCCTGGCCCCACCCCAGAGCCTGCACCTCCAGCCAGAGCCCTCACCCCCTCCCACATCCCAACCCCCTGCCCCAGCCCAGAGCCCTCTCCCCCTCCCCCACACCCTTAACTCCTCATTTCTGGCCCCACCCCAGAGCCAGCACACACCCCCCAGCTGGAGCCCTCATCCCCTCCCGCACCCCGACCCCCAATTTCATGAGCATTCATGGCCTGCCATACAATTTCCATACCCAGATGTGCCCTCAGGCCAAAAAGTTTGTCCACCCCTGCTCTAAAGGGTACTTGGAATCAAATACTGCCCTCAAATGCACCTAGTTCCTATTGCAATCAATGAGAGCTAATTAGAGCATACACTTTGGCCTTTGGTGAAGTACACAGGAATGGCTCAGAGCTCAGGAGTGGCAGTATTTACTTTTGTGATGAGACATTACATTTATACAGAGAAGAAATTGACTATTTGACTCCTGCACAAAAAGCAGTTATTTAAAAAGAGCATAAGAGACAAATATTTAACTCTGCCCTGTAGTGACACTATGAGGGGGAAAACATTGAAAAAAAAACCCTCATGTCTTTAAAATCCATGTCATTAATCTGCAACCATAAGCACTAACATCCAGTAGTCATATCTATGGTCACAGCAGGGAATCACTACAAGGGAGAGTTAAGACTATTTGGGTGTCCTAAATAAAGCTGGCATACCTTAACATGTTTGAATTTTTTTAACTGGGTTTATAATTCTCATTTTATAGCCTTAACTCTATAACACACAGTTTTGTGCTTGGGAATATTTAATAATGTTTTTAATTTCACTTGCCTCCAATATGTATATCTCTCTTACTTTTTTAAACAGTCTCAGCCTCCTCCATTTCTGATTCCTACTATCTACCCTTGTAACTTTGATGGCTCCCCCATCTCTCACTTGTCTTGTGTTCATAATTTCATACTTCCGCTATATCTGTACATTCCATTATTTCCTAATCTCTCAGGTTACGTGGGGTGTTTATGTACTGAAAGAAATGAAAGTTAATTGTTTTTAAGAACACCTTATTTTTAAAAACAGGATCTATTGCTGACTTGTTTTAAGTTAAAAAAATTCAGTTATTCAAGCTGTTTGCAGAGAAGACTTTGCTAGAAATGACAGCTGCGACGTAAAAAGAAGGAAAGGCTCTTACTTCATCAGCAAGTTTTCGGTTAAAAATCCTGGACTCTTCTAGCGGTGACCAGATTTTTATATCGTAATCAATACCTGACGAGGCAAGAACTAGAAAATCAAATTTAAAAGAGCATTAGAAGAGAGTTCTGAATTAAATGCCTTTTCTGAACATCTTAGCTGGAGTTTGTTGAAAGTGTTGCTGACATGCTTCATTACATACATGCACACACACTTCACTTCATTAGAAGTGCTCTCATTTTTCACCATCATAACATATGTAAGATCCCATCCTGCAAACATGTACCCAGGAGTAGTCTCATTGAGTTATAATCCCTTTTTGCTGGATTTGAGCTATCGACTAAATATATGTCATGAAGAAAATAAATGCAAACCTTATATTCTCTCTTTTACACAGAACGTGCATAATTTAAAACTATAAAGTAAACAAGCACCTGCTACTATTATTATACTCTCCTCTGTTGATCTGAAAAGATTTAACAGGAAAGGCTTTAAGACAAGTAGATCCATGTGCAACGATAGATGTGAACAAGCCTCAAATTAATTTGCACAGTGTATTTTATGTAGAAATTTGAAATCTTTGACGCACCTGTTCCAAAAACACTGGGCACATTTACAAATATTTTTAAAAGAACAAAACACCAAAATGCATTGGACTGTTCTGTCATCTGGGAGGGAGAATTAGGGCACTTTACACTGGAGGAGTAGTGGATCTTTAGGAGGCTTTCAGTAGATGTGGATGGAGGCTTGGCTCAGAGCATTTGTCACTGCTGGGAGGGCTGACCCCTAATGTTCATTTTTCAAGGTGTAAGTGGAAGGAGGTCACACTGGATTAAAAAATCAGGGAAGCTGTAGGTGTATTTTGGGAGAGCTTCTGATAGTGAGCCCTTACAGCGCACCACTAGTCACTAATTTTTGAATATTCCCAGAGGCCATTGGAAAATGAAAAATAATTAAAACTGTTCTGTCAATGTTTCATAAACTGAAAAATGGTTCAATTAGAATTATCAACAAAGTTTCAGGTCATATCTAATTTTCCCCACGCTAGTCTGTCCATCCCCAGCATGAATATTTTCCACAAAAAAAAAAAAGCCTAATTATACCTATTTAACTCACTCAGCAGAACTCCTATTAATCTAAATTCACCTCCCTCCCACAGAATCTGAGAGTCTGATACATGCTCTGCTTAAGACTCAAGTAGAACAAGCTGAGGCCAGATGCTAATACTGCTTCTCCTGTTACTGTATTAGATAGCTCGCACTATCTCACCAACGGCACGGGAACCACTCTTTCAAACTCATTATGTATGATGAAAGGAGGGGGGGAAAGGAGGACTTTTCTTTATGGATCCTGACCCCCTTTGGATGCTATATAATACCATTTTCTTTCTGAGGAGTTGATGGGTATAATGGCCTCTGAGCCAAACCTCACTATTACAGACAAGGATAGCAGCAGCATGCTGAATTTTATACAACTGAGACGCAGCCCTCAGAATTCCTGGCAATTTACTAATGTGACCCTTGGTTAAGCAAGGTGTTGAAGACTCATCTATAAAGGTTCTTACTACAGGCTATAGGAACATGCATATTGCAGGTGTAGATGGTCTTACTTGGGTCAAATGGATGTGGCTGTAGACAATTCACCACGTGATTATCAGCTTCCAGCAGCATCAGATGCTCAGCAGTATGCCGATCCCAGATGAAGATATGGCCACAATCTGAACCGCTCATTACAAAGTTAGAACCCCAGAAATTGGCTTCCTTTATCTATAGTAAAAATAAAATGAATTACAAATATTTGTTATGATTTACATGGTTAGTCTAGAAATAACAGATGTGAAGTGTTAATTTTGTAAGCCATTTCCAGAAAGTATTTCCCACTTTCACAATAGTGCGGGCCCTAATTTAAGGATTTTTCAAATGCAAAGTCAATTTTTGAATTGACAACTCTATAAAGCCAGTGAATTAAATCCATGCCTCCTCTCTTTAGCAATTCTGATTAATCATCATCAAGATCAAGTGCTTTATCATTTCGTAACTGTTTGACCACAAGCATCAGATCCTCTAATGTCACCGGTCTGTTTTCTGCTTGATACATTTTTGGATTAAGTTGTAGTTTACATCTTGGTGGGGATCTGTTCACTAATTCACAAAAATGCTCACACTAAAACTTAAACTGTACATCAAAAAGCCTGGCAGTATTCTCCATTTTTGTCCTTATCTGGTGGAAGCTGCAAGTTAAGGACTTGCTCTGGAACAGGGTTTGAAATTACGCAAGGAGTGGCCCTTGTATTGGGGATATACTTTTTGCTGTCCCCATGAAATACCCCCAAATTTGGCCTTGAAAAACTAAAGTTCACACATGCTTAGTAAAGACTGCTTAGATTTTAGCAGCTAAAATCTCAGAAGATTCTGTTTTTACTGAGCATGTGCCATTCCCTCTCAACTCCTAGTGTTCACTAGATTGTGCATGCACCATCCCATCCCCTCAAAGCAACTAAGAATGATCAAGTCCAGGATGACAGGGGCTTAGAAGGACTCTCACTGTAATAGCTGAGTAGCCTTGCTAAATTTCAGGTGTAAGTATAATTGTAGTACTGTGTAAGTGGTAACTGTATGCCTGTTTGCTTAACTAATTACTTTTTTCTTTTGAATAAAGTTTGGTTATATCATTCAAAAGTGTTGCCTACTGGTCGTCTACTAAATACATTTTCTGTAACTGACCTATAGGCTTAAACCTGAAAACTAAATTGGGTTTTATTGCACCCTTATCTATAACATAATATTAATTGGGAACATTTCAAGTAAAGTTACACAAGGTTACACAGTTTTTAGAGTAGCAGCCGTATTAGTCTGTATTCGCAAAAAGAAAAGGAGTACTTGTGGCACCTTAGAGACTAACACATTTATTTGAACATAAGCTTTCGTGAGCTACAGCTCACTTCATCGGATGCATTCAGTGGAAAATACAGTGGGGAGATTTATATACATAGAGAACATGAAACAATGGGTGTTACCATACACACTGTAACGAGAGTGATCACTTAAGGTGAGCTATTACCAGCAGGAGAGCTGGGGGGAAAAAGCTTTTGTAGTGATAATCAAGGTGGGCCATTTCCAGCAGTTGACAAGAACGTCTGAGGAACAGTGGGGGGGCGGGGGGATGAGTGGGGAATAAACATGGGGAAATAGTTTTACTTTGTGTAATGACCCATCCACTCCCAGTCTCTATTTAAGCCTAAGTTAATTGTATCCAGTTTGCAAATTAATTCCAATTCAGCAGTCTCTCGTTGGAGTCTGTTTTTGAAGTTTTTTTGTTGAAGAATTGCAACTTTTAAGTCTCTAATCGAGTGACCAAAGAGACTGAAGTGTTCTCCGACTGGTTTTTGAATGTTCTAATTCTTGATGTCTGATTTGTGTCCATTTATTCTTTTATGTAGAGACTGTCCAGAGTTTGACCAATGTACATGGCAGAGGGGCACTGCTGGCACATGATGGCATATATCACATTGGTAGATGTGCAGGTGAACGAGCCTCTGATAGTGTGGCTGATGTGATTAGGCCCTGTGATGGTGTCCCCTGAATAGATATGTGGACACAGTTGGCAACGGGCTTTGTTGCAAGGATAGGTTCCTGCGTTAGTGGTTTTGTTGTGTGGTATGTGGTTGCTGGTGAGTATTTGCTTCAGGTTGGGGGGCTGTCTGTAAGCGAGGACTGGCCTGTCTCCCAGGATCTGTGAGAGAGTGATGGGTCATCCTTCAGGATAGGTTGTAGATCCCTGATGATGCGTTGGAGAGGTTTTAGTTGAGGGCTGAAGGTGATGGCTAGTGGCGTTCTGTTATTTTCTTTGTTGGGCCTGTCCTGTAGTAGGTGACATATTCAGACCCGATGGGGGAACAGAATCTTGTACCTGTGGGAATAATCCGTCCAAGCCCTTTAGAAACCTGATGGTGAAGGGGTTGGAAAAAAGAAATCCATTATCTACCGAGGGGTGAAAAGCAGAGACAGCTGCCAGATGTGCTGTGGGAGGGAAGGAAAAGGGGGACTGCTAGAGTTCCTTAACTGGCTCCATAATGACTGACTTAATCAGCAGAGCCACTCTGGAAGGTGCCACTGAAGCCAGAATATTCAACAGTGTTTGAGATTTTTCATGGACCTTTTCTGCTTGAAGATCCAGAACAGAAGCCACCCTTCTCAGTAGATCTTGGTGAGCCCTGTAATACTCTGGTGGTGGTGAGTCACTTACTGGCTCTGGTGATGAGGAAGAGGATGCACAAGGATGCTGAGGTAACACCTGCTCCGTGTCTTGCAGTTGGGGAGCTGCCCGAGTGACTTCTAGCTGCTCAATCACAGTACCAGGCTCTGAGAACGTTGCCTGTTGATGCTCTTGGTGCACCTTCACGGAAACTGACTGATATGGGTGAGAGAAAGTACTAGCAGGAGGACGACACCCCATGGTGTCCAAAAAGACCACTGACATGGCTCTGGGATGCAACTTTGACCAGGCCATTGCCCCCTTAGAGGAGGCCACTGCTGAGACTGATGCAAGATCCATGGCCCTCAAGTCTCTGACAGAGGATATACACCATACCTAGATTGGGACACAAAAAACTGCACCTCCAAATCAGAGGAATATGACCCTGAGTCCTCTGATAATAGGGGAGCAGAGCCGTTTGGAACCAGAGATAAGTAGCCAGAGGCTAGGGATGACAGTACCAGGTATATTATCGCTGGCTTACCTCTCGATTGCACCAGCTTCTGAGGCTGTAGAAAGTAATGGTACTACATGCTCCTAAAGAGGCAAAGTAGGAAACACAGGCACTTGTACCGGTTGGAAGCCTTTCCGTACCACCACCACCACCAGGGACTCTGGTACTGAGAGATTAAGCAGTTCTCTTGTGGCCGCATATGCCTCTGGTGTCATTGGTACTGATTCCTTTCCTTGGTGTCTTTCGATGGATACTTCAGGGGTTGGCCTCGACAGACTTGGCACAGGTTCCAGAGTCGATGATCCACTCTTCTTAGATGAGGACTTCTCTAGAGATCCTCAGACCCACTCCCAGAGCCATGGCCTCCAGCTGACTTCAGTACCAACGATCTAGCCGAACAGGATACCGAGCCTTTGGTGAGCTTCTCTCCCCACTTTGGTACTGATGATAGAGAGCAAGATGCCATAGACATCTCTGGTGGGGCACGCCATACCAAAGCTGCAGTACTCCGAGCCCATTCCGAACATGGCAGCTCTGATGGTGGATGAAGTGCTGCCTCCATATGGAGATGTTTGAGCCTGGATACTCTATCCTCAGACTGGGGCTTAAATCCCTTACAGATGTGATACCTGTCACTAATGTGGGACTTGCCCAAGTATTATAAGCAGCTGGGGTGCTTATAATTGCCTTGCCTCATGGCTAACAGGACTTAAACCCCAGAGAGCAAGGCATGGCTCCTATACCGGAATTTGGTCAAAAAAGACCTAAAAACTGAAAATTAATACTAACATTTATCTATACTACACTTAACTTACTACTAACTTCTAAGAAAAAAACAGGCTATATACAAGGAGTGAAGGAAGAACTTGCTACAAGCAAGACTCAAAGTGCTTCAACAACAGTCACTGGTGGGGAGAAGGAACTGAACGGGGTCAGAGGTGGCTCCGCCTTCTTAAACCTGAATGCAATGACATGCAACAGCAGAGATTGCTTGAGCCACCACACCAGGTACTGCTGAGTGAAAAGAACATGTTGACAATTGTGTACAGGGCATGCACACACCTACAGCGGAACGGACATGAGCAATCACTCGAAGAACAACCTAGGAAACCTGACTCATTGTCATGCAGGCTTAGACTACAAGCACATTATGGAGTGTCTCAAGAGAAATGTACATGATAACTTCTCTAAAATGCCAAATTTTGTGGTTACAGATCTAATGTACAATTAAAAATATCTTAAATGTATTACACAATCCCTTTTTAGCAAGCATATCAATGTAACAACTAAATTATTTCAGCCTAAAATATCAACTCTGCAGTTCTTAAAGCAGTATTTCTGTACCATTGTCCTGGAGTTCCGATGTCCCTTATACACCATCTTTATTAAAGGTCGTCTAATATTCAGGGTTTCCAATTCTTCCATCTCTTTCCTTTCTTTTCTTCTTCTGAAGAGTTCCTGAATGCGAGCAACAGCAGATCGTCTAGGAATTACAAAGAGACCACCACTGAAAGACCATCATACAGAGACATAGTCTGCATAGACAGATCTTTTCGAAACAGTGTACTAGGGCAACTACAAAGCACTACCAAATAGCTTAATCAGCCTACTTAAACTCAACCTCTCCCCCCAAATTTGGCACAGATACCAACACTATTACAATTATCTGAAGTTACAGATTGTGAGCTTTTCCATATTGGTTTAGAACAGGAAGAACATGCAACACAGTGAAATGTCAAGGGTCATGTTATTTTCTTCATTCTCTTTAAAACATACAAACTCTAGAGGCAGGCAAAATTCACGTGTAACTTTACTTTGCAATAGAATATTTTCAAAATCCTGTAGAACTTCTCCCATCCCCTGTGCTACCAAACGTGTTAAAGGGTGAATATATATATTAAAAAAATGGTTAATATAAAGGTTAGCTATTATTAAAGACCTAGTTTAACCTTTAATTGTTTTCTTTCACCTTTATTACATTTTAATAGACCTTCATTTCTCATTTTTCCTACTTTAGGGTGAAGATCCTTTGACAGTTTCTTGTCAATGTTTTTGCTATGATGAGAATGAGCAATAAGAAATGTTTAATAGTACTGATTGGGAAACGGAGAAGAGCTAGTTCTGAAGGCTAGAAAAAAAAACAATTGTGGTGGGAAGCTGCCCCTAATGCAGCAGCAGACCCACACAAAAAGGCTTCCTGAAGTGACAGGAGAAAGCAGCTAGGTTAAACACCCTAGTTTGTGGCTGCTGGACTCCAGGAAGCTACAGCTTTGGTGATGCTATAGAAATTCTGGTTGTTTGAGTTCTTCCATCTGGTTCATCTTCCTGTCCCCTGGCTGCACCTTTGCAGCTTCCCCTCAGCTCCAGCTATGGTCACACTTTTACCTCCGAGATTTGCTCACAGCACTCACTTTCTCCTCCATATGGCTGCTGCCATCCTGCTCAATGCCCTGAGTGGAACTAGAGTATGATGGTTGAAGTGGAACAGCAGTTACAGTAGGAAGTGGGTGGAGGTGCTGATTGCTGGTGGAATGTAATGGATGAAATTGCCAGGGCAGGAATTCTTGATAGGCAACAGAACCATAGGGAAGGAAACCGCCACCACCAGACTAGTAACTTCCAGTAGGCCAGAAATGATGAAGTGTCATATTTTAGTCACTACCTCTTCAGACTGTTCTATAACATGCGTCTGTTGCAGAAGGAAGTAGCTGTCTCTCCCACCTCTAGAGCTACTTCCATACTTCATAACCAGAGTCAGCTCCTCCTGCCCTTCCCAATTTGTCATCTCCGCTCCCAGTTCAGTCTATAGATTTCCTTCTCAGTCTTGCCATAGAAGAAAGATGGAGAGAAAATGTTGCTGGAGGAAGCACTGGATCCTAAAGCTGAAAGTAACGCTAAGTGGGCATAAGAGAAAATTTAATCTACTATAAAAAGTGTCGTCATCATCGTCGTCGTCTCCCTCCCCCCAAAGAAAAAAAGCTCACCAGTTAGATTGGTCTTTTATTGTTAAAAAAAATGAAGAAAAATTTTAACCACATTTGATAGACGTTAGAGAGGAAAGAATTGATGGGGTCACCCAGTCCATCTAACAATGGACTATTCCTGATGATACATTTCCTAGTGATTTGTCTACTGTAGTTTTAAAAGTCCCAGGAGATGGGGGCTTCCACCAATTTTTTGGGGGAGACTTTTCTGGAGTACAATAAATTTTGCTATTGGGTGATTTTCCCTGGAAGCCAAGCTAAGTCTTCCCTTTTATAGTTGTATCCCATTACTTATTATGTGCCCCCGTCTCGCCGTGTACCACACTAAATAATTCTATCCGCTCTTTAGTGTTTACACCCTTCAAGTATTTGTAGATATATAACACTACTCTTACATTTACTGAATTTTTGGATTACTCCCAAGAGATAAACAACATTCTGCTCATTTGTCATCTTCTATACAGAAAGGGAAACTATGGAGAATTATGCATTCCACACTTATATTTCTGGAACCATAACTAGAGCTATGTGCTCCAGCTATATGTCAATACAAATATACACACATGTGATTTGTGTACAGCATGACAAAGCTCTGTCCTTGCCTCCATGGGTCCCGCATTTCCTGGCGGATTTCACTAGCCTCAGAGGCTCACTGTGACCCTGCACGTAACCCTTCTTTCTCTAGAGACAAGGGTCACAGCCTACTGAGCCATTTTCATCATAAGCCAGCGAGGGAGGTGAGGAGAAGTTATCCTTCCTTGCATAGTCTCTGTTATGTCCCAGTGATTAATCAGGGGGCAAAGATCGGGGGAGGGGGAACTCGGGTGCACCCTCTACTCCGGGCTCCAACCCAGGGACCCTAATAGTATCAGCTATGGTAGCTGACCTTTTAGAAACATTACATGTACAATTCCCTGGGCTATTCCCCCACAGCAGCCCTCACTTCCTCAAGCTCCACTTCACCCTTACCTCAGGGCCTCCTTCCTTGTGCCTGATATGGTGTGTACTACTCTGCCTCTCCAACAGCGCAACTTCCTCCCACAGCTCCTGACATGCACACCCACCTGACTGACTGGGAGGCTTTAGCTAGTTTCAGGTAGCCCCTGATTGGCTTCAGGTGTCCCAATCAACCTAGCTGTCTTCCCTGCTTTCTGGAAGGATCTTAATTGGCCCCAGGTGTCTTAATTGACCTGGAGCAGCTGCCATTTCACTTATCCTGGTACCAGGGACTTGTTTAGCCTGGAGCTAATATATCTATGTCCCACTACTTTTCTATAGCCATCTGGCCTTGCCCCGTCACAACAGATACACATTTGAAAAGATCAGCTTTGCGAACACAGAGAAATGAACAAAAAGCATCATGTGACACTGAAACCCATAGTCATCATAGTAATAATATTATAATATGATTATGACATAATTATGATGCATTTTGTACAAGATGAGTCATGTGAGATATCATTGGAAAAGTTATGATTTGCTGAACATGATTATCCTATTTGTATACATGTATCATTTTTGTATCTGAAATTATAAATACTATTTATCTGTACTTCAAATGCAGTTACACCTGGGTGACGCCCACTAGACAAGATGCTTTCAGTCTAGATAGCTGGTTGGGAAGGGCCTATTCAGGGCAATGAGCCATTAGTGAAAAAATTGGGCCTTAATAAAAGCTTATCTCCCACCTAGTAAGCCTTCCTGAGAATACTCCAGACATCCTATAAGTAATATCTGCTATGACTCTACAAGGACATGTGACCAGGCCACATGATTCTGGACTCCATCTTGGGATGTCTATTTTTCCACAAACCCGTCTGGGAACCAAGTTTTGAAACAAAGGGTTCCTGCCATATGCTAAAGCTATATAAGGTAGGGAGTGACATCATCTGTGGTTCTTCACTCCCCACACAAGAAGACTCCTGCAAACACCTTAGGAACAAAGACTGAACTGGGGGAAGTGCTGGACCAAGGCTAAAGGGATTTCTAGCCTGTGTATGAAGATCTGAAGAACCCAAGCTGTAAAGCTAATGCAGCTTCTGCCTTAAGAATCTACAAGTCTGCCAGTACCATCAGTTAGATTGGATATGAATAGCAGATTCTCACTCTATCTAGTACATTAAGCTTAGTTTGTATATTGTTTATATGCTAGGTAATCTGCTTTAATCTGTTTGCTATCCCTTATAATCACTTAAAATTAGTGCTGTCAAGCGATTAAAAAAAACTAATCATGATTAATCACACTGTTAAACAATAACAGAATACTATTTATATAGATAGTTTTGGATGTTTTCCACATTTTCAAATATATTGATTTCACTTACAACACAGAATACAAAGTGTACAGTGCTCACTTTATATTTATTTTTATTATAAATATTTGCACTGTAAAAAGACAAGAAATAGTATTTCTCAATTCACTTAATACAAGTACTGTAATGTAATCTCTTTATCATGAAAGTTGAACTTACAAATGTAGAATTATGTACAAAAAATAACTGCATTCAAAAATAAAAGACTGCAAAACTTTATGTACTAGTCCACTCAGTCCTACTTCTTGTTCAGGCAATCATTCAGACAAAAGTTTTTTTTACATTTGCAGGAGATAATGCTGCCTGCTTCTTGTTTACAATATCACCTGAAAGTGAGAACAGACGTTCGTGTGGCACTGTTGTAGCCAGTGTTGCAAGATATTTATGTGCTAGATGCGCTAAATATTCATATGTCCCTTCATGCTTCGTCCACCATTCCAGAGGACATGCTTCCATGCTGATGATGGGTTCTGCTCGATAACGATCCAAAGCAGTGCAGACCAATGCATGTTCATTTTCATCATCATGAGTCAGATGCCACCAGCAGAAGGTTGATTTTCTTCTTTGGTGGCTTGAGTTCTGTAGTTTCCGCACCAGAGTTTTGCTCTTTTAAGACTTCTGAAAGCATGCTCCACACCCCGTCTCTCAGATTTTGGAAGGCACTTCAGATTCTTAAATCTTGAGTCAAGTGCTGTAGCTATCTTTAGAAATCTCACATTGGTACCTTCTTTGAGTTTTGTCAAATCTGCAGTGAAAGTGTTCTTAAAACAAACAACATGCTGGGTCATCATCCAAGACTGCTGTAACATGAAATATATGGCAGAATGCGGCTAAAAAACAGAGCAGGAGAAATACAATTCTCCTCCCAGGAGTTCAGCCACAAATTTAATTAACACATTTTGTTTTAATGAGCATCATCAGCATGGAAGCATGTCCTCTGGAATGGTGGCCAAAGCATGAAGGGGCATATGAATGTTTAGCATATTTGGCACATAAATACCTTGCAATGCCGGCTACAAAAGTGCTATGCAAACCCCTGTTCTCACTGATGACATTGTACACAAGAAGCGGGCAGCATTATCTCCTGTAAATGTAAACAAACTTGTTTGGCTGAACAAGAAGTAGGACTGAGTGGACTTGTAGGCTCTAAAGTTTTACATTGTTTTATTTTTGAGTGCAGTTATGTAACAAAAAAATCTACATTTGTAAGTTATGCTTTCACAATAAAGAGATTGCACTATGGTACTTGTATAAGGTGAATTGAAAAATACTAGTTCTTTTTATCATTTTTACAGTGCAAATATTTGTAATAAAAATAATATAAAGTGAGTACTGTACACTTTGTATTCTGTATTGTAATTGAAATAAATATATTTGAAAATGTAGAAAACATCCAAAATATTTAATAAATTTCAGTTGGTATTCTATTAACAGTGCGATAAAAACTATGATTAATCACAATAAATTGTTAATTGCGATTAATTTTGTTGAGTTAATTGCGTGAGTTAACTGTGATTAATCGACAGCCCTACTTAAAATCTATCTTTTGTAGTTAATAAATGTATTTTATGTTTTAATCCAAACCAGTGAGCTTTGACTGGAGTGGATGGGGAAAATCTCTGCTTGATTACCACAAATGTGCAATGTTCTCTTCACATTGAGGGAGAGGCGGACCAGGTATTAAACCTATATACTGACCCAGATTTGACCAGGGCAGGACGGTACTGCCCTGGGGTTGTAGGCTGGGAAGCTGTGGATACAGAGCCTGCATGTAACTGCATCTGGGTGTGTCCCTACCTGTGTGAATGCTAGTGAAAGTGCAGGCTGGAGGGCTTTGCAGCTTGTCACAGCAGGACAGTGTGACAGGGAGCCCAGGCTGGTGGGTCAGAGGGCTCAGGGGTACCCCAGTTCCAGGTGGCACATACAGAACACCAGGTTGCCTCCCATTCTAGTACCAACCAGGCAAAAAAGCAGTTTAGCTTTGGAAAGAAAAGAGATCTATGCAACACATTAGGGCCTTTTGTTTTCAAGTGTGTACTGCTATCCTTTCAACTGCCACTTACTGGGACTTCTATCAGTTCCAGGAGGTGCTTGTACATCTCTGGTCTTATACCATTAGCTTAATTTTTTTTTTAAACCACTGAGTGGGGGATCAGCTGATTAGTTAAAAGGTTATCATTGCAGATAAAGTGCTAAATCTGGGTTACCCCAAGTAAGATAGTCTAGTCCTTCAAAGGAATAAAAACTTGCTGAGTACAACTAAAAAAGTCTTGGGGATCTTGCTAGTCTTACTACTACTCTTGGTCACACAGATTGCCACAGATACAAGAATCACCTTTGCACCTTGGCACACCCAGGATGCTTCCACTCACGCCTCTCAGATGAGGACCTAGCCACTGTGATACACATATTATCAATCACACTTATGCTTTCCAAACACCAATTTAGATTCACCTCTGAAGTTAAGTCCTGGTTCTAAGTGAAAAGGCACTAATCGACTGTAATTTAGCTCTCTCTGAAATGGGGCCATCTGGAGAGTAAGGCTAATACAACTCCACTTTGCAGGGAGGTTCTGGCTATCAGGCTTTGGGAACAAAGTATTCTTGATGGTGAGACCCTGGTTACAGAACTCCTTGCCAGACAAGACCAGACTGGGCCCTAGCCTAATGATGCTTCAGATGCATGGGGAGAACACACCTTTTTGATAAAGTCTCCCCCAGAATTGCTGCTCTGTGCACAGATTGTTTTGTTTTAATTTAAAAGTTACACAACTCTGTCCTGGAAGTACAAAAAGAGCAGCATATGTTTGTTCTGGGCTTTTGTTCATTTTTAATTTCAGATACAATGGTAACAGTTATGATATAAAAATATAAATGTTAGATAGCAATCTGAAAATTTGATGTAGGCTCACATATACACAAAGCCAGCAGAGAAAGTAAGATGCTGTGCAATTTTTTTAATGTTCCAAATTTTGATCTTTGCTGAGCTTGAACAATTGTTTTTTAAAAAATTGCACACACTTCACCGAACATGAGAAGTAGGGTTGCTGCCAACCCTCCAGAACTGTCCTGGAGTCTCCAGGAACTAAAGATTCATTTTTAAAGATTATGTGAAGAAATCTCCAGCAAGACGTCCAATCAAAACTGGCAACCCTACTGAGAAGTCAGGAAGTAATCTGTGATACATACTCTGTTACAGCGCTTTTCTGGTGACCTCATCAGTTGTTGCCAAATATAAATTATTTATTTGTATTTTAGAAGTAAATTTCTAGCCATTATGATTGTGAAGAAATCTGAAAGTAACCTTAAGTAATGCTGTCTTACTGAAACTGCAGGTAACAACAATACCTTTAAAAGGTTTTGTTCACAATACAGAAAGTTATGCTGCAGAATGCAGTTACACAATGATTTGGTCCTGTACACAGAGAGAGACTGAACTATGTTTTGACTATGTCCCCATACCATGCTAAAGCCATTATTTTAGGATAATTCAGGGATGCTCTTTGGTCTCAACTACATTACAAAATCAAAACCAATGTTCTATTCATGTTGAGTGCTACCTTGATATATCATCCCATAATAAAGTAGGTTTGTGTTGCGTATACGGGACAGGACCCAAGAAGACGTGTAGTGCCTCAGTCATCTCAATGGCGTGTTAAATTTTCATCAGATTTCAAAGGTAAGTATCGTTGTCATACATTTCAATTCTGATTATTTTAGCAGAAGTATCCAAGTAGTCTTGGATAGGGACAGCACTTTTTTCCTAGACTGACTCCAGCAGAGCCAAATTTGAATCTTGAAAACAAATGGTCATAAAAGGAATTTTTTTCCAAGTTATGTTATTCAAAAACAGCTTAGACTTTCTACAAAGTTCCCATACAATTCACTTTTAGGCTAAGATCTGGAAGCAGAAATTTAAGCCCAAAAAGTAGTTTTTCGAGATTGAACTGCTACTGAAAAGAATGGTTTGAATGGAGTGGCCATCACACCTTTCCCGGAAGTAGCGCCAGTCACAAACGGAATCTGTATGTCTAGAAAGCAAGTGAATAATATTATAGGTAAAATGCTATCTAGGTGAAACAAAAATGTCCATTATGTAACTGAAAATATCAACAAATAAGACACATGGCCACGAACTGGTTATCTCCCAGTGTAATAATGGATTAAGACAACAGAAGATGCAGCCTGATTTTAAGGCTTTAGCAAATCATGCACTTTTAATTACATCACACACCAGCCAAAATCATCAAAAGGAATTGACTGCACATCAACCAACTCATGGAGTATGGTTATGTGAAAGACTCAAAGCTTGGAGTACTTGCACATAAAAAAGGTGCAATTTCAAAATTGAATGTTTATGACGATAAGGAAGAAAGGTTTTAGTGGTTCAAATAAGCGTGGACAGTCAGGAAACCTGATTCCTATTATCTCTGCCACTGTTTTGCTGTGACTAAGTTGCTGCATCTGAAGGGTAGTGATACTAATCTATTTCACAGGGACATTATGTGGTTTCTTTTATTAGGTGTTTTAAGATCCTTGAATGGAAGATGCTAATCAAGTTCCAAGTATTATTACCCTGGACTTTATACTGAAGCACAATAATTGAACACAGCTTTTTTTTTTGTATCCCCAACCAATATACATAAAAACATTGTATAAATCGCAAAAACTTGTGTGCCCAAACCTCATCACGTGTATGCACTTGAAAGCACTCATTCTGCACCACCCTCCAGTTGAAAATATTATCAAAAGCGATTGTATTATGCTGTCCTTTCAAACCCCAAAATATGGGTTTAACTATTCTAATTAGGCCCAAGAATGAATGACCTATCAAGGTATTTATCACTGTAGTATAAAAGCATTAGGATTTTTCCATTAAATGTAAATCTGAAGAAAAAAACTGAACAAGAGGATGATACAGTTTATCTACAGCCAAGTCTAACGGCTGCCTCAGAAGAAATTCTACAGCCACTAAAAAAAACCCCCAAAAAACTGTGGAGGAAGAAAAAGTGAAACCTAAATCCATAGAACATTCTTCACTTTTTTTTTTACACTTACGGGGGAGGTGGGGAAATGAGTCTTCATCTAAAATCTACTAAGATTTCCATCCAGAAAATTCTGTGTTTATGTTCCTACAATGAATTTTGCATAATTGGGTACCCAGTACATTTGGTCCAGTGTAATATTTTACATACTGCTCCTTAGAAGTTTTTTTGGTCACAGATCTGAGTTCAGCTGTCACTTCGGATTCATATTATTGAGGACTTTTGGTTATCTAGAAAGGCATAAATCTCAAAACAGCTAAATTTATTATTAAAGGATGCAGAAATGATTACTGGACATGCTTTAAAGGAAGGAAAACAGATTATAACTGGTCCCCTCAAAAACATACTCAATTTAAAAGCCTCTTGAATCTACAGATTATGCACAGAAAAGCTGCTGCTGTATCTGACATACATTGATTCCACTGACATAGTTACTTCATTAATATTGTAAAAGGAGGTACACTTTACAGAGCTCTTTCCTACAATGCCAATGAAATTCTCAACTCTTACCCGGTGAGCTTTATTTATCCTGAGAGAATCTAAACTGAGCACCAAAATATTCTGTTCTCTTTTTCCTTGCTAAGAAGTGTACCTGCCTCCTCTTCCTCTCCTCTTTTGAATTAAACCCTTCTCTCCCTTCCCATAACACTCTCCTACCTTCCCAAGCTGCAGCATAATTGCACTGCCATCCCAGTCCTTGGACAAGTAAAGCCCTGTTTTCATGGGTGCAAGCAGACTCCATGAATTTCATTATTTTGCAGCTGTGGAATTTGCTTCAGAATTTTGCCCTGAAATCTAAGTTTTGATTTAAAAAAAAATGTTTTCTAGGTTTCAAATAGTTTGTAAAAGAGCCTCTATGTGAAGAATACCTTCCAATTATGAACTTTCCAATGCAATGACACATTCCTATTTGTTAAGACAGCTCTGATGTGTGAACTGCCCCAATCATGTTAACTTTGAATCCTAACAACACATTAAGGGCTGGTCTATGCTACAGAGTTAGATCGATCTAAGGCAGCTTACATCGACCTAACTCTGTAAGCGTCCACACTAAAATGTCAGTCCCGCTAATGTAAGTCACCAACAACACTGACTTAATAACTCCACCTCCAGAAGAGGCATAACACTTAAGTTGATGTAGTTAGGTCAACGCAGTGTCCGTGAAGACACTGTGTTGCTTACATCAGACTGTTCCTGCTGTTAGCCCCGGGCGGCAGGGCTCCAGCTGTCAGTGCCCCACACTGACAGTTAAATTGGTGCAAGTGCTCCTGGTGAGGACACATATGGCGCACCACCAATAGGAGCATAGTGTGGACGTGCAAAACTGACTTCATTACTGCAGTGACTATACATCAGGACTGGGCAAACTTTTTGGCCCGAGGGCCACATCTGGATATGGAAATTGTATGGCGGGCCATGAATGCTCATGAAATTGGGGGTTGGGGCGAGGGCTCTGGCTGCGGGGTGTGGGCTCTGGGGTGGGGTTGGGGGTGCAGGAGGGTGCTCCGGGATGGGACCGAGGGGTTCGGAGGGGGATTAGGGCTGGGGCAGGGGATCAGGGCACAGGAGGTGGTCAGGGATGCAGGCTCCAGGCAGTGCTTACCTCAAGCAGCTCCCAGAAGCAGCAGCATGTCCCCACTCCGGCTCCTTTGTGGAGCGCAGCCATGCAGCTCTAAGCACTGCCCTGTCCGCAGGCCCTGCCCCTGTAGCTCCCATTGGCTGCGGCTCCCGGCCAATGGGAGCTGAGGGGGTGGAGCTTGGGGCAGGGACAGCATGTGGATCCTCCTGGCTGCCCCTACGCTTAGGAGCTGGAGTGGGGACATGCTGCTGCTTCCAGGAGCCGCACGGAGCGGGGCAAGCCCCAGACCCTGCTCCCCAGACCCTGCTCCCCTGGGCCGTAGTTGGCCCACCCCTGCTGTACATCGACGTAACTTAAGTCAACTTAATTTTACAGTGCAGACTTGCCTTAAATCCCAACATTGACTATTTCACTGTTGATCATTTCAGCAGAAACATGATGTGGTTATCTCTCAATCCCAAGATACTCATTTCCCTTGCCTCCCCAGGTGCCCAATTTCTCAACTATCTCCTACTCAATTGCAAAAAACTCGCCAGTTGTGGCAATATTAAAATCTACAGGACAATTAAGATGAAATTTTAGGAAGACAATATATCAATCAACTAATTAGATACTATAAAAATTCCACACTGATTGCATTATTCATTTTCATATTTAATTCTATACATTTACCTCAAGATGACACAGAACTTGCAGTCTGTAACACTGGGGTGCTATAGAACTCCAAGAACAGTGGCTTTTACCATGGAATGTGGATCCATCTTTCCACAGATTACAAAAGCCCTTGAATACAGACCTTTAGCCAACTGCACGAGAGTAGTAGCTAAAACTGAAATATAAAGGCAATGGAAAGACAAGGACACACTATTTTCCTTTAGATATTCATATTTTTGGACCCACTTACACATTGTGTGTGACTGTATGCAGGGACCTTAATATAAGAAATGCAGATACCCTTTCTAGGGTAGTCATATAAATTAACCCCTTCAGATGTGTATCCTGCAACTGGTCATTCATGAAACTATAAAAATATTGTGTCATTTTAAATTAATTCCTTCCATTTGTTAACTTAATCTCCATCTATTATATTTGGCACTAACTCACACAATTGCTTCTCTCCCTGAAGGCCTACTGCCAAACTTAGTTGTCAAAAACCTTAAGTCTTCCTACAATTAACACACTGGGGTATTGCACTGAGAGAGACAAGAGTATTCCATCTCAAGTGCTTTTACATTTTTTAACTTTATGAGGTGGAGAAATATCCCCCAAAACCAGCGTCTCTCTTCCTAAATTTGCACTATCAACCCTGGCTATAAAAATTATGCTCAATTCCATAAATTGATCCATCCAAAAATTAAAACAGGCCTTTGAATAATGTATTCCTAAACAGTGCTAATTAATCTTGCTCCAGAACCAAGTGTTCTCCAATACAAAACAAGCCAAATCAATGGTGGCACATGCAAAATACAAGTGCCAAAGCTAATGAAGTTTAAAAAAAAAAGTGTTTGTTCTACATGAGTAAACACTTTTTACATTATGATTATTTCTATGGCATACACTAAAGAGATTAATGTGATGTTAAATTTGTACACAGCAATTTCTTCTCACTCTGTTTCCATGCAATGCATGCAGTTAAATATAACTCATCAAGCAATCTGCTCTACAATTTCCAGCATCCAAAGTTTGGCAAATTTAAAAGTGGTAACAGCTAACAGAAAAACTGGTTAGATGTGGAAAACGAGGACCTGGTAAATCCATCATACAGAAGGAAGAAAAAGGGGGAGAGGGAGGAAGATACTGAATTACCTCATTATTCTATCACCTATTGCTGTTCCTCTGATATTAAATCTAGTGAAGGGAACAATAATTAAAGTCATTCACAAATCCCGTGTACTGAGTTTTTAAAGATTAGAGTCTATTACAGAATGTGTTCCGATTATTTCAAAGATTCTACTTCTTCCATATGGGTTAATACATGAAAAACATTTTAATTTCAATCAATCCTCCCCCCAGTTTTTGCATATTTTTATTAGTACACAATACGTTTTTGTAAATACAGGTTTTATAAAATACAGTAATTACTCATCAATTGAATTGTAGCAGGTGTGGCAGCAAGTTGCATAAACATTTCCATTGCAAATTCTCTATTTTGAGTCCCTTATGACTTCAAATTTTCCACTAATTGGACTGATTTTCCAGGCTTAGTCTCTGCTCAGAGGTGACCTTTTATCAGAAACTTTGAATCGAACCAATTCGGCCGTTAGAATATGGAAATAGCCCTCACTGGGAAGTACCTTGGACTATTCAGGTGAAAACTGATTTCGATCTGACACGATTTTTGACTGGTCATAATTCAATTGTGTGCACTTGCAGAACACTTTGCACAGTATTTTCTCACTAAGCCCACAGAGTTCACAGCTAAGGAAAGCCATGCTTTCTGCACATACATGACTAACTTTGCTGCGTTTTGAGAAGTTTGTGAACATCTAACTTAGAAGATATTTAGCTGCTTTGGCATGCAACAAAAGGGACTCTTCTCCCCATGGACTCCCCAAGGAGCACAGGAGAGAACTCCCTTCTGCAGACCTTGTAGGGTAAGTGACAATGTTCCAGCAGCATCTAGTCAAATAGTTTCACAATATGAAATTTATTTTCATCCTTATTCTTTAAATATACCCTAGGAAATTCCATCAGATAATTGTTCACGGGTGTGTTAAAAATGTCATATTAGTTAAGTAGACCAACCACTATAAAATAGATTTCAAGAGCCAAGCATTTCACTTCTTTTAGTCAATATAGTCTTTACCATTTCCTAAGGTAATGTTATACTATAGCAGCAGAGATGCTAAAGGAAAAGAATGAGATGGCCATTCCATCCTAAGTCTCCCATTTTCAGTTCTGGGAGATAATGGCTCATGGCTGGTCTCAGCCCAAAACGTAACAACTCTGGAGAGTCTGGGCAGTTTTCACAATTATGTAAACTTGTAAAAATACTTGTTTTGGACTTTAAAACCACTGCTGTGGACTTTTTCTATGTTCAAACAACAAACAGCTTTTTAAAAGATATATTTCTACTGCATTCAAGATAAACAGAGGAATAGTTACATGGGAATCACTGTAAGGAATGCTACGTCAGGTAAGTAAAATGAAAATATTAAATTATAGGTCTACTATATTTTTTTTAGTTTGACCTTTTTGACAAATTGACATAGGATTTTTTTTCCCAGAATTTAATTGCTTTCTATTTAACATCTATTTAATCTTCATTGTAAGTCTAAATACTAAATCATACTAATATTGGGCAACAGATTGACTGCTACTTTAGACTCCAAACATATCTAAATTATGTGCATTAGATGATAAATCCTGGTTAATTGACTTGAAGACCAGGATGTTTTTACATACTTTATAGAAGCTCTCTTTGGTGCTGTTGTTTTAGGAATAACAAAGTAGGTTCAGATTTCATGTTTCCATATCTACAGCATAAGTTTACTGGTACAGTTAAATTTAGGATAAGCTTTTTGCTTGCAGACACTATGTTCTGTATTCCTTAAGTCAAGCGCTAGAGAGTTGGTCCTGTGGATAGATTCCCAGAACACATAACAGAGGGTTAAATAGAGCCAGTTCCCAGTTTGGAACACATTAAAAGTTGGATTAGGCATCTAAATGAGTGCACATAATGGGAGATCCCTAAAAAACATATGAATGATGCATAATGAATCACATTTAGAACATCTGAAGTGTAGATTTATATTCATTTTGTTCAAAATTGAAGGAAAATAGTAAAAAGTTCATGAAGCATGAAGTACTATATTTGCTTTTTAAGGATTACAAACAGGTTGCAAAGGGATATTCAAGTGCTTCTGCCACTGATTATCCTTAGGAGAAACTGTAAGATCTTGACTCCAGAGTACAGAATTTGGGGTATACACTTTCCAGCATTCCCCAACAGAAAAATTGTACATTATAGACAAGAGCTCATTTGGGTTATGTCGCTATCTGAATTTTTCTTCTACATCATTCTTCGCCAACTCTGGTATTTCTCCAATGTCTAGGAAGTGTTTAACTTGTAGATACATATAGAAATCCAGAGATTAAACTTTATTCTAAGCAGTTCAAAGTTCAGTAATGTTATACTCTGGAAAAGGTCTCCAATAGTCAACAGAATTTTAGCATCCCCTCTTTGAAAGTTAGTGTCTTCTTTTCCTAGAGGAAACACACCAGATATTCCCAGGAAGTCAATGAGAATTTTGGCTCTTTGTCAAGGTACCTGATTATATTTTTCTATATTTACAGAGGTACCCCCTACTATAGCATGTAATCTAATCACCTGAGGGAGCCAAATGTCTTTACCATAAATCAGATTGAAAAGAATAAAGGGTGAGCAATGTACTGCACCAGTACTTTGTCACGAGGGGCTGTTTCTCTGCAGCCCAAATATATTGAATTACGGCTGTCCAGCAATAGAATTTCCAACTGGGAAAGTAAACACATCCTTTTCTTTTCTGTCTCTGGACTCTCAACAAGCTGATTTGTGGTCGTTTTCCATACTCCATCAAGGTCTGTTACTTTAAATATCAAATAGGTAACAACAATGGAATGAATTTTAGGGAGTACAACACTCCGTGAAGCATGCTAATTTATCAAGCTGACTTGACCAAACAGATAATGGTAAAAACAATGAGGAGTCCGGTGGCACCTTAAAGACTTAGTCTTTAAGGTGCCACCAGACTCCTTGTTGTTTTTGTGGATAACAGACTAACATGGCTACCCCTCAGATAATGGTAAAGTAAATTATCTTTAAGGGTATCGCTGAACAGGAGCTGGGAGGTGAGATTCCCAGCTCAGGTAGACACATATTTTCAAGTGCTAGCTCTGCTTGAGCTGGTATGCTAAAAACAGCGGCGTAACCACGGTGGCACAGATGGGGGCTCGGGCTAGCAGCCTGAGTACAATCCTGCCTGCCTCCTTCGGCACGGACTTGGGCAGCCAACTCAAGCAGCCATGATCACACTATTTTTTAGGTGCTAGCTCGAGCAGAGCTAGTGTTTGTATGCTACCCAAGTGAGAATTCCAACCCATCTGCTGTGTGGATGTACCAATAAAGTCCTGATGCAAGATATACAAAAGTAGTTCTACATTTAGTATAACTTTCCATACTATTGAACAAAACATTAAAGAGTCTTGAAGGATAGGTGCAAATAAGCATCACCTCTGACTTGGTCATATTTACATGAAAGAGCTACATGATAATGCTTTTGGCATCTATGGACTAGTCTACTCTAGAAGCCATACATTGGCTCAGCTGCACCAATGCAGTGCATCTGGCGAAGATGTTCTATGCCGAGGGAAGAGAGCTCTCCTGTTGGCATAATAAATCCACCTCCACGAGAGACGGTAGCTATGTCCTGCCGACATAGTGCTGTTCACACCAGCGCTTGTAAATTACAACGACCTGTCGCTTGGGGAGTGGCTTATTCACACCCCTGAGTGATGTAAATTATATTGAAGTAAGTGGTAGTGTAGACTGGCCTAAGACTTCTTTAAGGTATTAAATAGAGACTTATGTTTCACATTGATCAGGCAGAATGTCATTACCAAAGACCAAAATTTTTTGTTTTTTAAAGTACTGGGATGTCCTGAATACATGAAAGCCTCTGATAGCTATTACACCTTGAGACACGCAGCCTAGAGAACATATTTAAATCTTAGATCTAAGAATCCTAAAACTCTCTTATCTATGGAAATCCTCCCAAATCCCACTCCATTGACAAGGTCATGAACATTCTCATCTGACTCTTTTCCCAAAGTAATATACTTCAGATTCCTCTTCCTAGCTGCAGATACCCTCTGAACCTCATCTCTTCTCAAGACCTGGTACCACAATATGCACACATTTGAATGTACAGTCTGAATACATGTAATTTGCAGATATTGGGGCAGTTGGCCCTGGGACAGAAGTAAAGAGGAGTTGGGCATGGTGGGTTTGTTATTAGGGAAAGGGTTTAGTCACTGGTATAGTACTAACAATTTTGTAAATCAAGGATCATATGTGGCAGTACATTAAAATTACAAGGAGTTGAATTCAGTACTCACTCAGACAAACTCTCACTGACTACAAAAAAGGTTTTGTCTGAATAAGTTGTACTGAAGAGGATTCACAGTCAGCTTCCAAGACTGCCAGTGTGGTCTTTAACTGGAAAAATCATTGTTTTCCCTCACACACAAACCCTTGCCACTTATATACCAATAGTTCAAAAGGTATTCTAAAATCCTGAAACCAGAGGGAAAAAATTTGAATTTTATTATTTAACCTTGTCACCATTCAGCTATGTAGGAAAGCTCTGCTCCTTATACATATACACAAGAACAAACTGAAGTGAATGGGGCATTAAATCTAATTTTAATCAAAAGCCTGGAGGCAATCCTAAACCACATTGGGCTGTACAGCCATTCAATGGAAAAAGGCAAGCATTATAGTTTGGTTTTTATTTTCATATGAAATATTTAACCGTATCAACTTCAGTGCAGTTAACATATACTAAATTTACACTGGTGTAACTAAGAGTAGAATTTGGGCTTACATTCGTCACTGATGCAGTCAGATACAGACAAGGGAGAAGTCTGTAAAATTAAGTGTAATATCCGCTCCCGGCACTACTGCAATCTTTATCAAATAAAGAACAGAACACCCGATAGGGATAAAAAAAAATTATGAGAGGGGAACTTAAGGAAGATGCTAGGTTCCTGGCCCAAGGTCACAAAGGAAGTCCATATCAGAGATGGGATTGGAATTTGGTAGACTTTTGATTCATAGCCTTGTGTTCAAACCAGCAGACCACACCATATGCTGTCCTTCCTGAGGAAATTGACTTAAAATCTTTGCCTCTAACTACTAAGATTCTAATGCTACACATAATACTCCACTGAGTGAGGCAGTGGTCCTGTGGAAAAATAGTATGTAGTCATATAACAAAAGACTAACATTATGCATACACATAAGGTGGACAAATTAAAGTTGCACAGGCAACCTTAAATCTGGCATTTCCTAACTTTTCAGTGTAACCTTAGTAATGTTCTTTTAACAGTTTGTGTAATTCTTAGTTTGTTTGTTTTTTTAAAGGAACTGAAATAATAGTTATTCCATCATGTGGCATCATATTGACACCCACATAGGTTATCAGCAGGGTGGAAACCTTTATATCCATCACAGTGGCAGAGGTTTGTTCAACTGGTAGCAGTAGTAGGTTGTCATCCTCTATGTGAGCCAGCAGAGGAATGGTGAGACTCGGAAATTTTGGGTTCCACTCTAGGCTCAGGAAGGAAGCATGCTGTAGTGGATACAGACTCTTCTACACATTCCCACCCAGCTTGATTCCTTTTGCCTCCTCCTACCCAACATGTCCTTGGTCCCAAGTTACATCTCTTCCCCACCCTGGCTCCTCATCCCAGTCTCCTCACCTAGCCAGTCTCAGACTCCATTCCTCAAAGCTTCTCATCCCAGTCCTACCCCCCCTAGCCCTGAAGCTCCTTCTCGCCAGTCTCCTTGCTCTGCTAGTCCCAGTTCCTTCCTCCTGGCTTCTCATCCAATCTATTTCCCCACCACCACCGTGGTCTTCAGTTGCCCCCGCATACCCAGTCCCCGTCTTCATCCCTGGGCTCCTTGTTGAATCTCAGTGTCTCCCCCATTTCAGCTCCTTGTCACAGTCTTTGTCCAGTCAGTCCCAATTGACCCCCTGAACCTTGTTAGATCTGTCTCCCTTTTCCCTTCATTTCCTGTCCCCCACTCCACTGGTTCTCAATCCCAGTCTTCCTCTCCCCTCCCTTCAGTCTCCAGTCCCAGGATCGTCCTACAGGGTCTTTGCCCCAGCTTACTCCTCCCTTAAGACTCCACAGGTCTAGCTTTTTTTCCCCTTTTGTATTTGTATCAGGCTGGTTTGTCACCAGAGGGAGTCACTGAGCACAGGACAGACAGGCTTCCTGCTCTCAGTTCAGGAACCCGGATGTAGCACAGTTTATAGCAACCCAGAGCTGCAATTTCAGGCAAAGTCCTGCTCAGCCCCAGGCTGGCATATACCCAGTGCATATGGAATCTCTGGGGTATTTAGCTGCTAAAATTTAAGAAGTCTCTCCTGAGCATGTGAGAACTATGATTTTTCAAAGGCTTATAACTTGACCAAATTTGGGCAGATTTTCATGGGTTCAGCAAAATGCACAATCCTGACACACAGGCCACCACCTACCAAATTTCAAGTCCCTGATCCAAAACTTTTCAAACAAAATGTCAGATTGTTTTGTTTTTTAAAATGGGCAGAATGTATTTTTCCCTGGCCTCATTCTCAAATGAATGAACCATTTTCGCCGAAATTAAAAAAAAAAAAAAAAAAAAAAAACCTGAAACAGATACGGCATAGAAAATTTCAGCTCAAATTGCTAAAGTTTGACAAAGTTATAAGCAACTAAAAAAGTGCTGAGACTGTAATATCAAAATTGTGACATGAGACAAGAACTTGGTTGGAGTTATACCCTGCTAAAAACTGCAGTTTAAGCACATGCTCAAGTCTCACTGAGGAGACTTAATGCTTTGCTGAATTAAAGCCTATGAATCCTAACTGGTGTTGCACGTTAGCTAGGACACTTGAAATTGCTGAAAAAAATAATGAAGATTGCTGGAAACTGGCTATACTGGTGGTACATGACAAAGCACCATCCTTGATTATTTACCCTTAACCTATCGTAAGACTTTTAGCTTTCCTCACTAGAAGGCTGTAAAGCCAACAAAAACATGTAAAAAACATTGACAAATCCTGCTGAGATTTTCATAGAATGTCTACAGTTGTTGGGGCATTACACAGGTATCTAGTGAGCCCACCAAGGAATAAGAAAAGGAGTACTTGTGGCACCTTAGAGACTAACAAATTTATTTGAGCATAAGCTTTCGTGAGCTACAGCTCACTTCATCGGATGCATTCAGTGGAAAATACAGCGGGGAGATTTATATACATAGAGAACATGAAACAATGGGTGTTACCATACACACTGTAAGGAGAGTGATCACTTAAGGTGAGCTATTACCAGCAGGAGAGTGGGGGGGGGAGGGGGGAAGAACCTTTTGTACTGATAATCAAGGTGGGCCATTTCTAGCAGTTGACAAGAACGTCTGAGGAACAATGTGGGCGGGGGGGGGGGAGACATGGGAAAATAGTTTTACTTTGTGTAATGACGCATCCACTCCCAGTCTCTATTCAAGCCTAAGTTAATTGTATCCAGTTTGCAAATTAATTCCAATTCAGCAGTCTCTCCTTGGAGTCTGTTTTTGAAGTTTTTTTGTCGAAGAATTGTCACTTTTAGGTCTCTAATTGAGTGACCAGAGAGACTGAAGTGTTCTCCGACTGGTTTTTGAATGTTCTAATTCTTGACGTCTGATTTGTGTCCATTTATTCTTTTACGTAGAGACTGTCCAGTTTGACCAATGTACATGGCAGAGGGGCATTGCTGGCACATGATGGCATATATCACATTGGTGGATGTGCAGGTGAACGAGCCTCTGATAGCGTAGCTGATGTGATTAGGCCCTATGATGGTGTCCCCTGAATAGATATGTGGGCACAGTTGGCAACGGGCTTTGTTGCAAGGATAGGTTCCTGGGTTAGTGGTTCTGATGTGTGTGGTTGCTGTTGAGTATTTGCTTCAGGTTGGGGGGCTGTCTGTAAGCAAGGACTGGCCTGTCTCCCAAGATCTGTGAGAGTGATGGGTCGTCCTTCAGGATAGGTTGTAGATCCTTGATGATGCATTGGAGGGGTTTTAGTTGGGGGCTGAAGGTGACGGCTAGTGGTGTTCTGTTATTTTCTTTGTTGGGCCTGTTCTGTAGTAGGTGACTTCTGGGTACTCTTCTGGCTCTGTCAATCTGTTTCTTCACTTCAGCAGGTGGGTATTGTAATTGTAAGAAAAAATAGTAAAACTATTTCCCCATGTTTACTTCCCCCCCGCCCCACTGTTCCTCAGACGTTCTTGTCAACTGCTGGAAATGGCCCACCTTGATCATCACTACAAAAGGTTTTCTCCCCCCACACCCCTCCCCCCGTCCTGCTGGTAATAGCTCATCTTAAGTGATCACTCTCCTTACAGTGTGTATGGTAACACCCATTGTTTCATGTTCTGTGTGTATATAAATCTCCCCACTGTATTTTCCACTGAATGCATCCGATGAAGTGAGCTGTAGCTCACAAAAGCTTATGCTCAAATAAATTTGTTAGTCTCTAAGGTGCCACAAGTACTCCTCTTCTTTTTGCGAATACAGACTAACACGGCTGCTACTCTGATACCAAGGAATAGTGCAGACTCCACAACATCCTCTGGAGGAAAAGCAGCATTTAATGAAGTTATTGCTCACCCATCATTCTGACATGGAGGTAAGACAATACACTGCAACTGCTACAGTAAAAGAGAAGATGAGGAAAAGATTAAAAAAGAGCAATGTGCCAGATATAAAGATAAAGAAAGGAGCAAGAAAACTCCCAGAGCCTTTTTCCAGCCTCAGAAATGTGACTTGTTTTGTTGTCTAAAGCTTTACAAATGTTAAGTGAATTCATGCCTGGTGAAAGGTGCCCAACTTACAACCCCGGATACTGAAATCACAGAGATTTATGTATCTATGATATTTATAAAACATTAGTCACCTGGGACTGCATGAACACCTGGGTTTTGAAATAACTAAGAAAAAAGTTTTAGGGTTTTTTTTTAAAACCATGTGTTAATCAACTGTGGTAAAACACCAGGGTGGGCAGGGCATTTGTAGTTCTCACACATGTTAACGGGTCAAGGTAAAAATGGAGTAATGTAGTGAAATCACATTTTTTCCCTAGTGTGGACATACTCCAGACGGGTAAACTTTTCCACAATGCCTCATCAATGTACCTCAACCCAAACCATGAGGGGCAAAAGGGTAGTTCAGGGTCCATGGTCCATTCAATCCTGTTCCTCTCTAACATTCCAGTAAGAGTCCCAAAAAATGTCAATTACAGTGGTGGGCTTTGATACACTGCTCAGTGTTCTGGGCTATGATGTCATCTAGGGACACAGACATAAAGTCAAGCCTCAAAGGTGCAGCCGTGTTAGTCTGGATCTGTAAAAGCGGCAGAGTCCTGTGGCACCTTATAGACTAACTGACGTATTGGAGCATGAGCTTTCATGGGTGAATACCCACTTCGTCGGATGCATGTCATCCGACGAAGTGGGTATTCACCCACGAAAGCTCATGCTCCAATATGTCTGTTAGTCTATAAGATGCCACAGGACTCTCTGCTGCTTTTATAGACATGAAGAAGTCCTATATTTTAAAAATCTCCTCAGCCATGCAGTCCCTTGGAAAATTCCTACTTTGCAGAACTTATGAATCCCAGGGAAAATAGGATGAGTCATTCATTGCATCCACCCTCCGAGACCTAAATATACATCAAAGAGCCAATATGAAACAGAAAACAATTAAGGAGGACATTAACGTTGATGCCAAGTTAATTTCTTTAGCAACAGTACAGCTAAGTTTCAACTATTTGCATTTCCAGTGTACATAATTAACAGAAACATAACCTCTATCCCATACAAATACAGTGTTAAGTATGTCCCAAAAGAGAGATGTACCATATCCTAAGGTGCAACTGAAAGTGAGAATGAAAATTTTAAAAATATATTGCCTTGAGTCCAATAGCTGAAAGTTTGCTTAATAAATTATGATAGTATTTGAACAGTCCAGGCATTGATGTTAACAGCATATTTTGGTGAATGGGAGGGTTATTATGTCAATGATGGATTATGGATTATCCAAGTATATGATATATAGGAAACTTTCTTAGCAACAATGGTCAAAAAAGGTTTGGGGTTTTTTTGCAACCATAATTTTCTAGTAACTCTCATAATCATTATTAGTCCTGTCCATACTGGTATTCAGAAGTTAACAAGAGAAAAAGGGTAAGAAAGTTCTCTTCTCATGAGAGAGAAAAAGGAAAATTCAAAATTATTTGATCAACCACCAATGGAGAAAAGGCACAGTATATTAAACATACACTACAGCAAAATGCAGCACTGCCTACCAATAGTGAGTACTTTTGCAGATAGACAAACTGTAGACCATTGTATCTGTGACAGATGGGCAACTTCCTACAATAACCTTGAAAGACCTTACTGTATTAAGTTTATGTATCATTGTGAGCCAGGATTGTAAGTAACCTTTCTAGGTGTGAGATATGACTGATACAAGACCTGGGAGCTCAAAAGACTGTACTGAAAATGTGCCAGAAAATTATGAAGTTTTGAGACAAAAAGTGGTAAGTGGATTTCTTGGGGGATCCCTAGGGAGAAGTTAATGCAAACGCCCCACCTCCGGTTATGCAAAAACCCAGCCTTTTGAAGCTACTCCCTGAGGACAGGGTCTTTGTCTGCAGATTTCTATGTTTCTATGACTACCTGTTACAGAAGGCCAACATCAAAGGCCAAGGCAATATAAAGAAAAGGCTAATCTGCCCCGCCTTCATTCTGGTTTGGGACCTAAGGTGGATGAACTTGTCACCAGGATGAAAACCCAGCTGTGGATGTTGAAGGACTAAAACCTACCAGAGCCCTAGGTTGGAGTTGAGGGTGACCTCCAATAAGCTTTTTAGCATGCATGTATGTTTTTATTGTTTTAAGTTAAAGCATTACAGAGAAAACATATTAAGAATGAATGTGCTTGCTTAGAAGCATCTGCGTGGTAATTATAATCTGGGGCAATACACAGGTCATAACCCTGGGAGAGAAGGCAAAAACAAAAGCACTGGTCTTTTAGGAAGTCTGGCTGGCTGGGAGATCAGTGTAAATCAGGAAGCTGTAGAACCTTAAAAACCCCAGTCAGAAGGGAGTGAGATGCGGGTCTCTGGCCAGGAAAGGTGATATCTGGCAGCCAGAAGCCCAAAGTGGATGCCACTGGTGGACCACGGAAGGGGAATACAGGTGCTGTTGCCCTGAAATTGTGACAGTATCCTAACATGCGTTGAGAACAACACTGATTAACTGCAAATATTTATCAATGGGGAACTCAGATAAAAAGCTGTTTTTATTCCTTTAGCAAGAAATATACAAACACAACAAGTATTAGGTTTGTATGAGTTTCTTTTTAAAAAAAATATATATCCTAACTAGATGCAGCCTTCAAGGTTCCTGGTAAGTTGTTGATGAGGCGCTCTGGGCCACAAGCTTTAAGATCCTTCTGTAGGGGGCTGGGGCATCAGTTCCTAGTTTTCCCTCAGAAAATACTGATGCCAAATAATAGAAAAGGAAAGAATTCTACTAACCTATGTCCTGGTCCTCCTCGATACCTTGCACCAGGTATCAGGACAGGGTCATCATCACTATCATCAGTTTCTTGGAAAGCAGTGCTTCTGGTGGATGATTCTTCATGACTTCCAAGCCCTGAGGAGTCTGGCTGCGGCTGACGTTCATGGTTTGTATTAACTGGGTTGGCAGTGGACTCTGTACTTTGTTGACTTGAACTCTCTTGCTCTTTGCTTTTTTCACCTGAAGGTCCTTCCTCTGGATTCCTACAGATGCTGTCAAGATTGGGATCACTTTCTCCTTCTGTGCTGGTTCCAGGATGCTCAGATATATCCTTATCTGACACAGCTAACAGAAAAAGGCGGTCAAAATTAGCCACTGACAGCACTGATAGTTATAGTCTACTTAGGAAGACGTTGTTATAAATGTTATAAATAAATTTTGTGTTTGGCTTGGCTTTACCCTTTTTCAGCCAGACAATCATATGAAGAAACAGCAGACAAACCTGTTTTTGTTCTCTCTACAGCTTCATCTATAGCTTTCAACTCTTCAGCACTTGTGACTTCCTCATGCAATTCTTTACAGACTCCTGAAATTAAACACCAGATCATATAATCATTTCAGTAACATGAGTATACACCATAAGTCTTGTAGAACATTGGAATTGCTACATTGGGTCAAGCCACTGGTTCATGTAGACTGGTATGCTACGTCCTGTAGGTGCCCGTATCTAATGCTTCAGGGGAAGACAAAAGGACCCCATAAATCCACTTACCAATTGTTCAGTTTGGTATATCAGAGAATAAAAGTGGGGTGGGAAGATTCTTTCTTGGTCCATGCTACAATTCAATACTTGATCATACAAGTATTTTAGAAGCTAATTTACTTTTAATGTTGTGAAACAGAAGATGTGATAACTCATAGTTATGATTACCTAGAGTTACAAAGGTTAATTAACTTATTTAAAGGTAATCTTCATATCTCTAGGCATTTCTTTGGAAATCCTCACTATATACTCACTGATACAGCCATTGCTCCAATTGTCTCCTGTAGCAATGAATCCAGCAGGTTGACTGAATTCAGCACAATACATTTTTCTCCAGATTTACACCTTAACATTGTATGCCCCCTTTATAAGCTGCCAACTTCAACTGTCCATTTACTAAACGGATTAACAAGTGAAAACAGGAGGATTTTTAATGTAAATTTTAATGTTGTTTAAAACTTAACAGCCCTGAAGACCAGAGTCCCCTAATTATCCAGAGTACAGATACAGCATAGACATAGTGGTACAAGCCTCCTCTACCCCACCAAAGTTCTTTAATTCTGGCCTGGAAAAAACTCCTCCTCAAGGTGACAGTAAAAACTATTCACTGTTCTCCCATAATACAAAGAAATAAAGGACAAGAAGTTCAGAATTAAGAAAAACATTAGTTTCTCTTATACATAGCTACATGCCTCTTCAGTTGACAACTGGAATTAGTTTTGTAAAGTAAATAATTTTTTGCCTCCCTGAGCTCTGTTATCCATTTTGCCTTCTTGGAAATAAATGAGAAAAATAATGTTGTATTAAGGTTACATTCTGCCCTCATTTTGGTATGTGAGAGACTCCCACTGAGTTCAGTCGTAGCCATGAGTAGAATTGGGACCTTACCATTACAGGAAAAACTACGTATCTTACTTGTTTCTTCATTTTCTGGTGTTGTCTGTTCTGAGCTGTGTGTTCTTAAAGCTTCTTCCTGGCCTTCAGGTTTGCAGTGACTTCCACTCCCTCTCGAACTCGAAGTTGTGCTGCTCCTAACAACAAAGCACGTGTAAAATGGTTCAGTAATGAGGTAAAGACACAAGAAGATTCCATTTTAAATCAAAGGGACAACCACAAAGCACAACATCCCTACAACTTATTACTATAAGTAATTACAAAACAAATACAGATAAAGTCAGATGTTTGGAGCCAAATTTTCAGAAGTAGCTTCTAAAATGTGGCCCTCATTTTATAAAGGTGGAATCCTCAAGGGCTTGATTAAGCAAAATATATGACTATATCTAATCTTATTTTTTGGTTGTTGTGTCCATTGCCTTGAATTACCTTTTACAAGTCTTTTTAATCACTGGAACATCATGTAATAAATTACAAAGTTATTAAAGTAGTAAAACCCTAAATCTGTACTAAATGAGATTTTGAGAACCAGGGCTAAAAAATTCCATGCAGATGTGTGTCATAACTTCACAAGAATTTATTGGTCTGCAAAACCATGCACCATGGATTTGATGAAGCAAGTATATAGCATATCAAGACAGAAACAGAAGCCTTAACTTGCAGCTGTAGTAAAAAAAGGAAGAGACATGAACTAAGGTGTGTACATGAATAATCTGTTATAACATACTGTCTCTGTTACCTTAAACCACTCTTTTTATGTTGTAATAACCCATACATGTTTTAACCTAGACTGTAAACTTTCCACAGCAAGGACCAGACTTCTGCTATGTTCTGTAAAATGAATAACTAACTTCTGGCCATGCCACAAATAATAAACTATTACAGGGACTAAAGTGGTCACCTTTAAAATATCAGAATTTAACATATGTTACTATTAAGTGGTATTTGAGGTCTGTTTTCCCCCTACGCTTAGAGTAGGTGGGACATCTGTTGGCAAATGTTTTTTCTTTTTAAATGGGGAAAATGGCTCCTTCTCAATTAACATACAGAACTGCCTCCATGTCTTGAAAGACCTTTAGAATAGTTTCATCCTTATGAAACAAAGTTCTTTTCCTCCTGGGGTCTCATGTTTTAACTCACTCTGCTCCTCTTCTTGTTCTCAACTTACAACAACCACAACCATAAAACAATGAAAACCTTTCTGAGCACCATCTCAATGAAAGTGGAGGTGAATATTCAATCTTGCACCTTTTCTTTGTTGCTGGACTGAGAAAACTCACTCTTGTGGACAAGGAAGGAAACGAAGATGGGTAGAATGATCATAAGTGGGGCTTTCAGGTCTATGAAAGGTGAGGTGAGGTAGCTAGTCTCTTACACCATTTGTTGTGCTTTCAACCAGTGCTGGGCACATGCAAATCCTTGCTAGCCCTGAGAACATTCTCCTGGCTTGGGAATTTTGGGGATCAGTTCACATGGCATTAGGAATGAGTCATAGCTACCATGGAGGTGCTTGGATTCTGCTCATCTTATCTGGATGGTAACTGTGGAACTCCTGTTGCTATGTCTATTGACTTAAGATCCTAATATACAACCTCTGGAACATGAATTACTTGTCCCAAGAAAGGACTAGAGATGCAAGCACTTTAACACTTACCATCCTGGACAATTTACACGTGGTTGAGTGAGTTTGAGGTAAAGACTACCTTTAGAGAACACCCTTGAACTACTGCAGCTTTTCTGCTGGTCTCCCATTGAGCTGACCTGAGGTGATGGGGAAATGATGTGGAGTGCCAAATAATCTTGGTTTTCTTGGTGCCTCCATTTTCTGCTCTTTGTTGTCCTCCATAGTAGGTATTAGCAAAGTAAGGCACACTATGCAGTAAATTAGATTGTAGAGAGGCCTTATAAACTGAAAGAAGCGTCTAGCACACAACCACGGCTAAACTAAAGGGCCACTTATATCACCTTGCCCTAGTGGTGGGAACAGCAGCCAGCCAATAAAGGAAACAAGACAGAATAGGCGAATCTCTAAGAAACTGGTCAGAAACATGATAAAGTTCAGGCTCATTGCTGGAAAAGAGTTAAGACAAACAAACAAGAAAAGAGGATAGAAAATAAGGAAAAAAGTTCCATCGGAGACCAGGAGGTTTCTGCTACTTCTTCCAGCAGTCTCTCAGAGACATAAGCTTTCTGACAACCTCTCCCTATTGGCATGTCTTAGACAGACATTCCCTGACTGGCAGCTCTGATTCTGGGTCCACATGTGGTAGGAAAATCCTAGTAAAAGAAAAGGAGGACTTGTGGCACCTTAGAGACTAACAAATTTATTTGAGCATAAGCTGTAGCTCACGAAAGCTTATGCTCAAATAAATTTGTTAGTCTTTAAGGTGCCACAAGTACTCCTTTTCTTTTTGCGGATACAGACTAACACGGCTGCTACTCTGAAACCTAGTAAAAGAGTGGTGAATAGGCTTTTTCCCTGACAAACCAAGAGTTTTACTCCTGTACAACCAAAACAGCTACATGAACACAAGATTGAGTCCACTCTGACTCATCCATCAACAAGTGTCGGCAAAATCAAACCGCTACAGGTGATTATGTAAGAGAAAGAAAGAACATGTGGATTTGCACATGCCAAATGGAGCTTGTGATGCTAACTGCAAGAAAAAAGACTGTAACCTGTAACCTGAGCGCAATTGATATGGAACCACTGAGGAAAAAACAAATACAAATTCCTTTAGTAACTTTCAGAATCACTTTTCTGTCTAATTGAAGTTTGAAGCTGGTTTTTGTGCTTTTGCCAGTTTAAAATCAGACTTTTAATGTTTTTGACCAGTATAGCACACAAAACTATGGTCGCTGAGTACTTTAGTAATGTAATTTTAGCACATTAAATACTACCAGTCGATAAAAGTAACTAAAAAATTTATTAAAAAAACACAACAATAAGGAGTCCGGTGGCACCTTAAAGGCTAACAGATTTATTTGGGCATTAGTCTTTAAGGTGCCACCGGACTCCTCATTTTTTTGTGGATACAGACTAACATGGCTACCCCTCTGATACATAAAAATTTATTAATGTTCTGCACCTCCCACAGAACATGCCTGTCCTAAAACATTCAACAATAACCACTGCAAAAACTATAAGTGTATGGTTAGTTAAAGCCAGCAGAAGACAGTCTTGCAACAATCTGAAGCGTGCCAGATTTGGATTCTGACAGTCTATTTAAGTTCTTCTATCATAGCCATGACAAGAGTGTCTAGCGCCCAGATCTGTGTGGGTAGATTCAGAGAAGTCAATGGGACTCCATGTAGATATAAGGATCAGGGCTTAAGGCCTGGATTTTTAAAGATTTAGGCATTGCTGCACTCAGTACTGTAACACCTAACTAATTTAGCAGCCTAAATCTCATTTTCAAATGGGATTTAAGAACTTAGGAGTCAAAATCCGATTGAAACTGCTTAAGGAAGCAAGTTTCAAACTGTTACAGGGTACAATGTGTTTTATTTTTAGAACTGTAGTGTTTATTAAAAGTTAAAAATATTTTTCTCATTTTAAGTGTATGATAGCAGAGAGCCCTTTTTCTTGGTATTATTACTCTACATATTAAACAATTTTAGAAAATTAAACCTGCCTCTTGGTAGCAGGGACAGAAGAGAATGAGTTATTACTGTTTGTCTCCCGAGAGTAAGAACTTCAGCTACTACAGTGATGGACATCAGTATAAAACAGGGCTGACCCAGGCCACTTAGATTATCCGGTAGGATCAGTTTCTATTTTAAATGAATACACATACAAATTACATTAGTTTTCAAACATTAGCATCTTAACTATTTCAAAAAAAGTGTTAAGAACTAATACACCTAGGACATATAATAAAATAATTGCCTTATACATTTAACCTAAAAATATGAAGGCTTTTTTGAGTTTTAGGAGCGCAGAATCCAGTCATTTAATATTACATATGTTTAGTAGCTTAAAAAAATATAATGGAAAAGAATTTGTCTGCGTCCAGAATTAATGCTGGATTGCAACATGGCCATCTACATAGTAGTGAAATATAGTATTCAGTTTGTGAAACCAACTAAGAAACAGGAGACATACTAGCTGTGGGTTTGTTTGTTTATTCTGGTGGGAAGGGGTGGTTAATGTGGGGTTTTTGGTCTAAGGAAACTTGCATCAAGATGTTGCAAATTTAAAAAAAAAAGGAAGACAAAACAAAAACTATTCCTGCGTTACATACCAGTAACTGGAACTCTCCCATTGTGTAATCTCCTCCACTATTATCCCTGGTATTGTGGTGGCCCCTACCTATGGGCCCCTGTCAGAGACCAGGGCCCTCAGTGGAATTTTAAAGAGCTAAACTCTATGAATTTTCCACAAGAACCACCTTGCTAGACTTCAGCACTATAAGTTTCACTTTGACTTTGAACATGCACCACCAAATTGCCAGTCATCAACTAGCACTGCACCTCACCACATAAGCCCTCTGTCCTTCCTGTACAATGTAATACGTAAGTGGAAGTGAATCCATGGAAAATAGTGATTGAAACTGTGCATTAACCAATCAAGTTTTCTTCAACTTATCACAGTTTCCCACTCTTACCAGACTGACCACGTCTACACTACAAACTTTGGTCAATACAAGTTACATCGGCATAAAGCTGCCACAGTTACTATGTTGCTTGTGTGCATGCATACTTGGCTCCTTGTGTTGGTGCTATACATGCTCACCAGGAGTGCTTGTGTCGATGCACAGTGCAGCGCACCATAGGTAGGTATTCCAGTGCGCTACCTGCCATTGTCCACCACTCTGTTTTTTGAGAAGTTTTCACAATGCGGGGCGGGGGGGGGAATTGCACATGGGTGCCTGGGAACAAGAGGTCAACTTCCCAGCGTGCATCTGCCTTCATCCCATAATGTCACCTATATCACATAATTTTCATGCCTTTTTAAAAATCCCATGAACTTGCATGACCCTCCTCACTGTCCACCATCTCTGACAGAAGCATGGAGCCTGCACAGCTCTGCACCATTGTCATAATCATTGCAGGCACAGGAAGCACTATCCTCTGTTATCTCCAGAGCCATAAGAAAAACTGAACGAGCAGGGAACATGACTATTTCTTGGAGGACAGATTTTGTGGGACGTAGTGGGAACCAATTCCAGGCTGTTGGTGGCATTCATGGTAGTGGAATGCTGCTCCTGGGCCCAAGAAACAAGCACTTACTGGTGGCATAAAGCAGGCTTTGGATGATGAACAGCGGCTGCAGAACTTTCCGATGCACAAATCCTACATTCCTGGATCTGTGCACCAAGTTTGCCCCAGCCCTCCAGCACAGGGACACCAAAATGAGAGCTGCACTCACCGTGGAGAGGCGAGTGGCAATAGCACTGTGGAAACTTGCGGTGCCAAATTGCTACCAGTCAGTGGGAAATAATTTTGGAGTTGGAAAATCCATTCTGAGGGCCACTGTCATGCAAATGTGCAGGGCTATTAATCATCTCCTGCTACACAGTACTATGACTCTCAGCAATGTGCAGGATATAGCGTATGTATTTTCAGCAAAAGGGTGTCCAAACTGCAGTGGAGCAACAGACAGCATACATATTCCTATTTTGGCACTAGACCACCTAGCCACAGAGTACGTCAACAGAAAGGGCTACTTTTCTACAGTGATGCAAGATTGGTGGATCAGCATATACACTTCACGGACATAAATGGTAGCTGGTCAGGGATGGTGTGGGTGCTCACATCTTTAAGAACGCAGGACTGTTCAGAAAGCTACAAGCAGGGACTCTCTTTCCTGACTGATGGATTACTAGTGATGATGTTGAAATGCCAGTAGTGATCCTGGGGGACCCAGCCTACCCCTTGCTCTCTGGCACATGAAGCCATACCCCAGCTGCATCAACAGCACCAAGGAAAGATTCAAATACTGGCTCAGCAGATGCAGAAGACAGTTAAATGAGCTTTTAGTAGGACACTGACATTGTTTATTCACAAGACTGGATCATGGTGAAAAAAGCACCCCAATGATTATATCTGCCTCTTGTGTCCTGCATAGTATCTGCGAAGCAAAGGTGGAAAAGTTGCCTGGCTGGAGAACAGAGGTGAAGAGACTGTCTGCTGAGTTTGAACCACCAGACACAAAAGAGCTTAACGCGTAGCTATACGGCGCAGGGAGGCTTTGAAAGAGCACTTTAACAGTAAGCCCTTGTAATGTCTTGTGCCATACCATACTCTACCTGTCTCTGCTGTATTGGGGCCTGTTAGGAATTGTGTGGTGCTTCATGTATGTCTATGAATATAGCTCTTTCAATGCAACTATTAAATTTTACGGTGCTTACTGCAGATCTATGATTATTACACCGTGTTTGTCACTGATCCTATGAGTTGTGTCACACTGTACAGTAGCAAGCAGGTGGGTGCTTTCAGAACTACTAGGCACTCCAACATATGTTGTGAACTAACGAACAGGAATGATTTTCCAAATACAAATTTATTCAGTACCAAAATCAGTGGCCAAAAAAAAAAAAAAAAAAAAAAAAAAAAGAAGACTCTGCAATTTAAAAGCAAATACATAAAAAACTTAATATATTAATGAAACAGAACTTAACAAGGGGAAAAAACATTCATGTCCATTTTGCCTACACATACAGCAACAGTGGCTTTCATAAGTCAGCATATGTGAAGCTTGCTGTGTCCTTAATGTCATCTAGCATGAAGTGGTAGGGGTAGGAATGCAGGTCCTGACGCAGGGGGTTGGACTAGATGACCTCCTAAGGTCCCTTCCAACCCTGATATTTTATGATTCATGTAGTAGGAGGTGTAAGCAGCTGCTGAAATGGAGTTCTCCATGTACTGCAAAGGGAGGCAAACCCATAGTTGTTGAACGTGCAGGCAGTGGTATTGGGATGATTTTTATAGTGGGGATGCTGAAAGCCATTGAACAAACTCTAAACCCTTTATATGATGGAAACCACTTCAAGCCAGGGGAAGCTACCACATCCTCAGCACCACTAGTTACAGCACCCCTGCCTGCAGCTCCACAAGAGTCTGCAGCATCTGTGTTTGCCAACGGAGAAGCCCCATTATGTCCTGATGCATCTCCCTCTCCTTTTTCCTGCTGGGACTCTCTTCTCTACTCTTCCCTTCTCCACGATGCCTGTTGTATTCACCCTCAGGCCCTCTGCTCACGGTCTGATCAGCACAGGTTACAGGATCTCATTGAACATGTAATTCCAAGTCCTCTTCTTTCACCTTATCTGGCTCAGGCATTCCACGGATCTGCAGAAGGAACCCCTCAATGCCGCAACTGCAGTAGCTGCAGATAAAACACACAGTGGTACCGTTATCAATACGGTCACAAGAGAAAGCAAAAGTTAAGATTCAAAACGCCCTTCCCTTGCTCCTCTAAAGTTTTACACAAGACGTGCTTATTGACACTTCAATAAGGGGTGGTTATTTTATCAGATATCTTATTCCTGAAGGTAACAAAGGCAGAGAAAGCACAGATACTGCTGCGGGCCCATATATTGTTAGCCTATGTACCGCAATGGTTCCTGTCGAAGGTATTGCTGACTGGTGTGGGAAAGCGTCCTACCATCGAAGACGAAATAAGGCAGCCACCCTAGAAACCTTCAGGAGAGGACTGCAGAGTACCCCCATGGAAGTCTCATTGAGATCTCTCAGGATTAAAGGGACGTTCCTGTGTACATAAATAAACAGCTCCGCATGGGCCCCCTTGCCTAACTCTATAGGGGCATTAAAAGCAGATAACAACACTACCTCTCTTCGTAGTACCACTACCTATTCTAGTACTAGTAAATTAATGAAAAGTCGGTAGCTGTGTCCTGTTAAGTTGGGGGCGCCATCAATGTAATGGGAAAAATTTACACACTTACCCAAAGATCCTTCCCCTGCATCAGGCTCTCCCATGCTCGACTGCCAGGACTGACTGGATTGCAGTAGAGTATCAAACAGGTACTGGCTCGCAGCATAGCTAGACCTCCCAGTCACGTGTCCCCCATCCTCCTCCTTCGCACTGTTCACACTAGGGGCCTGTGACTTGGCTCCTCGGAGGTATCCACACTGGTATGCAGGGTGGATAAGGGGGTCTCCGCCAAGTATGACATGCAGCTCTTGTAAAAGCGGCAGGTTTGTGGCTCAGCATCAGATTGACTGTTGGTCTCCCTGGGTTTCTGATATGCCAGTTGAAGTTCCTTTGCTTTCATGCAACACTGCTGTTGATCCCTTTCATTCCCATTCTCCTGAATCCCCCATGCAATATACTCAGATGTCAACATTTCTACAGCTGGTCCATGGCTGTGCTTGCACAGTCTCTTCTCCCCACAGGCCAAGGAGATTCAATATTTCCTGTCTACTCCAGGCAGGAGCACTTCTGGACTGCGTAGCCAGCATGGTCCGTGGCACACAACAACAGAGAGCTGGAAAAGGCATTTCAAAAATATGCAGGGCTTTAAAGGAGCATGGGGCCTTCCAGTCTTCTGTGAGCCCGAGCAGTCGAGTTCACAATTGTGACCAGAGCACTCTGTGTTGGGCATTGTAGGACAGCTACTGGACTGCTGTTAGGGTCGACATAAGTAACTGTCTACACTCGTGCTGCATTGACTTCAGTACATCGAACATGGCTCAACACCACTCAGGGAGGTGGTGTTACTGTGTCGCTGTAATGGGGCACTTACATCAGTGGCAGACAAATTTAAGCGTAGACACATGCACCACTAGGTCAATGCAAGGTGGCTTACATCAACCTAACTTTGTAGTGTAGCCTGGGCCTGAGAAGCAGTGTCCCCTTCAAGGACAGGACATAAGGAATGAATATCTAAAAAGTATCAACATAAAGAAAACATCTGAACAACTATTGCTTGCCCAAACTGCATGTCCAGACAGACATGCACCTTATAGCTGACTGAGAACTCCAATTTGTAGTTAAGATTTCAAGACTCTGTAGCTGTGCAGCATGATATTTAGATTTTAAAAAAAGTAAACAAAAAGTTTGAAAGACTGTTAAAGAGAAGATGAATTTCCTTTTATACCCTTTTATAGACCCATGTGCTATGGAGATGTTTCTTTCTGGGTCTATGGGGCCTAAGAAGTGATCACATGGAGCCTCTCTCTCATGGTTACCCCCATTTCATACTACCCTTCAATTTCCTTCAATTGCCCTTCAATTTAGTTGAGGTTCAGACATTTTCAAGCAATGTTTGGATTTCTCTGTGCCAACAAGGGAACACAGATCCTGGTGCAGTTCTCGCTCCACAAATTTGAAATAGCTCTTTTAAAATCCATGTAGACTCAACAGATGTGTCTTTCAAGAGTATTTTTTTCTGAATTATTTTAAGATTTGGTCAAAATTACTGAAGATGATCTATACAGTGAACTATTACTACTTTTCATTTTTTTTAATTATGAAATTCACAACATATTTCTGTAATTGTGCCTGCTCCAAAACCTTCTTTAGCTAGAAGAATTAAATCCATAGCATTCTAACATAGATGTACTGTTACAAAGTGAAGTTTGCTGAGCTGTGTTTATTAAAAAAAATCTCCACAACTTAAAAAGTTAATGATGAAAGCTACTTTTAACAGCTAACAAAAAAAAAAAAAAAAAACTTACCACTCATCCGTGAAGTCCAATTTTATCGTGCTTGTAGTAGTTCCTTCTGTACTGTAGTGCAAACTTAAAACTGGTTCACCTGTTCCTGCTCGTGGACTCTGCTTTTCACTGTCTGTAAACAAGGGTTGATAATATTTGAATGTGTCTCAGTAATTTATGTAAAACTGTTAAATAATGGAAACACCTTCAGACGTGAATTAAGATAACAAAAAAATTCTCTCCAATACAGTCTGTTTTAAAGCCAGACACAGAACAAACCAAAAGTTAAATGCTTTGGAGTGATCGCACTGAATTTGTACTTTGCAAAGCTTAGGGACTAGCCTAAAGATATAACAATTTGTATTTATAACAATGAAAAGGGCATGGGTGGTCCTTAGATTTGTGCATAAGATTCCTTCTGATTTACATGGGAGTCATACATAGAATCATAGGAATATAGGGCTGGACCCCAAGAAATCATCAAGTCCAGCCTCCTGTGCTGAGACAGGACACCAAGTAAACCTAGACTATCCCTAACAGGTGTTTGTCCAACCTGTTCCTAAAAACTTTCACAACCTCCCCTGGAGGCCTATTTCAAAGTTCAGCTACCCTTAGGGTTAGAAAATTTTCCCTAATATTTAACCTACATCACTCTTGCTCCAAATTAAGCCCATTACTTCTTGTCCTAACCTCAGAGTATATGAAGAACACTTGATCGGCATCTTCATTATAAAAGCCCTTAACATATTTAAAGACTTATCAGGTCCCCCCTCACTTTTCTTTTCTCAAGACTAAACATGCCCAGTTTTTTTCCCTCCACAAACCTAGGTCAGGTTTTCTAAAGCTTTTATAATTTTTGTTGCTCTCTTCTGCTCTCTCAGTTTGTCCACATCTTTCCTAAAGTGTGATCCTCAGAACTGGACACAGTACTTCAGCTGAGGCATCACCAATACCGAGTAGAGTGGTATAATTAGCACCCATGTCTTACAAATGACACTCCTGTTAATACACCCAGAATGATATCAGCCTTTTTGGCAACTGCATCACATTATTGACTCATTCAATCTGGGATCCATTATAACCACCCAGATCCTTTTCAGCAGTCCTACCACCTACCCAGTTATTCCCCATTTTGTAGCTGTGCATTTGATTTTTCCTTCCTAATTGATGTACTTTGCACTTGATTTCAGACCAATTCTTCAATTTGTCAAGGTCATTTTGAATTCTAATCCTGTTCTCCAAACTACTTGCAAGTGGCTCCATTATCCAAATGGTTAATGAAAGTATCGAATAGTACGGGACCCAGGATTGAACCTATGGCTCCCAACTAGAAATGTCCTCCCAGTTTGAAGGTGAAACACTGATAACTCTGAGTACCATCTTTCAACCAACTGTGCACCCACTGCATAGTAATTCCATCTAGATCACATTTCTCTGGTTTGCTTATGAGAATGTCATGTGGGATTGCGTCAAAAGCCTTATTAAAATAAAAACATATTACATTTACTGCTTCCCCCCATTCACTAGATCAGTAACTCTGTTGAAGGAAATTAGCTTGGTTTGGCATGGTTTGTTTTTGACAAATGCATGCTCGCTATTCCTTATAACCCTATCATCCTCTAAGCATTTACAAAACAATTTTTTAATCAATCAATTTGTTCCAGTATCTTTCCAGGTATTAAAATTAGGCTGACTGATCAATAGTTCCCCAGGTCTTCTTTGTTCCCCTTTTTAAAGATAACTACACATTTTTGCCCTCTCTAGTTCCATGAGTTCCCAAAGATAACCGCTAACAGTTCCAAAATTGCTTCAGCTAATTCCTTAAACAACCTAGGATGAATTCCATGAAGCTCCGCCGACTTGAACACATCTAACTTATCTAAATATTCTTAAACCTCTTTTGTCCCCATTTTGGCTTGCGTTCCTTCCTCTGTGATTTGGTCCTTTGTGAGCAGGAGGTTTGGAGTTTGTTGTATGGGAACGTGGACTATTATTTCATCCAGTGCTACATTTTGAAAGTGCTCCTTTCCCCCACCCCTCCTCATCGCCTAAAAGTTATCCTAGTGTAAATGTTCTTTATGCTGAAACTCTGAGAACGTGAACTGACAATAACATTTACGTCAGCAGTACCACTGAATACGTGGTATACAGAGTTAAGAGATCACGGAGAGTCTGTGCAATGGGCTCTATGGTAACAGCACTGCTCCATGGCATCCTTCCCTGAAGGAAGGTTCATAGCCAATAGGCTCATCTACATCACGAACCTCCTGTCTATAAACACCACTTAAGAGGTGTGCAGTAGCCAATTCCTGCTAATAAAGGTTATGGGCAGTAACATCAAATACAAACTTACTACACAAATGCTCCTTCTTCTGAACCCAGATTAGTGGGAGAATTCTTGACTTCCATGCCCCACATATGCCACTTATGTGAAGCCCACTTACTCCAGCCTCATATGAATTATGAGACTATCAGTAACCCATTGCTATTAATGTATTATTAATTTATTAGTTGTTAAACATCAATGCACAGTCTTCCCCTAGCTGTCATTTGAGTTTCCAAAAAAACCAGACAAAAAAACAAATTCCTCACAAACCAGCTTCTTATACTTGATCCTGCTCTGAAGCCATCACCCTACATCTGTAACACTGAGTTTTTTCCCACAATGTCAAATAACCATCAAGTTCTGCCCACTGAAGTCATTGACTTTTCTCTACATAACAACAGGGTCAAATTTTACTCATGCATTGTCTCTGCAGGATCAAACAGAACGAAAGTGAGGTTGCTCACCATGTGCAGTAAGTGTAGTTCTTTGAGCTGTATGTCCCTCTGGGTGCTCCACTTCAGGTGCACGTGTTCCCCACGCACCTTTGATTGGAGATTTTCATTAGCAGTGTCAGTTCAGCCCATGCATACTGTTTGCTCACTCTGACCGTCTCTGCTAGACAGTACTGGAACCTTCCCAGAACCATGTTTACTTTGAGAACTGTGGGATTTTCCTGCCTCACCGGTACCAGAGGAGCCCTTTGCCTCTATTGTACCAAGCCTCAAGGCTGCTGACCTGGTCGGAGAGCGAGATCTTTTTGAGGAAGGTACCTTAAAAAGGGTATTAGAGCTCCTCCTCTTAGAATCTTTAGAGGAGGTCTCTGAAGCCTTCCCCTATCTAGAAGGGTGTTGTGCTGAGGTCAATGGGCCACTAGAGACTGTGGTGACTGATGTATAGCAGTATGTATGTAGTTCTCCTGACCTGGCTGTGAAGTGGGGGGAAGGGAGCACTCCAACATTAACAGTCGCAGCTTGATTTTGCAGTTCTTCTGTGCCCTGGATTTGAGGGCTCAACAGAAATTACACTTCTGTGAGACATGCAATTCACCCAGGCAGTGAACACACTTACAGTGTCTGTCACTGACCGAGATAGCCTCTCCCCATATGAGCCAATACTTAAATCCTAGTGAACCAGACATGCCCCTCACAGGGAGGATTTCCCAGGAAGAAATTAAACAATCTTTCAATAACCAGTAATTAACTGCTAATGTTGGTAGTCCATCGCGAACTATGACGATATTGTCACATTTTTCATCTATGGCTATGCATTTCACTCTGAAGTTCAAACTCTGATGCACAGTCAGCCAAAATGAGGGCATGGGAAGTCCATATCTATGATGTTTGATGATGCAGCTCTGTGACACATTTCACATGCAGCCTGAAGACTATTTTGTCTATCCTGCTCAAACCTGTTACATGCTGATCTTGTCAGAGACCCCCAGTGAGTCCAGTTCTGAGCCATTTGCTTGAGTTCTTTGAGATGGATGCCAGCCTACTGGAGACTGCTCATCAGGTTATCTTTGAAGCCCTTATGTGGACAACCCTTCTTTCTCTTGCCCTGCCTCAGCTCCCCATACAAGATCTGTTTTGGGAGACTGTGGTCTTCCAGTCTGATGACATGTCCGGTCCACCTAAGTTGTGCTCTCAGTAGCATTTCCTCAATGCTGGTTTGTTTGCTCTCTCAAGGACCTTAATATTGGTCACTCTGATCTGCCAGCAAATGCTCATTATTGAGCAGAGGGAGTGCATGTGAAATTGCTCAAGCTGTTTAATGTGCCATCTATAGAGAGGGCATGTCTCACATCCATACAGGAGAGATGTTAGGACCACTGCACTGTAGATCTTCAATTTGGTGGAGACACAAAATTTGTGTTGGTTAAGGATTTTTGTTCAGAGTTGGCCAAGGGCCTGGCAGGCTTTACTAATTCTGTAGGCAATTTCCTGATCAAGGGAACAGTCACTCGTGATGGCGCTACCCAAATACTTGAACTGATCTACATTTTTCAGCTGTGCGCCTTGTATGAAGATGGCTGGTGCGAGGGCACTAGAATGAGGTGCTGGTTGAAACAAAACCGCTGAGACTGATGGTGAGGCCAAAGAGCTGGGATGCTTCAGGGAATCTATCAACAATGACCTGAAGGTCACTATGTCTATGGTCCATCAAGATGCAGCATCTGCAAAAAGTGCCTTGATGAGAAGTCTCTCCAGAGTCTTGGTCTTAGCATCGAGTCTTCGACGATCAAAGAGGGAGCCATCCAGTCAGTAGCAGATATAAATTCCCTGATCCAAGTCACTCATGGCATGGCTGAGGACACAGGCAAAGAACCAGTTGAACAGCACTGGAGCAGGTATGCAGCCTTGCTTCACTCCCTTTGAGATTTCATATAAGTCAGAAAAGTTACCATTGGAGAGCACTTGTACTGTCATGTGGTGATGGAACAGCCAGATGATTTGTATGAATCTTCTTGGGCAGCCCAGTTTATGTAGAATAGCACACAGACCCTCTCTGTTGACCATATCAAAGGCTTTGGTCAAGTCAATGAATACTGCATACTGGTCCATGTTCTGCTCTAAACATTTTTCCTGGACCCGCCTTATGACAAAAATCATAGTACTATGAGCTGGTCTGAAATCACACTGTGCTTCTGGCAGATTCTCCTCAGACATGTTTGGAATGAGTCTGTTCAGTAAAATACGAGCTAGTATTTTCCCTGCTATACAGAGTAGGGAAATGCCTCTGTACTTTCTGCAGTCAGCTTTGCTGCCTTTGTTTTTGAACAGTGATGCAATAATAGCATCTTTGAAGTCTTGTGGCATTTCTTCTTCCTCCCAAATGCTACTCAAGAAGCCATGAAAACACCCCAATAGCCTTTGGGCCTGCTGCTTTGTACAGTTCTGATGCAATACCATCCTTTCCAGATGCCTTTCCAGACCTGAGTTCCATTGTTTGATGGCTTTCAAGACTTCTTCAACTGATGGTGGGAGGTTGAGATCCTCTTTGATGGGTTTCTCAGTAATTGATCAAAGACACACCAATTGACTGTGGATGCTCTATTGAGTAGACTATTGAAGTGTTCAACCCATCTCTGCATGATACTAACAAACTAAATAAACTAAGCAGAATGAGCTCAGCAAGCAGCCGAGGCATGCACAATGCTGACATGCTAAACTCTGTTTTGGGCCGAGGCGGTTGAGAAAGAACTGAGGGCAGTTTGCTTGTACAGCTCGATACAGCCTCAGTGTGGGGCACAAGGATATTAGCAGCACATTCAGAGGTCAAATGAACACTGCTGATTAAAGTCTCCAATCAAAGGTACATGGGGCACATGAGCACCTGAAGAGGAGCACCCATAGGGACAGTACTCAAAAAACAGACAAGTCTGTGTGGGAGAAAAATATTAGTTTTAAACACAAATATCTTTCCTAATAAAAACAGCAAGAACAATGAAAAACAAATAGAAGGAAAATTGATTGACATGATTAAATATGATATTTTAAAAGCATCTTCCAGGACAAAAGTCCTCTTCTGAGATAAAGAGCCAACTGATAGCTTCAATGTTAACCTTTAACAACAAATGTAATGTTAAAGCATAAGATGCTTGTTTTAATGGACAAACTATCTACATGCACAGCTCTCTGCTGCATTTTGTTTGATAATAATTGTACACTAGTGTCTTTCATCTGAGGAGCTCAAAGAACTTTGATATACAAACTTTAATTGAGCATCACAGCACCCTTCAGAGGTAGAAGTCCTAATATCCCTGTTTTATAAGTGGGCATGATGAAACAGGGAGGCCCAGTGACTTACTCAAGGTCATACAATGAGTCAGTGACAAAGCTGGAAATAGAATTCATAGGTCCTGACTGCTTGTTAGTATCAAATGCAGTCTAATCTTTTTACTTCACAGCCATCTGGACAACAGTGTTAGTCAGGTGTTGTTTGGTTTATGGAGTATAGGAACTTGATCATGACTACAACAGCTTTGCCAGTGACAAAACCTTACATGTGCTGCATGGAAAAATGTTTAAGGTGTCATTCACATTTTAAATAAGACGTTAAAGTAGCACATCTCCTATTGCTTTTCCAGTCTGGATTTCTGTTTTAAATTTCTAGTTCAAAGCTGCAATAGACAAAATAATAATGCAAGATTAACAGGAAGTTTTAAAACTACAACATAACTCACTGTACAATGGCAATATTTCTTGCATAACCATTCTAAAATAGAGTTCAGAATCACTCTACATGCATATAATTTACTATAAAGTATATATTCAAACATACACAACTCCCCAAGTAAAGACTAATTACAGAAACAATAAGGGTCATAATTCTGCCACTGAATACATATATAAAACTTCCTTTAAAGTTAACAGAAGCCATAAACTAATGTGTCTGCAAGCATAATTTGACCCTGAACATTCGTGTGTGTACACGCTGTCGACAGATGGAAACCACTCAGGATACCAGGACTATAGTAATTTGGTCTGAAAAATTTAAATAATGTTAAATACGTACTTTATACACGTTCTGAATACAAAAAGTTTTTTAAAATGTGGAAAATATAAAGTACGAAAACACAGAGCTAAAATTAAGATAATTTTCTGTGAAAGACTGTTCTGTATAATGCATTGTGACAATTATACATGAGCCTCACCATGGTAACCTCCGCACAGTGGGTACTACTCTCAGTGTAGCTCATGGCTGCTCTAAATACAGCCTGCAACTGCCTTATTCTGTCAGTGTGGGGTGAGGAGAAAGCTTATCAAATGCAGGGTTTTTTTGCGGGTGAAATCAATTTATTCAAAGAAAATATGAGCACAAGAAAAGCCTGTGGTTGTGTGCATTTACATTTTGATTGAAAAATATGTACACTTATAAGTAAATAGGTGCTATCCTTGAGTTCATGGAAAGCTGTCAGCACTCGCCATTTGGTATCACAAAATGTCAGTATCCTTACAATACAAGTAGATAGCACTGAGTAAGTCAAAACAGAGTCTGAAACACCTCATCATGAGAAGGGGACAGAAAAGGAGCTTGTGGAATCCTGCCCTGTTCCCCACACCCTCCCCACCACCACCAGCCAGACAAGGGAGGAGATTTCCTCACTTCAGCAGCTGGATAGGAATGGAAAGAAGAGACACTTTCATGAATGGCATTTGAGACGGACACTAAATAATTACAGTGCAATATCCTGACATTGCTTTGGGATGTTTTTCTCAGTGCAAAAATAATGAGTATCACTGAGTCATGAAGCCACCAGCAAATATATTGCTGCATACCACTGGGTGAAATTCTATGGCCTGTATTTTGAAGGTCAGACTAGATTATCGTAGTGGTTCCTTCTGGCTTTAAACATCACAAACCATTCTGGGATATTGAAGACAAGTCCCTCGGACTCCGTTTGCTGTTGCAGTAGTTCAAGACTGAGTACACATGGGCACTCCTTTAAATAAATCATCTAGAGAGCAATAAGAACAGCTAGCAGAGTTTGAAAAAATGGAATTTGGTAAATGTTCAGAGGAAAAAGTGGGGAAAGACATAGCTGCGAAAATACATTAGAATCTCAGAGTAATGAACACCAGAGTTACGAACTGACAGTCAACCACACATCTCATTTGGAACCGGAAGTACACAATCATGCAGCAGCAGAGACCGGGGGGGGGGGGATGATACAGTACATCACTGTGTTAAATGAAAACTACTTAAAAAAAGGGAAAGCAGCATTTTTCTTCATAGAAAAGTTTCAAAGCTGTATTATGTCAATGTTCAGTTGTAAACTTTGGAAAGAACGTTTTGTTCAGAGTTACGAACATTTCAGTGTTACGAAGAGGTGTTTAACTTTGAGGCTCTACTGTAGTGGTAAACTTTCAATAGCTATTTCTTGGCTTTCTTCCTTTATAAAATTCTCATTATAGGGAAGTTGTACATGTTCTGCGATTAAACAGAGAACTTCCATCTCCAGAGCTATTAGCCTATTCACAAGCCCTAACAAACAAGGTAACAGGTAGTTATCAAGGTAGCAAGTAGAAAATCAGTACTGCTAAATTGCTCCCAATTCCTTGCATTCCACTCTGAAGATATATGCCTACAAGACCAGCAGTCCTCTATTTTACAGCAGCACATTTGATGTAAATTGTGGAAAACGTTATGACTATCATTTCATATTGTGCTTTGCCATAAGCAAATGTTATAGGACAAAGTCCACCCTCCATTTCCTGTTAAGCAAAAAAAAGTGAACTTTTATCTCCCTTTGTAATTAGAAAGATCTGGAATTGAAATATTTTCTTCAATCACGTAAAAGGGAAAATTACACTAATAAATCCACTTATTTTCTCAGAAAACTATATCTGTGCAAGACAAGTTCACAAAAGTCCCAGCTTTTCTCTGTGCAATACTAATAGTATAGAGGCATGTTACCTGATCATATTTGGCCTGGTTGGAAGTTAGAGACTAAGGACTCTACTCTGCCATCCGTTAGGAGGCACCTCAGTTTTCGTGTAAATTGAAGGTAATCAGCAAAAATTGTATTGAACATGTAAAACTGTTTATAGACTCAGGGGAAAAAAAAAGTATAAAGCTTTAAAAATATAATTAGCAATATATTTTAATGGAGTCTGATAATCATTCAGACTCGCATATCCTGAGAATTTTGAAGTCCCTTCCTGATTCCAGCTGTCAAGCAATCTGCATCATGATCTCTCCCCAGGCTCCACTCCATTCCTCACTATACCCAACTATAACCTCCCAATTCCAGGAAAAGCAGATCAATAGTGACAAAATATAAAGACAGTAGTGGTCATTCTAAGACATATTTTGGGGGGAAAACTTAAAGATGTTTCCTTCTAAGTGACAGGGTCAAAATGTAATCTATTTCAGGGGACAGGAACGAGTTCTATACTGAGGCTCACAACAACAAAGCCACAATCACCAGGTGGCTTTAGATGCAATGGTGAAAACCCTAAATAGTGAAAATACCAGTCTACAAAAAGCTCAAGGAGTCTGCCCAAGGAAGAGCTAAGTAAGAACCCAATAAGAATCCTCAGGATTAGGCCAATGACTTTTAGAGAACACCAGCAACCATTCCATAGGCCAAGTTACACAATTTCTTTGTCCCGTAGGATGTTTCGTGTTTAATAGACTATACTGAATTTTACAGAAGGAGCACAAAGTTTTCCCAATCCCCTGAGAAGGAGTCAGGCACAATATCTGCACTGACTTGCAAGGAACTGGGGAGCCAAGTGCTCAAAACTGCCTGGCGATGGGGCAAGATTATGGCCCTGCCCCCTTCTACCCCCACCTGCTGAACTGGCCAGGAGCACTGGTCTGGCACTGACACAAGGGCTGCATGTGCACATACCCTAAAGATATATCAGAGGGTCTCCGCAGGTCCACATTCCCCAAAGCATTTTGCAATAAGCATAATGTCTGGGAGACTGCCAGGTGTGAGTCGCCCTTCCTCAACTCTCCACACCTGCAAATGTAGGCAATGGCTTAAAGAAACAATACCGCCCTTAAACAGTGACCACCCATCACTGAACTGCAGCCAGTGCTGAGGTGAAACACCAAGCGAAGAAAATCATGTTCCATTTGAAACTACAGGATTAAATACAAGTAGGCAGACGTTAACCACCCCACACAGGAATGTGGCTTGAATAGTGGGATTATGAAATCATGATAAACGCGATGAGATATTCAGTGACCAGAAGTGGACATAAAAGATGGTAATACCAAGAGCACAGTCTGCTCTAACAGCAAGCTAACAAAATCAGAGGGAAAAGTACCATATACTGAAGCACCAACAACTTCCTGCACCAGCTAGCAGTTCTTTGGAGATTTCCCATCAAAATGCGGCTGCCACCTGATATCGTTTAATTTAAGAGATCTGAATGATTATATGGATCCAGAATACAGTCAGCTTTTTATTCTGCTGACCATCAGATAGGAGATAAATCCTCTAACAAACTATTTCCTCACCCAGATTCCCAATCCACCACAGTTCTAATGACATTAACTTTTTCTTCTAGTGGTCCTAAGATCACAGTAGGAAAGTCATTGTCTTAAATAAGTGATCATAAAGTAGGTTTACCTTTAAGTTTTAGATAAACAGATATATTTATTTCTATTGTATATAAAAAACAACTGATTTTGTAAGAGGAAATCTCCACACATCAGCACAACAGCATAAACACTATGGAAGAACGCAACTATTAGAAAGTTCTACTCCATTTATGCAATGACCTATTCTAAGATGCAAGGCAGTTCTAAGGGAAAGCAAACCAGCATGGAAAGATAACAAGGAAACTTCCAAACCTTGCCTGATTTCTGGGACCAAAGCATCTTGAAGGTTCATGGTTTCATTTTTATCAACTCATCACTTCTGGGTTCCATCTGTGACTGGAACAGACATGCCTCTTTCTGAGCTTTCTAGTCATGTTTTGAAGATTTAAGGGCTGAAATAAGCATCCAAATCTTCTGAAGCTCACCCTTCAGGGTGGGAGGGTCCCAGAACTCAGGCTCCCGCCCAAGCCCGGAAGTCTACACAGTAATGAAACAGCCCTGCATCCCGAGTCAGCGCGCATGGGCCAGCCATGGGCTTTTCTTCGCTGTGTAGACACTCCCAGAGGAGACATGGGACCATTGATTACAGAAGTAAGGTGATCTTAAGACACAGCAAAAATGGCACATTTGCACAAGTTGCAGCTTTCAACCAACAGGCTGAGGTAACAGGTGGGGGCTGCAGTGCAGCCCACTGCCCCAGCCCCAATTTGGATGGATTTTTTCTTCCTCAGCATCTGCACGTCCTCTACGTAAGGCAGGCTACTTTGGCTTCATCTGGTTAAACGCAAGTTTCACCCAAAAGGTAACTCCCCTTAATGGGCCAAGAGGAGTGCACCATCTGTAAACACCAGTTTAAAACCTGATTTGCAATTTTACTTTTGATTAAAAAACATTTTCTGAATTCACTTACAATGTGTCAGAGTGGAGTACGACTTTTATGTTAAAAACATCAAATTGGTGGTAAGGGCAGATTTTTAAAAATAAATTTACACTAGTTTTGCAGAAGATATAATTTTAACTGAGTATTATGGGATTTCCAATGCAGGTCTGCTTAAGGAATTCTAATTTATGAAGATGAACAGCATGTTTATCATCATGAACTGATATTAAAAAGGAAGTCTGCATTGCAGTGAACTATGGCTGGGTATAGCATATTTCCTATCACACGCACCCTGTTGCTCATCAAGTGACACGGATCCAAGCTGTTTGTTAACCACAGAGGAAGGAGAATCTGAAACAAAAATGAGATTTCAACTTAAAATATAAGCAGCAGAAAACTGCATAGCAATGTCATGATCATATGTTAGTTTAAAATAAATAAAGTAGCAATGTAAGAAAGCATTTGGGCTTGTTTCTTAAGTGGCCAGTAATTTATAATGCATTTTTCAGCTGTGCTACAGGAGCAAAGCTACATGCTTCAGACCATGACACATTCCTTTAGGCAAGCATTTAGTATTTTCCCTAAAAGTATGCTGACAAGATATCAAAGAAGCTGTGCTTTTCCCTTCCAGTTTCAGGCATGTTAACCTATACTATAATTGTACCCAAAGACTTATTGTTGCAAGGATCTCAATATATTTATTGGCTTTTTCAAGGCAATGCTAGTTGGGATCAGATAACTGAGCTTAAATCAAGATGATGAACTATAATATATACCTAGAACTTTTATTGTGCCAGGAATAACACCTGAAGAGTCATGACTCTTAAATTCCATGCTCCCATCACCAAACTCAACTGCATCTTAAATTAGAGAGAGAGAAGGTATGCCCCTGGCCCCGAGTCATAAGAATAAATGTGATCTAAAACTTCACAGAAATTTCAGATAATATTTTGCACTTCAACAGGAGAATATGCAACATTAGACCAGTGTCTTCAAATATGGCTTTAAGAATTCAAGAATTTTTAAAGCACCTATCACCATAGAATTTAAGAGCTGAGAAGGGTTTCCAAATAGAGCAACAAACGTGTGGGGTTTTTTTAATGTGGCCTTTAAATTCTAAAAGCACAAAATCATTTCAAGTTCATATACTGAATAATTCAACAGCTCTAATTAATTAATTAAAATTAAAAATTAAAAAGACTTAAATTCTCAGTTATCAAATAGCACCATGGCAAGACGACTTATATGAAGATTCAATTTATAATGGAATAGGATCACAAAAGATTTTTCTGTAAGACATCATCAGTTGATAGTTATCACTTTCTATGTATTTCATAGCGGACAGACTACTGATGCAAAAATTAAACATCTTCTGTGAAAGCTGTTTCCCTTGTCATCTCTAAAAAGAACATAGATCTTATTTCTGTGACATTCCTAATTCCAGGTGATGCACATAAATTAGTTCAGTATTTGAAATAAAGTAATAACGACTACGCTATTTATTCCTAGAGCCCTGCGCAGATACAAAAATGTGTATCCGCATCCGATCTCCAAAAATTGTCTGCCGATATCCACATCTGCGGATGCGGATATCCTCAGATATCCATGATTTGCAGAGTTCTACTTATCATGACTGAGCTGAGGCTCCGAGGCGCACCCCCCCGCCGGAGCTGGTTCAGGGAGAGCCGCATGGGCAGCTGTGGGAGTCGTGGACCCTCCACCTGCCCTCAGCTGGGCGGGGAGCCTGGGACACGGCCAGGGGCTGCTTCAGCCCACCCACACACACACCCCCTCCCCCCGCACCCTGGGTAGGTGGAGGGTCCACTGCGGCTCCCCATGGCTCGGCTCCACGCTGGTCTGGCCGGGAGGTGGGGCCTCATAGGGGAAAGAAGAGGGGCAAAAGGAAGGGGGGAGGGTCCGCCCCTGTGAAGAGTGGATGGGCAAGGCCCACCCCCCATTCCAGCTCTGTGGTAACCTGTGGAGCTGCCCAGGGGCTGCTTAGGCCCCTCACCCAGGGCAGGTGGAGGGTCCACAGCAGCTCCCCACAGCTGCCTGCTCAGCAGTTATGATGGCCGGGCTTCGGCTCCAAGCTCCCGCTGCCACCCCCGGCCACAGCCGGATCGGGGAGAGTCATGCTGGCAGCTGTGGGGAGACACAGTGGACTCTCCACCTGCTGTGGAAAATAAAAGTGGCTCAAAAGGTATCTTTGCCCACCAGCGTCCCAGTCGTATACATAATTCTATCCTCTCCACAACACCTGTCAGGCTCTTGCCTCATGAAATTGAGCAAAATGTTATACTCCTGTGTCCTATCGATCTACACCTAAACCAGGTCCAGATTTCACCCAACCCAAACAGAACTCTCATTTGCGTGGTCTTCAGTAAAACTATATGGTCTGAAAGTTGCTCTCTCCAGTGAAGAAGCTGTTATCTGTGAAAACACGCCAGGCTCCTGAGGTAGCACTATGGCTGCTCTGCAGTTTCCTAGTGTCAGACTGGCTAGGGAGAGTAGAAGTGTGTTTCAAGTGCTAGTATTAATTCATTCTGACAGTTCATGACCTGCTATTAATTTGTTACTTTTTAAGACCTAAATAATGAATAACTTGAAGGCAGGTGCTCAGTGTGGTGCAGGCAGCAAGGCAAACATAAGAACATAAGAATGGCCATACTGGGTCAGACCAAAGGTCCATCCAGCCCAGCATTGTGTCTACCAACAGTGGCCAATGCCAGGTGCCCCAGAGGGAGTGAACCTAACAGGTAATGATCAAGTTATCTCTCTCCTGCCATCCATCTCCACCCTCTGACAAACAGAGGTTAGGGACACCATTCTTTCCCCATCCTGGCTAATAGCCATTAATGGACTTAACCTCCATGAATTTATCCAGTTCTCTTTTAAACCCTATTATAGTTCTAGCTTTTACAACCTCCTCAGGCTAGGAGTTCCACAGGTTGACTGTGCGCTGAGTGGAGAACTTCCTTTTATTTGTTTTAAACCTGCTGCCCATTAATTTCATTTGGTGGCCCCTAGTTCTTATATTATGGGAACAAGTAAATAACTTTTCCTTATTCACTTTCTCCACACCACTCATGATTTTATATATCTCTATCATATCCCCCCTTAGTCTCCTCTTTTCCAAGCTGAAAAGTCCTAGTCTCTTTTATCTCTCCTCATATGGGACCTGTTCCAAACCCCTAATCATTTTAGTTGCCCTTCTCTGAACCTTTTCTAAAGCCAGTATATCTTTTTTGAGATGAGACCACATCTGTACACAGTATTCAAGATGTGGGCGTCCCATGGATTTATATAAGGACAGTAAGATATTCTCCATCTTATTCTCTATCCCTTTTTTAATGATTCCTAACATCCTGTTTGCTTTTTTGACTGCCGCTGCACACTGCGTGGACGTCTTCAGAGAACTATCCATGATAAGATCTCTTTCCTGATTATTTGTAGCTAAATTAGCCCCCATCATATTGTATGCATAGTTGGGGTTATTTTTTCCAATGTGCATTACTTTACATTTATCCACAGTAAATTTCATTTGCCATTTTGTTGCCTAATCACTTAGTTTTGTGAGATCTTTTTGAAGTTCTTCACAGTCTGCTTTGGTCTTAATTATCTTGAGCAGTTTAGTATAGACTGCAAACTTTGCCACCTCACTGTTTACCCCTTTCTCCAGATCATTTATGAGTAAGTTGAATAGGATTGATCCTAGGACTGACCCTTGGGGAACACCACTAGTTACCCCTCTCCATTCTGAAAATTTACCATTTATTCCTACTCTTTGTTCCCTGTCTTTTCACCAGTTCTCAATCCATGAAAGGATCTTCCCTCTTATCCCATGAAAACTTAATTTACGTACGAGCCTTTGGAGAGGGACCTTGTCAAAGGCTTTCTGGAAATCTAAGTACACTGTGTCCACTGGATCCCCCTTGTCCACGTTTGTTGACCCCTTCAAAGAACTCTAATAGATTAGTAAAACATGATTTCCCTTTACAGAAACCATGTTGACTTTTGCCCAACAATTTATGTTCTTCTATGTGTCTGACAATTTTATTCTTTACTATTGTTTCAATTAATTTGCCCGGTACTGACGTTAGACTTACCGGTCTGCAATTGCCAGGATCACCTCTAGAGCCGCCCTTAAATATTGGCGTTACATTAGCTATCTTCCAATAATTGGGTACAGAAGCTGATTTAAAGGACAGGTTACAAATCATAGTTAATAGTTCAGCAATTTCACATTTGAGTTCTTTCAGAACACTTGGGTGAATGCCATCTGGTCCCAGTCACTTGTTACTGTTAAGTTTCTCAATTAATTCCAAAACCTCCTCTAGTGACACTTCAATCTGTGACAATTCCTCAGACTTGTCACCTAAAAAGGATGGCTCAGGTTTGGGAATCTCCCTAACATCCTCAGCCATGAAGACTGAAGCAAAGAATTCATTTAGTTTCTCCGCAATGACTTTGTCGTCTTTAAGTGCTCCTTTTGTATCTCGATCGTCCAGGGGCCCCACTGGTTGCTTAGCAGGCTTCCTGCTTCTGATGTACTTAAAAAAAAACATTTTATTATCTTTTGAGTTTTTGGTTAGCCGTTCTTCAAACTCCTTTTTGGCTTTTCTTATTACATTTTTACACTTAGTTTGGCAGTGTTTATGCGCCTTTCTATTTACCTCACTTGGATTTGACTTCCACTTTTTAAAAGATGCCTTTTTATCTCTCACTGCTTCTTCAAAGGTGCTTATTGTGTGTAAGGTTTCAGAGTAGCAGCCGTGTTAGTCTGTATCCGCAAAGAGAACAGCAGTACTTGTGGCACCTTAGAGACTAACAAATTTATTTGAGCATAAGCTTTCGTGAGCTACAGCCCACTTCATCGGATGCATAGAATGGAACATATACTAAGAAGATACACACACATATATACAGAGAACATGAAAAGGTGGAAGCAGCCATACCAACTGTAAGAGGCTAATTAATTAAGATGAGCTATTATCAGCAGGAGAAAAAAACTTTTGTAGTGATAATCAAGATGTTCCATTTAGACCGTTGACAAGCAGGTGTGAGGATACTTAACATAGAGAAATAGATTCAATATGTGTAATGACCCAGCCACTCCCAGTCTCTATTCAAACCCAAGTTAATGGTATCTAGAATGGTATCAAAAAAATAAATGGACACAAATCTGACATCAGGAACCATAACATTCAAAAACTGGTAGGAGAACGCTTCAACCTCTCTGGCCACTCAGTAAAAGATTTAAGGGTGGCAATTTTGCAGCAGAAAAGCTTCAAAAACAGACTCCAACAGGAAACTGCTGAGCTTGAATTAATATGCAAACTAGATACCCCCCCCCCATCCCCATTTTTGTGCACCACCGGATCCTGAAGTGCCAAGATCTCAAGAGAATACATGTCCACTCAGTATTGCATGTCCACTCACAAGCAGGAAGTATTGAAAATATATAGCTCTTGCATTCAGGAGGGAAGAGATTTCCCACCTAAATCAAAACAATTTCATGCGAAGAAACCAGGAGAAGAAACTGGGGAATGCAGGAAAAGATGCAAGTTCAAGACATATCCTGGTCTAATAATTTCCATTTCCAATGCCCAGCAGGCTAGAATGCTTCAAATCAAGGTGATTTAAATCACCAAGTAGAAAGCCTCAAGTTAAAGAATTGATTTTAATCTACTTTTCCATTTGTACTTCAGTTATTTTCTAAAGAAAGATGTATTCTCATTAAAGACATTAAATTGCGTTGATTTAAAACTAAATAGAGCCTTTAGCTAGATTCGGTACATCTTTTTGCTACCTAGCAGGGTGCACTATAACTTTATAAATTTATTTAAGCAATCATATAGTTTAATATTTTCAGATTCTTATTAATTGTACATTTTTAGTATGTTAGAAAATGGTGAATGATATATTGCTTATTTCATAGATAACTTACTCTTCGCTCATGATGTGTGTCAAGCTGCATTAGGATGGTAACTGGAATTTAATTAAACCCACAAAATAGCATATAAAATTTATTGTTAACAAACAAAACAAGCCCTCAAACACAGTACATGACCTACTGTGCCATCTTTATAAAGCTCGACTCAAAAGACAGATGTTTTCCCCCCCCATTCTATCTTTACTTAGAAAAGCAGCCTTTAACTCAAAAGTTTTTGATAGGAGGCTCATGGAGTCAGCATATTTATTTTTTATTTTAAATGTTTTAAAAGATTATAGTAAATTTAGGTCTTAATATATTTTGTATTAAAATTCAGTTTTCATTTTAAACAGATTTATAAAAACACATATCACAGAATCATAGAATATCAGGGTTGGAATGGACCTCAGGAGATCATCTAGTCCAACCCCCTGCTCAAAGCAGGACCAATCCCCAATTTTTGCCCCAGATCCCTAAATGGCCCCCTCAAGGATTGAACTCACAATCCTGGGTTTAGCAGGCCAATGCTCAAACCACTGAGCTATCCCTCCCCCCTTCAACAAGAAAAATGTATTAATATTTAAACAACAAACTCAAAAATCTGGTTTAAATTAAAAATATCAAATTTAAAATCAGGTGTTGAGAGCTGCTAAGCGCACCCCCAGGGAGATAAGGGACAGACTTAACATCTTTAAAGAGAGAGGGTATTTCAGCATGCTGGGGATACCAGTCAGGTTGTTTGCTTGAATGTGTTGAGCTCGTATTAGTGCAAGGAATTATTTGCAAGCCTCTTGGACTGCTTTCAGTTCAAACAGGTTTATGTGCATCCTGGACTCCCAAGGAGTCCACATTGTTGGGATAGGGCACCCATCTTGACAGGCATACAGCACAACTAAAGAAGCATGTGTGATTGAAGTTTTCTCAGGTGGAGGGGGAATGAAAAGGGCTCCCACATACATACGGTCTCTGTTCTCCTACCAAGTTAGAGGATCTCTCACCCTGGGAAGGAGGGAGACTAACATTTACATGTTTTCCCTAGTTGGTCCCAAACAGTCAGAAACAAGGCCTATAGGCAACAGAGGTACAGTCTTGCAAAGGGCATCACATAAGTGCAGGATGCCATGTGACATAAGAGGATGAGGCATTAACAAACCAAAGTTTGTGGGCTCTGTTTGAGCTGAGTAGCAAGATTCTTTATGGATTGAAATGTGTCATCAGGGAGTTATGCTTTGATGCTGAAAGAGTCCAAAGTTGCTCCAATAAACTACGATCTGTGTAAGAACTAAAACAGACTTTTCTGTGTTGACACAGAGTCCCAGTGATGCTAGTGAACAGGGATGAAGTTGTTCTTGATACCTCCTGATAAGATTTCTATGTCAATAGACCAGGGGTCCCCAACACAGTGCGCGCTGGGGCATTTTTGTGCGCCCACAGGACACCCAGCCACCGAAATGTGTTGCCGTTTCCCGGCAGCATTTTGGCGGCGGCGCTTCTTGCCGCTGCCGCTTCTCGGCGGCAGCATTTCAGCGGCGGGGTGTCCGGCACCTGCCACAGTCTTCTGGGAATAGCAAGAAAGGTTGGGGACCGCTGCAATAGACAATTGCCTAGGTAGGGAAAGACTGATGATCCGTAGCATCAAAAGTGCGCTGCTACAACTGACACTACCTTTGGTGCTGTTGCTAAGTCAGAGGGGAGCACCCTATATGTATAATGGTCCAGACCTACAACGAACCTTAGGAAATTCCCGTGAAAGGGGTAAGAAAATATTTTGAGTAAATCCCTTCCACTGATGTTGAGCGGGTACTGGCTCCATGCCTCCCTGGTGGAGGAGAAAGTTTACCTCTTTAATAAGTATCTTCTTGTGAGAGTGGCCCCTGAAGAGGGATAGGGAAGGGGAATTCTACGACAGAACTGGAATGAATGAATGTCAAGAATCCATTTGTCTGTTACCATCCACCATGCATGGGAAAAGCAAATTAGGCAGCCACCAAAATGGGTCTCTCAGTTCTCAGATGAAGCAGGTGGCAACTGGGTTGGTTCTCAGCTCTCGAAGATTTCCATCAAAAGACTTTCTTAACAGGAGGCTGTGATTGGAAGGAGATGGAGCATTATGCTTGGTCTTCTGGGTCCTGTTTTTAAATGTGACTGTTCATATCCCATCTTCCTCTGATGGTAAAGGGGTTGTGGTGCTGGCCTGTGGTTGTATGCTTGTGGTCTATGAAATTCTCTCTCAAGTGCTGGAGTATATGTCTCCAGGGAGCAGAAGGTTGCCCTTCAGTCCTTCATACAGTGTGATGTCTTGTCATGTTTTCACTGAATAGTTATCAAAGTTACCACCTGTCCTCCATTGTAGACTGAACTTCCCTGGGAAATCTCAACGAATGAAGTCAGGATTCTTGACACACGATAGCCATCGTCATTGATTGCGAGGCTGTGTCAGTTGAATTTACTGTGGCATGGAGAGAATGCAACCAACTTACGCTCCTCAATAAGAGCTTGAAAAAGTGCTCTACCCCCTGTGGGAGACTGTCGATTACTTGCTGCAATTCACCAAATTTACAAAGTCACATTTACAAATTAATGCCTAGTAATTAGCAATCCAGAACTGCAGGCTGGTTGAGATAAAGACCTGTCTCCCAAGGCATTCCAAATATCTAGCCTCCCTGGCAGAGGACATAGAGTATGATTGATGTTACCTACTCCTTTCAGTGGTAGCTTGTAACAACTAAAGAATTTGGGACAGGATGTAGAAATAAAAACTCCGTGCCCTTGTCTGATACAAAGTATCTTAATTAAACACACAAAATAGCATATAACATTTATTGTTATTAAACAAAACAAGCCCTTAAACACAGTACATGACCTCTTAGGAGTGGAGCACATTACTGGCATATGCCAGACAGCTTTGTCGGGCTCCAACATGGACTTCATTAATACCTTATTTGGCCCAACACTCTAAGATACCCAGGGGCTTGTGAGGTATCTCTTCCAGCGGGACCTAGAGTGTGTCGGCAACCTCCTTAAGTCCTGAAACTGCCTGTAGTCATCAGGTGGAGAAGGCGAGGCTGGAACAACTGCCTCAACAGGAGCTGAAGATATTTCTGTTGAGACCAACAGTAAAAGCTGGATCCAGCTCTTCTCCCTCCTCTTTCACGGGCTCCTGAGGAAGTTCAAGCTCCTCTCGGAGAGGAAGATGTTGTAACTTTTGATGGGCCCAAACTGATTCGGTGTAGCATTTGTACGAATCCCATGGCCCCCAATAAGACCGAGAGGGGAATCAAATATCGGTGCAATCTTGTGAGATTCTGAGAGTGCCAAAGAAATTCTGAATCTTCTGACTGGCTAACATTCTGTCTCTGAGGGTCCCTCAGTGACATCCAGCTCCCCTGAGGAGAAAAAGGTAGATGCTACTTCAAACAGCAGTGCCGTCAGAACCGTGGATGCTGACCTCCCACAGCTAGTGGACAGGATAGGAATGAGCTTCTCCTTTCATACCATCCCTGGACTGATGGAGTCAGGATCAACTTAGTAAAGACTGCATCCAATAAAATGGGAAACTCAGGATTTGGAAGAATGATAATGCCCTCTGGGGTCATATCTGTCTCCACTTGTGGAGGGTTGAGGGACTGTTCTCCCTATGCATCGTCTGAGCTGGTGTAGATAGACCTGTCCATGCTGATGCCTCTTTGTTGGGACATGGCAGTGGATTTCTCTCTAGGTTTCTGAGAGTGTTTCCTACCTTCACGATGAGCCTGAGGCGGCCTTGGCTTTATTCCTGTCCACCTGTGTCAGAGGTCATAATACTAGGAGGCAGGCTCCTAAGCATCTCTTCCCATTGTACAGGGGTTCTGCTGGCCGAGATCAGACTGAGGCCTCATTGCATGATCCACCAGATGTTTTCTAAGTCTATACTCCTGTACATGGAGGATCCAACTGGAAAAGATCAACTAATACTGGACTTCAAAGCTGTGGGACATTCTCCAAGGCAGCAGAAGCACTTCAGATAGTCATTGCTGATCAGGAAAGCCCTGATGCAGGAACTACCATTCCTTAAGCCTGGAAATTTGGGCATAATAGTCACTCCATATGAGGGAAAGTTGGGGAGGAACCCCTGAATCTTAACTAGCTAGATACCATAAAAGCCACCACTAAAAATGATCTAATAAGAAATATCTTTACAATATTTACAGGAAAAACACTGAAGAGGAACTTCATGGACAGAGAAGGGTTTCATCTCATGCAGTGGCAGAAAGGAACTGGGGAGGGCGCTGGTTGACATCACCCCTTATGACATTGGTTAAAGCATGAGGAAAAGGTACAGGTGAGGACTAACAGACTCTGCTAGTAAAAATCTTCTGCCTCAGGCACCTGGTGTGCCTCTGTGATCACACTGGAATACACATAGGTACCACCATTCGAAGGAAGATAGTTGGGCCCTATTGTGAATCTGAGGTACATCCTGTGGCCCAGATAGATGCGATATGAAAGTACGTATCCTGCAAGTCAAGAGACATGAACCAGTCTTGAATGTGGAGAGATGGGATGATGGAGACAAGCATTACCATCCTCAACCTGAGATGGCATATGTATTTGTTGAGACTCCTTAGATATAGGATAGGACAAAGACTTCCTTTCTTCTTTGGGATTGGGAAATACCAGGCGTAGAAGCCCTTCCCTTGTATTCCTTTGGAACCTTCTCTACAGCTCCTAGATGAGGAAATGAGGCCACTTCTGATTTCAACAAGCTTTTGAGAGAAGGGTCCATGAAGAAGAATAGGGAAGATGGACAGTGGACCCTATACAACAGATCCCACTCTAGGTCTGTACAGCTGTGTCTAGACATCAATAATTGGTCAAGATGCATCAATATGATCACACTGGTCAAAGACAGATGTTATCAAAGGAGTTCTGAAGAATTCAGAAGATTTGTAGTAACATTTAGATGAAGCTAAGAACTAGGGGATCACTCACCAAGATTCCATCTTGCTGCTACATGCAGTAAGAGGGAACTGTGGGAGGATCAAAACCTCTCCACTCTTGATTTCCTTGCATGGGAGCATGAGACAACACAGGGCACATGCACAACCTCAATGGATACTTAAAAATCTCCAGTCTCATATGTACGCATATCTACAGTGGAATCCACACCAATGTTCTCTCTAAACTTTTTTTCTACTGAGTGGGCTACAAACTCCACTAAGCACTACATTTTTGTCCTTGGGCAAGCTTTCTCCACCACCACTTTTTTTTTTTTTTTTTTTTTTAAAAACACCGTGAGGGATGTGTACAGGTAGGGTTGGGGACGGAAAGCGTGTGCAGGAGATGCTGTCCTAAAGTGTCCTCCCCAGTCTCTCACACAGGTCCCTGTCCCCAGAATTTTCTCCACAGCAGTCGTCTTAGGAGCCTGGCCAGGAGTCTGTGGCATCAGACCACACCTCCTCCAGGCCAGGGTTTCAGACCTCCCCCTGCCAGTTGTTCTCACAAAGGGGCTCTGGCCACAGTTCACCTCTCAGCAGTAGCAGTGGTCACATTCCTTGTACTGAACTGCCAGGTGGGCAAGTGGTGGTGGTGGGGGTGTCCTCTGCTGACCTGATTAGCCATCGTAGAGCTCAGCCAGGTTGCTCACCTGGGGTCCTGCACAAGGGACACCCCAACTGTGTCCCCGATACTAGAAGCACTTCCACCATCTTTTCCCCCCTCCTCCCATCAGTGAAAAGGCACAGCTGCATGCACTGTCACAGTGGGAGGGGTAACGAGCAGAGCAGGTTCTTACAGGACCACACCACACCCCTGCTGGGGCCCCAGAGAAGAAACATAGCAGCATGTTTTCTGACCTGTGCTGTATATACAAGATTGTTGCATGGCTGTGTAGCTTACAAGAAATGTTGATCCACACTGACACATACTCAAAAAGTAATAGTAATACATACATCAACCTCCAGATGGGAATTTCAAAAGCAGAGTCCTTGCCTAACTTTTTGTACATTGAAGTCAATAGGAATTTTATCACTGACATTAATGTGAGTAAAGCTAGGCTAGCACTCGGTATTTCTGAAAATCCCACACTTCATCTCTAAATTAGTACCAATATTTATTGACCCAGAACATAAATGTTAGTTTGGCTTTGTCTGTCAATGTTTGTCTTTTGGGTCAATAAATCTTGATGTTCAGTCCATCAGAGGAATAATGGAAAGCATTCTCTTTTCAAAAGCACAACAGCCAACAAGATTTTTGCCTTTGTCCTGGCTTTCCCTGTCAGGAGTAGCTATTGAGTTCTTGCCACAGGGCAGAGACCACTGCTCTTGTGGTTACCATTGTCTTCCCTGTTCTACTGGCCTTTTTCCACATGCAAGGAGGCAGCCACTGGTGTCAGCAGCAACACCAGAATGTGTACACAGTCCCCCAGGGTCTGGGGTCTCCAACTTCCAACCCATCTGAAAATTGTTTCTGGAAAAGAGTTTCCAATGCTAGCAACTATGCTCAATTCAATATCTACATATTCTAACTAGAGCACTAGCCACAGCCATAGTTAATATTGTCAGAGTGTTTCCATTCTATGATCTTGCTTTCAGTAGTGTATAGCTTTCTAAACATTCTAGGCTCAGTCACTGCCCAAAGAGTGATCTTTTTTAAAAAAGGAAAAACTGAAAAGAAATGCTATTCCACTTACAAAAGTGTCAAAACTGGGGGGAGAGAAGGTAAGGGGTAAAGAGGGATAGAAAGTTGAAATTTGGCAGGTAAACAGTTTCTTCAGGAAGAAAGGTGTCTGTGTTCTTGTAAAAATAGTTTTTGATTTGGCTGAATTAAGAGTTCCATAATTTACTTGAGTTAGGAGTTCGGGCTTGTGAACTAGTTAAATGCTGGAACTTGTTAAAAATATTTCAACACTCTAAATGATAGAGGGCTACACTGTGCTTGCATGCATAGCTAATTAAAGATCATAGTATGAAAGTAGTAAACCATGCCTCATTCAACACACAAAGAGAGAAGGGGTTCATAAAATTTTCCATGTGACCTGGCACTGTAAACAGTTTTGTGCATGAGACATCTTTTTCAGCATCACAGAATGCAAACCTGATTTTGCTTCTGATATTTTGATGCCACCTACCCAAATACTCTAGGCAAATGCTAAAGATTAAAGACCAGATTGTGTAACCCCTACTCATAGTTTCAATGGAACTACTGATGGAGCAACGTGCTACTCAAGGTGAATATGGGTGACATAATTTGGCCCGAAAAAAAAGAAAAAGGAGAGTCCATGCAAAAATACAATATATTAAGAGAAGTTAAGCATTCGTGAGTCAGGAATGGCAAAGTTAAGGCTGCATATGCACAAATTTCACAATTACAGCATATGTCTAGTGAACAGACCCTATTAACTTCTAATTATTTCTGAGATTAAGAATTTTAGACAAAATCAGGTGAATAGGTATTTCTTGAGTTGACGACAGCAAGCCCTTAAGGTTTATTCCAAACTCCTAATATTCCCATAAATAAATGAATGGAGCCAATTGTACATGGGTGCGCAATTCCTGTGAGACAGAATTGAGAAGAGAGATCTTTTCAATTTCTTATGTCTGTCAAAAATTAACATCAGATATAATGAACATTTTTATATCCAATATACTTATTGATCTGCCAGTCAACCATCTTACTCCAGTTCTGCATTGCTTTGTCTATTTTAAGATATGGAATAAGTTTAAAAGGAAGAGAGCTGGAAGCCAAGATACAGCAGCCATTAGAGGCATTTTTACAATGAGCATAGCGCAAATGTTTATTCTGAAGGAAATTTTTAGTAAAGCAAAAATATCTACATATGCTGTTTGTTTACTTCATCATTACTGTGAAATTGTTTAGTGCCAGTAAGCCCAGAATGTAGCCAACAGAGTGTTAACATGACTCACCAACACAGCCTCCTTTAATAAGAAGATGTAGCCCTGGGTGGTTATGTGTCAACATATACTGGACCCTCGCTAGAACGCGGGATTTGGGATTTATGCGCGGTACCGTGTTACAGTGGGGACCGCGTTAAAATGAACTGCAATTAAAGTAATTAAATTTGGGATCCATGGCCACGACTGCATTATATGCAAATTCGTGCTATATAGACACGGGTTCTAACGAGGGTCCGGTGTACTCCACCTAGATGAGAGTAACTTTCACTATTCACTTTCCTAACAAGTGCTGCTCAAACAACTCCATTTCTGGTTATTTGCAGTGTGCTCAGCTTCCTTCTGGAAAGTTGTGACCCTATTTGGGCAAAATTTGCTGTAGCGTACTATTCATAACCTACCAGTATTTAAATGAAACTATGAATCACAACAATATTAGGAAAATATATATAGTAATGCTGCCATTAGTGTGTATCTAATTGTGATAACACCACCACACGCAAGGTAAAAATAAGCAGCAAGTGCATTAACTGTTTTGTTCTGAAGAGGAAGCATCTCAGCAAACAATAGCAGCACAAACTATAACTACATCAGCTGCTTAAGAAACCTTGACAAATGACAACCTGAAGTCTGGGGGTCCTGTGAGGAGCCCTTAGGGGAAGACTGATCAGAGGTGGAGGACTGTGGTGCTGAACCCTCAGCTAGCTCTCGCTGTCTTTGTTGTTCAGCCTTCTTAAGCCTCAGTCGCTGCAGGCCCCTACGGAGTATAGCTAACTCAGGTGCCAAAAATTCTGACAGATAGGGAAAAAAAGGTGTAAAAGAAGAAGGCATAGAACATATAAAAGATAAAAAGAACAAATGACTCAAGAGCAAGGCAACAGATACTACGAGGAATAAAAGCAAAGTATTTCTTTTATATGGCAGCTTATTAAAGTGCAATAATTAGAAGCATAAACAAAATATTTAAATTTGGGTTCTTCCCTTTCTAAAAGTATGAATCACAGGACATATGAAGTTCAGTTTTCATGCTACATGCCCGCCTCCATACCCCCAACTATTTAAGCGATTAACTGAAGAAAATTTAAAAACGAAATATACCAAGATAGATTTAAAATAAAACAAAAAACTTAAATTCATCTTTTTACATGTTCTTGGTATGCCTAACCAAATCAGTACTCTCGGTAAGTGGGAAAAGTTATGCAACCTTAATCCATGAGGTAAAACTTCAAAGACACTTACTTGAATGGTTTTATTTTAAAATGTCATTTAACCAAATAGTTACATAATCCCAACTGCCAAGAGGGAAAAAAAAAAACAACCATCTGAGAAGGGGATTATGGACAGAGGTGACAGATGTCCAAGCAGAAAGCAGCAATTTTTAACATTGTCAACTATTTTCTGGTAGCCTTCAATTTACACACTCCCAAATATGAACCTTTAAAAAAAAAAAAATCTGGAAACACTGCTAACTAGGTCCATAAAGAGGTATCTCAAAAAGGATCACGAAGGTTTCCTGCTACTGGCCTCTTAGCAATAATCTCTCTTTAGATACCATTTTAAATACTTAACTATTCTCACCTTGCCCTCTTCCTACTACTTGTCAGCTACACACTTTTCCTTCAGGTACCAGTCCCATCTCTGATTCACTGGTACTTGCTGAAATCAATTACTACTACCAAGGAGTCTAAATTGTTTCTCCTCCTTCCCTTGCTCTATTCAGGTTTCCTCTGGTCTTGGGTTCCAGTGTCCCTTGTCTATCACCACTTCTGGATATTACAACCAACCAGTTGGTGGCTGATGATGAAATGTAACAGGAAGGAAAAAGGAAAATATATATCCTAAAGGACCCCAGCATGCAAAACAAATATGCCAGGAGGGGTTGTCAAATAACAGAAAACCTGGTATTTTGGGGAATCAAAGTTCCAAGTTTGTTTTAATTATTTTTTAATTATTTCTCAATTGTGGCTAAAATTGCAGTTTCCAGTATTTGCTTAAAGGATTCAGTTCCACTTAGCCCAGAAATCATGGTTATTTAAAAGTTATTAGAAAGTTACCCCTCACATTTTAGAAGAACCGATTTTTCTTGCCTATGAATTTCTGCTTTACTAAATCTTTTAATAGCAGTCAGAATCTTCAAGCAGAAGTTCACCTTGCCAGCAAGTGGAGTCAGAAAACAATAAATGCCAATGGCACATCCCCAGTTCAAAATAAGGTAGAACTTGCTTAAAATTGGGACAAACCTACGGATTCAATGTTTTCCCAATTCATTTGACCATCTAATATAAAGAAAATGTATCCAAAGACACACTCAATGTGTGCATGTCTCTCTGCCACTCAGTTTATGGAAATAAAGTCTGATTAACATTTTATATATGGGTTGTTGCATAAAACTGAGTAGCTTACAATTTATCGCTAGTTTAAAATTAATATTAAAACCATAATAATGAACATTTCCTAGTTTCCATTGAGTGAGACAGACAGAGCAAAAACCAAAACTAATATGTTCATTTTATACCCATATTAACAAGTTTTTGTAAGTGACAGGGCAATAAAAATCTCTATCAGCTATGATTTCCCTCTTAGAGAAACAGAAGATTAATTTCAATCTTACAGTTAAAGGTTTCCAGTGATTTGTCTCACTACAGGAACTTTAACAATGATCCAACAACACATTTGAGAGGTTTCAACTGTACTTCTCTAACAGAATATAAACAATTTTCAGATGAAGTGGCTAATGTGACAAAGATCCCATGTTGTATTATTTTTGTGCTGGTTATTGTCTGTATAGAGTGTTTTTCAAAATGTAAAAGGGCAAGAGTATTTCTGAAATAGGAAGTCAGGCATTCATTGTATGATATACTTTGAGGACAACATAGTATGCAAAGGATTTAAATATGTATTATGATTCAAATAAACAGTAATAAAATGTTTGGGTTTCAAAGGGGAGGTTATTTCAGGTTCCTGAAAGACATGTAGCAAATTATAAAACAGAACAGTGAAAGTTGTTTGCTTAGTAGTCCATTCTCCTGTTCCCTCATGAATCATGCTCTATTTCTATGAAAGTCACCCTGGTCCAAAAGATGGTGACTGCCCTCAGTTTCTTAACACTCACTAAAGCTTTTCTGTCCCCTCCAAATGAACATTCACCATTGCCCTCTCCAAACTGATGGCTGGATCATCTTTGGCTTTTCCTCTCAAGGTTTCCAACCCTCCCCACCCAATCATCTCTTCCCTTTAGGTTTTGTAACCACCTTCTGTTTGCCTTTCCTCCTTTTCACCATTATATTCAAAATACTGCTATTACAGTCCTCTCTTTTTCCTCTCCTGTCACTCACACCATTGCATGGCCTACCACCCTGTCTCTTAAATTCTCCATCCCTTCAAGATCCAATAGTCCTTCTACTCTCCATATCCCCCTCTCATTCCTCCTGCCTTACTGCTACCACTTCCTCCTTCTCAGCTTTATGCCTTCTCTGTAGTTGCCTCTTGCTCCTGGAACACCCTTCTGAACTCAATCTGCCAAAAGCTCTCTTCTTCCTTCAAACGTCTCCTTAAAACCAAGTTCTCCTAGGAATCTTTCCTGTCTTCTCTTCACCAATAAGTTTCTCATTCACTTTCCTTCATTATTTTTCTGTGTCTGGCCTATCTGAAACTGTAAGTTCCTTCAAGCAAGGAATGTATCTTTTCTATGTTTGTGGAATAACTCTAAAGTCATGGTGTTCTACAAGTGATCTGTAATAGATTAAAAAAACATATACAAATAGAGTTTGGTTTTAAATTCTGATGATTATGGGACTATTCTGGGTTATTTTTTTAAAAGCAATCTTTCAGTATTTAATACCATACAGTCAAATGTTCTTTATTTCAACAAGTCACTTTCTGCGTGAGCAGATACAGCTGTAGATACTAGACACAGAATCATAGGACTTGAAGGGACCTCAAGGGGTCATCTAGTCTAGTCCCCTGCACTCATGGCAGAACTAAATAATATGCAGACCATTCCTGACAGGTGTTTGTCTAACCTGCTATTAAACATCTCCAATGATGGAGATTCCACAACCTCCCTAGGCAATTTATTCTAGTGCTTAACCACCCTGACAGTTAGGAAGTTTTTCCTAATGTCCAATCTAAACCACCCTTGCTGCAATTTAAGCCCATTGCTTCTTGTCCTATCCTCAAAGGTTAAGGAGAACAATTTTTCTCCCTCCTCTTTGTAACAACATCTCTCTATGTGCAACTTTACCATCTCAGTGAATCATGTTATTCCTGACCAGTAAGTTACTACTGTAATCACTCCTGCAGGAGAGATTCTGGTTATTCAAAAAGTGGTATTTTTTCATACTCATAACTGAACTAACATCTGAACATATCATTCAGGAGCAGTGTAAGAGTAAAGTATCTGGATAAGACGTAAAACTGAAATCCTAACCAGTTGTGGTCAAAGACCTCAAACATAATTACAGCAAGTTTAAAATCTCCATTGCTCTCAAGACATATGATCTTTCAAACCTGATGTGAAGCAAACTTCCATTAATTTTTTTGGTGAAGGTTGCTTAGTTCCCTGTTTGATAGGAATCTGACAATGGAAGTGGTGCAGAGAGAGAGAGCACACCATCAGAAGGGGGATGTATTGGGAAATAATGGTATCAGTTGGACTCCACATGCTGGCATGAGAAACTTTCACCCAAAGTTTCAGACTTACTCAGAGAAATATAGAAGGAAAAATTTGTTTGTGAGAGTGCATTCTGTAGGAGAGATGTCAGAAAAATGCTGGTACAGAACTACATAAGATTCTCTATAACAGTTGTCATTATGCAACTCACAGCGTTTAATAAAGTAGCCTGCAGCAGTTCTCTTTAACACAGTAGGTGCAGCCATGGGGACAACAGGCCCCAGTAAACAGTGACATATAATGAACAAAGCAAAATGACAGTTAGATCAATACTGGGATTGGCCATCTCTCTATCACACATGAGGGTGGCTGAAATCTGCAGCATTTTATGTATAGCGGAACCCTTGAACTTTTGACAATTTGTGAATATAAACCTTGGTTGGTATAGTATCAGCATCAATATGCTGTGTGCAAACGTTATAGATAACTGAAAGCCCCTGATATTTAATAAAATGGGTTCCTGACTTTCTCATTTATTAGGAGAGATGAACCACACTTCAGTTGGAATGAGTAAAATTGTTGCTGTTTACTTTCTCTATTAGGGAAAATTAACTGGGATACCAGATGAATATTGGTATATTTGAAAGTTTTGGGGGTTTTTAAAATTACCTTTAACAAACATCCATTTATATCTTTAACTTCTCTTTCTTCCATGTTTTTAAGCAGCAGTACTGTCCTGCCCCTTTCTGATAATGTCCCAGAGGGTCTGACTGCAGCAGCCATAGCACAGTGAATGGCACTCTCTTTCCTCTTATGGCTGCTTCTCAAAGAAGATTGGGAGATGGGGAAAAATCTCATCTCTCCCTCATCCCAGCACATCCACTCAGGGCCTTGGAGAGTTGGAACCAGTCATCTCCTCCAAGGACAGCAACTCACAATGCCTGCAATAAGTATCAGAAGAGAGAGGGTGGACCTTACACAGTACTGCCTCCCCCATATTTTCAAAAATCACAAGTCAAGCCTCAAAAAACCCATGAGATTTTTAAAAAATAACAATTGGGGGGCAGGGATTATTTTCCTTCTAGTTTCTCAACCTTTTGGGTGCACTCAGGTCTCATCTTCAAGCTTCTCTCTATAGCCATAAGGACTATAAACTTACTTTTTTTAAAAAAAACTGAAAGCTGAGATTCTCATGTAAACACATGACTCTAGAAGCTGGGGCTGTAGGAAACACACCAGTTATTGTGATATTTGTGAGAAAATTGTGGTAGTTGGCAACACCTCTTGCAGGTGGTATTCCTGGCCTTCTACTATGCACCCACAGGAATCCAGGACAAACAGTGCCTCTTCTGCGTATTGGTGCAGAGGGGTGTGACTCAGCCTTGTAGCTCTCTCCCACAAAGAGATCACTGATATTAACAACTAGGCTAAATTCTCCTTTCATTTACACTAATGTAAATGTAAATCTCCATTTAAGACAAGGAGCTACTTCAGTTACAATATTAGAAGTGAAAATAGAACTTAGATTATTAAATGGGACAGAATACACTACAAGGTGAGCCCTGTCCATCCAGATACTTTCAGCAGGCAAAACAACTCTGCCCTAGTTGATTCTGGCATAGCTTCTATAGGTCCTGGGTGTATATACGGGCTGAAAGGGACACATCATTCCAGATTTCCATTGATGAACAAAAGATGACAGATTTTGCTATTCATTGTGTTGGAGCTACTGCAGCCAAATCTCAGCAGGAGGGGTAGGGTATCTACTTATATGCCACGAAGAAGACAGTTAAACAATACAAAATATAGGGTTTTTTGGTTTTAAAAAAAAAGTATAATTAGTTTTTAAAAACAAGATTAGTAATTCTACTTGAGATTCTCTCTTTGTGAAAGTATATTTCTTTATAGCCACACTTTAGAGTATCAGGTAACAGAAATATCTAATCCACATTCATGACATGCATGACCTCAACAAGACTATAAATCAATTACCAAAAATGTGTCAAAAACAAAATTGTAGTTTGTTATTTAAGTAATTTGATCAACCATGGCATATTGGATTGATTTCTCCTCACCAGACTGATGGAGTGTAGAATGAGCAGATGCCTCCAAAGATGGTCTTTGTTCATTGTCAGGAGAGGATAGTAAGGATGTGGAAGGGGGGGTTTCTACTGAGGAAGATGTTGAGGGAGCTTGTGCTGACATTGTAGAGGATGAAGAGGATGGAAGCTGTTCAGGACCATCCACTTCCATTGCAGTCTCTGATTCAGCACTTGGTGGTACGTTGCTAATAATGGAGGCATCTGGTCGACTGGTTCCACCTTTGGGGGAAAAAACAGCAAATGCACATTTACAGAGGACTCCTTTGTATGATCATTTAATATTTTGCAAACATAAAATGTTCTGTACTGTACAATATACTAAAACTAGTTTGTGCCCCAGAAAGCTTCCAATCAAAAAGATCTTGTACATCCAACCCCCTCTTTCATGTAAAAAAAATCCTTGTATTATCAATAATTCTGTTTATCCTTACTAAAATAAGTTATCACCTCTAGACCGAGATCTTCCTCGTCCTCGGTTGCTCTGCGCAACTTCACTAGCTTCTTCAAACCATCTTGATAGCATGTCTGACATCCTCTGCATCAGAGAGACGTTAGGACTTTGCTCCCCTGTAAAAATAAAGATATTGAAATTTTATCTGCAATTTTGTAAAGAAGCAAGAGACGCTTTTCTTTTTCCATATAAAAATACAGTACTGAAGTTATACAAATTGGTATCCTCGGAGTGAAATCACTTTTTCAGAGTAAGACTAAGTTATTCTAACTCGTATTGCAATTTGAACAGAGCAATAAACTAAAAAAACTTCAACTTTCATTCTGCTTCACAATTAAATTGGAATTTCCCTATATCTGACTTTCTGTAACTGAGTTCCACTGTATTCAGTTTGAACACTTGTTATAAAAGTTAATAGGTCAGCTGTTTCAGATTCCCACAATTATTATTATTTTATTTATTATTAAACAGGACATTTTTACTAGATAATACCTTAAAAGCAGGAAAAGTGATTTACTGATTATTTCACTATCTAATGTAAGCGACAGAAGGGAATTCAAATTTCCACAGATTTCACTTGCCCAACTGACATATATCTAGTTAGAAGATGCTGTATTCAAGAACACAGTTAAACATATTATTTGTATTACAATATTGCCTAGAAGCCCTAGTCATGCACCAGAACCCCATTGTACTAGATGCTATACACACAGAACAAAGACACAGATTGTTAACCCCTTGGGGTGGAGACTAAGCATAAGACAAAATACAACAGATGGATAGATAAGCAGGGGAATTACAGGGAAACAATGAGACAATATATTGGTCAGCATGATAGGCAGTGTTTGCAGCAAACTTGCAATTCAACCCTTGTAAAAAAAATTGTACGAACCATGACAAAGGAGAGTTTTGATGAAGGATTTGAAAGTGGATAATGAGGTAGCTTTGCCATTGTTTACAGGAAGTGCCTTTCAACTGTGACAAGCAGCATGGGAGAAAGCATGAGGGTGTTTGTTTGAAAATTTAACAAGTGGGCAGTGGAAGCTGGCATCATTAGCCAATCCGAGGTGAATATTGACAGCTTGATAGCAAAATAGACGATAGATAGGATGGGGATCGACTGTGACGGCCCCTGAAAGAGAAGAAAAGTAGCTTATGGTTGATGTGATAGAGAAGGGGGAGCAGTGAAAGGATTCAAAGAGAGGGGTGACGTGGTCAAAGTGACAGACTAGGAAAATGACCTTTGCAGCAGCATTCTGGATGGATATGAGTGGGGCAAAACTGCATTTGTCACAGCTAGAGTAAAGGATGTTGCAGTAACCAAGATGCGCAACGAGAGCTTGCATGAAAGTTTTAGCTGTGTCGATGGACAGGAAAGACTGTAATTTTAGATATGTTATACAGAAACAAACAGCAAAATTTAGATATAACCTGGATGTAAGGACCCAGAGAGAGGTCCAAGTTAAAAATAATACCCAAGTTATAGGCCTGAGTGACCAGCAGGGTGATGATGTTGTCCACAGTGTTTGAGAAAGGGGCTTGGGCAGAGGAGGGAGATTAGGAGTTCTTTTGCAGATTGAGCTTGTTGCTAGACATCCACAAGAACAAGTCAGAAACACAGGCCAAGATTTTAGTTTGGACAGAAGGAGACAGGTCTGCAGGAGAGAGGTAGATCTTTGTTGTCAACATAGAGATGGTAGTTGAATTTGTGTTTGCAAATGAAATTACCCAGAGATAAGGGGTAGAGGGAGAAGAGAAGGGAACCAATGACAGAAAGCCCTGTGGAAGCCCTGAAGAAAGATCAAGGGCAGATAAGGAGGATTGTTCAAAAGACACAATGAAGGAGTGATTATAGAGGTAGGAGGAGAACCAGGAGAGGACAGTGTCACAGAACCTAAGACAGACATGATTCCAAGAAGAGCATGGTCAGCTGTACCAAAAGTGGCTGACAAGTTAAGGAGGGTAAGTATGGAGAACTAGTCCTGAACTGTAGCTATGAAGGAGTCATTTTTTTTTTTTTTTTGGCAAGAGTGGTTTCAGTGGAATGCAAGGGACAGAAGTTGGATTGAAGAGGAACTCCAGACAGCAATTGTAAACAGTGCATTCAATGAACTTAGAGATGAAAGGCGACTGGGTGACAGTTGGAGAGGCAAGTGGGCTCAAGGTTTGGTTTTGTAAAATAGAGATTAGAGCATTTTTGTATTGTGAGAAGGAAAAGCCAGAAGAGAGCAAGAAGTTAAGGAGAAGAGTAAGGTAGGGCATGAGCACAAGGAAGATCCGGAGACGGGATGGATTCCACCAGAACAACTGGAGGGATTAGAGGAGGAGGGTAGATAAGAAAGGCGATGGATATAAGGTGGAAGGATGAGGTAATAAACAGATAATTTAGCACAACAGAAGTCTCAGCTTACCCACTTGCCTAACTAATACAATGTAGCTGCTGTCCCCAGCACATCAGCCACTATTTAGCAATATCAGATGAGAGTCAAGGTGCTGAAGCTGCAGTCTTAATGAAAGAGTAGGATCTTGGAACTAGGCATAGCTCATAAAGGAGGCTGAGTGAAATGGAGAGAAGAAAGGAAACCTATGGAGGAGCAATGGAAGAAATATTCAGACAACTTAGGTGACAGACAACCTCGGTGACAGGAAAAATGAGGTGGGTGGGGTTGTAGTCCTTGAATTTGATACACTTGCATGTATCCCAGAATTTGGCAGTACTGCAGTCAGCCATTTTGTATGTTCAACCATTGCCACTGGAAACCCAAACATCACATAGCAAGGAAAATCTTAGGCCCTGAGAGGCAAGGTCAGGGATTAAGGTTTCATGAAAATAAAAGGAATGTGTTGACAAATGACCTTGGTTTTAGGCCCCTCTGATATAAGTTTTATTCTTGTTATGATTAGAAATGCTTTGCTAATAATGAGAATAATGAATTTTCATTGGCTATTGCTAGGAAAATTGTTAGCCTATCAGAGGCTATTATGAGTTACAGAAGAACCTCAGAGTTACGAACACTTTAGGAATGGAGATTATTCGTAACTCTGAAATATTCATAACTCTGAACAAAACGTTATGGTTATTATTTCAAGTTTGCAATTGAACATTGACTTAATACAGCTTTGAAACTTTACTATGCAGAAGAAAAATGCTGCTTTGAACCATCTTAATTTAAATGAAACAAGCACAGAAACAGTTTCCTTACCTTGTCAAAAAACTTTTTCCTTTTTAAACTTCTCCTTTATTTTTCAGTAGTTTACATTTAACACAGTACTATACTGTACAGTATTTGCTTTGTTTTGGTCTCTGCTGCCTGGCTGCGTACTTCTGGTTCTAAATGAGGTGTGTGATTGACCAGTCAGTTCGTAACTCTGTGGTTCTACTGTATGTGCTTTGTTTGGAGAAAATGTATAAAAAGTTTCGTTAGAAAGTGTGCTTGGGAGCAGTCCGAGGAAGTTTTCTTTAGGCAAGGATCTGACATCTAAAATTCCCCATCAGCTGGATAAAAACTGGAACCTGGACACCCAGTTGTTGATCCCTTGAAACCATCTTAGATAAATATAAAGGTTTAAGATGCTCTAAAACCTACTGTGACAGCATGTGTGTGCGCGCACACATGCTTAAAATCTAATTAAAAATAGTTTGCATCAATTATATCTAGGGCTCTACCAAATTCACAGCCATGAAAAATGCGTCACGGACCGTGAAATCTGGTCTCCCCTCCCTCCTGGTGAAAACTGGTCTTTTGTGTGCTTTTTACCCTATACTATACAGATTTCATGGGGAAGACCAATGTTTCTCAAATTGGGGGTCCTGCCCAAAAGGGAGTTGCGGGGTGGGTTACAAGGTTATTTTAGGGGAGGTCATGGTATTGCCACCCTTACTTCTGCGCTGCCTTCAGAGCTAGGTGACCAGGGAGAGGCGGCAGCTGTTGGCCAGTTGCCCAGCCCTGAAGGCAGCACCTCACCAGCAGTAGTGCAGAAATAAGGGTGTCCATACTATACCATGACACCCTTACATCTGCACTGCTGCCTTCAGAGATGGGCGGCCAGAGAGTGGCGGCTGCTGACGGCCCAGCTTTGCAGGCAGGGAAGCAGATGTAAGGGTGGCAATACCATACCATGCCATCCTTTCTTCTGTGCTGCTGCTGCTGGTGGTAGCGGCTCTGCCTTCACAGCTGGGCTCCTGGCCAGCACCCGCCGCTCTCCAGCTGCCAAAGTCTGAAGACAGCACTGTTGCCAGCAGCAGCACAGAAGTAACGGTAGTAGTACTGCAACCCTCCCTACAATAACCTTGCAAACCACCCCCCCACCACCACAACTCTTTTTTGGGTCAGGACCCATACGATTACAACACAGTGAAATTTTAGATTTAAATAGCTGAAATCACGAAATTTACTATTTTAAAAATCCTATGACGGTGAAATTGGCCCAAATGGTCCGTGAATTTGGTAGGGCCCTAATCATATCAGATGGAGGAACTGCGTCCCCACTGATTTATTCCTGACACCGCCTGTAGAAAATCAGGAAAATTACCACTGCCTTGGGTTCTGAAAACCCTGGGTAATGCGGTGGGTGGGTGGGAGTGTGTAAAGATAGTGTGATTAAAAAAAAGGAATTGTTAAATTCACATTAAGCACACACAAAAAGAAGACCTAAGAAGGAAAAAAAAGTATTTTCTGTAAACATGAGTTTTCTTAATTTTCAAAGGTTTGTGTGTTGAGATACATACAAGTGTCTTCCTGTGACCCTGAATATTCTTTTGATGGGGCAAAAAGCAGCAAAGCTTGTGATGTATTTTAAGATACCTAAACTTTTGGACAATTTTAAAGCATATCTTTTTACCTCAAAGCGTTACATAATTTACTTCCATTATTTTCTTGGTTTCTTGATTTTTTCCCCCCCATTTCCTGATACTTTTTTCCTAAACTTCTTGTTGACAAAGTTGCTAGGCTCATGTGGCTAAAGACCTTTTAGCCATTGATTTCGAACACGTGCCTAGGTGTCTACAGCACACAAGAAATGAAAGGCTGTACCTTAAGCTATTACTCCTGTAATTCTTGTAAAATAAAACAACTCTGCAATTGTTTATAAATGTTTGAAAGATTTTTTTGCTGAAAAAAGAATGGACATCCGAGGCAGCAAAAAGATAAGTGGACTTGCCATTCCTCTGAATACCTGTGAGAGCTGCCTAGACAGATGGCCCAGAGGAAGAAGAGAGGAATGTCAGAATCACACCACAGGCCAGAGCTGGAGTTTTTCATTTTTCTTTGTTGCTTCTCTTTTTCTAATGTTTGTCAGTTTTGCTTGGTTCCAAAAACACTTGCTGCAGAGGAGGGAAGCAGGATGAACGAGAGAGTTTTCAGTATCCCTCTCAAACTTCAGATCATCTGGAGATCAGAAGTGACTGTTTATGTGAGAAGCTAGAGGGACAGAGAGACCATAGGGTCATGGGAAAGGCTTGAGGCAAAAGGGATGGACACACAGAAGTTTTCCGAGGTAGGAAGAGGTGAGTGGAAGAGAAGACCTAGAGGAGGAGATGAGAAAAAAAAGGACAGATTTTAGGAAGTAGGAGAACTAGCACAGCCACTTTTCAAAACCTTTTCAAGACAGACCATTGCTAATATGAGTAAGTAGGTAACCAAAAAGAGAAGAACAGTGAAAAAAGTAAAAAGAAAAAAAGAAAAAAAAAACATAACTGCCAAGAGGAGAGGATGCAGACAGAAAGTGAGGAGCAAGAACCAAGTAGGAGCTGTAGCCAAGAGGTGATGTGAGAAGAAATAAACTTAAAAAATGAGTGGGGCCTATAGAAGTGTGGAGTATAAAAAAAAAATCACACAAACACACGAAGATAAGCGAAGAGATCATTATGGATATGCAGATGAAAATGCACTAAAGGGCAAAGGGGAAGATGTCATTAAAGAAAGACAGCAACGTTCCACAAGCTTTCCAACTTAAAATGCAATAGGATCACTGTTCGCTGACCCCACTTTATTATTGGCAAAGCAATTTTTGGACCTATTAACTGCCTGTATTAACTGCGTCTGGTTCCAGCCACTGCGTAATACTACTTTACAGATGTGAAAGCATAGGCATCTAAATTAAACGACTTGGCGACTGTCACTAATGAATCAGTGGCAGAATCAGGATTGAAACACTATTGTTTTGATTCCTAGTCCAGATTTAATTATTGCACAGTATTTCCTCTTGTAGCTTTAGCAAAAAGTAACGCCATATCTACATTAAGGAAATTCACACGGATGTAACTACATCAATGTAGTACATTAGTGCAGCTTGATTCAGTAAGTCTTATTTCACACAGGTACGGCGCACCTACACTATTAACTACACTGATTAGAATTTCCCTAATGCAGACAGGGCATAAAATTTACTACATTCAGTACAGCAACATTTTTCATCTTATGTTAAGCTATAAGTGAAATATTCTAAAATTTGGGTATGATCCTTAAAAACTGCAGATAATTTTGTTTTTAACACTTTATATACTTCAGGAATACTAGAAACAACAATTAAAATAACCACACATTACCATCTCTTTCTCGTTCACTCTCAGGCCTTGCTCTTGGTCCCGTATCTGACCAATCCCCTCTTAGTCTCAAACGTTTAACAGGAGGTTGCCGTAACTAGAAAAATAAAGATAAGCAATAGTATTATATAAAAACTAAAAAAAACCCGGCTTCCTACCTTTCATAACTGTTATTCTTCGAGATGTGTTGCTCATGTCTAATCCATTCTAGGTGTGTGCGCATTCATGTGTACAGTTGGAGATTTCTGTCTTAGCAGTATCTGTAAGGTCAGCTATGGCCACGCTCATGCGCTGGTATATTAGGTGCCGCTGGCCCTACGCCCTCTCAGTTCCTTCTTGCCAGCAACTCTGACAGAGGGGCAGCAGGGTGGGTAATGGAATGGACATGAGCAACACATTTTGAAGAACCACAGGTACGAAAAGCTAGGGAACCATTTTTTCTTTGAGTGCTTGCTCATGTCAATTCCATTCTAGGTGACTCTCAAGCAGTATCCTTGGAGGTGGACTCAAAGTTCACGGTCTTGCGGCTTGCAGCACTGCTCTGGCGAAGCCAGCATCGTCCCAGGCCTGCTGGGTAAGTACGTAATGGGACATGAACATTGGACAGACAACCAGGTGGCCCTACAGATGTCCTGGATAGGCACTTGAGCTAGGAAAGCTGCCGAAGAGGCTTGTGGCCTGGTGGAATGGGCGGTTACGATCACTGGAGGGTGCACCTTTGCCTCATCCTAGCAGCAGCAAATGCAGGCAGTGATCCAAGAAGAAATTCTTTGCGCAGACACTAGACGACCTTTCATCCTGTCGGCCACCGTGACAAACAATTGCATCGACTTACAAAATGGCTTGGTCCTTTCAAGGAGGTTAGGTTTTATAGGAGGTTAGCACAACCTAGGGAATGCAATCTACACTCCTCTGACTTGTGGTTTTGGAAAAAAACAGGTAAGTAAATGTCCTGGCCCGTATGAAACTTGAAGATTCCCGGCTCCTCCCCACCTTGGGCAGAAAAGCTGGGTGCGGCCGCAGCTGGACCTTGTCTTTGTAAAAGACATTATAGGGCAGTTCGGAGGTAAGCGCCCTGAGACCCTGCAGGCAGATGTTATTGCAACCAAGAAGGCAACCTTCCAGGAAAGGAGAAGGAGAGAACAGGAAGCCAGAGGCTTGAAGTGGGAGGTCCCGTGAGCCATGACAGCACAAGATTCAGGTCCCACAGAGGGACGGGGTCCTTGACATGTGGGTAGAGGCACTCAAGGCCCTTAAGGAATCTGGCAGTCATATCCTGGGCAAAAACCAACCTGCCCTCAAGAGGCGGATAGAAGGTCGAGATAGTGGCCAAAGGGACCTTGATAGATAAAGGGACAGGCCGTGGAACTTGAGATCCAGATGGTAGTCCAGGATTAACTGCAGCGAGGCCTGCTTGGGCCGAATGCCTTTATCCGAGGTCCAATAGGCAAACCACTTCCATTCAGCCAGGTAGGTAGCTCTGATGGAGGGTTTTCTGCTACCCAACAGTACCTGCTGGACACCAGACGAGCACTCCTGCTCCTCTGCATTTAACCATGCAGCAGCCAAGCCATCAGGTGCAGCACTGCCAGGTTTGGATGCAGAAGACTGCCGTGGTTTTGGCAGGTCCAGCCTGAGCAGTAGCTGTAACAGAGCAGCCACAAGAGGTCCAGCAGCGTGCCAAACCAGCGCTGGCGTGTCCAAGCCGGCACTATGAGGATCACCTTCGCCTTGTCCTGCTTGATCTTCATGAGGATTCTGTGAATTAATGGCACTGGGGGGAAGGTGTACAACAGAGCCCCCGACCACAGGAGCAGAAAAGCATCTGACAGGGAGTCTCTTTCGATCACCTGAATACAGCAGAAAACGTGGTATTTCCTGCTCTGCCTGGATGTGAACAGGTCCACTGGGGAGTCCCGCACCTCTGGAAGATGATGCTGACCACTTCCGGATGGAGGGACCACTCATGACAAGACTAGAAGGTCCTGCTGAGGCGATCTGCCAAGGTGTTCAGCTACGAGATGGATGTCGTATTGTACGCAGAAGTCCCAAAGCCTGAGGGTTTCTTGGCAAAGGGCAGACGACCTTGCTTGTTGATATAGTAGACAGCCGTTGTATTGTCTGTCAGGACCTGGACCATCTTGCTTCTTATGTGAGGTAGGAAGGCTTGGCAGGCCAGGTGAACTGCTCTGAACTCCCTGACGTTTATGTGTAGGTAGTGATCATGACTTGACTAATGACCTTGCATGCTGAGATTGCCCAGGTGGGCTCCCTTCCCCAGGTCCGAGGCATCGGAGATAAGGGTCATCGGCGGGGATGGAGCAGCGAAGGGAACCCCCTCCAACACAAAGGCAGGATTCTGCCACCATGCGAGTGATGACAGGATGGGGTCTGGGACCTTGACTACCAGTCCACGCTATGTCTGTTGGGGATGTAGACCGATGCCAGATGTGCCTGCAGGGGCCTGAGTGTGGAAGGTGTAACCTGAAGATACTACATTAAGCATCCAATGGTCCGAGGTCAGCAATGACCAGGCCGACTGGAAGGTGCGCAGGCGGTTGAAGAAAGAGTAGGAGGGTGGATCCTGGGATGTGACTGGGACACCGTCCTCGAGCACACCATCAAAATACCTGTTTCTGGCCTCCTTGGTTCCTGGAAAGGACAGACTGACCAGACAAATGGGAAGACAACAGGTGTCACTGCTTAGACCCCTTGTCTCTATCCTTTATCCTATAGATGCTCAGTCAGGGAGTTCCCAGGACCTAGACTGGGGAGGCGGAGAACGGAATGGCTTTCTGGCCTGCTGAAGGGTATGAAGGTCAAAGGCGCGGAGGGTGGCACAGGAGTCTTTAAGGCCGGGGAAACTTGCATCCATGAGCTCAGAGAAGAGCCCTGCCACCTCAAACAGGAGGTCCTGAATGGTGGCCTGCATCTCCTGGGGCAACCAGGAGCTGCGCCTCATGACTACCATAGAGGTGACCACCTTGGCCGCCAAGTCCGTAGTGTCCCAGGCCACATGGAAGGCCCCTCTTGCCACCACTATGCCTTCTTCCACTAAAGTGGCAAAACCCTGGGCTTGGTCTTGTGGGAAGGTCTCCCTGAATTTGCTAAGGGAGTCCCACAGATTAAAATTGTACCTGCCTAACAGGGCCTGGTGGTTAGACACCTGAAATTGCAGGCTGGCCGTTGAATAAATTTTCCTGCCAAACAAGTCCAGTCTCTTGGTGTCTTTGTTTTTTGGCATGCCACTGACTTGGCCCTGCCTGTCCCTTTCATTAACAGCAGACATGACCAGTGATGCTGCTGGAGGGTGTGCATGCAGATATTCTAACTCTTTTGCAGGGACGTAGTACTTCTTTTCCGCCTTCTTAGAAGTAGGCGGAATGGAAGAGGGGGGTCTGCCACAGTGATTTGGCATTCTTAAGGACCCCTGGGTGGACGGGCAGCGTGACCCAGGTTGGGGTGGAGGAGGATATAACATTAAAGAGGTCGGACTCCTCCACAAAGTCAATTTTCAAGTTCAAATTGGAACCCACTCTTTTAAGGAGGGCCTGGTGCTCCTTGAAGTCGTCGGGGGTACTGCCCATTTGTGAGGGACTCACCATCACTTAGTCCGGAGATGACAACCACCGGGGGAGGGTGGAGTCCCCTTTCCTCTCCGGGAACAGTTCCTTATGCATTGGAGCCTCCTGCGCTGCTCCTGCGTTGGATTCAGTACCATGTTCAGACTCCGGTGCCAACAGTGCCAGAGGCAGTTTGTCCGAGGTGGCAAGGGAGGAATGGTGGGAATAGGGGACCGGCATTACGGGCACACCCCATGGGTTCCAGTATGGCCATTTAGTGTGCCACTATCTCTGCTGCCATGCCGCTGCTGCTGCTACCGTACCGTTCTCACAGGTCGGTGGCAAATCACTCTTCCTCATTGAGGGGCTGAACTCCTGGTCCAACTTGGACCACTGCCATTCTGATGATCAGGGCGGAGCCTTTGAGGCCTGAGTCTGCCAACTGACCCTGGTCAGCAATGAGTGAGACAAGGCGAGGATCAATGCCTGCCCGATGAGCGGTACTGGGGAGTTGGAAACTGGTGCTGTGATAGGGAGCAATCCCGTCCCGATAGGGACTGATGTCTGCAACCAGCGGTTCTCAAACGGGGGTCCACGAGCCCTTTCGGGGGGCCACAGAGCCCCGCAGCTGAAACCCGGTGCCTGGAGCCCCAGCGCTGAAGCTGGGAGCAGTGCAGGGCTGAAGCCAGCGCCCACCCCTGCCCCGAAAGCCAGGAGGGCCCTCAAGCAGATATCCCGCCCCTTTTGGGTTCTAGAGCAAAAGGTGTTTTTTTTTTGTTTTGTTTTTGTTTACAGATTCTACATTTGTCCTTTCTATGGGACTCCCCCAAGCACTTCAAATAGCTGTTGTGGGGGTCACTAATAGGCATCGGCCCGTTGCATGATGAGCATAGTTAGAAGCCGGGGGGAGGGGGGAGGAGGAGGAGGAGGAGAAGGGAGAACAGGGCATGCCTACCAAACTAACTAACACTTAACTTAATGGCTAACTAAGTACCTACAAACTATAAACAAAGAAGATAGACAATGGGTTGTAAAGAACCGCTAACACTTTTGCAATGCAAGACAGGCACTTCGACCAACCGTCATGGGCAGTAAGAAGGAACTGAGAGGGCGTTGGGCCGGCAGCGCCTAATATATCAGCGCATGAGCATGGCACTCAAGAGGGTACCACAGCCAACCCTACGGATACCGCTAAGGCAAAAATCTGACGACTGTGCACGTGGGCGTGCACACACATCTCGAATGGAACCAACATGAACAAGGACTCGAAGAACATTGAGTATATAGGTGAAATAAGACAATGTTAACGCCAATTTTAGCCACACAAAAATATAAAATTTCAAGCTATGACTCCCAAAACAGCCACAACCCTACCCCTTGCACAGAGTTTATTCTACACAGTATTAACTTTAGTGCATTAACCAAGGCTCTGTTTATTCCAAAATAAGTGGGGCCTAGATTCTGCAGCAAAGTCCCTGGACTCAGCAATATCCCTAGCAATTCTACAGTAGCCAGAGTTCTAATTTAAATGGTGGGCTTGAATTAAATATAAAAATGAATACAGTCAGTACAGTAACTTGTGTTGATATTAAATCAAATTTATTTTACCATGCATTTTTATTTTCTGTATGATGCAGATTTTTGCACTGATGACACATAACTATACCTTAGATCAGTGGTTTTCAAACTGTGGGTCATGACCCAGTACTGGGTCACAGAATGTAAGGCACTGGGTCATGGCAGCTCTGGTCAGCACCACTGACTGAGCCGTTAAAAGTCCCGTCAGCAGTGCTGCCCAGCTAAGGCAGGCTAGTCTCTACCTGTTCCAGCACAGAGCTGCACCCCAGAAGCAGCCAGCAGCTGGTCCAGCTCCCAGGCGGGGGGCCATGGGGCTCTGTGCGCTGGCTCCGCACTCCCATTGGCTGGTTACCAAACAATGGAAGCGGGGGGGGGGGAGCAGTGCTTGCGGGCAAGGGCCACTTGCACTCCTCCGCCTAGGAGCTGGACCTGCTGCTGGCTGCTTCCATAGCGCAGTGCGGTCTGCAGTGCCAAGACAGGCAGGAAGCCTGCCTTAGCACCCCTGCTGCACTGCTGCCCAGGAGCTGCCCAAGGTAAGCCCACACCCCAATCCCCTGCCCCAGCCCTCCAAACCTTCCTGCACCCCAAACCCCTCATCCCTGGCCCCACCCCAGAGCTTGCACCCCCAGACCAGAGCCCTGATTCCCTCCCCCCTCCCCCACCCAAACCCCTCATCCCCAGTTCCATTGTGTTATGGGCAACAACAATTTTCTTCAACTGGGTCACCAGAAAAAAAAGTTTGAAAACCGCTGCCTTAAATACTGTCAGGGGCAGGAAGAGGAAGTAAAGGTTTTGGTAGCTTAGGAAGGGGCAGCTAGGACTCAGACGACCTAGAAAGGCAGTTCTGGACTATGCAATAAGCATATTTACTAAGTATTTCTGCCTAGACAATCAGCAGTGAAATAATACTGAAATTTAAATTATCTTTAGTTTTGAATGAAAAAGCCACTGAGGTAAAGGGGGAATTTGTAGCTCAAAACTATTGTTTCAGACAGTCTGCAGACTCAAGAAGATAACACTACACTGCATTCACGTTTTCAAGGCTATTGTCACAGCCATAGCATATTTCCTTTTACAGGAAAAAAAAGATTCTGGAGCAAAATTCTGTAGTAACAGGGGGATTCCAGAGCCAATTCCACACGTTTGTAATTGCTTAATATACAGGTACCTCTTAGTAGTACAGTTGTTCTGAACCTTTGTTGCAACCTCCCGCTCCCCAGTGTCTTGGCAGCGAGGTCACCCACCACCAACCTGAATCCCTTCACTCCCTGCAGTCTCTCCTTTCTTCTATCTGTCATGTAACTTTTCTGTTCTTTCTCCTTGTCATCTTTTCTTTCTTTCCTATTGTTTTCCATTCTTTTACATGTTTTTGCTGATTTCTCCTCACCCACTTCGTTCCCCACTCTCTTTGGTAGCTCTAATCACTTTCCCCATTCCCCAGCAGGCTACATGATTCTGGAGGTACAGGACCATACAAGGCTGAGGAAAGTACCATGAGAGCAAAGAAGAGAAACTTGAGGTGAAAGGCTGCTGCCTGAGCCTGTAGCCCTGAATCGTGATCTGTTCCAGCAGTCAGATACATCATGGGCCACAGTGGGAGCAGGACAGGAAGGTGAGAGGGTTTTTGAGGAGTCACCTTCAGCAGCCTCTTTGGATAACTTCACCGAAGAGTTAACCTGGGCTCTTATTCAGGTGTTGCCATTAACCTGGCTCTCCATCCATACACACACAAACTTTTGACCCAAGTTCTATGGTACTCTCAACCAGGCCCACTTGGCCCATTCCGAGACACAAACTAACACCCAAGAGAGGCTTTCATTTGGACAGCTAAGCCTTCACTATCCAGGAGGATGCAGGTTAAGCCACTCAAGTTCTGATAGTCCTCCAATGACCTTCCCACAATTCCTCTTATGCCCAGGACTGAAGTTTTCCCACAAGCACAGAGTGGCTCAGCTTACTGCAGCACAAAGAACATGGGATATGCTCCAAGAAGGCCTAGCACCTCACATAGGTGAATTCAGTATGCATCCGATGAAGTGAGCTGTAGCTCACGAAAGCTTATGCTCTAATAAATTTGTTAGTCTCTAAGGTGCCACAAGTACTCCTTTTCTTTTTATGGATACAGACTAACACGGCTGCTACTCTGAAATGAAGACACTGTAACTTGAGTTTGGTTTATAGTGTGGCTGCTCACCTGGCATTAGGCTAACCCAGGTCCTGATCACTCAAGTAACTTTGCAGTGAAGATACATACTTTGTAGCATGCATAGGGAATGCGGGAGTCACCGGGGATGTTAAGGGAGGAAACAGAATCCTGCCCAAACCTTGTTTACGCTCTCTTCTGTCCTGCCACTCCCTTCCCTCTCAATCACCCTTGGTTAGGTAATACTCCCTTAATACACGTTCTACACAATGAAGAAATGCCTGAGGTGTATATGATCAGAGAAAATGGTGCTGCTGCTGCCGACAAACAGAAAGATTCTTCTGATGCATTCATGTGGAAACAGATGAGAATGCTGCCATGGAACCCATAAGTAGTAATGAAAGGGAGAAGCAGGAGAAGGAACTTTCTGATCAGTGGCAACCTAATGACCAGGAAAGGCTAGAGGTGGAGGGGAACTCCATCTCTTTTCATTTACATCACCAAGGCAAGTGCTCAACTGCACAGAAGGTAAAGCAACAGCTTTAGATAAACTGCTGTTATTTTCACCTATCTCAGTCACACCTGTTCAAATCCAGCTAAGGTTAGCAATGACTGAAAAATGCCATATAACTGCTATTTGGCAGTCTATGTGAAATGAGTTGGTGGTCTCAGTCTAGTCCCACATCAAAAAAAAAGACATCACTATGGTTGGGACTGTGACACTCTAGTTGGCAGTCTCAAAGCCACCAAGAATTAAAAGGGCAAGGAAATGTCAACTCCCCTCTTTGCTCCTTGAGGTGGTTCTTTCAGGTAAAGGTACACTGGCAGGGAAGCATGGGGAATCTTACGCTCACACTTGACTATGCTGTGAATAAATTCAGAACATCAATCTCCAGGGCTTATGATCTGGCACCTTCCACTAGGTAAAAGTTTACACAAAAATTTAAGAAACACTAGATGAATCGTTCTAATTTGGTTTTATAACTGTCTGACAAGCTCTTAAATAATGGCTTTCAAAAAAAATCTTAAATAACTTCATCAATATAAACTAATTTACTAACAGGCCCTGCATAAATTTAACAACAAACATTTTTCATAAATATCACTAAGTACTTAATGTAGATTTATGTGCAATAATTTATGAAAAATCTTTTGCACAGTACAGCACTTATGAGCAAGTAGTGTGTATACCCTTTAGTAACCTTTAAAATATGTTGACTAATAAGCTTTCGTAAAGACTTGGACAAAAAAGGCCATTGATAATTAAACCTCTGCAGTATAAAGGAGCCTGCACAAGTGAGTAATATACGGTTTTAGTGGAATTTTGTAGACAAAAATTCATTTTGAATTAAAATGTTGAAAGTTTTCATAACCTATAGAACATAACATTCAACTTATGAAAATTATATATTTAAAAATACTTCTAGATTAAAAGGTATTCAAAGATTATAAATTAGAAAAAAAATGTAATTTTTCTCTTTTCTGTTTCACGTGTATGGCACACAGTTAAACAAAAACTTATTTTTGTTACTGAGACATACTATTTTAAAATACGTATCAATGAGTTCCTGACATGTCTGTTGATCCTTCTTGTTGCTATTTCTGTCTATAGAGAAATATGCTGTTATCACACATTGCTGCTTCTATATCTCGAACAGAATTTCATATAAGTAAACTGTTCCAGCGTATCCTGCAACTCCAGCAGAGTAGACTTTGCCAGTGCTGTATGTGTGGACAACTGGTCTTAAATGTAAAAATATCCAAAATTCCAGCATATGGCAACAAACTTCACTCCAAGCAGAGGGTCACTGTATCCAGAACTGCATTTTGCCATTAACTCATTTAAACAATTTAAATCTTTCATTCCACTTTATGGTAAATAGCATTCACTCTGAGTCCAAACTAGAAAACCGCTGTGTGCTCATATAAGGCTCAAAACCAGCAGGAAATAAGGAATTTCAATGTGCTAGTACGCAGGCAATGAAGAATCCATTTAGGATAACTTTGCGCCATTTGCCATCAGCATGTTAGCCACAAAGGGTCAACTGCAGGGAAACAAGTTGGGGATGGAGGATGTTAGTACTGTCACACAAATGGAGGTGTGGACTAGTGGACCTACACACAGCAAATATCAGTGACCTAAGCTCAGTGCTGAAAGGGAAAGGCAAGCTGCTTTTTCCCCCATATAAGCCAACTCACAAGCTTCAGTTTACCTGTGGCCAAGCAAAACCTTTTCAATTCAGGCTCTGCTCTATTTCACAGGATTAGACCCTATAAAAACAAGTTCTGCTGTATTTTACAGTTTTTGTAAAATCATTCTCTTCTATTACAGCATTGCTGAGTGCAAAAACAAGGCTACTAAGATACTTTCTTTAAGAGCCCCTGTTTTTGTAGACTTCTGATTTTTTTTTTTCCTAAAGTATCTTTGGGCAGAATTTTCTTATGCCCAAAAGGGAATTTCTTCAGGTTTTGTAAATTTCTTCTGGTTTATAAAGGTTAAGTATTACAGGAAGAGCTCTGACAGTGATGGTTTTCTGTCTGCACAATCTGTGTGATGGCACAGTGCCTTGAACATTCAGGGTCATATCACACAACTATTCTTTCAGCAATATTGCCAAATTCATCTTTAGGGCAATACCATTGGTGTCAATAATTACACCAAGGAAAAATTGCCCAAATAGATGAAAACAGATCATATTAATCACTCACTCACCTCTTCTCTTCTCTCTTCTGCAGAAGGAACTTTAAGTTCTCGAGCTGTGTCATCCTTAGGGTCAAACAAGTATATGTAGTCTGAAGAATAGCTAACAAGGATCTCCTGCCCATCTTCACTGTAGCACAGAGATGTTACCCTGCAGGATTTGTTATTAAGATGTGGAGGAACAAAACGTGCAACCATTCCTGTAGTGCCCCGACCAGCATAATTACCTAAAACAATAAAAACAAAAACAAAAAAAAAACGTGCAAACTATAACACATTTTCAGTTAGCAAATATATGGTTAACAAAACAGCCAAAATAGTATGAATTATAGCTAGAGAAATACTAAATATGGCACAAAAGCGACAAGTCAGATCTTGTAAATATTTTATTGTGGTACTTTAACCTCTCTCTCTTAGTGTACACACAAGATTAACGTGTTATACAGCATATCACTTGCCACTGTATCTGTAACACTTATTGGAAACAGAATGTTATCAATACTAAAAATATTTACAATACAAAACACAATAATTCAAATTACCACAACCAATTAGAGAAGGGATCTAGAAGATATTCCCTTCAACATTTAAGGTCATATTGCTATGTACACATACTTATCTAAAGACATGTGGCATATGTGGTGAGGATATTCCTTTGAAATTTCAAAACATAAATTGCATTTCTCCTTTGACCAACTCACCTGTGCTTTACCCACTAATGAATCTCCACTGGAAATATTTATAACCTTCCAAACCTCTGAACAGATTGAAAATCATCTCTTTTACAAATCATTTACAGATCTTTTTTCTGACATGTATGGATTTCTCTCCAAAACTAAAATGGCCTGCAATTGAGAATATTCAGTGCTAGAATAATGACAAGTTCAGTGTGTACTATCTCAATGCATCAGGGATAATAATGGATTCTTTATACCATAGCAGATGAGCTAGGAGTCTGCCTTTAAATGAGACATAGCATTTGCTTCCAGTGCTGGTGTGCCAGCTCTTAAAATCACTATATTCTGCACAGAACAATTATACAAGTGTCTAAAGTTTTTTGTCATTTTCCCTCTCTCCCTTACAGGTCTATACAGCTAAATTCAACCACAAAGGCAACAATGCTTTGAAGATAGAGAAATATGAAAAAAAGTAGCAATAAAAAATGAAATTAAAGTATTTTTAAAATAAGCTTCTATGAAATGTAGTATTTAACAGTATGATGATATTGTGTAGTATAAAAGTTTTACTGACATGCATTTGGGATGACTGCACTGCCACCCATAAGTACTAGAAAAAAAATAAACGAACTAATCATGTATATATTACTGTTACTTTGCATGGTGTTTGAGAGATTAAAAGTCCCTGCCCTAAAGGCTATTTCCCTGTCAAAGTCTAAGTTTTCTACTTCCCACTGTTTTGACCATACAGCCATTCATGAAAAGGTTATAATTTTTATTTTTATTTTTACAGTGAGAAAAAAAAGCATTTTTCCTACTTCTACCAAAGCATCTGAACAAATTTTCCTCATTATTCTAATCTTTAAAACTAAAAAATCGCTTTGGGCAAAGACCAGAACTAGAAAGTTTCATCCCAATAACTCAAGCTTTCAGAAAGTTCTGAGCAACTGACAATAGGGTCTTAGAATGGAAACACTGTGCTGGATTTGACTATAGATATTGTAGGGTGACCAGATGTCTCGATTTTATAGGAACAGTCCCAATTCTGGGGTATTTTTCTTATATAGGCTCCTATTAACCCCCCCACCCCCGTCCCGATTTTTCACATTTGCTGTCTGGTCATCCTAAGATATTGCTACACAATCAAGCTATATTACACATATGTGCATGTACATTGGCACACCCCCTTCACTGTCTGTTAGAGGAAAGCAAAGACTACTTGATTTATCTCGGTAATAGGGTGACCAGACAGCAAGTTGGAAAAATCGGGACAGGGTTGGGGGTAATAAGAGCCTATATAAGAAAAACACCCAAATATCTGGACTGTCCCTATAAAATTGGGACATCTGGTCACCTTACTGGGTAAGGACTAGATTCAAGCTTTCACAATGAGACCCCCACACATGTCCCTCATTCAATTTTCACAGCAAAAGGAATACCCAGTCAGACTATCTGTGGAGGAGAGGAGAGGAAGTGGTAGAGACTTCAATGCAAACATACAATGGCTTGTCATGCTGGTTCTTAGGCATTTGATACCTTTGGGCTTGCATGCAAACTCTGAAACCACCAGCCACAGTGCCATTAATAAGACAGTAGTTTGCTCCTTCTAAATTGAAGTAAGACCCTGCATATCTTACTTCTCATAGAGCACCACAAACCAAAGGCCAGCTTAATTCCCATAATAGTTACATTTGAAATCTCTGTTTCAAGTGTTGATCACATCCCTAAGGTAAAACAGTTTCATAATTAAACAGTGTATTAAATACTCCAGTCATTGTCCGGCTGTGCTGGAAGGATAGGAGACACTGGATGTGGTTTAACTAGACCACAACTTTATGCTTAAATGTCTGGGAGTACCCGGCAGATAGAAGCGTACAGTTCAGGTAATTCCATGATCATTTCAATACACACCCAGGTGGCTTCTGTCAGCCCTCCCCCTGATTGATCCTGGTCCCCAACCAACCCACTACTGAGTTCTCACCATCCCCCACACACTCAAATGAGGCTCTAGGGGTGACTGTCGGGGGGGGGGGGGGGGGAAGAGAGATAGGCTCACTGCCATACCAGTCATAGGAGCCCCAAACCCCATTTCCACTCCTTTAAAGAATACCACCTCTAAATCCTTTATCGATCCATTTTATCCAGTCAGTCACTGTATGCCTCTTCTATGGAGTACCTGACATCTGCCACATATTTATATAATGAGTTGTGACATCACAGAGTAACTCCCAGTTCATATTTGTCCCAACTAAGCCCCTCAAACCCGCTGTGCAGAAGGCAAAAAAAACAAAAAACAAAAACCCACTTCGTGTTCGCCAATCTGGTGGTGAAGGAAAATTTCCTTCCCAGCCCCTTGAGAAAGGGGTGACTAGTGCAATGCTCACAGTGGATCTTGACAAACCCGAGTGTTTCACCACTTCCATGGGTGAAAGAATGGGTGCTGCTCCACCTGGTCCAGATAAAAAAGGGCTTTTCCTGCACCAGCATGGACCAATACAGTCCTCCCTCTCTTCAGTCATCTGGGGGGATGGGTCAGCATCCCCACGCTGAACTCCTCTGCAGCTACAGCAGAAAGTTACTCCCTGGCTCTCCAGCCCTGTAAAGGGGCACACACCTTTTCCAACAAGCCAGAAAACAACCCCCACTGTTTAGAGTGAATGATCTCACCACACATTATCTAAATTTAGAAACTTGGTAACAACTTTAGGCAAATATTGAAGGCTACTAGTATGTCAGGTACAGTGACAACTACTGAGAAGTTAAATGTTTTCTATGAGAATCTGTAAAATTCACAAGATCCCTTTCTGCAAGAAACTATCTTCTAATGAAGCAAAAGCATACAAACATAGGGCTGACATGGATGCAGTAAATGTGCATGTCACTGAGAGAGTTCCTGCCCTCATTTTTACTAGAGAAATGTGGCATGCACAACCTAGAGGTGCAATCATACAGTGCTCCAGTGTGGTTTATTTTTGTAAACAATTACTTGAATAAAGACAGAGCATTGCATACTGGAACCAGTAGTCTCTGTGTGCTGCATGTTCCAAGAGAGCCCTAAGAGACATTATAGAATTCCATGTGCTGCATTTGACCTGCAGGAAGTTTTGGCCACCTTAATAATAGCATTCACTGTTTATTTACAAATAATCAAATAATCTTTCAAAATATTTCCCTGCAGGCTTTACTGTACTTTTTAGTAATATCCAATATTTTTTAAAAGCCTAGATCTTATATAAAACTAAGCTTAAGTCATAAACCAGACAAACTAGAACTGTCTGCTGCTAGAAAAATTTACTTAATGTTTATTTCTCACCTGTTGCTCTTGTGCCAAGCATTCGCCGGTCATATATTCTTACTGAGCTATCAGAACAGCCCACAGCAAGATAGTATGGTATTGGAGGACAGATAGCTACAGAGGTGGCAGCACGTCGGCAGTTTATTAAAATATCCTGGAATAAAACAAAGATACTGCACTTACAAAATAGCTCCTAAGCATCTGAAGTAAAATACTACTGGAAAAAAAAGATGCAGCCCCACTAGTCAAGGTATTGCAATCATGTTTGTACGAAAGAGCCAAATCTGGCCCTATACAGATAGGTGGTAAATGTATTACAGGGAAGAGTTATTGCAATGGACAAAAGAAATCAGAGAATGAAAAACAGCATTATATCAACCTAAAAAAAGCTAAGAGTTAAGGGTAGAGAGGGCTAACAACTGCTTGGATTTTCTTAAACAAAGAAACCAGGATGCGGATAGAAAGAATTGCAAATAGGCAGGACGTATCTACACTAGCTCAAAAGGATTAGAATAGATTTGGTTTATGGGCAGATAATTGAATAGAGGAATGTCATGTATAAAGAGTAATGTAACAAGATTGGGGACCAAAAATAACCAAACCCTAAAAATGGAACACAATGCAGAAAACAGAACAGAAGAGACGGGGACCAAGGGGCAATATGTATAACACACATTTTGGGGGTCAGTTTTTATCTAGATCAGTACCAAACGTTTTCTGGAATCCAAACACTATGGATGAAATTAATACCATCCAGGGAGATACATCAGTGATTAATCTGATCTAATATGTTTATTACACCACTATTTTACAGAGGCTGCTCGACAGTTTAAAGTTGCAGCTGAGCTTCCATTATAAGCTCAATTTATACCGCCACCTCAAAAATGCACAAAAAAAAGCCATCACAGCCTCAGGATTGGAAGGTTAGGTCTGAGGCCAAGGTAGAATTTTTCTACCAAGTTTGAAGTAAACCAAACCAGAGGTTCATAAATGTACCTCAGATGTACAGAGTCCAAACAGCACTCTTTTCTGGCTCCAGGATAATCTCTACAACATGCCTCAGTCAGCTCATCGGGGCCCTCAGAAACCTTATTAGGGTTCAGATTCTAATATTAATACTATAGCCCTATATTTCTGTCATCTTATTGGAAATTTTGGTTCTTACATCTTTACAATCTTCTTTTGTGCAACTTGTTTTGATTCGAGTATCAAACCACCTTACAGTTCCGTCCTCACCGCAAGAGAGGAAAGTATAGGGATCATTTGGTACTGTCATAATCTGAAATGAAAAAAAGTCAGTACCATTAATAGTTCAAGAAAGAATATAATTTTGGGAATAAAGCCTTTAAAATTAGTGAGCAATAATCACAGGGTGATTTTTAATTGCGCTCAAGATTTCTATGAAAATAATCAAAAGTGAAAGATAGTTGAAAATTTAAAATAGTTTGTATTAGTCTTTAAAACAACCTTACAGATAGTCCTCCAGCAGCTGAAATAAGCAATTAAATCCCACAAACACTTCCATTGCCTATTGCATAAATAACGCACAAACTTGATATTTTCAGTTATTAGATAAATAATTAGCATCTAAAGTGAGAATAAAAGACAGGTTCATTTTGTTTTCTATTATGCAACAAGAGAATATTTTAACAATCTAACTACACTGTAGTCTTAAAATCCATCCCCATACAAACCACAGGAAAATACTTACCAACACTGTTCCCCCAATCAAGTTGCTTCTTCCATGCAAGATACAGTAATGAACTGAAGTATATTATTGCTCCCTATCCTTCAATGCATCAATCAATATTTTCTTCACTTTCACTGAATTGTTTTATTACACCATATTCCTGATCTCAGGAAAGCTATCAATTCCTACAAAGATGCAGTGATATTCCAAATAAGGGTGTTCTCAGAAAACTAATCATTGGTCCAGATTCATTTAACAAATCATTCCATAAAATATAGAGAACAAGAAGTGCCAAATATTACAGAGCAGAACACCTCAGGTGGATGAAGGCATGTGAACTGTGATACGATCACACACTTTATTTCTTTATATACAAAAGAGAATTTTAAAGATATCTTATGGAAAATGTAAACATCTTACATTTAAATATGTACATCTCAAGCCACTAATTTACACAGAATGAAGTAATGAAATTTGTTTAAAGTTTGGAAATCCTAGAATTACTATTCCAGTCATTAGGCTGTCCACATTTTTGGTTGTTCAACAGTACCCTTCCCTTTAGGAGCTCAGTGTCTGAAAAACAGCTACCAGACCATCACAAGTTAAGTGCAGCAGAACCTTACTCTTTCACACTACTGACAAGAGCAGACAGGGCGAATTACTGAATTAGTAAGTAAGTAACAGGCTGATCCCGCTTTCATTAAAGTCAACGGGAGATTTTTCCATCGACTTCAGGCCGTAGATGAACACCAGGCAAAAGTAATAATGAAGCACAAATGTACCACATTCATTTATTTCAACTGCTGTAGTTTAGTTTTGATTATATTGGTAACAATACAGTATTTTATAATTCACTATTAAATATGCTGTAATTTGTAAGGAGCAAGGGGTTTCTTTTCTTTTTATTAAAAAAATGAAATAAATATCAGTAGCTGTAATCTGAGCTGACTTCATAAATATTGACCCTTAACACGATATCGTATATAACTAACTATCATTAAATTATCGATCTAAAAAATTTAGCTGCACAAAAAAATCTTGATACACTGGAAATATGAAGGCAAGAATTATCCTTAGAAGTATACTCTCTTTCTGAAATAGAAATAATATGAATAGCGGCAAAGTCTGGTATTTGGTAGTGACTATTCATAGTTTTTGAACTGCCAGGTATAAACTGCAAATACTCCAGTCTCCAGAGGCCCATTTTGTGTGTGTGTCTGTCTGGCTCTCAAAAATATACTCCATTCCTCTTCTCCCACAACTTGTCTCTCATAAAACAATGGCACAGCGCTCATGAATTTCCACAAGCTTCCTTATTGTGAGGTGTGTCAGTCATGGTCTATAATTGCCACAAGCTCCAAGTGATGAAGCCAGTCCAAAATCTATCCTATTGTTTAATTCAGAATTAGTACCTGAAGGACAGATAATATTAGCTTTTGTTATTTAGAGAATATAGTGAGACAAAGTTCTATTTTTAATATAATGAGGCAATTAAATACAGTTGAAAAATAAACTCAGACTTCTTAAACACATTTTCCCCCATGGTCAAAAAATACTTTTAAATGAGATGAAGCATCTAACAAACTGACAAATTAATTCCAAGTTGTATCTGCAAGTCAATTCTTTTCTCCCCAATACTACCTCTTACTTGCTCTGCTGAGCTTTGAAGTTTCAGGGATCTAAGATCAGTGCTCACTGTGCTACACAACTTTGTATCTGCTTCATTATTCAAGTACAACAAGATAGGTTTTAGGTAGAGTAATAATATTTAAATAAGTTATACATTTATAAAGTACCTTTCTATCCTAAAGTATTTTACAAATATTCTATCAAAGAACTGTTTTGAAAATAGTAAAAGCCGCTGAAGTGCATATACCACCGACAGAACCACAGAAAAGTCAGAGAATCACTCATTAAATCCTCAACCTACCCTGAAAACCAGTAACTATGATTTCACCTTCACCTTTTCTGTTACGTCATCTGTATCCACAAGTACAACACACAAGCTGCACTCTCCTTCACTTCTAGCAAAATAGGCTAACTTAACTCTGAACAAAATCAACTACTGAAAATACACTGTGTTTGAGATTTTCAACAAACTATAGGCGATTTTAGAAACATCTTCCCATAACTTTTTAATTAAAAACATTACAAATCAATAATTTCTCAAAATGATAAACGCTACACACTATTTCTATTTAAAAAACAAAAAGGATTTCCCTCCTTTAGCATTCACTTAACACAAGTCAAACACAGCCATGTCCCTAATCATCTACTTCAATGCCACCACTTCAATATTCCTAACATTTACCAGATACCCATTTCTAACACCTGTACATGGTCAGAGTTCAAGGTTGCATCATTCCGTGTGTGGAGAACAACTCTGCCTGGTACAGATGAACAACTAATGAGTCATAGTGGAATTTACAAAACAAAAGTTTTGTATAGGATGTATACTTTAACCAAAATGTTGTGAGCACCATGCTCAGTAAAACTGAAGAAGGAATGTCATGAATCTACTCTCTAAAGAAATATCTATGACTGGACAACAGACTGATGAAGTCTAGTCACAGGCTCAGGAAATCAAGACAGACTAAAAACAAAGAAGAATGGAAGAACGGAACTTGAGACATCAAGTTTTAAGCTCTATTGAGAAAGCTATTTCTTGAAGTTGACTGAAGGTATTATGCTAGTTGACGCAAGATGACTTGTTAGGCTAGAACAAGTTCCCAGGAGATGCAAAAATGGGGTTCCATTCCTCACCACATTCATTAACTTATCCTTCATTGTTTTCCTCTGGCACCCCCCTGTATCACACGGTTACTCTGATCTTCGGCTGAACTGGGTGCTGGAAACTGCATTTGCACTACAAATATGCATGTTTGTTAGTCTATATTCAAGATTCTGCTGCTCCAGTTTTCCTAGCCTAATGCTTGGCTGTTCACTTTCTTCTGGAATAATCTTCAACTACTTTGTTCTCTTTTATAAAAGGAAAATAACTCAACTTGTTCAATATATCAAATTCATATTTATCCAGCAAGGGTTGGTAGTTAACACTATAGGTAAATACCACCATCACCGCTGACTGAACTCTTACCTCTTTACCATGAGAACACAAACAGTCGGTATTAAAATCTAGATCGTGTTGAGTAGCCTTGGCCCTTAGTAACTCATATCTCAATCCTGAGAGACTCTTCTGAAACCATGGGTGGAGTGACAGGCTACACCATTCTCTTCCATATTTTTGGGATGCAGTGAGGGTAAGATCAACTCATACAGTCTAGTTAAGGGCTGGATAAATAAGCGCAACATCAGATAGCGAATCATGTTCAGACATGAAACTGTTTAAAAATATGAAGTGATCTTAGCTCACATGATAAGAAGGAGAATGCCACTAAGGAAGCAATAGCTTCGTGATCAAAATAAACAAGAACACACAAATTAAACATCTCAAAAAAGAAATAACTGGTGTGAGGGAGGAACCTAAGATGATCTTTGGCAAAAGTGACAAGCAATCCTGAGTACAGTTCTACACTATAAAAAAAAACTTACACTATAAAAAAAAAAACTTACATTGGTATAACTACATCATTCAGGGATGTGAAAAATCCATCCCTGGTGTAGACAGCGCTATGTTGACAGGAGGGCTTCTGCCATCGATTTAATCTACTACCACTCACAGAGGTGGATTAACTATGCCGACAGGAGAAACCCTCCCATTGGCACAGTAGCATCTTCACTGAAGTGCTACAGCAGTGCAGCTGTGCCGCTGCAGTGTTTTAAGTGTAGACCTGCCCTAAGACTATTGAACTCAAGCTGCATCCAGTCTACAAATACAAAATGAGCTCCACAGGGTTGCCCTGCACATCTCCTGAGAAGACGACATTCTTCAGTTAACAAACGTTTCTGACAAGTTCTTTAACTGCACACAGACATATACTGTTAAAGAAACTTCTACCACATAACGAGAAATTAATCCAGACAGCTCTTTAGAAATGTTCCATTTTGACATGAACCACCATTCCTTTGCTTTGTTTGATACTAGTATACTTGATTCTTCTAATATCTTTTGTCCACTCTGTATAAAAACCAAAGGACCTATCTAGAACTAACTAATACTGGAAGGTCTGAGCTAGATAATTATGAAAGTAGCATTTGAAAAATACTGGAAAACTAAGATGGAATGTTGACAACTCCAAGAAAGTGGTGACAGTTTTCTTTATCTTTTGTAAAATTTAGTATGGGTAAGTCAGTAGGGAAAACAAGAGGCAAAATTGTCTAGTGAATTTAGCATGAAACTGGAGTCAGGAACTCCTGATTTTTACTACAGCTTTGCCAAGTCACTTAAACACACTTTGTGTTGCTTTGCCCATCTGTAAAATAAATGGGGATATCACTAATATAGGGGTTTTGAGGATTAATGATGATCGTAATGTATTATTTCCACCAAAAAAAGTCCTTAAGATTATAAAGATGTATCTGTAACTTAAAGGTGAAAATGTGCTGAAAGCTAGGAAATTCTCTGTAAGATTTTATATTTATATTTACCTTAGTACAGTAAAGGCCTTGTTTTTCTCCCTTTAATAAAAAATTATATACAAACTACCTGTCCCCCTAACATGTAGATAAACAAGTGCTATTATGTATCTGTTGCTATCTGCTTATATATTTTGCAGGGAAAGTGGCCTTAACAATACTTGACTTTAGAGTCTCCTTTATTTGGACAATTTATTTCTCTACTAAAGGAAATTACATATGAAATGACCCCTAAAAGTTACAAATCAAAGGAAAACTAGTTTAAATGACTGTGAAGCATAGAAATGAAGTTGTCACTGTCAGACTGAAATCCTAGCTAATATCAACACCGACATCTATTTTTCCTGTCTTAAATAAATCTTGTGCTTTTATACAGAGATGATATACAATACCTCATAGGTAGTTCCATAGTGGCACGTAAATTGGCATTGTCTGTTGGTCTCAGCATCTTGCTCAACATTAGTATAAAAAATTACTCCATCTCCAGAACAGGACACAATCTGCTTGTCATTGGTGCATGGTAAGAATTTTGCACTAAAAATATTTGCCCTGTGTCCTGAGCGAATGGTTGTTAAAACCTACAAAGCAAACAAGAAAGGCTTGTGTTAGGTTAATATTTTCAAAACAAATAGCAACACATGGAAAAATAAAATAAACTTTCAGCCAATAATCCCAAAGTTCCAGAGTATGGAATGCTAGTAATGTACACAGTCTGTTGTCCATAAAACAAAGAAAATGCTGTGAGAAAGGAATGGATTGGGAGATAAGGTGATATACAAGAGGCATATGCATGCTCTCTCTCGCTCTACGTCAAAATGGTCTGCAAAATGAAAGAGTTGGAGGACCACTGCCCTAAAAGTATTTCTTGAAATAGCCAGTACCTATATTTTAAAGATTTTGACTCTTGGACACTTATCCTGGAGCATGAAGAGGCAGCATTACATGAAGTGGTAATGAGCCACTAGACAGCTGGCAGTAGCAGCTGAGAAGACTTAAAGGGAGCAAGAAATCTAATATGAGCACACTATTTACTTTTTAAATGTACTGTCCTGAAGTTATCCCAAAGGTAAAATAGCACAAATTATAAAAGAGCAAAATCATATTAAAAAGTAGAACTGAAAAAGTTTTATGGTGGGTTTCACAGCATCCCTACTTCTAAATTGGAATTTAACCTCACTAATGTAGGGCACTAAAAATTCCAGGCTTGACCATTAGTTTATTACCAAACATTTTAACATGACGCATATTTAATTCAGCAATGATTTTTTTAAAATCATACATACACAGTACAATTTAGCAATGTAATGCTATTTATGTTACCATAATCTTTTATAGGGTCTCAATATTTGTGGCAAAATATTCTGTATGCTTTCATTTCCTAACCCACCTTAAATTAGAATATTAAAACTGAACAAAATTAAGAAGGTAAGTGTGCTTTTCCACTTTGATTTACTTTATTTCTCCCACCTCTGACAATGAAACCAGACTGACAATTTCATTTTTTTTTTCTAGCAACCGTCTCATTCTCATGTTAGTACAAGATGTTTACAATATGACAAGGACTTCTAAAGCTTTCCACCAATTAACTTAATCAAAGAAAGTTTTACAGAGATCAAGTTTCTCTGTAAATTCTTGCCTTGTATTTTAAAAGCATTACTTCAAACTTTTAAAAATGATTTATGCAAGTGCTAACAATATATTACTTAATATTCTGCATGTTCTAAGATATGGATACAACTATTTATTACATATCCAGAGAGTCAATCAATTCACTTTATTTCGCTGCATTCTCCTCTTTATTCAGGTAGGTTCAGAAAAATTATATAAACAGAAATGTAAAAAAAAAAACCCTCAGAGCTCAATTTTGTTTAAAATGAGCAAAGAGTTCAGCACCAAATCCACAGAGCTCTGCTGCCAAAGTAAGAGATCTCAATGGATGACTTCCATTATATTAAGATGCTTTAGCTCAGTCATAGCTAATGCCCAAAATAAGAGGTGGTTCTGACAGATACCTCCCCTCACATTCCATGAAAGAAATATTTTTGACTTCACACCAAACTATATCTGAGCTCCCAAATAAAAATCAACAAACTAAATAATATGAGGCTTTTCTCCATTCCCTAATAACTTCTCTGTTATGATATATATGGTATATATCATATCATATATTGTGATATATCTTGACTTTAGCAAAGCTTTTGATACGATCTCCCACAGTATTCTTGCCAGCAAGTTAAAAAACTATGGATTGGATGAATGAACTGTAATGTGGCTAGAAAGCGGACTAGATCGTCGGGCTTAATGGGTAGTGATCAACAGCTTGATATCTAGCTGGCAGCTGGTATCAAGCAGAGTGCCCCAGGGGTTGGTCCTGGGGCCGGTTTTGTTCAACATCTTCATTAATGATCTAGATGATGGGATGGATTGCACCCTCAGCAAGTTTGTGGATGACACTAAACTGGGGGGAGAGGTACATATGCCGGAAGGTACGGATAGGGTCCAGAGTGACCTATACAACTTGGAGGATTGGGCCAAAAAAAATCTGATGAAGTTCAACAAGGGCAAGTGCAGAGTCCTGCACTTAGGATGGGAGAATCCCATGCACTGTGCCCTTGTTGCCAAGAAAGCTAACGGCATCTTGGGTTGCATTAGTAAGAGCATTGCCAGCAGATCGAGGGAAGTGATTATTCCCCTCTATTCACTGGTGAGGCCACATCTAGAGTATTGCATCCAGTTTTGGGTCCCCCACTACAGAAAGGATGTGGAAAAATTGGAGAGAGTCCAACAGAGGTCAATGAAAATGATTAGGGGGCTGGGTCACATGACTTAGAGGCTGCGGGAACTGGGCTTATTTAGTCTGCAGAAGAGAAGAATGAGGGGGGATTTGATAGTAGCCTTCAACTACCTGAAGGAGGTTCCAAAGAGGATAAAGCTAGGCTGTTCTCAGTGCTGGCAGATGCCCAAACAAGGAGCAATGGTCTCAAGTTGCAGTGGGGAGGTCTAGGTTGGATATTAGGAAAAACTATTTCACTAGGAGCGTGGTGAAGTACTGGAATGGGTTACCTAGGAAGGTGGTGGAATCTCCATCCTTAGAGGTTTTTAAGGCCCCGCTTGACAAAGTCCTGGCTGGGATGATTTAGTTGGGGTTGGTCCTGCTTTGAGTAGGGGGTTGGACTAGATGACCTCCTGAGGTCTCTTCCAACCTTAATCTTCTAAGATAACTCCCACCATCTCTCCCCTACTCCTTCCCCAAAAAGGGAATGCAGCCTCCCTTTGTTCTGCTCCCACCTCCCCATCCCTTCTTGAGTCATATACTATATCCTTCACCAGGTTACAACCAGCCCTGCTCCTCTTTCTTCCTTGGTCACAGGCCCTACCAACACCTTCTTTGCAATTAAAAGCTGATCAGCCCCTCCCTCTCTCTCTCTACCTTAGATTTCTCCAGTTGAGACTCTGGTTCTGCTTCTGAAATTGAGGCGAAGCTCTGCAATGGGGCTGTGCCTGCACTCAAATTCTTGGGAACTCCGGATTCTGCCCCAAGAGGGCTGAAAAAGCAAAATGGTTATGTGCAGCTCTCAGCACTGTTGTATACTTTCACTGAAGGAAGGAAGCTCTCAGCTTCATCATCAGCCCCATCTGTCTCAGTCCCTCTCATCCCCAGCTATACTTCATGTACAGCAGTACCATAAAGGATTGAATGATGCCATTCCCTCCCTGCCTCCAACTGCATTCTATGGTAACACAGTCAACAGTTAGTATTTCCAGCCCCTCCCTCACCTTCCCCATATATCCCTTGCTGCTCTCTTTATTGTGCTGACAGAAAGGGAAAATTAGAGCCACCTGTCACAAAAGCTGTTTGTGCACAAGCAGAGAAAAAGGAGAGAAGATTTAATATGTGGGGTTTAGCTCTATTTCATTACCAGCCACCACAATGCCCTCCCCCCCTTTTAAAAAAAAAAAACTGCAGCAAAATGCTTGCTTCAGAACACAATTTTGCCTAGGAGGCCAAGTGAAGGCCTCAGACCTTTTCCACAAAAGGTAAACAAAATATTTTACATTTCACATTCAAAAATTTGCAATTGCTTAGATATTACACAGAAAATCAACTGAAGTGGGAGTAACGGAAGTGCAAAACTTTAAATTGTGTCTTATTGCACAGTGAAACGTTGGGACAGAGCAATCGGCTGGTTGGCTCATTTCTCTTGCTCCTAACCATAAATATCCTACTTCTAGCAGCAATATATAGGACGAATAAACTTTCTTTTGGAAATTCCATTTAAATTATAGCTCCTATTAAGTGAAACTAAAATCTTTATTCATTGTAACTAAATTCTTCACTATACTATAATTCAGGCATTTTACTTAAAGTAAAAATTGAAGTCACCAGTTTTATTTACAAATCCCTAGGTCCAGAGATGGAGTGGAACGAACACATGAGGTATGACTAGGAAAAGTGGTTGAGTTTAGGTTGGGCTTAGCTAACACATGCTAGACAAACCCAATCTAAATTCCACCATTTTCCAAGTGTAGATCTACTGCCCTCGTAGCTCATAAAATTCTTTCCACAGCTAGATTTTAAGTAACCTACATTTTCTTGCTGTGTATTGTCACTTGTCTAATACAAATAAATGTTTAGATACAGAAAATTAGGTCTTAGTTTTAAGTATCATTTGCCTTGAGCAGAATAAGAAAAAAAGATCCCACTCAGAAGAGTTCACCACAGGTGTCCATGAATAAGTAAAATCAGGACAGCCTTTTCTGTTAGGATTTATAGTTATATTAGAAAACTCAGTAACATTCTTTTTCACTCTGAGTCTCTCAAGGCACAGAAACATATGGCCCATTCAAGCTAAGTGGATATTATATTAGAACGCCATCTGGACTGGCAGGGGATTCTATTATGTATGCACATTTTCATCCTCCCAAGATATATTGTGTAACTATTAAGAGGGCTTGCCCTTGATTACACACGTTTTATCAGTTGCATATGTTCTAAATTTAAAAACCTTGGTTTCACTTTTTATTTTGCTAAATTGTGGTTAACCCTTGTGAAATAGTGCAATAAAAGGATTTTTTCAGGGTTTACCTGAACATTGATAAATTACCAGTATGTTGCTACAATTTTTTTCCAGAGAGCAAAAAAATTTAACGTTTCTCACTCACAAGTTGGCATGCATCATCAGCTGCATCATCAGTTTATGTTCCATCATATTGCTTAGTAAGGGTCTATACTAGTTTTGAAATACTAGTTACATGCAGCTGTAGGAACTCAAGTGGTTCCTCGTTTGGGGTGGGGAAGAATACTCAATGCAAACTGAATGCCTTCAATTTGCAAGCTGTCAGACAGACATGAATCAAAGTTTGAGCCATCAACCTTTCAGTTATTCCTGGGGGAATTCTGCACTAAAGAATTAAAAATTCTGCGCACAATATTTTAAAATTCTGTAAAATTCTGCATATTTTATTTGCCAAAACAACACAATATAATCATGCCAGTTTCAATTATTTTGGTAATTTATTTCAAAATATCTGTCAGCAAGTGTGTCTGTAGCAATACAGACCAAAAAAAAAAGATTCTGGTAATTTTTTTTTTTTTGATACATAGATTCCTTGCTAGACATATTAATACAGAACTTTGAGTAATTCATTTAAATTAGAATACAGAATTGTATTTCCCGCACCCATCAGAAGCAGTGCAAATGCTTGGGGGTGTCAGGGGTAACAGAGGATCTGAGGGAGAGGGAAGGAGCCTGGAGTGAACCTGGAGGGTTGTTGGGTATGGCTGGGAAAAATATGGAACAGGCTTTTTTGGGGAGGGGATAGGCAAGATTGTTAGGGAGTTGAGGAGCCTCCCCCCTGCAGACCCTGGCTGACCCCAAGCATCTCCCATTCAGTTAGTCACATCTGCTCCTCTCCCTGCACCCCCATCCCAATGGGTCTCTGTAGCCTCCTCCCCCATCCCCATGTGTCCTTGCAGCCCCCCTCCCCCATCCCCATGTGGCCTTGCACCCACACTTCCATTCAGCTTCTGGCTCAACACTGTCACCCCATTAGCTCCTAAGCCCGCACTCCAGTCTGTCCCCCACACAAGCCATCCTGAACCCCAGTGTGTGACCCCCAGCAGCCCCATGTGCCCCACTCTGTGCTAACCTGGCTCTGCAGGCTGGGTGCTGTGATGAACTTCTACTCTCAGGGATATTCTGTGCCACTACGCGCGCGCACAACATTTTTTCCCCCACAGAAAATACATTCTGCCCTAAAAGTGCTGCAGTTCCACCTTTTTCCCATCACAAGCCGCCATGGCACCAGAACAGCCTGCTTCATTCATGCTGTTGGTTGTTATGGCGCTACAGCGGCCTCTGATGGAGAAAAGGTGTAACTGCAACACTTCTTGGGCAGAATGTATTTTCTGCAGAAAAAAATAAAATTATGCGGGACAGATGAATTCTGCAAGTGCACAGAGGTGCAAAATTCCCCCAGGAGTAAACCTGCATTGGTCTCGCAGCAAAATATAATGAACAAACAGCCGAGGTAAGAAGAGATCCATATATATGGACCTCATCTACACTCTTAAAATCTCCCACCACTGCAGTTCCACAAGTTGTAGCAACAGTACACATGCTAGTGTAACAGGCATTTATCATCTGTCATCTAATACTGCTATGAGCTGTACTACTAGTAGCTCTATAGTGGAAGATTTAAGAAAGATGCCTATACAAAGTGATGGAAAAGTTAACAAAATGGTTTAACCCCAATTCTGAAATCTGGGATTAAGGTGTGTGGGGAGACCAAGAATAGAAATCAGGATGACATTGTGGAGGAACAGGTGAGGGTTAGTGCTAGGAGCATGCATTAATAATAATAATGCTACTTAAAATGTGGCAAATCTTTTGGACATTATTCTCAGTAACATGCACAATCTGCTACGTGCTTTCCAAACAGAGGCAAAGACCATCCTGAGGAGCTCGCTGCATGATTTTTATCCCCCTAAATACAGAGATGGTACTCTAATCTTACATTCAAGAAGCAGAAAGTGTGGGACATCCAAAGATACTTTGGATTTTAATAGTCTTTCATTGATGATCCCAAAGAACTTTATCTGCATGTAATAGATGGGTCTACAGACACAGTGAGGTAAGTTCTTTATCCAAGACCGCACAGCAAGTCACAGAATGCAGGAGTCATGACTTGCCATCCTTGCTCTGACCTTCTAAAAGCCCTTTCATTAGGGGGTGCAGGCTGTTAAGAGCCTCATTTCCATCAGAAGCAGCAGATGGGGAGAGAGAGAAACATGACTACTGATTCCTCCTTTTGCTTTCCCCATCCAGCCACAGCAATTAACACGAGCCCCCAGTGTTCCCACTCCATCATCAGGCCACTCCAGCTTCTTCTCAGAGTGGCAACCTATAAAGACTCCAACCCATGAGAGCCAGAGATACCTCCCAGGAACCCAACTTCACTGCCCACCAATACCAAGGTTAAACATGATCTTTCTCAGAGAGTTTGGCCAATGACATCACCCAGTCTTGCGACCAGACTGGACTTGGGACCAGACAGGTAAAACAAACTTTTTCACTGAACAAAAATGGAAAGAGACATAATAAATAATGGAAGAGACATAATAAAGCATTTACATTTATGCAACCCTTATTTCCTGCATTTCATTTCTCTGAAAACCCAGCCCAGGGCTCTGCTAATTTGGGAGGTGATGACACACTGTTATAAGACTTGAATCAAACTGCTACTTACTGTTGAGCATGAACTATTATGCTGTGAAGATAAGCATTCTCTCCACTCACCCAACCCTGAATTACAAACCCAGCAGATACCACCTTCAATATAAAAATGGTTTTAGGTTAAACCTTGATATAAAAAAAGCTTAGCTAGCGAGAGCTAGAAGCCTAGGCCTTATCTACATGAGGCAAGTTACTAACTGAAACTAGTTTAATTTTTGTTTACATCAATTTAGATCAAGTGCTTCTACATTAGGGATCTGTAGTGGTTTCACGAGATCAATTTTTGAAATAGATTTAGTTAAACCACTGCACTTTACTATTATAGACAAAAGCTTAGTCTTCTCCGATCTAAAGACAAAGCAGTGGCCTTGAATACATTTACACACACCTTAGAACTAAAAACGTCACCATCAATTTGAAATGCAGTCAACTTCAAACATTAAGTTTTAAAAGTAGTTTCAGGTACAACACCCCTACCCTCAAATCCCACTGCTAGGTTTTGTGGTTTTATGATATTGTCTTATGGAGGGGAAAAAAAAAAACCAACCCCCTCTCTCTGTTGCTATGTAAAAGGCCCACACAAATAGGGGAAACAGTAAAATTGGCTGAACACAACGTAAATCAAAACCAGAAAAAGTAACTCCTCTGATCTTTCAATCATAGGAAACTTAGGTGTTGATTGTAGCAATAATATGCAAGAAAATTACATCCAGAAGACCAGAAGTTTGATTTTTAAGTTGACGGATTATTAATACAATAATGACTGCAGATTAATCATCATTTAAGTATCTCTTGCTCTGACCAGAACTGTTCATTCACCTCACCCCACACTAACATCCCCCTTGGCTTTGGGAAATTTCTTCCCTCCTCCCCAAAGCAGTCTGACTAACCTATCTCCCTTCCTAATGAACTACAGGAGGTTTACCAGCCAGAGCAGGTGCCTTGGGGAACAGCTTCTATCAGACAGTCCAACTGTAATTTTCTCCTCTCTTCCACTACCTCCCAACATGACAAGAGGGAGGGGAAACAGGAGGCATGCAACTGAGTTTAAGTCAGCAGCAGAACTACCAACTCTGTTCCTAAGGCACCTTACTCCACAACAGAACCATCTGTACTTTGCCAGCAGGAATACTGGTCTGAAAGACTCAGAAGAGGTTTATCAGACTAGCACCAGCAGTAGAGAAAGATATTTCTCTAAGGCCAAGAGGCATTAATGGTAGGTGGCGGAAAAGACATGACTGGAGGCATGAATGGCCCCCAGGACTCACCCTATAGCTATTCTCCCACTACGGCATCTTAGGTAGGCAAGCACTCCTGTCCCTCCACTTGCCCATCCAAGCTTCTATGGCCCTATAACTGTCTATTTCCCACTTAGCTCCCACACAGACGTTAACTTTCAAGCGTTATTATTGGTATTTGGTCCCATCCCCACTGAGAAAAGAGGGGGCTGAGCAGGAACACTGCTGTGGTGGGAAGGATTGGAAGAGGCCCTGGGGGGTTTTCGCCTTCCTCTGTAGCATGGGGCACGGGTCACTTGTTGGAGGATTCTCTGCACCTTGAAGTCTTTAAACCATGATTTGAGGACTTCACTAGTTAAGACATAGGTGAGAGTTTTATTGCAGGAGTGGGTGGGTGAGATTCTGTGGCCTGCATTGTGCAGGTGGTCAGACTAGATGATCATAATGGTCCCTTCTGACCTTAATATCTATGAGTGCCACAAAGTATACCTGTTCTGAAAAACCCCAATAGTTCTTCACAGAGGAGATGCAGTCATAAGCTATGAGAATTTTGGTACAGGGGAAAAGTTGTTTCATGAACTTACTGAGGGTCATTGCACTACAGCTCCTTTGATGAGAGACAGATGATTTGGCAGAGCAGAAATCTACATTGCACTTCCCACCTCCCACTTGGCTCTTCCTAGTTCAATACTCTTCCCCTTTCCCCCCACATAATGTAACGTCATTTTGAATACTAATTACTACTTCTAATTTGCAGCATCTCAAAATTTAAGGTTTCAGAGTACCAGCCGTGTTAGTATGTATCCGCAAAAAGAAAAGGAGTACTTGTGGTACCTTAGAGACTAACAAAGTACTCCTTTTCTTTTTTCAAAATTTAAGGGAACTAACCCATTTAATATCTCATCCAAAATACCAAAAAGGCATCAGCCACACACAAACATTTTAAAGTACCTTTACAGCTGCACTTAAAAAATGTAATAAGTTTCCTGACTTAAGGAAAATCATAACACAATCAGTAAGTCAGAAGAAAAAAAAAAATCAACATTGTACAAATACTAGGCTCTAACTCCTACAATTATTCTCAAAGCTATAAAAGGAGCCAACTTCCATCCCAATGAATTTTACAACACAACACTTAGCTAACTTTCACTTTAATAAGTAAATCAGGCTCCTGGAGACTACAGGTTCCAGCCTGCAGTGCTCAATCTTCATTGGAACACCGCCACATTCTATGCTGAGACACTGATTACTGTTATTACTGTTTTTACTGTATTACTGTTATTACTGTTTATTTGTTACTGATAAAATCCAAAATAGTTTGGGAACTGTCTACTTAACAGCACTTCCTACCTAGGATACTGCCACAGTTGTGATCAGAAAAGTCATTAATGCCAACAATCTCTTAGCATAAAAAAAAAAACACACAAGGCTGGTTCAGGAAGTTGAACTCTATTCCCAGCTTGAACCAACGGAGTCCGGATTTCTCAAACTTTTAGAGTACAATGAAAAGCTTCTCCCTTGCCTCCAGTTTTAGAGAAGGGAGTGGATGAAAACAGAAGAGATGCTATAAGGAGATTAGCATTTGTACCATCTCATGTATAAGCAGTCCATGCTGCTTTGTGCATTAAGTATTATGCATTTTGTGTATTTATAATTTGTATGTGTTAATTATGTAACAAAAGTTAGTGCTAGAGATAGGCATGTAAACCAAGCTGAAACAGGGCAGTCTCCATGGGCCATGCTTCCATGATTGCAACTGCAACCTACTCCATTTTACGTAAACTAATATAAGTGCAACCCTCTGGCTCTTAACAAGTTGTCAGTGTGGTACATAGCTATGCAATGCTTCCCTCCTATAAATTGGAGTTGAGATGTTTAAAACAAGGGCAGATAGATTTTGGGGAAATACTGTAAAATATTGACTATCCAGAAAGTAAACTTACCTTTCTGCTGTAGGGATTGCTAATTATGAGGTTGGTGTCATCTGAACCTGACAATATATATTCTCCTGTATCATTCCAGCAAATTGTATTCACCTGTTTGAAATATTTAAACAAAAATATTTAATAGGAAAAATATTTAAAATAGAAAATAAAATAGCCAAGAAATATCTAGATATGAAAATGGAATCATAAAGTTACTTAAACAACTTCAAAATACACAGGAGTGCTTAAATCTGTTCAGAGACCTGATTTTCACTACTTGGCCACACCTTGCATACACATGCTTTCCCATGGCTAGCCACCTGCACATGCAGGTGATGGGGTTTGCAAACAAAAATTCTATTAAATGTGCATGTAGGTGTTGAGAATCTGAATTGATGTGCATTTGATAGTGAAAGAAAAGTGTAGTGTGTTCAGGTCCAAACTTGCACAGTGTGTGAAGGCTAGGCCAAACCATACCTCCACTGAAAAAAAAACAAAAATCAGGCCTTTTCTCAATGTATTATTGAGAAAAATTAACACACCAGGCTGAAGAAATTAATCTTTTACCTATATTCTTATTCATATCAAAACTTAAAATGACTAAAAAAGTTTACACACACACACACACACACAATATCAAAAGGTCAACATTTCTATAGACACTGAAAAGTATATTCTAACAGTTGATTCCAACAAGATCTCTTAAGTCAGTAAATCTGAGTTGCTAGCATAAAAAAAGCTGTGATTTTTAACAAATTGTTTGATGAGAGTCCACCTGCTTGAAACATGTTGGCATCTCTCAGTACTCGGTCTAATGTATTCTGTAACATTCTTCATATATATACCATGCTCCTGCATCTCCCTATAAGCGCATACCTCAGGCAACAGAGTTTAATTTGCTGTTTATTATGTGAACTAACGTGTACTTTTAAAATAACATTTATACATATGTGCTCAGCTAACTAGGAAATTGATACTTAAAATTCAGCAGTTGACTAAATTCAGTAGTCTTTCATAAAAATAGTTATTTGGCTAATACAGAGCATTCCAGGTTTTGGACCCCTTCCCACACCCACCTTTCTAGACTCTGAATTGCCTTCTTTGGTCCCTGTGGCGTCACAAGGGTCCCCTCAGATAAAGTAAGCCTTTCAATAGAGTTTCTAGTACCTATAATTTGATGTACTTGGGTGTTTTACTCCCTAGAAGGTATTTCATTCTACAGAGTGCTCTGAATTTGGGGTCACAAAGTTCTCATTATCGCATCTTCAAAGCACTAAGTATTCAGGATCTGGCTAACATGAACACACTCACAGAGGCCATACCTTCTCATCAACCTGGTGAAAAGCCCATATAGAACTGCAAAAACCTTTCCATATCTCACCTATGAGAAGACTGCGATGATGTTCTTCCAGTAAGGAAACAAATGAGGGTAGGAGCACTTGGTATTTTATTTCCTTGTAAGTTTTTCCTTAGCCCGCCCCCCCGCAACATTACAGTATTACCAATGAAGATGTAAAACTCATACAGAAAAATAGAAAGTTTGGACTATCACAGTAATATGTCTTAAGAGTTCAGTTAAACAGAAACTTCACTCCTCTGAGATAGTGAGGTCCGTAATGAGCAGCTCAACATAGAGGAACTGACAATAGCCATGAAAACCCTGAAATGTGGAAAGGCAATTGGACTCAATGGCATACCTAGTGAACTATTACTATTATGATTGCTATCTATACATATATCAGAGGGATAAATACCATGGAGGGAGAAGAATTATTTAAGCTCAGTACCAACATGGACACAAGAACAAATGGATATAAACTGGCCATCAGGAAGTTTAGACTTGAAATTAGACAAAGGTTTCTAACCATCGGAGGAGTGAAGTTCTGGAACAGCAGTGGGGACAAAAGACAAATCTGGCTTCAAGACTAAGCTTGATAAGTTTATGGAAGGGATGATATGATGGGATAGCCTAATCTTGGCAATTAATTGTTCTTCAACTATTAGCAGTAGATATGCCCAATGGCCTGTGATAGGATGTTAGATGGGGTGGGATCTGAGTTACTGCAGAGAATTCTTTCCTGGGGGTCTGGCTGGTAAGTCTTGCCCACATGCTCAGGGTTTAGCTGATTGCCATATTTGGGGTCGGGAAGGAATTTTCTTCCAGGGCAGATCGGCAGAGGACCTAGGGGCAGCTGACTGAAGGGGTATTTTTTATATAGCGCTTTTATCTAAAGCGCTTTACAATAGTTAGCTAATGGTACAAACAACATTTGGAAAGATCATTTAGTGATCCACCGAGACCCTCAGCAATTTTCATGTGGTCCGTGAAAAAAAAAGTTTGAGAACCACTGGTCTACACATATCAACCTGAATTCCAATGTACAAGTATTTAATTTATGCAGCTGATCTTTGCATCGTTACCCAATAAAAAAAGATATGAGGACACTGAGCACATTTTAACTGGTTCCCTGAGTATACCTGGAAAATACTGTCATACGTGGTTCCTGAATGCCAATACTAGCAAGACACAAGTGTGCACCTTCCCCTTGAAGCACCATCCGGCCAAGCAAAAACTCCAGATATTGTGTGATGGTACAATCCTTGAGCACTATAAACATATGGGTATACCTGGGGGTCACATTAAAACAAACACTAATATTCAAAGAGCATATCAAGATGCTAAATAAGAAATTAAACTCCAGGAATCGTGTTCTCCACAAACTGGCTAACACAGAACAGGGAGCTGATGCCAAAACATTCTGAGCAACCAGACGCCCTGTGTTATTAAACTGCAGAGTACTTTGCCTCAGTATGCTCACTTTCAAGCCATGCACAAAACTGATACTGAACTCAACTGTCCTGAGGGATCATCGCAGGGACTTTGAAACCGACTCCCACACTGGTCGCTGTAGTGCCTTACTGAGATTGCACCACCACCAGATAGGCAGGATGCCTTCAGTAAGAAGGAGATACAAAAGCAGGTACATGATCCAAGACATCCACTGCATAGACACATTCTACTACCTAAGAGGCTGAAGTCCAGAAAGAGATCTGCCTCTGAAAATCCCTTACCCCAAAATACCACTGTTAGAATCTACATAGTAACAAAATGGCAGGAAGTGCCAATGATCTTGGAGAACCTGGTTCCTTCAAAACAATTCCCTCCAGGCACTGACCTCCAACAAAAAAATTGGTGTACTCTAATCAGTGAGAGCTGAGGTAGCAAAGTGTGGTGACAATATGACCAAGTGGAAATGGAGAAACAAACCCAAATGTGAATGAGGAGAGCCTAGGCAAATACTTGAATACTGCCTGATGCAGTGTCCCCGTCAACATCTTGTACTCCCAAGGAGCTATTCAAGGTCAGTGACAATACCAGGTCTTGACTGAGGTTTTGGAGTGCTCAACTATGATGATTCTTTAGAGTACTGTATTAGTGGTGACACTAATCAAGGCCAAGAAAGCATTTTCATTCTAAACCCTTATTTTAATACGTACATAACTTGTTAAAAATATCTTCTTTTGGGCTAGATTGTCTCATTCCCAGTCTGAGCCCAAAAGGTAACATCTGTTTTAGTTAAAAGTTGGAAAAAAATGATTTCAGCTATTTGAATATTTTTCTAAGTTTCAAATTTGCCATTTGCAGCTCTCAATAGGGAAAACAACTTTTGCTAAATGTAATTAATTCATTTTAGAACATGAAAATACTATAATTTTCCTTAACAAAATAAGGATTCATTGATCCAGATGAGCTATGGGTACAAACATCCACAATGAGAGAGGCACTGATTCAGCCTACATATCTATTTAACATTACAGTAATCTGACTGATGAACAGCAGTAGCTCAGCAAAGTGGTCAAGCACAGCACAACTTCACAGAGCCAGCTGGCTAAAAAAAAAAAAAAAAAAGAAGACCAGCATGCTAGTTATTTTCCATCTACAGCCCCTTCCATGTGAAGGATGCTACTGCTGCTTCGGAGGAGCCCACTAATGGTGAATAAAAAGGCACTGAAGAGGAAAAAGATAAAAATTTTCAAAAAAGAAGGAAGCAGCAAAATTATTATGAATCTATCTATACACACACACACACACGGGAGGAGAGCCAGCAAAAAGAATAATAGGAGGTAGTTGTTAAAAGACAGAACAGGGAAGAAGATACTTTGTTAAAGAACAGACGTGCAGACAGAATGAAAAAAGCAATAGTGATGATCCTAATAATGGCACCCCACATCAACACAGCAAGAAGACTTCAGTCATTCCTCTTGGATGATGATGTGACTGCACTGGTTCATCCATACATCAGCTCCAGGTTAGACAAATATAATACTTTCTGCCTAGCCCCAGATAAGTTCATGAAGAAGCCACTTTATTATGATTACCTGAAAGAACATATGCTGGTGATCCACAACTTGCACTGGTTTCTCATTCACTACTAAATCCACTTCTTGATTTTGCTACTGATGATTTGCAAGTTAAAGGCCCTTAATGCAACAGGCCCATATTATAATCAGAGACCACTGCTTCTTCCAGCAGTTGTGATTAACTACCACACTGTATTTATCAGTGCTCAGAGGGAAAACCCTCTCAACAGCTGGCCCAAATCTCTGTATTACCCTAACAAAGAGTCCTACCTTTTATCTTCACAGACCACTCTGTAGGACTAATTCCCAAAAGGAGTAGATCAGAAAAAAAACTAATATCCCACTTAAAGGTAGATACCCACTACTGCTTGCTCTTCTGGACAATTTACACACACATCCACACACACCTTCATCTACAATAGGCTGTTTAGAATATTTAAGTATCCTAAGAGAAGAAATGGAAGGAAAAGGGAGAAGAAGGGAATATCACTCTTCCAAGAAGTAAAATTAAACCCTAGATACTAACACTAGGTCACGCTACACTAATTGAAGTTCTCATTTATGGTGTAATATCAGGTGCAGTACCTGGAGAGGAAAAAATAAGTATAGTACACAACACATATCCCTCTATATCAGTATTTCCCAAACTTGGGACGCCGCTTGTTCAGGGAAAGTCCCTGGCAAGCCCGGCCGGTTTGTTTACCTGCCGCATCCGCAGGTTCGGCCAAGTGCGGCTCCCACTGGCCACAGTTCGCTGCTCCAGGCCAATGGGAGCTGCTGGAAGCAGCACGGGCCAAGGGACGTACTGACCGCCGCTTCCAGCATCTCCCATTGGCCTGGAGCAGCAAACCACGGCCACTGGGAGCCGCGATCGGCCTAACCTGCGGACGCGGCAGGGAAACAAACCGGTCAGGCCCTCCAGGGGCTTTCCCTGCACAAGCGGCGAAACAAGTTTGGGAACCACTGCTCTATTTTTTTTTTTTTTAAATTACTGTCACAAGGAGTTGCAAAGTCAGGAAACAGCCATGCAACTTTCACTCTTCCCCCATACGTACATGTAATCAAATGCATAAACACAAAACGGGGAACAACTGGCTAGGCAGTGGTACAGCAGAAAAGGATCTGGGGGTTATTGTGGATCACAAATTGAATATAAGCCAACAAAGCAATGCTGTTGCGAAAAACGCAGCCATCATTGTGGGATGTGCTAACAGTACGTAAGACACAGGAGGTAACTGTTTTGATCTGCTTAGCACTGATGAGGCCTCAGATGGAGTAATGTGTCCAATAGGGGCAGCACACTTTAAGAAGGATGTGGACGAATGGGAACAAAAATGTAAGGTGTTTAGAAAACATGACCTAAAAGGAAAGGTTGAAACAATTGGGCATGTTTATTATATTGAAGACTGAGGGGGCGGGGATTTGATAACTGTTTTAAAATATAAACTGGAGAGTGATTAATTGTTTTCTATGTCCACAAAAGGTAGGACAAGAAGTAATCAGCTTAGTTTGCAGCAAGGGAGATTTAATCAGCGGTTCTCAAACTGTGGGTTGGGACCCCATTTTAATGGGGTCCTTAGCGACGCTGTTAGACTCGCTGGGACTTGGGGTTGAAGCCGAAGCATGAGTGCTTTAGCCAGGGACAGCGGGATTCGGGTTCTGTCCCCACACCCTCCCTCACCAACCCATATTAATTGTTGTTGTCAGAAGGGAGTCACGGTGCAATGGAGTTTGAGAACTGCTGAGCTAGATATTAGGAAAAAATTCCAACTATAAGAATAGTCAAGCATGGAAACAGGTGAAATCCCATAATTGGAAGTTCTTAAGAACAGGTTAGACAAACATCTGTGAAACATCTGTGAGGGATGGTCTAGGTATATTTAATCCAGCCTTCTATTTCTAAGATTCTATGTATTATATCACAATTTTTAATTACATGCTCACATACTGTTTCTCCCACATGACTCATGCTTCATTCAACATGCAGACTGCATGATGTGTAATGAGACAGTTCTTCAATATTTATCCTTATTCTCACTTTTCAACATGAAGTCCTGCCTCATCCACTAAACATCAGCCATACTGACTAATGAGTGCCCCCAGAGTACTCTGTGTGACACTGATGCAAGTTCAAATTATTTTTGACCAAAAATAAAAGATCCATTAGGACATCCACCACATTCTCTCCACACAACTGAAATACACACTGAGTGAAGCAGGAGTCCTGTCAGGGGAAAAAAAGCATGCTCATGTAATCAAAGCCTTTGGCAATTTGATTCTGCAACTTCAATATTCTTTTGTTTAGATGGCATTTCTAAGTTTTTATAAAAGAAAAGTGACAATGCAAAGAAAATTTCATCATATGGAGCAATAAAAAGCTGTGTCCTGCAAGAGATGTGTACTAATGAGGCAAGGGCTCTTATTGCTTCCTTCCTCCAAGAATCATATGAAGTAAGTCAGGATTCTGAAGGGCACCTTTAAAATAAGGAGAATCCATTCAAAATTACTTACACACACACACACACACCCCAAAAGAACATTAGGAGATTGTCATTAATAAACTTTGCTGTTCACTTAAAAAAAAATGCATGAGCAAAGTACATTTTTAAAATCCTAACACTGTCAATTCAAAATGCATCTTCACCAGACCTCCATAAGGCCCATGTCTATCCCACAAACCATTTCCATGGCAAATTTCAAGTTTTTCTCACTCTCCACTGGGCAGCTGTATCTATTCTTAGACATTTTTTTTTTTGTAATGGTTAAAGTATCCCCCCAACCCTGACCCCATTTTCTTGTACCTGAAAATTGCAGAACATTTTTATTCACATTTTAAAAAGAATTCACCTTCAAGAAGAGACCAGATTTGGAATATTTCAGCCCAAAAGATGAGTATTTGATAAGATTATAAACAACTAAAAAAGGACCTTTCTTAATGAAAAAACTAATGCAGTCTTAATGGTAAACATCACTACTCACTCCATATATAATGATTTCTAACACATTTTCATACTTTGAAGAGACCCAGTGAAATAAAATTATACTTTATTTTATATTAATCCATCATCATGTGGATTAATTTCAGTACTAAACTGGAAAATTTCGACCAACATCATGTGTATCATTCATTACCTTACAACTGTAACAATAAATATCACAACATTACTTTTTATCACAATCCTGAGACATGGCAATTCCATACCATACTTTTTTTTTTTTTTTTTTTAAAGTCTTTTATGACTCTCATAAAATGTATCTTCTAAGTTAAAATTCTTATTTCAGTCCCAGGCAAAAAGGTAACTATTCTGGTAAATCTGAAGAAAATGTGTTCAGTAATTTGAGTATGTAAGTGAATAGATATTAAGTATATGTGAAGGTGCTCTTTGTTTAAGAGCTTTAAACTCAACCATGTGTAGCTCAGAATAAGACAGTGGTTCTCAAACACTTTTTTTTTTTTTTTTTTTTTTTTTTACACTGGTGACCCCTTTCACACAGCAATCCTGATAAATAAATAAATAAATATTTTTAATTATAATAAATTAAAACCGCGTTTTTATATATTTAACTTCATTATAAATGCTGGAGGCAAAGCAGGGTTTGGGGTGGAGGCTGACAGCTCATGACCCCGCACGTAATAGCCTCATGACCCCATGAGGGGTCCCGAGCCACAGTTTGAGAACCCCTGGAATAAGAGTTTTAAGTCTGAAATATTTTTTGAAATTAAGTTACTAGCATTTGAAAATAATGGTCTGACCATGCATGTTGGTTTCCTTATTCATTAGCATGCAAGGGGCACACATCCATCAAACATTCATGCTGCAAACAGCAGCTGATCATTCTCATAGCAGCATAAGATTTCTGAGTTCACATTTAGGTGGCGATGAGGATACGGAGCTGGTAGTTTTTCCAGTCACATTGGCCATTCTTCATTAAGTTATACAACCTGTGAAGAGTTCAGATCTTTTACTCAGAGCAAGTCCTATTCAACATCCTCTCCTACAGCCAGCTAACCATCGATAACATGTCACCTGTTTAAGCTTATGAAATTAAGCTAACACTAATCAAGTAAGATTAGATAACCACATCCTAGAACATGAATAAATTAAAGGGTTATCAGCTGCATGCTTGAAAACTTTAGGACTTTAACAGGTACAAGAATTAAGCCCCTATCACAATGCTCAGGGGGCTGAATTATAGCTCTGTGAGAACCTTAATTTTGAATCTTTTTTTTTTTTTAATTTGTGTAACGGCCCAAATTCAACATTTTCATTTACATAGTAGCTTGCATATAATGGACATTACAAGCCATTCTTCCCTTGAACACCCCAGCACCTTTCAAAAATCCTCTCTGAGAAGAAAAACAAAACACATGCATTAACAAACATGAACTTCAGCTCTGCTGAGAGATGACAGGCCAGCAAAGAAGCCCTGCCGCAACAGCCAACCTCTACCACCTAGATCACAGAACTTAGTCAAACGTATCCACTACTCTTAGAGCTCAAACAGTCCTGTGGAGTTTGAGTAACACAATCTATTTGCTGCCTACCTGTCTTCTGCCACTGCTGTCAGAAGCAGAATCTAATGATGAGTTAGCAGAAGTGTGGCTATGAGAGCACAGCATGGAAGAATTTTGCAACCAGCTAGATACAGAGAAGTAGAGATTTATTTAAAAAAAGTTAAATATTTACTTTAAAAGAAAAATCCATAATTATTCTTTATACCATGTGACTGTGCCATTTCACATTGTGTTTTCAAGGTCAGCCACATTTTAGGTTACAGTATTGCGCCTTTTTTATAATCAATATACAGCCCTTCCTCATTTCTAAGCTTAGAAGAGAACTAAAATGCCTCAAGCAAAGCAATACAATAAAATCCTAAAATATCAGAATGTGTGTTAAACTACAAATAATTACATTAGAAATTATTTAAGATTAGTTCTTCCTTCACTTTCCTGCTCCTACCCAAGTCCAGTTTTCCCTGCTATAGGTGACTGCCTCCCTCATAACTAAAGGAATGAAGCACACACAGCTCATTGCTCAGTTTCAGGGACTGAGTTGTTGTCAGCTGCTTCAGAAGAAATAGAACCCAGAGGGCCTGGATGTAGGTCTTGGCAAGTAAATATTTTCAGTTCAGCTTTAAAATGTATTTAGTTTGCATTTTTAAGTATAGGTACACACACTCTGATATGGGACACCACATTTTTAAAGCTCTGAAAACTTAGATACAAGAAATCACTTACACAGCCATCATGCACATTCAGTGTTGCTTCAAGTTTTAATCTTTGGATAAATTCTCTTCTTCCTGTTGAAGAAAGAAGACTGAATTATAGTCTCATTTTAAAAAGCTGAGGTTAAAGAACTTTGGCAATCAGATATCATGGTGCTGCGCACAGCAAAAGAACCTAAATAGAACAGAACCTGCGTGTAGTATAAATCTTAATACAATTTGTATGGTTCAAATATTCAAATGGAAAAAGCAATGCTTCGTGTTTATTTGCTGTTCTACCATCTTTAGCACCAGTTTAGAAATTGTGATGCTAACATTTGGCAAGCTTCACAACAAGCAGACACTTAGAAATTAGAAGCTGTAAAACAGAACTTATGAACAGTAACAAACAATAGCTAAAAACTTCTAACTGAAGATAAGAAGTTACTCCTGAGGGAATTGTGCCAAAAATATTAAAAATTCTAGGCACAAAATTTTAAAATTCTACAAAAAATTCTGAAAATTTTATTTGTCAATAAATAAATGTGGAGGCTCCGGCATGACAGTGAGGCGCACAGGCCACTGGCTGTACAGAGGTGGAAGATCACCCTTCAGGCACCCCCCTACTCCTCTCCGAGGACAGGGACTCAGCGGTGAGGCTGCAACAGACCCTGACACAGCGCAAGTGCCGGACCTGTCCCAGAAACACCCTGGGGCCCTGTCCCTCTGTGCCAGGCACACCAGGTATGGGGCAAGCAGGCTCAGCCCAGCAGGATCCAAATGTGAAGGGGCTTAGTGTGGTGGGATCCAGGTGTGGGTGAGAGGGTTCTGTGTAGGGGCAATCTGGGTGCGGGCAGCTCAGTGGGGGATCTGGATGCACAGGGGCTCATTGAAGGGTTCCAGGTGCAGGAGAAATGGGACTCTTGCGGGAGGGTCCCGGTGAAGGTGGTTTGGGCTCAGCAGGTAGAGTCTGATGTGAGGGGATGGGGCTTCAGGAGATCTGGGTGTGGGGGGGTTGAGCGGGGGATCCGAGTGCTGGGGGAGTGGGGCTCGGTGAGGTGGGGATCCAGGTGCAGCTGGTTGGGGCTCTGTGGGGTGGGGGTCCAGGTGCACGAGGGCTCGGAATGGTTCAGGTGCACAGGGGGTGGGGCCTGTCTGGGTAGGGTTTTGAGTGCAGCGGGCTCAGCAGGGGATGGTCTGGGTGAAGGGATGGGGGTCCGGATGCAGTGGGTGAGGCTTGGCAGGGGGGTGGTCTGGTGCAGAAGTGGGGGTCCAGATGCAGGGAGAGGGGTTCGGCGGGGGTCCAGATGCACGGGGAAGGGAGCACGGTGGGGAAGGTTGGGTGCGGGGAGCTCAGTGGGGGCAATGAGACTCAGCAGAGGGCTCTGGGTATGGGGGGGGTCCAGATGAATGGGGGTTGGGCAGATAGGGAAACAGCTCCCCGTACAGCTCCCCATACAGCTTCTCTCCTGTGGGTGAGGAGCGATAGAGGCAGAAAGGTGCGGCGTTTCCTGATGCAGGGGGAAATTTCTGCAGGTCGTTCCGGCCCTGGCCGCCCTGTGCAGCGGAAATGCCCTCCTTCTCCACCATCAACCCAGCCAGGACTAGCAGCTGAGCCCAGTGCAGGGTAAGAACCACCAGCCGGGTGCGGGCAGGGGGGAGAGGGGGGAAATGAGGCTCGGTGGAAGGTTCTGGGCACAGGGGATTTGGTGGCAGGTTCTGAGTATGGGGGGATGAGGATTGGGGGGGGGGGGTCCGGATGCATCAGCCAGAGTGTCCTCAGGCCCTTCCCTGCCCCCCCACAGTGATTTACCTCTCCGGTGCCTGCGCTAGGCGCCCGAAACAATGCAACCGTGCTGCTGGGGAGGGGCACATGACCGCTCTTGCGGCTTCCCTTTGCTTCCCTGTCGGAAAGTCATTCTTCTGTGTGGAAGCAAAAAAATCTGAAGGGGACATGAATTCTGTGCCTGTGCAGTAGTGCTGAATTCGCCCCAGGAGTAATAAGTAGAATATGCTTTAAGAAGCACAATGTATTTTAAATAGGAACATGATGGTCAATGTGTTTTGGTCTCAAATGGAAAGTGGAACAGGGTCTAGTGCAGGGCTCAGCAACCTTTCAGAAGTGGTGTGTTTCATTTATTCACTCTAATTTAAGGTTTCGCATGTCAGTAATACATTTTAACAGTTTTAGAAGGTCTCTCTAAGTCTATATTATGTAACTAAACTATTGTTGTATGTAAAATAAACACGGTTTTGAAAATGTTTAAGAAGCTTCATTTAAAATTAAATTAAAATGCAGATCTTATCAGTTTAATGTAGTGGTTCTTAACCAGGATGCAGGTACCCCCTGGGGGTGCGAGATGCCCTTTCTGGGGGTGTGAGACATGCGAGATTTTTTTAGAAGGTAAACCATCGAAAACACAAATTAAACACAGGAACATAAGAACAACTACCTTTGTTTCATCAAACCTATGTATTTATTATCATACATTTTCTAACAATTACTGTAATATACAAAGTTTTTAAGTTTTTAAGCTAATTGTAGCGTAATTTTTGAAAAGGGGTGAGAGAACATATTTTGAGAACTCCAGACAGTCAGCAGGCTGAGCGGAGCTGGGTGTAGTGTATTAAATTGCTCCCCATAGGAACGTGCTACTTCCAGTGGACTACTTTCGGCTGCCAGTCCTGATGCTCTGAGCGGCATGGTAAGGGGACGGGGAACAGGGGTGGTTGGATAGGCTTGGGAGTCCCAGGGGCAGGGCCGGTGCAACCACTAGGCGAACAAGTGGTTGGGGGTGGCGGTGGAGCAGAGGTAAGCTGGGGCAGGGGGGCGCAGGGATGGCCGCCTGCAGCAAGTAATGGGGGGGGGGGCAGCGCACAGGGGAACCGCTCCCCACCCCAGCTCACCTGTGCTCTGCCTCCTCCCGAGCACCGCCCCACTCTGCTGCTCTCCCTCCCAGGCTTGCGCGCCAAACAGCTGATTGGCGCCGCAAGCCTGAGAGGCGGGAGAAGCGGCGGCGTGCTCGGGGAGGAGACAGAGCAGAGGTGAGCTGGGGCAGGGAGCTGCTGCAGGGGGGCTCCCCAGGCCGAGGGGAGGGGGCGGCAGGGAGCTGCCACAGGGGGGGCTCCCCGGGCTGAGGGGGGGGGCAGCGGCGGGGAGCTGCTGCCAGGGGGGCGGGGAGCTGCCACGGGGCAAGGTGGAAGTTTTACCTAGGGCGTGAAACCTCCTTGCACCGGCCCTGCCCAGGGGGCCTGTCAGGGGTGTGGATAGGGGTCAGGGCAGTCAGGGGATGGGGGGGTTTGGATGGGGGGGATGGGGTCCCGGGAGGGGGTGGTCAGGAGACAAGGAGCGGGGGGGGTTGGATGGGTGGAGAGTTCTGAAGGGGACAGTCAGGGGGCCCCGGGAGGCAGTGGTCAGGGGACGAGGAGCGGGGGTAAGGTTGGATGGGCCAGGGGTTATGAGGGGGGCAGTCAGGGGGTGGGAAGTGGGCCGGCTGTTTGGAAGACACAGCCTTCCCTATGCCGGTGTAGTGTTTTAAATTTCTCCCCATAGGAATGTGCTATATATGGTATACTACTTACGGCTGCCAGTCCTGGTGCTCCGCAAGTAGCACATTCCTACAGGGAGAAATGTAATACACTACACCAGCGGACAGAACCCCAGACCAGCAGCGGGCTGGGGTTCTGTCCGCCGGCTTCTGCCAGCCGGAGTCCCAGCTGCCGGCCCCGCTCAGCCCGCTGCCGGCCTAGGGTTTCGTTTACCCAGGCCGGCAGTGGGCTGAGCGGGGGCAGCAGCCGGGACCCCAGCTGGCAGCAGCGAGCCAGTAAAAATCGGCTCGCGTGCTGCCTTTGGCACGTGTGCCGCAGGTTGCCGACCCCTGGTCTAGTGCTTAAGCACAGGACCCGAAGCCAGACCTCCTGAGTTCCAGTCCCAGCTCTATCTCTGAGCCCCTCTCAGTTTGAGAAAGCCACTTAACTTCAGTTTCCTCATCATTACTGAGTAATTCACTTTGAAGAGCAACATAAATGACCAATATCATTCCATTTCACAGTTTAAATAGTCAAACATGGATGGCAGGGGTGCTTTTGAAGTTTCTGAACTGAGCAGGAAATGTGCGTGTGCAAGGGGAAACAGAGTAAAGCAAGACAAGGTGAAAGGGATTTAAGGCAAGGAGAATCTCCTACAAAGCGCATATTGAATGAGGGAGGATTCCATCAATTGTATATCATTGTCTTGTATGCATAAAATACTATGTTACTACACAGATAAAGACTGTTCTAACAATGCATACCTATAGGGTGAAGAGTAAGATTGTACAGATACAACTTTTATCTGGGCATTTCCTGCCATGACTGTTCAACCATCTAGCTTTAATGTAGCTTTTTGTTATGGAATTGATGATGACAATTAATCCATTGGAAAAGGGGAAGAGTCAATGGAGACTACCCCAAATATGAGCCCCAGGAGGATACAGGATGGGTTGAAGAGGATTACAAGGGAGAACAGGAATGGAAGGAACTTGCAGCTAGAGGGAACAGGGGATAGACTGGAGACTAGCACCATCACCAGGAAAAGACAGGTCTACGTGATCGGGGACTCCTTACTGAGAAGAAATGACAGGCCTGTAACGAGAGCTGATCCAGAGAATAGAAGGGTGTGCTGTCTTCCAGGTGCTAAGATACGGGATGTAGACCTGAGGTTGAAAAGGATCCTAAAGGGAGTGGGAAAGAATCCACTAATTATCCTTCATGTGGGAACAAATGATACCGGTAGATTCTCGCTGGAACGTATCAAGGGAGACTATGCCAGGCTGGGGAAGACGCTTAAGGAAATCGAGGCTCAGGTGATCTTCAGTGGGATTCTGCCTGTTCCTAGAGAAGGGCAACAAAGGTGTGACAAGATTATGACTATCAACAGATGGCTCAGGCAGTGGTGCTATAAGGAGGGCTTTGGGATGTATGGCCACCGGGAGGCATTCATGGACAGAGGACAGTTCTCTCGGGATGGACTGCCTCGGAGTAGGGAAGGAAATAGACTTCTAGGATGGAGGCTGGCACAACTGGTTAAGAGAGCTTTAAACTAGGAATTTGGGGGAGATGGTTGGGAGATGTCCAGATAATCTCCACGCCGGATTTTAGCATGGAGAGGGAAGAAAAAGTAAGAAAGGATACAGTCGTGGGCAGGAGAATGGACATAAGGAGGAAGGGCAGTCTGGATGCCAGTCTAATAGGTCATACTGGGCTGTAGAATGACCCTGCCTAATTGGGTAAAGAATGTGAGTGAGGCCAAACAGCGAAAATTAAGATGTTTGTACACTAATGCGAGGAGCCTAGGTAACAAAACGGAGGAACTAGAGCTACTGGTGCAGGAAGTGAAACCAGATATTATAGGGATAACAGAAACATGGTGGAATAGTAGTCATGACTGGACAACAGCTATTGAGGGGTATGTGCTGTTTAGGAAAGACAGAAATAAAGGTAAAGGTGGTGGAGTAGCACTGTATATCAATGATGAGGTAGAATGTAAAGAAATAAGAAGCGATGGAATGGATAAGACAGAGTCCGTCTGGGCAAAAATCACATTGGGGAAGAGAACTACTAGAGCCTCCCCTGTGATAGTGCTTGGGGTGTGCTATAGACCACCAGGATCTAATTTGGATATGGATAGAGACCTCTTTAATGTTTTTAATGAAGTAAATACTAATGGAAACTGCGTGATCATGGGAGACTTTAGCTTCCCAGATATAGACTGCAGGACAAGTGCTAGTAATAACAACAACAGGGCTCAGATTTTCCTAGATGCGATAGCTGATGGATTCCTTCATCAAGTAGTTGCGGAACCGACTAGAGGGAATGCCATTTTAGATTTGGTTTTGGTGAGTAGCGAGGACCTCATAGAAGAAATGGTTGTAGGGGACAACCTTGGTTCAAGTGATCATGAGCTAATTCAGTTCAAACTGAACGGAAGGTTAAACAAAAACAGATCTGCGACTAGGGTTTTTGATTTCAAAAGGGCCGACTTTCAAAAATTAAGGAAATTAGTTAGGGAAGTGGATTGGACTGAAGAACTTATGGATCTAAAGGCAGGAGGAGGCCTGGGATTACTTCAAGTCAAAGCTGCAGAAGCTATCGGAAGCCTGCATCCCAGCAAAGGGGAAAAAATTCATAGGCAGGAGTTGTAGACCAAGCTGGATGAGCAAGCGTCTCAGAGAGGTGATTAAGAAAAAAGCAGAAAGCATACAGGGAGTGGAAGATGGGAAGGATCAGCAAGGAAAGCTACCTTACTGAGGTCAGAACATGTAGGGATAAAGTGAGAAAGGCCAAAAGTCAAGTAGAGTTGGACCTTGCAAAGGGAATTAAAACCAACAGTAAAAGGTTCTATAGCCATATAAATAAGAAGAAAACAAAGAAAGAAGAAGTGGGACCGCTAAACACTGAGGATGGAGTGGAGGTTAAGGATAATCTAGGCATGGTCCAATATCTAAACAAATACTTTGCCTCAGTCTTTAATAAGGCTAAAGAGGATCTTAGGAATAATGATAGCATGACAAATGGGAATGAGGATATGGTGCTAGATATTACTATATCTGAGGTAGAAGCGAAACTCAAACAGCTTAATGGGACTAAATCAGGGGGCCCAGATAATCTTCATCCAAGAATATTAAAGGAATTGGCACATGAAATTGCAAGCTCATTAGCAAGAACTTTTAATGAATCTGTAAACTCAGGGGTTGTACCGTATGACTGGAGAATTGCTAAGACAGTTCCTATTTTTAAGAAAGGGGAAAAAAGTGATCCGGGTAACTACAGGCCTGTTAGTTTGACATCTGTAGTATGCAAGGTCTTGGAAAAAAATTTTGAAGGAGAAAGTAGTTAAGGAAATTGAAGTCAATGGTAAATGGGACAAAATACAACATGGTTTTACAAAAGATAGATCGTGCCAAACCAACCTGATCTCCTTCTTTGAGAACGTAACAGATTTTTTAGACAAAGGAAACGCAGTGGATCTAATTTACCTTGATTTCAGTAAGGCGTTTGATGCTGTGCCACATGTGGAATTATTAGTTAAATTGGAAAAGATGGGGATCAATATGAAAATTGAAAGGTGGATAAGGAATTGGTTAAAGGGGAGACTACAGCGGGTCATACTGAAAGGTGAACTGTCAGGCTGGAGGGAGGTTACTAGTGGAGTTCCTCAGGGATCGGTTTTGGGACCAATCTTTTTATTACTGACCTTGGCACAAAAAGTGGGAGTGTGCTAATAAAGTCTGCGGATGATACAAAGCTGGGAGGTATTGCCAATTTAGAGAAGGACCGGGATATCATACAGGAGGATCTGGATGACCTTGTAAACTGGAGTAATAGTAATAGGATGGAATTTAATAGTGAGAAGTGTAAGGTCATGCATTTAGGGATTAATAAGAATTTTAGTTACAAGCTGGGGACGCATCAATTAGAAGTAATGGAGGAGGACAAGGACCTTGGAGTATTGGTTGATCACAGGAGGACTATGAGCCGCCAATGCGATATGGCAGCGAAAAAAGCTAATGCGGTCTTGGGATGCATCAGGCGAGGTATTTCCAGTAGAGATAAAGGAGGCGTTAGTACCATTATACAAGGCACTGGTGACACCTCACCTGGAATACTGTGTGCAGTTCTGGTCTCCCATGTTTAAGAAGGATGAATTCAAACTGGAACAGGTACAGAGAAGGGCTAGTAGGATGATCCCAGGAATGGAAAACCTGTCTTATGAAAGGAGACTCAAGGAGCTTGGCTTGTTTAGCCTAACCAAAAGAAGGTTATGGGGAGATATGATTTCTCTCTATAAATATATCAGAGGGATAAATACCGGAGAGGGAGAGGAATTATTTAAGCTCAGTACCAATGTGGACACAAGAACAAATGGATATAAACTGGCCATTGGGAAGTTTGGACTTGAAATTAGATGAAGGTTTCTAACCATCAGAGGAGTGGAGTTTTGGAATAGCCTTCCAAGGGAAGCAGTGGGGGCAAAAGACCTATCTGGCTTCAAGATTAAACTCGATAAGTTTATGGACGAGATGGTACGATGGGATAACATGATTTTTGCAATTAATTGATCTTTAAATATTCGTGGTAAATAGGCCCAATGGCCTGTGATGGGATGGGATCTGAGTTACTACAGAGAATTCTTTCCTGGGTATCTGGCTGGTGAATCTTGCCCATATGCTCAGGGTTCAGCTGATCGCCATATTTGGGGTCAGGAGGGAATTTTCCTCCAGGACAGATTGGAAGAGGCCCTGGAGGTTTTTTGCCTTGAAGTCTTTAAACCATGATTTGAGGACTTCAATAGCTCAGACATTGGTGAGAGCTTTATCGCAGGAGTGGGTGGGTGAGATTCTGTGGCCTGCATTGTGCAGGAGGTCAGACTAGATGATAATGGTCCCTTCTGACCTTAATATCTATGAATCTATGTTTTGAGAAAAAACTAAAGGTGAAAGGGACTGCCTTTTTGTTCTGTGTTCATACAGCACCTAGCACAATAGGATCCTGGTTCATGACTAGGGCTTTTAGGTGCTATGAGAATACAAATAATTAATAATAATATGGGAACTGATGGCAAAACTCTCACTGGCTTCAATAAGACAAGGATTTCACTCTATGGGTATGAATACATTACAGCTGGAAGGTGTAATTCCAAGTTTGGGTAGACATACACACCCTAGCTCTGCTTGAGTTAGTACCCTAAAAATATGAGTGTGATTGAGGCAGCATGGATAGTGGCTCTGGCTAACTGCCCAAGAACCTACATATATAGCAGCAGTGTAGACATAGCTTAGGTGTTTTATTTTGACCTGAAAAAGGAATTAACCTGGTATCCTCTAAATTAAAAATACTCACTTAGTGGCCCATGTCCTTTTCAAAGAAGGAATATAACATCTTGTCTCAGTTGAATTCAGTGAAAATGCCCCTTTCTTAGGGGAAGCAGGAGAAAGAGAAATTGGATGTGGGACACAAATCTAGAAAAGAAATCTCTTCATATTTAACTCTCCTAGGTTCAAGGACCTGTACTGCACTGGGACCTCATGTCTATTTCCATTTTTGCTACTGACCTGTTGGGTGAACTTGGACAAGCCACTTCACCTCGTTTCCTTTTGCACCTTTATCGATCTTGTTTATTCAGAGTATAAACTTTTAGGGGCAGGGACTTTGTCTGGCTATGTGTTTGTATAGTTCTCTCTCTGCGAGAGTGTATACATTATGGCTCCACTTTTGCTTGGAGCTTCTGGGCACACCGTAATACAAACAGTAAAAAGAAAAAAAGGATTGCTCCTTCCTGACTAGCAGAGAAGACCTCAATCCGACAACCTTTAATAAAGTATTAAATACTGGCAGGAGGCTAAGATTCAGGAACTGAAAGGAAAATCTTTAGAATGAGAGCAGCTGGTGATTAGGAGCAGCAGTAATGAAGAGTGCACTCTCTTAAAGTGAAGTATTCGACAACTAAGAAACCACTGTTTAAACCTCTTTAACAAATCAGGTTTCACTATAGTTCTTCCTAGGGATGCTAGCCTGGTTTCCCTGGTAACTGTACACAGGGTTATAATTTCAGGAGAACTCTGGGTCTGGGATTTCACACTGGAATACGGAAGAGATTCTGATTTCCCCCTTTTATTGTTTGTTGGCTGTGATTTCCAACTGTGCGCAAAGGCAAAAATCAACTGAAGCAGTTGGGATAGTGCAGAAGCAACAATAAATTGAGGAAGAGTGGGATTTAAGAAGAGGCAAAGGCATCTCAACTACATTAAAGCTGTATCATTACCAACTCTCATAATATTTGGTGTTTCACTTAAAGCTTCTGGAGTCCGGCAATTGTGCAAATCTTAGCTTTGATTTACATTTTAAAGAAAATGTTTCTAGCCTTTATGGTTGCAGGGAAAAGTTTGAAAACATGAAACCTAATGTCTCAAAAAGGTAAATAAAAGAAATCTCACATTTTTTCCTCACTCAACACTGAAGAGCCTACTGTAGTCAGTTACTTGCAAGTGCTTTGGAGAAGAGTAGCTAACAGACAAGTCTGTGCTGTACAGCACTCCAAAGTATATGCATCAACTGTATCATCAGAAGGTTCAAATTGTCCAGCAAGTATACTTGTCAAAATGGGAGAATGCAAAAGGAGATTCAACAGACAAATCTAAAGAAAGCAGAGATTCCTTTCATTGTAGAGGAGAATTTAAAAAAAAAAATATCTATCCAAAAATATGTATATAACTGATAGATAGGCTAGTGCTGAGTGCTCAACATGAGCACTTAATAACAGGTGTGCCAGTACCATTAAGGATTCTGGTAAGGAGGGTGTCTGCCAGTGAGAAATCTTTGCCAGTACCAGGCTTTGCTGCCTCTCTAGCCTATCCAAGGTGATCAGGCCTCTAGACTTGTTATTTAGAAGAGTTAGAAGGTCCATGACTCAATTTCCTTTATCTCTTCTGTTCCAAGGAAGAGGGTTACCACCATGAGTTGCCCTTAGAGTGCTGCTCATATCTCCCATGCTTCAACAGGGTGGAGGCAATACCAGGCTTCAATGCCAAGCTTCCAGCCATTGGTGAGCTTGTTTTGGAGGTTGGAGGATGGCTGGCTGCAGGAGTTGGAGACCCTCTCCCAGGACTGATAACAGGAAGTTTTGGGATAGACTCCGTAAGTTAGAGAAGCACTGAAGGTGTGGAATCTCTGGGAGGAGAATCTCTTTCTGCAGCCAGAAGAACATTTCTCAATCCTACATTCCCTTGATAGACAGCTCCAGTAGGTAGAGCATTAGCAAAGTATCTCTGGAGATGAAAGTTCTAGGGAAGAAGGAATGGCATACAGAACAAGGGTCCAGAATGTTACCATCACCCAAACAGAAAAGACAATGACTATTCCATCAGTTAATATTATAAGTCTCTCACAAGATGGGCATGGCTGAAAGCCAGAGAGTTTAAGTTTGGTCAATAGATGGGAAGGCACCTCAGTGCTAAGGAGCAGTCAAAAGAAAAGAAGAAAAAATTTCAAGAAAACAAATAAGGGGCTACCAAAAGGGCAGAAAATCATTCTTACACTAACCTAATTGTAGTAATTACTAATATTTATAAGTCTGAGACAATGAAAAGGTGCTTCAGGCTAGAAGGCAGAGACCAAGCTCTGTCTCACTGCCACAGATGGTAAGTGGAAAGTGAGAAGCGGTTTGGGCCACTCTGCCATATGTTCTCAAATGGGGGAGGGGGGAAAGGGCGGAGGGCATGACGACATGCAGAGCAGAAGATCACATTCAATGGACCTAACTGGTCAAAAGTCATGCATGAGGATCATACATACTATAAGTTGGATCTGCAAAAAGGCTTGAAGAAATGTTAGTTTCTTGAAATTTTCTCATTTGCAGTCATTGTAACACCGTATCCTGTGATCTTGGTCAAGCTGGGACAAGAGAAAATCCAGGTGCTACAAGTAGTAATGTTGGTATTTAAGTTGGTAGCACACTTCCCCTTAGGTCAGTAATGAACCAATATCCTAGTATGGTTCAGGGGTACTGTGCTGCGAGAGTTGGAATCTTTCAGCAGAGATAGAAAAAGTAAGGAACGGACTACTTGTGGTTTTATTTTGGGGGTTATTTTAAAAAAATGAAGTCGCCCATATCCTGTCCAAATTTCAGAATGGATAGCTACATTGTACTTACCCTCCCTAGAGACATTGTGGAGTGGAATATATATTTTTCTCATGCATTAACAAAACCCTTTCAGTGAATGTTTTATTTGCCATTTTAATTAGAGAATGTTAGCTTATAGGCTTGCAAGGTCCAAAGCTATAGTAAAGTCTTCATATGTTAAAGAGCAGAATGCACACTTCAAAATTACCTTTCCAGATTTGTAACCTTGAGTATTTCCTTTCCTTGTAAATATACACAGAAAAGATGGTCCAGGTTATTACTGGAATATAAATGATCTGTGCACCATGTCATTAAGTCCCATACATTATGCACCTTGAAAAGGGTATTGATACAGTAATGCATTTGGCTGGACTGCAGCATAACAAACTGGCCTGGACAAATGCATTTTATAATTCTTGGAAGAGAAAGTAATTTAAGTCTGCAAGAGTTTTCCCATAATATGATGGATAATCCTTATACAATGTATGTTAATACACAAGTACCCTTCCTATACTGGAGTACATAAACAACTCCAATCTCAGTTTTTGGTTACCCAACTATATTTGTCCAGTTAAACCCCATCATTTCACCATCTTTTAATGTCTCAGTATTTCCACTACAAAACCCTAGTTTCAAATGAGTTTAATTTTGCAAATATTTGATTTAACTTTAAAGTATAAGATCTTTGGGGGCAGGGACTGTCCTCTACTAACTGTTTGTACTCATTTAGCACAATGGGACCCTGACCTGGTTGGCCTCTAAGTGTTACTACACTGTAAACCTTAAACAACAACAAATGGACCACAGAAAAGTTTATTCCACTATTGAAGTTAAATTCAGCATATGGATACAAGAATCCAGAGTTACTCAACCTTTCCCAGTTTCAGATGCAGAGCAAGAAAATTCTATAGCAGAGAATCATTCTTGTGTGATGTGCTACTTCTGCACATAGTACTTTCTGGCAGTACTAGCAGCAAAAACTAAAATGGTGAGGTGTATGTCCAGGAATAGGATGTGGACCTCTGCTGGGAATGAGTGTATGGAGAGGCTGAAGGGGACTGGTTTAACAAAGAAAGCAAAAGCTAGGACAGAGGTGGGCAAACTATGGCCCATGGGCCACATCCAGCCTGCGGGACTGTCCTGCCTGGCCCCTGAGCTCCCAGCCCAAGAAGCTAGCCCCCAGCGCCTCCCCTGCTGTCCCCTCTCCCCGCAGCCTCAGCTCACTGCACCGCCAGCACTCTGGCCCACCACTCCTGCCGGGCAGCAGGGCTGCGAGGTCCTGCTGCTCTGAGCGGCATGGTAAGGGGGCGGAGAGCGGGAGGGTTGGATAAGGGGCAGGGGGTTTTGGGGGGCAGTCAGGGGACAGGGAGCAAGGGGTAGTTGGATAGGCGTGGAGGTTCGGGGGGTGGGGGTGGGGGGTCAGGGGTGGGGGTGTGGAAAGGGGGTGGGGTGCGGTCCTGGGTGGGGTCGGTCAGGGGACAAGGAGCAGGAGGAGTTGGATAGATCGAGGGTTCTGAGGGGGGCAGTCAGAGGGCAGGAAGTGGGAGGGGGCGGGGTCCAGGCTATTTGAGGAGTCACAGCCTTCCCTACCCTGCCCTCCATGCAGTTTTGCAACCCTGATGTGGCCCTTGGGCCAAAAAGTTTGTCCACCCCGAGCTAGGACCTAAATTCTCCCCCTTCAGAGACATCTTTCCTCCCCATCCATTAGCTCTATCCCAGAGCATTCAACTCATATTACTGGAATTTATTTCCAAATGCTAGACTGAAAGTTTGCCTACAGTTATTCCAAGAGAATCTTTCCCTAGAAATTGCCAACTTTCTGAGAAAATAAAGGCTATCAAGTTACAACGAAAGAGTTCCAATTATAAAATTAATTCCTTCAAATACACTTCAGAATCAAAATTCTGTCTCCATACAGGTGCTTTTTGCTGCATATTTTGTAAAATCATAACATGCCAGCGGATGCCAGCAAGTAGCTTAGGCTGAAAATTTAGCTTACAAAAAAGGGATTAATATACAAGAATGGAAATGTATTCTACATGAATAGAAATGTTTTCATTAACTTAAAATTAAGAGGGCTTTTCAAGAAGTTTTGGGGGTTTCTTTAAATATAAACTTTCTCCTGTGGCATTGGCATCTGGAAGATGAGAACAAGGACGTTAAATTGACGGGGTTAGCTTCATCTTTCAAGGAAATGCAAAATATAAACAAAACAGCATACATTCAGTTTCAAGATTTGAAAAAGTTTGTGACAGCTACTAGGCTAAAAGACAATATGAAAAACAAGAGAAACTCCTCTCTCTCCATCAGCAAGATACAGATAATATACTGGTGAGAAGTCCATCCCCCCCAACCTTTCCTCCTGGAAGGAGGGAGACAGCACTGTCCCAGACAGCACTTGAAGCCACCCCAAACTGCTTTCCCTGCTGGATGGAAATTTTTCACTCAATCTCATTCTCCTAACCATCGCAGAGATCCTATATTCTACTATGATGGAGAGAGGGAAAGAGTGAGTATTCTACCCTCTCACCAGCCTTTACTGTTTGGATCCTTCTCTCCAAGTGAATAGCTCCAATGCCTACCTCTACATGCGGCTAACAACTTTCCTAATTATCCTTGCCAATTTCATTTTCATCCATGTGATTCTGATTAGTTGCAATGAAACCTCAACAGTCACGTCAATTTCATTCAGCTGCAGCTTGGGAAAATTGAGCCACAAAAGAGCAGTCTGTCTACAGACTCAAAGACAGCAATACTCCAGTTCACATTCAGAACATTATCTTGCCAACAATTAAGGCTAGAAAAATCTTAAATTCTGCAAAAAGTTAATGGCTTACTTTATATATTTATGTTACTCCTGTCACCAAACATATACCACTCACATCAAGAACTTTCTAACTCACTCCTAGCAACTGGATTTTTCAAGTCCTGTTCAGTTTTTAATCCAGCATCCCAATGATAACACCAGTAAGGATATTTTAAAGATGTTTATCTCGATAGTACAATTTTAAAAATAAATGTGAACTTTTATTTTTAGCTCTCCTTTCCTCAGTGCCAGATTTCCCCAGTTCACCTTTCACCATCACCCCAGTTGTCTCTTGAGGTCTTCCCACTATGGAGGACTACCACACTTCAAATTGGGGCCCCTCCAAAACCAGAGCAACCGCAAAGGGCTATATAGTTTGCAACCTAAACAGAGGAACAAAAGGAGGGTTAAGGTTTAACCTAAAACTTCATGAAGATCTTGTTCTCCTCAACCATTTTGCCTCATCTTTTCCATACAACCACATTGCTTTGGGGTAGCACTGTGTAGGTCTCTTATAGGAGAGATGGATAGGTACATCTGCAAGGTAACAATGGTCAAGGAATGATAGCTTAATGACAGCTTAATACTCAAGCACTTTACACATTTGAAATCTTAGTCTAGCATTTTCCATTGGAAAGAACAGACCATTTCATGAACAAGGTCTAAACTAACTGAAACTTTTTATTTGAAGTCACATCATCCATGGTACCCAGAGCTGAAAAAAGAGATAACCCCTTTTCTGAAAAATAGCAATAGATCCTATTTGTCAAACGAATACTCATTTCTCTCAAGCTGGTTCTTACCAAAGCCAAGTTCCTCAGTGCTAGCTTGCTGTGACATTTCAAATGCCCTAGTTTAAAACTGAAACAGAGCCAGAATTTGATCCCAATGCAGAGCATCTGTTAACTTGTACCCTAAAAGCATTTTAAAATGACATGTGATTATCCAAAGTGGAGTTTATACAGTATGGAACCACATTTTTAACGAAGTAGTTGACTTCACTCTCACATTGGTCATTTGTTCTGAACTGAATATACCAAACTCTGAACCCTGATCCAGCATAATTTTCAATCCACAGTATAACACACTGCTTTTCCTTCTCCTGAAAGAAAACACACACCAATTTTAGTACAGTATGTTGATGTTTTGTATAGTAACTAGGACTCTACACTGATATAACAGACCACCTTTCATCTGAGGAGCTCAACACTCTCTAAAAACATGAAGTAAGCCCTCAAGAACACATGTGAGCTAGGCCAGTAGGTTATTAGCATTTTACAGATGACGACATTGAGGCACAAGGAGTTTAAGTGATTTATCCATGGGCACACAGTGAGCTAGTGACAGAAATAGAACCCAAGAGTTCTGACCCCTACTCCCTTAATCAAAGTACTTGATCACATTCCCTTCCAAAACTATATATTTATGTTACAGCTCTGGTTTTTAAAATAGATGTAAATGGTATGGACATGCAGAAAAGGCAAAATATATTTTAAATCTACGAAAGGGTCCACTTCCCTTTTTGATAAACAAATGCTTTATTACAGATATCTAACTCCACTGACTTGGTGTTATGTAAACCTATGTTCAAATGCCAAGGCACAGTTCAAGAGTAGAGCTTCAAGTGTTAAGAAATAAGTGAACTTTGAAACATTGACAATATAGTACCAACTACAGAACAGGGGGGACATGTTCTGCCCTGAATTCCATCCTGTGTACACCCAGTGAAGTCTATGGGGTCTTCCCAGAATGTAAGCCAGTGCAGAATTTGATTCCAAAAGAAAAACAAACATATAGGAGGCTTAGCAAACCAAGTGAGCCTGACTTTTTGTAATTCTTATATATTTCTGTATGATTAATAGGCTGTTGAGTGTTTTTGAAAAAAGCTTTCATTTGGACTCACCTCTGTCCATCTTATCAAGGCCCAATTAACATCAGTTACAGTGTGCAAATTAGATTTTGTTTTCATCAGTAGTACTGTCCTTATTCCACTTTCAAACATATCTCAGACTCTAAAACAGTCCATGGCTAAATATAAACTCCCCTTGTGTTCTTGATCACTGATAAGGTTACAAGCACTTGAGTTTTAAGCTGAAGTAAACACAGTGTCACAGGGACAAATTTATTTGTTTAGCCAGTCACTGTTTGATATTTAGCGTGTTATATGCATGAAAAAGTACAACTCAATTTTACCTCAACTGAAATAAAAGAACATACCGTGCATCTTTAGAGAACCGAGGTGTTACAGTGGCAGACTTTGCCATCAACCACAACTACCTCACACAGACGTTCTTACTAGCTTACATTATTTGCAGAAATAGCTTGAGAATGCATTCTCAAGCTAACATAGTAAACATTCAGTGGTTGCACACACTACTCCTAATGGGAAGCAAGCATCTCACAATTTCTTATACCAATTAGGTAATAATCATTCCTAGATTCTGGCGGGAATGTTCATTGTGACTAAGCTGAAGGAGGAGAAAAAATTAACAGAAAGGCACAACTCAATGTAAGGGGAATCTGAATGTCTTTCTATTCTTCCCATGCCTAAGAATACCCAAAACACCTTAAGTTTAACTAATTGAGCAAACCTACCTAGTACACAGTAATCAGTACGTATGATTTGTTTTATCGATAAGCCTTGAACATAGCTTTGCATTGGCCAAGTGAAAAACTTCAAATTCTGAAATAAATACCAAGTATTTGCTTCTACACTTATCTTGAATGAAGAAAAGTCTATTGAAAGCCACATTTCCGTCTAGCTTCACTGTGAACTTCCAGGTAGTGTCAAGGGGAAGTCCCCATACACAGAACGTAGACAACTGTGCACAATGCTGTGCAATGACTAAAAATGTCTTGTGCAGCTGTTTGTTGTGGAATCATGTGTGCTTAAATGAGTCTTCGTAAACCTTCTTCCTCAACCACCACACATTTTTGACAGGCCTTTATGTTTATTGCGGATGATACTAAACTGGAAGGAGTGGTAGATACGCTGGACGGGAGGGATAGGATACAGAAGGACCTAGACAAATTGGAGGATTGGGCCAAAAGAAATCTGATGAGGTTCAATAAGGATAAGTGCAGGGTCCTGCACTTAGGACGGAAGAATCCAATGCACCGCTACAGACTAGGGACCGAATGGCTAGGCAGCAGTTCTGCGGAAAAGGACCTAGGGGTGACAGTGGACGAGAAGCTGGATATGAGTCAACAGTGTGCCCTTGTTGCCAAGAAGGCCAATGGCATTTTGGGATGTATAAGTAGGGGCATAGCGAGCAGATCGAGGGACGTGATCGTTCCCCTCTATTCGACACTGGTGAGGCCTCATCTGGAGTACTGTGTCCAGTTTTGGGCCCCACACTACAAGAAGGATGTGGATAAATTGGAGAGAGTCCAGCGAAGGGCAACAAAAATGATTAGGGGTCTAGAGCACATGACTTATGAAGAGAGGCTGAGGGAGCTGGGATTGTTTAGTCTGCAGAAGAGAAGAATGAGGGGGGATTTGATAGCTGCTTTCAACTACCTGAAAGGGGGTTCCAAAGAGGATGGCTCTAGACTGTTCTCAATGGTAGCAGATGACAGAACGAGGAGTAATGGTCTCAAGTTGCAATGGGGGAGGTTTAGATTGGATATTAGGAAAAAAACTTTTTCACTAAGAGGGTGGTGAAACACTGGAATGCGTTACCTAGGGAGGTGGTAGAATCTCCTTCCTTAGAGGTTTTTAAGGTCAGGCTTGACAAAGCCCTGGCTGGGATGATTTAACTGGGAATTGGTCCTGCTTCGAGCAGGGGGTTGGACTAGATGACCTTCTGGGGTCCCTTCCAACCCTGATATTCTATGATTTTATGATTTATACTGGTAGGTGAATTACTCCTACTATAGTCAGGGTGGATAAAAATCAATGATTTTTTTTTAATCAAAATCTGATTTTTTTGATAAAATGCTTTTTGAGGATAAAACCTATCTAAAGAGAGTTTTAATTAAGATACATTATAGCTCAAAGATATCTCATCATGGAATCGGGATTATAAATCCCAATTCTATAATATGAGACAATATATTCATGTAATATTTAAGAAAAGTTCTGTAAATGAGTTCGAATAGCTCATGAATTAGGGACCCAATCTTATGGTGTTCCAGGGACTTCTGTATAGATTATTTAGGTTAATCTTTCTATCTACCCAATGGGACTCAGTGCTCGTCGAGAAGATATCATCAGAGATGCTTAGTTTTGCAGTTCTCAAACTGTGGATTTGTGTCTCCAGCGGTAACATGCTTGTTAACAGCAAAAATGTTTTTAAATAAATATAGAGAGGTGAGAAATAACAGACCTCAACCCTATTGTCCCTCTGCAAATTTGTGTATACAGAGTCAATCCCTTAGCTCTCTCTAAAAGTGAAAAGTTCCAAAAAGTTCAATGAAGTTCAAGATTGTGGGGGGTGAAATAGATTTGGACAAGGAGAAGAAGTCTGGAGATAAATGTGAGAAGGGAGGGACAGGCAGCAGAAACAAAAGTGAAGCTATTTGAGCAGCATATTCCAGAAGTCTTGAGGTCTTTCTGAGTATAGACTTCATTGATTTGAGATCTACCATACCATTCTCTCACTAGAAGGGAAAACCTATAATGGCAGCAGGCCATAAGAGAGACCCAGTTTGGGAATATTTTAATGAAGTTCCTCTACCTGTGGGTAAGACAGTTATGCGTACAAAATGCAAACAGTGCAACAAAGAAATGCAAGGCCTTGTTACCCAAATGAAACAACATCATGAGAAGTGTTCCTTCTCAAGAGGAAGCTGCCTTGAAGATGATGAAAGGAACATGTCTAAACATGCAGGATCTTCAGGTTGGTGAACTCTTTTATTTCATACTTCTTAAGAACTGCTTGTCTTCCTTCTGGACTATTCTTGAATTCTCATGTTTGAGCAAAAAAATATAGTTGTTACTCTATGGTACTATCATTTTAGATGCAGTTTTGATAAATAAATAGCTGAAATAGCCAGATCTTTCTCTTACAATTTCACCTTTAAAGCAGTACTGAGTGTCAATGAATGCAATGAGTAATACTAAATGAGCAGTATGGTAATAATAATTAAATAACTGCACTGACTTATTTTGTTTAGGAGAATCCATCCTCAACATACAGGATTCTGAAGACTATCCACCTTCAAGATCACCATCATTTTCTATAGTTTCAGAGTTATCTGCCAATGATAGTGTTTCAGTCACATCATGTATGTCACATAGCCACAGTATATCACCCATAGCAAAAAGAAAAAAAAAAATCTCCATCATTCAGAAACAACCATAGATAAGTTTGTGATAACAAACAGATTACAAAGAGATAATTGATGAAAAAATTGCCCAGTTTGTTTATACAACAAACTCTCCTTTCTGTAGGATTGAGAACCCATACTTCATTAACATGGTTCAGTCATTAAGACCAGGATTCTGTCCACCCTACAGAGCAGATGTTGCAGGCAAAGTTCTGGATTAAGTGTATGAAAGAGAAATTGAGCAGCGTGCAAAAGGTCTAGAGGGTGAAATTGTTAACCTGAGTCTTGACGGGTGGAGCAATGTCCACAATGGTCCTGCTGTATGTGCTTGTGTGACAACGAAGAAGGGAATGTCTTCCTTACAGAAACAATTGACACATCAGGAAATGCACACACAGCAGAATACTTACAAGAAGTAGCAGTAAAAGCTATAACAAACTGTGAAAAAAAAATTCAAATGTCTAGTACGCAGCTTGGTCACAGACAATGCTGCAAATGTATCCAAGATGAGAAGAAATTTAGAAGAGAGTTCCAAGCTAATAACATACGGTTGCAGTGCTCATTTGATGCACATCCTAGCCAAAGTCTTCAGTGTTCCAGAGATAAAGGTGAATGTTGTTGAAATTGCAAAATACTTCTGTAACAACCACTTTGCAGCAGCTTCTCTGAAAAAAGTGGGAGGAACCAAGCTAACTCTCCCACAAGATGTGCGATGGAATTCAGTAGGGGACTGTTTTGAGCACTATATCAAGAACTGGCCTAATCTGATGAGAGTTTGTAAACAAAATCGTGAAAAAACAGATGGCACTGTCACACCCAAAGTTCTCAACATTGGGCTTAAGAGAAATGTTGAACACATGCTGAGTACCCTGAAGCCTATTTCTGTAGCCTTGAACAAAATGCAGGGAAATTGCTGTTTTATTACTGACGCTGTTGAAATTTCGAAGGAACTGAGTGAGATCTTAAAAAGAGAAATATGCAAAGACAGAGTTAAATTACAAGCATTAAAAAAACAAATGGGACAAGCACTATCTCCAGCTCATTTTCTTGCAAATATTCTCAATACTCGGTACCAGGGTCAAACCTTAACTGCTGAAGAGGAGTTGGCTATGACAGACATCCAGCAATCATCCCTCCACAATGCCAACTATAATAAACTTCAGAGCTAAGGGTGAACCACTCAAGAAATATATGTTTGCTGATGATGTTTTAAAGAAAGTCACACCAGTGAACTGGTGGAAGTCACTTAAGGACTTGGATTCAGAGACTGTTGAAGTGATCATTTCACTTTTAGCAGCTGTAGCTTCTTCTGCCGGTGTAGAAAGAATATTTTCTTCCTTTGGACTAATTCATTCCAAATTGAGAAATCATTTGGGACCTGAAAAAGCAGGAAAGCTTGTTTTTCTTTTCCAGATTATGAACTAACAGGAAAATGAAGGTGAAGATGACTGAGTTAGCTGCAGAAGCCAATATTTTAAGTTTCTCATGTTGACATGGCTTTTTTTTTTTAATATTTCATTTAACTATTTTACTTAAAAACAATTTTAACAAAAACAAACCTGATTTTAAAAACTTGAATGTTTAAATTCAAAAATTCATATGCTTGTTTTGTTAAAACAGTGTATGTTTGCTGTTGAAGAAAAAAATCCAGAATACATAACATTGTTGTTTTAGTTAAATAAAACAATTTAAATGTCTGTCTGGTGATGTTCTCCTCCTATTCAGCATGGCAAGAAAATCCTCCAAATATTAATGATTAACCTGTTGAACTGGAGACAGTTCACCTCCCAATGACTTCATAAATATCTGCTTCAATTACCTTTAGTAAATGAAATAACCAAACAATCGTTCATTTTCTGTATGATTGCTGAATTATAGCTGTAAAACTAATCTGAAAAGTTTTCAAAATAAATCACTTTAAAAATGTATAGTATGTTTGGTTATTTCATTTACTAAAGGAGAGGTGGCAGATAGAGATCCAAAGGTTGGGTCCAGTTACAACAATCTGGTGACATTCCCTTTAATTATAGTCCAGTTATTTTTACTTATTTTTAAAAGGAATTTATTGTATTAAATTGTGTACATTCATCCCACGAGTCTATGGGGGTTTTATTTTTTTGTAACTTATAAAGTGCCCCTCATTAGAGATACAGACACTCCGTAAGACACTGCAGCATATTTTTCTTTAAGTCAAGCTGAACTGTGGGTTACTTCCTAACAAAAATGGAGAATGTCAACACAACATACTAATAAGAATATGATACAGTTGCATGAAGTATTTTCATCATTTTCCTTACTGCTGCTGATACTTATCTTCAGTGGTTAATTTCACACAGAGCTGGCAGGGTCTGCATATGTGCACTCAGCATTGCCTCAAACAAATGCAGGCAAGGATAATCTTCTTGTGACCCAGATCACACCTGTTGACCAGTCAGCAGTAGTATTAGTGCTGCCCTGAAGAGAAATTCAGTTCAGCCGTCCTGAATACCATGGTTTAAAGGACTATATGCTTCACAAAAAGGAGAGAGAGAAAGCTTCACAGAGAAAAATAAAGGCCTTCTTAACGGCCCAGTAAGGCCCATGCTCTAGATTTAGTGATCCAACCTGGTAGGTCCCTATTCACACTCAGCTCTTGCCTACACTTGGGAACACCCGAGATTCAGCAGGAGACAGTTTATATGTATACAGGACTCATTACAAGATAAAGGTGCAAACAAACTATGAAGCTGTCAAACATTCAATAGCAAGATATAGAAAATTATGTATAAAGTAAATAGGCTTTCTGTACAAAAAACTCTTTAGAAGTATTCATTACAGACTCTGTGGAAGGCTGCAACTTCCAATGATGCAATGCATTTAAAGTTAGTAAAAACTCTGGGAAAAAAACTCTCCAGCCTCTTGTCTGAGACTATTCCGAATCTGAAGTATATGAAGAAAATATATTCATATCTCAGAACTGAATAGAATTTAGGCAATTCATTCTCAAGTCTGTGCCCAGATCTTTATCCATACAATAGCCATTAATGTTGGTCATGTAAAGTTTTATGAACAGAATTGAAAATATAATCCTTTTAAAAATAAAATAGGCAAATACTTGCATAATTGACCATGTCAAATCACAGATGGCAACATTACTATTCAATTAGGAAAAAAAAACACTCCTCTTGAGTTTCTGAAGCATAGAAAACTGAACCAGCAATAGTTTCAGCAGCTTTTAGTCATTTCCTCCTAGTTTTACTTCAGATGGACATATTCACAGCCTAGAATAACACAGTGCCAAAATATTAGCGATACCCACTCCATGAATGCTTCTGATAGGGAAAGAAGCGTAGGTGCTTTTGCAAATTAGAGCCTAGGTCACCTAGAAGCATAGGTCCCTTTGACTTTCAATAGTTCCGTTGCCAAGTGACTTGAGTGCATTTGAAAATCCCATTGTTAGCCGAAGTGTTATCATACAATTCAGCATCTTTCATATACTGGCTAGATACTGCAACAAGTACATTATATATTGAGCTCTCCTTTCTCATTCAGTACATATCTCATATTTTACCCCTTAATTTAAATAGTGCCTTTAACCATAAGTGATTCTAAAGTGCTTTATAAACTATACTAAATACCTCCAAAGTACAAAGAAGCAAAAGAGACTGACAGCGTGCATGTGAGGCAAAAGGTGGGATTTTGGTCAAGGACACCAGCATGCCATGGCATTTCTAAGAGCTATACAGCAAGATAAGACGTACTGACAGAGGCACATGAGGAAGCTTACTAAACATTTGCATGCACTAGCTCTTGCTCAATTTGGCATCATTAAACTCTCACTAATAAAACAAATACAACCAAAATAAAAATTGTGCTGTTTGCTGAAGTGTGGCAAGTTTGATTACACTGCAGGAGTTTGTCCGGTCTGAATTCCCAGAGTGCCGAACAAAACATCTAGGTCATAGTACAGAAAATGCAAAATTCAGCCAAGTCCACAGGATGCAACAAACCCGCATCAATCACAACACATACAGCTTTTTTTTTCAAATTAATGTTTTGCTATATTAATGGTGGTGGTTGCATCACTATTATTCCATAAGACAACCTAAAACTTTTACTTTGAGATAAAATTTTTTTATTATTTACATAAACCATAAAGAAAGGTAGCCTCACTTTCATTTTTGTAGCCTGATTAATGGTATCCTACAACACATTTACTCATTTAAATACTACGTGTGCTCAACACCTTTTGACGATTCCTTACATTTTGACCTATTGCTGCTCATGGTAAATATGTTGTGCTATAGCTTGTATAGCTTTCATTCAACAGCTTTTAATATACCATGAGCTGAACTTGCTTTACAGAAACCTTTCTCCTGTGGCACTATAATCTCTCCATTATAGGTTCCCTCTTAATTCCCTTTTCTTCCTCCACTCAAAAAAAAAAAAATCTGATTTGACATCAAATTTTGGGGTAAGGACAAGTGAACTCAGAAGTTCCAAGTGTCTGTTTAGTTCTACCAAGTTACAGATAAAGATCCAGACTAATGAAACCCTTGGGTCTGCAAAATTGGTCTAAATATCTTGCAAGAACAGGTCTTTCACATAAAACCCCGTAACTTCTAAACAATTCAGAACCTCAAAAAAAGGTTTAAGCAGCTTGGTTCTAAAAAGAATGAAAGTATCAGTGGGAAGGGTCTTTATTTTATCAGAAATGGGTCATCCATTCTTGATTATGAGCTCAACTAACTCCATAAGATGATGCAAAATGTCCCAGCAGAAATGCAGCTGGAGCCCATCTTCACCTTCCAAAGTGGGAAGCAGGGTTGTTTCCTGTACACATATTAACCCAGAGGCTCAGATCCTACATCCACACTAGTGTTAGCAGTGGTGGATTCTTACCATTTTAAATCATAATTCTCAGGGTATTTGGTGTTATTCTTGAATACTCAACTCCTGGAGCATGTGACTGTGACAACTTCAGCTTTCTTTTAAAAGTAAAGTAAATTTCTAGCCCACATGGTTACTGAAAAAAGCTTGACAACACGAACCCTAAAGGCATAAAGGCCCGAAGGCAAAGAAACCAAAATTCATTATTTTTTAAATATCATGATTCTGGGGGCCTTCACTCATGATTTTTGAATGCTTGGGGTTGGCAAGACTGGGTTACAAAGAACTATGGGGTTGGGTGCTAAAGATGCAAGAAGGATTAAGAAGAAAGAACAAGGGGACATCCAATGAAATAGACAAAATTATTCATCTATTTTATTAATCAGTAATTAAACTTACCACCCAGTGCATAAAAACCTATGAAATGTATGGTCACAAAATGGCATTACCTGGCCATGAGTAAAGTTTCTTCCATCATTCAGTGGTCACTTTGATCCTGAAGCATGGGGTTTATATCCCTTATACATTTTTTGTCCATTCAGATATAGCTGGAGATGTTTACAATAGCTATGTAAATGTCAAATCCTTTTCTGAATCCTCATTGATATTTGGTGGCAATATATTCCGTAGATTAATTATGCACTGAGTAAAAATTTTAAATTATCCATCTATTTTTATCAGTTTTTAGTTTATTTTGTTGGATGTCCTTTTGTTTTATGACACAGGATAAATAGAGAACTCAATTGTCTCTCATTTTCATTCTCATTCATCATTTTATATATTTCAATTACAGTAAACAATGTTATATGATAAGCATATGAAGACTGCCAAGACAAACACAAAATTTAGGAAATACCATAACCAGGATTGCTCATGCAACATTAATTCTGCAACTTTGTGCATACACATGAGGATATAATCTCTCGGTAGGGACTTAAAATATATCAGCCAGTTTTCCTTTATGCCTTATTTTGTTGCCAAGCTAAAATAATTCTAATATATTAAAGGCACAATTTTCCTTTATAGAAGCTTTGTTAGTTTTGCCATGTTATACTATTTTAAAAACTTAAATTAATATATTTAGTAATTTCTGCTAAATTTCCTGGCATTAAAATAAGGTTTATTGGTCTGTAATTGCAAAGAGTACCCCTAACACATTTTAAAATATAGGTGTAACATTTGTTACTATTCTATTCTCTGATATAGTAACTGATTTTAGTGAGATTATATGGCAAGATTTATTAGTGACTCAGCCATGGTCTACACTACAGAGTTAGGTTGACATAAGCTGCCTTACTTCAACCTAACTCTGTAAACATCTACACTAAAATGGAGCTCCCACTGATGTAACTTGCCTATTACATTGACTTAACAACTCAACCTCCGCGAGAGGCGTAGTGCTTCAGCTGATGTAGTCAGGTCAAAGCAGTGTAACTGTAGACACTGCCCTGCTTACACTGACTGTTGCTGCCTTTCAGAAATCATCCCACAATGCCCCACGCTGGCAGTTAAGTCGGTGTGAGTGCTCCTAGTGGGGACATGCACAGCCAACACAAGGAACATAGTATGGACGTGTAAAACTGATTCGATTACTGTGGTGGCTATACATCCACGTAACTTAGGTCGACTTCATTTTGTAGCGTAGACTTTCCTTCAGCCTCTTCATTAAGTCCTTCAGAACTCTTGGCTGAATATCAACAGGTCCTGATGATTTACCACTCTTTATGGTGTAAAACAAGGAGGTTCAGAAGCAAACTGACAGACTAGTCACTGACTATATCTCATCTTTATTAACTGAAAAGAGTATGCCTGATGTTGGTACTGACTCATCATTCTCTGTGGTGAAGAATGATACAAAGCAGTCATTTAGCTTCTCAGCAATGTCACTATGCTCCTTAAGAGCCCTACATAATCCCTGGAAGTCCACAGAATGCACCAATGCTATCACAAATTTCCTGTCTCTGATAAACAAAATAAATTTCCGTTCTTAAATATATGTTCATGTTTTAGGTTATATGTTCTTTCAGATTCCCTATTTGCCTTCTAATTACCATCTGGCATGCCCAAATATGGCTGCACTCATTGCTATTGTTCAGTGAACATTATTGATAAAAACTTTAGGGGGAAGTTGAGTTATGTCCTTCTGAAATCCTCAATTACTTTTATTTGAGAAAATCTTTTGTATATGCCACAATATATCACTGCTGTGCTAGTATTCTGGGCACATGCCAAAGAGCAGTGGAGGATGCTGCACATCAGGACCAACACCATTCACATTAAAATAGCAGTCAATCATTTGAGTCCTTGTAATCAGACACTGAAGATGGTTCTTTTTCAAAGAGCAGTTAACTTGCCAGAAGTATATGAGGAAAAATAACAAAGCAACTCTCCCCCCACATGTTTCAGAGTAGCAGCCGTGTTAGTCTGTATCCACAAAAAGAAAAGAACAAGTCCTCCTTTTCTTTCTCCCCCCACACTGGTTTGTGTTCGTTATGTATATTTTATTTTTTATTCAAATTAATGCCAGTGGGGTGTTAGGCTGCAATCAGGTTCTACCACAGTTCTTTATTGTATAGACAGGACCAGCTAACCACATATATAAACTGGCTGGCCAGTCCTATCTTCCAGGTCTATGTATAAGAGAAGACATCTGCTATTCTCTCCCTGGCACCAGCAACTGAAGTATTACCAGATAAATGCCCAGATCTGATCCCAGTGCACTGAACTGCACACATTCCAGTCGTTATTTCATAGATCTCAAACCATCTGCATATTCCAAGAGCCACAAAGGAATAGTTTAATATTAAAGTCTCCCTCTGGTAAACAAAAACAGATGCCTTCAAGTACAGAATTTAGCGAAGTACGGTTTTGTTTTTAAAAAAACAAAACACAAAAACCAGAGATTATGAGGTGTTGCATCATATCCAAAATATTTGGCAAGCTTAAAAATTCCAGATTAGCCGGAGGAAAGAAAGTAGGAAAGAAGAAGAAAAGGTAATAAATTCGAATATTTGAGGGGAGACTGTTATTTTGTTTATTGCTGTGTCAAATACTGTGCCAGACGCTGTTGAGAATCATTCTGAATAACAAACTAGTAATGAATTTCTGTTTGTAAAATATTTTAGTATTTCAGAGTATGGATTTGCTGTGAATTATCACCAATGCCAAATAGTTTATAAAGAGAAGTCTTTCATTATAGAGTTCAAAGTAATCTTCAGCAGCACTATCCCTCTCACAGAAAAGCAAGTAGACCCTAGTAATATGGAATACTTCCAACAAATTATTAATCTGTTTTCCTCTTTGCAAGGCAACACTGCTGCTACTTTTTCACTAAAGATTCTAAAATATACAAGATATCACATTTATATAGTTGCTTTGATTCTGAAGATGCCAAAATGCCTTAACATATATAAGCATTTTAAAGTATCAGCCTATCTTAAGAGCACTGACTTCATTCATCACTAAAATCCTATCACCATGTCAGCTGTTTCACAGCGCACTACAATACCACACACCAACAATGAACAGTTTAGGTCTAGTGGTGGCAAATAATATTGCATCTAATTAAAACTGCAGAGGGCCTTTCAGCAGACAGAGTAATCATCCAAAAAGGAATTTGAGTAGAATACCATGATTTACTATTCTACATTTGCAAAAGCGCCAAGAAATATTTAATAACTGAAAGTTGAAAGGACCTCAGTTTCATATCTCATCAAAGAGATGGCACTCCCAGCAGCACAATTTCATCTACTAGGACACTGACTGACCAAGTTGACTCAGAGGGGAGAGTGCCACCTAATGAATCACCAATAGTTTCTTGCAGCACCTTTGTCTTCCTCGGAGATCTCAAATATGACCACTGATTGAGTCTAATTAACTTGCAATGCTGACAAAATCACAGCTGCAGGTATAACCGCAGTGATATGATGGGCTTGATTGTCTCCTCTATCACTGCAGATGGGATCCTTAGAGATATTTCCTGCTCAAACACACATCCACAAACTCACCCTTGCAGAAGCCCCTCTTTCAGAATGCCATCAGGAGTTTTATAGGACTTCAGAGGGACACAATGGGGACAATTATTTAGAAACGTTTCAAGATCAACCTCCGTTTCCTGGCACACCTAAATTCCTCCTGTGGGAAATCTACATAGGACAGTACAATGTAACTTAGATATCTTTGTTAGACTAGCTACTGTAGCAATCCAACCTGTCAACCTAAGGTGCTGAAGATGAACCAAGTTTACTATTGGAGCTCCCAATCACTATAAGGCAGTATGGGTCATTTGACTGCCAGCCCATTACTAGACTTTCAGAACAAGTCAAGTGGCATTTTAAGTAAAAATTAATAGGGAAAGGATTACAGACTGCACCACCCTCCAATCTTTCACTAGATTGTAGATTACAGGGAAATATTACCATATGCAGTAAAAGCTGTTTTATCAGGCATGTTAGGAGAATGGGAGGGTGCCAGTAAGTGAAAAATGCCAGTTACCTAAGAGGGAGGGAGTTTGGGTGCGGGAGAGGGTGTGGGGCTGGGGCGTGGGAGGGGGCTCTGGGAGGGAGTTTGAGTGCGGGAGGGGTCTCGGGGCAGGGGGTTGAGGCGTGGAAGGGGGCTGGGAATTCCGGATGTGTGGGGTGCTCACCTCAGGCAGCTCCCCACAAGCGGCGACCTGTCCCAGATGCTCCTAGGCAGAGGCAGGGCAGGTGGCTCTGTGTGCTGCCCCCACCCTGCCCCGAGTGCTAGCTCCACAGCTCCCATTGTCTGGGAAGTGCGGCCAGAGGGACCCATTGGGGCAGCACCTACGGGCAGAGTTAGCGTGCAGAGCCACCTAGCCACTCCTCTGCCTAGGAGCAGCAGGCACAGGTCGCCACTTGCGGTGAACTGCCCGAGGTGAGTACCCCCTGGATCCTGAACCCTGGAATCCCTCCCACCCCCCAACCCCACACCCACTCCCACGCTTTGAACCCCTCATGGTGTTCCTCCACCTAGGAACAGCAAGGACAAGTCAACGCTTCTGGGGAGCCACACGAAGCCAGGCAGGGAGCCTGCCTGCCCCACACCAACCAGACTATAAACCAGACTTTCTAGGAAGATTAGAAATGCCGGTATACAGAGTTTTCCAGTTGGTATAGGGATGGATAACACAGCTTTTACTGTAAATGAAAGACCCAACACACCATAGACATATAACAGACACACACATCTTCCTCACACCACATTACCAACAATACATTTGGCAATATATTAACAATGGGGTTTCGGGGCAGAAGGGAATAGGATAATCCATTTTTATTCTAATTGTTTACCCAAAACAGTTTCAATAGATTTACAGAAAAGTTCATTCAAGGCCTGAAGCATTAACATCAGTGGCAGGCAACCTGCGGTCTGCACGCGGCCCATCAGGGTAATCCGCTGGCGGGCCACGAGACAGTTTGCTTACATTGGCACAGCCGCCCACAGCTCCCAGTGGCCGCAGTTCACCGTTCCTGGCCAATGGGAGCTGCGGGAAGCAGCTGCCAGCACGTCCCTGTGGCCCGCTCCACTTCCCGCAACGCCATTGACCGGGAACAGCGAACTGCAGCCACTGAGATGTGGGCAGCCATGCCAATGTAAACAAACTGTCTTGCGGCCTGCCAGCGAATTACCCTGATGGGCCACGTGCAGCCTGCAGGCTGCCCGCCACTGATTAACAATATATTACTATACAGACAACAAGTCAAAGTGTGTGTTTTTTTTGTTTTTTTTTTTTTAGAATAAGAGTTCTGTCTGGTAGAATATCAGAGTGGTGGAATGGATGATCAGGTGGTCCTCAGAAGATTACTGAGACTTTCACCTCTAAGTCAGTCTATATCACTACAGACCAATAATCTTCGCCACCTACTGGCTGTCTGGCCATAACCTGTATGAAAGGAGTTTGTGGTCTTATTCCAGTTTCCTGCTGAACCACAGAAGAGTCCTGTATGTGCATGATCAAATGCATGTTAATCGCAGATATGTCCTTTTGATTAAGATCAGTTTTACTAGAGACCAAAAGGTGACTACGGCATAAAAAAAGTAGCACCTTGATTAGCAATAATTTCTATTTTTGGTACAAAACCAAGCAGGTGTGTCAATGACTTAATGGAGTTGAATACCATTTATTTTTAAATAACATTTTGGGTACAATTCAAATATGTCCTGGTCCACTCTAGTACTGAACTGCAGTTAAGGTCTGCACTTCTTTGGAGCACCTTACAGTACGTCTGCAGTAAGGACTGAGCAACTAGAAACAGAAGCCAGCTAGCAAGATTACATAGGATTGGCATCTCACTGAAATACTAACCATTACTATAAAATTATCAAACTTTTTGATTTAATTAGAAACTGTTAAAAAAAACCCCAAGAACTTGTACTTTCCATTTTTTTAAGAAGACATATATAAAAGTTATATTGGACAAACATCCATAAGGAACCTCCTAACATTTCACAAATAAAATTCACTCCTCTCTACCCACTTATATCCCCATTCAACCTCTACAGGAAAAGGTTGGGAAAAAAACAGTAGGTCTAGCAGTATCTCCTGAAGTTCAACAAATTAGTTTGTCTAATTTTGCCACCAAATTGCTCCCATTCCCTCTTCAAACTGGGGCACTGTTTTTTTATAGGCCTTTATAAGCACCAAGTCACCTGGGTATTCAAGTTCTATCACCATATCCATGCCCTAGGCTGATTACCATTGTCAAGGTATGACACAAGGGGAGACAGTCACAAATATTGAGAATTTACTAGGTCAAACACCACCTTAAATTTCTCTGGAAAACCAACTGAAAACCAGAGCAGATCATATATGGAAGCCATAGAAATATAATGCTTCTTCACAAAAAGAGAGCATTATACTTTTTAAATTGGTTCTTTGATTTAAAAAGTCACAGGTGTTTAGGTAAAATTTCACTCCAGTAGCCTTACTGTACCCAATTTAAAGGAATACTATATTCCTATTACTATTCCAGCATAACCTAGAGGCCCTAAAAGAGATTGTATAGTGCCTAGCACAACTGAGTTCCAAACAGAGAAGACCTGTCCCTTCTCCTAAGAACTTTTTTTTGGGGGGGGGGAGGGGGGGGCGCACGGGGGCAGCGGCGGCGGTGACTACAAAAAACTTAACACAATAATTGTGGCTTTCCTCCCACCCTAAAATTTCAAGTTATTTTTTAGTAAAACGCTGGTGTTGGAAACTTAAAACAGCAGCAGTATTTGGGTAATATATGAGAGCTAGAAAGTAAAACTCACCAATCTAATGTTATTGTCTAACATGAATAAAATACAAAGAGCAAATACACAGCACCAATGGGTGAGAATTAAGTGGCATTTTTAAAAGCTACCCTTCTTAATGATCCTGAGATGTTTTTAAACACAAGTAAAGGGATATTAAACAAACAGCTGTTTTAAGATTATCGTTTCAAAAGTCATCTGAGCAGCACTGCCAGCTCAAGGAGTCAGAAAGAGACACAATCTGCAAAAACAATCACAGAAGCATTGGTGTTCACATGCTTTTGTCAGTAACTCCTTAGCCACTTCACCGTAAGTTGCACTAGCTGCCACAGACAAGGCTCTGACTGTTCAGAGTAAGCATGCAAACCGTTTTGTCACTGGACTGAGACGCTTTATTACCCCCTGGGTCCGTTTTCTGGACGGGAAAGGAAAGACAGAGCCAGGCAGCCGAGGACGGGCAGAGAGGCGTTACGTTTCCACCCGCTGAGGAGGGTTCGCACCATGGGTGCGGGGAGGCTGCCGCACCCCCCGGCTGGAAGTGGTTCCCATTACAGAACAGCGTTGACCGTGGAGTTCAATGGCTCTCGGCAGCCTCACGACACAAACGGCTCCAGCGCCCCTGCTTCCTGTCCCCGCAAAATCCTTTAGACGCGGGGACGCACCCAGGCGCCGGGGACGGGGACTGACTTCTCCCGCGGTGACTGACATTTCGGGGCAGCGGTTTCTCAACAGCCCGCAGAGAGGCCGGGGCGAGGCCGGGGCCCGCAGGGAGGGCACTGACCAAAGCACAGTGACCGGGGCCGCGGGGGGGGGAGGGGGGGAGCCAGCCGAGCCACAACATGTGCGGCACACACACACACACACCGCCCCGCCCCAGAGCTGGAGGGGGAAGGGCTCAGCTGTCACTGTCGCCTCTGGCGCGCGTGCGGGGCGAAGCGTCCCCGTCCCCCCCCGCCAGCGCCGGGCAGCTCCGAGCGCCCGGCAACGCCCGCCCCCCCACGGCTGCCCCTCCCCCCGCTCACCTAGGTAGTGTCTCCGCAGCAGACCGGGCTCCTCCAGCCCCAGGCTCCGCTTCCGCACGTCCCACAGCAGGTGAGGGCAGCACCCCCGGGACATGGCACCGCGGGGAGGGGAGGCTCAGACTCTCCGCCGGCGGCAGCCGCCCCCCACGCTCACCATGGAGACCCGGCCGGCTGCCCGCCCGCGCGGTGCTCGCTCGCTCGCTCACGCACCAACCCGCCCGCCCGCCGCCGAGGAACGAGCAACAGCGGCAGCTCCTCCGCTCCCCGCCCCTGACTCCGCCCCTGCCCCTGCCCCGTTCACAGCGCTCGAGACTTACACCTATCGCGAGAACGTGACCATTCGGCTTTGTGGATGCGGGCGGTGAAGTCAGACAAGCGGCCGTCTTGTATTTGGGCACACAAAGCTGCCTGCTCTTCCAATGTCTTTCATCAGCGACTGCCATCTTGGCCGGGGCACCGAAGCGTGAAGGCAGCCATGTTTAGTTTGGGTAGCACGGTAGCCGGAATGGAAAAGGATGTTCCTGCCCTTATCAAAGATGGCCGGAAACCCCCCCCGCCATAGCGTCAGCTCTCTCCACGCAGGGAGGGGCGCCAAGGGAGAAGGAGGTCCTGTTAGCGAATAGCGCTCGGCGAGCTGCTCGACCCCGCCCCCTCGCCTCCCAGCGGACCAATCAGCGTGAAGTAGAGCTGGGGCCTCCTCTGGCGAAGCGGCACCGGGGCGCGAAGGGCGGCTCGCGGGGCGGGAGGGTCAGAGGGAAGCCGAAGGACGGCGGGTCGCGGAGGGACGTCGGAGCAGCCGCTGTTCCTGGGACCCCAGACCAGCCCGGGGGCCTCTCTCCTCTCCCCGCCGACATGGCCGCGGTCGCGGGGCTCCGCGCTTCCTACCACCGGCTGCTTGACCGCATCGAGCTCAAGCTGCCGCCGCGGCTGCGACCCCTGTACAACCACCCGGCAGGTACCGGCCGCGCCCCCCGGGGCGGATTGGGGAGGGCTGCGGCTGCGCCCGCGCTCCCCTTTCGGCTGGACAGGGCGGGGCCCCGGTCACCCTGCCCGAGGGGATGACGAGCGCTCGGGGCTCCCGGCTGGGCGCGCCCCGGCCTGTGCCCGGCGCTGGCTGCGGGGCGGCGGTCCCGGGCCTGAGGCGCTGGGAGCCCCCATTCCTCCCCCGTCCCCAGCGCGACACGGAGAGGGTGCGGAGCCGGAGCCCTGCCGGGCCTCGCTGTGACCTTGGGCTGGTGACTCCATCTCTGCACCTCGGTTTCCTTGGCCTGTGGGAGGGCAGGGTGGTACCGCCCGGCACCTGCTTCCTTCCTGACAGACTGGCAGCCCTGCGAGACCCTGGGCCGGGAACAGCGGCAGGTCGAGGCCCCGGGTCTCCCCACCTACTGGGCCGGGTGTGCGGGGCGGGCAGACAGAAGTTGGGTTTCTAAATTATCGTTTTTTAATAGTAAATAGGGCAAACTTTTGAGGCTTTGCTCTCCTCTAGGACAAGGCAGCTCATAAAGGGCTTAAGATAAAGGGCCTTCTGTTAAGGACGGTTCAGCTGTGGGATGAGCTGTTGGGGGAGTTCAGTCCGATCCGGAGCCTAGCTGCCTTCCGGGAGTGTTACACGATCTCTTTGGAAAAGCTCTCTGATCTTCACCAGAAAGACTTTCTTTAAACGTGTCTCTATTCCAAGTAGAGCTTCCTGTAACCAGAAAAGGGAGAAAAGCAGAAGATCCTGTAGAGTCTAGTAGGCACTTGGACATACAGACCTGGGTACTGGGGAACTTGCTAAGAGTACAGGGATGGATGTAGTGGATCACTATACAATACAATAACTAAGGGATCCTATAGTATCTTATTGCTTTTGTGATCTTGAAATGCACTTTGTAGTCTCAGTGATCAGTAATATTAATTTTTGAAGGAATCCAGGTGGATTTAAAATCTTTTTTGAGGCTGGGAACCTATTAGACATTAGGATGTCACTTACAAATATGCCACTACAGGATTGTTGCTGTGGTATTTAGCATCAAATTGACAGTCACTAGATTTTTTTTTCTTTAAGAGTTTGTCTACACTTCTATAGAGTATATGAGAGGAGTATGGGGGGGGAAGTATTGGGGAAACGATGAGTGGTATTGTTGCTCTAACACAAATTAGCAAGTTTACTTTACTTATGGGAACATCCTCCCCTTTTAAAAAAAAAAAAAATCCAAAATCTTGTGACTCTTCATTAACTGCAGTGGGGTTTCTAGCTATTTGCAACACGTGAACATATTAAGTGTGTTGTTACTGCCATTTTACAAATAGTGTAATAATACAATAGAGATGATGCTGACACAGATTTGAACTTGTTAACCATAATTGTCTTTGGATCAATCTGACCGAGAAAAGGGAAAAGAAACAGTAGGGATCTCCTATCTTGAAGTATAATCCCTTTTAAAACAAACTGCTGCTTGTCTTCTTTTTCTTATCTGAAATGAGCCACTTCGGCTCAACCTTTGGCTTCCCCTGTGTTGCAGGTTCAGAAGCTAATGCTCTGTAGTTGAAGTTGCTCTAAAACAAAAAGCCAGTGACATTTCTATTTAAATAAAAAACTACCTTCACCTCCTTTTTTTTTTTTTTTCCACCTCCCCTCAAGCAAATGTTGTGTTAATGGCTAGAGGAGAGTAGGGGGCAACAAATTTCAATTATTTTGTTGTAGATTTTGCCATTTATGCAGTACAAAGTAAAGCTTTTTTTCTAGCTGGCAAAACAAATAAGTGAATATGTCTTGTCTATTCATGAGTGATGTATACCACTGGAGCTATTTCATGAATTGTGTGGATCTCTGTACTATCTTGCATTTCCCCAGGAGTTTAGATTTGAGCCAGCAAGTGTCCACAATTAATTGGTAGCAATTGTCCTGTTTAGTGCCCTTTTATGGGGGTAGGGAGAAAATGAGGAGAAAGGTCTTGAGACAGGAGAATCCAAGAAGATAAGTGGATTGATCATGTGTCTTGATGGCCTTAAGAAGAGACATGCTTATCTACTCTTTATGTGACAAATTCTACGCATATACCCGGGAGCAGGAGTCTCAAGGAGTGCTATGTTTGAGGGAAGAAGTTGGCCAGGCATTCAAAATGACTATAGTTAACAAATAGAAGATACTGAGGAAAATAGAAGTGCATGCTTTCATGCTGGTTTAAAAAAAAAGACAATTGTTGTCAAGGTAGATAACACAACTGAATAACTACAGTACCATATAAAGAAAAGGAGTACTTGTGGCACCTTAGAGACTAACCAATTTATTTGAGCATAAGCTTTCGTGAGCTACAGCTCACTTCATCGGATGCATACTGTGGAAAGTACAGAAGATCTTTTTATACACACAAACCATGAAAAATTGGGTGTTTACCACTACAAAAGGTTTTCTCTCCCCCCACCCCACTCTCCTGCTGGTAATAGCTTATCTAAAGTGATCACTCTCCTTACAATGTGTATGATAATCAAGGTGGGCCATTTCCAGCACAAATCCAGGTTTTCTCCCCCCCCCCCCTTTTTTTTCTCCCCCCTTCTGTACCTGCTCTATAGATAGAGAGCTTCGTCTCCAGGGCTATTGGGCACATTTAACTAGAACAAAAGCCATCCAACATGAAAACATACTTTTTTGTTGTAAAAGGAAAGCTCTTAATGTACAGTCATCTGTCCTTGGTGAGGCCTAGTTTGATGGCCTCGTTTGATAAGTGACTTTTTACCTAGATTCTAAATTGTTTGTCTAAGAGAAATCCCTTTACTTTGACCTGGAGAACACTTTGGATGAAATACTAAAAAAAAAAAAATCTTGCATTTGGGTAATGTTTTTCAAACTAATTAAGATGGCTAGAGGACAGTGAAAGCTTCTGACAAATGTGAGGTGCAAAGCCAACTCCTCCACTTCCAATTGGCTGCCACTTGATGGAAAACTAGTGTTAGCAGCAGAGAGATGTGACTTGGCTTGTGTTCTGTCATGTGTTCACTGTTTAAAGCTTCTTAATCAGGGATGGATAGTCAGATTTCAACAAGGGATTTATGAACAAAGCAGAGCCCGTCTCTTGGTGTGAATTATATATTACTTCATCAGTGTACTGTGTGTTTCTTGTTAGGAGCAGGAAGCATATATTCAAACTAAGATCTTGTATTTTTATGACCCAAATTTATCCCTGATGTAATAATAGTTACACTAGGAACGAATTCAGTTCAGTAAGTATAGATGTGTAATACATTCCAAGCTTCATAAAGTGTCTTTAGTCAAGTTTATTTTTATTATGATCAAAATGCATGTGGAGGCTATCAATTAATCAAAACAGAGCTTTTGTCACATTCTTGAGTTACTTCTCTTCTGAGGAAGACCTTGCAAACAGCGGTTCTCTCCCTCCTCTTGAGTTTCTGAACCAGTTCACTGTCATTTTAAAACTCCATTAATAATTTGAGGAGCATTTTCTTAAGGGTTTTGTCAAGATATTTTTTTCAAGTATTAGTTTAAAATTCCAATCAGATTCCTATGCAACTTTTTCCCTCAAATGCATGTGTACTGGCTTATCGGCTTTGTTACTGATAGACCATTGCCTTTGCTGCAGGGACACTGAAGTATTTTTAGGGAAAAATACATAGAAAATAATCAGATGTTTGCATACATACATGCTTGGAAGCTTACAGACCCTATCACAAATACTAAACATAACTTGAACAGGCATCTTCCTGAATGTAGGAGTAAAACATCACCCACACCAGCATAAATGAACATGAAAATGTTTGTGAAAAACCCCACCGTAATCTGGAAGAAATAGGTACTAGACTTTACTGTATGGAAGGATGCCACCGATGCTCAGGCAAACGTATGAGAAAGAAAGCATTTGAATTTGGGAGGCCCTTGATTAAGATTATGCTATGAACATTTAGCACTTGAGCCTACCAGTTCCTTTCACAGGTGAATGTAAATCCATGGCCCGGCCCTCAGACTGGTCTTCTCTTTCTTAAGGCTTTAAATACTATGAACTTGACATGCAGTCAGTGAATAAACAAGCAGTGCATTTCCTCAACCCTGTGTGCCATTCCAGGTTCCAAAATAAATACAGCCACATCCTCTGGAGCAAGAAACTATCCAGGCACCCTCCCTGGGAAGATCCTAAGACATAGCTGGAAGAAGTAGGTCAGACTTTAGACCTGTCTGCCATTAGTGTTGCAAATGTAAAAGGTCTAGAAGGTGGATGGGAGGGAAAAGCTTAAACAGGAGTAAGGCTATGGGTGAGTTTCCACACTGAGGGAGAAGTCCTAGCAGACATGTTTAAACCTGATTTAGTAGAGAAACTTCCCAGACATTGCAGAAGGGGCCAGGTAAGGAAGCTTTCTATGGTATATAATCTATAGAATAAGATTCAAGAATTGTCACTCTGTAGTCCAGGGGTGGGCAAACGTTTTGGCCAGAGGGCCACATGTTGGTATGAAAATTGTATGGTGGGCCATGACTGCTCACGAAATTGGGGTTGGGGTGCAGGAGCGGGTGAGGGCTGGCTGGGGGTGTGGGCTCTGGGGTGGGGCCAGAAATGAGGAGTTCAGGGTGCAGGAGGGGGCTCCGGGCAGGGGGTTGGGGTGCATGGGGGGTGGGCTCCAGCTGGAGGTGAGGGCTCTGGAGTGAGGCTGGGGATGAGGGATTTGGGGTGTAAGAGGGTGCTCCAGGCTGGGACAAAGGGGTTCAGAGGGCAGGTGGCGGATCAGGGCTGGGGCATGGGGGAGGGTGAGGGCGAGGGCTGGGCGTGCAGGCTCTGGGGTGGGGCCAGAAATGAGGAGTTCAGGCTGGGGCAGGTGGTTGGGGTTCAGGATAGGAATCAGGGCTGGGGTTGGGGCACGGGAGGGGTGCAGGCTCCGGGCGGTGCTTACCTGAAGCAGCTCCTGGAAGCAGCAGCATGTCCCCCCGCTCTGCTCCTATGCAAAGGTGTGGCCAGGCAGTGCTGCGCTGTCTGCAGGCACTGCCCCTGCAGTTCCCATTAGCTGCAGTTCCCAGCCAATGTGACTGTGGGGGCGGTGCTTGGGGGGGCTGTGCGCGCAACCCCCTGGTTGCCCCTAAGCTTAGGAGCCGGAGGCCGGACATGCTGCTGCTTCCAGGAGCCTTGGCATATGCACGCGGAGTTACCTTGGACCCCGCTCCCCAGCTGGAGTGCAGGAACAGGCCAAGCCCTAGACCCTGCTCCCCATCAGGAGCTCGAGGGCTGGTTTAAACCAGCTGGAGGGCCGGATGTGGCTCTTGGGCCATAGTTTGCCCACCTCTTTTGTAGCCTGTGATGTCTGAGTCAGTATGATGTGATGGAAACAGCTACAGTCATGGTTGAAAGCTCTTTATTTAGAATATCACCAGGTTCAATCATCACTGGGCCCTGTGAAAACCAGATGGAATGCTGGAGTCTGAAGGTTCTGTGGCAGCTGGAATATGACCGTTAATCAGAGAAGGTGGAAGCAACAGCTATTTGGGGTAACAAAGATAACTGTGCCTCCAGCCAGGGGGCAGCACCATGCCCAAACTTTGGCGAACATGTACAACAGCATCACTGCTCACTACATCACACTACATGGAAACAAGAACCCTAATTTAGGGGTGGGGGGGGGGTACGCATGTGACTTCGTGAATTGCACCTGTACAACAGCATGGACTTGCAGCTACTAGTACCTTATAATGACCTGCTATATCTGCCTTCAGTCTATTTACTGTATTCGGGAGGCTCTCCCTTATAAAGAGAACTTAGTATAGTATGCTGGTACTTCACACTTAGTATAGTCATGAATGCTTTTAATCTTTGATTGTTGAGTAGAATGTCAGTGTCACAAACTTTATAATTTAGAAATTTAAAACCTATGTAGAAGTGCAAGCTACCAGTGCTTATTGTAAAACTAGATCTGTGAATCTAGTAGCATATTACAAAGGCAAAGTTACAGCTTGCATTGTTAGGCTGTTCTAGCAAACTTCAGGAGTTGCAAAGCCTTTATACAGTATAAGAATAACTCCATTTTAGTTTTCATGTTTACCAAGTAATTGTCTCCTAATGAGGCTTGATTTACTAGTGCCAGCATAATACACTGCTGCTACTCTGTATAAGGCATTTTTCCCACAATGTAGGCTGACTTAAAAATCTAATTTAGGGCACAAATCTTGAATGCAGTGGAGTACAGAATATTGTTCTTTAAATCCTGCTGAGTATTCATTTACTTACAATACTTACTCTTGGTGTGAGTGTGGGTGCATGACACTCCAAGAACTACTGTTTAAGCCATCGATACCCACTGACACCCCTGCCCCTGTTGTATTATACCCTACTGACTCACATCTGTGCTTGCCTGCTAGTACATTTCTTAAACAGGCATTTTTATTAGAGTATGAGGATATGCAGTGTTCATCCGAACCGGTACCTAGGGACATTTGCAGCTGATGTTCCCTTGCTGACCCAAATGTTGGGTCAGGTCACATAATTGTTGTTTCTTTTTTATAAATGAGTGAGAACAGCAAGAGCCTTCTAGGAGAGAGGATAATGAGCCTGGCATCCCCTAGAGGAGTCTTGCCTATTGTTTTTAAAATGAATGGTACTAACGTGCATTAACCATAATTACACTCATAATGTAACATGGCAACTGTGAAAATAAAAAACTGCAGCACCATTGATGTAAGTCAACACAACCAGATTGTCTTAGATTGAGAAGTACCTGCTTACTGCATGGAACAATGTGACATTGTGACAGTATTTTTATCAAATATTACATACTAAATCTGTCTGAATTTGAGATCTCCATCTAAGCTTTCTGGAATCTTTCCCTTGCTCCTTTTTCAGCATACAGCTAGTCTCTAATTCTGCAAGTCCATTGAGAACTCTGCTGTATTCTAGGAAATTGATAAATAAAAGGAGTGTTTGATGGCACTATGTGTAAGTTGCAGCTGTGAGAAGTCTTAGATAAGTTCACTAATATTTTATTATGTTGCAAGAGATCAGTCTTGGTATCCTAAATGTACCCAGTACTATACAATGCATAAAATGTAACACATCCTTGTCCTGAAGAACTTCTTGTCCAAAAACACAAGGGTGAATTCAGACAGAACAAACTGAATGGGCTGTGGGCTTTTATCTGTTAACAAAACTGCAGTACGGTCCTGGTTTAACTTGGTACTTCAGAATCAATTCATGTGTTTCACTTAGTTTGCATTTCATTCTACATGTTTGCTTAAGAGTCCTGAGAACTTTCTACTTTTAATATAAGGGTACAATCTTGTTAACCTGTCCCAAAAACTGAGACCATTGTAGATGGTTTTAATTTCACTGGTCAACAAATGAACAGTCTGAGTATTTAATGCCAGTTTTGTGGGACCTCAAACGATTTAGACTGACTCAGAAGCGGTTAGTTCTGCTGAAAGTGATGCTGGTACACTAACCAAGATCTGTCCATGAAAAGATAACTGCTATTTAAAAAATATTGAATGTTATATAGCTCCATCTGCACCATAAATATGCCCAGCCAGGTAGAATTGTTTTCACTTCCAAACCAGAGCAGAAAAATACAGGTCTTTTTTGCACCCCAGTGTCTCCCACAGTTCTGGACATCTGGGCCGTTCCCCTCCGCTCTGCAGCTTACAGAGGCAGATCAGTGTTTTGACACCATATGATCTGGTTACGCATCCTCATGCACCAGATTCTATTGCTTCCTGGCACGAGGCAGTTGGTGGTCAATTGCTCAGCCCCTATTCTGTGTGGTTGGCGGGGTGGGGGTGGTTGTTGGTGTGTTGTGTTTTGTTTTGTTTTCTTCCTCTCCTATTCAGTTTGGGCAATAGGGAGCAGTTTTTGTTTCATCTTATACCTCCCTGGATTGGTTAATGCTCTAATAGTTTAGCCTACCCTCCATCTCCATTGCAGTGCCTCCCTGCCAGCTCCTCTGCCCCTATACAGGCATGGCAGAGCAGCCAAGAAAGCACCGTGTCAAAGTCAAGTAGTATCTGTGTGAAGCAACCTTCCAAGGTTCAGCAGATGGCAACTTGTGCCCAGACTGTGCCTGACCAACCAACCCTAACTCCATTAGGTCCTCGGGTTATAAGTTGGACAGGCAGATGGGGTCCCCTTCCCAGCACAGTAGCTACAACTCCAGCATGAGACAAATGGAGCAGAACCCCATTAGAGATCAAGGTGAAGCTCCAAAAGTGAGGAGGACCCCAGCCAGTCCACTTGGAGGGGTAAGTCCCAAGGGATGCCTGGAGAACAAAGAGAGGTTTGTGGGGCCACATGTCCTCCCTGGTCTTAGAAGGGGGCCTGAGTGCTCTGGAGAAAGAAGCAGAGCTTCCAATCAGCCTTCCTCCCTCCCTCCCAATTTGCTCAGGGGCGTTCTGACAAGTCCCTTCCCCTCCCCAAGGAAAATGAGACCCAGCAGGGTTTCAGATATGGCACATGCTTCCAAACTTAAGCACATCTAACAGATGCATACCTCCATATCCTCATCAGATCATGCCCCTGCAGACTTCTGAGGTTTGACTGCAGCACAGAACATCAGTACCAAACGTTCCCATTTAGATGATAGTAGTGATCATAGCTAGACTTAGCTTGCAGGGAATCTACCTGAACCTTCCTGAAGACATCTTGAATAGTGCTCCATTGCAGTCAGTGGAGCACAAAGCCATGTCTCAGATGTTGAATCTCCTGCAGGTGCATGGCTTCATCAGTGTCCAAAAAAGTGTCTTGATTCCATCCACCAGACTAAGTCATCTGGGCACAGAAATAGATACCTCAGTAGCAAAGCTCTACTCCTCCTCCTCATAAGAGAGGCTCCAGAAAATCCAGAATTCTGTCATCTTGCTTCAGAGCTGCAGAAAGCCTCCGATAGCACTATGTCTTAAACTGCTGGGCCTCCGATGTCATGGATAGGGATTGCTCCATGGCCACATATCAGATGCCTTCAAGCCTTTATCCTAAAGGGGTGGGACAACTCCCTGGAATGCATGAAAGATCAAATATGGGTTCCAACACAGGTGATCAACTCCCTACAGTGGTGATCAGCCCACAATACTGTCCACAAAGGTATGCCCATCTTGCTTCCAGATCCTCTAGTTGAGTTGCTCTCAACCTTTCCAGACTACTGTATCTCTTTCAGGAGTCCCCCAAGTTTCACCTCACTTAAAAATTACTTGCTTACAAAATCAGACATAAGTTTCACAACAACTATTAGTGAAAATTGTCTACTTTCTCACTTTTACCATGTAATTATAAAATAAATCAATTTGAATATAAAAATTTTACTTGCATTTCAGTGTACAGTACATAGATCAGAATAAACAAGTCACTGTCTGTATGAACTTTTAGTTTGTACTGATTTCACTGGGGCATTTTATGTAGCCTATTGTAAAACTAGGCAAATATCTAGATGAGTTGATATACCTCCTGGAAGACCTTTGCATACCCCAGGGGTACACGTAGCCCTGGTTGAGAACCACTACTCTAGTTCTCACACCTGGCAGCAACCTGGAGGACTGGGAAGTACACTTGAACCCAAACAGCTCACAGCATAAACCTTCTAGAGCTGAATGTGGGCAAGCTGACTCTGATTTCCAGTCTGCCCTAGAGGAGAAAAGAGTCCCAAGTTCAGTCAGACAACATAACTACGGGTGTATATTTAAGCAACCAAGGCAAAACAAAGTCAGGTGCTACATGTGGAAGCAATGGAAATAATGAGGCGCAGGGAGCAATTTCTCTTAACTTCAGAGTGATCTCTCAAAAGGGGATCTGAACTGAAAGGTGGACTGGCTCAGCAGGGTCAACAGCTCCTAGTGGTGCCTGAATCAGGAGGTTTTTGATTTCCTCACTTAAACGTTCAGCCTCCTTTCAGTGGACCTGTTTACGAATCATATGAATGCAAAGATACTGAAATACTTCACCAGGGAGACAGACTCTGGAGCCATGGAGACCAATGTCTTATCACACAGTTGGCCAAAGAACCTAGTCCCGGGGTTCTCAAACTGGGGGTTGTGACCGGTCAGGGGGTCGTGAGTACATGCTTACTCCTCTCTCTGGTCCAGATTCAACTACAGGTGTTAAGAGCACAAGACAAATCCAGGAATCCCAACAATTTTGGATTTTCTCCAAGAAGGCATAGATAGCCCAGAATCATTACATGCCAGATCTGTTTTTAGTAGCGTGCTATTCACAGGATCCTTGTGCTTCCTGGCAGATAGCCCCCAGGTAGCCAGATTCCTTCACGCAGTCCAGTTAGCCAGCCCAGCAGTCAGCCCATTCTTTCCAAAATGGGACCTACTACTGGTATTGAGGGCCTTGACCAGCCCATCCCTTTGACATCAGTGTCGGCATTTTACTTATCCATTAAGATTTTGTTTCTTAACTCTGCCAGCTTTGAAACTTGTCTGACAGATGTGGCAGCTATTATCTCTTCAGGTGCCTTAAAGCTTGCTCCATGAGGCTAAGGTAGTACTCAGGTCTCCAGAAAACCCATTCTTCCTAAGGTGAATTCCTCCTTCCATACTTCCCAAGAGTTTTATGCTTCCTTTCTTCTATCCAAAACCTCAGTATCCAACGGAAAAGATGTAGCACACCTTAGATGTCAGTGTGTTGAAAATCTGTCTCTAGCTTACAGAATCCACAGAAAGATTGGGCTTTATTTGTGTCCTCCTTCCACCCAAAATGCCAGAGACTCAAAAGTTCCAAGTCCTCCATTGCTGGGTGGAAGCCTATAAAGCACTTTAAATTCCTATCCTAGAAGGGATTAGGGTGCACCCCACAAGATCCCTAGCAACTTCAAGGGCAGAATGAGAAAGTGCGTCCGCTTCGGAAATTTGCAAAGGTCATAAGGTAATACCTTCTTGAATTGCTATGAGGTGGACTTTGTCTTCTGCAAAGGTCTCCTTTGGAAGGAAGGTGCTGCAGGTGGTAGCCCAGAAATAATGTAGCCTTTTGAGTGAGCTTTCAAACAGGAGGGTGGGTATTCCCTTCTTTCCTACCAAATTTTTTTCCATAACCCTCCCTACCACTGTTCACTGCTCATTACATCCCAGATGTCCAGAATTGTGGGAGATGCTGGACTGCATAATGTAAAACTTCTTACCATTAGTTTTCTTTTTGCTGGCAGCATCTCCCACAATTCTGTCTTCCATAGATGGCTCATGAGCCTAAGGTCAGATATTCAATCGTCTTTCTTGGTCTAATGTATGTAGTTATTTTGTTAATTCTGAAAAATGTTATGCAAGTTCAAGTTTTACAGCTTTGCAATAAATCATTGGGCAGTAAGTGGGAGCAGAGGGGACATGGCCAGAGCCCATAGCACCAAAATGCTGATCCACCTCCTTGAGCTGCAGAGTTGAGGGGAGCCGCCCAAATGTCCAGAATTGTGGGAGGTGCTGCTGGAAGAAAGGAAATTATCAGCAAGCGATCTCTGTTCTACAAGCAGTATGGGTCTGGGAGCGCAGTGCAAGAATGTAAAAACAGTTGTTGTATTTTAAACCATTATTGTTGCTAAATATTTTATAGGGCTTGAATTGCTTCAAAGATGTGTGGCAACTGATTTTATAACCTTAAGTTAGAGTGGTGATATGCTCCTGTACTCTTACTTTCACAGGGAATAGTTGCTGCCAGCAGTGACAATTAAAACATTTAGGACAATTTTTAATTGTGGGGAGCTAAAAATACGGCACCTTGATTTTTTTCCCTAGGGTCTATAGTCAATGGAAAGTCAGCAGACTTGGAAAGCAAGCTGCTGACTTAGATGCCTAACTTCTGCGACTTGAACTTGAAAGTTTTGACCCTTAGGTATGATGTGTATTTGGGAGACAAAAATACATAGGCATTTCTTGTCCTACATCTGCTCTCAGAATGTTGCACTCAAAGTCAATCAGAACTTAAGCTTCTACATAAATTAAACGCTCCTGAAAATTGTATCCACCATGTTCTGGATCAGTCAGACCTAAGATCCTGACTGTTCGTCGTCACTCAAGCGTTTTTGCATGCGGGTGAGGACAGTAGCCCTGCTGGGAAAATTCCAGTATGGATAATTACTTTTGCCTCCTGAATTCCACTTTTTAATCGTATATGGTGGTGGAGCAGATCTGTTGTCACACAAGAGATGGCTATACTACAGCTGTTGGTAGAGACACTACTGATGAGAACACACCCAGGAAATCGGACTAAAGTACTTTGGAATTCATGGAGGAAAAAAACATTGTTATGTGGGACTAAAACTGTCATGAATTGCCATAAGAGCGGATCTACAAGTGATACAGCTTTTTGTATTGCCACTAGCTGGGACCTCACTTTTTTTTTTGTTCGCCACAGTTGCATTATTCACACTGCAGCTATTGGCTCACTTGCCAGTCTAATAACCTAGAAAACAAAATGGCCTTGGATACTACTGCTAAGACCGTAATGTTGAAGAGGGGTTGTGGGTCAGACTAGAAAGGCATTAGCAAAGCAGAGTAGAAAAGCTCTCCCTGTATGTACTGTGGTGTGCATGAGACAATACTGTTCCCTCAACTGTGGGATTCGTACAAATGCTTTAAAAAATACATTTTGGTACGATTACAGCTATATCTGAGTGTGTGGTTTATTATGCCTTAACTCAAATTGTTGCGGGTTTTTTTTTCCCTCCAGGTCCCAAAACAGTGTTTTTCTGGGCACCTGTTATGAAATGGGTAAGTATAAGAAGTCAGTTTGCTGATATTGTTAACGTTTCTGTGGGTCAGGGAATGATTTTCAGCCACCCAGGAGGAAAGTGACTAGTTCTTGGTATGAATGGTCTTGGCCACACCATCAAAGGATTTGCTATTAAGCTCCTAATTGTTTTTAAAATGTGGAATGAGTCCGAATGACTATACCTTCACTCTAATGGTAGAGAGCACACGTGACAACAATTTGATTCTTGGAGGTCAGTGAGAGAGACACTTTCACTGAAGAGCCCTCTGTGAAATAACTATTGCCAGGCCCAATGCAAAACTCCTTGTAAAGCAGTCCAATGGAGTAGCATAACAATCCAGCCGTGTTTTTTTTCTTGGAAGTCAGTTGCTAAAACTGACTTCTTGAGATGACGGCCTAAAATGGGGAGGACTGCAAGGTCACTTTGAACAGACATGCTACAACTGGTGCCTCAGCGCTACAATTGTAGTGAATCTAGGACAAAGTTGAGTTTCTGAGACTCCGTTTATTCATACCAGGATGTACTTATATTTCTGCAATATCTTTGTTTAAACATATTCTAGCATATAACCTCTTTTTTAAAAAACACTGCCTAGGTAACAAGTGAAAGTAAATTACCATTCTGGTAAATGGGAACTCCTTGATTTTAGTGCAGTTCAACTTCCCTGTAACAGTCCTCTGTTATGAAATTTAGTGGCTTGAGTCAACATGTCAGGTTTACATTCAGGGCTGTTCACTCTTGGTCCTCATCCATGTCAGCCTTTTAGTCTATTGTTGGCATTGGTTTTATGTCAAAAATGAGCTAACTAGTATTTGTAGAAAGGTATCTTTTGAAAATATTTACTAGCTTTCAGGCCGTTTATGTCCAACAGTCAGATTACTCTTCCTCTCCTCATCCTCTGCTTTAGCTTTGGGTTTTTGTTTTTCCAGTAGATCTTTCTCTGTTTTACGCATAGCAGCAGTTTAGCTGATGCAGCATTACCAGTAGGCCTGTGCACTGTAATCCCATACCAGGCTTCCTGGGCCTCCACAACATTGCCCTCAAGCTGAAATTGGAATTATATGTAGCCTTCTGATAACATAACTGCCATAAAATGGCTTTTTCCCTGTATGTGAGGAGCTTGCTGTATTAATCTATATTAAGTAGATGTGTTGAAACTGTATCTTTTCCTAGATAAGTCCTGCATGGCTCTCCTAACGTATTAGGCAACATAAACCACATGATGCACTGAGAATACAACACAAGGCCTCTAGTTTCAAAAACACACAAGCCTCTGTCACTCAAGCCAAAGGAGTCCTTACTGACAGTAATACTAAGGTTTTGTCATCCTTAAGTGTTTCATGTTCTCTGTGTATATAAATCTCCCCACTGTATTTTCCACTGAATGCATTTGATGAAGTAAGCTGTAGCTCACGAAAGCTTATGCTCAAATAAATGGGTTAGTCTCTAAGGTGCCACAAGTCCTCCTTTTCTTTTTGCGGATACAAACTAACATGGCTGCTACTCTGAAACTTAAGTGACTAGAAGCTACAGTTGGATACTAAACAAGACTGATCCTGTCCAGCAGAGGGCAGTGATACCACATTGTAAAATAGTAAGACGTTAGCCAGTATGTTAATCTTCCTTTTAGATTGTTTTAATAATCAGTGGCCCATCAATGTTTATTTCTCACGTTTCTTGAAGATGTGAGTTCTAGCTATTCTTGAAATAATTATTTTTCCAGCATTCCATTTACCTTTTTATAAAGCTTAAGGCATCTGGTGCCACACACGCAAGTGACAGTCCACTTTTTAAAAGTACATCTTCAAAAACTAGGTGTCTATTTAGACAAATTCCTATGTATGACCCATGGAAACCAATTTCTATCTTTGTATTTGAAAAATGGATGCCACTACTAGGCTGAAATAGTATGTTGATTAACATACCGTTGAGTCTTGTGATAGTTGGTGTGTGTCTTAAACTCCGGGAGCTGGGGGGTTATGTGACTCTTCAGGAAGCTCAGCTTTCATCTTAAAATTTAAAGTTTCTAGCCCTCATAGTTCCAGAGAGAAGCTTAAACATGAACCCTAAAGGCTCAAAAACCAGAAGATGAATAAAAACCCTAACCTATTAATTTTAAACAAATCTCATGATTTTGGGGGACCTGACTCAGGGAGCTGATTGTGGGGGGGCTACTGGTCCACCCTAGTTCCAAGCCCCCACCACTAGCTGCAACGGGCTGTTCTTCCTGCAAGCGGTGGACAAAGCAGGTGGCTGCCAAACCACGTTATAAGAGAGCATTGCACAACTTTAAACTAGCATGTTCCCTAATTGATCAGCAACGAAACAACGTTAACCGGGATGACTTTAAGTGAGGAGTTACTGTACTTAACATCAGTGAACTAGTGCAGTAACTGCCAGCGTAAGTAGACTGTTATGTAGGACCGGAAGCAAACTACAGGCCTAGCATTTCTGGGACACTAAGAACTCTGCCATATGCTCTACATTAAATATTTACACTTTGTGAGCGGAGGGCAAAAACACTGCCTACTGTACTATTGCAATGCTATAATAAAGATTGCAACTCCATTTTCTGAACTGGGAACACAGGACTTACAATGCCAGATCAGACCAAGCATCCGTCTTGTCCAGTATCCTCAGAGTCCAGCACTGGACACAAGAAATCGCACGGTGGACAACTATGGAATACCCTGCTCAGAGGAGAGAAATATTATCCTATTCCTTGTCAGTTATTAGCTGGCTTTTGCCCCAGAGTGTAAGTTTTGTACATGCTTGTGCATCACAAACTGCAATGGGCTCTCTGGATACTTCTGCACTTAGATTGGTGTTGGTGACAAATAAGTGAAATAAGTACTTTGCCGACTAAAGTTGGCTGTCTTTTCTTTACAGGGTTTGGTATGTGCTGGAATGGCTGATATGACCAGACCAGCAGAAAAACTCAGTACAGCACAGTCTGCAGTGTTAATGGCAACAGGTGAATGCATTCTGTTTCTACACCTCTGACCAGAATCCTCACCAGTTTGTAATCTTTTCTTCTTCATAAAGAATCTTCACCACAAGATTAATGCTCAATTATACATTAATCTGTTTCACAGATTCTATTATGTGCTAAAAAATTTAACTTCAGCCTTTTATCAAAAGATCCCTCTTTCTATGATAGGCCTAGATATTTTCTGATAACCTACTTATATTACAGAGAGGGCTGTAGGTACTCTGTGGCCATGAAATTCACCACAAAATCCACCCATTGCCAGGGCGTTGTTTCACAACTTCTGATAGTCACACATTGTCAAAAAGTCTCATACTTTAAAACTGAAAAGTAGGGACTATGTAAAACAACGCAGCATCAAAACAAATAATTCTGGGATATCTGCACTGACTGCCACTTGTGACTTCCAATTTTTTTTTTAATTGAAGCTGCTGCACATTTTCTAGCCTGCTACCCCAGAGAGCCTCCAGTCTGGAACCTTGCTGCAGAATTAAGGTCCCGCTTGCTGAGGAGTGTACGGGGTTATCATGGCACTAATGATGTGATGTGTCCATATGTTTCTATTAGGACATGGTTGATGTGCTAGAACAGTTTGAATACCTTTTAGTGTCTGATCAACATTTCTCAAGTGATTTTTAATGTAATTCGATGCATATTTGAGTATTTAATGGTAATCTTTGCTTTGTATCCAACAGGCCTTATTTGGTCAAGATATTCTCTAGTTATTATTCCTAAAAACTGGGGTCTATTCACCGTGAATTTCTTTGTTGGCTGTGCCGGTGGTTCCCAGCTCTTTCGTATATGGAAGTATGTACATACTACTGGGAGGCTCTTCACTATAAATACTCTTTATTTGGGTGGCTTCTGAATTTCTAGTATTTGTTAGCACTCACTAAATAACAAACAGACCTAGGTAAAGGGAGTCAGGCTTAAACAATTGTATAAAAAAAAATCTTGCAGAACTATTAACTTTGCACACCCCAGGGAAAAATCTTGAGTGTTTTTATGCCAAGCAAATGGAGTTAAGGTTGTAGATATCTGGCATAACTAGAACAATTATAGATAAGCAAAACTTTTAAAGGGATGCTGTAACTTTAATCATAAACCTATTACCTAATATTTCAGAAGCAAATAGAATTTCTCTAGAGATATCTGTGCAGAATTCTCATTCCTGGGTCTTAGCTACCAAGCATAAGACAGGCTCTTCAAGCTACCTAGGGTGCACTTGCCCTTTAGGCAACCATATCGCCACAGGCCTGAACCTCAACTCCCCCAGTCCTCCTTCCACCAGCCATGCATTTCTCTGGACTTCCCACTAGTATCCCTTGAACCTTCCCATCAGTTCCTTCATTTAGCATGGGCAGCAATGGCCCCTGGGAAGAGCACTCCAGCTCTATTTCATTGGGAGGGCAAACCACAACTCTAAGTGGCTACTTGGAATAACGAGCTAGAACGAGTCCAGAAGTGGTCAGCCATTTCACTTAGGAATCTTGCAGTAATTGTCTTGCTCAGCTGCTTGGGAGCCTTCACTTGTAGTGTAATCAAAAGTTTGAATTAAACTTCCACATGTAAATCAAATCAGGAGTGTTTCTGCCCACAGATAAGGCTTCTGTGCATTTTACCCTATTAAAAACTTCCTGCTACTTCTCAAATGTCTCCCAAAGAATAGTATGAAAAGGTTCTAGTGTAGCTATTAGGAATGTGTTTGAAAACTCGTACGTTTGGTTTGCTGTATGCTGACTTCACTTATCTTCTGTCTATAGGTATAATCAAGAGCTAAAAGCCAAGGAACAAGAGCAGCTGCAGCAAAAAGAACCTTAACCCTACTGGTCAAATCTAGCTGTGCACATAACTTCCAGCTTGACCAGTTTTAATCTTCTCGCATTGAGAAGGATGTGCTAATTTTTCTAAATGTCTAGAGAACAAATGTATTTCTTCAGATGTAGGTAACATGCAGTGTCTCTGTGTGTTTAAATAAAATATAACCTTTTAAATTATAGCTGGTGTAATCAATTTACAATGTTAAGTCCATTTTGATCCACAAATATCAAAGCGTATTTGCCTTTCCAGAAAAAATTTAAGTTCTTCGATGGCTCAGTTGATACTGAGATGTGAAACCTCTTGATCAGCAGTCCGGATTTGGCCTGGAGCCTAGTCAGTAATAAATTACATATGGGTGATTCAATGGCTAAATAACCTTTGAGCATGGGGAAATGTCCACATCACAAATTATCACCGCACTGTACTAAATTACTTGTTAGCAGTCTCAGGAACAGATGGACCCTGGAGACTGAACTACCCTTGCTCTCTAAAAGGTGTTTCCTCAGATGAAGACTGACACACAAGGGAGGCAGCATATGGGGAAGTTTGCTTGCCCCTATGCTGTACCTGGTCTCTCATAAGACTGACTCCAGGCCTGTGAAATCTCTTGTACATGGATATTCAACTTTCAGACTAACAAAGTAATTCCCTAAGGTTGTTGACTCAAATGCTAAGAATTTCCTTAATTTATCAGAATTACATTCTACTCTGTATTATGCAGCGAGCTGGGAAGTGTTCACTTCCCCAGTGAGTGAGAAGACTGGGTGCCAAGGCTGGAATCTCTTTACACAGTGAAACATGGCACATCGTGGCTAAAATGTTGGGACCATTCTAAATGTTTGTAAGGAGGCATTCTCTACAGTGGTGGTTTTCAACCTTTTTTCATTTGTGGACCCCTAAATTTCCAAGAGAGCTACAGCCTCCTTTGGAAATCTTAGACGTAGTCTGCAGACCCCAGGTTGAAAACCATTGCTCTACAGCTCCTGGAATGTAGCAATTCCCTAGTAAGAGTGCTGTCCCAGGATGTTCTCTACCCCACCCCTTCAGTCAAATAGATCTCTTCTACTTGAGAGAGTTGTGTGGGAGGAATTGTCCTCTTGAACTGCAGTGAATAAAAAACCAGTATGAAATCTGAGAAACTTAGGTAACCATCTGGCTGAAAGAGTTCAAATGATGGAGGTGAAATGCTCTAGCCCCTCAAATAGAAGAGAAAATAAGCTAAGCTGAGAATTGCTGCCTTTTAGCAGGCCCAAGCAAAATCATGTGTGGCCTGGACTAGAGTGTATTATAACTAACTTATAAAATGGCTAGTCATTCATGGTTAGCAGTTGATCTTTCTTGCATGTGTCTACTTCCCATAAGTGTGTGTGAACACTGACAGTGTTCCAAATCAATGACTATCTGTGGGGGCTCCTTCTCAGTGAATTTCCAAAGTAAAGGGATATACATTCAGGTAATACAGCTTACTCTGGGGATAGAACTGGGGTGGACAAACATTTTAGCCTGAGGGCCACATCAGGGTTGCAAAACTATGGAGGGCTGGATAGGGAAGGCTGTGCCTCCCCAAACACCCTGGCCACTGCCCCCCTCAGAACCCCTGACCCATCCAACCCCCCCTGACCACCCCCTGCCCTGGGACCCCACCCCTATCCAACCCCCCCCCTCTGTTCCCCATCCCCTGACTGCCCCCCCCCCCGCCCTTGCTCTCTGTCCCCTGACAGGCCCCCCAGGACCCTCTACCCCTTATCCAACCACTCCCCATCCCCTTACCATGCTGGAGCCAGCCATACCGCCATGCTGCCCAGCAGGAGCTCATAGCCTCACTGCCCAGAGCGCTTGTGGCAAGGTGAGCTGAAGCTGCAGTGGAGGGGAGGAAAGGGGAAAGGGGCCAGGGGCAAGCCTCCCCAGCAGGGAGCTCAGGCTGGGCACGATGCTCCCATGGACCGTAGTTTGCCCACATCTAGGATAGAATATGATGACTACTTAGCAGCAACGCTCCACTTTAGGGCAATAGGCCTAATGCAATTACTCAAACTGGAAATTGTTAAGAGTGCTGTGACTAATAGTCACCAGTTTTGTGGTAGTTCAGGACTAGCCTTAAATCATCATCTAAAAAATACTGCAATGGAGAGAACCAATCAGCTATTCTACTGTAGTCTTCAGGAAAGTACTAATGACCTGATACTACTTAGGTTCTGTGGTCTGGCAGTATCCCCTCCTAAAGTCTTAGGACAACACATAACTACTTTCTCCCCCCCCCCCCCCCCATTACCTATATTGGTTCTCAACTCCTATTTGTTTAAAAGCCACTACAGCTGTATGGACAGACTATAGAAAAACCCACAGCTGGCCTATGCCAGCCAGCATGGGCTGTAGCCCTGCTTCATTGCTGTGTAGACTTCTGAGCCTGGGCTCTCCACCCCACAGGGTCCTAGAGCCCAGAATCCAGCCTGAGCCCAGAAATGAAATAGCCCTGGAGCCTGAGCCACCTGTGGGTTTTTCTTAGTTGTGTAGACCTACCCTAAGTGGAGTTGGTCCGAGTGGGGTGGACAGTTACAGTAGATGGTGGTAATAGTTCAGAAAAGGCAGCTCCTACCCTCCTGCAAAGAGCAAACAAATGGAAGCTCCCACATAGCAAGGTCATAACAAGGGGCAGAGACCAGGCCCACCCAACCACTAAATGAGATTTTTGTTTTTGAAGGGGGGGGGCAGCAAAGAGGAGGAGGAGGAGGAGAAGTCCATGTTGCATAGGCAAAGCCTTCTGCTCTCAAAATCTAAGGAACATGTAACCATGTATTAGTAAGGGCAGGAATAGCATGTTTTTGCCATACTCTTAGTATTTGTAAATATGACAAGCATCCCCTTCCTGTTTACTCTTCCAGAGAGGGATAGTCATTGTGCCAGTCAAGACTGAATTTAACAGTTTCTCTAAATGTCAGTTTTGCCTTTAAAGAAAATGTTACAAATATACCCCGTTAGTTCTCTCCTATTGGTTCCAGAATCAAAAGGTGCTTGCCTCCAGGAAGGATTTTTCTAAACTCCAGCTGCTCATGTAGTATATGAAAATCCATTTATGATACGCCTGCATACATCAGCAGGGCTGACGTTCTGCAGTCAGAACTGTATGAGGCGGCTGCTGCTGCACAGGGCAGTGTTGTAGGCAGCTAGATAAAGGGCAATATAATCAGCCACGTGAAGAAATCAACCTCCATCTAGTGAGCAGAGGCTAGCAGGACACCTCGCCTACTTCCTGTGTTATGTGCTGGTGCTGTTGCCGAGCTAGTTGCACCAAAGTCCCCTCTCAGGGCATCCCTACAGCTGATGAGCCAGAAGCTCTCATCTTAGAATCATGAGACTCTCCTAGTCACATGTAGACCAGTTGCAGACCCACTCTGTATCGACTATAATTATCTCAGTAGGCCTGACTTAGATTCAGTAACTGTGACCAGTAGCATATTCAGTGACTATACAGCCTTTTCCAAACAGGCTATTTATTTTTAATAGGAAGGCCAAGAATTTTAAAAAGTCCAGCTGTGGCCTACTTAGATCTTGCCCCCCCACCCCCCCATCCCTGTTAGGCAGGTAAGGCAACTTCTTTAGCCGCCCTCTGCAAAGCCTGCGTCATCAAGCTGTTCAAAGGAATAGGTTCTGATCAACTCTCTCAATGATTTCTCAGTTGAGTGAGAAGGTAGAGGAGGTAATGTTTTTCACTGGACCAACACTGCAATTAATAGTTTAGAGTCCTGTTGAGCCTAGGCTCCCACCCCTGGCCAAATAAATCTTATCTTTGCTGGGTTCTAGCCAAACATAGTAGCTCATTGCTGTTCCTGGTTGTTTTTCCTGACAACTCTTTTTGATTTAACTCTAGTGTCAGACAAAACCTCCCTTACAGGTCAGCCAATCATAGCATATATAGTATTCATGAATACAGCAGCCTCACCTCCTTCACACATTGCACTGCAATTCAACTGTTGACTTAAAGCAGCTTCACCATCCATTCCAGCCCTTTCTGTGCTCCACTGCAGCTGGGGCAGGGATGGTCTACATTTACAGCCTCAGCACAGGGGGTGGGACTTGATGACTTCTTGGGGTCCCTATCAGCCCTACATTTCTGATTTTATGTTCAAACCATTTCAGAAACCTGGTTTAAAAACTCTGTTTCATCATGCTAGCTAGTGAATGTCACACATGAATGGGAAGTGACTCAGAAGGGGTGACAGTACAAACTATGAAGATTTCTTTCACTCCCCCTACTTATTTTGAAACCCCCCAGAATATAAAACCAGATAGTCACAGAGTCCTTCCTGCACACTTTCATTAACAAAAGTTACCATGGCTCCTGCATTTCATTCCCTTCTAGTTTCTCATCCTCCTGTATAATTTTCTTTAACTTCATTCTTCCCATCTCTTCTCATTCTGTATCTTTCTCCCACAATTCTGTTTTCCCTTCAGGTATGCACACATCCCTTCCCATAGCCTTTTCTCCACTTTCCCACTCCACCCTTTAGGCTTGCCTAGATGCTCTAAAACCAGTTGTCCCACAGTTTCAGCCTGAGGGCTAAATATTTTTAAAAAGGCAAAGGGCCACAATCAGTAGTTTATTTCTCTAGGGGCAAGTAGAGTGTGGTAGGCTCCTGTCCTGTGCGCCCTGGGGCTCCTACAACCCAGCAGAGAAGCAGGCAATGGAGCAACCACAGCTATTACTCTCTCCTCCCCCTCCTACACTGCAGATCTCCTACAACAGCAACTGCCATGCTGGAGCCCTGCAAAAGGGAAGAGACAGCAGCTGTTCAGCCTACTAGAACTGCAGAGGAAATGGGGGAGGTTGTGCTCTACACCTGATTCAAATACTTCTTTAAAAAAATAATCAAAGACACAGCTCAGGGAACACATTGTTCATTTGGAATCAAGTATTAAGTTTCTCAAGTCATGGGCCAAAGGCTGGACACTACAGATCTAAACAGATTTTCAGCTGATTATTAAGCTTTATCTACAGCAGTTGACAAATTATAGCCATATATAACTACTGGCACCAGGCAGTGTGTTGAAGCATTGTCCAAGGTACAGTACCAAATACAGCAGCATTCCTACTATAGCTGGGCTAGAAAAGAAGTTTCTAAAAAGGGTTCAAACACATTGATCCCAGCCCACGACAGAGGGGGAGCTTGTTAACCCATCTTAACGTGCACTTGAAAAATCAAAAGGGAATCCTACAAAAAAATGGAAACATGGACAAATTGCGAAGGAGAAGTACAAGAGGACAGCACAAGCACATAGGAACAAAATGAGAAAGGCTAAGGCACAAGATGAGTTACACTTCGCAAGGGACACAAAAGGCAATAAGAGGAGATTCTTTAAATACATTAGAAACAAGAGAAAGACAACAAAGTGAATATCCCCTACTTAGCGGGGAAGGACAGCTAATAACTGATGAACTCAAAAAGGCAGGTGTTTAAACACCTATTTTGCTTCAGTCTTGACTAAAAAGACCAGATACTCAACACAATATTAACAACAAGGTGAAAGGAATGCAAGCCAAAATAGGGAAAGAACATGTTAAACAATATTTAAGTAAGTTAGATGTATTCAAGTCAGCAGGGCTTGATGAATTAATCCTAGGTACTTAAGGAGTTAGCTGAAGCAATCTTGGAACAGTTAGCTATTATTTTCAAGAACTCTTGGAGGACAGGACAGGTCCCAGAGGACTGGAGAAATGCAAACTTTAAAAAGTGGAAACAAAGAGCAGCCAGCAAATTACAGACAAATCAACCTAACTTTGATACCCAGAAAGATACTGGAACAAATTATTAAACAATCAATTTGTAAGCACCTAGAGCAGGGGTGACCAAACTGTGGCTCTTTTATCATTCAAGTACAGCTCATGGAGTCCTCCAGGCCCCCCCAATATCCACCTACCAGACTGAGGGGGAAGCTCAGGACCTCTGCCTTGCAGCAGAGTGGTGTGGTAGGGGCTTCTGCCCAGCGGAGTGGGGGGCTCAGGGCTTCAGCCCTGCAGGGCGCACCTGCCAGGGTTCAGGGCTTCAGCAGGAGCGGGTTGAAACCACAACCCCGGCTCCCGGCAGATGTGCCCTGGCTCTCGAACTTCTGATGATTGTTGTATGTGGCTCAGAGGGCCAGTAAGTTTGGCCACCCCTGACCTAGAGAATAATAGGGGTGTAAGAAATAGCCAGTGTGGATTTGTCAAGAACAAATCATGCCAAACCAACCTAATTTTCTTCTACAGGTTACTGATCTAGTGGCTAGGGGGAAGCAGTAAACATGATGTACCTTGATTTTAGTAAACCATTTGACAGTCCCACATGACATTCTCAAAAGCAAACTAGGGAAACACCGTCTATATGAAAATACTATAAGGTGGGTGCACAACTGGTTGAAAGACTATACTCGGAGTAGTTTGCTATCAAACTGGAGGGGCATATCTTGTGCAGTACTACAGATGTCAGTCCTGGGTCTGGTACTATTCAATATTTTCATTAATGACTTGGATAATGGAGTAGAGAGTATGCTTATAAAACTTTCAGATGACACCAAGCTGGGAGAGATTTCAAGCATTTTGGAGGACAGGATTAGAATTCAAAATGACCTTGACAAATTGGAGAATTGATCTGAATTCAACAAGATAAAATTCAATAACGACAAGTGCAAAGTACTTCACTTAAAAAGGAAAAATCAAATGCACAACTACAAAATTATTATCCATCATACACTAGGGGATAGTACTGCTGAAAAGGATATATTGGTTATAACAGATTACAAATTGAATACGAATCAACAATGTGATGCAGCTGCAAAAAAGCATTCTGAGGGGTATTAACAGTAGTGTTGTATGTGAGAGACAGAAGGTAGCTGTCTGCTCTACTCAGCACTGATGGGACCTCAGCTGGAATACTGTGTCCAATTCTGGATGCTGTACTTTAAGAAAGATGTAGAGACAAATTAGAGAGACCTGACCTATGAGGAAAGGTTAAAAAAAGCAGTCTTGAGGGGAAAAGGGGCTAAGGGGGGACCTGATAACCTTCAAATATGTTAAGGGCTGTTACAAAGAGGATGCTTATCATACAGCATTTTTAGCTTTAATAGATCAGTGAGATGCTGCAGTAGGTTCTTCCCATCCCCTTTGTCTTCTAGTTACAAAGAGGATGGTCATCAATTATTCTCCAGGTCTACTGAAGATAGGATAAGTTCTAACAGGCTTAATCTGCAGTAAAGGAGATTTAGATTACATATTAGGAAAAACTTCAGTACAGACATTAAGTATTCTCAAATATTCAAAAGATTCCTACAGTTTTCAGCCAATTTTAGGGAGGAAGGTGGGAGAAGTATTTGCCTTTACTTTTTGAGCCTTTAGAAGTTTATATCGCCAGGTTTTCCTCCACAACTACAGGGGCTACAAATATATTTTAAAGTGAGATACAGGACCCTGGGAGTTGGGGCTTTAAGGAAAAAAGTCAGTATCAAGTAATATGATCACATCCCTTGAGTTGGCAATACGGCATTTTTAGCTTTAGTAGATCAGCAAGATGCTGCGGGAGGTTCTTCCCACCCCTTGTGTTATAGTTCTGCTAAAATTAAGGAAGGGCAAACATATGATTAGCCCTAACACAACTGAAGAGCCCCAGTAGGTTGCAGGCTACCGTGTTTAAGCGGTGTTCGCTGACCATATTGTGACCTAGGTTAAAACATGGACACCGATAATAGCTTCAAATGTGTTAGCCTGCCTCTAATGGCATGTCTACACTTGAGCTGGAGGTGTAATTTCCAGCTTGGGTAGATGTACCCATGCTAACCAATCAAGCTAGTGCACTAAAATGGTGGAAGGATGAACTAGTCACCTCCAGTAGGTACCTAAGGTCTCTGAGAGGATCATATTTGGGGCAGTTAGCCCGGCCCACTGCTCAGACCACTGCAGCTACACTTCTATGTCTAGTACACTAGCTCAATCAGAGCTGGCATGGATATGTCTACCCAAGTTGGAAATTACACCTCCAACATAACAATTTAAAGGACTTCAGGTGTTAAGCTAACAATTGAAACACTCCCTTTTTGCCCATCAAGACAAGGCTCTGATCACTTTCCACCTCCGATTATTGCTGAACCATCCTTCCCACAGACATTTCACTGACATTCAACTATATCTCTGGAGAGACACTTTTTACTTTCAAAATGAACTAGATTTGCTCCAGCTGTCTACTGTTTCCAGTTACAAGCTGAAGTGTGACCATCATTGCACTGTGTTTTCAGGAAAAGAATGGGAATGGTTCCAGCAAACTAAACCGTTTGCCAAATGTAGTGCCTCCCTCTTGGTTACGGTTGTGAGGTGTCCTTTAGGAGTGTGGGGGAATGAGAAGATCCTTTAGTCCCACCTCTGAATACTTCTAGTACAGAATTTAGAAACAGACTAAGGTAGGATGGGGGATGTTTGTTGGAGCCTCTTAAAAATATTAGCAGCACGTCACTAGAAAGTGATTATTCAACACTTTGGCCTTCTATAACACCTTCCATTTCAAGATCTCAAAGCTTTCAAGTAAGCCCCTAACATGTCTGAAGTACAGTGATCACCCTTAAGAAGCCAGCATTTGCAAGTTTCTGGTATCTGAGATGCCAGCCATTCCCTGACGATGGGATAGAAAACAGCAGCTGTTAAAAAACTTACAAAAAATTGACAAACGATCAAACTGTGATAATACAAAGTGCCCAAGACAAGATAATCTCAGCCACAAGAAATTTTGTCAGAAAAGACATGATTCACTAGGAAATCCAGAGGGGTTTTTAAAATATCCCTTTCCTCCCATATAGTGGCATGGCAAAGGCATCTACCATGGGTTAGTGGCTACATGCTTTGAGTAGTTGAACTGAAGTACAGAGGCTATGTGGCCTTGAGCAAGTGACTTGATGACAGCCAAAACAGAACCCTGATCTCCTGACTCAGTCTCCTCCTTTAACCACATCCCTTCCTCAATATACACAGCGCCTTTCATCCCAAGTACTTTACAAACTATACGTACATGGCAATCCCCATCCCTGAAATATAGCCAGCACAGGTAAGGTGGGAGGATACACAGCCTACTCTCAATGGCTAAGGAAAGTGGACAAACCCCTACTCTTAATGAGGGCCACGGAACTTTAAGCAGAAACCTAAAAAATTCTAGGTCCTGGTTATGCCCATCCACAGTGAATTAGATGGAAGGCTTTTGATCATGGCCTCATGTAACAGGTGATCAGCAGTCAATGGCTCACTCCTCAGGGCATAGTTTCAAAAGGTTTTGCATAACCAGAGGAAAGGAATTAGTATTCACCTAGATATTCCCTAGGAAAAAGCACTTAACACTTTGTTACCACCATGGCATAAATCATTCATTTAATACAATGGACCTCAAAAGACATTTCATTCAATAAGGTCTCCCAAGGATATGGCAGGAAGTTGCCATCTCTGTCACAAATATCTCTGGTCAGATCTTTAAGCAGACCAATAGATCTGTTTTGCCAAGTGCAACAATTACTGTTTGTTCAGTGGCAGGTTAGGGAAAGCATTTTCTCTTCCAACAGGAGGCCTTTGTCTAACAGGATTGGTCTAGATACTTTTCAAGACTGATGAAAACAGCATTCTGCAAAGGCAGCTTCACAGTGCAGTGGTTAGTGACACAGGGAACTGGAAGAGCCCTCCCCTGGGTTCTTATTCTCAACTCTGCTACTGACTTGCTGAGTAGCCTTGGACAAGCCTCTTTACCCTTTCCTGCAGCTCCACAGGTCGATAAGGGAAATAACCTCACTTACCTGCCTCACAGGGGAATTGTGCAGCTTACGTGCCAAGATCCCCCGGTGAAAGGTTCTCCAGCCATGCAGTATTTGGATATTGGTGGCTTGTGTCAGATGAGTGGAAAATGTCATCTTTGTGTTGTCTCTAAGGTGCAAGGGAGGAGGCTTGTGTATTCCAGTCTCCCTCCCCTATCCCATCCCCAACCAGATATGACTTGTGCAACAGACCACAACAGACCAGTAATGGAAAAAAGTGTATTAAAATAGTCAAAAGATTACAATAGAAAACATTAAAATCAGTCAAGAAAAATTACAGTATGATTTTAGTATCCAAATCAAAAGAATCTGTCCAAGCAGAGCACAAAGCACAGTTGCTATCCCCGGCTCTCTATACCTTTAACTTTATAGAGTGAGGCCACGCAGTATACACCTGGCTCCCTCCCACAATAATTATACACCCATTTTATAGGTGTTTGTCCTACTTCCTCCACCCCCAAAACCAGGCAGGATCCTGGTGCGCTATCCTCTTAGTGAGGAGTGGGCTTTACTCCCCCGTTTAGGAAGATACAGGAAGAATCATAGAATCATAGAATATCAGGGTTGGAAGGGACCTCAGGAGGTCATCTAGTCCAACCCCCTGCTCAAAGCAGGACCAATCCCCAATCAAATCATCCCAGCCAAGGCTTTGTCAAGCCTGACCTTAAAAACTTCCAAGGAAGGAGATTCTACCACCTCCCTAGGTAACGCATTCCAGTGTTTCACCACCCTCCTAGTGAAAAAGTTTTTCCTAATATCCAACCTAAATCTCCCCCACTGCAACTTGAGACCATTACTCCTTGTCCTGTCCTCTTCTACCACTGAGAATAGTCTAGAACCATCCTCTCTGGAACCGCCTCTCAGGTAGTTGAAAGCAGCTATCAAATCCCCCCTCATTCTTCTCTTCTGCAGACTAAACAATCCCAGTTCCCTCAGCCTCTCCTCATAAGTCATGTGTTCCAGACCCCTAATCATTTTTGTTGCCCTTCGCTGGACTCTCTCCAATTTACCCACATCCTTCTTGTAGTGTGGGGCCCAAAACTGGACACAGTACTCCAGATGAGGCCTCACCAATGTCGAATAGAGGGGAACGATCACGTCCCTCGATCTGCTCACTATGCCCCTACTTATACATCCCAAAATGCCATTGGCCTTCCTGGCAACAAGGGCACACTGCTGACTCATATCCAGCTTCTCGTCCACTGTAACCCCCAGGTCCTTTTCCGCAGAACTGCTGCCTAGCCTTTCGGTCCCTAGTCTGTAGCTGTGCATTGGGAAGAAGATATGCAGGAATAAGAACCAAAAGCTCCTGGTTCCCTGTCAAAGTCTCTCTAATACTCCATGTTGTGGCTGCTTTGGGGAGGGGCGGGAGACCAGACTGCACAGCATATTCACCCCAGAAGGCAGGAAACTTTATTCAACTTAAATTCCAGTTTTAGAAAGTGCAGAAATACCTTAAAAATAAAAGGGATTGCTTGTGTTTGAGGAGAAGGAGGAGGGAGGCCTTTAAAAAACAGAAAAACAAACCAAAAACAAAAAAACAACCCACACAATGGAATAAAGTCTGAGCAGAGTAGTTTATGATTTAGGGATCTCCATCACTTAGTCCTGCCTCAGACCGGGGGCTGGACTTGATGACTACTTGAGGTCCCTTCCAGCCCAGCATTTCTATGATTCGATGCATTCTGGTGGCCTTTATCATACAATGTGCCAAGACCTAGATGCTGGTATGATGGGAAAATGACTGCAACCTCAGCCATGTCAGATACTTCCCCAGATCTTTGACCACAGATTCATTTTCAAGAGGGAAAAATACTCCTCGAACACCCCGCCCCCCAATACACATAAGAGAAAAATCCTGGTTTTAAAGGTCCTAGACAGATACGAGAATAATGTAAACGCCAAGCAAGGTTTAAAACAGGTTCCAGGGCATTTATGTTCGAGATCATATGGTTCTTCACCCCACCACCTCAACAGTCCGCTCTCTAGGGAAATGAAGCCTTTAAGTTTCATGTACACACACACACACACATTTACACAAACAACTCTGGAATATTAAAAGACAAATAAAAAACCTAATTCCAGTTTCTCTAATCATAAACTGAAATGCCAATAGAACTCTGCAAAACACAGAGCACTCCAGGTATAGACTGGGCCTTACGCACCAACAGGGATCACTGTTACTGTGGGAAGGCTCTCAACGTAACAGCTCCTCCAAACACAACCTAAAATACCCTTGTCCTACCCCCTCAACCCTGGGTTATCTGCCCCGGAGAACTGCAGTCAAACACTGACCTACGCATGGAAAGGGGTGGTGGAGATAAGATGTGGAGAAGAATACAGCTGCCAATTCATTCACTAGACACTCGAGTTAGCAAGTAGCAACACCAGCCCTCCGGATGCTGCACCTATATGCTCATTTGGGGGCAGTCAACTAAGGGTTAAAAGGCCTGAGATGTTGAAATAGAATTTTGCTGCTTTGCCAGCTTTTCAGTTCTAGCGAGGAGGAGCAGCAGCATGTTTTCTGAGGGGAAAGACAAGCAAAACAGAAGTGACAGCATCCAAGCCTTGCTCTCAAAAAGGTGCCAGTTCCTGTAGCAGACAGAGCCGAGGCGGCAATCCCAAAGGGTATGTGTCTTTGTCTGCAGTGAGTACAAGGTCAGTTATAGTCGGGAGAAAGAGTTCTCCTGACAAGTAGAAAATTGTATGTGGTACCGACTCTAGTTTCTGTGCTGTGACGTATTATGCCCTGAGCGGTAAAGACAAAATTTATAAAGAATTGGCCGTCCTGGATACAATGTAATTCCCATGGAACTCACCTCAGCTCGTTATTTAAGAGTTGCCTCCATTATAACAGCCCTTGGGACAACACAGCTGTCTTAGGCTTGGTCTACATGTAGGGCATGTCTACAGTATGGGTGCTATAGCAGCACAGCTCCAGTGCCTTAGTGTAGATGCTTCCTACATCAACAGAAGACAAACTGCACCTACGGCGGGAATTAGGTTGGCTTAACTACAGCATTCAGGGCGATTAATTTTTCACACCTCTGGTCAATGCAGTTAGGTCAATCTAAATCTGAAGTGCAGACCAGGACTTAAAAGTTGGGTCGACCCAGCTATGTCAGTCAGGGATGCGAAAAAAAACACACCCCATCCAACAAAGCTAAGCTGACCTAACCCCCACCGTAGAGACAGCTACATTGACAAATCAATGCTTTCATCGTTGGGGGAGGTGGTGTTTCTACTCCAGCAGAAAAACCCCTTCTATCATCGTAGGCTGTGCTTCCACTACAAGGTCATGCTGACATAGCTCTGCGGTTGTAGCTCTGCTGGTACAGTCTCCATAGTGTAGACAAACCCTGAGTAACTGACTGCCGTACAGAAAGGGGCGGTGGGGAGAAGAATGCAGCCAATTCATTCAGTTTTACAGCTTTCAAAATGGGCTAATAGGATCAGACCATAACCTGGATTTTCACTATAGCTTCATTCAAGGTATGTCTACATTTTAATCACTACAGTGGCACAGCTGCATCTGCACTGCTGTAGCACTTCAGTATAAACACTAGGTTCTCCCATCAGCATAGGTCATTCACCTCCCTAAGAAGTGGTAGCTAGGTCAATGGAAGAATTCTGTCTACACCGAGGAGGGTTAGGTCAGCATAGCTACATCTCACAGGGGGGTGGATTTTTCACACCCCTGAGAGATGTAGCTATGCCAAGGTAAATTCCCAGTGTAGAGCAGCCCCCAGTTTATATTTCTTTACATGGGAAGGGAAGGGACAGGGAGGTTTTGAGCTGTAACACTTCTACACCAGCTTGGCAGAATTCTATTTTGTATTCTTTATCATTTTGATGGACAATATCCATTCTTATTTTTAAGCATCTTTTTCAATTTTTATCAATTTAAATTTTCAAAGTTGCGCACAATTATGGGTTTTAAGCATTTTTTCAGTTTAAACTTTCACAGTTGTGGGAAATTGAGGGATGAGACAATTATTTAATGACAGCAGATGTTGAGATTTAAAAGGTTAAAGCATTATAACCATAGCACACAAACTGTCAACATCATATGTCAAAATATACAAAGTATATAGCCTTAAATCAAACCAATAAGTTCTCAAGCAGCATTTTTCTTACTTTGCCTACCTCTAAATTTCAATTATCGATAGAAATATTTGTGTGTCAGTTTGTGCATGTACAGTGAAATCAACGTTTTGACATTTACCAATAAAAATCTAATCCTTCCAAGCCTAGTCACAAAGTATTAACTGCTAGCCTCATCCCCATTTCAGTTTTTACATCTGTTTTACCCTGAAAGGGATTCTGCTTATCCCTGAGCTGTGCTACAAGCCTGCCTTCTCCTACTTAGCACTAGGCATTCACCAGAAGTAGTCCTACACAGCACAAACCTCAGCAGGGCCAGAGATGGACAAGGGCAGCAAACCTGGAGGAATTTTAAAAGCCCTTTAAATTTTGCATTTCCTTTTAACTGACAAAGACCTGGGTTAGTGGCAGGGAATCAAGAGGAAACTGCATGCTCCATTGGCTAAAATTATAGGGTTAAAACTGATCAGGTCTCTGGTTTGATCTCATTAGCCACAAGGCAATCATGAATTCCTCTGAACTGAGTGAAACTTGAAGACAACTCACTCAGGACATGACTACGCTTGCAGATGTAGAGCACTGGGAGTTAAACCAGCCTTCAGAGACCGCAGCAGGGAAAATGCTGCCATGTGTTCACACTGTCAGATTCAAGCACAGTGGCGTGGCCACATTAGCAGCTCTTACAACGCCACAAAGAGCAGTGCATTGTGGTAGCTATCCCAGCATGCAAGTGGCTGCAACGTGCTTTTCAAATGGGGGGAGAGGGAGTGGAGTGTGACAGGAAGTGTGTTGTGTGTATGTGGGGGGAGAGTGGGTTTTGGGGGGGCTGAGAGCATGTCAGCATGCTGTCTTGTAAGTTCAGACAGCGGCAGACCCCCTTTCCCCACAACTGCAGCATTGCACAGTAATGATCTGCTTTGTTCCGGACCAGATAAGCATGCCGGCTGTCAGAAACAGAGCTTTGAAAGGGGATATCCACATGCCTGCAGCCGATTCCAAAACAATGAGAAGAGTGGCCACTTGACTTCAGAGGATGATGGGACATTTCCAGAGGCCAATCACAGCACAGTAATGCAACAGCTCGTTCACACTGACACCCAGGCATTTCAGCCAGGACGCAGCAAGCTTTCCGCTTCTTGTGGAGGTGGATTACCAGAAGCGCTCCAGCTGCAGAGTCCAGGCGTTCTACATGCCTTGCCAGTGTGGACGCGTCAGGAGTTAGAGCGCCCAGGGCTGCTTTAATGTGCTCTAACTTGCAAGTGTAGCCAAGCCCTCAGTCAGAATCAATCCACTTCCATTAACACAGGTTACTGTTCCTGATAAACAAGCTTCAAAGTTAAGACAAGTCAAGGGAGAGTAAGTTCTTAATAGTTTCAGTCCCATATTGCATCAAGTCTTTCTGGCTACAGCTTTAAGACAGCCACATCATAGAAGCTGTCTATTCCAGCCATGGAATGTTGGTTATGTTCCCATAAATCCAAAAGCTCAACGTCCTTACTCAGGCTCAGACAAGATCTCAGGTCATGATGCCTGCAATTCACTACACACAAGAGGCAGCTTGTTTCCTTCCAGAAGGACTCAACAAACCTTTGGAAATATAAGCAAGGGAAGAACAAAGAGGATCTAAAACCTTGAAATGAATCTCTCCAGTGTGGGTCCAGCTCACATGCCTTCAACTAGACTAAACAGGTCACAGGGGAGATTCCCAAAGAAGCAAGCTAGCCACAATGTCAGTGATATAGGTGGGGCAGCATGCTTCCTGCATTATTCAATTTTTCCTGTTTTAGCAGATCACAGGAGACGGGACTTCAGTAAGAGTCAGTGACAGTGGAACCAAGGATGGCCCTGTCCTCTTATAGCAGCAGGCTTGTGATGGTCCCATTCATCACGGTTCTCCCCCTTACTCTAAACTAGCTTCAGGGAAAGACAGTATAGGCAGATTATTGCAAGTAAAGTTTTATCACTTTTCCTTTTCCACAAAGTGCAATGTCATCTCTCTCCAGAAGAGCCCCTGCTTCCTGCTACAAGTGGACAAACGACCCAGCAGGTTTCACTGGAAGCAGGTTGTCCCAGGGAAGGGCACATCAGGATTTAACTGAAGCAAGTTACCCAGATATGAAGCTTCCTAGATGCCCCCTCTGCTTACTTATGAAAAGTTGGGTTTTATTATCACTGCACAAACCCCACTGGGCCAACACAGTCCCTGTGTTCTAAGGGACTGGCTTTAAGCTCTAACAATACATGGGCTCAATACAGGAGTAACTATATGAAATTCTATGGCCTGTGATATACAGGAGGTCAGACTAGATGAGCTAATAATGGTCCCTTCTGGCCATAAAATCTATTAATCTATGAGCAATGTCACCGTTATAGAAATGTAAAGTTCTCACATATTTAAAGGGGTGAAGGGTAGACATTTTAAATGGCTAAATTTACCAGACCCTTTATAGCTTAGCTCTTCCTTCTCCCATGCAGATGGGGAGGGTTTTTCTGAGCAAAGAGGTCTAATTGTATAAGTAAGATGAGGTGGCAGTCAATTTGTATAGATTGGAGAAGAGGAAATATCCTACAGAAACTACCTTCCTCATATCCATCCCTTCAAAAAAGGAAAACCCTGTTGAAAAACAATCAGGTAAATCTAGAATCCCCTAGCACCTTCCAGTTTCTCCATTAATGATTGAGACAAAAAATACTTAAAAATTGCCATGTTATGAATTTTCACTTTTTCTCCCCTTATCCTAGATACAAAAAAAGAATATTGGCCATTTATAAGCAGAATTCTTACTGCATCTCAACATGCAACACTGGTCTCACTTCTGTACGATTAAATAGACTATTTACACACAACACATATATATATCTCTCTGTATTCACATGCATTGGTCCTAACCTAGGCATCAAAGGCCACATGTGAGTTCTCTGGGTCACATTTGATTCAAGCCATTCCAGTTTGAATTTTTGTTTTGCTTTGGATATGGTGGGATCTCCTCAGTTCTTCCGAATGTCAGCATAAACCACGGATTCTGACTTGTTAATCTTGTCGCTGTGTCGCCCGCCGGAGTGATCTAATTGCGCATAAATGACTGGGCCCTGAGGACAGAGAGACAAAACACAGAATCAGTGCTTTTAAGAAAGGGCTGCACTTCCCTCTCCCTGCTGCAGGGTCTCCTGTGAGAATACAGAGACAGCAAATGCACAGTCTCTGATAGCTAGTGAAATCCCAAAGCAAGTGGACTGAGCCTTCACCTATACAAGAAATCTGGTGTGTCACCTTACTTGCAACCCCAGTGTACCATGCAGCATAGGGGCTCATTTTAACTGGATTGGCCGGCGTGTGAAGAATGCAAGGAAGGATCCACAGTTCTGAAATGTAACAGAGTTTCCTCAACAGACACAGAAAACTATGATGAAGATATGTAGCTCAGTCAGATGCAAGCTAGGGTTTAATTTTTTAAGCATCATACTGTGCTACAGATTGCCATTAAGTGATAGAGTTCACTTTATGCACTATAACTGCAGACCTTCAAATCCTCAGTACAACTTCCCTTTTGGAACACTGGAAGATCAGTTCCGCAAGTAGAGTGAATGAGCTCTAGCCTGCAGCCACAGTGTGATATGATGTAGTCACTATTCACCAGCTAAGTAAGCAACTGGATCAATCCTATGATAAAGTGACAAGGACCACTTAAATGCTGCAGCTAGTGACGACTCAGTAGTTGGGGCACCTCCCTCAGTACTGACCCAGTGCCTTAGCTTGGTTTTAAAACAGAAGATCTGACCATGGGGATCATCAAAGCTCCCCTGGCCCTTGAGTAGCAATATCAGGCCTTGTGCAGGTCCTCAAATTGTGTTCTGGCCAAAACATCTCATTTCATTCTCTTGCGGTTTTAAACAGATTTAGAATTCTCCGTGACCTAACCTGTTCTGCTAAACTACTATCGTGTTCAGATAGCTGCACTTCAGTGATCAATGAGGGAATCCTCATACGTAGTTTGTGGTTCACGCCAAAGAACTTGACAGACACTGCCAAACAATTTTGTTTCAGTGCCCCAGAGAGCAGCAATGCACATGAAGCTTCAGAACAGAGGTACTGAATGCTCTGCTGAAACCCATAGGTTCACCACGAACACCTGTGCTTCCTGAAACACAACCTGCAGGAATGTGAAGTGCAGAATGGGATGGGGTTGGGACTGGAGTGCTCCATATCCCAAAAGCAGGTATCTGAGAAGCAGGCGAAAGGGTGGGAAATTGATTTCAGCAAAACTACTTCTCTACAGTGCTAGGATATTGCACTTTCTGAGTGAGTTAGATACAAGCAGGGGCGTCATTTCAGAAAATTTAAAGGGGAAGGGAGGGGAGTTGAATCAGCATAAAAACTTTATATGTGATTATATTATAGCCTACAAAGTTGGGGGAGGGGGCAAAAAGTGGAGCAGAGACACATTTGGAAAGCCTGGGGGAGCAAGCAAAGGTATGGGGATGAAACTGCCTCCCTTACCAGATAGCAAATGAGGTCCCTGGATACAAGGCTGAGGATGGTACAGTCACCTGAGAAGTGGTCTCAGCACAACAGAGTTTGCACTATCAGAGTGCACCTACGCTACAGAGGCTATACCAGCAGAGCTACGTCACCACAGCTACATAGGTATAACCCTGAAGCGTAGACAAAGCCTAAACCAACTGAAGAGGTTTCTCTGTGTAGGAACACCACCTCCTTCAATAATGGTGACTTTGTCGACAGAAGCAACAATAGTTGCATCTATACCACAGGCAGGTCAACATAGCTATGTCGGTCAGGGGGTGGATTTTTCACACCTCGACTGACTTAGCTACGTCAACCTCACTTTTAAGCACAGACCAGGCCTCAGTCACATTTCCAGTCCTAATGAGAACTAAGAGGAAGTGACTGACTTTGCCCCACTGGGAAAAAAATTTATGTCACTAAGGCTATGTCTACACTTGCCATTTAAAGGGCAAAAAGTCCCTTTTTTGCACTAAAACCAAGTGTCTACACTTGTTAATAACTTTTTGCAGTGAAACTCAGAAGTTTTACTGCAAAAAGAAAACCAACTTCATGAGAGGCATACAGCTCTTTCTGCTGTTCTTTTTGCACTGTTGTGAAAGTGAAGACACATTCTACCTGTGTAAACACCTTTTGGCCTCTGGAGGATATCCCACAGTTCCAAAAGCGACCACTCTGGCCAGCATCTCCGCTGCTCTGACACCAGGTAAAGGGGCATTCGCCCCTCCCCCTGTAAGCCCCAGGAAGTTTGAAACTCCCTTTCCCTTTGCTTGTAGATGTGGTGGGGAAAGCAGCCAGACAGCAGGGTTTTTTTTTTAAAAAAGCCACCGAAGAAACAAGGAAGTAATGGGGCTGCTGGGACATGAAGCAGTGCATCATGGGGCACTGAGCAGGGACCCAGAATGCCTTCCACTCACTCCTCCTTCCCACAAGACCTATCGAGAGAGCTTCACTGTGGGATAGCTGCCCTACAGCACTCCTCTCATCCGCAATGGAAGTGCTGCTAGTGTAAACACTCTGACACCTGAGGAATTAAGTGAGTATACAAAGCAGGGCTTTTCTTTCACCGGTTCCCTATCATTGGTGAAACTTACAGCGCAAAAACTCTGCAAGTGTAGACATACCCAAAAAGTGGTTCTAAAAATCGAGATATTTCCAAGTCTCTATACCAGCACTTATTTCCCTTTCGTCAGTCTGAGTTATTTTCGCAGCTTTCCTGATCTCTCTGGATGAAAGAGAGATCACAGCCTTCACATACCCACTATGGTTCCCTTTCTTTACTTGAAGGACATGTTTCAAATTTGATTGTGTTGAATCAGACGCCCCTACAATCTACTCTCCAATAGAGTAATTAGAAGCCACGGGTGAGAAAAGTCTGGCCCTCTACTGAGAGAGATGTGCTATCTGAAAGCCAGCTCTTGCGTGCTGCTGCTCAGCAGCTCTTCAACAATACTCTACTTCTCTGTTAAAAGAGGAATTGGAGGTTATAAATTACATCTGGGGGAAATATTTATCAATCTAAGCTAAAAGCCTCCTAGGAAAAAGGGGAGGCACAAGAAAGGTAACAGCGAAAGTAAGGCTGATGCCCTCCAGAGACGCATGGGTACTGGAAAGATATACACATTATTAAACAGGAAACTGGGAGGTGGGAGGTGAAGAATTCCAAGGGAAATGGTCTAATGAGGTTTTTAAAATAAAAAGCTGTCTATATACAGCAATTTCATGCATTGGACTGGACAGTAGGCACTGGTGGTTCCTGGTTATTAATTGTGATGCTATGTCAAGATACTGTCACTACTTACAGTCAGAATGCAGGGGTTTCTCATGCAAATTAATGCGCCTGTACAGAAAGTGCCAAATGACCCAAGGTTTTGTTCTTTAGGAGTGACAAAAAGCTCCTTTACTCCTCAGACACAATGAGATTGTGAAGCACAGAGGGTTACACACCAATATACTGTAAAGATATCCCACCTATTCAGATCACTGCCAACTGTCTGATCAGATCGTAAGCTACCAACAGACCTCTCCACCATATGAGAAAGTAGAATCTCTGCAAACACGCCCTGTTCTGAGGGATTTGTATTCTACACATCTGTCTGCTGGGTAACTGATCCAATGTCATGTAGTTACTCCTGAGAAGCAAATGCAATCACACTGGTGAATGCCACTAATGAGACACCTCAGTCTTTTCTTCCATAGCAAAACACTAACCCTGTGGGGGAAGGAGCAGAAAGACTTTCAGAGTTTTCAAAGATTTAAACTAGAGACAATGGTCCTAACCAGAATATAGTCTGGGGCTAAGGATCACCCAGCATGCCTTTTAAGACACCAGATGTAGTCGGGTTACATTGAGCTTCATTACACAAAGTACAGACTTGTTTCCAGACACCCTTCTGCAGATCTCTTATAAAATCAGAGGGAATATCTGGCAATTTCCATCTCCTTAGTGGTGCCCTGGTACATATTTGGGAAAACATTTAAAACCATATCTGTGGTTTTAGTCATATCCATGACAAAAACCTATTCAGAAACCTGGTAGGGTGGGAAAGGTTACTTGAATCTATATAGAAAGCTGGTCAATTAACTTTTAAAATACACAAATGCCAAAAGGAGTTTTAATGGATGGTTCAATAGTTTTACCTTAAGCCCAGTTGTGGTGGGACTGAAGTTCATTTTGGCTATTCAAGAACAAACATTGCCTCACGCTAACCTGTATATGCATAAATAGGGCATAATTCAAAGCGAACCAGTGAGGAAGTAGACAGGGCTATTATCTCGCTAAAAATGTGTCAATGGAGAGCCAGGGAATTACGGTTACTGGAGCAACAGGAACACTGAAATTAAACGTACATAAGGCCTGTGAGTCAGACAGCTACAACGACTGCAATGGGGATATGCTCCTAGATTCCTTAAAAAGATGCCCAATAAATGTTCTACAACTTTAAGCTCCAGCTCTAAATTAAGTACTGGACTGAATAACACATTACAGACAAAATAGTTTCTGTAAGTGTCTGATGCACCTGTGTACTGGCTGTTTGTGCATCTTCATGTAGTATTACGTATTAATCATTAGTGAAATACTATTTGGTTTTGATCTGTAGAGCCAAATTAAAAACGTGTCTCAGGGGAGAAGAACTGAGGCTATGTCTACGCAAGAGAGCTTACAACAGTGCAGTTGTACAGATGCAGCTGTGCCACTGTACGATCTCTCGTGTAGCCACTCTATGCTGACAGGAGAGAGCTCTCCCATTGACATAATTAATCCACCCACAACAAGCAATGGTAGTTATGTCAGCAGGACAAGCTCTCCTGCCAACATATCACTGTGCACACTAGCGCTTATGCCAGTGTAATTTATGTCGCTCGGGGGGGTGGAACAGGCACACCCCTGAGCGACATAAATTTTGCAGATATAAGTGGTAGTGTAGACTTAGCCTGAGTGCGTGTGTGAAGTTGCAAGCAAGTTTTAGAGCCAATGCTGCTTCTGCATGACCAGAAAAGAGTTTGCAAACCCAGGATACAGGAGCTCAGTATTCAAAGGTGCTGACTATTCACTGTATTTGGCATAGTTCTGTAACAGAAGGTATTTGCCTTCTAATTTGCCTGTCAAATATGTTGGAATCCAGATCACCAGGTAGGCTGGAGGATTCCCCCCCATCCTCCCCCACTGATAGAGGTGGGAGGGGGGGAGGGGAGAGAGAGAGCGCGCGCACGCGCGAGCACTCCATCTATTAGTCCTAGATGATCAGGGATACAATGCCATGCCCCGGGTGTCCCTAAACCTCCAATTACCAGAAGCTGGGACTGAACAACAGGAGATGGATCACTTGAAACTGCCCTGTTCTGTTCATTCCCTCTGAAGCATCTGGCCCTGGCCATTGTCAGAGACAGGATCCTGGGCTAGACTGACCATTGGTATGACCCAATATGGCTATTTCTTATGCTAATGTGGAAGTCATTCAGACAACAGAAAATTTTTGCACTCAAGAATGGATGCTTCTCTCTCTCATCCAAATAATGGTGATGGCAGAATAGCCATAACTAGGAGGATGGAGTGAAATACTATGAAACAACTAGGAGGAGGAGGAGGGAGTGGGTATTTGAGACAATACATAGTTTGACATGATGGAACACAGATCTGCTGGGAAGGAAAGGACAGTACAGTGAAAGTGAACTTGAGATATCCAACTGTCTGAACATTTAGAGAACCAGATGCAAAAAACATCTGGATTTCCTGGGTACTGACTGGTAAGGTAGACAGTGGGCTATCCTGAGAGAGCACTTCTACAACGTGAAGTTAGAGTAAGAATTAAACATCCAAAAAAACCAGACAAATGAGGTGCTGTGTACCCACAGCTACCATGTAGATCAATGGAACTGCAGGTGCTCAGCTCCTCTGGAAGTAGGGCCACTCAGATTTGGAAAGTTTTGTATAAGCCCCTAGCCTTTATGGCAACACAGATAATCTTAAAAATGTGAAGAGTTTAAGCCAATGCACTGAGATCTGCACAAGCCCACAGATAGCCTGACACAATAGCTCTAAGCGGTGTGAACTGTCCCATTCATTTAAAGGGCATCAACCCTTAAGTTTGATAACCACTTAAATGTCAACATTCACTTCAATGTAAATCATTTTAACGAACACATTCAAGCAAATGTGTGTCATTTCTGGAGGCAGTGACAAATATTGGGGTAAGAGACGGGGGAACAGCAAGTTGCTGTTAGGTTTGCTGAAACAGATGAGGAAAAAGGGGAATTAAGTTCAAAATCCCCTCTGACCTTCTGAAAGAAACTCATCCCTACTGTAATAATTTTATTAAGATGATGTTAAAATAAAAAGAAAACAGTACAGAGTTTAAGCATAGAAGTTTCTGGTTATCAGGGAATAACGTACAGATTATCAAGGGGTGTGAAGTTCGGTTTAGGATCGGGTAGCGTAAGGAATACATAATCTGCAATATCCCCAATTGGGGGTAAAAAGTTAACGGGTCAAAGTATAGACATTGAGATATGAGGGTATGTTGTTCATATAATGGCTATGTTCAGGTGTGGAGTATAATGAGTGGATACAATGATGAGGATGTACTAAAAGCCTTACTTATCACCCTTAAACCAAACAAAGCCACTTCCCAGAACTTTCTCTACACCTAAAAAGTTCAAGTGTTCCTTACCCAGCTAGCAACACCTCTAGTTTTCCCTTTGGAATGTTAACAATTTCTGTGTCTACACTGCCACTTTCAGCTCTAAAACTTTAGTCGTTCAGGGATGTGAAAAAACACCCCCGAGCAACAAAAGTTTTAGCGCTGAAAAGCACCAGTATAGATAGCGCTCCCGGCAATAAAGCTACCACCCCTCATTTGGGGAGGTTATTTTTTAAATCGCCGGGAGAGCTCTCCCCTGGCGATAGTGTGACTACACTGCCCATGTCACAGCACAGCTGCAGCCGTGCTGTAACCTGGGCAGTGCAGACATACTCATAGTTACTGTTATTGTCAATGTGCTGCAAACTTTTGTAATTTAAAATGTGGGGGCAGAATATTTTGTTAATTTAATTTATAACATGGAATAGTGTACTAACTGTACTAGAGGGGTGAGGAGGAAGAGGAGAGTCCCACAAGACTGAGGTCTCCAGTGCTTAAATTAGATCTAATATGCCACATGGGACATGGAGCTTTGTAAGACAAGGAATAAGAGCCAGACAAGAGACAGTGGGAAGACAGCAATTTTACAAACTAGAAAGTGACTCTCTGCAGTGATAAACACGTCTGAATATATATATATATGTAATTAAGTCCAACACCAATACAGAAAGGCACTTCCTGCCGTGAGCTCTTAGAGCACAGTAGACAGACTGAAGGAGAGTAAAACTGGTCCTCAGCTCCCTATTTTAGTCTAAGACAGCAGTTCTCAAACTGTGGGTCGTGAACCCCTTTGAATGGGGTCACCAGGGCTGGCTTAGACTTGCTGGGGCCCAGGGCTGAAGCCTGAGCCCCACTGCCCAGGGCCGAAGCCAAAGCTCGAGGGCTTCAGCCCTGGCTGGCAGGGCTCACATAGCAGGTCCCCTGCCTGGGGCTAAAGCCCTTGAGCTTCAGCTTTAGTCCCCCAGCCCAGAGTGGTGGTGCTCAGGCTTTGTCCTCCCCTGCACCCACTGGGGCTCAGGCAGGCTCATGATTCAGTCCCCCCTCCGGGAGTCATGAAGTAATTTTTGTTGTCAAAAGGGGGTCGCAGTACAATGAAGCTTGAGAACCCCTGGTCTAAAGGCTTGTCTATACAGGAAGATTGACTGGAATAGCTATTGCAGAATAGATTTCCCCATGGACACTCTGATTCCGGAATAAACTCATCCACATGGGGAGCTATTCCAGAACAGCTATTGTGCTTTAAATTCACATCTTATCTTATTCTGGAATAAATTTCTTGTGTACAAAAGCCCTGGGGGGGAAAAAAACAAAAAAATCAAGAACACCTTTTAATTAACATGTTGTGAAACACTTAGCACCTAGCACAGACATCTTTAAAAAACACACTGGCATTTTTATACAAGGGTTTGCCTAGATTAAGAGGTCTGAGTTAGCTGCTAACCTTTTCTCTAGTTGTACACACAGATTAGTATCTTTTACCTCCATTTAACTAGTCAAGGTTAAACCTAGAGGAAAGCCTAGACTCACCACAATTGGAAAACATGTTTTCAAATATGTTAAATCCTGACTACACTAGGTGCTAACCCATTTTAAGCTCCACTTAATGGATTAACTATTGATTTTAAGAATATCTTTTCTCCTAGTCTAGAAAAGCTTTTCTTGCTTCATCTCTCTCAAACTATGCCCCTCCCACCACTTTGCTTACCCCAGCTCAAACCAATAGCCTCATGCTTCCCGCCTACCTCCTTGGTCAGGGCAGCCCAACATTACTATAAATCTGAAATATTTAATTTTGACTCTAGCTGAAAGGAAAGTTTTATCTTCATTCATCTGTTCTTGGAAGCAGTCAAAAAAAAAATCTATTAATCTATTAAACTCCATCCAAAGGGAATACAAAGTGATTTTACAAAATTAAGAAACAGTTCTGAAAACTACAAGTATGCTTCCTTTCCAATCACTTACAAGTCCTCCAGCTAACACCATGGCTAAAATTCAGTCACCAGAAATACAGATCTATTAAACCACCTAATCTTCCTTTTCAGAATGTGTCACTGTGGCTTTTCATACACGTAGACTGTAAACGCTATGGGCCAGGGACTTTGCCTTCATTCTGCTCTATGAAGTGCTTAGCATTATTAACATAAAAGATTTCATACAGTACGTTTAGAGTGTTCATACAGATCACTCATTTCAATTATTAGGTCTCATTTCTTCAATCAGCTCCAGTCAGACATCTAGTTATGCATTACAAGGACCTTGTCTACAAGGTACTTGTTTACAGGTTACTTCGGTATAGCTTATATCAGCCATGAGTGTGAATAATCCACACACCTGAGCAACATAAATTACACCAACCTAAGCACCGGTGTAGACAGCACTATCTTGCGGGAGGGCCTCTCCTGTTGATATAGCTATCACCTCTCTCCAATTGGCTTAGAGCATCTTCACCAGAAGTGCCTCAGCAGCGCAGCTGTGCTGCTGCAAGTGCTGTAATGTAGATGTAGCAAGGAGCCCTGAACATTCTTGCCAACTCACACCCATATTATATAGTGTCCCTGTTGGAGAGGTTTCTAGGCTTTCCACTAGAGTTTTCCCATAACTCATGAAGGCACTTTTCATTTTCTGTGGGATGATTGTTGAGGTCAGTAACAGATTCTGCCTTCAATTGTTGAGTGGAACCAAAGAGGTTCAAAGCCCCAGGAGGGTGAAATGAACTGTTAGATGTCCACAAGGTTGAATGAACACACAGGAGCCAAAGGCATCATGCTCACAGGCAGACTGTTACTGTTTCGTGCTTCAATTGCATTGACTCATTCTTTCAAACACAGGCCTATTCACCACTTAGGCTACATCAACACTGCAGCTGGAAGGCGCAACTCTGGAAGACGTATGTGCTAGCCCTGCTTGAGCTGACACACTAAAAAGGCAGCGTGGCTGCAACAGTGCGGGCAGCAGCTCGGCTAGCTGCAAGAGTACAATCCTGTCCAAGATCCTAGGTACTTACTCAAACAGCTACCCCAAGCCGTTGCCCATGCCGCCATGGGCTCGTTGCTATTTTTAGAGCACTATCTTAAGCAGAGTTAGCACATATACATCTACCTGAACTGGGAATTACACCTCCCAGCTACTGTGTAGACAGAGTCTTAGGGTGCATTTGCACTAGGAAAAAGAGGTGTGTTCTTACCTCATGTTAGTTAACATGGGCTAACTGACATGAGGTAAAATGCTAGTGAAGATAAGGTAGTTTTGTAGTTTTCACATGTAAGAAGATCTTTATTTCAATCTCGGGGGGCACAGATCAGCACTCACATCACACTCCCTGTCAGTACCTGGTCCAAGCCAGGGAAGTTAACGATCCAACCAGCAGACCAAATTCAGGGATGAATCCTGGTCACGTGTCACCTTAGCATACACAGAGACTATGACCTCCTCAACCTGCTAACAGAAGCGAAGGCAGCAAACTGCCGGGTCTTCACTAGAGTTTTACCTCATGTCAGGTACCACGTTAACTAACACGAGGTAAGAACAAGTCTCTTTCCCATAGAGAGGACAAGGCCAAAGGGGATATATACCTCATTGTCAGTTCATTAACTGCTAGGTTGAATGCCTGCTTTTTGGAAATGCTAAAGCTACTAAGTATAGTTCACAAACCCCAACTACAGCTTTACATCCAATCCCATACAGAGCAGATCCCTTTTCCTTCCAGCTGCCTGAGTACATGGAACAACACAGCCAGCTAATTCACCTCTCCCACCCCACCTTCATCCGCTCCACAGCATGGATCCACCTCTCCCACACCCTGGGAGGTCTGTGCATTGGAGAGTACTGAAATTTACCTGGTGCAATCTGGCGGGCACGTGGTTTACCAAACCCTCTGTGTCGGAGGGTGACTTCCGTGGAGCCTGCTTAACCGGCGACATCAAGCTCTCAGAGGTACTGCAGCTGACGAGGCGGCAGAGCAGAATTTGCAGGACAACATTCAAGAGATACAAACAAAAAACAGGAACAAAAACAAAAGCGAGTGATGGCAGGATGAAGTGGCAGGCTATGCCAAAGTAAAAGTGATCACAATGGGTATTGGAACCAGTTCACACATTCTCCCTGCCTACCCAGTCACTTGTATACTTGTCCCCATACATATCACACCTATTCTCCTCTACCCAATAAAGCCAGATTAAGCCATAAGAACCTGGGAATGTACTTGCTTGTCCTACATATGAGGCATCAGAGAACATCCAGGTGTGAATACAAACTACTTTCTAACTGCGCATAGGCTAAATAACCCCCTCCCCAGCCCAGATAAGTGAGGACTTCACCATTACTACATCTAGTGACAAGAGTGGCAGGAGCCACCAGCTCTTTCACGCTACGTAGATAGCTGCCATATGTCTCCTGGCTAATTCTTTTGTATTTGACTTGTCTGGGGTTCCAGACTAATCCAATCTCTTGTTCTCTGGATGCCAGTTCCTGTAGTAGCTATCAGAGTAGCCACAATTGACAGACTGGCTAGGTCGTAATTCCAGGCCCTTATACTTGTAACAGGACAGATCAAAGACATTTCACTTAGAAACTCTGGGAACAGTTTTGGGGAGGAGGCGGACAGCTCTAAAGTTAGTTCAGTTAGGTTTGCTTTTCCACCTGCTCCTTTCAATCTCCATAGAAGAGACTGGGGAGAGAAGGTAGAAGGAAACCTCCACATATCTGGGATGGACCTGGGATTAAGGAAACCAAAATGAGCAATGGTCCTCTAATATTTCATTAGGTAACCCCTGGTCCCAGGAGCAGCCTATTCCTCTGAACACTGGCCTCATCTTTCTCCTCTTACCCAAGGATACACTACAGAAACATGCCACTTCTTCCTATACACAAAACAAATATATGAACTCCCTTTAACACCACTCTTCTGCCCACTAATTAACCCCCCTCTCCCCCACAATGCCCAACCTCTTACACAAACACCACATGCAGCAAATACAAACACATGAATAATGACAATGACATTGACCAGAATGCAACTCCTCATAGGCCAACCTTTTTGTTATCCAAAGGGTTAATCAAACCTTTAGAGAGCCAGCATCTCAGACACGTGACAGTAAAAAGGGGAATACTGGGAAAGGGGACCAGGAGACCCAGCAGTGAGGAGCTTCTACTCTGGCTGAAACTGACTGAGAGCAGCCCTTTAAGTGGCTAAAATGTGTTACAGTGAATTTCTGGGGTTGACTGAGTATTCCTACAAGTTTGTATTGTACCTAAAGGTCACAATGCAATTTTAAGAAGTTTGTGCACCTAGAGATCATGCAAAAAGAACAGGAGTACTTGTGGCACCTTAGAGACTAACAAATTTATTTGAGCATAAGCTTTTGTGAGCTACAACCCACTTCATTGGATGCATAGAATGGAACCTATAGTAAGAATATATATATATATATACACACACACACACACACATATACATATTACACACATACACGCACACAGAGAACATGAAAAGGTGGAAGTAGCCATACCAACTGTAAGAGGCTAATTAATTAAGATGAGCTATTATCAGCAGGAGAAAAAAAAAACTTTTGTAGTGATAATCAAGATGGCCCATTTAGACAGTTGACAAGAAGGTGTGAGGATACTTAACATGGGGAAACAGATTCAATATGTATAATGACCCAGCCACTCCCAGTCTCTATTCAAACCCAAGTTAATGGTATCTAGTTTGCATATTAATTCAAGCTCAGCAGTTTCTCGCTGGAGTCTGGTTTTGAAGCTTTTCTGTTGCAAAATTGCCACTTTTAAGTCTGTTACTGAGTGACCAGAGAGGTTGAAGTGTTCTCCTACCGGTTTTTGAACGTTATGATTCCTGAGGTCAGATTTGTGTCCATTTATTCTTTTGCGTAGAGATTGTCCAGTTTGGCCAATGTACATGGCAGAGAGGCATTGCTGGCTCCAACAAAATACTGCTAAGCTTGAGTTAATATGCAAACTAGATACCATTAACTTGGGTTTGAATAGAGACTGGGAATGGCTGGGTCATTACACATATTGAATCTATTTCCCCATGTTAAGTATCCTCACACCTTCTTGTCAACTGTCTAAATGGGCCATCTTGATTATCACTACAAAAGTTTTTTTCTCCTGCTGGTAATAGCTCATCTTAATTAATTAGCCTCTTACAGTTGGTATGGCTACTTCTACCTTTTCATGTTCTCTGTATATATATCTTCTTACTATATGTTCCATTCTATACATCCGATGAAGTGGGCTGTAGCCCACAAAAGCTTATTCTCAAATAAGTGTGTCAGTCTCTAAGGTGCCACAAGTGCTCCTGTTCTTTTTGCGGATACAGACTAACACGGCTGCTACTCTGAAACTAGAGATCATGGTGATGGGTACTTTAGAAATCCACCATTATTGTCGCAAAGAGGAATAGGCACCAGTAATATAGAAGTTTTATTCTCAGAGGGAATAACTCTGAATGGTCTAATGTTCTAGTCCACTGGTGAGTCCACGACTAGAAGAGACTGAGGTACACTGTTTGGGATAAGTAGCATCCCCACCCCAATTAGACAGAAGATAATGAAACCCAAGCACCCAATGAAATCCCCTTGCCAACAGTCTGTAACAGGACAATCCAGCACAAGTCACAATGGAGTTATGTTAGCACAGAGCTAGCTGGTTAGTCAGCGAGGGAAGAGGAAATGTGTACACATACACACAGCTATTAACAGCAACCACCAATGTGATTAGTTACCATTGTGTCTAGTGGGACTGGAAGAGGAGACCCAGCCCTGTTACATTCCCAATCTGGCGTCTATATCAGGATCTCTGTAAGGAGAGGAAGATAAGCAGGATCCGATCCCAGCACATCAAGGCACAAAGGAAAAAAAACCAAAGTCAGAAGAAGAACGGAGGTTTTGGCACTGCCATGCAGGGGTTCCCACCACCACCCAAATGCCCCCTCCCCACTTGAGCTCAAGACAGAACCATTATCCCAAACTGTGCGTTACACTGCCACAAATTGGGGTAGTTTCATTTAAAAATTAGTCGATGAGCCTTTGGTAGTGATATTAATAGCAATCACAGCACATCTGGCCCTCCCCTTAACCAACACATGCAGGGCTGGTATGGTCAGTGAAAGCAGTATTAAGTTAAAAGATGACTTTGCTGGAAGGCAACCTATAATAGTTAAATCTATTCGAATTTACAATGCACAAATATTACTGACCCAACCCTGGCACCTGCACTGCCATCCTTCACCTGGAAAACACTAGAGTGGAACAACCTGAAGCAAGGCATTTGAATCTTGATATAAGCACCTTTGATGAGTGTCAGTGCATGCTTCCTTTAGTTATGGGGAAAACACATACAGCAAGGAAGCCAGGCTTTCCACACTGAACTCTGAGCACACACAGCTGATTTCACTTCACTCAGTCTTACCATTAGACTCTAATGAACCCATTTTCTTCAAGGTCTCCAGCTGGGAGGGTGGGGTGGGGAAGAGTTCTTTAAACACTGTCACCGTTCAAATTAATTGCACCTCTGACCCCGATGGTCTCCTTGAGGGCACGCAACTTAGGTCTCAGGCCTGTAGCTGCTGCCTTTGTCAGAGCAGAATCCCATGAGTCTCTCACTACAGACTGGAGTCCTTGGCTGCAGACTCCTACAAGTCACTGTGATCACCTCAGTAGGTCTGACTTCAGTTCAGCACCTGATGTTCTGTTCTCTCAGGGGCAGTGTTAGGGTTATCCAGTGACCAGCCAGCTTTCAGAAAGCAACTTACTATCTATTTAGAACAAAAGTATTCGAGAGAAAACATCTTAAACAACTCACATACATACCTAACTCAGTAGGTGGTCACCCATCTTCCTCACGGGAGGCCAACCCTGGGAGGTCTAATACACTTCAGGTCCTCCTGCAGGGCCTGTTTGTTGGCCACAGTGTCATGCCAGTCAGTTCCCAGATAGGGTCTCTCACCACAGGCCAGAGCTGTTATTTTATATAGTTTCAAGTCCTTTGTCTGCTAAGGCCTACGTGCAGTTGTTTGGGGTGTAAACCCATCAGCATGAACACTGTATCCCCCAAACAAGTTAGCTGTGTGACTTCCTCCCTCTGGAGACTAAGCCACAGAGTTAACTCTAAGGTTAAGATACAGACAACCTTTCCAGGACTGCACTGGGCCTCTGCAGACAGACTAGGCAATTCCAGAAACATGATCCAGTTTGTACTGCTTTTCACCATTCACCCACGGGTCCCTCTGAAGTGGCCTCCCTCCCAGTAGAGCTGGATCGCTATCTAGGCCTGATCCCCAGATTCTGAGCCCACTGCATCCCTGTTAGGCTAATGAATATGCAAACAGCCTCCATTTTCCAGCTGCGGTCCCCAGACCTGCTCTCCTAATTTGGGTTGCAACCTCAGCATAGTTCATAGCCTCTTTTCAACACCCTGGAACTTTTTCCTATACACTTCAAGTGTCCGTTTAAACTTCAGCAGTAAGACATGCTTATATTGCTCATAGTTTCTATAGTCCTCTCTGGCCACATGGATGAAAGCTTTAAGGTCTTCCCTGTCAGTAGTGAAGCCAGACACTACCATATCCTCACACCCACCCTGTTCAATTCACAACTCATTTCAAAAGCATTTAAAAATACACCTATTCCTAAAGCAAGGGAACAATTTGGAGTCTATGCCTTCAGAGGAACCAAATATACAGGATCTGTCTCCACCTCCTGTGTCAGGGGGTGCTCAGCACTTTCTCTCCAATTCAAGCTCCAGCTGGCTCTCCTTTTCTCTTTCCTACTACTGCTTATCCCTCTCTCCTTGCTCACACTGGTGCTGTTTGTCTTTGTGCTGGTGCTGCTGTTCCTGGTCCCCGGTCCACAAGTCTCTGGGTTTCCAAGCGCAGCCTGCCTCTAGCAAGCTGCAGTTTTTTCGCTTCAAGTTGCAAGCTGTTCCACATCGACCGCTGAAGTACTGAATTCAGTCTGGATGAAGCACAGTTGCTGCCTGTGATCCTCCTCTTCTCCACTTCCTGCTAGGAAGCAGACTCCAAGGTCTCCCTCGACCTCTGCCATCTCTCCCTGAGACCTGGGTGCACTTGCGGCCTTGAAATATCATTTCTGGGCCTCAGACTATGGCAGGTCAATCAGCTGTGCCTTTATCAGCTCTTGAGTTTAACTGCCTCTGCATAATTCCACCAGCTGATTTTTCTAGTTGCTCATAACTCATCTTTCTTGGTTTTATCTCTTTCGCTGAATGATTGACTTTTCTCGGTGCTTCTTTCTACAATACTTGTTTTCACTGCTGTTGGTACTGTTGGAAATTTACCACTGTCATAGATCCCACACCTACCACCACCACATAGGGCACAGTGCCAGAGGTAACTGCACCTCTGACCCCATCATGGTCTCCTTGAGGTTCTCCTGCTTAGGTTTCAGCTTTGAGCCTTCTGCGCTCACCTTCCTTGGGGTGGAATCCTGTGATTCCATCACTCTAGACTGGGGTCTTCGGCTGCAGACCCCTGAAAGTCACTATGATCGCCTCAGCAGGTCTGACTTCAGCACCTGCAGTTCTCTCCTCTCAGGAACAGCAACAGGGTTATTGAGTGACCCAGTCAGCTTTCATAAAGCAAAGTACTATTTATTCAAAGCAAACGCATTTCAGAGAAAACATAATAAAAAGCTTATACACAAGCCTAGCTTACCAGGCGGTCGCCCACCTTCCACATGGAGAACCTAGTTGGTCTAATACACTTCAGGTCCTCCCACAGGATCCGTTTCTGTGTTGGTCACAGACCCAGGTCAGGATCTGTTATTTTATAGTTTCCAGGCCATGACTTACAAAGGCCTTTGAACCAGTTCAAACCAGCCTGTGCGTTTTTCCCCAGGGGGTAAAATTTAGACTTGCAACCTGCATTGTTTCAGTATTGGGAATTTTCATTAATTGCTCTCCTGGTGTCCTTAGTTCCTGCAGGAATCATTCTCTATCTTACCCATGTATTGCTAGCAATACAACCACTAACAAAAAGAGCAGGTCAAAACTCAATTTCCATTACTCTGAAAAATTGGACATTTTGAAGTTTGTTTTCTTTCCAAATCGAATTAAAACAGTTTCAAAAAGTTTCCTGAGAAACAGAACTTCTAAAAAATGTTTTGGATACTGTGTTTCATTTAATGAGTTCCTCATTTTTATATTCTTACGTTTCATGTTAGTAGTACCATACAATGCGCACTACTGACATGTCATAATATAACAAATTTAAAATAGAATATTTCAACTATTTTATTTTTAAAAATCACTGAGGGCAGATGTTATTTAGTACGGATTGAAACATCAAAGTGTCTCCTGTTTGCACTGTAATGAAACCACTTGAGGGTCGATTTGTCTTTTAAAGCAGCAGTTCTCAAACTTCATTGTACCGCAACCCCCTTCTCACAACAAAAATTACTACATGACCCCAGAAGGGGGGACCAATGCCCGAGCATGCCCGAGCCCCACCCCTTGGGTGGGGGAGCCAAAGCCCAAGCCTCGGGCAGGGTGGACCAAAGCCGAAGTCCAAGGGTTTCAGTCCCAGGTAGGGGGCCTGTAACCTGAGCCCCGATGCCCAGGACTGAAGCCCTCAGGTTTCAGCCCTGGGTGGTGGAGCTTGGGCCCCAGCAAGTCTAAGCCAGCCCTGGCGACCCCATTAAAATGGGATCCACTTTGGGATCCCAACCCACAGTTTGAGAGCCACTGCTTTAAAGAGTATTACAAAGAAAGATACCAATAATAATGCATAAACCTAGAGAGCACTGGTAGGAATGACAGTTCCCCAGCTATCAGACTACTGCTCCTCTTGGTACTACATCCCTTTGGGGAGGTTACGGTGGCCAGCTGAAGACAGGACTTGGCTGAACTGACTCCTGCCTCATCTCAACCACTTGTGGTCCTTTCACTCTTCCCTCACTTCTCCCCAACACTGGTAAAAAGAGTGTGATCTCTTACCCAGAGTAATGCTTTTTAGAGTTCTTCTTTCTGACGACACATACGATAACAGCGATGAGCACCAAGACAACTAGAGTCACACCAATGGCTATTGCTACCACCACGCCAGTGGAGAACGCAGGCAGATTGTCTGGGGGGAAAAAAGATTCAACACTTTGCTTCATTCTCTAGTTAGCAAAAATGTGAGCCACAAAAAGCCTCCTTCCTCCCTTAGATCCTTTCAGAGCAGGAGGAAGTCACAGAGTCAAGGGTGAACACATGCAGCACAAACGGAAAAGCTAGCCGAGGACAAGCAGAGTTCTGTCTGTTCTGAGCATGCATTCCGAGCACTTTACATAAGAACAAAAGTTTCCATAAACCAAGGATAGAGCCTCCATTTTAACCATTCAAAAGTCAAGGAATGCAGAAGTTAAACGTACAACAAGAACCTTGACTCATGTTACACATTACTTTGTTCTCCGGTACATCTGTGCAAATCCCATTAAGGTCAGTTGCAAAGAGCAGGCACATTTGAGGGAAGAAATGGGCATAAGTAACATATATTGAGATCTACTGATAAATAATATGTAGTTGTTGTAACACAGTTAAGTAGCATGCATACAGCACAACTATAATCCAAGAGTATATATGTGAGCAAAGAAAGGCTACTTCTAGAGTCTTTACTAGTGCTTCCTCAACCTTAATACATCACTGTACATATCTGTAATGTTTCCTTTTCAAGTTATCGAAGAGTGACAATATTAGTTTGCTCAAATAGTCTCCAACACATACCTTTTGAGTGAGGCCAAGTGAGAACAGCCAGAACAGTTAAAAAAACAAAATGAGCACAAAGACTGCTTATAATGGAAGTCTGAGCCCAGGTCTACACTATGAGGTTAGGTCGAATTTAGCAGTGTTAGGTCAATTTTATAAGCAATGCAGCAACACAGCCAACCCTATTCCGTCGACCTAAAGGGCTCTTAAAATGGACTTCTGTACTCCTCCCTGACAAGGGGAGTAGCGCTAAACTCGACCTTCTTGGGTTGAATTTGGGGGTAGTGCAGATGCAGTGTTACACAATTCAACAGGATTGGCCTCCAGGAGCTATCCCAGAGTGCTCCAATGTGACCGCTCTGGACAGCGCTTTCAACTCCGATGCACTAGCCAGGTACACAGGAAAAGCCCCAGGAACTTTTGAATTTCATTTCCTGTTTGGTCAGCGTGGCAAGCTCAGCAGCACAGGTGACCATGCAGTGCAAGAATTGCAAACAAGCTCCAGCATGGACTGAACAGGAGACACTGGATCTGATTGCTGTATGAGGAGAAGAATCTGTGCAGGCCGAACTCCAATCAAAAAGAAGAAATGCTAACATATATGCCAAAAATATCACACAGGGCATGGAGGAGGGAGGCTATACCAGGGACACACAGCAGTGCTGCGTGAAAGTTAAGGCGCTCAGGCAAGCCTACTACAAGACAAAGGAGGCAAACAGTCACTCTGGATCAGAGCCCCATACATGCCGCTTCTATGATTAGTTGCATGCCATTATGGGGGGGACCCTACCACTACCCCACCACTGTCCGTGGACACCTGCAAGGGGGGTCGTCTCACACAACACAGAGGAGGATTTTGTGGATGAGGAAGAAGAGGAGAATGCGCAGCAGGCAAGCCGAGAATCTGTTCTCCCCAGCAGCCAGGACCTTTTCATCACCCTGAAGGCAATATCCTCCCAAGGCGGGTTCCCAGACCCTGAAGGCGGAGAAGGTACCTCTGGTGAGAGCACATTTGTAACTACACTACAGGGGTTAAAAGCAATTGTGTTTAATGTTTAATTTGCCCTGAAGAATTGGGATGCATTCGTGGCCAGTACAGCTACTGGAAAAGTCTGTTAACATGTCTGGGGATGGAGCAGGAATCCTCCAGGGATATCTCCATGAAGCTCTCCTGGAGGTACTCTGAAAGCCTTTGCAGAAGGTTTCTGGGGAGGGCTGCCTTATTTCGTCCTCCACGGTAGGACACTTTAGCACGCCAAGCCAGTAGTAAGTAATCTGTAATCATTGCAGCACAAAGCATTGCAGCAAATGGTCCTCGGTTTTGCTCGCATTCATGCAACATTTGGTCTTTATCTTTCTGTGTCAGCCTCAGGAGAGTGATATCATTCATGCTCACCTGATTGAAAGGGGGAATTCTTGTAAGGGAACAGTAAAAGGACCCCGTTCGTGCTGGGCTGTTTACGCTTGGCTAAAAGGGATCATCCCACAAAATAGCCACGTGCTGGGGGGAGGGGTGTACTGCACATCCAACCCAAAACCGCAGCCCCTCCTTTTAAATGGCAAACCCAACCAGCATTGCTTGCTAAGAGAAAGAAGAACGCTGCAGTTTGAAACCATTCCCACATGTTATAAAGGCTTTAGAAGCCAACCCCGCGTATCCTTTGGCTTACCATAGCTGCCGGGAAACCGAATTCTGTTGCCCAGCCGTGTGTGATGTGTTACCATACCGGCAGGTGCTCAATATAAAAGGCAAAATGCGACCTTGTATCTAAAGCACATGTGCTGTCTGCTGTGAATTGCTCGATTCACTGTGAAAGTCTCCCTTTTGTTCACAGAAATGTATCTTCTTAAATTTTACTCTCCCTTTTTATTCCCTCTGCAGGTGCAAATGTTTCTATGCTCCCCATATCAACTCCATCCCTGAAGTTATCGCAGACTAGAAGGCGAAAAAAAAAAAAAGCACTCGCGATGAGGTGTTTTCCGAACTCATGCAGTCTTCCCGCACTGATATGGCACAGCTGAATGCATGGAGGCATTCGGTGGCAGAGGCCAGGAAACCATTCAGTGAGTGTGATGAGAACATGCAGGAGATGCTGAGGCTAATGGGGGAGGAAACAGACATGCTCAGGCGTCTGGTGGAGCTGCAGGAAAGGCAGCAAGAACACAGCCCACCGCTGCATCCATTGTATAACCGCCTGCCCTCCTCGCCAAGTTCCATATCCTCCTCACCCAGATGACCAAGAATGCGGGGGGGCGCTCTGGGCACCCAGCCACTTCACTCCAGAGGATGGCCCAAGCAACAGAAGGCTGTCATTCAAACAGCTTTGATTTGTAGTGTGGCTACAATAAGCAATGTGGCCTTGTCCTTCTTTCCTTCCCCACCTCATCTGGGCTACCTTGTCAGTGATCTCACTTTTTTTTTTTAAATCAATAAAGAATGCATGACTTCAAAACGATAGGGACTATTTCCTTTGCCAGCTGGCGTCGAAGGGGGGAAGGGGGACTGGCTTACAGGGAAGTAAATTCAACAAAGGGGGCGGTTTTGCATCAAGGAGAAAACCCACACAACTGTCACACCGTACCCTGGCCAGTCACGAAACGGTTTTTCAAAGCCTCTCTGATGCGCAGCGCGCCTAGCTGTGCTCTTCTAATTGCCCTGGTCTCTGGCTGTTCAAAATTGGCCGTCAGGCAATTTGCCTCAACCTCCCACCCCGCCATAAACGTCTCCCCCTTACTCTCACAGATATTATGGAGCACACAGCAAGCAGCAATAACAATGGGAATGTTGGTTGCAATGAGGTCTAACTCAGTCAGCAAACAGCGCCAGTGAGCTTTTAAACGTCCAAAGGCACATTCTACCACCATTCTGCACTTGTTCAGGCTGTAGTTGAACTGCTCCTTACTACTGTCCAGGCTGCCTGTGTATGGCTTCATGAGCCATGGGAGCAAGGGGTAGGCTGGGTCCCCAAGGATAACTATTGGCATTTCAACATCCCCAATGGTAATTTTCTGGTCTAGGAAGTAAGTCCCTTCTTGCAGCTGTTCAAACAACCCGGAGTTCCTAAAGATGCGAGTGTCATGCACCTTTCCCAGCCATCCCATGTTGATGTTGGTGAAATGTCCCTTGTGATCCACCAGTGCTTGCAGCACCATTTAGAAGTACCCGTTGTGGTTTATATACTCATTGGCAAGGTGGTCCGGTGCCAAGATAGGGATATGCGTTCTGTCTATCGCCCCACCACAGTCAGGGAACCCCATTGCAGCAAAGCCATCCACTATGACCTCCACATTTCTCAGAGTCACTACCCATTAGCAGAAGGTCACAGATTGCCTTGGCTACTTGAATCACAGCAGCCCCCACAGTAGATTTGCCCACTCCAAATTGATTCCCGACTGACCAGTAGCAGTCAGGCATTGCAAGCTTCCACAGGGCTATCGCCACTCACTTCTTAACTGTCAGGGCAGGTCTCATCTTGGTATTCCTGCGCTTCAGGGCGGAGGAAGCAACTCAAAGTTCCATGAAAGTGGCCTTATGAATGCAAAAGTTTTGCGGCCACTGAGAATCATCCCATACCTCCAACACTATGCGGTCTCACCAGTCTGTGCTTGTTTGCAGGGCCCAGAGCCCAGAATCGGTGTTCCACTGTATCAACCTGCCCCACTGCCACCATGATGTCCCAATTGCCAGATTCCGTGCTTTCAGGAACGTCTGTGTCCATGTCCTCCTCACAATCGTCCTCATGCTGGCGTCTCCTCGCCAGGTTCTGCACATACTGCAGGATAATGTGCGAGGTGTTTACAATGCTCACAACAGCAGTGCTGAGCCGAGCGGGCTCCATGCTTGCCGTGTTATGGCGTCTGCACGGGTAACCCAGGAAAACAGATGCAAAACGATTGTTTGCCGTTGCTTTCAAGGAGGGAGGGGAGACTGACGACATGTACCAAAACCCACCAGTGACAATGTTTTTGCCCCATCAGACATTGGGAGCTTAACCCAGAATTCCAATGGGCAGCGGGGACTGTGGGATAACTACCCACAGTGCACCACTCCGTGAGTCGATGTTAGCCACGGTATTGAGGATGCACTCCACTGACCTACTGCGCTTAGTGGGGACATACACAATCGACTGTATAAAATAGCTTTCTAAAGATTGACTTCTATAAAATCGACCTAATTTCATAGTGTAGACATACCCTGAGCGCACTAACTATACCATTGCTGTTTGGAAAAGCTATCATACATAATTGCAAGGTTTTCCATACCCTTCACTTGTTTCAAGGTCTCCAATTAAAGCTATAAGAGTTTGAATGAGACAGTCCAGGGTTGCATTTACTTTAGATAACAGCACCACTGCAACCAGCCCCGGGTACAGTTGAACTACTCAGGTTTCCAGGGTGCAGAGCATTTGCATTAGGCATTTGTTTCAGTCTGCTCATGATGTACTATGTCCACATAAGGCATTCCCACAGCAAGCACTGTAGGTTATATAGATTGCTGTACCCTAGACTACTGCAAATGCCCAGTACAGCTCCCTGTGCAAATGCACGAAGTTTATGGAATATTTGCGCATTTTGTCCTTTCCACATTTTGTTTTGCCCCCTACTTCCTGCGTGAGCTGCCGACTCATTGTCAGGGCTCTGTCACCACTCTAGCGGATGTCATGATGAGGCACCTTTTCCTTCTGCACCCAGTGCCAGAGGCACTGGTAGTTATTACAGTGGGCACCCTGCTTTTTTGGGCGGCTGGGGTCTGTGCAGAAACCAGTGATAAACAGCTTTTTATTCTCCCCATCTTTTAGTTTTAATTTTGTTTAGTTTTTGTTTTGCAGCTGAACTACTTCCCCTCCGTTTCCCTTTAGGAACTAGAAATGAACAGGAGCCATCTGCCCCTGGTCTGCAGGCAGGATATCCCCTCTAGGCCGTTCTATGTGATCCATTCCCCACTTAAGGAAGAGGAGCCCCAGCGGATGCATCACTTCTCACAGGCAGAAGGGGAGAGATGCTTGAGCACCATGCAGAGATAAGTGGAATTACTGTGGTGTATATGGGAGCCAATAGTCACTTTAAGAAAAGGAGTACTTGGGGCACCTTAGAGACTAACAAATTTATTTGAGCATAAGATGAAGTGAGCTGTAGCTCACGAAAGCGTATGCTCAAATAAATTTGTTAGTCTCTAAGGTGCCACAAGTACTCCTTTTCTTTTTGCGGATACAGACTAACACGGCTGCTACTCTGAAAATAGTCACTTTGTTTTTGTTTTCACATCTGAGAGTGGGAGATGCTGCTGAAATAGCACCCAGACAGCCCTAGCATCCCGCAGTAAAGCACAGAGATGCAGGAAGATGTGCCTCTGTATGTCTGCTAACCCACCACTGATTGTCTTGTGTAATTCAGGAAAATCCCAAAGAACCATGTTTTAAAATATTTAAAAAGTTATTTCTCATTATACTTGTGTGCTTTGTGAGAGTGGTATCAAAACACATTTTTTTAAATTAATCAGTATGGATATCAAGCTTGTCATGATGCTCTGGATTTTTATTCCTTAGGGTAAAGGCTGGAGCACTACTTCAAGATCTATAGGTTTTATTAGCCAGAACAGAATTTTTAAAAATTTGTTACAGAAAGCAAGATGCTAGTTTTTACAAAATCTAAAAGAATTACTTTAACAGGAATGTTAAAATCTATCAAATGCATCTGAGACTTATGACAGTCTTCTACAGGTAAGCTACCTTAGTTCTACTATATTTGGGGCATGTGGTTTGAGTACCAACACAGGACTATGAATCCTTATCAACTTGTCAATTAAACAACTGGTTGAACTGCAATATTGGTGCAATTGCCTATAACTCAAGCCTAAATTTAAAACACACTTTGCTTTACGAAGTTGTCAACTTAATTCAAATGTTACCCTTCCTAATGATACTCCTAGCTAAGGCCTGGTCTACACTACACGGTTTGGTCGAATTGAGCTGCGTTAGGTCAATTTAAAAATGACTGCGTCCACACAACCAACCCCGTTCCGTCGACCTAAAGGGCTCTTAAAATTGACTTCTGTACTCCTCCCCGACGAGGGGAGCAGCGCTAAAATCGACCTTGCTGCGTCGAATATGGGATAGTGCAGACGCAAATCGACAATCGCAAATGGCCTCCAGGAGCTATCCCAGAGTGCTCCATTGTGACCGCTCTGGACAGTACTTTGAACTCCGATGCACTAGCCACGTACACAGGACAAGCCCTGGGAACTTTTGAATTTCATTTCCTGTTTGGTCAGCACGGCGAACTCAGCAGCACAGGTGACCATGCAGTCCCCCCAGAATCGTACAGCGTAGAATGTTTCTACGCTCACCTATCATCTCCGTCCCTGATGTTATCGCAGATTAGAAGGCAAAAAAAAAAACCACACTCGCGATCATGTTTTCCAAGCTCATGCAGTCCTCTCACACTGATAGGGCACAGCCTAATGCATGGAGGCATTCAGTGGCAGAGGCCAGAAAAAAATTAAGTGAGTGCGAAGAGCGGAGGCAGGACGCGATGCTGAGGCTAATCGGGGAGCAAACAGACATGATGAAGCGTCTGTTGGAGCTCCAGGAAAGCCAACAAGAGCACAGACCCCCACTGCACCCACTGTATAAGCACCTACCCTCCTCCCTATGTTCCATAGCCTCCTCACCCAGACGCCCAAGAACGTGGGGGGGGAAGGCTCCGGGCACCCAGCCACTCCCCTCCAGAGGATGGCCGAAGCAACAGAAGGCTGTCATTCAAACAGTTTGATTTTTAGTGTGGATACAATAAGCAACATGGCCTTGTCCTTCCATCCTCCCCCACCCCACCCAGGCTATCTTGTCCATTATCTTTTTTTTTAAATTAAGAAAGCATGGTTTCAAAACAATAGTTACTTTATTTCTGAAGGGGGAGGGTGGTTGGCTTACAGGGAATTAAAATCAACAAAGGGGGCAGGTTTGCATTAAGGAGAAATACACACAACTGTCACACTGAAGCCTGGCCAGTCATGAAACTGGTTTTCATAGCCTCTCTGATATGCAGCGCGCCTTGCTGTGCTCTTCTAATCGCCCTGGTGTCTGGCTGCTCAAAATCGGCCAGGCGATTTGCCTCAACCTCCAACCCCGCCAAAAACATCTCCCCCTTACTCTCTCAGATATTATGGAGCACACAGCAAACAGCAATAACAATGGGAACGTTGGTTGCGCTGAGGTTTGACCTAGTCAGCAAACAGCGCCAGCAAACTTTTAAATGTCCAAAGGCACATTCTACCACCATTCTGCACTTGCTCAGCCTATAGCTGAACTGCTCCTTACTACTGTCCAGTCTTCATGAGCCATGGGTAGATTGGGGTAGGTACGACCGTGCAGTGCTGCCAGCTGGGAGAGCAGCCTGAGGCAGAAGCCTCCAGCTCGCATGATATTCCAGGTAGGACTGAATCTCCATGAGACGAAACTTAAATAAGAGAATGACCTGAAGTCTCTGGCTCCCATTTGGTGCTCTAAGAGGAGGATAGCCATGTCTGTCCAGGCGCCCCTGATCAATCTCACCGAGGTCTGCCAGGAGCACCCAGGAGACGTACGACGGCTATCCGTCCTACTGCACCATCTGCTGCAAAGGTAAGGAGCTGCTGCTGTGTAGCAATGCAGTACCACGTCTGCCAGCAGCACCCAGGAGACGTATGGCGACTGTGAGCTAAGCGGGCTCCATGCATGCCGTGGTATAGCATCTGCATGGGTAACCCAGGAAAAAAGACGCGAAATGATAGTCTGCCGTTGCTTTCACGGAGGGAAGGAGGGGCCTGACGCCACATACCCAAAACCACCCCCGACAATGTTTTTGCCCCATCAGGCATTGGGAGCTTAACCCAGAATTCCAATGGGCAGCGGAGACTGCGGGAACTGTGGGATAGCTACCCAAAGTGCACCGCTCTGTAAGTCGATGCTAGCCACAATAGTGAGGACGCACTCTGCCAACTTAATGCGCTTAGTGTGGACATACACAATCGACTGTATAAAATCGGTTTCTAAAAATTGACTTCTATAAAATCGACCTAATTTCGTAGTGTAGACATACCTTAAGATGCAATTTACTCTTAAATATGCCAGTAACAATTGAAAACTATTCCTAATTCATCTCAAATTTACCAGTATTGTAGACTTTTAAGCCACAATAGCCAAGTTTTCAAACAATGGTAAAATTATTTTACTGACAAGCCAAAGAGTTTCTCCCTCCTAACGGAGAACTTGAGAGCTTGAAACCACAAGATGCATCACTTCCAGATTGATACCATTCAGGGACTTTCTGTCCCAAGAGCAAACCTTGTTGTGACCAGTTTCCTGTTAGAGTAAGGCTAAATATATGCAGCAAGTTCTTTAAACATTAGCTCTCAGTTACTTATTTAGTATTATTTCTAAAGAACTATGGTTAAGCTTCTAACTAAAACAAAATGTATAATGCATACCTGTAAGTCACTTACAGAACTGACTCAGCTACATGCTGTATGCAGTGTTGCAGCTTTGTTGGTTTCAAGATGTTAGAGAGACAAGGTAGGTGAGGTAATATATTTTACTGGACCAACTTCTTTGGGGAGAGGGGGAGAGAGAGAGAGAGAGAGAGGGGTCCTGAAAAAGAGCTCTGAATAGCTCAAAAACTTGTCTCTCACCAACAGAAGTTGATCCAAAAGCTTTTGAGCTACACAGAGCTGTTCTTCAGGACCTCTCTCTCACCAAAAGAAGTTGATCCAATAAAAGATATTACTTCATCCACTTTGTCTCTCAGATACATGCTTTGGGAAGTACTTAACTTTGTTATATTAAGTTATCACATGGCAAAATATGCATAAAAATCTATTTATCAGTTGAAATGGATACAAAGGTATCAACATTTGCAAACATCTCAACATTTGCAAGAACTTATTTCTTAAGATAGAACATTCAGGTAGTTAATTTCAACGAAGGTGTTCTGACAGCTATAGCTGGTTCTTTTCCCAGATTTCATTGTCTCCCAAGGACTTTAAAGAAACAGATAATATGGTATGTGTCTTAGGACAAGATAAGGTCTTGGGGGATAGGGAGACCCTTCAATAGGCAGCTAGTGGACTGTCTCTTTTTGTCGAGATACCTCAGCCTCAAGGATCAAATAACTGAACATAAAAAAGGCCTCTTAGCCATTACCAATGGGCTGTCTAACCTGTTCTTGGCAAAGCCCATGTGAGCCAATCAGAAAGTTACCTCCTGCTTCTGACAAAGACTTGCAGTGTTCCATTTGGAATACAAGTGTCTTATGTCACCTTCTCACCATCCAGTGAGAAAAGTTGTCCCTTGAATTCCTGCAATAGTTTATTGCTGCTTTGTCCATGGAAAATTCCATGATCTTTGAAGTGGAAAAAAATGGCTTGCACAGTTTACAAACATCTTTTTGGAGTGATATCTGTTGCAGACAAGGGAACTGCACACCTTTGTCTCAGCTCCTGATTATTCTTAATTTCAGGTGTAAACTTAAAATTGCTTTTGTACACTAAGCTGTTTGTGTAACTGTTTACCAGCTGATGACTACTCTGTGACCACATAGGCATTCGCTGTTCAGTGCTTCTTCGAAGATTTTGCATTATAGTCAATGTATCACAAACAAATTGTAATACCTCTGTTAGTGATCAGTTACATATATGTTCTTAGTGAAGACCTGCCTCTTTTTGTTTAAGGTTGCCATGGTAACAAAGCTCTTTCAGACTTGAAGGAATCCAATTTAGGTAGCTTAAGAGCTTTTATTATATCTTTTAAAAAAAAAACTATAAACTATCAAACTGATCTATTTTATATAGACTTTGAATTACTGAGTACCTCAGAAGAGAGAAAGGCCTTGCCTGCATAAAAAGTTGCACTGATTTAAATAAATGTGTTTCTGTAAAAGTGATTTAGTTAAACTGGTATAAACCCCAGTTAATTTACTAAACTAAGCTAAATTGATATAAGCCTCTCAAATCAAGAGGGGTTTGCACTAATGTAGCTACCCCCAAAAACTGACCATTAAACCTGTGAATCTTGTGTACAGACATGATCTATAATCATGGATATGCATATCAATGCTATCATTAATTAATTCCATATTGATCTGTCCTCACTTGTTGATCTGGGGATACGGACATCACGAGGGCTGGTGATATCTGTATTGTAGGGATGGGCAAGAAAACACCCAGGCACTGCCTAGGCTGCTATCCAGCTTGCCTAGTATTAGGTGAGGTGTTCACTGGCCAGGTAGAACCAAGAGCATCACTAGTAGTAGTAGCTGAATGCCCGTGGACTTCCAGAGGTGTAATTCATAAAGTTGTGCATAAAATGCCAAAAATGTCTGAATTCCAGTAATGACTGAACCTGGTGATATTCTGAACAAAGGGTATGTCTACACTACGAAATTAGGTCAAATTTATAGAAGTCGGTTTTTTAGAAATCGTTTTTATATATTCAAGTGTGTGTGTCCCCACAGAAAATGCTCTAAGTGCATTAACTCTGCGGAGCGCTTCCACAGTACCGAGGCAAGCGTCGACTTCTGGAGCATTGCACTGTGGGTAGCTATCCCACAATTACCGCAGTCTCCGCTGCCCATTGGAATTCTGGGTTGAGATCCCAATGCCTGATGGGGCTAAAACATTGTCACGGGTGGTTCTGGGTACATATCGTCAGGCCCCTGTTCCCTCCCTCCCTCCGTGAAAGCAGCAGCAGACAATCGTTTCGTGCCTTTTTTCTTGAGTTACCTGTGCAGACGCCATACACGGCAGGCATGGAGCCCGCTCAGGTAACCGTCACCGTATGTCTCCTGGGTGCTGGCAGACGTGGTACTGCATTGCTACACAGCAGCAGCAACCCCTTGCCTTGTGGCAGCAGATGGCACAGTAGGACTGGTAGCCGTCATCGTCATGTCCGAGGTGCTCCTGGCCACGTCGGCCAGGAGCATCTGGGCAGACCTGAGTGCAGGGAATACATTAGAAGTGACTTGACCAGGTCATTCTCTTTAATCCTGCAGTCAGTCCTATTGAATCATCTTATGGTGAGCAGGCAGGCGATACGGATTGTTAGCAGTCCTATTGTACCATCTTCTGCCGGGCAGGCAAGAGAGGAGGACGGCTAGCAGTCCTACTGCACCATCTTCTGCTGAGCAGCCATGAGATGTGGATGGCTTGCAGTCCTTCTGCACCATCTGCTGCCAGCCAAAGATGTAAAAGATAGATGGAGTGGATCAAAACAAGAAATAGACCAGATTTGTTTTGTACTCATTTGCTTCCCCCCCACCCCGTCTAGGGGACTCATTCTTCTAGGTCACACTGCAGTCACTCACAGAGAAGGTGCAGCGAGGCAAATCTAGCCATGTATCAATCAGAGGCCAGACCAACCTGTTTGTTCCAATAAGAACAATTACTTAGGTGCACCATTTCTTATTGGAACCCTCCGTGAAGTCCTGCCTGAAATACTCCTTGATATAAAGCCACCCCCTTTGTTGATTTTAATTCCCTGTAAGCCATGTCATCAGTCGCCCCTCCCTCCATCAGAGCAACGGCAGACAATCATTCCGCGCCTTTTTTCTGTGCGGACGCCATACCAAGGCAAGCATGGAGGCCGCTCAGCTCACTTTGGCAATTAGGAGCACATTAAACACTACACGCATTATCCAGCAGTATATGCGGCACCAGAACCTGGCAGAGCGATACCGGGCGAGGAGACGACATCAGCACGGTCACGTGAGTGATCAGGACATGGACACAGATTTCTCTGAAAGCATGGGCCCTGCCAATGCATGCATCATGGTGCTAATGGGGCAGGTTCATGCTGTGGAACGCCGATTCTGGGCTCGGGAAACAAGCACAGACTGGTGGGACCGCATAGTGTTGCAGGTCTGGGACGATTCCCAGTGGCTGTGAAACTTTCACATGCGTAAGGGCACTTTCATGGAACTTTGTGACTTGCTTTCCCCTGCCCTGAAGTGCATGAATACCAAGATGAGTGCAGCCCTCACAGTTGAGAAGCAAGTGGTGATAGCCCTGTGGAAGCTTCCAATGCCAGACAGCTACCGGTCAGTTGGGAATCAATTTGGAGTGGGCAAATCTACTGTGGGGGCTGCTGTGATGCAAGTAGCCCACGCAATCAATGATCTCCTGATATCAAGGGTAGCGACCTTGGGAAATGTGCAGGTCATAGTGGATGGCTTTGCTGCAATGGGATTCCCTAACTGTGGTGGGGCCATAGACAGAACCCATATCCCTATCTTGGCACCGGAGCACCAAGCCGGCGAGTACATAAACCGCAAGGGGTACTTCTCAATAGTGCTGCAAGCTCTGGTGGATCACAAGGGACATTTCACCAACATCAACGTGGGATGGCCAGGAAAGGTATATGACACTCGCATCTTCAGGAACTCTGGTCTGTTTCAAAAGCTTCAAGAAGGGACTTTATTCCCAGACCAGAAAATAACCGTTGGGGATGTTGAAATGCCTATAGTTATCCTTGGGGACCCAGCCTACCCCTTAATGCCATGGCTCATGAAGCCATACACAGGCAGCCTGGACAGTAGTCAGGAGCTGTTCAACTGAGCAAGTGCAGAATGGTGGTAGAATGCGCATTTGGACGTTTAAAGACGCGCTTAGACCTCAGCGAAACCAATATTCCCACTGTTATTACTGCTTGCTGTGCACTCCGCGATATCTGTGAGAGTAAGGGGGAGACGTTTATGGTGGGGTGGGAGGTTGAGGGAAATTGCCTGGCTGCTGGTTACGCGCAGCCAGACACCAGGGCAGTTAGAAGAGCACAGGAGGGCGCGGTACGCATCAGAGAAGCTTTGAAAACCAGTTTCATGACTGGCCAGGCTACGGTGTGAAAGTTCTGTTTGTTTCTCCTTGATGAAACCCCCCACCTCTTGGTTCACTCTACTTCCCTGTAAGCTAACCACCCTCCCCTCCTCCCTTCGATCACCGCTTGCAAAGGCAATAAAGTCATTGTTGCTTCACATTCATGCATTCTTTATTCATTCATCACACAAATAGGGGGATGACTACCAAGGTAGCCCAGGAGGGGTGGTGTAGGAGGGAAGGAAAATGACACAGCACTTTAAAAGTTTACAACTTTAAAATTTATTGAATGCCAGCCTTCTGTTTTTTGGGCAATCCTCTGTGGTGGAGTGGCTGGTTGGCCGGAGGCCCCCCCACCGCGTTCTTGGGCGTCTGGGTGAGGCGGCTATGGAACTTGGGGAGGAGGGCGGTTGGTTACACAGGGGCTGTAGCGGCACTCTGTGCTCCAGCTGCCTTTGCTGCAGCTCAACCATACACTGGAGCATACTGGTTTGATCCTCCAGCAGCCTCAGCATTGAATCCTGCCTCCTCTCATCACGCTGCCGCCACATTTGAGCTTCAGCCCTGTCTTCAGCCCGCCACTTACTCTCTTCAGTCCACCACCTCTCCTCCCAGTCATTTTGTGCTTTCCTGCACTCTGACATTATTTGCCTCCACGCATTTGTCTGTGCTCTGTCAGTGTGGGAGGACAGCATGAGCTCAGAGAACATTTCATCACGAGTGTGTCTGTTTTCTTTCTAATCTTCACTAGCCTCTGGGAAGGAGAAGATCTTATGATCATTGAAACACATGCAGCTGGTGGAGAAAAGAAAAGGGACAGCGGTATTTTAAAAAAGACATTTTATAAAACACTGGCTACACTCTTTCAGGGTAAACCTTGCTGTTAACATTACATACATAGCACATGTGCTTTCGTTACAAGGTCGCATTTTGCCTCCCCCCACCGCGTGGCTACCCCCTCAACCCTGGTAATTGGTTGAGTTATCTCTGAAATCACAATGGTCTAGGTCTCTTGGCGTGGCTAACAGCAGGGAACATTTCTGTTCAGCCACAGGCAAACAGCCCAGCAGGAACGGGCACCTCTGAATGTCCCCTGAAGAAAAGCACCCTATTTCAACCAGGTGACCATGAATGATATCACTCTCCTGAGGATAACACAGAGATAAAGAATGGATGTTGTTTGAACGCGAGCAAACATACACTGCAATGCTTTGTTGTACAATGATTCCCGAGTATGTGCTACTGGCTTGGAGTGGTAAAGTGTCCTACCATGGAGGACGCAATAAGGCTGCCCTCCCCAGAAACCTTTTGCAAAGGCTTTGGGAGTACATCCAGGAGAGCCGCGAATGCCAGGGCAAATTAATCCTTTCACATGCTTGCTTTTAAACCATGTATAGTATTTTAGAAGGTACACTCACCGGAGGTCCCTTCTCCGCCTGCCGGGTCCAGGACGCAGCCTTGGGTGGGTTCGGGGGTACTGGCTCCAGGTCCAGGGTGAGAAACGGTTCCTGGCTGTCGGGAAAACCGGTTTCTCTGCTTGCTTGCTGTGAGCTATCATCTTCTTCGTCCCCAAAACCTGCTTCCGTGTTGCCTCCATCTCCACTGAAGGATGGAAACAACACGGCTGGGGTAGTGGTGGCTGAACCCCCTAAAATGGCATGCAGCTCATCATAGAAGCAGCATGTTTAGGGCTCTGACCCGGAGTGGCCGTTCGCCTCTCTGGTTTTCTGGTAGGCTTGCCTCAGCTCCTTAAGTTTCACGCGGCATTGCTTCAGGTCCCTGTTATGGACTCTGTCCTTCATGCCCTGGGACATTTCGACAAAGGTTTTGGAATTTCGAAAACTGGAACGGAGTTCTGATAGCACGGATTCCTCTCCCCATACAGCAATCAGATCCTGTACCTCCCATTCAGTCCATGCTGGAGCTCTTTTGCGATTCTGGGACACCATCATGGTCACCTCTGCTGATGAGCTCTGCATGGTCACCTGCAGCTTGCCACGCTGGCCAAACAGGAAATGAGATTCAAAAGTTCGCGGTTCTTTTCCTGTCTACCTGGCTAGTGCATCTGAGTTGAGAGTGCTGTCCAGAGCGGTCACAATGGAGCACTCTGGGATAGCTCCCGGAGGCCAATACCATTGAATTGTGTCCACAGTACCCCAAATTTGACCCGGCAAGGCCGATTTAAGCACTAATCCACTTGTCAGGGGTGGAGTAAGGAAATCGATTTTAAGAGCCCTTTAAGTCGAAAAAAAGGGCTTCATCATGTGGACAGGTGCAGGTTTACATCGATTTAACACTGCTAAATTCGACCTAAAGTCCTAGTGTAGACCAGGGCAAAGAGTGTTCTCTTAAGTCATGCTTGTAGCTGTTTCCATCATTTCACACTGATTCAGACATTCTAGGTTTCAGAGTGATATTTGGGTTTATTGTGTGGTGGTCATATTGGGGGAGGGGAGGCTGCATTGGGTCATCATACTGTGCTGGGAAAATTGTGTGGATTCGTTTTGGTGGAGAATGAGGGGGGTGTGCTGCAGTGAGGGGCTGTGTGTTTGCAGCTATTGCATTGATGGTTGTGCTGGAAGATTTATGAGGGTGGCAGTTTGGCCAGGTAATACAACATTTGTGCAGTCTCCCTAATACAACCAATGAAATTGTTGCATGCAGATTAGCTGTAGACCAAGGGTGGTAATTGGTTGAGTTCTCTCTGAAATCACAATGGTCTAGGTCTCTTGGCATGGCATAGACATGTGCCTTACTGTAGCTGTACACCACATGGGTGTAATTAAACTCAAAATGGCTGAGAACTTAAATTGGACAGTAACATACCATAAAACCCAGTGGATTATTCAACCAGGTGAGATTCTGAACAAAGAGAGCGCTCACCCATATTTGTAGCTGTTTCCACGGCTTCACACTGACTCAGACATTTTAGGCTCCAGAGTGACACTCCAGGAATCTTTTTATAAACGGTATTTGTATTACTATAACACTTAGCTGGCCTAGCTACGGACCCAAACTCTATTTCTAGGCACAACACAAACACAAACCGAAAACAGTCCCTGCCCCAAAGCTCTTTATAATCTAAGTACAAGACCATGCAGCCAACGTGACATGACAGGTGCTCTCAGCTGTAAAAGTAGCCAGCAAAGGTTGGTCAGGAGCATTGAGGGATGCCGCTGGGAAGATCAAGTAAACCAAAACAGCTACATAATCCGCCCCTGCTGCCTATGCTAGCTCTGCACTGGTCATGGACATCAGCTTTGCTCAGAGCAAAATGTAATTCCAGAAGTGGTGTGAACATTTGTGCACTGGAGCTAGCAAAGCTGAAGATTGATGTGTGGTGTTACAAGCCTGCCAGGAAATTACAATGGCAATTTTTTTTAGCGTAGGTCAGGGTCTATGCTCCAACAGGAGTGTACCCAACTCTCCTCCTTATTCCGCAATGATATATACAGCACTGACCAACTTTACTGAATTCAGTCTTTTACAAGTTGACTGTATTTATCTATTATGGGACTGTGATGTCTTAGGGGCAGGGGGGTGGGGGGAAGACATGGGGGGGAGAGAGAAAGGAAGGGAACATGATTAATGTAAACCCTGAGAAGTGTTATGCATTTCAAAGAACTATATGTAGGGCCATACCAAATTCACGGCCAGGAAAAATGCTTCACAGACCATGAAATCTGGTCTTGTGTGCTTTAACCCTATTCTATACAGATTTCAAGGGGGACACCAGCGTTTCTCAAACTGGGAGTCCTGACCCAAAGGGGGTTGCAAGGTTATCTTGGGGGTGGAAAGTGTCACGGTATTGCCACCATTATTTCTGCACTGCCTTCAGAGCCGGGCAGCTGGAGAGTGGTAGCTGTTGGCCGGGCACCCAGCTCTGAAGGCAGCGCCCTGCTAGCAGCAGCGCTGAAGTAAGGGTGGCAATACCATACCACGACATCCTTACTTCTGCGCTGCTGCCTTCAGAGGAGGACGGCCAGAGTGGCGGCTGCTGACCATGGCCCAGCTCTGAAGGCAGCAGGACAGAAGTAAGAGTGGGAATACCATGCCACGCCATCCTTACTACTGTGCTATTGCTGGCAGCGACCCTGCCTTCAGACCTGGGCTCCCAGCTGGCAAGCAGCCACCCAGCTCTGAAGGCATCACCACCACCAGCAGCAACGCAGAAGTAATGTTAATAGTACTGTAATCCCTCTACAATAATCTTGAGATTCCCCCCACCCCCAAGTCCTTTTTGTATCAAGACCCCTACAGTTAAAATACCGTGAAGTTTCAGATTTAAAGATCTGAAATCATGAAATTTATCATTTTTAAAATCCTATGACCGTGAAATTGACCAAAATGGACCGTAAATTTGGTAGGGCCCTAACTATACAAAACAATGTGCCAGACAAGAATGAACTTTTAAAGTTCAGTGCATTTCTCGGCGGAGGTATATGTAAATGTACCCCTTCCAGTTATGCAAGAACTCAGCCTTTTGAAACTTCACCCTGAGGAGGGGACCTTAGTCTGCTCAACACCTGTTACATGAAGACAGGATGAGAGGCCTAACCTGTATAGAGGAGACACAAAAATTCATGTGTATGCTAGTCCTGAGCTAAGTTATAATCTTAACCACAAAAACCCGTTGGAGTTTGAAAGACTGACTCCTACAGAGCCTTTGTCAGCATTGGGGTGATTTCTGGTAATCTTATTAGCATACATGTAGGTTTTTATATGTTTTCTCTGTAATGCTTTCACCCTATGAATAAAAGTGCTTGCTTACAAAAAGCTGTGTCACAGCTTATAACTGTGGGCACTTAAGCTGTTTACAGCCTCTGAGGAGAAAAGCAAAGCAGGCCTGCTGAGGCAGTCTGACTTCCTGGGGAATTCACAGTGTAGGCAGGGAACTGTGCACCATGGAAATACCCCAGTCAGGAAAAAGAAGTGAGATGCCTGTCTCCACCCAAGAGAGGTGACAGCTAGGGAGCCAGAAAAACAGAGAGTGGATGTTCTTGGTGGACCATAGAGGGGAAAATACAGGTGTAGTTGCCTTGAACTGTGACAAACGCTTGCATTACAAATTATTCTGAATCCCTGAAGTAGTGATGAGCTTTTGGAAAACAGACACCTACTTCACCATATGTTCCAATTACTCCCCACAACCAAAGTTTCTCTTATTCCTGTGACTCAGAGAGCAAAGCAAACTCTTGACTTCTTCCAGCCTTTATTTAATGAAATAAAGGATTTCACTCCATGATTTCATCAGGATCAATTCAATAGTTGCCTTCCACATCAATTTTACATGTCAAAAGTCACAAGCACACATTGAGGTGTGGTTGAACCGAAAGAGGGAAGTGGGTTCTTGGCTGCATGGAAGTCTTAGAGTAGCTCAGAGAGATACATAAAACCCCTTTTTGTCACCTGTAATATAACACCCTGCTAAATTGAGAGATTTGATTATACTACTGCATAATGTTTCTCTAAACAGAGATTAGCTCAGTTTGTAATGATTAGTGTTTCATTTCGGATGAAAATTATTTGTAAACCTGTTAAACTCTAGACACAGTTTCTTCTAATAACTATTCAGGAAGTTTTAACATTTGGATGAGTTCTACTTTCCAGTGCTCTCAGAGAGGTAACAGCCTTAACATACAGACAGTCCACAGGTCTTCATTAGACCCCTTCCAAATCCCTGCATGGTTAGTTCCTGTTATGAGAGGAGTGACTTCCATCATCTGAAATTTAAACAGCATGGAACCAAGCATCTATTTCACCAAAACAGACACAGACAAAATGTTAGTTTCCCTGCAAGATGTCACCCACACCCCACCTAAGCCCTTTCGCAGCCTGTTGACTATGACAGTCATGCAAGAGAGATGGGATTTGTTTGCAGACTTTAGGGTATGAGAAAAATTAGGATTTGGGAATACTGTGGATGGAGTAAGAAAAACTGGTTAAGACTGGTATCTTCAGTGTTTAAAAATTAACTTTGAAAACAAATCCTTAGAGTGGCTGTTGTGGCTTTGGAGACTAGAGATAAAATCAACAGTTTCTCCCATGCCCAGAATGGCACCTAAAGAAAAGAAGAGTTAGTGAGGGGAGGTACCTCTCTGCACGACTCTAAGTCTGATTTCTCCTGGCTTCATAACTATGTCAGGTGGGTTCTTGACATCGCAGAAGTAAGTGCCGTTGTCCCGGAACTGCACGTTTGCTATGCTGACAGATGCATCTTTCTTGTTAAGGTCTCCAGCCCAACTGATTCTGTTCTTAAATGGTGTGTCCTTCCCAGGGTACGCGTTCCCTTGAGAGTAATAGAAGAACTGCAGCCAGAGAGGAGAGCATGTAAGAACATCCACATCAGAACATTGCAAAGCTTACACCCCTCCTTCACTAAGATAGTTTCTCCAGATCTGCTGGGCCCTTTCCAAAACCACATTAGGAGGTAGGAGTAGGAATTCCTCCAGAGGCCAGCTACTTCTAGCTTTGCAGATTGTAGCAAGCATGCTGTCGCTCCACTAATCACACATTCAAGTAGCCACAGTATGACTTAGCCTTCAAGTCCAATGCAAATTTTTTTTTAGGCGAAGGAGTCTCAGTCTGGGTGTTGTGATGCGAGAGAAGGGTTCACACACAGGTGTCACAGGTCACAACCACTGTGCCCTTCTTGTATTGAGAGGGAAGTGAAGGCACCATCTCTGAAAAAAATCCTCAGGCCAAAGGGTGGTAGCAAGTCTGGCATAATGTGTGTAGAATCAGCAGGTCCTGTATGCTATGCCTGCTCTAAATTAGAGGTCTACAGTAGCAAAGAGAAGGTGTTAGACTTAGCCCTGCAGTGATCATGCGTTCTATAGCATCTGTTAGGCCCGGTACAGGGCTAGTCTGTGTGTATTCAGGCATCGCTCAAGGAGAGTAGAGTTAAGGCTCCATTGCAGGGACGGTATACACCTAAGTCTTCATTTCTTGGTTTTCTGAAGTTTAAATTTAGCGAGGCTCCACATTCTAGAAGGGCACAAGACACCACTGGGCAACTTTACTGTGTTACTGACGTTTAGTTATTAAAAAAAAATTCCCCAATTTTTCAACATTCCCATTTAGCACAGCTCAGCATTCCACCTCCACTGCTTCTGGTCCTGGGCAAGATTATCACAAAATGCACTGGGCGCATGCATGTCATTTCACTGCCCCCGCATCATCTCCAGTCTGCTTCTCCAGCACAATCCACCTCAACATGCAGTGGCAGGTGTCAGCATAGCACCTGCATGTTGAGGAGCTGGAAATAAGAGGCAGGAACAGTGGAGGAACTAGCATGGAGCCTGTGGGGGAAGACAGGAGAGCATGTATGTATGGAAATTTGGGGAGGCAGATGAAGCTGACCAACATCCTTCACTGGACAGCTGTGACCCCTCCTTTCCCTGCACTGCTCCAACACCCCTCACATTGCCCCTCTCCCCCCACCACTGCTCTGACCCTGCTCCAACTCTTCCAACATTCCCTCCATCACATCCCTTGCTGACCACCCCCACAAACCCTAGGCTCCAAGCCCCCTAGGCACCCTCGCATACACTGCTTCAAATGCAAACACACCCCCAAGCTGCTTCACCCGCACCATTGCACTCCACACCCCTCATAAGCTCGCAGAGGCCATGAGGAGGAGGGGAGATGGTGAGGCTGTGAAGAGTGCATGTACCAGATGGAGGCAGGAAAGTGGTGATGCAGTCCCTGCCCCAGGCACTGCACATGCTCATTCCCTGTTCCCCAACCCAGACCACATCAATCCCTTATTTGTTGAGGGAGGATAGAAAGCCTCTTTAGGAAACCCAGTTCTTCAAAGCTCTAGTCAAACTGGGTTTTCTTGTTTTGTGCCTGAATTCTTTACATCAATAAGGTTTATTATCTGGGATGTGCTGGCCCTCCAGTGCACAGCTCCAAGGGGCAAAACATGACACAGGGGCAGGTCCCTCACTTCGTACCCTTCCAAACCCAGTGCACTCCTCCACACTGCTCCAATGCTTCCTCCCTGCTCTGACTCTCCCTATTCCCTAACTGTGCACCTTTTTGAGGCACTCGAAAAAGCTGAGTGTATGTATACGCTACACATGCTACAGCAGCACACTACAGCGAGGCCACTGTAGCACAGGCACTTGCTACAATGACTGAAAGGGTTTTTCTGTCACTGTCGTAAATCCACCCTCTCAGTAGGCAGTACAGTAACTCCTCACTTAAAGTCATCCCTGTTAACACTGTTTCATTGTTATGTTGCTGATCAATTAGGGAACATGCTCATTTGAAGTTGTGCAATGCTCTCTTATAACGTGGCTTGGTAGCCACCTGCTTTGTCCACTGCTTGCAGAAAGAGCAGCCAGTTGGAGCTAGTGGTGGGGGCTTGGAACCAGGATGGACCAGCAGTCCCCCTATCGGCTCCCCGCTCCCCTAAGTTCCCTGTGCAGCAGCCACCCAGCAGGCTATCAATTGCCGGGCAGTTCAGCTGTCCCTCCCCCTACTGCCATGTGTTGTTCCTGCCCTCTGCCTTGGAGCTGCTCCTGGGATCCTCCTGCTTGCTGTGCGGGGATGATGGGGAAGAGGGGTACTAATGTCAGGTGTCCCCTTCCCCCCACTCCTTTACCCCATTAGGCCATCTGCACAGAGCGGGAGGGGGGGGGGGGGAACACGACACATGACAGAGGGAGATGAGACAGCAGCTGCTGTCTCAACTAGCTGATCTACTTAAAAAGGCAGTGTACTTAGAGTATGGTCAGCGTACTTAAAGGGGCAATGCACATCTCTCTCTCTCACACAAGGTGTATGTCTGTCTCTCTCTGCCATGCTTTCTCCCCTCCCTCCATTTGTGCTGCCTTGTAGAGTGAGAGGCTACATTAACAAGCGTTAACCCTTGAGGGCTCAGCCAAGTGCTAGTTCATCAATTAGCAGTAATGCATTCCCTAGGAAATATCCCTCCCTCTTCCACCCTCTGACTTCACCACCTCAATCAAGGTTAACAATCATCACTGCTGTGTACAGAATTAAATTGCTTAAAACTTATAGTGTGTGTGTGTGTGTGTGTGTGTGTGTGTGTGTGTGTGTGTGTGTGTGTGTGTGTATTTAAAAAGTATATAGTCTTGTCTGGCAAAAAAACATTTCCATGGAACCTAACCTCCCCCCATTTACATTAATTCTTATGGGGAAATTGGATTAGCTTAATATCATTTAGCTTAAAGTAGCTTTTTCCAGGAACATAACTACAACGTTAAATGAGTTACTGTAGCTAGACCTGCCTCCCACTACAGTGGGGATTAAGTTGACCTAACTCTGTCAAACAAGGAGAGAAATTTTTCACAGCATCAAGCAACGTATCTAGATCAAATTTTTAGGTGTAGACCAAGCCTAAGGGTGTGTGTACACTGCAGCTGGGAGCAAGCCCCCATAGCCCAGGTAGACACAGACTCACAGTACCAGGGCTCAAGCTAGTGTGCTAGAAATAGCTGTGTGGATGTTGCGGCTCACCCTCTCAAGCCCACATGACCGCTTAGGCTTCAGTTCAGGTGGCTTGCCCAAGTCTCTGCCAGAGCCACAACGTCCATAAAGCTATTTTTAGTATGCTAGATCATGCCCCACTAGCACAAGTCTACCAAAGCTGGAAGGCTCATTCCCAGCTGCAGTGTAAACATATCACCACCCTGGCCTTTTCCAAACCAAACTACATGGCAGCAAGAAGAGAACCGATGTTAAAACACAGGATCTGACACTTTGTACAAGCATTTGGTGACACTTCATGCTAAGCGAAAAACAAAAGCTTACGTGAGGGATGGGTGAAGGAGCAGCAACATGGAGTGGGACCTGCCCTACAAACATACCTGACCAAAGAGTTCTTTCTTAAACATACCCAATATTTGCCCCTCCCAGCCCTGCCACAAACAGCAGGATCAACCCAGACAAAGGGCTCTTACTGATATTGGGGTTGTTGCTCCCTCTGGTTGGAAGCTCCAGGAGATGGACGCTGCACTGCTGATCACATCTCGGGATGAAAATGTGCACGGAAGCCTTGCTTCTGTCCCATTCTCCACAAAGAGCTCCTCTGGTGTCTTCACATCAAGTGCTGATACTCTGACTGTTTGGGGGTGGGAAAGAGGAAAAGGAAAAATGAAAGAGTCAAGAGCTGTCTTCAAGGACCAGCAAAGCACAAGCAACATGGGATGAACTGGTACCACCTCAAGAACTACACAAGAAAACCAAGAAAGCAGCATCACCCCTATGGTGATGGGTTGTGCAGACATCACGTCAAGTTTATAGCATGGACACATTGGCTGGATCCTGCTTCCCCTTTCTTGTGATGTTTGCTATGGGCTGTTCCATGCCAACAGATGCTTCCTGTAGTGCAGCTGGTGGGAGACAATGTTATAGTACAAAACTCCCTTGTATTTATAGCTCTGACTTCCACTGGCAATTTTTGAGAAGTTAACTATGAGAAAGGTTTTGGGCCTGCTGCTAATCCATTTCCTGCTTGGTTCTCATCTCTCTCCTCCCCATAACACTCTGAATTTCTGCTGCAACTGGAACACCACACCAAATTCAACTCCACTCATTATGAAGCAGAACAAAAAAAAAAAAAAACTAACCTTTTGCCTAAGTGCACCACCTAATTCCATAAGGCGTAATGTTACCATTCCCTGGCTCACTTCTGCAGGAGTCCTAAATAAATCATCAATGAAATACATATGAATTGTTTGACTTACAACATTACCAAAGCTTTTAACTCCTACAGCATTTCAGGTAAAGGATCTGTTTAACCAAGATTTCTCATTACTGAGCCTGTGATAGATGTGCACAGCCAGTCATACAGACTGGAATCTTTGTCACCCCATCCTTCTCCTCACTTCCAAAAGAGTAAACTTCAGAGTATTTTACAATGGAGAAGTTGGTAACAGCCACTCTGGTGTGTGTTATTGCCATTAGATCCCAGTTTAATCTGAGAGGAAGTTGGATCACATCACGCAGCAAGCCTGGAAAACAGCCTATACATGTCAGTTCTATTAAAGACAGATAATATTTTAAACTGAGGCAGCGTCCAGACACCCAGCTATCATGGTGATGAGTTGTGGTTTAAATAGGGATAGTCAAAACAACGAGGGGCGGTAAGTCTGTTGCAGGTATTCAAAGTTAAAGCGAGCCCTGAAGACTGCATATGGCTCATTAGAGTAAGTACATCTTCTGTATAAGTTAGTCTGTAGAGTGCTCTAGAAGTGCTAGTTATTTATTCTCCTACAGAACAACGTTGTCTGAGAGGCCAGGGAAGGGTCTGACTGCCTTGTCATCACAGCCCTTGTATCAAACAAACAGAAAAGCCCTTTAAGAGAGGTGGATTTTCAACAAAAGGTTGCGTCAGAGCTTCCCTTCTCCCCTACATATAATCTAACTACAGGCCAAGAAATGCTCCTTTCCTTGGGTCCCTACTACCAAATGTTTATTCTGAACACACAAGAGGTCTTCTGGCAATTCAGTGAAGTGAATACATAGCTGCAGTGCTGCAAGAAGATTGTTCTGCTAATGGAGTGGATATTATGATAACAGAAAACAATCCATTGTTTCAAGTCCAAACCACAGAACAAATCTCCCTTTCGGGCAAAAAGCAAGCAAGATGCCCTCAACATTAGCGTAGGAAGAAAAATCAGCACTGAGACATTGCTTGCCTTTATAGGGGACAGAGGATTCATTGCTACCAATAGGAAGGAGTAAGCACTGACCTGTTTATTCCAAGAAGCCACTGTTGTACATAAATAGCCCTTGGAAGTGTGGTGAAGAAAAGCCTCATCTCCCTCTTTCAGCCCACACTTAGTAAAGCTCCTGCTTAATATCTTAGGATCTATTTTACACCTGGATAATAACCACCTTTCACTCCTGGAACAGAAGCCAGGTTTCCCAATTAGTTCATAAGTGGACTCTGTCTCCTCAGGTCCAAACTAAGATTCCCAGCTGACCCCATCACAAACAATGGATAGTTTATTCTCACTAGCCACAGACCCTGATGCTTTGATAGAACTGTGTTAAGGCCAGGAGAAGGTAATAACCCCCTGAATTACATGAACAGCCAGCCGGCACTAGATCATACCATTCTACAGAGTCTCACAAGTTGTAACCTCACTAAAGATTAGATCTTACAGACTTGAACCCTGCAGCAACATAACTGCATTAATCTCAGGAACAAAGACAGCTCCCATTTATAGTCTCCAGCCAACCCTGATACTAGCCTCATTGAATCTATGACCATATCCTCAAATCCCAAGCAGATATCAGAGGACTGTGATACAGACCACCATCCTTCAGCTATCCCTTCCCATCACTCCCTGCAACAGTCAGGAGTCACATTAGCCTGAAAGAGCTCCGGGTCACCTCATGCAGTGCCTCTGACACAGTTGCAGAACATTCTGGAATAAGAGTGCCCCCACAGGGAATTCTATTGGTTTAACTATACCAGTAAAATATGTCCCAAGATTGCATCAGATCTATAAATGGATGTTGTAAAACCCAAAATTACCAAGGAACGCAGCAACTTCAGCACAAAGATAAATAACTTAGAGTGCTGCGGCCAAAGGTAGAACTTGGCACCAATATCTGGCATTCTCATAGGTTATGCTCTACCAAACAACAGGCTGGTCTCTAAACCACACCCCCTCTGAGATTATGCTCGCTCACAGGCAGGACAATATGGTACAGCTCCCCCAAGCAATTCTATCAAAGTTCTTCAGGGAAGCTAGATTTTCCAGAAATCTTGCTGTTTTTTGCTTCCACTGCAACCTATTGAGCTAAGAGGCCAGTAAAACGCATTAGGTCCCAACTGTGTAGTTATCTAATCATTCAGATTGGTACTTAGTCCAAATTTGCCTTCCCTTAAGTCACTGCACCTACAAAAGTAGGTAAAAATCAATAAATCTTTTCCTCTCTTCCCTTCTCCATAAGGAAATAGTCAGCTGAAGAACAGGTTCCCATTCTACTCAAAACTGTGGTTTGAAAGTGCCTTACTCAGTTTCCTGATCTTTGCCTAAATACAGAGGTTAGCAGTTGAGACAGCCAGCCAGAGCTACAAGTGTAGTTTTTCCAAACAGCACCCACAACTCCAACTATCTAGTGCAGCACTTCTCATATGCAGCCACCAGGGGCTTTTCTTGCAGCCACAGCCTCAGTGGCTGTGATTCGGAAGGGTGCGGGGGGGGGGGGGGGGAGAGGAGTGGCCTCTCCCCCTTCCCTGGTGCTCCTCGATGCACAGCCTTGGTGTTGGTTGCTGGGGCTTCCAGCAGGGGCTGGACCCTGTCCCCCTCTGGAGTCACCTGGGGCACAATAGAGGAGCAGGCAGCCGGTGAGTTCCCCATCTACACAAGGGCTTTGGGCTTCAACCTTGGAGTAGCAGGCTCTGGCCGCAAGGCTTCAGGATCCAGCCTCCCGCTGCCTTCCCCATGCCCCCATCCAGGGCTTAATTTGTCCCCAAACTTGCTGGGGCCAGTAAGTCTGCTGTGAAAAGTGATACTTGTATGTTTGTTGATATCACTTTTCATAGACTTACTAGCCAGCACTAAATAAATTACTATGATGTGGGCATGTGTATGTGCAAATTTGTTTTTATTGTTATTTGTTTTTTGTTGTTTATTTGTATTTTAGGAAAAAGTGTGAGAGTGGCCACCAGCAAGAGTTGGTGGCCGCACTCTGAGGTCACCAAATCATTCATCCTGAGAACCCTAGTGTCTACAATGATAGGTTTGGAGATCAATTTTCCCATGTGGAGAAGAGCTTAAACGTATTTTCTTGATCAAAATAGCTATTGCAGAATAATTTTTTCTCCATTTGGTGTAATCAAGCCAAGTACGAGTAAAATAAAAAGAGAACCATCAGCAGAATCACAGTCCAATATTCAGGAGATAGGGTTTGTCTGAAGGCACAGACAAACCCAAGGAGGAAGTTGAAATACCAAATACAGAACCCCATAGTCTGCTATTTGGCATTAAACAAGACAAGAGAATCACCAATAAAGTTAATTGCACTTGAACATCTCCTCTGGAAGTATAAGTCTTAGGTATAATTACGAAGAGGCAGACACCACTGTGTGCAGGTTCACTTTTTCTCAGTTAGAAACAGTCTTTGGGTAGGTTAATAACACCAACTTATCAGAGGTGCATTGGCAAAGTACAAGCAGCAGTGGCACAAAGCCTCTCTGGAGATGGTCATAACTGACCCTATTATCAGCAATTTAACAGACTGACTATATCAGTTACTAGACCTTCTCACCTCTCAGAGGCAGGCTCCACAGCAATCATCCTGTAGTAGGGAGAGCATGGAAGGTTATTCAGCGTGACTGTAAAGTTGCGTTACAGAACAGATGTTCACCACCAAGACTGTTTCCAAGCTAAGTTACTCATTTTGACCCCTAAAAATTATTAATCTTCAACCAATTAGACCAAGTGCTCTTGTGGCAGAACAAGCTTGTAGTTTGCTTAGAAACCTGTCCTATATATTTTTCCCCCCCATCTCCCATTTCTCATGAAGTTGTTATCCACTGGGTGACACTCAGTTTAAGAGAAGGTTGAAGTGACAGGAGTGGGAAAGCCTAAGTGTCACTGCTGTCTGGATGGGGGAAAATGAGAGATGAATGGCAGTAAAGGAGCAGAACCAGGTATTGTCAGCAAAAGGTGAAGTTGCATACAGGTATACTGAGCTTGGAAGAGCCAAAAAGAGTGGAGTGCCAGGAACCAGAAGATTGGTAGAAGCAGAGTGACGGAAGATGGGAAGGATGATCCAAGGAGATCCTGCCATCCAGACCGTCTAACTTTTATTGATTCTTTCTACATAACATCTAAGATACTGCCTTTCCTATCCATCCACACAGCCAAACTCTTGTCTATGCTGTCATCATCATGTCTCTCAATTACTGCAATAACCTTTTCTCTAGCCTTGACAAATGCAATCTCGCCCCAATCTTACCCACTCAGAATGCTGCTGCAAAGAGAGTTTTCCTAGTCCAGCTCTTTACATCGCTCCACTGGCTCTCCCTTCTCTATCACATCAACCATAAGCTACTTACCTTCACTTTCAATGTCCTCCACAGCCTAATCCCGCCCTACCTATCATCTCTCATTTGCTATCAAGCTCTCAGCTCCCATCTCCACTTGGCCCAAGAAGCCAGCCTCCATCACCCACTTGTTAAACTTTCAAACAAGCATCTTTGTGTCCCCCGCATACCTCATCACTCCTCACACTTAGGAGCTCCCTGTAAACATCTGCAATCCTACTCCATTATCCTCCCTCAAATCCCTCTTCGACTCCTTTGCCACGATGGCTACAAAAAACCAACAACGAGACCATTGCTGTGTTGAGAGCACTGCCTATCATGCTGACCAATATTGTTTCCTTGTACTCCCCCATCTGTCTCTTCTTATATACAAGCTCTGTCTATACATACAGCGCTGCAGCTCTCCACTGGCATAAAAAACCCACCTCCGCAAGCAGCATAAACTATGACGGTGGGAGACGCTCTTCCACTGACACAGTGCTGTGCACCTGTATGCTTATGTTGGTGTAATTTATGTCACTAAGAATAGTCACACACATGTTTTGCCAACATAGGCTGTAGTGTAGACATGGCCTCAGAGTGTAAACTGTTGAGGCAGGGACTGTCTTTGTTCTGTGCTCAGTGCCTGGCACATTGCGTCCTGGTCTATAACTAAGGCACCTAGGTGCTACGGTAATACAAAAAGTGATAGAGATAACTTTCACACAGCATAAGTGTGAAAATTAAGTGAAATAAGATTAAGGTTAAAATGAAAGTCAAAAGATTTAAGTAAATAGGATGTTAATAAGGTAATGAAATAAAGCAAGATAAAAAGGACAAGTAAAGGTATGGAAGTGAAGTGTTGAAATGATATCACAAGGTTAGCCTCCATCCCAGAGTAAGTCCTGCTGACAGTTGTAGGTTTAAGTAGCAGTGTAGTAATTAGTGCGAAATTCTGCAGGGGTCAGTAATCCCACCACCCACTGAGGCTTTGTCTTCTTGATTTGAGCTGTTAAGATCTCCTCTCTTCCTCATGAGCATACCTTCCTCTCCCATCCCCGTGAAGACATGCAGGTTTTGTGTTTTCACAAGATTCAGCAGGTTGTGTTAAAGATTAGATTTCCTCCAGTTTTAATTCAAACTGCTAATTTTCAGGTTGGAGTTTTAATTCAGCCTGCTGATAAGTGTGAAAACTGAGGAAAATCAAATCTAACAAAACCTGCTAATTCTTTTGAAGACTCCAGCCTGCCTTGTCTTCATTAGGCATCAAGTGAGTTAGCTAACTCGACTTAACCTTTTTCCTAGTGAAGACAGCCAAACAGGAAAAAATATCAGATGACTAAGGCTATGTCTCCACTGGCAATTAAAGGACAAAACTTTTGTCTTTCAGAGGTGTTTGGAGAAAAAACAAAACAAAACAAAAACCCACCCTAAAAGACAAAAGTTTTGCAGGTGACAAGCACCAGTGTGAACAGCACTTTGTCAGCAGGAGCGCTCTCCTGCCAACAACACAAACACCGCTTGTTGGGGATTTTTGTCGGCAGGAGAGCTGACAAACAGGGGCTACACTGCGCAACTTTTAGCAGCACAGCTGTAGTGATACAGCCACATCACTAAAAGCTATGTAGTGTAGACATAGCCTAAATTTTGGGTGCTTAAAACCCCACCACAATCTCCATCCTACCCTGGTATTGCAGGGTCACCTCCTCATCCAGATAGCCAACAGAATCTCTAAGGTTTGCTAGTTAGCAACAAATGACTCATTTTGACTGCCTTCACGACCATTCCTACCAATACATATTCATAAAGTTTCACAACTGAAGATTTTTTTATTTCCAAGAGAAATTAGGGGATGAAACCAATCTAACTGAGGAAGACACTTCTCTTGCATTGACAATAGCTACTGCTGGACCATAAAGGAAGAGAGAAGAGACTGATGATAAAGTGTGAGTAGAAAGAGGAACAGAGAGAAAATTCATAAGGTGGACTTAGGGAGTGCAAATGAAACAATTCCATAGAAGGCAGTTTTTAACCAAAAAAAATGGGGAGTCAGTGGAGTTGTTGGGTCTTTACACCCTCCCATGTGTAATTAAGGAGTCATTGCTAAGGCAGAACAGGAAAGGAAACAGTTACCACACTTTATTTTCTATGTTTTATATAAACCAAGAACTTTATTCCTCTTTTGCTTAAGACTAAGTGCGAGTTGAAAAACCCAGCCAACCCACCTCTGATAAGTTGTATATCAAACTATGATTCCCCAGGGGAAAAGAATCGAATGTATGGTACACTCCCCATACCACCACAATTAAGCAACAATATTGCTTGAGATATGTCCAGTTAAAAATAAAGTATGTCAAAGAATGGCATTATGGCATACTGCCATTGTAAAATCAGAAGGGTGAAAATATACGCACTTGATACAGCTTTGGGCATTTTACAAGTGTCCTGAAGTCCCACCTTTATCTCTAGGCTGCTGAGACAACACTTACTGGCAAGAGTCCTTGTTCTAAGAAGCCTCTTACTCCATTCTGCTTCACTGACCAATCTTTGCCCCAGTAAGATCTTGAGAGCTGGAAAGGGACCCAAAGGCTGTATCAAGTTTGCATGAGATGGAGCACACACTGCAGCTACCCTCAATCCTTAATATACCAGGGAAGCCACTGAAGACTAAATGCCAGAGTAACAAATTATTCTGATCAAGATGGAGCATTGCATACTGGACCCTGTCGTATATAGGGCAGGGGTAGGCAACCTATGGCACACGTGCCAAAGGTGGCACACGAGTTGATTTTCAATGGCACTCACGCTGCCTGGGTCCTGGCCACCAGTCCGGAGGGCTCTGTATTTTAATTTAATTTTAAATGAAGCTTCTTAAACATTTTAAAAACCTTATTTACTTTACATAAAACAATAGTTTAGTTATATATTATAGACTTATAGAAAGAACTTCTAAAAACATTAAAATGTATTAATGACACGCAAAACCTTCAATTAGAGTGAATAAATGAAGACTTGGCACACCACTTCTGAAAGGCTGCCGACCCCGGATATGGGGGCTGCACACACATCTTAAGGTTTAAATCCCACAGGCCAGTATAACAAAGCATGCACATTGCATTTGATCATCTGTGCTAGAAAAGTACCATGGGAGGGGGGGGAGGGGGAAGAGGAGAAGAGAGGTTTCAAGTCTGCTTGGACATAGCAAAAGGAGAAGTTACCTGGACAGTACCTTTCATACACCGTACACGTTTTTTTTTTCTGTGGTTCAAACTGGGAGAAGACAGAGTTACTTCAGTACAACAGGGGCAACTTTCCTTCCACAGCCTTTAGGGGTGTGTGTGGCACATTTTCAAGTCTATTGTGCAATTGAAAAATAAGGCGTGCAACATTAATTTCACAGGGAGGCAGATTTCCAGGAAAAGTGCCACAAACCTGACCTGTAGCTCTTCATGTGTGCATGTAATTTATTATTAAAGAAATAGATAATAAGATTTTCCATGCTTATCTAGACTTGAGGAATGGCATTATCTTGTAAGCTTGTAGACTTTAGTCTCTTGTATACTCTAGATACAAGACAATAGATGGTGGAACTTTTTAGGCTTTTATTGCCTTGTCTACACTAAGGAAACTTTTGAAAAAATTCCAACTTTGCTAATTCTACTTCTGAACTGGAGTTAGCAACATCTGGGACCTTAGTGTACACACCCCACTGGCTGCTGGTACAGTCTTCAGCACAGGATCATCTAACCCTGCTCACTGCAAGTTTTGTTAACATGATGCTGCAAACTGTCAGCAGTTGCTGGATTGCCTACCCTAGAGTTTCCAACATTGCTAACATCAGTTCAGTTGAACATGCGTTCGCAACAGATGCTCAACTGGATGAGGGTTTTTCCTCCCAGCCACTGGCAGAGACCTGCAAACATCTGCAGTCTTAAATTCCCCGCAAACCCAGCCCTGGTACTTGAAACATCTGGCTACTAAGCACATGCTTAAACAAACTGATACATATTCAGTTTTTAGGGACTTGATTATCTAAAACTCAATTCCAATATATTCAATTCCAGAAAAAAAATTTCTTTATTAGATCTGCCAAATGTTGGTATTTGTAGGCAGACTCCCTCACTCTGAGTTAATTTTAAGTAGTTTACATTTCTCCCTCATGAGGAAGGATTTTGCTGTGTTTCAAGGAGAAACTTTAGGAACCTTTCTTGTATTGTCCTGTTTTGGACTACTGTTTAAAAAAAAATTTTGATTGATTGATAAAGAGAGGCAAACGGGATGAGGTAATATCTTCTATTGGACCAACTTTTGTTGGTGAAAGACAAGCTTTGGAGCTACACAGAGCTCTTCAGGCCCTCTTGACTTACTTTGTTTTTTAAATCAGCTTTCCTCCCTACTGCATTGCCGCTTTTAAAACCATTGTTGCAGTCAGTTATTTCTGCTGCTCCTTGCACTTTGACTTTTACTTTTACTCGATTTACAGCTCTTGGTTTGCAATATTCACTTTGGTTCTACTGTGTCAAAGAACTTGGTGTGACTAAGTGGAGAATACTTTCCACTCCTAGTGCACATTCTCTCAATTTCGCAAACAAACATTCTCAAGTCTCAACTCTACCCTTTTTCCAGAAGGGCAAGCTTGGTACATAGCCCGAGGCCTATTCTCCACTTGAATATGAGGCTGACCTAGCTATGTTGGTCAGGAGTGTGGATTTTTCCACAACCGTGACCAACATAGCTGGGTCAGCCTCTTATTTAAGTGGTGACCAGGCCTCGGGCGGACATGACTAGACCAGTCTGACGTTCCCCTGGTGTTATCTGAACCAGTGATCTGCTAGGTCGCTCCAATCCTCGACTCTGGGAGCCAGCCTTACTCTGCTCCGCTGTGAGAACCCCCACTCCCGGGCTGTTCACGCACAGCCTCTAGCATGTAAGCTGCTCTCAGTTACATGAGGGAGCACTTTTGGCCAGCCGCTGCTTGGATTGTGCAACCAAATGATACTAGCCAATATCTCCAGTCCCAGATACAACCCTAGGAATCTCCTTCTTGCAGTGTCCAGTTATGCCCGCTGGACGCTGCAAGCTTATATAAGTTAATCAATTTAACCAAAAAATTGATATGTACCAGGCTCGTTATCCCAAGTGGAGTCTCTGGCATGCTTCAAACCAAACGCACTGCTTTAGGTAGAACAAAACAAATTGATTAACTACAAAAGATAAATTTGAAGTGCTTTGACTTATTATCACAAGTCAGATTTGGTCAAATGAAATAAAAGCAAAACACATTCTAAGCTGATCTTAACACTTTCAGTGCCCTTACAACTTAGATGATTCCCACTACTGGCTAGCTGGCTACCCTTCAGCCAGGTTCTCCCCTTTGATCAGCACTTCAGTCACTTGGTGGTGGTGTTTTTTGATAGAGGTGGAAGAGAGGAAGAGCATGGCAAACATCTCTCCCTTTTATCATGTTCTTTCTTCCCTCTTGGCTTTGCCGCCCCCTCCCCCTGACCCTTCAGGGTCAGGTGAGCATTACTTCATCGTCATCCCAAACGCGAGAGTCCAACAGACCCTTTGTTGCTGCCTAGGCCAGTGTCCTTTGTTCCTGAGAGGCAGGCTGGGCTGGGTTTGACCCACACCTCATCAGGGCATGTATGAACTGCCCCTCTGTTCCTGGAGAGTTTTGCCTGGGCTTGTTTTAAACCATGAGGACACATTTTCAGCCTCAACTATATACATGAAATTACAACCTATAACATTACTATAACAACAATGCTCAGTGCATCATGAGCCTTCCGAAGGCACCCGACATGACAAACTTTGCACTGAATACCACACAATTATATTAGAAGGATGAACATAGGGGTGCAGGGTGTTCCCCCGAGAAAAAGAGCTTTCAGTCCCTTCTTACCTATTGCTGACTTGGGAGTAAGTCCCAGCATGGAATTTCTCACTCTACCCATGTACAGGATAATGGGTGTAGTTTACTTCCAAGATGAGGAAGCTATTTGGGGAATTATGTAACATGAGGGTATAAGGCCACCTAAAGGCAATATCCTACTAATTCAAAGACTAATTTAAGTATCCTCTCCTTTGAGCTCTGTCTCAAGGCAAACATTCTGAAATCTGGCAGGGGACCCACTGACCTTCCAAAGTGAGATGAATTCTTCTATGGATTGCATGTATCCAATAGGCACATAGGCTAGCAACACAACTAACTCTGTATAGTGTATATAAAGCCTTGTAATTATGCTGTGGGGCAGAATCTAAGCCAGTCACAAGAAGAATAGGAAAACAACATTTTGAAGACTTATTTTCTCTACATTAAAATACGTAATTCAGTGGTGGATTCAGGGTTCTCAACCCGAGGGGCAATGAGTTATTGGTGGTATCACTTTCAATTATACTTCTTCCCCCTCCCCTGCCGTGGCCAAGGGGGGCAGGGGTGGGCATTCGTTGTGGCCTTGCTCCTACCCCACAGACTTGTCAACACAGCTCTGTGGTCTATGAGGGCATGAATCAGGAAGCATGCTTATGTGCCGTGCACTAACCTTGCTGGTGCAATATAAAAGGTACCTAGTTTGCCTTAAGGTAGCACTACAACTATGTGAACTAGGAACCTTCCAGTTCACGCCAACAGTGCTTACGAAGGGCAGTGAGAGTGCTCATCTACCTATAAGACTGAGACTCTTTGTAAAACCCCATGTCAGCTACTCTACCAGTCAGCACTCCTGCCCAACACCATGCCTAATCTCAGACACCGGCACCCTGACAGCAGGATTGTCTGGCTATGTAGACTCCCTCCTCAGGCCCTACGCTACCAGCACTCCCAGCTATCTTCGAGACAGCACTGACTTCCTGAGGAGACTACAATCCATCGGTGATCTTCCTGAAAACACCATCCTGGCCACTATGGATGTAGAAGCCCTCTACACCAACATTCCACACAAAGATGGACTACAAGCCGTCAAGAACACTATCCCCGATAATGTCATGGCAAACATGGTGGCTGAACTTTGTCCTCACCCATAACTATTTCACATTTGGGGACAAAGAATACCTTTAAATCAGCAGCACTGCTATGGGTACCCGCATGACCCCACAGTATGCCAACATTTTTATGGCTGACTTAGAACAATCCTTCCTCAGCTCTTGCCCCCTAATGCCCCTCCTCTACTTCTGCTACATTGATGACATCATCATCGGGACCCATGGAAAAGAAGCCCTTGAGGAATCCACCATGATTTCAAAAATTTCCATCCCACCATCAACCTCAGCCTGGACCAGTCCACACAAGAGATCATCACTTATTAGTACCGTAGTGTCCAGGAAGTGGGTCACATAACCACCACCTTATACTGGAAACCTACTGACCTCTATGCATACCTGCATGCCTCCAGCTTTCATCCAGACCACACCACACAATCCATTGTCTACAGACAAGCTCTACGATACAACCGCATTTGCTCCAACCCCTCAGACAGAGACAAACACCTACAAGATCTCTATCAAGCGTTCTTACAACTACAATACCCACCTGCTGAAGTGAAGAAACAAATTGACAGAGCCAGAAGAGTACCCAGGAGTCACCTACTACAGGACAGGTCCAACAAAGAAAATAACAGAACGCCACTAGCTGTCACCTTCAGCCCCCAACTAAAACCTCTCCAACGCATCATCAAGGATCTACAACCTATCCTGAAGGACGACCCATCACTCTCACAAATCTTGGGAGACAGGCCAGTCCTTGCCTACAGACAGCCCCCCAACCTGAAGCAAGTACTCACCAGCAACCACACACCACACAACAGAACCACTAACCCAGGAACCTATCCTTGCAACAAAGCCCGTTGCCAAGTGTGTCCACATATCTATTCGGGGACACCATCATAGGGCCTAATCACGTCAGCCACACTATCAGAGGCTCATTCACCTGCACATCTACCAATGTGATATATGCCCTCACGTGCCAGGAATGCCCCTCTGCCATGTACATTGGCCAAACTGGACAGTCTCTACGTAAAAGAATAAATGGACACAAATCAGACATCAAGAAATATAACATTCAAAAACAAGTCGGAGAACACTTCAATCTCTTTGGTCACTCGATTACAGACCTAAAGGTCGCAATATTACAACAAAAAAAACTTCAAAAACAGACTCCAACGAGAGACTGCTGAATTGGAATTAATTTGCAAACTGGATACAATTAACTTAGGTTTGAATAAAGACTGAGAATGGATGAGTCATTACACAAAGTAAAACTATTTTCTCATGTTTATTCTCTCCCCCGCCATTGTTCCTCAGACATTCTTGTCAACTGCTGGAAATGGCCCACCTTGATCATCACTACAAAAGGTCTCCCTTCCCCCCCACCCCGCTCTCCTGCTGGTAATAGCTCACCTTACCTGATCACTCTTGTTACAGTGTGTATGGTAACACCCATTGTTTCATGTTCTCTGTGTATATAAGGTCTCCCCACTGTATTTTCCACTACATGCATCCAACGAAGTGAGCTGTAGCTCACGAAAGCTTTATGCTCAAATAAATTTGTTAGTCTCTAAGATGCCACAAGAACTCCTTTTCTTTTTGCGGATACAGACTAACATGGCTGCTACTCTGAAACAAGACAAGTCTGCCTTTCCAGATGTTTTAGTACATGGATTGTTTTTCAGAGGGGACTGGTATTGGATATTTTGCATTTCCTTTCAGCCACTACCACCACCAATGATTAGTGTCACTTCTGCAGTGAAAGAAAGCTAAGCATCTGATAGCTACCACCTCCTCCACATGAGTCATCTCACAACAAAGAGAAAACTGCTTAATAGAAACTACCCTATTGCAGAGTGGGATTTAGTAGCCCGAGGGAGTCTTGTTCTCCAGGGATGTTCTAACCTGTTTTGCATAAACTCCATGCCACACGTGAATTCCAGTGTTTCACCTCCACACACAAACAGGTAGCAGTCAGCCAAACATACAGCCTTTCTTCTGCATTGGCTAATTCATCCACGCACAGGGCACACATCCAATTTGTTCCCTACTTGCAGTTATCAGAAATTTCAGAAATGTGCTACCTACCACCACACAAACACTTCACTTCCCAATACCCAAACTGAACTTGAGGGTTAACTCTGCGATATAAGTGGTGGCTGAATGCCTCTGGGCAAGAAACTGTCAAAGATTTCAGGGTTTTCCCCATTGCGTGAAGGACATCTCTGAGCAATTGTGTATTGTCTCCCCTCCTGTTCGTGAGTGCCTAACTTCTGACAGCTACAGCAATTCCTTACATGAAAGTAATATTAGCAGAACAGTTGTGTATTTTAAGCTGTCAATTAAGGGTCCGTCTACAGTGGCAATTAACAGCACTGCAACTTGCTGTGCTCAGGGGGGTGTTTTTTCACACCCCTAAGCAAGAAAGTTGCAGCGCTGTGAAGTGCCAGTGTAAACAGTGCCCCAGCACTGGAAGCCGCGCTCGTTGTGTGCCGTGACCACACAAGGCACATTAAAGCACTGCTGCAGCAGTGCTTTAGCGTTGCCAGTGTAAACTAGCCCTAAATTTAGCAGATGGAGGAGAGGAGATCCAACCCCATGTGACTAAGCAGCTCTCCCTCAAGTCCACTATCAAGTGTTCCTCAGACCACCATTTGGGAATCTCTGCCTTTGAGATGGACACTGCTCTGTGGATAGAGGACATCACTGCCAAGAGTGAGCAGTCCAGCACTTTTCACTATCAAAATAAATTTTCAAGGAAGTTATTTTCTACAGTTTATACCCTTCTGGACAGGGTTTACCCAAGACCACATATGATTTTCTCTTTGCCATGTAAGACAGGGTTTTGGTTTATATTTAAAAGCATTCCTACCAACTTGGGATAGCACCATTCCAGAACCAGGAAGTAAAACGATTTAAGAAAGGGGAAACCCAAATTAGTCAGTTTCATTGCAGGGCCTAACGGAAAAAGCAAACGCATCAGATTTTAGAAACTACAGTGAGAGTTTCAGGGGATGGATCACTTGATTATTACCTGTTCTGTTCATCTCCTCTGAACCACCGGGCATTGGCCACCGTCAGAAGACGGGATACTGGGCTAGATGGACCTTGGACTGACCCACTATGGCTGTTATTAGCCTAGTGCTTGCTAATAGATACAGTATTAACAGTAGTTTCTCTTGAGTGTCCCTTTAATATCACAGAATTTTCTCCAAGTGACTGGACACTTGGAAATGCCCAGGAAACAGCAACAGGTATGGTGGGGGATTGGCAGGATAGGCTATACCCAGCAGTAGCTTCCTTCTTAACCAGGTTAGGTTGGTATCCTTACAACTGCCCCTCTACTCTGTGCCCAGTGGTGTATATCAATTCAGACCCCAGGACCGGGTGCCCCATTTCCGAAGCAGCTGCAACAACACAGAATTTAGCTCTGGCCGGAACCCCGCAATGCTTTACCCACTTCTTCCAGCTGGAAGCCACCAGTCCAGTCCCTACAGGTACAGGGGAAATCCTCAAGGCCCCCAGTCAGACAGCACAGCCTAGGGGACCAGGCTCCTCAAGGACTTTCTGCTGCTGCTGCTGCTGCTGCTGCTACTGCTGCCGCCGCCCTCAGGTCCAGGGGTGGGATATCGTCCAAGGACGCAAGCGACACGTACGTTTTAAAACAGCTCCTCCTTGGAGAGCGTTTAAATCTGGTCACCGCCAGCCAAGCCCCGCGGCAGCCGGGGGCCAGGGTGGGGCGGGCCGGGCCGGGGAGAGCGTGTTTCCCCCACAGCTGCTCCCACCCAGCCGCACCGGGGCGCCCCCACGGCCGGCGCGCCCAGCAGCCCAGAGCCGCCGGCGAGCGGCCACGGGCCCAGGACACGCCCGCTGCCGCGGAGCCCCCGAGAGCGGCGCTTTGCGGGTCTCCAGCCCAGGCGCCGCCCCGCCCAGGGCTCCCCGGTCACCGCGGCCGCTCCAGGGGAGCCCCCCGCCCGCCGGCCGCCCCTGCACTCACGGAAGCCCAGAGCGGCGGCCGCCGCCGCCGCCAACATCAGCGCCGGAGCCGCCACCGGCCGCCCCGCACCGCCTCCTGCTGCTGCCGCCGCTGCCATTTTCCTGCCGCCGCCTCCCCCTCCCCGTGCCCCCATTGTCCCGGCCCCCGGCGCAGCCCCGCCCCTTCGGGCCGGACGGTGGGCGGGGAAAGGGGCTCCCCGCCAGGAGATGGGACGGAGGAGCCGTCAATCGTGCACGCCCCCCGCGTCCCGCCCACCGCCTTGTCCGGTCCCGCCCCGCGTGTCCGATGCGGCTATGTGATTGGCGAGTTGGTTTGTCATTCGCTAGAGGAGCGCCCTACCAGAGAGAGGAGGGTCGTTGCCTTGGCCCCGCTTTTGCCCACTTCGCCCCGCCCCTCCGTGGAACACGTGACGCTGAGCGGATGCAGGGGGATGCCGGGGATGTTCCCCCGTTGCTGGCGGACTGTGGCTTATGTAGCCCGGGCCGTACCGGTGTGACGGGCTGCACCCCAGCCCCAGCCCCAGCCCCAGTGCCAGCGCCAGCGCCAGCTCTGCGCGCCCACCCCTCCCCTTCCCGGCCAAGCCACCAGGGCTGCTCACTCTTAATGGGTGTGGTTCTTAAAGCCCCAATGTCTGGAGTCGTGATTTTACAAGCACCTGAGCTCTTTATTTATTTATTTAATGCTTCTAGCCCTCACTGTTGTGGAGAAGAGCTTAGGGGCTCAAAAACCAGCAGACAAATACCACCCTTCAAATTTATTTTAACAATCTCATTAATTTTATGTCAGCCTCAGGCTTTTGGGGAACTCATTTATGGACTGAGCAATACTGCCCCAGTGCCCACCCACCCCACTCTGTCCCAGTCTCTGCCATTTCCACTCACCTTGCTGCACCCCAGCCTGCACCTCACTGACCACCTGCCTTCAAGTTTTAGTGTTCTTCATTGTTTAGGTCTTAAAACAGTAACAAATCAATAGCAGATCATGAACTGTAAGGATGAAGGAATTTTATTAAAGTTAATGTTTAAAACCAAATTTATACACAAGGTAAGAGGGAAGGTACTGTACAGCTGGGGTCGGGCTTGGGTTATGGGGGACTGCAAGTATTGGTTACAAGGTTCACGAGGTACATACATATCATATAGCCAGCATAGATCCAGTTTTGGGGTGTAGGAGTTTTTAAAGCGTCAGTGGATAACTGGGCTCGGGTATGCCACCCATGGAATGTATTAAGAGTCCAAGTCAGTATTGGTGTAGAGAATAAGTACATGGGTGGGGTGTGTCCCTCGGTTTGTCAGGGAAGGAAGTGGGTTATTTCCCTGGTCGGTGGTTTCGGTTACTCAAACTGCTACTGGTGGTGTCCCCTTATGTCTTCCGTGTAGATGTCTCTAGACCACCTGATGGTGTCGGACACCATGAGCTATCTCATGAGCCAGGCGTAGCATCGACCGACTCCGCATGCTCTCAGTACCAGCTCGTTGTGGGGGTCCCATGCGCCCAGGGCTTCCACGATCAGGGTATGTATCTGGACCTTGTAGCCCTGGGCTCTCAGGGTGTCGGCCAGTGGGGTGTAGTTCAACACCTTCTGTGTTCAGGCCTCAACCTCTTCAAACACACTTGTCCTTTCCTAGCCAATCTGACACTAGAAAACTGCAGAGCAGCCACAGTGCTACCTCGGCAGCCTGGCTTGTTTTCACAGATAACAGCTTCTTCACTGGAGAGAGCAACTATCAGACCACATAGTTTTATTGAAGACCACACAAATGAGAGTTCTATTTGGGCTGGGTGAAAGCTGGACCTGGTTTATGCGTAGATTGATAGGACACAGGAGTATAACATTTTGCTCAATTTCATGAGGCAAGAGCCTGACAGGTGTTAGGGAGAGGATAGAATTATGTTTTCAGATGGGATTAGTTTTTGATTATTGGCATCACTATAGGGCAGAATTGAGGTTATATGAATGCTTTAACTGTGCATTTCCAAAACTTTATTTAAATTTCTTTTAAGTTTAACCTTACTTCTAGGATTTATAATGTATGTTTTAAGCATAGATCTCTTTGTAATGTTTTTCACCCTAAATTACTTAGTATACGCTCAAATTTAACTCAGTGTTAATTTAACTTTTATCTGGGAATACTGATTAGAAAGAAAGTGTCCCCGTTCTGCTCTGTGGTCACAATTCAGTTAGTTTTTATGCATGCATAATATCTGCTTGCAAAACTGCAGGTGTTTTGTTCTAGCTGGTGTGGCAGCTGGAAAGGTTAGGCCCCACTCTTCACTCCCATCTAGTAACATGGGTTGGATTATCCTTTCAGATAATACCAGTAGTAAATTCAGATAATACCAGTAAATTGGTTAGTCTCTAAGGTGCCACTAGTACTCCTTTTCTTTTTGCGAATACAGACTAACACGGCTGCTACTCTGAAACCTGTCATTATGCAAGGCACTGCATTTAGCCGTATGGAGTGGAAATCCATCAACTTCATGAAAAAACTTGTACAGATACAGACAGACATCATCTTCCTTTCCAAATGCAAACAGATGGACATCGTACCAAAAGGACTGAAGGTAAAAAATCCATTACAATCTACATACCATACAGACTATGCTGATAGCTTGTGCCACACGCTCTCAAAGAAACTGCGGAACCACCTGATCAACATACTCTACAGCAAACAGGGAAAGATTAAGAATGAGCTCTCAAAACTGGATACTCTCATAAAAAACCAACCTTCCACACAAACTTCCTCGTGGCTGGACTTTACAAAAACTAGACAAGCCATTTACAACACACACTTTGCTTCTCTACAAAAGAAAAAGGACACTAAACTATATAAACTACTATATGCCACAAGAGGCCACAGCAATGGTTCCCTTAACCCACCCAGCAATATTGTTAACCTATCCAACTATACTCTTAGCCCAGCAGAAGAATCTGTCCTATCTCGGGGCCTCTCCTTCTGCCCCTCCACCCCCACGAACATGATACAGTTCTGTGGTGACCTAGAATCCTATTTTCGACGTCTCAGACGCAAGGAATATTTCCAACACACCTCTGAACAACATACTAATCCACAGAGACCTTCCTACCAACACTACAAAAAGAAGGATTCTAGGTGGACTCCTCCTGAAGGTCGAAACAACAGACTGGACTTCTACATAGAGTGCTTCTGCCGACGTGCACGGGCTGAAATTGTGGAAAAGCAGCATCACTTGCCCCATATCCTCAGCCGTGCAGAACACAATGCCATCCACAGTCTCAGAAACAACTCTGACATCATAATCAAAAAGGCTGACAAAGGAGGTGCTGTCGTCATCATGAATAGGTCGGAATATGAACAAGAGGCTGCTCAGCAGCTCTCCAACACCACTTTCTACAAGCCATTACCCTCTGATCCCACTGAGGGTTACCAAAAGAAACTACAGCATTTGCTCAGGAAACTCCCTGAAAAAGCACAAGAACAAATCCACACAGACACACCCCTGGAACTCCGACCTGGGGTATTCTATCTGCTACCCAAGATCCATAAACCTGAAAATCCTGGACGCCCCATCATCTCAGGCATTGGGACCCTGACAGCAGGATTGTCTGGCTATGTAGACTCCCTCCTCAGGCCCTACGCTACCAGCACTCCCAGCTATCTTCGAGACACCATTGACTTCCTGAGGAAACTACAATCCATAGGTGATCTTCCAGAAAACACCATCCCGGCCACTATGGATGTAGAAGCCCTCTACACCAACATTCCACACAAAGATGGACTACAAGCCGTCAGGAACAGTATCCCCGATAATGTCACGGCAAACCTGGTGGCTGAACTTTGTGACTTTGTCCTCACCCATAACTATTTCATATTTGGGGACAATGTATACCTTCAAATCAACGGCACTGCTATGGGTACCCGCATGGCCCCACAGTATGCCAACATTTTTATGGCTGACTTAGAACAACGCTTCCTCAGCTCTCGTCCCCTAATGTCCCTATTCTATTTGTGCTATATTGATGACATCTTCATCATCTGGACCCATGGAAAAGAAGCCCTTGAGGAATTCCACCATGATTTCAACAATTTCCATCCCACCATCAACCTCAGCCTGGACTAGTCCACACAAGAGATCCACTTCCTGGACACTACGGTGCTAATAAGTGATGGTCACATAAACACCACCCTATACTGGAAACCTACTCACCGCTATTCCTACCTACATGCCTCCAGCTTTCATCCAGACCACACCACACGATCCATCGTCTACAGACAAGCTCTACGATACAACCGCATTTGCTCCAACCCCTCAGACAGAGACAAACACCTACAAGATCTCTATCAAGCATTCTTACAACTACAGTACCCACCTGCTGAAGTGAAGAAACAAATTGACAGAGCCAGAAGAGTACCCAGGAGTCACCTACTACAGGACAGGCCCAACAAAGATAATAACAGAACGCCACTAGCCGTCACCTTCAGCCCCCAACTAAAACCTCTCCAACGCATCATCAAGGATCTACAACCTATCCTGAAGGATGATCCATCACTCTCACAAATCTTGGGAGACAGGCCAGTCCTTGCCTACAGACAGCCCCCCAACCTGAAGCAAATACTCACCAGCAACCACACACCACACAACAGAACCACTAACCCAGGAACCTATCCTTGCAACAAAGCCCGTTGCCAAGTGTGTCCACATATCTATTCAGGGGACACCATCATAGGGCCTAATCACATCAGCCACACTATCAGAGGCTCGTTCACCTGCACATCTACCAATGTGATATATGCCCTCATGTGCCAGGAATGCCCCTCTGCCATGTACATTGGCCAAACTGGACAGTCTCTACGTAAAAGAATAAATGGACACAAATCAGACATCAAGAATTATAACATTCAAAAACCAGTCGGAGAACACTTCAATCTCTTTGGTCACTCGATTACAGACCTAAAGGTCGCAATATTACAACAAAAAAAACTTCAAAAACAGACTCCAACGAGAGATTGCTGAATTGGAATTAATTTGCAAACTGGATACAATTAACTTAGGCTTGAATAGAGACTGGGAGTGGATATGTCATTACACAAAGTAAAACTATTTCCCCATGTTTATTTCCCCGCCCCACCCCCCACTGTTCCTCAGACGTTCCTGTTAACTGCTGGAAATGACCCACCTTGATTATCACTACAAAAGGTTTTTCTCCCCCTGCCCACCCCGCTCTCCTGCTGGTAATAGCTCATCTTAAGTGATCACTCTCCTTACAGTGTGTATGATAACACCCATTTTTTCATGGTCTGTGTGTATATAAATCTCCTTGCTGTATTTTCCACTACATGCATCCGATGAAGTTAGCTGTAGCTCACGAAAGCTTATCCCCAAATAAATTGGTTAGTCTCTGAGGTGCCACTAGTACTCCTTCTCTTTTTATCAGTAGTAGTGTTACCTGAGGTTTTTTTAACCCAAAGTTCTTGGTAATTTTTACTCTGCGCAAGGTGGTGTCAGGAAATAAATCAAGGGAGACATGGCCGTTCGACTGATAGATGGCTGGCACAAACAGGACAACACAAGAGTGTTTTCACTTAAAGCTAAACTTTACTTTGTCTCAAGCACTTACACACATCTGCAACAGGTTAGTAAAACACCCCCAACCCTCGATAATTACCAAAGCTGAGCAAGGCTTTCAAGTGGCACCGTGACAGGCTTCAGCTGGCCAGGCTTCTGTCTGCCGGTGGAGACCAAGATGCGTCCAGAGAGAGCGTCCCTGAAGAGCCCCTTCTGAGAAGTCCCACTACCTCAAACTTTTTCCCTTTATTTATACATTAGTAATACAATGACATATCCCTTAAAGAAAACTTGCTAAGTAAGCAGGTTTAAAAGATCAAGCACCTTATGATTGTTGATTAACCAGAGATTTTTTTTTTCAGAGTGTCCATGCCTTAGGGCCCTGACAAACATTCCCGAGGGTGCATATAAACGGACTTCTTGTTTTTCTAAAATACATGCATCAGCAATTTCAACATTCTTAGCAGGAAGGGCACGGGGTCAAGCCACCCTGTCTGTGGCACCCAAAACCCTCTCCCCTCCTGTCTTGCTTACGCTGAGGCCTCTGCATGACCAATTTAGGACCTGCTGACTTGGCTACTTTTAGCAATAAGCAAAAATGCCTCAGTATGGCCTGCTACCTTGACTACTATTAGCAATAAGCCATAGTGGTTTTAAGCACTTTACTGGTTCACTATTTACTACGTACAGTAGGATTGATGGATTAGGAAAATAGAAGGTCTCTGAGGCTTTTTCTCGTAATGCTTCCATTTCCTAGTTTGATTTTCCCCGATGCATTTGGGTAAGGGTAATTCAGTGTGTTTTCCCATTTCTTTCAACAAAGTTGAATTATTTTGGTTGTTGTAGTTTTTCCACCTAAAGATCATTGTCTTTGCCTAGTTGACCTGCACAGCCTATGTTCTGAAGCAGGTTTATAGTAAATATTGGTTCTTTTGCAGACTTGGGGGTAGTTTCATGGAAGACAGGTTAGGGGATTACTGCAGTCAAGTCACTAGGCTGCTGTTATATACACAAAAGAGGACAGAGACATGGTTACATCCCACTTTTATTCCCATCTCTTTCTTGAAGATCTGATTGGTGGGGGTGGGGGGGGGACAATCTCTTTAATATTTAAATAACTGATGAACACATTTAACCATGTTGTATGTTATTCTACTCTGTAGCAGTTTTAAAATTCATTGCTGGGTGCATCTTGCATCAAACAGGTTTTTAAAGTGTATCAGGCAGAAAAATGACTTCCCCTGTCTTCTAGGGAGACCCTGGATTCCCATGACGTTAGGACCAGTTGAGGATAAGGCCACTGCAGAGGCTTACCTAGTCTGATTTCCAGTTAGTATTACACCTCAGTTTTCCTTCTCAGATGATTCTCCAGCCCCCAGTATAGTTAAATCACTCCAGCTAAGTCACAAAAGTCTACCCCTTTCAGAATTAGAGTCCAAACAGAAACACAAACAACAAAAATTTTTCTCCCATCCTCTTGCCATACATAACCATTGCTCAAAGGATTTGTCCTGTTCCCAAACAGCCTTTCACCTGGGTCCAACATCCAGCCCTCCTGGTCCTTAGTCAGTCCCTTCTCCTCCCTGTTGACAGGAGCAGCTGTACCTCTGCACAAGGAAGATCACAGGGGAACCCACACCTACCCTCTACCACAAGTTACCATCCTGGGATGTGAAACAATTATATCTGCCCCATAACAAACTGTCCCATCTTTACTTCCTAGAGCCTCTGCCAATATGCAAAAAGAAAAGGAGTACTTGTGGCACCTCAGAGACTAACAAATTTGTTTGTGCATAAGCTTTTGTGAGCTACAGCTCACTTCATTGGATGCTCACCCTTGCCTCCTCACCAGCCCCTTTTCTAGCTAGTAGCCTCCATCTTAACAGAGCACTCCCACCTAATCTTTCTCCTAAATAGCCTGCCCTTTTTTTATCCCAGCAAGCTTGGTTTAGTCACATACTTCTCCTTGTCATGTGACTCCTACGTTCATTCCCTTCACTTGGGGAGGTGGGCTAAGCCTCACACAAGAGCAGCTGAGCCCGAAACCACTTAAAGTGTCAGCTCACCCTGTGAGTTGTAAGAGCATCTCTCTTCAAGTATATTTGGATGAGGCCTACTCTGGACCTATTCTTTTCAGGTAATAAACATGAGGTACAAAAGACTGAAGTGTCAAAAGAGGAGGTGCTGGAACAAACTTTTTAGATTGTCCTGCAGATCATACTGGTGGTTTTGTTTTGTGCACATCATGTCCCTATGTGGAAACTATGAGTCCTAGTGTTCAATATCCCATCTTGATCTGAGCTTCCATGATTGCTCAAATGGGCAGCAGGATGCAGCATTCAGTGCTGCAAAAAGCCTATTTTGATCCAAACAGAGCTGCTTGAGAACTCTGCAGGTCCCACTGTGGAATTGCTCAGTCTCAGTCCAAGCAATATGGTTCATATATTGCATGGTCCACCAAACAGTGCACCAGTTCACTGCCTTGGAGTGGTCCTTTCCAGAGAAACTACAGGTGCAAGAATGGTGTTCCAGCTCAATTAAAACATCCTCTGTATTAAAATGAGCACAGCTGCAGCCTACATTGTAGAAAAACATAGCGCTTCCCTTAGATCACTCCTAGCGTAAGCCAAGGCTCAGAGATCATGCTAAGAAATAGACTATTGTAGGTGAAACTGAGCTCAGAATGTAACCTAGTCTGACCACCTTTAGAGCTGCAAAACCTTATCTTTTGCAAAGCCAACCAATAATAACAATGCTAAGATAATTTTTAAAAATCCAAATACAGTGACTGACTCATAAGACGGTAGGAGCAGATCTAATTTTGTTCTGAGTCCTGACTCTCTTATATAACTGTACTTCAGCACCTGGATGCTATGGTGATTGGTTCTTTGTAAATATGACAGGCAGATAGGTGTATAATGCCCAAGAGACTTTTGAATAAAAGCAGACACCCCTATGCCCATGTAGCATCCCACTGGAGTCAGTGAGGATCCTCACAGTTGGAGGAATCCATCTGTGTGGCTCAGATTGCAGGGTTGGGACCATAGTTATTAAATTAAATATTTGTCTATCATTAAACAAGGTGACTTTGCTGCTTGACATTGTTATAACAGCCTGTTTTCTGTGGGCTTTTATTCCTTCTTAATTTTGAGCTCTTAAATGGTCTATAGATCTTGTACTGGGTCACTGCACAGAGGTGAATTTTTCCCAAGGAGAAGGCAGCTCTTACAGATCTGAAGGATGAAAAGGGATCATGCACTGGCCCTCAGGCTTGATTAAAGAGTCTGTGCAGTCATATGTGCATTATTAGCTCTATTACAAATAATAGTATTGTTTATCTAATTAATTAATTTGAGTCTAATAAAAATTCTAATAACAAATGAAGGGGTAATGAACGATCCTTGGTGGAAGAACCTACATAGTGGGCAGAATAGAGCTAGCGTAACAACTGGCTAAATCAGAAATATCCACGTGGATAGGATTGAACCAACGTTAGCTTCCTTTGCAGTAGCTAGAAAAGTGCTTATGTAGTGGCTCGTTGGTCTAGGGGTATGATTCTCGCTTAGGGTGCGAGAGGTCCCGGGTTCAAATCCCGGACGAGCCCTGTTTTTCTCTTCCCAACACTTTAACAGTTCTACGATCATTTTACACTGTTTTTATTGAAAGTACATTTACACATCAAGATAAAAGAAATGAGGAAATATCTGCAACTAAAAACATGGCCCTCTTGCTTTCTGTATTGAGAGTGCATTAATTTGAATATTACATTTATTCTCACTGCTTCGTGAGTCCCCTCGCCTCCTCCACACGGACTATTATTAGCCCCACTTTTCCCACAAGTACCCCCATACATCCTCCTCTTCTTCGTCCTCTAATAATATTGCTCAACCCTTTAATGAGACTAGCATTACGGGGCGGGGGACTACGTAGAGAGCCCAAGGGGGGCAGGGAAGGCGGCAGGAAGAAGGGAAGAAATACATCTTGGGGTGCACGAGGACAGCGGATGCTGCCTGTGTATTTCCCCTCTCCCCCTGTGCCCCCTGCTTCGTCTCCCTATGACCCTGTCCTCCCCATGTTCCTATGCCCTCCCTAACCCTCCTTGTCACGGGGGTACACCTCCCCCGTATTTACAAAGGGAAACAATACAGCAATCTCTCTTTGCCTGCCTCCCCAGCCTGAAAACCAGCTTGATCTCACTGTTCAATTTTTGTGTCTCCACTTGCACGATCCCCTACTTTCCCTGCCCCCAGGATGCCCGGCCAGCCACTGCCCCCCTGTGCACCCCTTCCCCCTGTGCAACTCCCACCCACCCCAGTTACCCCCCCCTTCTCTGCATTGCCCTCCTCCCACCCACTTCACCTTGGGCTCCCTCCCTTACTGCCCTCGGGGCCCCGCTGTGCAGGTAATGCAATAAAATGAATTGAGGGATCAAACCCACAAAACGGGAGGGCTCGCGCCCCCCCTTCGGAGCGGGCTCGTCCGGGATTTGAACCCGGGACCTCTCGCACCCGAAGCGAGAATCATACCCCTAGACCAACGAGCCGCTGTCTGCTGCTTTTTCCCCAGCCAGACTCTTCACTATTATCCCGCCTCCTCCCTGCAGCGCGCCAGCCACTACCAGTGCGGTCCCTCCCCCGCCCCGCTACCGGATGGTTCCGCCCACAGACGGCCCCGGCTGGAAGATACCATTCCGCTCCCCACTAGGATCCCCCCGCCTGATGGTATCGCCTTTCCAGCGCCCACAGTCAGCCCGCTCAGCCGCCCCCATCTGGCAGATACTATTCCGATTCCTGCCGTGGGGGAGGGCGCCTGATGGTAGGACTCGAGCCCTCTGTGGGGAATCCCACTCTGCGCTTTCCCCTGGGGACGCCTCAGCCCCCTAAACTCTGAGGTAACACACTGTCCCCCAACGGCGGCTGGGTTCGGAGCAGGGCGAGCTCATCCCTAGTGGAGGGGGGGGCGATCTTTCCCGCTTTTGCTCCCCACACACGCTGCGGTCCGGACGTTCCGTCTTTCCCCCTGCTCCCATCGTGGAACCATGGTTTCGTCCGCCCCTCCCCCCTTCCCCACTGGGCTTCCGGAGACGGTTGCTCGAGTTACCCGGATATTGCTCCCTTTCCCTGAACAGCGGGCCCCTCCCGCCCTGATTCTGCCCTGTTGGGATCTAGGAAGGGGGGCCGGCTGGGTGGGCGCGCGAAGGGGGCGGGGCTCCCCGGGCTGGGGCGTGGCCAGGTTCAATTCACCGCCCTGGGGCCTCTGGCCGCGTCAGGCCCAGCCCCGCCCCCCGCGACGCGGGCCTGCGGTGGGAGGGGCCCCTGGAGGAGCGTCCGGGGTGGGACCCCCCCCCGCCAGAAGAGCCTCCTCTAGCTGCACATCGGAGCCGGGTCGTTCCTCGTGCCGAAGCCCTGTCTGCCTCCTGGCCTCCCCATTGACCCCCTTCTGCGCTGCCCGCGCCCCCTCGGGGCCCTGCGGCCTGGGCGCTGAGCAAGTGACCTAGGGACTGGGGAGCCCTGGGTTGAACCCCCGGCTCCATCACAGGCTTTCTGGGTGAGCCAGGCCGTTCACGTAGCCTCCCTCTGTGCTCCGGTTTCCCTTTCGTGAAACGGGGCTAATACGTTAAAAGATTGTGAAGTGCATGGAAATCTGTCGCTGAAAAGCGGTGGGTAAGAACTAGGTGTTAATAGTGCTGGCAATGCCTTTCCAAAAATCACTCTTCCACCAATAGCTGCTCTCCTTGCTCACCTCCTGGGCCTTTCATCTGGCTCCCGTTTCAGTCTAAACCATTAAAACCGGAAGACAACCACAGAACTCAGAAGACCTCGGCTGAACACAGCTGCCCAGACTCTTAGCTTTGATGTTGCATTCCTTTCCCCACGCTGTTGTGTTTTGTTTCTCTAAATTTCTTCTGGGCAGGAAGCTTGTGTTGTTACACTACTTACCTGTAATGCACCAGGCATGCCAAAGGTGCTATATAAATAATAGAATTTCCTTACTTGTGGTGTTTTCCTGTCCAATCATTAAGAGTTTTAGGATCTGATCCTGTACTCTTCTATCCAGAGATTTTGAGATGCCACTGTGGCTACCCTTGGTCTGAATGCACAGTCCAGGGCCCCTTGTGTTTTTATATAAAATAGTTTTTAATGTAGGTTGTGTGTAACTAGTAAATATCATCCAGCAGGTCCACACAGGAGATATGTGGAGGTCTGCAGCTCAGACCTACTCACAGAAAAGCTGGGGAGATTGCCTGCTTTAACGCATATCTTTTCTCCACCCCTCTCTTCACTCTTCACACACAGAGCGTCTTTGATCTAAGACAGGTCGGGCAAACTACAGCCTGTGGGCTGCGTCCAGCCTGTCAGACCTTTTAATCCAGCCCTTAAGCTCCTGCCGGGGAGTGGAGTCTGGGGCTTGCCCCACTCCACGCGTGGCGTGGCTCTGCACGGTTCCCGGAAGCAGCGGCATGTGTCCCCTCTGGCTCCTATGCATAGGGGCAGCCAGGGGGCTCCGCACACTGCCCCTGCCCCAAGTGCTGGCTTTGCAGCTCCCATTGGCCAGGAACCAGCGCGCAGAGCTGCCTGGCTGTGCCTCCGCATAGGAGCTGGAGGGGGGAACATGCTGCTGCTTCTGGGAGTTGCTTGAGGTAAGCGCCTCCAGGAGCCTGCACCCCTGATCTTCTCTTGCGCCCCAACTCCCTGTCGCAGCACTGATCCCCCTCCTGCCCTCGAACCCCTCGGTCCCAGCCCGAAGCATCCTTTTGCCCCCCAAACCCTTCATGCCCAGCCCCACGCCTGAGCCCGCACCCCCAGCTGGAGCAATCACACACACCCCACACCCCAATCCCCTGCCCCAGCCCCCTCCCACACCCTGAACTCCTCATTTCTGGCCCCTCCTCAGAGCCCTCACCCCCCTCCTGCACCCCAACCCCCAATTTTGTGAGCATTCATGGCCGGCCATACAATTTCCATACCCAGATGTGGCCTTCAGGCCAAAAAGTTTGCCCACCCCTGATCTAAGATGTCCTTCATGGAGTAAATTCTCTACACCCACTCAGCAAGGCTACACACCCTCAATCCAATACTGAACAGCTCCCCATCTCTCCTTCTAGGACTCTGTCTGTTACCATAGAATAACAACAGACCTATAAACAGACAACAGAAGAAAGAGCCCCTTTAAGTAGTGTCTGCCACATGGAAGCAGAGAGTGATGTCATACCTGCTACACCATTGTGGGTGTGGAGGGGCAATTTTGTCTGAAGGAAAAACTTCTATTCTTACCAATGGAATCTTTAATGGCTACACAGGTAGGATTTGTGTTTTTAAGATCTCATCCTGAAGACCTTCACATAGTGAACTTTAAGAGGATGAATAGTTAAGTCAGAGCTATCAGTACTGACCTAGCTCCAGGTAGTCCACAAATTTCAAACTTGATGGTTTAACACTACACTATCCCCTTGTTGTAATCCCGCCCTCATTCTGCCTGCTGCTACCAGCTCTACCCATCCTGGTTTGGGCTTCTGCAGCTCCCCAGGAAGAAACACTTATTTTTCTTTTCAACTCCACTGTTTTATTTCCTCTGTTTTTCCATTATATTTTCAAGATGAGGGGGACAAATTCCACCCGCTTGACCAGCACACACATTCTCTAAACATGCACACGCATATATACAGTAATGGACAATCACACACGTCCAGATACATCAGCTGAGAAAAGAAGTGTTACAGTGATGCCTGCAGCCTGGCCTGAGATACAAGTCCAAGCAAGCCGATTAAAACAGATTTCAAAGGTGATGACACTTGCTGACATGGCTCAGAGAGGGTGTGAGGGTTGCATATACTGAGAAACCTCTTCTAGGTACAAATGGCAACACCAATCACTTTTCACTGGTTTTGAATGAACAATACCTTAGTGCTTTCATCTGGGAGGATGGGAGGCAGGACACATTAAGTAGAACATAAATCCATTTGTCTTTTTATGACTTTAGTGCGGGTAAAAGGTGACACATAGGATATTATTTATTTGTATAGCTGTAGTGCCTAGGAGCTCCAGTCATGGTTTAGGATCCCATTGTGGTAGGCTCTGTACAAACACAGAACAGAATGACCCTCTGCCTCATAGATCTCCATCCACAGAGCAGGTGCAGCAGAACCAGGTTCCATCACTCTCTGCCTTGCCAGTGTGTCTAACCACTGTCCTGGTGCAACTGCTTCAAAGATGAAAGGGAGTTCAGTCTCAATGGCCATTTCAGACTTTGGCCTCTTCAGTGATACTGTCGGGTCAGGGGCGGTGTTGGGTGTCAGATAATGTGCTGGTGGTTTTAGTGAGGTGGACACCTGTCCGTCAGGAATGGGATTGTGATACTTCCCCAAACCCATTTCATGTAGACTAATCAATAGCTAATGCAATCTGGAGGTAAATGGCTCCATAGCCCAACCACAACTAGTCCCCTGAGCCAGCTAGTCCTTTGAAAGTTTTAACAGAACCCTAAATGCCAGCTCCAAGCACTTATATGGCCTCATCACCATAGTATCTGAGTACTTCTGCTGTTGTCCAGTCCTTTCAAACACTCCTAAATGCTCTAAGGCAGTGGTTCTCAAACTTTTTGTATTGGCAAACCCCTTCATACAGCAAGCCTCTGAGTGGGACCCCCCCTTATAAATTAAAAAACACAGGATTTTATATTTAACACTCTTAAATGCTGGAGCAGGGTTGAGGATGGAGCTGGGCTGGTGGGGCTCAGGCTGCCAACCCTGTGCATGGCTGACAGCTCGTGACCCCCTTGTAATAACCTTGCGACCCTCTGAGGGGGTCACGACCCCCAGTTTGAGAACTCCCACTCTAAGGAGAGAACCTGGCTCCTTAAAATAATTTTTTCATGGGATGATAGTTCACCAGTTCAAATTTAGCCTAGGCAATAGGCGAACCACGGCCACTGGGAGTTGCAGGTGGCTGTGCAAATGTAAACAAATGGTCTGGCGGCCTGCCAGCAGATTACCCTAACAGGCCACAGGTTGCCCACCACTGCCATAGTAAGTGAAACTCAATCATACATAGGCTGTTCACTAGCTTACATGAAATGTATAGGTAATTTCAGTCCAGTTTGCAGTAAACAAGTGTCCATATCACAAAAAAATTAAAAGTGATTCTAACTGGCCACTTGTTGGCAGTCTCAGTAGAGTCCAAAGACTGAAGATGTCATGACAACTGACTTACTTGCAAGGATCGAGTGTAACAGTTGAATACAGTGGTGGAGTAGTATGAGGAAAGCTTGCACTATTACTTCCCATGCTGTAAGTGTTCTGTGGATATGGTACTTCAGTTGCTACTTCTCACGAGCACGAAAAAAAAAACTACACACAAAAAATCCTATAGAAAAATAATCTTTAGCTGTTAGGTGTTTCATATACAGATTTGCCAGCCCAACACTAGTCCAAGTAGATATTCATCAAAGATACTGTATAAACCATTTAAAAATGATCTTCTCCAGATTTAGGATTCACATTGTCTGCCATACAGCATATATATGTGTAGAGAGAAAATCATTTTTCCCTACTTTTAAAAACTTCATTTACTTACATTTGAAAACTGAAAATATTTCAAAGGAAGCTATTTAAAAAGGCACAACTTATATATGTCCAAAACTGATAAACTGCATCAAAGTCCAACATGGGGGAGCAAACAAAATTTGGAACTCTGCTGTAATGGTGAACAGTGGGCCCAGAAACGATGGTGTTTGTCATGCCCATGCTACTGTGCATCAGGTCTCCAGACATAGCCATGAAGTTGCTCAATATACCCCAAGAAGAGTCAGCCAGTACATCCTTTTTGAACCCTGCAGCAAAAAAAAAAAAAAAAAAGTCTTAATTCCAGTCTCTCCTTCCCATTGCTACAGAATGTTATGGGTAAGGGCAGTGGACATCTTTGATGTTATTAATATTCTGCTGCTCTGTTGCAAGGGAGAGTCCTCCAGTAGCTGCACCTTCATTGGACTGTTTGGCTTCTCTTCACATTAAAGTCTCCTGTATCCTGATTGGGTTCAGCATTTTGAGAGAGAAAGAATGATAGAAGACAGTAAGGAAAGTTATAAAAATAAACATATGTTACAATTTTATATTGATAGGAGTCGCTAGGAAAGTCTGGAATCTGAGTGTCTTTTTGGCCATCTTTTATAATTGGGTTATGGTTTTCCTGCTATAAATTTGAAAGACAGCTACAGCCAGACCACTCCAGACTGATTTCCTCTGTTCTCACCAGCTAAGCTGGGTCAGACTTGGATTGAAGACAGGGAATCAATTTTTTTCAGTTTTTAAACTTTCCTATCCAAATTCATTCTGGATCTTTTCTCCCTACAACATGCCCTTTAAGACACAGATTTGAGCCCTCCAAACTCAGATAGTTCAGTTAGAAAGCAGGACAGGGGGAAATGGAGAGGGTCCCATGTTGCTGGGGTGACTTTTCATCAATGTAACTCTGTAATAGCTAGTGTGCAGGTGGCACCACTGCCCTCTTGGATGGAATGGGAGACCTGTTTAGGTGTGTGGGATTATGTTGGTCACCAGTGGTTAAAGGCCAGGTACGATGAGTGTAAACCCTAATATAGCTAGTGGAAATTCTCCTTTACCTCAAGTGGTAGAGGCCTGTGTTTTTTGATTTAGAAGGAACAAGTTTGTGTGGTTCAGTGGGTGACCACGAAATTGGTATGCTTGCACCACAATTAGGGCTGACAGTGCCAACAAGAGGTTTGAAAATGTCCCTTTTAATCAGACAGTTTAATCTAAATGGTCTCAGGGTGAAAAATGCTTTTTGCCACATGTACTTTCAAGATACTGGGCAGCTGAGCAAAGTGTCAAAGGTCAGCATTTCTTTCTTTCTCTTTTTCACCTACCATCCCTTTCATTGTCATGCCAGCCTGGGGAGCTGAGCCTTTTAATTGTCTGTATTAGATGCTCTGATATTGAAGTTGATTTGTACTGGGATTTAACAAGCACCAGAGGGAAATGGTAACACTGACACTCTGGCACAAGTGCCTTTTTATTTTTAAGGCAAAACGCTTGTGAGAACCTCTGGTATTTCATGAGTAATTACCATGGTGGCTTCTCTCATCTCTGCTTCATACTTACTCTGTGCCCGGTTCTTGCATTGGCAGCACACTGTGATGCTCACTGGCAGTTCCTGTGTCTGCTGCCAGCTGCGACATCCCCATCTTCAGGGACTTTTCCTGGGTGTCTGATGTTTCCTGGGTGTCTTTGCCCTCACTGTTTTCTTCCTTCTTCACCTCTTTATTTTCTTTGTTCCTTTTTTCCTGTTCAGAGGCATTGCCACCCTCCCTTTCCCCCAGAGTGCTCCCTTCCTTATTCTCTGGGGTGTTCTGGCACAACTTCTTATCATTATCTCCCATGGTACTTGGGCATGGCTTCTCCTCTGGCGTGCTCTGGGATGACTTCCTCTCTTCCTCCCCTGGAGGGTTCTGGCACGGCTTCTCCTTATCTCCTGTGCTGCTCTTGCATGGTTTCACTGCCTCTGTTTCTTTTTCTCTCTCCTCTTTGTTTTCTGTCCTGCTGGACCCTCTCCCTGAGGGTGGCTTTTCATTGGATCCTATCTGTTTCTGCATCAGTTTACTGCCTGTTTCACACACAGGTGACTGTGACTCCTCTTTCTGACTCTTAGGCACAAATACCTCATCACCATCCTCTTCTTTGGCCCCATTTTCTTGAGATGATCCAGTCGCCCTTAAATCTTCACCATCTCCGGAGTCTGACTGAGACTTTCGGAATTTCCTGGAAGGGGGTCTGCGCTTCAGTGATCCCCGTGTCCGCACCTAAGAACAGGTAAAGCTGAGATTGAAGAATTTAAATAAACCACACCAGTGTACAGTGTCAGCCCAGAAACTTAGGGTGAATGACTTTGATGCTTAGCTGGTGACTCAAGACACTGGTTCTCCTTCTCATTGACACTTTGAATAAGTAGAGAGAGATCATTACCCCATTTTAACTGTGGCTCTCTCTCCAATTTACATTATCAAATCTGAAAACGTTAAGTTTGACTACAAGGACACTAGACTTGATATATAGTTACTTATGAGTGAGGAATTACTTTGGAAACCTCTGCCATTTTATTTTGGGCACTGGGGTGATGAGAAAGGATAGAGAAGTTTTACTTCTCAGTAATCTGAGGACCAATGGTGAAATCAAGCAGTCCAGATTCTCTCCCCATTGTTGCCAATTCATCTGAGTCCTAATCTGCAGAAGCCCCTGCTATTCTGGTATGTCTTGGGCCTCCCAACTTCTCCCAGTTGAAGGCTGTTTTGGCAGCTAGCCTGCAAACTAAGAACTGCACCTAATTGCATAAACTGGAGAAGTTAACCAGCTGCCTTCTTCTTTAATCCAGAATTGTGGTTTACAGAGACTACAGTTCCCAGTAGTCAATACAGCCTGTCCTGCTCAGATCTAGGTTAAGTGTTGTATGATTGGCTCTCCATGGGCTATGCCTCTGTATTAAAGGGGTGGGCATGGAACACACTGCAGAATTTCAAGGTTTATTTGACTTGCAAGCTGCCGTATTAATATACTAACGCACTGCACTACTAAGCGTTGGTCATTAATTTTGACATAATGTTGTTTGAAAAGCTGTAATCAGTCCAGCTCATGTTGAGTTGAAGCAGGTGAGTCATGCCACTTCATCACCTGAAGCCAGCTGGAATCTGGACTATGGAACTCTATTTGCAGGTAGGCAAAAGAGGGAGTCCAGTGGATCACAGTGAGAGGGAATTTCAAAACAGATGCAGCGATCTCCTCATTTGGCTGCAAACACACCCTGTGAAGACTGAATTGGAGGGTAAGACAACTGTTCCACTTCCACTCCAAGCAGTAAACTGGCTTTGGCTTCCTGTGTTGGAGAAGGCCTGGAAGACACTATACCTTGTTATAAAACTTCAGGTGAGTGCCCTCTGGTGGTTGATCAAAACTGACTGGTGTCTCATCCGATTCACTGGAATGGGACTGGATGCCGGGGCTACTGGGAGTTGAAGGGGGAGTGCTAAAGGGAGATGGTATGACTTTCAGACCTGGGCTTTTTGGAGATGTACCTGGCACCAGGGCAGCTGGAGCAAATGCCAGATTGGCCTACAAAAAAAAACAAGAAGTCATTATAATAAACCTCCCCTCAGATTTAATATCATGATTTTTGGTGTTATTCTACCTGCCACCCAAATTCCCCCTGTCAGAGGTGAAGTGGACTGAAACAACATACTGTATGGTAATAACAGGTTTCAGAGTAGCAGCCGTGTTAGTCTGTATCCGCAAAAAGAACAGGAGTACTTGTGGCACTTTAGCGACTAACACATTTATTTGAGCATAACGTTTCGTGAGCTACAGCTCACTTCATCGGATGTAGCTCACGAAAGCTTATGCTCAAATAAATTTATTAGTCTCTAAGGTGCGAAAAGTACTCCTTTTCTTTTTGTATGGTAATATGATCACACAGTGACCACGTGGGGGAGCCTTTTCCCTTAACAAACATGATAGCCTCCCAGCTGACATAAGAGATATAGCTCCTGGTTTTGTGTTTCTCCTGGTGATATTGTCAACAAACAATCCTAAGTGGAGAATTTCTGGATGGACAATTGCCCTTCCCGAACAGCTGGATCTCAGGACCATTCCTGTGTCATCTGCAGTGTTAGCGATTTTCCAGTGTCCCAGCCAAGTGAATATGTCTCTCATAGCTTTGCACAGGAGAGGCTGTGAACAGAGCAGTCAATAACAACAAGGAACTTTAAATCATTCTGTGTTTGCCAGATAGCACCTGAAGTTTGCAGCTGTGGGCACTCTCAGGCCCTTCAAATGATCACTGAATTTAACAAGAGAATACCATTGAAATAACTGGGTATGCTTTGTGATGGGGCTCCCACTTCTGGAATCCCATTGAACAGTGCTATTTAGTTCGGATAGTTGAGTGTTCTTGACTTGAGCACAACCCTGCCATGAACAGGATGCTATTATTTGGGCACTGCTAGGAGGAAGCTCACAATACCAGGCGTGCCAGCTGGCATTAGCAGGGCGTTATGTGAAGAGACTCACATATTGTTAGTTGTCCTAACTGGCATAAACCAGCTATAGACAGATACAGGGGAGTAGTAAATGCTGGGTAAGCTGTTGAGTTCCTTGGGAAATATAAAAGAAAAGTGAGAAGCTTTTAGGGTATGTCTACACTTCAACTGGGAGGGTGCTTCGGGCAGACAGACGTGCTAGCTCTGCTTGACCTACTGTACTAAAAATAGCAGTGTGGTCACATTGGCATGGGTGGTGACTTGGGCTAGTTGCCCAATACAATCCCACCCAACCCCCTAGGTGCATACTTGGGTGGCTAGCTCAAGTCGCAGCCTGTGCCACTATGGCCACACTGCTATTTTTAGCTTTCTAGCTCAAACAGAGCTAGTACTTGTCTTTCTACTCATGCTGTTGTGTAGACATATCCTCAGGGATACAAATATAGGAGCCATGTTAAAAGGCTAATCAGTTTAATTCCCTGAGAGTTACAACAGCCATGTTGAAAGCATCCAGCACCTACCTGCAGTTTTTCAATCAGGGGAGAGCTTTTCACCTTGACCCTGGGAAGGGGGCAAGCATTTGGAGACTGCTTCTGTAAACAAACAGGAAAAGACCAAAATAAACTAGACGAAGAAAAGAAAAGTTCTGAAGCCTGAACCGGTCCAGATTGATCCTGAGAAGTGAGAGATGGAAGAAGAGGAAGGAAAGTGAAGAATCTGTCACTGAAGGCTTTGGCGGGATCTTTACAAAGGAGTCTGTTCTTCCCTTTCCCACTGTTCTCACCTCGTCTGCTGTCCAGCCATTAAGTCTATGATAAAGAGGAATTAGATCACACAGGTCAGAGGAAGGGGAGAGCACTGTACAGAGTAATATCACTCCGCTGTGAGGAAGATCATCAAAAGAAGGTAGCCAAGCCCTCTACATGATCTTCCCTTTCCCCTCCCACCACCCAAACAGTGCCCTCTTTTGAGAGAAAATGGGATTCTGTCTCCTCTGACTAGTATATCCATATTAGGGATTGTGTAATGGTTAGTCCCAGAAGACTAGGGGTCAGTACCCCAGGGTTCTAGTCTTGGCTGTGCCACTGCATGGCTTTGGGCAAGATATTTAACCTCTCTGTGGTGCGGTTTCCCCATCAGTAAAGTGGAGATAAAACTGACGTACCTCATAGAGGGTTGCAAGGCTTTAATGTTTGTAAAGTGTTTTATGAACTATTCCTCTAGCGTATCTGAAGAGATATGTTTGGCACTGGATAAATTACACACTCATTCACCCTTTCAACTGTGAATCTAGAAGGAGGGAAGAATCCAAGAGCAAATTATTACTTAATATTTATGTTGCAGTAGTGCCTAAAGGCCACAACCAGGTTGGACTCCATTTTGCTGTATAAACAACATATGACAGTCCCTTCCCTAAAGAGCTTAAGATGTGAGGATGGAGCTGGTATGGGAGAATCAGGTGGATCCTATGGAGATGTGGTGCCACAGAAGGAGAAACCTCAGAAGCAGAACTGGAACATGTACGTGTGTCTGCACCAGTAAGGAGGCAGCAAGGAGCAGAGTATGTGTGGGGTATTGCTGTGGATGGATAGGGGAAGTGTTCTCTGCTTTAGAGCTTATGGTTTATGTTTCACTATCAGAGGATCCCTCTGGTAGGCCCACGTTCACATGCCTTTTAGGGAATCAGAGGGAATAAGACTCAGCAAAAAGGAAGCTCTTTCCTTACTGCATTGGTACTCACCGGCTCCCCATTGTGGCCCAACTCCACCTTTTGGGTGTGTAGGGGAAGGGAGCATGGTGGTTTCCTCCGGGTTGGTTTATTACCTGGTACCTGAAGATAAAGACAGCCATTTGAGTGACAAAGAAAGAGCAAGGAGGTTACATTCAAGCACCAGAAGGCAGCCTCTAGTGTTGTGTGTCTGCAGAAGGCCCAACAGAAAGCAGTGTGGGGGTGGAGATGTCTCCAAGAGCAGCCACATGCTTGGAGATGCTCTAACAAGTATCCCATTGGAAACCCCACAGTAGAAGGTCTTGTAATGTTTGTTTTCTTTCCTGTCTCTGCTAATCACTAAGCTTTCATCTTTTGAACGGGCCTCAGCTTCCTGCTTCATTCATTCACTGAGCTCACTATCCTACTTGTGGTACCAGGGGCTGAAGGGCAGCTCAGAGTTCTGAACACGGCCCACAGCCTTGCTAATCTTTCAAATGGAGGTGCAGCTCACGGAGACTACAGGTCCCAAGTTGCGATGTTTAACAAGTGACTCAGAAAGCAGGTTTGTCCGGAGAGAAGGGACAGCACTTTTTTATTAACTGCACAAACACTCCTCTCAGTCTGAACCTACACAGGCTCCTGGGAGGATCTAGCTTACCCCTGGTATGAGGAGAGGCTTAGCACAGACATCAGCGCAGTCTCTCCAAAAATCCATCTCATTTGCACAGTCATGCCCCTGCAAGTAACCTGAAACTTATACTTACACCAGTGTGGAAAGCTCCAACTTGATTTGAATTGTGTATGTTTCTATGTTGGAGATGAGAGAAACTGAAATTTCCTCTATTTTATGCCAATTTCTGTGACCTTCTGGCAAGTTACCAATATGCTCTGTGGTGCAATATTTGGTGACTTTTGTCATAATTTTTACCCCCTTAATGTCCAGAGATCTGGAAAGTTACAAACATCAGATTGTGGCAAACTCCATCTTCGAAGAGTTGGCCACTTTAGAGAGTTTGTCTGGAGTGACAAACTTGGGCACCATGGCTTTATGAGGTTTACACTGTTAACTGGTGATGTTGTGTCAGCAGATAGCAATGCAATATCATTGTGTGAAGCAATGTAATCAAGCTGTGACCATGTCATCCCATCACAACATAATATCATCCTGACACATCACAATCTTGGTATGCAGTATCATCCTATGCTGTGGAAACGTCATCGTATCACAACATTATGATACCACATTGCGAGGCAGTGATATTTTGTGGGCATCCATTAATGTCCTGTATGCTAAGTTTGCAGGACATAGCTCACCATTCTGATATCAGGATGACCACAAAGATAGTGAGGTCGGGCAACCATGATTATTACATCACTCACCAGGATTGTGATATGCTGAAATGATTTTTGTTTTTGACATGTGTGTTTGTGATGGTAGTAGGGGACTCGCTCGGTCACAGAAAGCGGACCAGCGGCCATGAGTCCTTTGACTTTCCCTGCCTCCTCAGAGGATTAAAGCCATTTGGGGCCTAGACTCATCACAGTTTTGGGTACCTTTGCTGCTTAAGTTCTTTCGGTCACCCCTACCCTGGTTTCCTAGACTTCTCTTCCAGTCCCCCTTACCAAGAGAGGTTTTTCCTTCCTGCTTCCCAACAGACTCTGTTTCTCACTGACTCATTGCTGCATCTAGGCCTCAGCAAAGCAGGCCTGGATTACAAGGATTCAGTTATTCTACCTTAATCCGCCCTTATACCTTGTAGAAGAGGAAGGAAAGACAAGGCTGCTCTGACTGGGATGCTTTCTGGTGAGAAATGACAGCATATTGGGGCTAGTAAAATGTCCAGTGTCCTCAATTACATTGAGTCAATCCAGCTGCTAGCAGAACATGAGTCCTGTCTAATGTAATATTCCAACAACCTGCAAGACTGCACCAGTTTTCCTGCTGTGCCAATCTATGCTGTCTAACCCATCAATAAACCATTGCTTGAACTCTAATGGGTCCTATTTATTACTCCTGAGTTCAGTCATACTGTAGCCCCCGTACATGAAATTAAAACTGCATAATCTTTGAGATAGTTTTTTGTTTGGCTGTAGACAGTTGATCCAGCTATCTTCATTTGTTTAAATCCCACTGAACGTCAACTTCTTGCTTTTAGGGGAGGAGGGGAATCCTGATAGCAGTATATGCTGGTCCTCACTGGAAACATTTGTGAGATGCATGCCTTGCATATAATAGTTTTGTTTGTTTTTAATCCAACAGTTACTGAGTTAATTAGGTCTCAGTGTGTATACACACGGACTAAACTGCAGTTTGTGTGTCTGCTGTGCTGTGACTGGATAGAATTGCTTAGGATCAAATAAAGAGGGACAAAACTTTGTTCACTATTTCTGAGCCCTGGACAGCTGATTCAGAGCTTTACAGAAGATTGCTAAGGAACCTATCACCATTATTTATTATTAATTATTATTATTATTATTATTGATGGAGAGCTGCTAGTGAGATGCATGCTGGCTTCTAAGCTGCTTAGTTTGTTGTTCAGCCTCACTATTTAGAGTCTCATTTCTGTTTCATAAATATCAAAACATTTGAGTAAGAAAAGCTAGTTGGGTGCTTTCTAATTAATCAGTAGCCAAAAAGGCCCAGTGCTGAGCTATACATGTGCACCTTGCTTTGATGCCAGCTACCACTGGGGAACTCATGGATGTCTTAGCAGGCTTTTCAGTGTCCCTAAAGCACAAACATCCTGCCACTGGCTAACAAACTTCTTTTAGTAGCCGCTGGAATAGGTATGCAAGAATGTCTACATGTAAATTTAGAATGTATAGCGTACACTGTGCATGAGATTGTTGTGTGTTCTACTACAGTTTGCGAAGCACAATGGGATCATTCAAGATAAAAGTTGCTATCCAAAACTCAAGCCATTATTTTAATGCTTGGATCACCCAATCTCCCCACCTTCACTGGCCAGGGATGAGTCTCCCATTTCTCCATTTTTGTTATCTGTGCCTGAATTGCTCCTTACCTCCTTTCCAGAAATGGTGGCTACTTGCTCCTTGAACTTTCCTGCCAGCTGAGCCACAGATAGGGATGCTGACTTCTCCACCTCTGGATTGGTCTCTGCTGGTCTGCCCTGACAAATCAGAAACAAGATAGTATGTGCCCAGGTCTCACAGATATGGAAAGTTGGAAGGTTGAAAAGTAGACAGGTTATTTATTACTGAGTGCAAGAGTAACTGAGGGCTCAGAGCACTGCTGCCAGATGTGAGTACCTGGTCTAGGAAGAAACCATCCCTGAAAATAGGACCTGTTAATATCTTAAAGTATTCAAGGTTATTAGTAAGGCCTGAATGGCTCAGGGACTTGATAGTGTAGCAGGGAACTTTTCATCTCTAACAGAAGATGCTGTCTGCAGTTCTCCACTTCAGTGGAAAGAAATTAAATGAGATATTTCTACCCACATCGTCCCGGTCACCTTCTGTCTCCAGCAGCAAGTAGAACTGGGCAATAGCAGACATCTCCAACGTCTTTTCTGTGGTGTGGCGGTGATGGAAGGCCTCTCACAACCAGATTTCCCCCTTTCCAATGACTCTTCTGCAAGGAGACTGGGCTTTGAGAAGCCTTCCCTCACAAAGCCTGTGTTCTGCTTGGGGAATGTGTAAGTGTGACTGGGGTGTTACTCTCTGCCCTTTCCCAGTATCTCACCTCTGCAAAGAGACATCAGACTGTAGGAGCTTAGGTAGAGATGCTCCCCCCCCATACCCATTCTGTACTTTGCTGGGAACTGGGGAATTGGATCATGTGATTCTGCCCACCCCCAGGCAGTGTTCCCTCTGCCACAGCCCAGTGGCCCATGTCACCTCATATATTGTTGTTTTGTCATTTTTATCATGTGACACTGGTGAAAAGCCTTGTAATAAGGTGTCCATGGAAACCAAACTTGCTAAGCTCCATTGGTTAGCATCGATTAAAAAAACCAAACTGGGGAAATTGCGAATACTGCATTGACTGGCTTGTCTTGAGCCTTTTCTTCAGAACCTCATAAAATCCAGACAACAGGGAGTTTTCCAGGTTGCAGCCCACTCATTAGAGAACCTCATACTTCTGCATCCCCGCAGCACCAGTGTTAGTGTTTGACCTGTACCACTTCCTTCTCCACACTTCTGTTGCTTAGTCTGAAAAGTCCCACCAGAAGCTGGTTTTAGGCCAACGCACATTTTCCACAACAGCAGGAACCCCCAAGATTCTTCCCTTTTTGCTTGACTCCATTTGGAAGGAATTGTGGGTTAAGACAGTGGAACTGCGCCTTTGGCTTAGCTGGTAGGCAGAGGGCGCTCTCAGTATGCCAAGGCAGCCCAAAGATGGGACTTTGGCCCTTGTAATACAGAGGGGCATGCTGAAAGAAAGAGCAGTGGAAACTTAAAAGGTCCTTAGATAGCTATTTCCTAGACAAAGAGTGAATCGATGGGGTTATACTGAGAATTAGCCTGAGTCTCACTTCAGTTTTGGATCAAGTTCTTGGCTAAAACTTTGAGATGCAGCACAGTGTGGTTAAGGACCACCTTACTCTTTCCTCATCAGTACAATGGAGATAAAACTGACCCACCTTACAGAGGGTTGCAAGGCTTTAATGTTTGTAAAGTGCTTTATGAACTATTTTAGGGCATGCAGTGCATTCTTCTGACTGTAAGTCTAAGGAGCAACCACTCTTCTATACATTATTTTTTTCCTGACATGGCATGGCTGTCCTCACTTGTACGCTCTGATTCATCTGAGCAGGACAGTATGCTCCTTCTGCAGCCCTCAGCCCCAGATTTCACCTGGGAGGATGTGGCAGCTTTTTTTGGCTTGTTGGCACTATATGCCTGAAAACTTGTCTCCCTTTCTCCCTCAGATTTCGTCAAAGCCCCAAGTGCACAGCAAAAGCTGGATGTCCCCAAGCAGTTTCCCTTTAGCTGATAAAACACATTGTAAATAGAATACATGCTTGTGTGAGTAAGTTTGTCCTTCAGTCCACAGGAAGCAGTGAACATGCCATTCTAATATTAGAACAAGTAGTCCACGGGCTGTGGCCCACAGAACTGCCAGCTGCAGGCTCTCTGATTACACCTCCGATTTCACAACAGGAAAATCCATTTTTCAGATCCTCTCTGGCCATTACACTGCAGTGTTTCATCTGGCTCTTTCTATTGCAGAAGGCTCCTCTCTCACTGCTGAGGGTGCCGTGGGTTTCTCCTTTTCCTACTCTAGCGAATGTACGATGGCACTCTCTCCAATTAAAAGGATGTACACCAAGGTTCCCTCCCCACAACTAAAGGGACAGCACTAGACCCCTCTCTCCCCACTCCTCCAGGAGCATGTACCTCACCCTCACAGTAGGTGTGTAGAGCCCTTGCTTTCACTCTCTCATGGTCCAAAAAAATATACTAGACAAGTGTTTGGCCAATTCCAGGGTATTCTTTTCACTTTGGGGGGATATGCCAAGGCTCTCTGAGACTGTGCTTGGGAAACAGGACACTAAGACCAGCTGTCACCTTGATAAAATTGAATAGGTTTGCTATTGTCTTGTTAGAAAGATAGATCTACTCAGGCCAATAAGTTGTGCTGTTTGTAGTCAACTTTAGTTGAGTAGCATCACTGAGGGAGGGATTGGGTTTTTTCCTGTCAGAGCAGTCATGAGTGCCCCATTGTAATTGTAATCAATTCCATGCTTTGGTGAGGGCCTCGGGCAGTGGTGTACCTCAATCCCTCTTAATCATTTAGTCTCCTTTGGGCTGCAATACTTTGGTCTTATTTTGGTTGCTGGGTTTAGTTTGCAGGTGCTGGCCTGTGATACACAGGAGATCAGACCAAATGATCTGGTGGTCCCTTCCAGCCTTAAACCCTATGACTCTATTATAGGTGAATTAATAAGATGCTAGGTTAGGAAGTCCTATCCCACCAATAGTCAGTAAAATGGTGATTGCTGGTCTCAGAGGTCTTTTAGTTTCCCACAAAAATGAGCATCCAAGGGGATCCTGTATTATTTGGAGTAATGTCAGTCAGACTCTCTGTTGGAGAGCAGTGAAGAGGGACTCAAACTGCAGCATCAAGTTTGGAATGTTTCTGCCTTCAAAAGGCGAGTGTAGTTTACCGATATTTATAAAAGTTTCACATTTTCCTTTTTCAGTTAGTGGGTTTGAAATGGACATTAGCATGTTTTCCAAGCCAATTCTTATTATTCACTTTCTTTTAAAGTCAACTTTGTGCTGATCAGGCAGCCCTGGAGAGCGAAGCCTCCTATTTATTCACAGAACAAGCACTGCAGCAACTCAAGTTTCCCATCACTTCCCTGACAATGTCCTTCTTCCCTGTTCTAGAGGGACCCCCTATTGAGCTAAAAGGGGAATTTACTTTCACATCCAATTCTTTGCCTCTGCTGACACTGCCCCACCCAGGGCCAATCAGATTTGTTTTAATGTGGATACATGTTGACTTTGCCCTGGACAGGACTGAGAGCACATAGGCCATCTGTGACAGGGTGCACAGATTTTTAGTGCCCTCTGGAGAGAATCCCTCCCCCCCCCTCACCGGCATGGTTCACCCTATCCCATTCATGACCCTTGTGGGAGGCCCTGCCAAGACAGACAGTTGTGTGGGAAATAAGGGCCTTTCTGAGCTGAGGTAATCAGATGCAACTGAGCCTAGTTAGAGCCTGGGAGCTGGTGTACACTAGAAAGTTAGGTCGACCCAACTACGTCGCTCAGAGATGTAGTTAAGCCGACCCAGGGTAGATAATTCTTCTGTCGAGCTAGTGCTCTTTGACCTAGTTACTGCCTCTGAGAGGTGGATTTACTACAGCTGTGACACTGTAAAGTTCCTAATGTAGGCATAGCCTATGCCTTAGACTTGGCTTATTTCAAAAGAGAGAAGTTCTACTGAAGCACCCAGGACAGGGAGATTTAGAGACAGAAGAGCTTCCCTGTGTGTATTGTTTGTGCATTTACAAAAAGTTCTGTTTTGGGGGGGATCCTGGATTTAATCCACATAAAATGAATGTAGCCAGAGACTAAATGATGGGGGCAGATTTGATCATCTTTTCATTTCACAAGAATCCTGTGAAATTAAACCTGAAACCCCTGAGGTTTTTTGTGTGCTTAACATAGGCCTTCTCTGAAGCTCCATTCTAGCCAACCCTGGCGTTGCCACTCTACCCCAAAGCCTCTGGATGGTCATAGTACAGATTCTTGTTAGATTTGAACCTCATGGTCCCTGTGTGTGAAAGGTATCCCAGTAGGAATCCTTGACCAGGCATTTCCCGGTTTTGTTCATCTTTATGCCTACTTAGATCATGCCTTTAATGAGCCATGTTAGGATGGCAATGGGGGCAGAAGTAGGGTTGCCAGTTTTCATTGGACATATTCCAGGAGGTTTCATCACAGGACAAAATCTTTAATTTAAGATTAATCCGTAATTCCTGGAGACTCCAGGACAATCCTGGAGGATTGGCAACCCTAGACAGATAATCAGAAATGACCTTGTTCTTGGACCAGTTTACTTTATAGCCTGTCAAGAAAGACCAAGTTTCATTTAGGTCATCAAGAATCTAGTTCAATGGTCTGGTTTAAGTAACTTTTAAATACCAGCTGGATAACAACAGTAACTTATAATCCTCTTCACCCCTCATTTAATATTCTAACTTCTTGGTGGTTCTTCTCATGTTTCTTTCCCCACCACACATATAACTTCAAAAGGTCAAAGAGGCACAGAACAAATGTAGCAAAAATAACCAGATCTACCCTGTTAATTCTTAGAGATAGAGAAACTAAGGCAGAGAAATCTCAGTAATCAGTATCTTATCTATGTGACTATGGATAATCTTTGGTAGATAAAGGAATAGGACCCAAGAATCTTGATCTTCAGATTTCTGCTCTAACCTGCTATACAGTTTAGACAGAAGTCCTAAAGCCAGAAGTGGACAGCTTTGCCTGGTACAGCATGCGCTAGATGTGGACTAGGTGAGATCAGCACTTTGGCATACTACTCTAGCTGAAGGGCTGGCATAGCAGAGACCGCTTTTATTTTTTGAATGGCTATTGCTGAAGATGTAGGCTCTCTGAATTCCCATTCCCATTCCACCCTTGAAAATGCTTTCCCCCAGTTTGATACCTGGGTAAGTCCGGTCAGTGTGACTCCCATACAGCTCTAGTGATGTGCCTCAGACACAGCAGGTTGTTTGCAGCTGAGTGATTAGGAAAAAAATAAAATAAAATCTCAAGATTCATAAAAGCCTGGCAAATGGTGTGGCCAGGGCTCTCCCTCCACTACCTTAACCTTCAGCAGCAGCTGTATTCCACTGGAACAATTCAAATGTCCATCAACAGTGGGAGATTCTTCAGTGTGGGAGACAGAATTTGTACAGGAGCTGGCTAGACTACAGAATTCACCCCTGCAAGAGATAAAAATGAGCACAGGCCTCACTGCATTCAGAACTAAATGCAAAACTCATCTCTTACATTGAGCTTTCCCTCTGTCATGTCTTCCATGCACACCTGACTAAGTAATCAACCTATTTCTCCTGAAAATTGCAAAGAAAAAGATTGTCAGTTTGATTTTTCAGATACTGCAGTAGTGGGATCCATAAGAATACCAAGATAGACTGAGGAGGGACACTGGGGTGTCCTTTGAAGTTCAGCAGCCAGGCAATCAGACAGTTTTAGGTTTTGTCTACATAGCAATGTTTTTTAGTATAAACTAAGGAGTGAATTTAAACCTCTAATTATATCACTATAACTCCCTTTGGGGACACTCTTATTCTGGTAGAATAGTGGCTTATTTGGTTTAGCTTATGTCACTTGGGAAGGGGTTTAAACTAAACTGAAAGCCAAACAGCCATAAGATGATAACAGCTTTTATTTACTATCTGTTTGAGCAGGATTTGAATCTGGTCTAGAGAGGAAAGGCTCCACCTTTGTCAGTCCCAAAAACTATCCTGTCCCCACCCCCAGATTAATTTTTACTCAGGAAGGAGAATTTAAAGAGGTCTAGTCCAGTCTCTTGCTCTCTCAATTGGGAAAGCTGCAGAGCTGGCTAGATATAGCACAGCATGTGGGCAAGTCAGTCATTTTTCTATTTGGTGGCTGGAAACAGACAGGAGACAAGCTTTCATTTTCAATCCCATGTGGGAGTACCTGTTAAGTGAATGGATTTTTAAGTGCAGGTCAGATTAAATCAGTGGTTTGCAATTAAAGGAGAAACATACAATAGCCTATACCAGAGTATTCATTAAAATTTCATTTTTAAAAACTAATTTTAATACAAAAAAGTTTGGAATAGCCATTTACTTTGGTCAGAGCAGAGTTAAGATCCAGGTTGTCGATGAACAGATTTCTTTTGAAAAATACTGTTCATTATCTGAAATTCAAGGTGAAAAAAAGTGGTTCTATTTTATGTTTTCAGTTAAGCCTTTTTATAAACGATATGTTGCCACTTTCATCAGGATGCTATTAAGAAGGGAGCCGTGTAAGAACAGGAAGTGGAACAATAAGTAGAAAGGGAGGAGTAAGAGCACAAAACCAAGAAAAAAAAATGAATCAAAAGGCACGGAGTTAGGAAAGTAGCTGAATGATAGCACAAGAACAGGAGAGAAAGAGGAAAACAAAATTAGCAGAGCCTATGCACAGTACAAGGCTATTAATTCTCTGTATTACCCATGAAAATATCAGCTAAAGCTAAGCAGAGGTTACCCACGAAGTGGGAGGGCTCAGGCTTACATTGGTCTGTACTTTACATCCCTAGAAGGAAATCCCACAATGATTGTTCAGATTCAGAGCTCAGGATCATGCTGGGCCCCCAGAACAAGAAACATTACATCCAAAGATGTAAGACTTGAGTAAACAAACCTTTTCTTGATACACCGACCTCCCTCCATCCCAACAAAGCAGCTTTCTTCCCTTCCTGCAGCCCACTCAACAAATCATTGCATTTTGGCATCTTCAAGTCTTCAATTTAGGAGGGATTTGTGTGATTTATTTCTCCTTTTGGTTTCTTATCTGCAGCGAAGACTCTCCTTGCTCTGATGGTGTTAACTTAATGCAGCTGTCTGCAGAAGTGCTTGCAGAGAGAGAGAGATTGGGGCTCTGGCTAGAGTTCCCATAATTACCCCAGCCTCTCCAGAAGAAGGTGCTGCAGGAGCTTATGCAGTAGCTCTGGCTGTGGAGGAGTTCACAGTTATTCAAGTCCCACTCTCCTCTGTAAGGAGCCATGTTAGGGAATGCAGTTAGGATGCTGACCGTAGAGGAAACTCTCAGCAGCCAGAGAAGCTGAATGCATTCGAGCCACATGATAGATCAGAACTTTGTGTTGTTTAAAGATCCCAGAATGCAGGAATTCCCATCTTCTTTCTCTTCACACTCATTTGATGCCCCATTTCAGAGGAAGAACAACTGGCCTCGAGTGTCCATAGGTTCTCCCTGCTAGACAGCAGGGGTAAGATATAGCAGAAAGCCAAGGAAATAAAATCAGACTTCCATTTAAGGTACAAACATTGCTAAGGGGAGGGGAAGAGAGAGAAATTAAAAAAAAAAAAATTCCAGACTAATATCGGTACACAATCTGGCTGTGAAAAAGTCACATAGCATGATGGGAGATGTAATATTCCCAGCATGCTTTGCTAAATTTCTGCCCTCTGTGTGCAATGTCTGCCATTTTAAAGGGATCGTAAACACGGCTCCAATATGAATTTTTATAAAGGAGAATTAAAAATAGTAAAGAAAACTAAATGCCATAAAACCTTTTCCCAGATCATCTGGGATGGCAAGTGTCTGAACTTTATGGTTTTATTATGGTTTGTACACACAGGGGAAGAGCCCAGAATAGCTAAGGCAGAATAGCTTTTACTGAATAGCTATTCTGTATTAACTCCCTGTGTTGACACACTGATTCCACACTTCATGGATTAATCTAAATCACAAAAAGGCAGTTTTAATGTGGAATCAGACTGTCCCCATGGGGAGCTAGTGTGCAATAGCTATTGTACTTTAAATACACACCCTAACTATGTAACACTAATTTCCCCATGTAGTCAAGCCCTTAAACTTCCATTCTCAAGGCTTCCCCTAACCCAGATTGACAAGCAATGAGTGAAGGGGCCCCATGATCTCATTAGGCAGCCTGAGAATGTGACAGATTTGATATTGCAGGCTTAGTTTAGGGGAAGGTTTGAACGTTATGCTAATAGGTCATGGATTTTAAAAGACCCCTGGTCAGGCTCCAGAACCCCCAACAAGCTGTTAATATAAAAGGCTCTCAGACCAGACTCTGTGACCCTACAGGCTGTCACAGTAGTGTGAATGGGTCCCTTGGCTCAGTGCCAAGGCCCTGAAGGCAGGTTAGAGACCTCTCTGAGTACACATTTCTCCCTGTGGACTCTCCCAGCTGTTGCCTTTATGTGGATTCTGGTGGCCCTTTGACAAGCGAGTGCTCATTTACCGCAAATGAGTGCCAGAAAGCAAGGAAAAAAATAGGCAAGGAAGTAAGAAAAGGAAAGGAACTCCTGAACTGTGAATGCTACTTTGTTGCTAGAGCCCAGTATTCTACTCTACACCACCTTTCTTCAGCCCTAATTTCAATGAAAACAGGAGCCATCACAAGCAACTTCAAGGAAGACATGCAAGTAGGGTCACTGCAAACATGCATCAGCATAATCTTCCACTATAGCACTGATTCAGGCTATGTCTACACTAGCACTTGTGTCTGTAAAAAAGCCACACCCCAACCAACATAAAAGTTTCACCAACAGACATGCCGATGTGAACGGCGTCTCCTGCTGACAGCTTCCGCCGCTCATTGGGGGTGGATTAATTATGCCATTGGCATAGAGCGATTACAAGGGAGACCTTACAGTAGTGCAGCTGCAGCGGTACAGCTGTGCCACTGTAAGGTCTCATGTGTAGACATAGCCCTAGGGTTTCTTTGCGGATTCTTTGAGATTCCAGTGTTTCTGCAGAATAATTTTCTAGCCTCTGTTTCCACACCATTGCAGTTCCATCTTCCTACCCCTGCAAATAGATTAGCCACAAGAATAGATAAGAGTGGAAAATTGCCCCTTTTCAAATGAATAACGTGTTAAGTCTGAAGTATAACAACGAGGAACATTAATTATTTCCTATAGATAATCTGAATAGAAGCATATGGCTAAAACACTTTGTCAGTGTAGCTGAATTCTCTTGAAAAGACATTTCACAATAATAAGGGTGTTCGTTTGAAAGAGGAAGGGAAAGTTCTCTGATGGGCACATTAAAGTGCACTTGAAAAACTTCAGGGAGTGGATTTTTTTAGGACAAAACTGGGTGAAAAAAATTCAATTTTACTTAAAATTATTCAAGATACAAATATTCCACTAAACACACTAGTGTATGTGTTCTGAAAGATTTCAGAGTAGCAGCCGTGTTAGTCTGCATTCGCAAAAAGAAAAGGAGTACTAGTGGCACCTTAGAGACTAACAAATTTATTTGAGCATAAGCTTTCGTGAGCTACAGCTCACTTCATCGGATGCATTCAGGGGAAAATACAGTGGGGAGATTTATATACATAGAGACCTAAAAGTTGCAATTCTTCAACAAAAAAACTTCAAAAAACAGACTCCAACGAGAGATTGCTGAATTGGAATTAATTTGCAAACTGGATACAATTAACTTAGGCTTGAATAGAGACTGGGAGTGGATGGGTCATTACACAAAGGAAAACTATTTCCCCATGTTTATTCCCCTGCAGTGTTCCTCGGATGTTCTTGTCAACTGCTGGAAATGGCCCACCTTGATCATCACTACAGAAGGTTTTTCTCCCCCGCTGTCCTGCTAGTAATAGCTCACCTTAAGTGATCACTCTCATTACAGTGTGTATGGTAACACCCATTGTTTCATGTTCTGTGTGTATATAAATCTCCCCACTGTATTTTCCCCTGAATGCATCCGATGAAGTGAGCTGTAGCTCACGAAAGCTTATGCTCAAATAAATTTGTTAGTCTCTAAGGTGCCACAAGTCCTCCTTTTGTTTCTGTTCTGAAAGAGTTTGCTTTAAAAAAAAAATCCAAGTTTTGCTACAGATTTCCAGTAGTCTAGTCCTGTTTTTTCTCTCCTGAGAACTCCATGTAGCACAATTACCGTCTTTGAGCTCATAGGCAAGAACCCTACAATGGTTAACATAAGAGTATTCTACATCTGCAGCAATGACCAATAGAAAACATAAAATAGATACTTAATCAGCCAGAAGAGGCAAAAGAACAGCAGCTCCTACTTACAACATGGCTACTTTAGAACTACAGCTTCTTCTTATGATGCTCTATGGCAAAGTAGATTCATCTACTGAGTCTATAACCACCACCTACTATATTCTTCATTCATTCATGCCACTACTCTCTTACCCTACTCTAGATCCTTTAAAAATGTAGTAAAGCTTTTTTAATGTTACCCCACTTTCCTGATACTTTCACTAAACCCTTCATAGTATAGTCTGTCACCTTACATCACCTAAACCAGTGGTTCTCAGCCAATTTACCATTGTGGGCCACATAGGCAGGTCTCTATGTGTTATGTGGGCCTCATCTACACCACACACACACTCTACATATATGGCCCTGAGGATATCACATGGGCTGCAGCTTTGTGCTAATTGGGCTGCAAGTGGCCTGTGGGTTGAGAACCACTGATTTAAACTCTTCATAAAGAGCCTCTCTTTACTGGAACACTCGTCACTCTCTCATATTAGGTGATCAATGTTTCTTTAACATGACATGTGTTACAGAGCCCATCTTTATGTCTATTCAATATATATAAATAATTATTCAAACCAGAGCAACCAGTTGGCAGTCTAAATAGGACTACTTCACTGATCCTTTTATAACTTTGGAATAGCACATTGTCCTCTATTTTGGGGCATACTTCACAGAATATTCTTCCTCTTTTCTCCTTGGTCCAAAAATTCTGGCCACTCCTTTTAAGTCCTTTATGAATTAAACTTTTAAATTCCTACTTACTGAAAGGAATCTTTATATCAATTTCTCCATTTTAAAGCTTTTTTTGCTTCCTCATCTACCATTTCATTGCCACATATCCCAACATGTGCTGGAATCCATGCTATTACTATGTTCACACCCAACCATACTAACTTGTTGTCAAAAACAATATTTCCTTTATGAAATCACTCCTTTTTGAGGTAGAGCTATGGCTGCTTGGTCCTGCCAAATTTAAAGAGCCAACAATCAGAAGGGCATTCTCAGGAAAACATTCTAAAAGAGGACAACCCAACACTAGGGGAAATTAGTAAAGAGCAGGAATTTGCCAAAGCATTGGTGATAGCTGCTGCTATAATAGTTAAGGTATGTTATGAGAGAACATGCCTTTGTTTATTATAAGTAGAGGGAGAGCACCTGCTTGTACATTGTTGTACCGTAGGGTGCACTGTTCCAATTTGGTGTCTAGCAGTCCCTACTCATGATGATGCAATCAGCCTGTGTCACCAACTACGAAGGGCTAGGAGAAACAGCCCAATGGTTTTCCTACTGGGACTCTATCACAAAGCTGTTTCCTGTTTGTGTGTGTTTGGAAGATGGCACTTGCTTATGGCTCCTTCTCTGGTCCTGTTGCCAAAATTACCTCAGAGGAGCGTAAAGCAGATTGCCTATGGCTCCTCCACACCAGCACTCCTAGTTACCCCATGTACTGGATTTTTTTTTTTAAAAAAAAGTGGCCCTGTTTAATGATGAACCTCACCAACTACGGCGACTTCCAACCCTCCAGACTGTTTAACCAAAGAGTCACACGATCAGCTGCAGCTCCATTGCTCTGAATAGTGCTGTTTATGCCAGCAGTGACTCTGGTATGGAGTTGTGAGAACCTTGGTGGCTGAATGCAGCTGAGGCAAACCCTGCAAATAAGCTGCTCTGCCCTTCCCAGCAGACTTATAGGAAACATCTGTAGACTTTAGAAAAGCTGCCTACAGTTGCAGTTTCCTGTTTCAAAGAAAATGGTCATTGTAATTAAAATAAATGATACAAGTTCTATTTAAATGTATCCTCTGATAAAGTCATTCTCCCTGTTCTTGAGGCCTTTTTCCACTAGTAAGGTAGATGCACTGACTAATGCTACATAGTGTCAGACTTGCTGTGGCAGATGCAAGCTCAGAAATAGACACCTTTCTGTGCAAGTTCTATCTTCCAGGTAGATTTCTTGTTCCACAAGAGTAAATGTGGCTGAAATCTAAGCTTAATTATTTAGGAGAGACAGTTTAGTGACTCAGTGTTGGCCTTAGGGCCTCTTGAAATAGCGGTATGGGTCACAAAGTGGAAGAGACAAAGACACCTCTACTGCCTTTGTAGAGCTCTGTAATCTGGTATCCTAGCTTCAATACAATTAGGACTGAAAAGGGCCTTATAGAGGTAGGGTATGCCAGCTACCCAGTAGTTTTTGGCTGGTGCTTAAACTTTTGAGACTAGATTAATAGTAGATTTCTGTGCTTTTCTTCACTCCATGGTATGCAAGTCAAAGGAGCATATGGCCTGTGCTGCCTAAACAGTGTCTTTGGAGATTAGGAAAACTAGAAAAGAAAGCTGTGAAAAATACAAGATGGAAACAAATTGTTTTCATTAGTAATAATGATACTTAGCATTTGCATAGTGCCTACATAATCAAAGCACTATGTATATGAATACTCACAACATCCTCATAAGGCATGTGGGTAATACTACCTCACTTTTACAGATTGAGAAGCTGATGGACAAAGGTAAACAACTTGTCCACAGCCACACTAAGTCCAAGACAAAAAATCTAGATGTGACTTTAAGACCTCCTGATTCCCAGCTCAGTGTATATTCCTCCAGAGCACATTGGTTCTTTATTAGTGCAACACACGTTAAAGTGTTCCCTAATGTGAGAGTTCCACTTGTCACAAACCCATGCCTAGACCAGCCTAGCATTTGCACAGGATTATTTAGTTCCTAGTGAATTATTGGTTACTCCTTGTCTCAGTGTTCATCTTTCCTTAAGGGGGATTCATTCTTTTGGGTAAATGGTCTTGACTGAAACGGATAGCTTTTTTCATTTGAAAACTGTAGTATATAGTCTTAAATATGCACATACTACAATATATTTGTTAGAGGGCCGTCAACATCCTGTCTTGGAAAAGTGCAAACCCTTTGTGTCCCCAGTTACTGTTTATTATATCTGGCTATATGTATAGTAGGCACTTCCTGTGACAGGAGCCTTGTCTAGCGTAGCCTGCATACTGTCTTTGGGGAAAGGAAATAAGGAGCCACTCCCTACCCACATATCCACTCTCCAAAGTGAAAGAGCCCCCAGTACTTTGAGGACCACTGAAGTAACTTTCATAATGAGGACACACTAGATTAAAGTGACCATATGTCCTGTTTTTATGTGGTCCTAGGAACTTAATTTTGGACATTTGAAGTGTCCTGGCTTTTCACTTTATTAATCAAAACATTTTGTTTTTAGAATTACAGAATAAGTAGAATTGCTTTATTTACCAGGAACAAACAATCTAATGAAATGAGTGTTCAGTGTGATGAACAGTGTGGAGTAAAGAGAAGCCAAAGGAATAGGGACACTGACAAAACTCTTTGCCTGTTCCAAGCGACTGTTAGTGGCACTTGTTCAGGGCTTTGTGATAAAAATCATTGAGAATGCTAAGATAATATATGTGTGTCAGAGGGGGGAGAAATACTCCATTCCTCTGAGAAATAAGCATGTGTTGCTATCAGTGCTTAATTTGTAATGAAAGAGGTGCCGGGGCTCAAACAATTTTTTTTACATTCATGACTGACGCAGCAAGCCCAGAAATTCTGGGGCTATGAACTGCCAAGCCTAGAGGTGCCGAGGCTCATCCCCGGCAAGCCCTGGCACAAATTAAGCACTGGTTGGTATTAAATCAAAAGCTGGCAGTAGTGAAACCAGAACACTTTAAAATAAATCTTAGTTTTTGATGTTGAAAATAAGAATCTTAGACTAGATGAAAATGCCCTGCTTGAGAGATAGCTCAGGGCTCCTTTTACTGGGAAGTCAAACTGAGGGAAAGGGGCATCCATAATTCTGGCAGCTAAATTCCTGTATTATAGGAGACTCAGTGCATCACCTTACCAGTAACTTTCCTGAACAATTAAAGATCCAGGATCCCTTTCCAAAAGCATCACACTTGATTGTTCCTGGTCCCCAGGACTTTCAAACTCAAGCCTCTTCTCCTGAGTGTGAAAGCAGTAGTTAGCAATTATTAAAGTCATCCTGTAACCACAGTTCAGGAAGACCTCTTCTTCCCGACATACAAACTGTGCTCTCATATTGGTTTGCTTATCCCTGGCAGATGTAACTCAAAGGCACAGGACTGGCTCTAGACACAAGCAGACAAAAAACTTCTGTAGATACTTAAGCACACACTTTATGTGGTTTGGGGGCAAGAAAGAATTTGATCCTCTCTGAAAGGGGCCTTGAAGCTAGCAGGCTACTGAGGTTTCTGAGGTCATGTGAAGCTTGAGGAATCTAGCTATACTCATGTTTTTGGGATAGCCTGCCTCATCCTCTTCTTGAGACACAAAGACTGATCCTGCCCTTAATGTAGCAATGCTGGCAGCTTTTATCTGCAGCTGACAACAGCTGTTACAAAGACTATGGCCAGACTGAGATGGTCCCTATTGCTTCATCTCCATGAAGTTCTTGGAACCATTAACAGGAAACTCTATTGGTGGTATATGGGGTTTGTCGTTGGTGTCCATTCTGTTAACACTTTCCCCAAGGTGCATCAGGGGAACATGGCAGTGCTCAATGAGAGGGGCATTAATAACCACTCTACTAAGACATTGCCCATTTAGCTAATGCCGTTTGAACCACAACCACCCCACCTCCCACTCCTGAGTTTCCCAGCCTGTCTCTTCCCATGTACAGGATCCTGCTTGGCTACCAAACTTGTTTGTTTAACTGATATAAGATTTGACTGCTTTGGTCTGGGAAATATATACAACTTGTCAGCTTTCACCCAAACGAAATAGCGTCTCTCCATACGCACTCCCCAAGTCTTGTTCCTCTGTGTGCTAATCCCTTGTCCTTCTGTAGAAGTCAGATACCTCCTGCTCCTGGGAACAACTGTCAGAATCACTTACCCCATCTACAATGTGTGCATGTAGGGGGAGAATAATGCAGTCTGGGATAATTTAAATTAATATGCTGCACTTCAATAGCAGCTTTTGTCTAATGATCTCAAAGTATTGCAAACACTAATTGAGGCTGACAACTCCCCACACATGTGAGGAAGTAAGCATTATGTCTGTTTTAGAGCCAACTAAACTAAGGCACACAAGGTAAGTAAATTTGCCAAGGACAACTTGGATGTGTGCTTGTAAGTGAGCTGATAGTCAGGAATAAAACCAAAGAGCCTTGGGTCTCTGTGTATACCACTAGACCACAGTCCCTCTGTAAACAAAGTAGCTTTCTGCTGATGAATTTTTTTCCCCAAAAAAGGGTAAAATATAATTATTAATGTTATCTAAAGAGTAATATTTTAAACGATTCTAGCAGGAATTGTAGCTGTAGGAACAATTCTGGGCTAAATTCTGCTTTCACTTACACAAACATAAATCTAGAATAAGTGCTTTGAAGGGAATGAATACCACTGATGTAACTGAACGCAGAACTTGGCCTAAGCAGCGTACAACAACTTCATTTTGAGAAATGTCTTTCAAACAAACAGTGTCCTCATATACATTGCAAAGTTCAGTAATTTCTCTATCCCTCAGCTAGCGAGAGGTAGAGGCAATGGAGAAATTGCTATCTGGGGAGGTTTGTAATGAGTTGGGTGTTTCAGATGGAACACAGAAAAGGCTGCTTTAGATGAGTGGAGCTGCATAGTACTCAGCTCTCACACCAACAGTTACACAGCTGAGTGAAGAGAAAAAGGAGGTGGCTGACAGTAGACAAGAAGAGGAAGCAGAGACTGGAGTAGAGAGCACTCATTTCTGAAACTAATTCTATTGTTGTAGCCTCCAAGATATAGTCAGTGCTTACCGAGGATCGCTCATAGGAATAGATAGCCTGCACAGGAAGAGCTTAAGAGGACAGACAAAGACAAAGGGTGGGGAAAAGGATGTAGCCTAGTGGCAGAGTGACGGTATGCATGTAATTTATTAATTAGCTTTAAGTGTCAATGTTGAGCTGAGTCTATAGAGAGTTTTTAAAACAAGGAAGGACTTTTTTAAATACCTTCGAACAGCTCCAGGGAGCTGATAGCAGAGCTAAGGATCTGGCTGCTAGTGACTGATTTTTAGAGGACGCAGACACCTACAACTCCCACTGACTTTGACTGGAGTTCTGGGTTCTCAGGACCTCTGCAATCAGGCCCTACACTAGTTGTGTCAAATTGGGCACCCAAAATTAGTGGTCACTCTTGAGAATGTGGGCCTAAACACTTTAAACTTACTCTGGGGAACTTCTAATGATGCATCGGGCGCTCAATAATCTTCCTATGCAAACAAGTCCAACAATGACTGAGTGAAATGTGGTCTGAGGAGAATAGTAGAAGCCAGCAACTCCTGAGTTCTAATCAAACCTCTGACATTGATTCCCTCTGTAGCCTTGAGAAAGTCACTTATCCTTTGTTTCTTAGTTAACCCACCTATAAAATAATTCATTCTCACAATCCACCTCTAAGGTAGAAAGTAATGTTCTTAAAATGCTTTGAAATGTATTATAACTAAACAGTTGCAGTACTTTCCTAGTGGGTAGTTTAAAACCATAAAATTTCCCTTGGATGACAGAAAGGCCAAGTACTGAATGGGGACTAAAATTTCCTCTCCCCAGAAACAGGATCTCCAGGTAAAAGATGAAGCACTGCTGAGCCATGGTGCAGGGGCATCTTATGCTGTCACTGCCTAAGCTATGCATATTTAGAGGGGAATATGGAGAACATTAGTCTCCAGGGCTATCAAGACAGCACTCTTCACCTGCACAAAATTAATTTAAAAATTATGTGTGAAAGAAAAGTAGTGAAAAAATTATACTTGGGCTTCTAGAGAGCATAAGAAACAATGTTAAGTTGCAGAGAGGGAGTGGAGTAAATGCAGTAAGGTAGGAGTCTAGATGATTGCATTACTTATTGGGTTTTCTCTCTCATGAGCTACGTGATGAAAAGGTGTCCCTAAAGGCTTCAATCTTACCTTGTGGGAATCTACAGACTAAAACCAGATTGCTTGACTAGCAAAGATGCTACAAATTATGCTCCAAATCTCCTAAAAAGGAACAGGAAGTATGCATCTGGGAAGAGACCTCTTGGTGAATTTGGCTTCAGGTCACTTGTGCTAGCTATATATCAAGCCCATATTTTTTATGTCAAATGGGGTAGACAATCTAGATGACTCTAAGGCCTTAGATTGAGAATGGAGAAGAGGTGCAAGGTATTTAAGCTTTTTGGGACAGGGACTGCCTTTTTGTTCTGTGTTTGTACAGCACTTAGCACAATGGGGTCTTGGTCCATGACTGGGGCTCTTAGGAGCTACAGTAATACAAATAATAAATATTAGTAATACTTTTTGTAAGCACCTACAGGGTAATAAGGTTATAAGGAATAGCCAGCATGGATTTGTCAAGAGCAACTCTTGCCTAACCAGCCTAATTTCCCTCTTTGACAAGGTTACTGGCCTAGTGGATGGGGGGAAGCTGTAGATGTGGTTTATCTTGATTTTAGTAAGGCTTTTGACACAATCTCATAAGCAAACTAGGGAAATGTGGTCCAGAGGAAATTACTTTAAGGTGGTTCCATTGTCACATTCTGAGGTGCAATCCAGACCAGTGAGGGGTTGTGTCACCACCTCCCCTGAAGCTTAGGGAGCCTCACAATGCTTTGCCGCAGTAGCTCCCAATTTGGGCTGCTCACAAACAGCCAAACACCATTCAGGTCACACCCTGAGTGTCTGTATATAGCGACAGCCCTGGTCCAGTAACCTGTCAGCACACCAGCCACTCTCTGGCTTCCAGCAGCCTAGTTTACTACTAGCAGGGTGACCTGAACATACAATCCCACATATTCCCCCAAATGTGTGTTCTGTACTGTCTAGTCCTGTCCTGGAGAGTTCAGATATTATAGGTCCGTTGCCCCTGTTAAAGGGTCAATATCCAGCAGCCTGCTACTTTAAATAGTGTTACCAAAAAACTCAGTTTAAAGACAGCACTGGATTAGTTTGGATTAAAAATAAAACACATTTAACTACAAAGAGAGATTTTAAGTGAATTCAGGTACAAGGCATTAAAGTCAGAAATGGTTACAATAGAAATAAAGATAAAATGCTTTCTAGCAGCCAAAACTTAAACTAGACTTGGTTCAAAGTAAAATCTTTACCACATGCTCCCAGCAACATTGCTGACCAAATTTTCATGTCAGGGTCCCTCCCAAAGTCAAAAGGTTGGCTCCTTTGGCTTCTTAGGTGGAAGAGAGAGATCAATCCTGGGGTATTTTTGCCCCTCAATTTTATAGTCCAGTCACCCTTTGAAATGCATTTTCCTGAGGGTTATCCCTAAATAAAGTTCCTTCCCACTGTGAGAATTGAGACATGGAGTCTCGTGATGCAGGAAGTTGCATGTCCTTTGCTAAAATGCAGATCCATCTGTTCTTGGACTCTCCCCTTTGTTGCCAAAGAATGGTTGCTTAACAAGTGAGTGCCAGTCAACTTTGATGGCACCTGGCTAGAGGCGTTAACTTGTCCTTTGTCTTTGAGGAACAGGTTTACCCCCTCCCCAGACTTGTCTGGTAAACATGTCAGTCATAATTTCAGCTTATGCATGTAATCTTACATATGATGTTGCTACACACATTTAACCATGATATTATTGGCCAATGAGTTATTAATTTTCAAATGATACCTCACAAGGCAAATTTTGTACAAAGATTATTACAATCGTGAGTAGGGTGTGAATAGAGGGATGCATTTCGTCACAATGGGTGCACAACTGGGTGAAATATTGTACTCAAAAGGTAGTTATCAATGGTTCACTGTCAAACTGGAAGGGACGTATCAAGTGAGTTTCCGCAGGGGTCAGTCCTGGGTCTGGTATTATTCAATACTTTCATTAATGACTAGATAATGGAGTAGAGAGTATGTTTATAAAACTTGAAGATGACACCAAGATGGAAGGTGTTTCAAGCACTTTGAAGGACAGGTTTAGAATTCAAAATGACCTTGACAAATTGGAGAATTGGTCTGAATTCAACAAGATGAAATTAAATAAAGACAAGGAAAAATCAAAGGCACAACTACAAAATGGGGGATAATTGGCTAGATGATAGTGCTGCTGAAAAGGATGTATGGGTTATAGTGGATCACAAATTGAATATGAGTCAACAAAATGTGATGCAGCTGACAAAAAAGGCGAATATGATTCTGGGGTGTATTAACAGCAGGGCCATATGTAAGACACAGGAGGCAAGTGTACTGCTCTACTCAGCACTAGTGAGGCCTCAGCTGGAATACTGTGTTCAGTTCTGGGCATCACAGGAAAGATGTGGACAAATTGGAGAGAGTCCAGAGGAGAGCAACAAAAATGATCAAGTATTTAGAAAACCTGACCTATGAGGAATGGTTAAAAAAAACTGGGTATATTTAATCTTGACAAAAGAAGGCTGGCGTGAGGGGTGACCTGATAACAGTTTTTGGATATGCTGAGGAGTGTTATAAAGAGGACTATGATCAGTTGTTCTCCATGTCAGCTGAAGAGAGGATAAGAAGGAATGGGCTTAATCTGCAGCAAGGCAAATATAGGTTAGATATTAGAAAAAACTTTCTAACTACAAGGGTAGTTAAACTCTGGATTAGGCTTCCAAGGGAGGATTGGGAATCCTCATCCTGTTTTTAAAAACTTCCAAGGTTGGACAGACACCTGTCAGGGATGATCTAGGTTTACTTTGTCCTGTCACAGCACAGGGAGGTGGACTAGACTTCTCGAGATCCCTTCCAGCCCTACATTTCTATGATTTCATGATACTTCAGCTGTGGTGTGGGACTGCGCTAACGCTGCTGTTTCCATTCTGTACTGGTGAAGGTTTTGTATATTATCATCATGTGTTCTGGTACCTCCCACTCAGCTCTGTTCAGTGATGCAGGGGCCTTCTCACATTTCTTTCTGTTTTTCTGAATGCTGTTATAATTAAGTGAATAGCATGAACTTGAGTGGAGGTTTGCACTGACAGTCCCCCTACCCGACAAGAGGATAAACACTTTGAAAGAGGCCGTGTTCTTTACAGGGAGGGTCTTTATTACTCCGAGACCTGTTGGATTAGCCACTTATTCTTTTTTTTTTAAATGGAGTATAAAAAACCCAAACTATTAAATTGTGTGTTTCACAAGTTAAACAGACTAATAACAGCAAGGGTAAAGATTTCAAATTCCAGGGAAACCTAGAACATAAACTCAAGAGGAAAAAAAAATCATTTTCAACAAAGTAAACATGACATCCAGACAAGAAGACATTTCAAGAGCTTGGTTACCTACAAAGATTGCTGTTACGGAAAGCAATTGGAAAAAGGAAGACAGAGTAATGCTGGATCTTTTTGCATATGCAATAAAGAGTTCCCAGGCTTTTGCAAACTTTGTACATGTTTCTTTTCTGAGTTACATTTCCTATATGTGGGAGTTTCCAAGTCTTTAACAATCGGAGGGAGCAGGATGAAGTCATAGACACTGGTGATAAACTCATCTGACCTGCTAGGTCCTCTGAGGGCTGCTCCTACAAGCCAATCATGGGCAGAGCAGCCACTAACTTCACAGGGGCTCTTCCATCACCTGAGTAAATCTACTTCTTTGAGAGGTGGTAGATAGGTTGACAGAAGAATTCTGACCTAGCAGGGTCTACTCCAGGGTTTAGGTTGTTTTAGCTACAACACACAGGGTGTGAAGATTTTCACAGCCCTGAGCAATGTAGTTAAGCTGACCTCACTTGGTAGTGTACACTGGTCCATGGAAGCTTGCAGGATCAGACCTCTACTCAGTGCTGTTGTTCCAACTCAATTCAAAATAGCTCCTGACAGTCTCTCTTTCCAGTGCTTTGTCCAGTCTATTTTTAAATGTCCCAAGGGATGGGGCTTCCATTGCATTTGGATAACTGTTCCAAAACATAATAGATTTTGCCGCCAGAAAACGTTGCTGCTATTAAGCCAACATCTTCCTTTTCTTAATTTCATCGCATTACTCCAAGGAATACCCCCTGGTTCAGTAAACTAAATTATTCCTTACCATGAGGTCTACACCCTTCAAATATAGTTAGACAGTTATCATTCTCCCTTTTACCATTTGGCCAAGTGACTTAACTCCATTCTCATAAGTCAATCTTTCTTGCCCTTTATATTTTGATGCTCTTCTGTGTACACCCTATGTTTTGTTTACATCTTCCTGATGCGGAAGCTTCCAGAACTGAAAGCAGCAATCCAGTACACTTGTATAACTGTATTGATCAAGTACTGGTGCGCTCAGTCCTGTACAAATGTATAGACATGTTTCCTCCCTTAAGAAGCCTAGTTCTGGCACAGGTGTGGCCCCAAGTGATGGCATATTTTGGAGAAAGTGAAGCAATTTTGGACTCTTGAAGAATCCTTCTAGTAACTGACAGGTGTAAGGAGGGTAAGGAATTATTTAGAGTGTGTGACAAAGCTCCAACCTTGTCTCAGAGGGTCCCACACTTCCAGGCTGATTATACTAGCCTCAGAGACTCACTGTGACCTTCTACATAGCACTTCTTTCTCTAGGGGCAAGGGTCACAGTCTACTGAGCCATTTTCATCATAAGCCAGCAAGGGAGGTGGGAAGAAGCAACCCTCCCTCGCACAGTCTCTGTTGCTTCACAGTCCCTGTGATTAATCAGGGAGAGTGGTTGGGAGGAAAGGGCGGGAACCCAGGCCCACCCTCTACTCCAGGTTCCAGCCCAGGGGACCCTAATAGCAGCAACCTTTGGTAGTTGACTTTGAAACAGGACGTGTACAATTCTCTGGGCCACTTCCCCGCAGCAGTCCCACACTTCCTCACCATCTACTTCACCCTTACCTCAGGGCCTCCTTCCTTATGCCTGATAGGGTTTGTACTGCCTAGTTTCTCCAGCAGCATGGCTTCCTCCTACAGCTCCGGACATGCACACCCACCTGACCTAACTGGGAGGCTTTTAACTAGTTTCTGCCAGCCCCTGACTGGCTTCAGGTGTCCTAATCAACCTAGCTATCTCCACTGCTTTCTGGAAGGATCTTAATTGGCCTCAGGGGTCTTAATTGACCTGGAGCAACTACCATTTGCTTACCCTGGTAACAGGGATTTGTTTAGCCTGGGACTAATATATCTGTCTCCCACTACTTTCCTATAGTCATCTGGCCTTGCCCTGTCACAAGTGGTACAGTGAGGACTAATGGGATGCAATTAAAACTCAAACTAACTATTAGAAACTTGTTAACAGTGAAGTCAGACAGCCTGTAAAGTACTCTGCTAAAAAGAGTGATAGAAGCTCCATTGCTTGAGTCATTTAAAACCAATCTGGACAGACGTGCTGGAGAACATGCTATAGGGAACAATCCTGCACTAGCCAGGTTGATAGGCAAACAGTTTTTTCTATCTCTGACTTCTATGATTCCGTAGTGTGTTGATACACAGGCTAAAACCACTGAGAATTTTAAAACTAAAACTGTAGTACTATTGGCCAAAGATGAAATGATAAATAACTCTTTAAAAATAACTCAAGATATTAAAATGAAGCATAGAAAGAAAAATGATTCTGCATAGATCTAAAAAGCAGTTCATTGTCTATGACTTGCAGTAAGTTATAAATTTATGCTATATGTGAAGAAAATGTAGTTGCAATTTTGTCAGTAGGATTGTGCTGGATATTATGTTAGGCCCACTGGGCCTGTCTTTATTCTTGTTTTGCAGTCCCTCTATGTGAATTATTCACTTTACAGTATGATCTGACTAAAGGAATGGGAATCAGGACTGTAACAAGCCTATATCTCTGTGGATTGGGTACAACACACACTGATCAATGGGTTACATACACACAGTGTGAGGTATGGACAGACTTGTTTCTGAAGGTCACTAGTGCCATACTTAAAAAAAAATACCCTGGTCTGCAGCTATATCAGTTTGTGCTGTGATATTGTCAGATTGCACAAGTGAGGTTAGATCTATGCTTGAAACTGAGACCTCCAGATTACACCTAGGTGCTGAAATGAATGACAATGGTGATTCAAAATGTGGTATCCTTTTAACTGAGTCAATGCAGAATGAATGCACCAGTATGGGGTTGGGGCCATGATGCTACTGGAGGTGTTGTCGGAGATGAAATGTAGAACTGTACTACTTTGTGGCAAGATTTCATAACACTCATAGGAGCAGGACAGTGATCTCAGGTGTCCTAGCCAAATTTCAACATTGGTAATTATATTCTGCCTACTAAAATTCCATCTGCAGTTTCAGTTGGAGATGGTATTGTTTTTTCACTTCACGGTCTAAACTTTTAATGTGGCTATGTTGTACTGAATAGCTTCTACATTACAGCAGTTGAGAGTCTTAGCCATTTCATAGTGTGGGGGCAGTGTGTGATCATCCACTGTGTTTAGAAAGCACTTTGCCCATCTAGATCACCTTTCATCCAAGGAAATCAAGGTACTAATATTAACCACATTGTGTTGCAAAGGCAACTATGGTATTATCCCAAACAGCCCACATGTGGTGGCCAGCACAGCCACTGAGTTACCTTTTTCAACACCTGTTAGTCAATGACAAGGACAACCGGAGAGTTGCTTGTAACAAGACATGCTCTGATCAAGAACCATAATGTTGCTACTTAAATAGCATTTTTGTTGCTACTTAGAACAATAGTTCTAAAACTGGAGACTATTGTCCAAAGGACAAGAACCACCATGGAATTACCTTGTACAACATCACTGCACTTCCTTCTAACTGTAAAGACTGCCGTGAGGCTAAAGCTGGAGTAACCTCTTCCTTTGTTCAGTAGAGGACACCATAGTTATTTTATAGAATATTTACCAAGGGCCAAATTCTACTCAGTTACACCCATTAAATCCTTTCAGTGAGACTATATGCATGTAAGTGAAAAGAATTTGGTCCAGTTCTATTTAGTTGACAATATCAGGGAAGATAACCCTGTTGCAATTCCTGCTGGCAGTATCATTGCATCACTATGTTGCCCATGCTGGCGATAAGATTTTACAAAGCTATAAGCTGGAATTGTTAATGTAAAAGCATTCCTTGGATGAGGCTCCTAGCTGGTGGATCAGTTGGATCCTGCACTGATTGACTTTGGAAGGCCTTGGACTAATAGCCGAGAGATGAGACTAATGACTCAGTAATATATTCCAAGTGACTAAATAAAAATAGCTCTTTTAAAACAATATATATGCTCCCTGTGGACCAAACTCCACCCTAGCTTAAGCAGGTAGTGTTCACATTGCAGTAAGTGGAAGTCTCCTGTCATCTCAGTGCTAAATGTGGTTGTCCTCAAGTCATATCTGCTGACTTGACAGACCAGAACAGGCTTTCACTCTGCAGAGCTAAGGCAGCAGCGAGAGAGTGAGCTGGCCCTGTCAGCAGAATAGACTCTTATGTTCTGCATACAGAGTCTTTATTATTGCTGGAGATCCCAGACTGAGTCTGCAGGGCTGGTAGTTCAAACCTCCTCCCCCACTGCCTCACACACTCAACTGTTATTTGAATTGTGAAGCAAGTACACAGGATCACACACACAAGTGCCTTCCCCCAACTGTCATTGGAATTGTGACTTGCACACACAGGATCATCCAGGGGAAAACATTTTTGCACTATTTGACAAAATTACAGACAGATGCCCTAGTTAGCACTGATCCCATCACTTTCATGAGGAAGGGTCACAGGATTTCCTAGACCCACATGAACAGTATGTATAAAGCAAGCTGACTTTTCCCCTTCTCCACTCTCAAGAGACACAGATGCCTGGAATGTGGTGGAGCTGATGTACTCACTCACTAAAGGAAGTGTATTATGCTGCTCAACTGCAACACTTCCAGCCTATTAAAAAGTGGTGATGGGCTGGGGAAGAGTGACTTGTCCAATCCTTGGCTCAGGAGGCTGATAGGGTCATACTGGGGCTGGTTGGAAAACAAGAATTCTGTTTTGTGAAAAATAAAACCCCTGAGGTTTCAAAAATTGCTTTAGTTTCTCATCAGAATGAAAATGAGACTTTTAGGGTATGTCTACACTTTGAGCCGAGGGTGTAATTCCCAGCTCAAGGAGACATACCTGTGCTAGCTCTAATGGAGCTAGTGCACTAAAAATAAAATGTAGCCAGCAGAGGGTGAGTGGCAGGAGGGACTAGCCACCCTGGGTACATGCCTCATGTCTCGGATGAGAGTGTACTCAGGGTGCCAAGCCCCTCCTGCTGCTCATGCAGTGGTTATGCTCTATTTTTAGCATGCTAGCTCAATCAGAGCTAGCATGGGTATATCTTCTTGAGCTGGGAATTATATCCCCATGTTGAAGTGTAAACATGCCCTAAGAGAGTACCACCAGCCAGAATAACCAATAGCGTAGTGGTTAGAGCAATCATCAGAGATGTGGGAAACCCACATTCAAATCCTTGCTCTGCCTGATGCCGAATAATTATTAGTAGGACAGAATAACTGCTTCTGCAGAGGTGTTGGGGCTTGGGGAGAGGACTACAGCCCCCTGGATTTTTAGTATGATATAGTAATGGTAGACTAGAGCTCAGCGCTATGCTCTACCACAGTCTGTGTGAATGTCCTTTAAATAGGAAGGTAAGTCTGTTTGTATTCCCTTCAGAGGGAGCAGTTGTGTTGGACTCTCATGATGAGTCTGACAGCTCATGTGGGAAGAAAGGGGAACAGAGAGCTGAGAGAATCTTCCTTCCACTCCTCTGCTTCTCCCCACTATCTCACCTATCGGGACCAGGGGACAGGCCAGCATGGGTTCTTGTGGCAGTGACAGAAGTAAGGAGTTGATATCATTCTCACACTCAGTGCCCTGCCTGTATCAAGTGAGGACCCATAGCCCAGCAGCTCCTGCACATGCCTCCTGTGGAGGATGCCCCAAAGCAGAGAGAACACAGGCTATGGGACAGGGAACCCATTCAGTACATAGCCACAGAAACAACATGACCAAATGAGCTACCAAAGGAGCAGAGAACTGCTCTCCTCCCTGGCAAAATGAGAACCCATCAGGAGTCAGCTTCCTGGAGGGAGATAGGAGTACAGACACCAAGAGGAGGAGAAATGAAGCCTACTGAGGGATACAGAGAAGGGAGAGATAAATGTCCCCAAAATAAAGTGGTCAGCTGTATCCCTACTGTTCAGAGAAAATAAGAACCACCTCTCACCTTAGTCCAGAAAACAAACTGAAGCTCAGAGACTTGGATTGCTTCTGCCTACCTTATTTGTAACTTTCATGTGCCTCTGTGCTACCAGTCTCCAGCATAAGAGTGGCAGGGAAAATGCCATAACAATAACCTACTTAACCAGCCGCAGGAGGTAGTTCCACAAGAGGCCTAATCTCACAGGGTTTCCAGCTGAGTTTCATAAATCTCAGAGGCTCTTACAGTTCCAAAATGCATTTGAACTTGAGGCTGTTTATTCAGACCAAACTCCAAACCTTCTAAGGTAATTACAAACTAACAGGGCTGCATGTTTCCCCTACTCCCAATTCTGTGAGTCCTGGGGAGAAAATATAGTGAATGTTCTCTTGAGGGAAGTTTGACTTTCAGTATTGCTAACCCCAAGTGTTTTACATTTAGTTCTTTTTATTTGCAGGCGGCCGGTAGAACCTTTTAGGATTCACGTTTTCAAGCTTTAGTCTGGAGCCATGAAGGCTAGAAGCTTACTTTTTAAAAATGAAAGATGAAATTTTTAGGTTAAACCTGACTCAAGGAGCAAGGGCATTAAGAAAAACAAATATCATGAAACTCACAATAAAACCATAGGAATTGGCAACCTTGGACTTTGCTGTATTCTCCCTTACTTGGGGTGCTAACCCATCTTTGTTTGTAAAGCAGCTGACCTAACTAAATGCTCAGTATGTTCCTGATGGCAGACTGGATAAGATTCTAGCTACAAAACACAAAGAAAAACAGAAGCAGTAAAACCACACAAGGCAAGTGAGCCCTAGTTATTTTTCTTCTAAAGGTTCTAGAGATCTGATGGAAATGGCAATCATCTGGAGGTAGCCCATATCATTCTGTAGTGCTGGTAATCATCTGTCCCATTAGTGTGAGGAGCTTGCCAATTATACCAGCTACAGAGCATATAGCTGCTCTGCATTCTACAACTGAAGCAAACAGCCTGGCAAAGGGGGAAATGACAGAACTTGTTCCTGTTGCACCAATGCATTAAGCATGGATCCTGCAGACAAAAGGCTGCATCTATGACTATATTCTGGCCCAGCTGTCTGCAAAATGCTCTAATGAGAGAAAAGCAGACTGAGAAGGGACCTGGGAATTCCTGAGTCTTTGATCCTACCTCTGCCACTGGCTTCATATGTGGCCTAAACCTCTGTATAATATTAACCTTCCTTACAGAGGTTTGAGAGACTAAATTCATGATTAGTAAAATGTTTTTGAAGATGAAAGGTGCTGTTAAATATAATAACTAAAAGGATATGTGATGGTCTACAAATGGTTGAAGCAAGTAAATATGTAGGCAGGACAATAATTTATAATGGTAAAAAGGAGATAGCTAGGAATAATGGAAAACACCTAGAGAAGGAAAATCTTAGATTAAATCTGAGGAAGAACTTCTTGGTAATGAGATCTAGTAGGCCCTGTGTGTCTCCCAAAGGAAGTGGAAGCCACATTTCTTGTGACCTTTAAAACACAACTGCATGAAACACTAGAAAATACATTGTCCCGTATTGGTGGAGAATGGATTAGATGCGACCTAATGTCTGCTCCCGCTCTAAGTATTAGTCTGACTATAAGCATGTGATTTCCTGCATAGTAAGTACTTTTTATGTTAGATTTTCTACTAGCCCCTGAATTTCATGAGTGTCTGGCTTTATAGCTTTATATATTTTCTGAGTTTCCTAGCAGGCTGAGAATCACCCCTGGATAAGCTTTAGTCTGTTTCATTGGCTTATGAGACAAACAACAAAGCCCCTTCTCAGACAGAAGACATCACAGAATGCTGTACAACGAAAGACGATAAAACTAACTGTAACTTAAGGACAGTTAATGACCCAGGCTTGGCTCTATCAAATCCACAACCCCGTAAGAATCCATTTAATTTGTGACCCCTGCAACATGGCTCATCTTGAGCTGGTGTGATCACTGCTTGATTCTGTTCCACACATAAAACCTGGGTGAGCACAGATCTGACTGCCTTTTGAGGACTTTCTACTGAAGGTGCCTTATCTTTAACCCGTGCCCTTAGGGCATCACAGCACACAGAGGGGCTGGTTTAGCAACTGGGAGTTATCAGAACTCTTTGCTCTTCTATGGCAACTTTCATCTAAGGCTCTCAAAGTGCTTTAAAAACTCGAGTGAATTCAGCCTCATACCATCCCTAGGAGCTAGGGAAGCACTATCACCCCCATTTTGCATTAATGGAAACTGAGGCACAGAGGGGAGAAGCACTGTGCCCAAGGTCATGCTGCAAGCCAGGGGCAGGGTTTGGAATAAAACTCTGGAATCCTGACCCATATCTCTATACTCCCACCATCAGACCATGCTCCCTGCATTCCTTGGGGACAAGATCGGGGGTACAATGAAAAGTACACGAAATTCTTAATTATATGGTATGAATTTTTTTTACATAAACAAGGTTTCCTATGTCCGCTGCTTCCTGAGTCAAAAATCTCTGATTTTGACAATGAAAATGAGATTGCAAGATCCACAAGGGACAGAAGGAACACGGGGGTCTAAAATAAAGGACATTCCTGCAAAAGGGCAGCTAAGATGTATAGCTACAACTATCCACATGAAGCCTGAGTTTTAGCTCTATCAGTTAGTTCCTCCTTCTGTGCCCAATTTTATAACCGAGTGTTTGAATCATGCCTCAAAATTATGCAGGCCCTTGAAGGTTACTGCCTTCTCCAACTCAGGGGAAGAGGCTCAAAAATGAATGATACTCCACACTCCTACCCCATATTCACATGATCTCTTCTCTCCTCCTCCCCTCCCAACTTTAGAATAACCCTGTGCAAGAAGTTCCAAGGGGCATTGAGGGGGTCATTTACCGTTTGATACAGCAAATGGAAATGATTACCTGCTCCTAAGTGGGAAAGTGCCATGTAAAGGTGGAGCTAATTCAGTCTGAACTGTTGGGGCAAGTAAGTCAGCAAAGCAACACGCGGCTACTGAAATAAATTTTTTACCTCCATATCCTGCAAGTGAGGGGTGTCCTCAGGACAGTCGCTCTTCCCCACCCTTTCCCCCCTTAGCTGTGGAAAGTTTCTGCCCAGCCAGAGTGAGAACTCACTGCTGAGGCACGTCTAATATAATATCCAAGCCCCAGCTCAGCTTGAGAACTGACAGAGCCCAGTGAGCAGCCCTGCACTAGAGAACAAGGAAGGAGGGAGGGTGGTTGAGAGGAAGGGAGGGTGGGGACTGGAGAGGGAGGCAAAGCAATCAGGGTTTAAATTTAGACACAAATCTAAACAGATACTGTCCTTCCCAGAGTGCAGGGCTCAAGAGAATGCTAGCAGCAAACTCTGCTGCTCTGCCCAAACATGGGGGCACTAAGTGTGTATTTCCTCTGTATCTCTCCCTTTCTTTCTCTTCTGTCCATACTCCCACCATAATTTTCTTCTTTTTTCTTTTCTTTCTTCTTCTTCTCCCTACATCTGCATTCTTTCCCTCCTCTGTTTGTCATTGTTCTCCCTCTCTGGATCTGCAGTCTTTTCCTTTTGCTGCAGCCGTTCCTTCTGTCTTTTTCTTCTCCTCTTTCAACTTCTGACCTTTTTAATCTGTAGCTGGGTGAGAAGATTTTAACTGACACTTGGGATGGGCATGGGGAACATAAGAGGAGGAGATACATATCATTATTATATTTGTAGGGATGAAGGCTTCATTGTGGTAGGTGTTGTACAAACACAGAATAAAAAGATGGTCCCAACTGGAGATGTAAATTGCTAAGACAGAAACTGGATTGACTTTTTCCACTTCCAGTCTTTTTCTTTCACCACTTAGTCAGAGGTGCTAATTCAGGATGCTACTTTTCTCAGCCCTGGTCTACACTAGGACTTTAGGTCGAATTTAGCAGCATTAAATCAATGTAAACCTGCACCCGTCCACACGATGAAGCCCTTTATTTCGACTTAAAGGGCTCTTAAAATCGATTTCCTTACTCCACCCCTGACAAGTGGATTAGCGCTTAAATCGGCCTTGCCGGGTCGAATTTGGGGTACCATGGACACAATTCGACGGTATTGGCCTCTGGGAGCTATCCCAGAGTGCTCCATTTTGACCGCTCTGGACAGCACTCTCAACTCAGATGCACTGGCCAGGTAGACAGGAAAAGAACCGCGAACTTTTGAATCTCATTTCCTGTTTGGCCAGCGTGGCAAGCTGCAGGTGACCATGCAGAGCTCATCAGCAGAGGTGACCATGATGGAGTCTCAGAATCGCAAAAGAGCTCCAGCATGGACCGAACGGGAGGTACGGGATCTGATCGCTGTATGGGGAGAGGAATCCGTGCTATCAGAACTCCGTTCCAGTTTTCGAAATGCCAAAACCTTTGTCAAAATCTCCCAGGGCATGAAGGACAGAGGCCATAACAGGGACCCGAAGCAGTGCCGCGTGAAACTGAAGGAGCTGAGGCAAGCCTACCAGAAAACCAGAGAGGCGAACGGCCGCTCCGGGTCAGAGCCCCAAACATGCCGCTTCTATGATGAGCTGCATGCCATTTTAGGGGGTTCAGCCACCACTACCCCAGCCGTGTTGTTTGACTCCTTCAATGGAGATGGAGGCAATATGGAAACAGGTTTTGGGGACGAAGAAGATGATGATGATGACGAGGTTGTAGATAGCTCACAGCAAGCAAGCGGAGAAACCGGTTTTCCCGACAGCCAGGAACTGTTTCTCACCCTGGACCTGGAGCCAGTACCCCCTGAACCCACCCAAGGCTGCCTCCTGGACCCAGCAGGCGGAGAAGGGACCTCCAGTGAGTGTACCTTTTAAAATACTATACATGGTTTAAAAGCAAGCATGTGAAAGGATTACTTTGCCCTGGCATTCGCGGCTCTCCTGGATATACTCCCAAAGCCTTTGCAAAAGGTTTCTGGGGAGGGCAGACTTATTGCGTCCTTCATGGTAGGACACTTTACCACTCCAGGCCAGTAACACGTACTCGGGAATCATTGTACAACAAAGCATTGCAGTGTATGTTTGCTGGCGTTCAAGCAACATCCGTTCTTTATCTCTCTGTGTTATCCTGAGGAGAGTGAGATATAATCCATGGTCACCTGGTTGAAATAGGGTGCTTTTCTTCAGGGGACACTCAGAGGAGCCCATTCCTGCTGGGCTGTTTGCCTGCGGCTGAACAGAAATGTTCCCCGCTGTTAGCCACAGGGAGGGGGGAGGGTTGAGGGGGTAGCCACGCGGTGGGGGGAGGCAAAATGCGACCTTGTAACGAAAGCACATGTGCTATGTATGTAATGTTAACAGCAAGGTTTACCCTGAAAGAGTGTAGCCAGTGTTTTATAAAATGTGTCTTTTTAAATACCGCTGTCCCTTTTTTTTTCTCCACCAGCTGCATGTGTTTCAATGATCACAGGATCTTCTCCTTCCCAGAGGCTAGTGAAGATTAGAAAGAAAAAAAAACGCACTCGAGATGAAATGTTCTCCGAGCTCATGCTGTCCTCCCACACTGACAGAGCACAGACGAATGCATGGAGGCAAATAATGTCAGAGTGCAGGAAAGCACAAAATGACCAGGAGGAGAGGTGGCGGGCTGAAGAGAGTAAGTGGCGGGCTGAAGAGAGGGCTGAAGCTCGAATGTGGCGGCAGCGTGATGAGAGAAGGCAGGATTCAATGCTGAGGCTGCTGGAGGACCAAACCAGTATGCTCCAGTGTATGGTTGAGCTGCAGCAAAGGCAGCTGGAGCACAGAGTGCCGCTACAGCCCCTGTGTAACCAACCGCCCTCCTCCCCAAGTTCCATAGCCGCCTCACCCAGACGCCCAAGAACGCGGTGGGGGGGCCTCCGGCCAACCAGCCACTCCACCACAGAGGATTGCCCAAAAAACAGAAGGCTGGCATTCAATAAATTTTAAAGTTGTAAACTTTTAAAGTGCTGTGTCATTTTCCTTCCCTCCTACACCACCCCTCCTGGGCTACCTTGGTAGTCATCCCCCTATTTGTGTGATGAATGAATAAAGAATGCATGAATGTGAAGCAACAATGACTTTATTGCCTCTGCAAGCGGTGATCGAAGGGAGGAGGAGAGGGTGGTTAGCTTACAGGGAAGTAGAGTGAACCAAGGGGCGGGGGGTTTCATCAAGGAGAAACAAACAGAACTTTCACACCGTAGCCTGGCCAGTCATGAAACTGGTTTTCAAAGCCTCTCTGATGCGTACCGCACCCTCCTGTGCTCTTCTAACCGCCCTGGTGTCTGGCTGCGCGTAACCAGCAGCCAGGCGATTTGCCTCAACCTCCCACCCCGCCATAAACGTCTCCCCCTTACTCTCACAGATATTGTGGAGCGCACAGCAAGCAGTAATAACAGTGGGAATATTGGTTTTGCTAAGGTCTAAGAGAGTCAGTAAACTGCGCCAGCGCGCCTTTAAACGTCCAAATGCACATTCTACCACCATTCTGCACTTGCTCAGCCTGTAGTTGAACATCTCCTGACTACTGTCCAGGCTGCCTGTGTACGGCTTCATGAGCCATGGCATTAAGGGGTAGGCTGGGTCCCCAAGGATACATATAAGCATTTCAACATCACCAACAGTTATTTTCTGGTCTGGGAATAAAGTCCGTTCTTGAAGCTTTTGAAACAGACCAGAGTTCCTGAAGATGCGAGCGTCATGTACCTTTCCCGGCCATCCCACGTTGATGTTGGTGAAACGTCCCTTGTGATCCACCAGAGCTTGCAGCACTATTGAAAAGTACCCCTTGCGGTTTACGTACTCGGCGGCTTGGTGCTCCGGTGCCAAGATAGGGATATGGGTTCCGTCTATGGCCCCACCACAGTTAGGGAATCCCATTGCAGCAAAGCCATCCACTATGACCTGCACATTTCCCAGGGTCACTACCCTTGATATCAGCAGATCTTTGACTGCGTGGGCTACTTGCATCACAGCAGCCCCCACAGTAGATTTGCCCACTCCAAATTGATTCCCAACTGACCGGTAGCTGTCTGGCGTTGCAAGCTTCCACAGGGCTATCGCCACTCGCTTCTCAACTGTAAGGGCTGCTCTCATCTTGGTATTCATGCGCTTCAGGGCAGGGGAAAGCAAGTCACAAAGTTCCATGAAAGTGCCCTTACGCATGCGAAAGTTTCGCAGCCACTGGGAATCGTCCCAGACCTGCAACACTATGCGGTCCCACCGGTCTGTGCTTGTTTCCCGAGCCCAGAATCGGCGTTCCACAGCATGAACCTGCCCCATTAGCACCATGATGCATGCATTGGCAGGGCCCATGCTTTCAGAGAAATCTGTGTCCATGTCCTGATCACTCACGTGACCGCGCTGACGTCGCCTCCTCGCCCGGTAGCTCTTTGCCAGGTTCTGGTGCTGCATATACTGCTGGATAATGCGTGTGGTGTTTAATGTGCTCCTAATTGCCAAAGTGAGCTGAGCGGCCTCCATGCTTGCCTTGGTATGGCGTCCGCACAGAAAAAAGGCGCGGAATGATTGTCTGCCGTTGCTCTGACGGAGGGAGGGGCGACTGACGACACGGCTTACAGGGTTGGCTTCAGGGAGCTAAAATCCACAAAGGGGGTGGCTTTACATCAAGGAGTAGTTCAGGCAGGACTTCACGGAGGGTTCCAATAAGAAATGGTGCACCTAAGTTATTGTTCTTATTGGAACAAGGAGGTTAGCCTGGCCTCTGATTGATACATGGCTAGATTTACCTCGCTGTACCTTCTCTGTGAGTGACTGCAGTGTGATCTAGAGGAATGAGTCCCCTAGACAGGGGAGGAGGCAAATGAGTACAAAACAAATCTGGTCTATTTCTTGTTTTGATCCACTCCATCTATCTTTTACATCTTTGGCTGGCAGCAGACGGTGCAGAAGGACTGCAAGCCATCCACATCTCATGGCTGCTCGGCAGAAGATGGTACAGTACGACTGCTAGCCATCCTCATCTCTTGCCTGCTTGGCAGAAGATGGTGCAATATGACTGCTAGCCATCCTCATCTCTTGCCTGCCCGGCAGAAGATGGTACAATACGATTGCTAGCCATCCTCATCTCTTGCCTGCCCGGCAGAAGATGGTACAATACGATTGCTAGCCATTGTCATCTCTTGCCTGCCCGGCAGAAGATGGTACAATACGACTGCTAGCAATCCGTATTGCCTGCCCGGCAGAAGATGGTACAATACGATTGCTAGCCATCGTCATCTCTTGCCTGCCCGGCAGAAGATGGTACAATACGACTGCTAGCAATCCGTATTGCCTGCCTGATCACCATTAGACGGTTCAATAGGACTGACTGCAGGACTAAAGAGAATGACCTGGTCAAGTCACCAAAAATTTAGTCCCTGTGCCCATGTCTGCCCAGGCGCTCCCAGCCGACGTGGCCAGGAGCACCTCGGACATGACGAGGACGGCTATCAGTCATACTGCACCGTCTGCTGCCAGAAGGCAATGGGTTGCTGCTACTGTGTAGCAATGCCGTACCGCGTCTGCCAGCACCCAGGAGACATACGGTGATGGTTACCTGAGCGGGCTCCATGCTTGCGGTGGTATGGCGTCCGCACAGGTAACTCAGGAAAAAAGGCGCGAAATGATTGTCTGCCCTTGCTTTCACGGAGGGAGGGAGGGAGGGAAGGGGGGGACTGACGATATGTACCCAGAACCACCCGCGACAATGTTTCAGCCCCATCAGGCATTGGGATCTCAACCCAGAATTCCAATGGGCAGCGGAGACTGCGGGAACTGTGGGATAGCTACCCACAGTGCAATGCTCCGGAAGTCGACTCTAGCCTCGGTACTGTGGAAGCACTCCGCCGAGTTAATGCACTTAATGCACTTCTGTGGGGACACACACACTCGAATATATAAAACCGATTTCTAAAAAACCAACTTCTATAAATTCGACCTTATTCCGTAGTGTAGACATACCCTCAGTAAAGACTTGAGCACTGACAAATAAAGCTACTGTTGTGGTGGTGAAGCTGTTTTTTCTTTCTTTTTTTTTTATTTTTTGGTAGATGCACGGGATTTAGGGTATGTCTACACTGGCAGAGTTACAGCGCTGGCAGTTACAGCACCACTCAGAGAGCGCTGAAGGGAAACTGCTGTTGTGTGTTCACACTGTCAGCTGCCCGCACAATAATGTATTCACACTTTCAGCGGTATTCAGAGCAGTGCACTCTGGGCAGCTATCCTGCAGAGCATCTCTTCCTCTTCCACCACTAAGAGTTGTGGGAAGACGGAGGGGGTCATGGGTCATCCTTGGTCCTGTCCCAATGCCCCATGATGCATTACTTCGCATCCCAGCAATCCCTGTGCTTCCGTGCACATTTGGTGCCATCTTTCAATGGTTTGTGTACTGCGTGCTCTGCCTCTTCGGTCTGCAGGAGTCGATCCTGAATTGTTGACCAGTATGCTGCTTGCTCTGACTGACATGTCATGAGTGGCACTGGAGTTATTTCTTAAACTACAAAGACAAGAGGAGTGCAACATTCATCTCGCCATGCGTACTAGCTATGAAACGAGATTGCTTGTGGCATTCATGGGGGTGCTGACCACAGTGGAATGCCGCTTTTGGGCTTGGGAAACATGCCCTGAGTGGTGGGATCACATCGCCATGCACATCTGGGATGAGGAGCAGTGGCTGCAGAACTTTTGGATGAGGAAAGCCACATTCATGGGACTGTGTGATGAGCTTGCCCCAGCCCTGTGGTGCAAGGACACAAGAATGAGAGCTGCCCTGCCGCTGGAGAGGCACGTGGCGATTGCATTGTGGAAGCTGGCTACTCCAGACTGCTACCGATCGGTTGCTAACCAGTTCGGAGTGGGAAAGTCGACTGTTGGACTCGTGTTGATGGAAGTGTGCAGGGCCATTAATTGCATCCTGCTCCGAAAGACCCTGGCTCTGGGCAACGTGCGTGACATTGTGGATGGCTTTGCACAAATGGGCTTCCCTACCTGCGGAGGGGCGATAGATGGCACACACACAGGCGAGTCTCATCTTACGCTGGGGTTTCATTCCGCAGTCAGCACGTAAACCAAAAATCACGTATAGTCAAAATTATATTGAGTGTAATGGCAGATGGAATCGCCCACGCTACAGGTACAGTATTTAAATTGTTATTTTTCTCTTTTTTTTATTTTTTGTTTTGTTTTTGCCGACTGCGCAAAGCTGAATTTGCGAATGTTAAGTGCGTGTAAGATGAGATTCGCCTCTATTCCAATTCAGGCACCAGACCACCTAGCCACCAAGTACATTAATTGGAAGGGGTATTTCTCAATGGTTCTCTAGGCGCTTGTGGATCACCATGGGCGTTTCACAGATATTAACACAGGCTTGTCCGGAAAGACGCATGACGCATGCATCTTTTGGAACACTGGCCTGTTCCGGAAGTTGCAAGCAGAGACTTTCTTCCCGGACCAGAAGATCACCATAGGGGAAGTTGAAATGCTGATTGTGATCCTGGGAGACCCGGCCTACCCCTTAATGCTGTGGCTTATGAAGCCATACATGGGGCAACTTGACAGCAACAAGGAGCAGTTCAACAACAGGCTGAGCAAGTGCAGAATGACTGTTGAGTGTGCTTTTAGCCGTTTAAAGGCCTGTTGGTGCTGCCTATATGGGAGGTTGGACCTGGCTGATGACAATATTCCTATGTTTATAGCCGTGTGTTGTATGCTCCATAATATTTGTGAAGGGAATGTTGAAAGCTTTACTCAGGGCTGGACCACTGAAGCTCAGTGGCTGGAGGCTGAATTTGAACAGCCAGAGACCAGGGCTATTAGAGGGGCTCAGCACGGAGCCATAAGGATCAAGGATGCCTTGAGGCAGCAATTTGAAGCTGAAAGCCACTAATATTTGTTGCTATGCTCGGGAGTGCAGTGCTTGTAATGCTAGGAGGTTATTGTGATTGGTGCAGACGATGCAATATGCAGTTTAAGATAACTGTCTGTTGCTTTGTAGAGCTCTGTTTGCTTTCAATTAATAGAATATAGATTGCTTTCAAACCAACACACCATATTAAAAACCATATGTCTTTTATTAAAAAACAACAATTGGAGGAGAATGTCAAAGAAAAAAACACATCAGCACTAAGGGGGATGGGAGAAGGGAAGGTCCTAGGAGGAGGTGGAATCCCGGGACAGCTAAAGATTTGTGTATGTCCAGGGATCATATCCAACCTTCTCTTTTGGAGTAGAGTGCAGTGGGTACTGTACTTCAGCAGGGCCAAACTGCAGAGGGATGGGTGTTGAGTGCAGTGGGTACTGGGAGTCCGCAGGGCTGGACTGTGATCGGGGAGGAGTGGAATGCCGCAAGTACAGACTGGAGCCAGGAGGTTGATAAGAGTGTGTTGTCAGTGTCTGGGGGGCGCATGGGAAAGAGTTTTGCAACAGTGGCTGCAGGGGAGGGCTGGGTGTGGAGCTGCTCGGTTTGCAGTGCTAGTATCGCCTGGAGCGTGTCCACTTGGCGCTCCATAATGTTTAAGAGCCGCTCCGTGTCTTCATTTCTGGCATACTGCGTTCTCTTTTCAGTCCCTTTTCTCGCTGTCCCGCCACTCCTTCAATTCCTGTTTTTCGGCGGCAGAGTGCATCATAACATCACGCAGAAAGTCCTCCTTAGTTCTTTGTGGCTGCTTTCTAATTCTGAGCAGCCGTTCAGCTGGCGATAACAAAGAGGGAGGCTTGGCTCCCAAGGTCATCTATGTGAAGCCAAAAAGCAGCATTCTACAGAAGCAGTATTGTTTGCAACACACAGAACACTGATTCAGTGGTTTAAAACACAGCCAGTATTCACATACCTGTCACTAACTGGCTGACCCCAGGCAAGCACACATGAGCCACAAGACCCCCAAAATGGTGAGTAGCCCCAGAGGCAGGGTAAATCAGTGTTCCTGGACCCTACTGTACACTGGGCATGTGGCTCTTGGGGAGAGCCAGCACTTTAGGGGGAGGGCCTGATAATGATTCCTGTCCCCACATTTTCCACAGGCTGTGTTCATTATGGAAGATATCTCACGGCTGAGGGTGAGCAGGGAATCAAGGGAGGGTCTTCTCTAAGACTGCAGCTTCCACCCTGGCCCTTATGTGGCTCAAATGTGTGTAGCAATTGTCCTCCCCCTAGCCCTCCGTGACGGCACAGTGGTGCGGGAAATATACCATTAATGGAGCAAGAAACAAAGCAGCTCTGCCAAAGAACCTGCGACAGCAGATTGCCCGGTATCTCCATGAGAGTTTCCTGGAGATCTCTGAGGCAGATTCCCGTGAAGTGAAAGAGTTAATCAACAGCCTGTTCCGCCCCTCAGACTAGGCATGTGGTGGTACGTGCATCATACAGACACAACCCTGCTTTCTGCAGCCCTCCTGCCCGCAACAACTTGCTTCAGCGATTCCCAAAACCAAATCCACTTACCAGGGGCCTCCTCTCCTGTTTGCACTTCGCCAAGATTCGACAGCTGTGACTGGCTAGCCTCCTCCAGGGTAGAAAAAAGCTCCTGACTGCATGCATCTCTGATCTCCGAGTCATCCTCTGCCTCTGAGTCCCCCTCCTCCTCCTCTTCTAAGATCTCCTCCTGGCTCAGTCCACTCTCAACTGGCACACGAGCCACTGAAGTATCCACAGTGGCCTTCGCAGTGGAGGTGGGGTTGCCACTGAGTATCACGTCCAGCTCTTTGTAGAATCGGCAGCTCATGGGCGGTTTGCCTCCTGAGCCTTGTGGTAGGTGTTCCACAGCTTCTTCACTTTGACCCTGCACTGCAGTGTGTCCCGGTCGTGGCCCCTTTCTGTCATGCATTGTGAAATCTGCCCACAGGTATCATAATTCCTACGGCTGGAGCGCAGCTGGACTGGACAGCCTCCTCTCCCCAAATGCTGATGCAGTCCAGCAGCTCGGCATTGCTCCAAGCGGGGGCTCACCTGGTGCGTGGAGCAGGCATGGCCACCTGGAAAGATGTGCTGAGACCACTGCATGCGTCACCAAGCAAACAGGAAGGGGACTTTCAAAATTCCAAAGGAATGGACGGGGTGGGGATGACAGTTGGTCACCTGAGGGCAGGGCAGTAGAGTTCAAACCGATGACCAGAGAGGCAAGAACAGGTATTGTGGGACGCCTCCCGGAGGCCAATTGCAGTGCTGTAATTGACCAGGGTATCTACACTGGCACCGCAGTGCTGTACCCCCAGTGCAGAAAGCTGTACGCCCCTCATTGGGGTGTTGTTTTTACAGCACTGCAACTGCGCAGTTTCTGCGCACTAAGTGGCTTGGCAGTGTGTACACCTCGGGAGTTACAATGTAGAAAGCTGTTTTACTGTGCAGAAACTTGCCAGTGTAGACAGAGCCTAAGTTAGGAAGAATTAAACCACAAGAGCATTTTGCTAAGGTCTCACTTTCCATACAGATTACAGAAATGTCAACTAAACAAATTCTTATCATGCCTGTTTTAGCAGCCCTCATGCACATGCGCCAACCACAGAATATTGATTCCCATTTACAGAGATCAGTGCAGAGGATCAGATTCCCACCTACGGAGAGGAGTGCAGACGAATTTGGAAAGACTTTTTTTGGGGGGGGAGGGGTCGGGGGTCAATTGCAGGGTCTCCATCCTCCAGAGCTGGGAAGTGATACAACCCGCTGGACAGTCCTGTTTCATAACTCTGCCTCAAGGACAGGTGAAAGAAGATTTAAAAGTATTTTCTGAAAGCCAGGTTCAAGATTTAAACCTGACCATCCTCATGGTTGTGGTGATGTTAGCCACCTAGATGCCATCAAAGCATAACTATATGGCCGGATAGCATACTTATGTCTTGCGCTATTAAAGTGACTGCTTTGCATACAAACCCTCTTATTGTTTAGCAGATCCTGGAATAAAATAGATTTAAGTCATGATATTTTTACCTCTTGATTGCAGTATTGATGCGCGCTAGGCTACTCTGTGACTCAGAGTATGTCTGCACTGCAATGTAAGCCCAGGATTTGAACTCAAGATCAAACCTAATACTAATTCCATCCAGAGACAATCTGACCCAGGGTCCCAGGACCCCACAGAGGTGGAGGGTCCAAGCCTGAGTAAAGCCAGGACCAGGGTTCAAACCCTATTGCTTTGCAGTGTAGATGCAGCCCCACTGGACTTGTGTTCTGGGAGACCACCAAAAGTATGTCACAATCCTACAGGCCAACTTTCTTTGTCTTGCTAAGACAGTCACATTTTCCCACACTGCACCATGAACAAAGGGCTAGAGCAGGAGGGTGTTAGGAAATCTGCGATATGATTGGTTGGACTCAGGTCTGCATACAGCAGTGTGGACGCTGGAACCTCAAGTTCAGGCCCAGGTTAGAAAATTCTTAACCTGGGGTTGACAGTCAATGTAGATGCTCAAGCCCTGTGTTCTGTAACTCAAGGTCCGCTGAATCGAGTTCCACTAACCCTAGGTTTACATTGCAATGTAGACATATCCTCAGCTCCCATCCAGCAAAAAGCTCTCAGAATGTGTGCTCGAATTGCCATGGGCTGGTCCCAAATCTTGCAACTCACTGGATAGTTAAAGAATCAGCCCCGGTTTGTTTTGTGACTTGATTTGAGTTTTCAGGTCATGGCACTGTCAGCATGTGATAATACTTTCACTGATGCAGTGGGAAGACGCAGGACTAGATCCTGGGCAGTGCCTGGCAAACACAGGGCCGGCTCTAGGATTTTTGCTGCCCCAAGCAAAAAAAAAAACACCACCCAGAATGCCGCCCCTGGAATTGTGCTGCCCCCTTGGTTTGCTGGTGCCTAGAGCCGGTCCTGGGCAAACAGCTGACCCAGGAACAAAGATGTGCAAAGCATCAGCCCCAACCTGCGCTGTACGTTCTTTGGGCAAAGTAGAGGATCTGGCTTATAGTTGTTCCAACATGATTATTTGATCCTGGTACAAATACAAATAAATAGCAGCCATACTGTTTCACTGTCACTTCAGATGGCAACATACCTACAGGTATTAGTAACTTAAACTCTAGATATAATAATACTTAGTTCTTTTATAGTGGTTTTTATCAATAGATTTCAAAGCACATTCCAAAGAGGAAAGTATCATTCACAACAAATACACTTCACTTGAATAACACACACAAACCATAGCCATACACTAACAACTGTAAATGCAGAGGGGATTGGTGCCATGTGCAAAATGCATTGGTGGTCTCTAGTCATTAGGTAGTCAACAGTGTGACAAGGTCTGGGGTATTAACTGGTTCCTGATGAATAAAAGATTAACTCCAGCTCTGCTTCCCCCTTCCTTTGCACAGGTGGTATGGGGGAAGTGCTAAAACAGAGGTTGCTTGGAAATCAGGGAGGAGAAAGCCCATGGGAAGGTATGTCTCCACCCAGCAGAGGGAATAGGACTGGGTTGCAGCACATTTTCTGATTATTTTAATATATTTTAGTTTTTTCATGCAAATACTGCTTCTATCCTTCCAGAGTAAATATAGGGGGAAGAGACTCTACTAACTAAAACTGGCTATTGGCTGGTGAATCATTCCATTAGCTCATACCTCCATATCACAACAAACCACTAATGCTACAACTGGAAACCTCAGCAAAGAGACTAAGAATTGAACAGGATGTTGAGACTCAACTCCCCTCTTACTCCTAAATGGTCCCTTAAATTGGCACATGCTTGCAACTTAAGTTGGTCCCTTAAGTTACCATTGATGGAGGAATGTAGGGGGGCGCTTTGGCTGTTCTTGCTGTACCCATTCTGGTGATAGCAAGAGGACTTAATCCTCCATGGATTTCAATGTGACATCTTTCACCTGGGTTTGTTGCTGAGAAGTCTGTCCAATAATAGGCCTTCAAAAACCACACTTCTCACCCGAATATAACAATTGCTTCATCTCACTGAGGCTCTATTTCAGCGTTATTCTTTCTGGTTTGAGGGGGATGTGTATTGCAAGAGGGTGTTTTTCTTCTTCACAAAACAGGGAGCGGAAGTTGCCAGCTGAGGTCTGTGAAAAAGGAAACGGTTAGGCAAAGATAGTATCACTTCAGCCGTATTTTCAAAGTGAAGATAGCTGCAACTGCCCAGTATCAAGTCTACTTTGTTTGCCTTCTGTAGTTATCCCTGCAACAAACTATCACTTCACAAGGCAAATACTGGCCCTTCTCTGGTTTTCCTACAAACAGGATTCCCAGACAGCAGTTTAAATGCAAATACTGTGAGCACAGTCCAGCATCTTCAGTATAACAAAGAGAGGGTTTTCTTTTTGAAGAAGCAGAATGTGAACATGTAGAATCCTGGTGGACGTTGAAGTTTCAAGACTGGAAAATGTGAAGTATGCTCTTGTTCTAGAATCCCTTGTATAAATGGAGGTTTCTGGATTGAAAACCACTAGAAAATCTGAGCCAAACCAGCCACACTCGTTAATTCTGTAAAGTCTTCTGGCAGAAAGTTTGGGAAGGGCAATTATAGGCTGTAGGGTAGGGGAAGGCAAGGGGAATTGTGTGCCCTTACATACTGCATGTGTGAAGAGGCCGACAAGTGAAAGATATCCTTGTGTGTACCTATCTGCCACATTGTGTATCTATTTAGTTATGGATCTTCTCAGGGTACAGTAGTGTTTCCGGGTCTGTCTGATGTGTTTGTATATAGAAAGGAACATGTGAATCTTTCTGTTTCTGTTCTGTTCAGCAGAAAAAATCTAGCTGTCGCAAGTGTCATGAAATCAGACTTTGGTGAACAGGGGTTAGAAAATAATTTTGTTGTGGTCCATTTGGGCTTTGTAGCTTCCCAGCTGATCAATACTGCAGTGGGAGAAGGTCAGTCCAGAAAGCTCACTTAGGGCCTAATTACTGCTGTTTCTGTAGGAGTGCACAAAATGTAGGGGAAAGGGCGCAAGGAGCTCCTTCCTTCCCTCCCAGGACACCCATGGAGGAGGCAGCATAATTAGCCTAGCTGTGCTCAGGAACACTATGCACAGTGTTTGCTGGCCTCCTGGGATTTTGGTTATTAACCCTTGAGAGGAGCTCATATACTGTGATGATGGGTACAATTATAAGAACCTGGACAGATAGACGATATGCAGGGATATGGCAATTCTATATTCAGAGACTACCTAAGAAGGAAAGCGTTTACATTTTGAGTTTATCTGTGAGACCCTGTGACTTAGCTGTGTATGTCAGTGCAGCTATTTCATTTGGGTGTGTCTGTGAGGGCAGTTAGTCTGGGAGTATATGTTTGTGAGAGTGATGAATTATTGTGGGGGATAGGGGTGTCTGTGTGATGAATTTAGGAAGCTGTTTGTTTAGGATTTGTAGAAGCATTCAGTTCAGGATTGTATTTTTGTATTTGGCTGGCTATACACACCACTTGTCAGCAAAGTAGAAGTTGTGGCCAAGTTTCCTTCTGAATCTCTCCTGTTCCAACCCGAATGTTTAAGTCTCAGCAGAAGAAAAGACGATAGTGCAGTCATGGAAGAGACTGCTTTTCATAGCTTAATCAACTCTAAAAGCCAACATCCTGTTTGTATGTAGGGGCTGTGTACATCAGCGCCTGTAACCCTTTTGTGACAATGGCAAGTTGACAGGAAGCAAATGTGAACAGCCTTTTTATATGGGACCCTTGCTTTTTTAACCTTGTGTCCTGCTAACTGTGTCCCGAAATCTCTCTCCCCACTCACCCCTCCAAACCCTTTCCCATCCCTCACCAATAAACTAACAGTGCAAGCTCCAAACCTCACCCTCCTCTTCAGGGACTTATCTGCAGGAAATGAAGTCAGCTGGAACGCTTTGTACTATTGACATTTTTGCTCTATTTCTGCAGCTGCACTTAAGCACATTTGAGCACACACAAACCCAGCACTAACTTATTGCTCAGGATATCCAGGACCTGCTGGAATTGATGGGAGAGGGGGCAATTGAGGCCCTGACACCACTGAAGCTCAAACCAAATTAAGGATGTTTAAATTTGAGCTAAATATGATTCCAGCTAAGCTGATTCCTAACACATTCTGACTGGCCCAAGAGCGCAGGACTTTACTGAGTTTGTAGCCATATACAAAATAGCTAACGGATGGATCCTAACCCTGTGAGTGTTTCAAACCTTCCTGTGAGCTGGGCTGTAATATGGTTGTCAGGCAGTATCTACTAACATGGTGGTTCTGCTATGCAGAGGCCAGCACTGTGTAACCAGATTAGTCAGTCTTCCTTCCTAACTCTCAAGTTCTTCTGTGAAGAAGAGTATCCCCAGAATATACTAGGAACATAGGAATTGCCCTACTGACAATACTTGATAGGGAGTATTTCACCATATGAAAATAAATCCACAGTTGTCTGCTTTGGTTTTAGAAACAATATTACATTGAAAGATGTCTTTTCCAACAGCATTGCACTCTCTAACACCAGGCAAGGCCTCAGTATTCAGTGGGAAAGAGTGACATTGTGACACTTCCCAGAGGTACCCAGGGCTGTGAGGCACCTCGCTAACACCTGCCCATAGTGCGAGGAAGCCTTGTCTGTGTCTGTCAGGGGTCAGGTCCCCAACTCCATCAGCGACAGACAACACAAGCACTCCCTTTTCAGCCCAGGTGGGCTCCACTGTTCTTCATGAATGCTAGCAATAGGCACACTCCGTCCATTGAGCATTGCCCTGCAGTGTCCAGCCCCTTATCCACTGGAGGGGTGGACAACCTGAGCCTGAGAAGGAGCCAGAATTTACCAATGTACATTGCCAAAAAGCCACAGTAATATGTCAGCAGCTCCCTACCCCGCTCCCAGTGCCTCCCACCCACTGGCAGCCCCGCCGATCAATGCCTCGCCCTCCCTCCCCAGTTAGCTGTTTCGTGGTATGCAGGAGGCATGGGGGGGGGAGGGAGGAGCGAGGGCATAGCAGGCTCAGGGGAGGGGGCGGGAAGAGGTGGAGTGGGGGCAGGGCCAGTGGCAGAGCCAGGGGTTGAGCAGTGAGCACCTCCCGGCACATTGGAAAGTTGGCGCCTGTAGCTCCAGCCCCGGAGTCGGTGCCTGTACAAGGAGCCTCATATTAACTTCTGAAGAGCCACATGTGGCTCCAGAGCCACAGGTTGGCCATCCCTGCTGACTGGACACTCAGGCCGTGTCTACACTACCCGCCAGATTGGCGGGTAGTGATCGATCTATCAGGGATCGATTTATCACGTCGAGTGTAGACGCGATAAATCGATCCCTGATCGCTCTTCTGTCGACTCCGGAACTCCACCATGGTGAGAGGCGGAAGCGGAGTCGACGGGGGAGCGGCGGCCATCGATCCCGCGCTGCGAGGACGCGAAGTAAGTGATTCTAAGTCGATCTAAGGTACGTTGACTTCAACTACGCTATTCTCGTAGCTGAAGTTGCGTATCTGAGATCGATTCCCCTCCCACCAGTGTAGACCAGGCCTCAGAATTATCAGATCCTCTGTTCCCAAAGGAACAGTACACACAGCTTACCAGTTACACCTTAGAACACAACTCTGCTGAACACACAGCCCTTAGATTTTATAGAGAAAGCAAGTATAAGTTTATTTAACAAAGAACAGAGATTCAAATGATAGCAAACAAGTATTGGAAACAAAGGGTTACATATAAAATACATTCATAACACGCATTCTAGAGCCTCAACTCAGCTAACAAGATGTCCTCTTGTCTGATAAGGTACTGCTTACCCCAATGTCCTTCTCACAGCGTTTTCCAACGAGTAGCTGAGACCCTCTTTTCAGGAGAACAAGCCCCACTGGCAGCTTGTCTTCCCCCAGTGAAGGAAGCCAGGGTATCTTTCTGCATCCCTAGGTATACTAGACCAGTCCTTTGTTCTTCACCTCTAAAACAGAGTCCCGTCTCCCTGCTGTTTACCTCTTTTTTTCCTTTCTGAAGTCTCAGCAATCTCTTCATTAGCATTTGACTCAGTATGCTAATAGACTTCTATTGTAAGACCCACCAAATGCCATGGTCACCTAGGGGTACAAAGGTTTCTCACCTCCTGTCTGGTGGAATCTGTCTCAAGGTATACTATCTCTGGGTGACCCACCTTTAACTACATGGCCTTAAGACCATAGTATCCAATATATATACAATCTCCTTACATAGTATCCAGACATACATTTTGCAAAAATTATGGTGACCAATGTGGCACAAGCTTTCAGGAGAAACCTTACATGACAGTCTTTAGTGAACTAGTATGTGAATACTAGACCCAGGGATTATTGTAACCTTTATGCATCCCTGTACCCTCTGCCAGTTGGCATCAGGAGGTCCTTGGATCACAGAAACACCGAACTGCCATTACTGTCTCTTACAGCACCTAAATTTCTTGGGAGATCTCCCATTTCAGAACTGATTCAGCTATGTCCATGTAGCATGAGAGAACAAAGATTGGGAGCACAAAGTGGTTAGGTTGCAAGCATATGCCATACTGTACAAATACAGTCACTGGACAAGCTCACCACCAGCACAAAACTCATCCTGTCACTGGCCATGGCAAAACTGTTCCAAATAGAATAAATCACCAGTTTAATATACAGCAAGCCTTAATTTAGATATCATTTAAAAAAATACAGTCAGAGCCCAGGAGCTGGGCTAATCTCTATATATTGGTACCAGATGTCAGCATGTCTCTGAATTTGGTGCTATCAGGTCCAATTCCCAGTGGACAAACACCAACATCACAGAAACTGCAATCACAACTGGCCTCTTTTTCGGCTGTTTCAATGGAGAGGCCAAGAACTGATTGGATCTTGGAGACTGAACCACATGCTCAGTCCCCTGAGGTGGCCCCTTCTCCAGGAGAGGGCTTGGGGCACATGAGTACGGAACTGTGAGGACGAAGTTTGTAATGTCATTGCCTGTGCTATGACTCTTGTACGGATAAAGATGACTTCAGGCTCTCTGACTGTCAAGCTGGCACTTTTAACCAGCACTAAATTCACTTTAAAAAATGTTTAAAAAGCACATCAATGGAAGCTGTGTAAGTTAAATACACATAGTTTGAACTGGGACCTTTTCCTGAAAAATAAATACAGGCTTATAGTTCAAACATGCAATATTTTTATGTTGCAATGTTTAGGGTAAGTTTTATGCAATTTCCTAATTGTAACAGAACAGGAATTGGCTGATCTGTTGGGGCTGTTACCTGACAAACATTTTTAGTCACAAATTTGCATGGAGGCTCTCACATGGCTTTGAGTGGTTGGTACTTCAAACCTTGAATACTTTAGTTTTCTGACAGAACTCTATCAGAGGTCAATCTTTTCTGTGGTACACAGCGGAAAAGTGACTTTAATCTCTCTGCTTGTCACTTGAATGCACAGAGCTGGCTCAGCTCACAAACTGACCATTATCAAGCAGAGATTGCATAGCCCTCAACAAAGAAAGGGTCCTGTTCATGGAGAGACTATATGATCTAGACAGGAAGCTTGGCCCAGCTCACAGCTAGCCTGTGGTATCTGAAGAGAATATTAGTCTAGCCCACAGAAAGACTAAGAGCTGGCTTAGTGCAAAGATGGACTGTGTTATCTGCAGAGAGGGCTGGTTGTTCCCACAGACAGACCAGGTAGGATGGACAGAAATCTTGCCCGGCTTATAGCTAGACCGAGGTGGCCAACCTGTGGCTCCGGAGCCACATACGGCTCTTCAGAAGTTAATATGTGGCTCCTTGTACAGGCACCGACTCCAGGTGTGCCGGGGTGCTCACTGCTCAGCCCCGGCTCTGCCACAGGCCCTGCCCCCACTCCACCCCTTCCCGCCCCCTCCCCTTCTCCTGCCATGCCCTCACTCCTCCCCCCCAGAGCCTCCTGCATGCCACGAAACAGCTGACGAGGAGGTGCAGGGAGGGAGAGGGAGGCTCTGATCGGTGGGGCTGCCAGTGGGTGGGAGGCACTGGGAGCGGGGCGGTGGGGGGGGGGCGGGGGTGAAGGGGAGCTAATGCGGGGCTGCTGACATATTACTGTGGCTCTTTGGCAATGTACATTGGTAAATTCTGGTTCCTTCTTAGGCTGGCCACCCCTGAGCTAGACTATGCTATCCAGAGATAGACAAGGCCCAAGCCCAGCCCCTGGAATGAAACCAAGACTAATTCACAAACAATGTTATCTGGACAGAGGGATGGCCCAGCCCCCAGGGGAGTAGATTATGTGGACAGAGGGCTGGACCAGCCCATGGAAAGACTGTACTGCATATTTGTTATTTTTACAAAGGGGGTAAGAATGTGAGTTAAAAACAGAACTAGCAGCTGGCAGTGTTCCCTCAACCTCATTATGCAAGGGCTTTGGAACCCCAAGCTCCTTGTGGAGCAAGAAGAAGAGCCCTTCTCCTTTCTCTAAGAAATATTTGAGGAAGAGAGAGAAGCCCAGATTTATTTCAGATGAGCTGTTGATCTGAACTGGCTGGGGCTAGGGGTGCTAATGACGCATCAACTGGCACTGCAGCCTCCTCTTCCTGATGTTGGGACTATTGCCATTGCTTTGCGACACTTTCAGCAAACAAGCCGTCAGTAGACTCACACAGTAATTGTCCTTGCCCACCGAGTGCCCAAAGTGACTGCTCATTAAGTGTCTGCCCCTAAGGCCAAAGTTCAGGATATTTTGCCAGCATTCTTCAGTCCAATATACCTTATCCAATACAGTACACTCAGAAAGCACTGTGCAAGTATGAACCCCGTTGAGTCCAAACTGGTACATTCTGGAAGCACTGTTCAGCCTGGTAAATCCTATTCAGTTCAATATGTCCAGCAAGTACTGTTCAGCCTGGTACACTCTGTTCAATTGGTATACTGTATCCAGCAGTTTCTCATTCATCTAGTACATCCAGGGAACGATTCTACAGGCTCAATCCATTTAATTAACTTCTGCAATTCAAACTACCAAAGCTGAAAGAATAGCACCCTCTTGTGACTAATGGGGGAAAGCAGAATGAACATTTCAAGTTTAAAGTAAGATAAACATTCAAAGAAACCTCTAGACCAGAGGTGGGCAAACTACGGCCCACGGGACCGTCCTGCCCGACCCCTGAGCTCCTGGCCAAGGAGGCTCGCCCCTGACCCCCTCCCCGCTGTCCCTCCTCCCCCTCAGCCTCAGTGCGCCACGCTGCCAGCGCTATGGCCCGCTGCTCCTGCTGGGCAGTGTGGGCGGTGTGGTTGGCTCTGGCCGGGCGGTGAGCTCCTGCTGTTCTGAGCTGCATGGTAAGGGGGTGGGTGGGGAAGGTTGGATAAGGGGCAGGGGGTCCCGGGGGCCAGTCAGGGGCCAGGGAGCAGGGGGCGGTTGGATGGGGCGGAGGTTCGGGGGGGGGCAGTCAGGGGACAGGGAACAGGGGGCGTTGGATAGGTGTGGGAGTCCCGGGGGGGCTTTAAGGGGGTGGGGGTGTGGATAGGGGTCAGGGCAGTCAGGGGACAAGGAGCGGGGGGGGGGTTGGATAGGGAGTGTGGTCCCGGGGGGAAGTTAGGGATGGGGGTGTGGATAGGGGTCAGGACTGTCAGGGGACAGGGAGCAGGGGGAGTTGGATAGGGGGTGCTGTCCCAGGGGGCGGTTGGGGTGGGGGGTCCCAGGAGGGGGCAGTCAGGGGACAAGGAGCAGCGGGGATTGGATGGGTCAGGGGCTCTGACAGGGGCAGTCAGGGGCCGGGAAGTGAGAGAGGATGGATAGGGGGCAGGGGCCAGTCTGGGGCGGTACAGCCTTCCCTGCCCAGCCCTCCATACAGTTTCACAACACCGACGTGGCCTTTGGGCCAAAAAGTTTGCCCACCCCTGCTCTAGACATTTGTTGAAATTGTCATGTCAGGAGGATGCTCCAACACCGCCTTTTCCATTTATTCCCCCTTTTTAAAGAATGATATAATTAACAATAGCTGCAGATTTTTATTGCACCAGTTTCAGGATTTATAACGGCATTGGTAGCTTGTGAGAGCAATAGAATCCAACAGGGTCAGATGGCTGGGCACAAAAAAATCCCTAGAAGTGTGTGTGAAATACATAATATACTTTACACACTTCTACTCCTGGGATAGTAGTGAAAGGTTCTTTTAAAAATACTGCTGTAGACGGTTTTCAATGGCACTGATTGCCACAGTGGCTGAGCACTTTTGTAACCAAACACCATGATTAATGGGAAGTTGGCAATTGTTACTTTTTGACAATACACTTTTGGTCTAATAATTGAAGTAATAAAACATAGTAGGTCTCCTTGTTCTCCTCCTTGTATCTCCATTGTTCACCTTTTCCCTTCCTTTGCCCCATTTGTTCCATCTACTGTATTTTAGTTTTTTTTCTTCTGTCTTCTTCAGCTGTCTGGTTTCCCTCAATCTAATTTTTCTACAATACAGTAACTCCTCACTTAAAGTCATCCCTGTTAACATTGTTTCGTTGTTACGTTGCTGATCAATTAGGGAACATCTCATTTGAAGTTGTGCAATGCTCCCTTATAACATTGTTTGGTAGCCACCTGCTTTGTCCACTGCTTGCAGAAAGAGCAGCCAGTTGGAGCTAGTGGTGGGGGCTTGGAACCAGGATGGATCAGCAGTCCCCCTATCGGCTCCCTGCTCCCCTAAGTTCCCTGTGCAGCAGCCACCCAGCAGGCTATCAGTTGCCGGGCAGTTCAGCTGTCCCTCCCCCCACTGCCATGTGCTGCTCCTGCCCTCTGCCTTGGAGCTGCTCCCAGGAGCCTCCTCCTTACTGTGCAGGGGTGGGGGGGAAGAGGGGTGCTAATGTCAGGGTGTCCCCCTTCCCCCACTCCTTTACCCCATTAGGCTATCTGCACAGAGCAGGGGGGAACACGACAGGGCTCAGGACGGAAGGAGCTTGCTGGCAGCAGCTGCTGTCTCAACTGATCTACTTAAAAAGGCAGTGTACTTAGAGTATGGTCAGCGTACTTAAAGGGGCAATGCACATCTCTCTCTGTCTCTCACGCAAGGTGTGTCTCTGTCTCTCTCTGCCATGCTTTCTCCCCTCCCTCCATTCGTGCTGCCTTGTAGAGTGAGAGGCTACATTAACAAGTGTTAACCCTTGAGGGCTCAGCTGAGTGCTAGTTCATCATTTAGCAGTAAGGCATTCCCTGGGAAATATCCCACCGTCTTCCAGCCTCTGACTTCACCACCTCAACCAAGCTTAACAATCATCATTGCTTTGTACAGTATTAAATTGTTTAAAACTTATTCTGTGTATATATAGTCTTTTGTCTGGTGAAAAAAATTTCCGTGGAACCTAACCCCCCCTATTTACTTTAATTCTTATGGGGAAATTGGATTCGCTTAACATCATTTCACTTAAAGTAGCATTTTCCAGGAACATAACTACAACGGTAAGCGAGGAGTTACTGTATTTAATTGCTAACTCCCTCTTTCCTTCTTTCAATTCCATTCCTCTCTTTCCCGTCCCTCTCTTTTTTCCCCTGTGGTGTTCTTTCCTTATTCCACTGGTCTCCATTACTCCCTATCATTTTTTTCCTGTCCCAGTCACTCTCTCCCCTGCTCACTAACATTCTCTCCTGTTATGAGCATCATTTATGGTGGAAAGCCTTTCTCAAAGCAGGTTTTGCAATGTTTCCTAAAAATGGTCCAATTCTGGATTCACTTGATCTTTTCTAGAAGTTTTCTCTGTAGCCAGATCCCGTCGACTGAGAATGCTCTGTTCCCAGCTCTCACCTGCTTCATTCAAGGTTTTGTGATCTGCATTGTTGTAAAAGAGTGCAGCTGTCACAGTAGTTCACAGAGCAAATTCAGTCTTTTATATAGCTGGGGTTTGTATTATTAATTGATGTATTAAATGCCAACTGGGACTTGAACAGAGAGGCGAGAGGAAGGAAGTTTTGAAGGAAATGCTGCTTAGAACACTGCTCTGTACTCAGATTACTCTGCCTATCTGTTCCAATGGTATGTTTGTACTGCAATTACAAGGTGTGAGTGCAGCTCAGCTAGCTTTAATCTAGCTAGCTCAGGTCCCAAAGCAGTGAAGCCAAGAAACCTGAATAATCACCCACAGGGCTAGCACATGCTGAAGCATGCACTGCTGCAGCTCCACTAGCTAGATTAATGCTAGCTTTGGTATGTCTAATCAAGCTGCAATCACCTTTTGACTGCAATATAGATATAACTAGAGTAGGAAGGTAGACTTCTCTCTAGTCTTTCAGCAAAAGTCAGGGAAAACAAGACTTAGCATTCCTGATACGTATTGCTGATTTTTTAAAAAGGGTCCAGAGGTGATGCGCAATTAGAGGCCAAAAGAAAAGGAGTACTTGTGGCACCTTAGAGACTAACCAATTTATTTGAGCATGAGCTTTCGTGATGAAGTGAGCTGTAGCTCACGAAAGCTCATGCTCAAATAAATTGGTTAGTCTCTAAGGTGCCACAAGTACTCCTTTTCTTTTTGCGAATACAGACTAACACGGCTGTTACTCTGAAACCTGTAATTAGAGGCCAGTAAGCCTAAATTCACTACCACGTAAATTGGTTGAAACTATAGTAAAGAACAGTTATCAGACACATAAATGAACATGATATGTTGGGGAAGAGTCAATATGGCTTTTCTAAAGGGAAATTATGCCTCACCAATCTGTTAGAATTCTTTGAGTGGGTCAACAAACATGTGGACAAGTGTATAGAGTGTGGACTTTTGGAAAGCTGTTGAAAAGGTCCCTCACCAAAGGCTCTTTAGCAAAATAGGCAGTCATGGGATAAGAGGAAAGGCCCTATCACTTATCACTAATTGGTTAAAAGATAGGAAAGAAAGAAGAGGAATAAATGGTCAGTTTTCACAGTGGAGAGAGGTAAATAGCAAAGGGTCTGTACTGGGATGAGTGCTGTTCAACATACTCATAAATGATCTAAAAAGGGGGTAAAGAGTGAGATTTCAAAGTCTGCAGTTGATACAAAAGTATTCAAGATGGCAGTCAGTTTTGGATTTAACTATGAGTTACAAAGGGCTCTCCCCAAACTGAGTTACTGGGCAACAAAATGACAAATTAAATTTAATGTTGATAAACGCAAGGTAACGCACATTGGAAAACATAATCCCAACGATACATGCAGCATGACGGGCTCCATCATCTAAATTAGCTGTTATCCCTCAAGAAGGAGAGCTTGGAGTCACTGTGGCTAGTTCTCTGAAAACATCTGCTTAGTGCGCAGCAGCCATCGAAAAAGCTAAGAGCGGCTTAGGAGCCATGAGGAAAGGCACAGACAATGGGATAGCGCCTAGCACAATGCCGCTCTACAAATCCATGGTGTCCAGGGAGCAGCTCTTGCAAAACCAGGGGGCAGCCCTACCCCCTGCTGTTACGCCACCCTTGCAACAGCCGTGCAAAAAATCCTCGAGGGGGCAGGGTGCTTGGGCCAAACCTGGGGCGCTCCCCCCAGAGCCCCCGGCACCAAACGGCCCCCGTTGCCTGGGCCCGGGGGCTGTGACGAGAGGTGAGAGCGACCTGCGCGCCCGCCGCGGCCTGGGCAGTCAGGGGCCCCTCCTCCCACGTGACCAGTTTGTTTATGTTTCACCTAACCAGTAGAAGCGTGTGAGTGACACTCACTCCGTCCCAAGCCGCTTTAACCCCGCCTCCGCCCGCCCAGGACGAGTCGTTATTGGAGGAGATTCCGAAAGGGCTTTATTCATTGGCTGACATAGGAGCGACTCCTTCCGCCGCACAGAGCCGGTGCGAGAATCGGTTTTGTTTACCCGCGATGGACTTCGTGCCCATTCGCCCCGCCCTCTGGCAGAGCTCATTGGCCGACATGAGAGGGCGGTGTGCGCCCATTGGCTGAAAGCAGAATGACCACGCCCCACTGAAGTCCTGTTCCGCCTCCAACGCGCCCTCATTGGTGGAGACGGCCGGGTGGCGGGTGCCCATTGGCTGAGAGTGGCGTGGCCCCGCCCCTTCAGGAGGAAACCGCCTGGCCACCCGCTGCGAGCAGGGTTAGTTACGCTCTTAGCTATGAGGCAGCGGGTGATCCTCCTCCTCTGGGCGCTGGTGGTCGGCGCGGGGGCCGGGATCCCGCCGCATGAGGACGCGGCGCGCGTGGCCCGCTACGTGGCTCACCAGTGCGACTGGGGCGCGCTGGCCACGCTCTCCGCGCGCGAGCCGCTGCGGGGCCGCCCCTTCGCCAACGTCTTCTCGCTGAGCGACGGGCCGCCCGGGCCCCGCGGCAGCGGCGTCCCCTACCTCTACCTCACCGCGCTCGAGGTGTCCGTGCAGGACCTGCAGGTGAGCGCGGCGCCGGGCCCTGCTCGCCCCGGCGGGGGAGGGGGCGGGCCCGCAGGGTTGGGGCTGGGCGCAGCGGGCGATCGCTGACCCGAGACTGTGCCGTGGGGTTCGCGTGCGTGTCACTGGACCCCCCCCCCCCCAACGCCGGGGCCATCTGCCCCCGGCCCGGTGCCCCTCAGTGAGTCAGTGTCTGGTGCTGGTGAAATGCTGCACTCGCTGGAGGGGGGGCGTGTCCCGGCCGCATGTGCCGAGGCCGAGCTCATCTAGGCCGGTGTGTCCCGTCTGTGCCCCTCAGAGGGGACACAGCTTGATCGAGCAGCAGAGGGGACTGGGTCTGCTATTTCAGGCCACAGGGGAGCTCCTGATGAGCATGCCCTTCCTCCCCCATTTGTGAGTGGTGTCATACCCCTGCTGCGATATCCCGTGCACACACATCGCACGCATGCCAGTTGTGGTACGCGTGAGAGCTCACACTGAACGAGGGCTCAAGCATCCCAAGATCCCCAATTCCTTTTGAAGAGTAAAGGAAGTTTATATTGAGATCAGTCTTAATTTGGGTGTTACTAGCAAACATCCTTGGCCAACAAGTTTCATAATTGGTGATAATAAGAAAGTTAATAATCATCTTGTGGTATGGTATGTGGAAATGGCGAGATGCATCACTCCTTTATTGCAATTATCCTTTCCTTAGCATCCTTGCAAAAGCTGCAAATATTAGCGTGTGCAAATTTGAAATAAAAGTAGGGATAATGGTGTATGAATTAGCTCAGACATTTGAAAAAACAGCCTTACTTCCTAACCTATTTGCTGCTAATATATTTGTAGTATGTGATATTTTCTTCAGGAGTTGGAACATTGTTTGCTCTGCGACTACTATGACTTGAGTGCTGATTAATATAGCCATTATGGAATACAGCATCTGGAGACATCAGAAGTATAAAATGAAGACAGTGAAGCTGCTAAATGTATAGAAGAGGACTGGAGTGTTACAAGCAGCCAGAAAAGTAATCTCTAGGCAACTCTCCTCAAACATGTCATGGTCATCTATGACAAAAATGCACCAATAGATGAAACTGCTGAAGCTCCAAGAGAGGGCACTGAGTAAAGAAGCAGAGGACTTCAGAAAGAGGAGGGTGGGCACCAAATGAGCCACACGGGACTTGGGAGCTGAAAAAGTGGCTCTGTTGGGCTAAAGCAACCAAGGGTGTGTCTATACTTCAGGAAAACAAAAACAAAAAAAAACCAGGCGGCTAGTCTCGGAGCCCGGATTGACTGAATTGGGCTCACGGGCCTTGCACTATGAGGCTAAAAATATCAGTGTGAATGTTCCCACTTGGTCTGGAGCAGTGGTGGGCAGCATGCGGCACATCAGGGTAAGCTGATTGCGGGCCGTGAGACATTTTGCTGATGTTGACCGTCCCCAGGCACGGCCCCCCGCAGCTCCCAGTGGCCGCAGTTCGCCGTTCCTGGCTGATGGGAGCTGTGGGAAACAGCGAGCAGACTGATGGGCCTCATGCGGGGCACAGGTTGCCCACCACTGGTCTGGAGCCGGGGCTCTGACTGGGTTTGAGAGCCCGAACGGGAACATATACACTGCTATTTTTAGCCCTGTTCCATGAGTCCAAGTGAGTTGGCATGGGCTCTGAGATTTGCTGATTCAGAGTCTTTTGCAGTGTAGATGTGCCTGAAGAGCTTCAGAGATGCTCAGACCCAAATACTTACTAAATTCATTTATAGCTGAAACAAAAGGCATATGAGAGCAGACTGAGACAAAGAGTCAAAGCAGCAACCACTGAAAGTCCCTAACCAGCTCCTGCCAAACTTCTTTTCTTGGCTTGGTGAAGAATGGACTAACTAGACTGATTTAGTGTGCTTAAGGCGATAGCAGCAGTTGGTTGTATGTACCAGGGCTTTGGAGCTGTGCTCTGGCTCCACTTCAGCTCCAGGCAAAAACCTGCAGCTCCACTGCTCCGGAGCTGCTCTGCGCTCCAGCTCCAGGCTCCACTCCAAAGCCCTGGTATATACAATGCAGTAGTGGAGGGGACGGGAGAGGTTTTGTGCACTAGTCACTGCTACTGGTTTCTGTAAAGAATTTTAAAAGTAGTAGAAGTGTGTCATGATTCCCACTGGGGGCATGAGATCCAAGAATGAGGAACCAATAGTGATGGTATTGTTTAAGGAAATCATTAAACTATGTAATACCCAGGATGGTGCTACTTATTTTTACATGTCTGCAGACACTCAAGTCCCTGCTGAAGAGTGCAGTCTAAAAAACACAGATTTGGGGGAGAATCCACTACATGATTTCCCCCTCTCTTCACTCCTGTTTTCCTTGTAAAGAAAACTAAAACGTGGGCAAAACACTCATGAAGTTTTGTTTTAGCCTTTGCCTATATAACTAATGTCAATTTGCCTCTTGAATTATGTCTGTAGTCCTCACCTGGTTGGTCTGAATGCTTTGTAGTTACCATTTTTCCCTTTTTAATTTCTATTTGTAATATTTCATGTATGAAACTATTTGTTTTAAGAAATATGGAGGTTTGATCAAACACTGCATTTTATGACCCCTGCCTAACTGTTTTGACACTGTTATAGATTTTACTGTTTCAGTAGGCTCTTTCCAATCAGAAAGCTCCCCCACAGATGATGTATTCTCTTATCTATATTCTGCTGTTGCAGCACAGAGGTCAACTGTTTGGTTCACCATCACATAGAGACCTGTGCCAGCAGATAACACCAAATAACTATGATTCAGCTTTTTTTGGAGTTGATCAACTTGAGCATTTGCACTGTCATAGTCTCGTGGTGGCTGTAGTTCCATAAATGCAGTGGGAACTTGTATAATGCTTAGGTCGCTTAAATTTTTTTGCTGAAATAAGCTATTCTAATGGAATTTCCCAGATGCACATTGAACTCTTAGTTGTGTTTTGGGGGGAAGGTGTGAAATATAATGTCAAATTATATAAATAATCTAGTGTTTTGAAAGGAGACTTCAGATTCTGAAATCAAAGAAATGCACAAGAAAGTTGGAAACTTATGCAGACCTACATAAAGTTTGTGCAAATATCCTTCCTTCTCTGCCTAGCTAAAAGCTCTACAGATCTTTGCAGTTACAAAATTAAATTCATTTGGGACCTAATTTAGATATGAAGCTTGTCCTCAGGAGATAGAAGCCTTAATAATTTCTACTTTATCAGTTAGAGGACCAGAACTTATTTAAATTTTGCCCTTTTCTGAAGTCCATTACTGCTAACCTGGTAAACTGAAACCAAACTGAGAGGAATGAGGTTTATCTTCTATTATTGGTTAAACAGACTTGTAAACAAACATGAGTCCTCCACCATTGGATCTGCATTGACGAACTCTTGTCCCTGTGTGGAACCCCATTGACCAGTAGGGCTTTGCATGGGTGTAAGGGGCTACGCGTGTGATTTGACTACAACACTGGGGGGAGGGTGTTATGGTCTTTTAAATATTGAAAATGAAGAAGTTCATGTGACTGTTCACTCCATGATGGGAATGCAGTTCTCTGAAGTACTGTATTCCCCCTCTGGCCCCACTTTGGAGGGATAACATTGGTTGAATTGTTTGTTTCCTGACAAACACTTAGGGCCTGACTACGCTAGGAGGCCTTTGCACTGATATAGATGCACTGCTCCATTTTAAAGCAAGGTTTGCATTATTGCAGTGTGTCTTGGTTTCAGATGCAACATATCTATACCAGGAATTTGTATCCATGTAGGTAATGTGGTCAGGCCCCATACCCTGTACCTTAAATGCATACTGACTTTTACCGCCTCTATATCTGGCTTTGGAAGAAACTGATTTTCCTGGTCTGGATTCTTACTACAAAACCTTCTATGTAAATTTCTTGATGTTTTCAACAAATTAATTTTTGTAAAATTTAAAAAATCTCCATGCATGTGTTGACAACTACTAAGTGTGACAAGTTTCAGAGTAGCAGCCATGTTAGTCTGTATTCGCAAAAAGAAAAGGAGTACCTGTGGCACCTTAGAGGCTAACACATTTATTTGAGCATAAGCTTTCGTGAGCTACAGCTCACTTATGCTCAAATAAATTTGTTAGTCTCTAAGGTGCCACAAGTACTCCTTTTCTTTTTAAATGTGACAAGTTATAGTTAAGGCATTCTCATCATATCAGCTTTTGGGCCTTTCTAACTTATTCTTGGACAGACACTTGTCATACTTATTTTTAGGCGAAAAGGGATTTTTGTTTTTTAAACTAGGTAGTAAGTCTTTCAGATATGTTTGTGCTTCCAGAATGGAGTTGAATGCTTTTTATTTTAAACAGTTGAAGTTGCTTTCAAATAGATTTTTACACTCCTAACTTAAACTGGATTTTTAAAACTAGCTTCAAACGTTAATGGAGTTGAGAATATATAGATCATACATTAAATTCAGGTGTTAATAAGGCCCATTTTTTGAGGCCTCCAATTGTACGTTAGACAGATTTTCCTGTTAGAACCTTCTAAACCAGGGGTCTCAAACTCAAATGACCACGAGGGCCACGTGAGGACTAGTGCATTGGCCCAATGGCTGCATCACTGACACCCCACGCTTGCTGCTCCTGGCCCCTCCCCCACTCCACCCCTTCCATGAGGCCCCACCCTTGCCCCCATTCTAACCCCTTCCCCGAAGTCCCCACCCCAATTCCGCCCCCTCGCTGCCCCCAGAGGGAGCAGAGGGTGTGGCGGGGGCTCAGGGCAGGGAGTTGAGGTGCAGGAGGCGTGCAGGGTACAGCAGGGGGCTCAGGGCAGGGGTGTGGGGTGCAGCAGGGGATCGGGGTGCAGGGTGTGGCAGGGGGGCTCCGGGTAGGGGGTTGGGGTGCAGCAGGGGTGCCGGGTGAGGCAGGGGGCTCAGGGCAGGGAGTTGGGATGCGGGGTGCAGAAGGGGTTCGGGGTGTGGGCTCTGGCCTGGCGCCACTTACCTAGAGCAGCTCCAGGGTGGCAGCGGCATGCACCGGGGCCAGGGCAGGCTTGCTGTCTGCCTGTCCTTGCCCCACACTGCTCTGCTCCGCTCCAGGAAGCAGCCAGAACCACGTCCCTGGGGGTGGGGGAGGGGGCACACGGCTCTGTGTGCTGCTTTTGCTGCTCCTCCAGGTACCTCCCTGAAGCTCCCATTGGCCGCGGTTCCCCATTCCCGGCCAATGGGAGGTGCCTGGAAGCAAGAGTTACGCATGCAGCCCTCTTCCTTCCTCCCCAGGGCTGCAGGGGCATGGTTCCGGCTGCTTCAGGGAGCGGTGCGGGGCTCGTGGCACCACGGGGTAGGCAGAGGGGCGCGCGGGAGCTTGGTGGGCCACACGAAAGAACCCCGCGGGCCCCATTTGGCCGCGTGTTTGAGACCCCTGTTCTAAACTGTGTGGTCTTTCAGACCTATTCAGAGGCCATCTATCTAGGGCAGTGGTCTCCAAACTTTTTTGATTGCGCACCCCTACCAGTAAAAAATTTTTGAGCATGCACCCCCAATATATGTATATTTATGTATAAATTATATACATGTACTACTGTACTAATATATTATGTAAATTATAAAACATACACAAAAATAGAAATTAAAAGACGAGATAAAGATGAAATAAACAAACAATATTTTCAAAAAATTTTATTTTAACGGTACAAAAAACCTTTTTGCTCTCACTAAAAAAAAGTTAATATTTGTAGTGAGAGCAATGTGATTGAATATGCTTTATTTTTTAAAATCTTGGTTTAACACTTTGTGATACAGCGGGTGCTCAGGGTGGGGTGTGGGGTCTGAGAGGGAGTTAGGGTGTGGGAGGGCGCTCAGGGCTGGGGCAGGCAGGAGGTGCAGAGCACTTACCTGGGGGAGCTCCTGTTTGGTGCAGGGGGTGTGAAGGTGGCTCTGGGCCGGAGGACTCAGGGCTGCCCCCCCCCCCCCCGCCGCCCTCTGTAGCAGAAGACCAGCTTTGATGTAGTGGATAGATTGAGACTGTTCCTCAGTTTTGAATGGATATATCCATAGTTTGAAAAGATGCATTCTGAACTTGCTGGACACTGATGCAATTATTTTAAACCGGGTTTAGGCTGGTATTCACCAGCACCTGGCATTTCCTGGGAAATTGACAACCCTGCAATCAGTTTATTTTAACAAACTTAGTTATGTAATGCATTGTTTTGGGACAGCTCTGCCAATTACTTTACTGCTTGTATTTCAGGTGGATGCAAATGCCTCCCTAACAGTGTCTTTGGCACAGACTCCTTACTGCAAGAAGAAAGGGTATGATCCCCAGAATCCCCTGTGTGCCCACGTTATCTTCTCTGGGACTGTTGATAAGGTAAACAACTGAAAGTCTGCACTGAACAGGACAGTATTGTGTACAAAGCAGTACTCTTTAGTGAACAGAGAATAGAAATCTGTACAGAAGTGTAACATTACATACTTGACAGAAAAGATTCACACTAATCGAATGATTCAGGCTAAGCCCTTTGACGATATAGCAATTTAGCTCATAGTTTGCATTAGTAGATTAAGTCACAACTTCTGACCAATACTCAAAGTATCACTGAGAGTCTCTAGAGAGAATTCTATAGAGCTGTTCTTGGCAGAGCTACTACAGTGAGGGAAGTCTCTAATTTCTGTGGTTCTTTGTTTAAGAACTAACAAATCTAAGCCAAGGTTCAGTCAGTACAAAATAACTTAATACTATGGTAAGTGCTCAGTCCGGTTTTAATGACCTGAATGATTAGGCTTCTACCACTTTGCTTGGTTAACAGCTAGTATGAGGCATAAAATTGTAGGAGTTCAAAGATGGAAAAAATATTGCATCATCTGTTGATCTTCCTGCCAGTGCAGTACTGTATTGTTTCCTGCCATTTACTAGTGCTTTTTTCAATCTAAGTTAGTTTTATCAGCCTTCTGTGGGACACTAGACACACTTTGTCATTCAGCCTGAATTTTTCCCTTTAGTATCATCTCATTACTGATAATTATTCCCTCTTAGCAATATCCTAAATAATTCCTTACTTGGTGTTTATGCCCTTCAGATATGAGTACATTATATTTTCCCAACCCCTTAATTCACTGTTCCCACATTTAGCTCTCAATCTTACTTTGTAAATCTGTTCTTCAGTCCTGCATCACTTTTATTACTCATTTGAGCTCCCTCCAGTTTAATATGTTTTTGGTAATTAGGTGCCCAGAAGATACAACTGCACCTGGAATATTGCATCAGCCATGTAGAAAGGATCAACTACAGTGGTGGGCAACCTGCAGCCTGTCAGGGTAATCCGTTGGCGGGCTGTGAGACAGTTTGTTTACATTGACCATCCGCAGGCACTGCTGCCAGCAGCTCCCAGTGGCTGCGGTTCGCCGTTCCTGGCCAATGGGAGCCGCAGGAAGCGGTGTCCAGCATGAAACAAGAATAAGCGAGATGGCCCCCAAATATATGCATGATAAACTTGTATTTAATACACAGTACATTATTGAACCACTGCAGAACTATTTACAAAAGACAGTACCGTCAGGCTGCAGTTTGCATAAATGAATAGCTAGTGTTGCTGGTTACTCTCTCTCCAGACAGGGATTTGACATTTTTTGCCAGAGTCTCTTAGTTTTAAAGGAACTAATATAACTTTCTCATTTTTGCTGAAACTTGCTTGTTTATCCTAATAATGAAGCTACCATCCCTGCTCCCTACTCTGTTTCCTAAAAATTGTTTCTGTATCAATATTAAGTTATCCAGTTGAGAAGTAGAATTAAACCAGGTACTGCATCATTGAGACAGTCACCTTTTTCAGCTCTTGTAGAATGTGCTCTATAGAGGTGTCATTTCTAAAGCGCACTAATGTGATGTACAATAATTGCTCCATGTAAACGTTGCTGGTGTGCTTTAGTGTAGTGCACATGAATAGGTTCTACCTGGACCAATTAACGTGCAATACGTTAGTGTGCTTTAGAAACCGCACCTCTGTAAAGCGCAGTGTCCCACAATGTAGTCAAGCCTTTGGCTACCATTACCTAGTCTCATTAGTGTCTCAAAGATTTACCTATGATTTTTCCCAAACAGTGCAGTTTCAGTCTGGGGCCAATCTTTGTACCCAAGCAAAATTATCTCTTCATAAAGATATTACCTTACTATTCTTTGTCTGAAACTAGCTTTTCTCTTATGGGGGAAAGAACTTAATCTGTAGCTGAAGTAGTACTTTATTGTGGCCAGAAGAGCAATGGGAATATCAAATGTTCTTAATTTCGAAAGAGATCAAACTAGTAAGTAAACAAGTGTCAATGATATCCAGTAAACATACTCAAGAACGCTCCTCTTCTTCAGGTGAAAGAAACTGTGTATCCTACAAGGAAACTTGCAAAGCTGCTATATGGCTCTCTCTCTTACTTTTTACTCACTATTACCAAATGATTGGTCTCTTCAACAGATATCGTCTTTGGCATTAGTTGATATTTTAAAGAAATAATATTGAATAAATGCAAACTTTCATGGGATTTATCTTTCTCCTCACTTTAAATTGTCATACATCACTCAGGGTGCAGTGCTTTTCTATGGATATTATTTCTCTCTTTGGATAATATTTAATTATAACAGTTACTGCTTGTTAATTTCCAGAGGTGATACTTAGAATGGTGGATATATCCATGCTACAGAGGAACTCCTGTTGGTACATGTATCTAGCTTTCTGGGGCAAACCTCAATCTGGTGAATCCTCCCTGTCTGGGTGGATGTGGGGTACTATAATTTGGGAGGGAAACTTATTTTACTCTCATGTTAGTAGAATATTCTTATTGGCAGTTGATTTTAAATGCCTCTAAATTAGTCTTTTACCAATGAAGTTTACATCTTTTGTAATATGTTGCTGGTTACTTGTTAGGTGAATGATACAGAAGCTGTCTTTGCAAAGTTATCGTTATTCAGTCGACACCCTGAGATGGCAAGCTGGCCTCGAGATCATAACTGGTTCTTTGCCAAATTCAACATCACCAATATCTGGGTCCTGGACTACTTTGGTGGGCTGAAAACTGTGACTCCACAAGAATATTACAATGTCACACCTTAGTAAGTCTCTAAGTTTGTCATATACTTGTCCATCTGATACCGGAAAACTGCAAACTTAGTCTTAGAACAGCCCCATCAGAGACAGCAGATATGAACGGTGGTCTTGGGTGGTTTTTTTTTTTTTTCCTTGTTGATGTCTTTCCCCCAAGTGATTTATTAAGTGGATGTTCGTCCCTAGCGTAAAGAAATTGCTATAATGTGAATATTCCTGTTGATCACCCCCTGAGAAACAAAGCTTTCCCTTCAATAGTTTGTTTCCTTTCACCCTTCTGTATACACTTTTTGGTATGTGAGCAGGAATTCTACCCACTTGTAATCTTAGCCAGAGGTGTATCTACTAAAAGCTGTGAAATACAAAAGTTTGGGACACTTTCCTTTTTAAGAAGGATCATTATGGACAGCTGTAATTGTACCTCTAACTTAAACATAATTTCCAGGGGGAAGGCTCCTTTGGAAGGAGCACTGAGAGACAGTGCTGTCTCTTTATTAAGTGCAGGATGGAAAGATATCTTGTTTGGTGTACTGGTTAAGAATTGTGAGAACACTCAAATGCACTTATGCTAGGATGTGGTTCTTATTGTTTGATAGATCATTGTACCGGTTGCTGGATTATTCTGAGGCAGAATACTCAAGAGTCATACACAACGCCTAAAGTCTCTTATCACAATACTGGGTGTCTACAAGTCCTGCTACGTAACCTTTGTTCAATGGGACAGAAGGCTGCAGAATGAAGTTCCAAAATTTTTCTTGGTATAACTTTTTACCTATAGATTCAACTTAATAACTCTTCTTATTTTTACCTTCTTGTAGGTAGAAGAAAATCCTGGATATTATCGACATACAAACTAACTTCCTGGCCTTTCGCCATGCTTTCTGTTTCAAGAGAAACTATCTTCTCATTTGCTTCTAGAGCTCAGTTAATATGACAAAAAAAAAATCACAGATGTGCTCAATTTTTAATGAGCTTGCTTTGGGTATACTCCCATCTGTTTGTATTCACATCTCACAAACATTTGTGTGATTTGAGCTTGTACTGGCAATAATGATGATCACAAAAGTGAATTTCCAAATCTCATGCAAGTATGACTGTTGAGGAAAATATGTTAATCAGGGCATAGCCATGGGTAGGCCACACCCAAGTCTACACATATCTGAGCCCATGTGAGTCCCCTCCCTCCACTGTTCCAGGGAATGGAGAAGGAAATGGAAAGCCTCTGTTCTTCCCTCCTCTCCTTAATTTTTCTGGATTGGATAGTAACTGCCTCCCCCAACAGGGAGGGAGGGGGCCTACTAGAAGGGGGAACACAGCTGCCCTGCATGGTCATGTAAAGACACATTATACCCCCCAGGGATTGGGGAGGGTGGAGTGCTGTGCAACCAGTGGCATCAGGGATCGGCACCAAGTGGCGTCAGCTACAGAACAGAGAAACAGGCTGCTGCTTCTGCCATGTGAAGCCCAGCCAAGCTCTCTCATCATTGCCCATCTCCATAAATTGGGGCCCAGTCAAATTTCTGTTCCTAGCTGTGCTACTGATGTTAATCACAACTAATCAGCACAGTTTAAATCATATGTCTGAGTACAAACAGTTTTGCAAATATCAATCTGTATGGTTTTAAACAATTATGCCTAATAAATAAGGCTAAGATTTGGTCATGGGTGTTTTTAGTAAAACTCAGAGACAGGTCACAGGCAATAAACAAAGATTCAGGGCCCTGACTTGTCCATGACTTTTGCTATAAATTCCCCTGAGTAATTCTTAGCTGTTCCTAGGGTGCCGCTGCTCAGACGGCCCTGGGGTCAGTCGCACTGGCCGCTGCAGCTGTGGATGTCATCCACAGAATCTGTGACCCCTGTGTGACAGACTTGCAGCCTTACTAATAACTCGGGTTATGATTTGTTCTGGATTGTCCGCATGCAGAAAAGGGCTAAGTTTATCTAAAACTACTTGAGTATTAGCTCAGTTGTACACATTTCTGTGCCTTAATTAAATCATTACTGTTTGTGGGCTCTCTAGAAAGAGAGAACTTCTTAAAATATCAATTATGTTCTGGGTCATAGTCTTTGGGGCAGAGTAAACTGTAACTAGCTACGTTCTGCAGTGTGGCCCAGGGCTGACATTATCTAGAATATGGAATGAACTAATCACATCAAGATGGAGAGTGAATTGCTGCGGACCTGAAGGCTCCAGGAACCTCAGTTGAACATTATTGATGAGTACAGCTGCAGTCTGAAACACTTTCTGTTTAGGTACTTGTATAGCTCTCATCATTATGACTTCACTGCGGTGAGTCGACAGCTGACGCTCCCCTGTCGACTCTGCCTGCACCTCTCTCTCCGGTGGAGTACCAGAGTCGACGGGAGAGCGCTTGATTTATCGCATCCAGACTAGATGCGTTAAATCGACCCCTGCTGGATTGATCACTGCCCATTGATCCTCTGGGTAATGTAGACAAGCCCTCATTCGCTTGTCCCCTACATAACATTTGGCTTGTGAGTTTAGTGTAGGCACTGTGAAAAAGGGGTCCATTATTTGCTAGTAGCGTCTAACTTCTGAATCCATGAAGAAAAGTCTTTTGCTTTATAAATCTAATAAATTGATAGTTGAACAACTTTATTTTCTCCCAACAATAGAACTGGTTTGTGAGGCAGGTATTTTTAAGCATATAAGGAACTTTTCAGTGAGTAACCCAAAAGTGGGGGAGAGGTTTATGAAATGTAATATAGCTGTTTCATCCTTTGAAGTGGTCTTAGTTCACATTAGCTAATGAAAACACTTACGAAAAACTTAGTTCCTTGCTCTTTAAAAGTTTCCCTCCGTCAAGCAGGATTGAATTACAGAATTAAGCCTCTGTTTCTGTCCTAGCTGATCTCCCAAGTGCTAAGTTCACAGGAAGTGTCAGGAAAGGACCACCTCAGCAGATTAATTTAAATTGAACTCATAATGAGGAAGTATTGTCTGGTGGCTAGAGCAAGGGACTTGAGAATCAGGATGCCTTAGTGAGTCAGTAGCAGGCACAGAAAGGGAACAGTGTCCATAGTTAAATTGTGTAACCTCTCCTCTTCTCTATAGTGTGGCTGTATTACTATTTACCTTATAAAGTGTTGGAAGATTTGTAAATCACTTTAATTATCTCTGATAAATTATCAGTCTGCTGTAGGTAAACTACTCCCTTCCCTTCTATGTAAAGGGAAAATCTAGCCAAGTTACTACATTTTGAAATACTTTTGGTAAACTAATTGGGAACTGAGGAAGCTTGCAATTTGGAAATGACTCATGTTGGATAGATAATGCTGAATCTAGATGCAGAACGAGCAAATAATTTTATGTTTAAATATATATTTTAAAAAATTGGAGAGCTCTTAAGTGACTCTAAATTGTCAGAAGGACTCGTTGCATCCATTCTAATGGAAGTCCTTGGATGCTCTTCTTGTGCTTCAGGAGAGTGACTTATGACTCAGTATATTTTATTCTGTGTGAACAACCTCTGGTGCTGGGCATCCGTAACAATTAAAATCTATTTTTATGGTAAATGGTGTTTGGTTTAGTTATTTCACAGGATTTACTAATTTTTTCCACTCTTCCTCCTCTTCCCCCCCCCCCCCCCACCCGTTCTTGCCGTGTAGCTGTGGACGTGGATTGCCAGAAGGAATGGGGGATCTGCTCTGTCAAAGCCTGGCTTGCTCTAATCTATGCGGCTTTATGCCTCCATCTTCTTTATTCCTTCCCTACATTAATGCTGTCACTTTGTGGTAGTCTAGAGAGCGATCTGATCTTATTTGGGGGTGGGGAGAAGGTTTCATTCACATAAACCAAGACCTAGAGATGTTATACTATACTGGGGAAAGGAAGGACTCTTTGGGTCAACACTAGACCTAATAGGCAACAAGTCTGATTTGCCCATTCCTCTTTCCATATTTTACCACATCTAAAATTATTCCACTGATTGTCCTTGTTGCTGACATTTTCTTGTTTTCATGACTTTGTTTTTCACTTAAACCCATTGCTCTGTATTTTACTAGTAGTGATCAAAGTGTATTCATCTTCCTCCTCTTGTATATTAACCCTCTCAGTGTTTTGTGTAGTTCTGACCCCCTAAATGTTTTTTTAAGACTACATTTTTCCATGTAAGGGATCACTGTGGTTGTTCTTACTGTCATTTTAGTTGATCACTGAAATGGGTCACTGACTTTCTCTTTAAACCTTAAATGTGACTATCCTCCTGAGTGTTCTCTATTAAGGTCTGTAAGCAGTTATACTCTCTCCTTTGCCCCTGCCTAGCATGACAGTCTCCTTATATTAGTCTTTTCTCCTTGCACAGATTCCTTTGCTGTTCTGTGGGTTAGGGTGGAACCATTTGTTACTACCTTCCAGTAATGTTATACAATTATTTAGGATAAATTGGAATATTTTTTTCCAGTAGAGTCTATAGTAATGGAATTTTGGCCTACATTAGCACTTGGGGCAGAATACTAGGATGAATGCTTCTTCTGGAAAGAGTGATATGACAACCAGAAGGATCTGGCCACATATGCATTCTTCCTACCAAAGGTGCCCAGTGTAGGCCTCTGAGCTTCCAAGGGCCTGGATCTTCAGGACTAGTAATAGAATTTAAGATCAGAAGGAAACACCAGATCATCTAGTGTGACTTGTATCTCACGAGCCACTAACAGCACCTGCACACTAAACGAAATTACCAAAATTAGACCGAAGTATTACAGGTAACAGGAGACTAACCTATTATATGCTACAGGCAGAGACTAGGTAGGACCAAGGCTCCTGCAGTGGCAGGGAATCTGACCAAATAACCCATACCCACATGCTGTAGAGGAAAGGAAAAAACCCCAAAGTTGCTGCCAGTCTGACCTTGGTGGAAATTCCTTCCTGACCTCACCCATATGGTGATCAGTTAGACCCTGAACATGTGAGGAAGAACGAATAAGCCAGAGAAGCACCTGAAGAGAGAGAGAGAGAATGCTTGGTGCCACCTTAGAAGCCCTGACTTACTTCATCCAATGTCCCATTCCCAGTCTCTGATGCTCCAGAAGATGATCAACCCTCCTCCTCCCGCAGTACATTGGGAGCAGGACAGATGGGGAAGAGGAATAATGGAAAAAGCTTTCTTAACCCCTGCAGGTGACTGGCTGAAGCCTTTTAGGAACATAAGATAGAAACCAGATGGGAACCCCCGCAGCTGAACTTAAGAGATCCTAGCTTAAGGTGCTAGTGTGGCTACAGGACTTGTAGAATATTTGGGTTAAAAAGCTTTCACCAGGTCACTGTTAAGATAGCACAGTTGGCTGGAATCCAAGCTAGTATAAAATTTTTCCCCCCCTGAAAGTAGTACTACTATCAGTGCTAATCCAGTAAAACATCTGACTTCCTTTGCTAAGGGATATGTAGTGGGGTGGTCACCCTGCTCTGGCCCTGAAGGGGTTAAAACAGCCCTGGGAGAGCCAATAGTAAAAGCAGCCCTGGAGAGGGCTACAGCTGGGAAAAGGGATTAAGACCAGCTAGAGGAAGCTGGCTATGTAGCTGACCACAGGTGTGGCTGGCTTAATCAGGGCTGGCCCTTATAAGAGGGCTGTGGGCCAGAAGCTGGAGTCTCACTCTAGCCCTGGAGTGGGAAGGGCTAGCTGCCTGATAGCGAGGTACCTTGAGCAGAGCAGAGCAGAGCAGAGCAGAGCAGAGCAGGGGAAGGGCAAAGGCAAAGGCAAAGGGAGCTGGGGAGCTCTAGCCTGGTAAACCCCCTGGCTGCAGGCCTTGGTAAAGGCCCAGGAAGGTACTGGGGCTGCAGAGGGGCAGCCTGGGGATAGGCAGAGGCAGCTGGTCCCAAGTCCTTACCAATGATAAGTGGCCATTACACTGCAGTCTGCCCCAGTGAGCGGGGGTTAGATGACTGGCAGTAGCCACTGACGCAAGGTGGGTTTAGAGGGTTGGGGGTTCCCCAGGGAGGAGAGACCCAGAGTGTGGGGGTACTGCTGGGGCAGAACCCCAGCGTAAAGGACACGGGGTCCGGGAGGGACATGAATGCCAGCGGCAGGTGAGACACCAGCCTGCAGAGGGTGCGCCGAAGGCTGGAAAGAGCTAATTCCCAAGATGACCAGCAGGAGGCGCCGGACTGGTGAGTCTCACTTCAATACAAAGTGGTGGAGAACGTGGGCATAGGTGGTCCACCCCTGATAGTCCTTGCCCTGTCCCTTGTGTCGGACTATTGCCTGGATCAGAGACTTGAGCGACCAAGGGTGGAGAAAAAGGATGGACTATTTGGTTTAGTTATTTCACAGGATTTATTAATTTTTTCTACTCTTTTCCCCCCTCCCAGTTCTTGCCGTGTAGCTGTGGATGCATCTTATTTGCCAGAAGGAATGGGGGACCTGCCCTGTCAAAGACGGGCTTGCTCTAATGGAGCCTGTGTGGCCTGGCTTGCTGAGCAGCAAGCAGGACTGCTTCAGCTGCTGTGGTGGAGGGCACGTGGACCTCATTAGGGGCCTGGGGCTGGAGGCTGGTGCCAGGCCTAAAGACTGTTTCGCCTGTGGGCGACTGGGACACTACGATGTGAGTGCCCCTACTGGGATGGAGCAAGGAGGCCCCACCCAGAAAACGCAACTTCTGTGAGGTCAACAGGGGGGCTCCAAACTTGTTGGGCCTGTGGGGAGCCTGGGCACAGGAAGAGGGAGTACCCCTATGGAACTCATAGGGCCCAGGCTAGCCCTGATGTGGCCAAAGAAAGGCACTGGATGTGCTTCCTGTGCCACAAGGTGGGCCAGGTAAGATGGCCTTGCCCCCAGAGAAAGAGGGGGAGGCTGGAGGATCGGGCTGGGTCGAAAACTGCCCCAAAGGAGGGAGTGGTGAGGACCAGGGCCCTAGAAAGGAGAGGGTCTGGGGCAAAGGGGCCCCAGATCAAAAGGGGAATCCATGTGGGGGCGAGACTTCACTGCTACTTTTGTTTTCCAATCTGTAAGATGAGGTCATATTTATGTAGCTCATAGATGTGATGTTTTAACTGTTTGCAAAATGCTCGACAGCACCTTTCATTTGAGGATCTAAGAACTGAAGAGTATGGGGTAAACATGTCAAAACAGAAATGGAACGAATAACTGTGTTAGTTTTGCAGTTTAAGTTACGGTGTTTGAGGCAATGCTGTACCTTTTGATCTTAAACTGCTATACATAATATAGTCAGTCTATTGCCCAAAACAATAAATAAATCCTAGCTGAGTCTTTCTTTAGTCATCTAGTTAATTGTCATGTTTTAGAGTCATGCTTCCCTCCCTAGAGACTATCTACCCAGCAAAACATACTCATTGGAGCTGTTTACAACATTGGTGTTTCCTGTCCAGTAACAAAAGTGGGAAGTACCAAACTCTAGTAAATTGTTGTCACTTTTGGCCACAAGAGGGTGCCATAGACTTTAGTTTCTTGGGTTGATACATTTTCAAACTATTACCTAAAATAGATTGATTTTGACCTGTTATAAATCCAGCTTAGAAGAATGCTGGGTCTGGGGGTCGAATACGGAGAGTTCACTTCTCTAACACTTTAAATTCTGTATGCTCTTGTCCACCAAAAAAGGCATTCTATTACAGCTATCTAATAAAACACTCATTCTTTTGTTTTTGTTGTTAATTTATGTTGTGAAAGGTGCTGGATTAGCAGCCCTGAAAATTAAAAGTTTTAAATTCACACTTGTCTAGCAGAGGTGGTGGCATCACAGATTTTCCCACACCTGTCTCAACCTTCTCCGGGAGAAACCACCGCCAGTGGTTGACAGGTTTCCTTGTTCATTCAGTCCTTAGCACTTTTGCTGAATGGAGACAAACGCTGCTGACTGTCGTGGCGGTTTTGTCATGTGGACACTTGTCCACTAGCAAATGGACTGAGATATGTAAATCTCTTTTCCTAATGGTCAAATAGCCACTGGATAATTAACCTTTTTGTTTGCTGTGTATCTGGAACAGATTTGAACAAGTAGTCTAGAGTGTTATGAGCGGCTTGTGGTGAATCAGAGCAGGAGTCAGAAGTCAGGCTGAATCAGGTACCAGAAAGTCAGAGTCCAAGACAGGCCAGAGGGCAAACCAGTAATCAGTTGTCAGTAGGCATGAAGCATCTTGTTACTGGAAGTCAGAGTCTGAGATAGGCCTGGGAATAAACCAAGAGTCCAGCAGGTCAGAAACCAGAGTCTGGGATCTCTCTCTGAAATCGCAGGCAGTCTGTATTGTTGCTCAAACAACTCTCTGGCATAGCTTCTGGCTTAAGTCCCAGTCCCAGCCAATCAGTGGGCTGCAAGGAGCTGCCACTCAGGTCCTGCTAGGCAGTACTTCCTGCTGGGCCCAGCCTCGCTAGGTCCTCCCATGGGAGCCTAGCCTACGCCTCCTGTGGTGATGTGGAGGAGTCAGCACCCAGAACTCCAATGGTTCCAGGCTTTAGCTGTGCAGGCTCTTACACAGAGGAACAGTATTCAAGGAGATAGACCATTCAGCACTTGAAATATTACTGAGACCTTGTTAGACTAGACGACTTCTTGTTTTATGTTCCATCATGGCTGAGAAGCTCAATTCATCAGTTTCTAAGGTTAAACTCTTGGAGTTGGTCCAAAGGCTTCTCCAAAACAAGAACTTGTTTCAGGTCAGTATAATAGGTAGTTGGTATCACTTGGGTTTGTGATGGGATGAAGGCATATAGGTAGTAAGAGACCAGAGAAGTGATAATTCGCTGTCATTGGAGGCTGGTTTATTTAATTTTTAACACAAAGGGCCTAGTTGCTGTGATGATGATTAACCTGCAAACCAATAAAAGTAATGTATTTGAAAATGTTTGTTTTAAAAATTCTCCCTGTTGCTAATCCTACATCTAGAGAGCCCCAGTCATCCCCCCAGTTACCCACTAGATTCTAACTCTCATTATCAGCCTTGTGCATATAAGCTTTCCAGTTTAAATAGAATGGATGAGACTCTCTGGAACTTCCCAGTGAAGCTCCTTAAGCAGCTGCTGAGTGAGAGGAGGTTGTCCCTCAAAAATGTTGCCTGGAGGGTAGAAAGGAACTAGACGTTAGGACAGGGGTTCTCAGGACAAATTTTTGGTGGCCTTAGAGTGCGGCCACTTACTTTTGCTGGTTGCCGCTCTCACTTTTTCCTAAAACACTTAATTAGCTTTAGGAAAAACAAATAAATATGCACATTTACACGTCCAAATCATTGTAATTTATTGCTAGCTAGTAAGTCTGTTGTCAAAAGTGATATTAACAAACATACTAGTATCATTTTTCACAGCAGACTTACTCAGCCCTGCCAAGCCTGGGGACAAATTAAGCCCTGGATGCGGCGGCCAGGGGAGGCATCAGGGGATTAGAGCCTGAAGCCTTGCTGCTGGAGCCTGGGGCCTGTTGCTGTGCAGCCAGAGCCCGGGACTGGAGCCCGAAGCCCCATGGCCAAAGCCTACCACCCTGCTACCCCACGGCTGAACCCCAAGGTCTGAGCCCTACTGCCCTCTGGGAATGTAGAGAACTCACTGGGTGCCTGCTCCTCCAGTGTTGTGCCCCAGATGTCTCCAAAGGGGGGCAAGGCCCAACCCCTGTTGGTGGCCCCAGCAACTAACACAAAGGCAAGGCATCCAGGAGCAACGGGGGCGGGGACGGGGGGAAGGGGCTGCTACTTTGCCCCTCCTACCCCAACCCAGGAGGCTGTGGCTGCAAGAAAAGTCCCTGTTGGCCACATGCGGCCATGGTGGTCACATTTGAGAGAGGCTGTGTTAGGACTGCGTGATTTCATTTGTAGTTCTGCCACTGACTTGCTTTGTGACCTTAATCTCTCTGTCCTTCACATGGTCTGTCTGTAAAATGTAGATAATATCTACCTCACAGGCCCCTTGTGAGACTAATGCTTGTAAAGCAGCTCAACATCTTTAACTGAAAGATTTTTTTTTTTTTTTAAGTCGAACTAATAGGACCTGTTCTGACTACCACAAAAACATGGTAAGCTGACAAAGCCCAACAGAGGAGTGTATAAGTTTGGGTCTTTGCCCATGGTCCCCATTAAAGATCACTTCATCCAGTGCTACAATCTAGCTACCTGTAGGCCAAAATGCAGCCTTTGTTTAGACAAGAAATAGAGAGATGATTCTATTAAAACTTCATGGCAATTTTAGTGTGCAATATGGTTTATGCCTCTTGGCATTTAGTCAAGACCAAGTTACATAATCAACTACTAATTGGGGCCTTGATTAAAAAAAGACAAAACAAAACAAAAAAACACTCATTTTAATGTTTTAGCCCTGCAACTAAGTATGTGGAAAAGCTCCTAAAAGAAAAAGTGAGAGAAACAAGGAAGAGAACCTGAAATGGAGAAATGCCTCACAGATCACAGTAGTGTCAAGGTGTTCACCATGACTTTATACCATAAGCCAAACTAATGCATAATAGCTAGTGAGGTCTATATAAATGTGGGAATAAAGTACTGAAGTTGGTTCATATTTGTAGTCAACACATTGGGAGTGTGTGCTTTGAAAAGAATTATGGAGTTTTCCTACATACAGCCCAAGGGACTGTAAACCTGTGAAACTTGTGCCAGCAAAATAGGCTATAACAGAAATCAAAGTGGAATTAACAGGTCAAATCATTAATAACCAGTAGGCTTGCTTATTTCCCTTTCTGTAGGTTAATGTGATTTGCCTACATCTTACATTCTCTCATAATCAATTAGGTTCTCCAGAGAATTGTGGTCTGAACAGGTTGTTGATGGTTTTAGAACCAGCTGCTGCTTTTCAATGTCAGGCATCTTGAAAGTGACACTATAGTGCTTGTTCAACAGGCTGAGAACTGGTGCATGTTCATAGGGGCCCCACATTAATGTTGTTCTAATGTCTTAGATATATTTCTAACACGTTAATCAGGCTGAACGCTTAAAAACAAAGCAGAAACAGATGACTGCAAATCACAAGAAACTAAGCAGTGGATGGGAGTTTTCTGGTAGAATACACAGATGCCTGTTTATTTCCCATGGGACATGTACATTCACGGACATGTTTATCTCCTGTGTTATACAGGTGTCTGTTTTCTTCTATTCTACAGTAGCCTGTCACTTTAGATGTGGCAGGGCTTCTGTTTACACTCTGCAGCTGCAAGGGATACTGGCAGCTGAGTGGGAGGCCTTAGGAAAGCAATATTTTCACTCCCCCAGGGGAGCAGCTGCAGTAAGACAAACTCCTCTTCACTGTCTGTTGGCAGCATCTGAAGCAAGAGCAGAAGCCAGGAATTCTTCCTTATACTTTTCCTTACAGGGTATTGGCAAATGTGCAGAGGGGGAGGAGATAATCCCCTTGGAATGCAACAATTAATACTTGTGCAATCATTGCTCCATTTCAAGGGGATTAGCACATAGAGGCAATTAGGGCAGAGTGAAGCTTCACTATAAATTCCAATGCACTAAAATGCAGAGGCACAGTATAGGACTGCCTCTAGATCAGGGGTTCTCAGGACAAATTTTTTGGTGTCCTCAGAGTGTGGCCACCAACTCTTGCTGGTTACCGCTCTCACACTTACTTAATTAGCTCTAGGAAGAACAAATAAATATGCACATACTCAGCCCTGCCAAGCCTGGGGACAAATTAAGCCCTGGATGGGGGACTAGGGGCAGCATTGGGGGGCTAGAGCCTGAAGCCCCGCCACTGCAGCCTGTTGCTGTGCAGGCAGAGCCCGGGACTGGAGCCCGAAGGACCACGGCGAGAGCCTGCTACCCCAGGGCTGAACTCCATAGCCTGAGCCCCACCGTCCCTGGGAAGGTTGGGGACTCGCCGTCTGCCTGCTCCTCCAGCATTGTGCCCTGGGTGTCTCCAGAGGGGGCAGGGCCCAACCCCTTCTGGCAGCCCCAGCAACCAACACCAAGGCAAGGCATCCAGGAGCAACAGGGACGGGCCTCTACTTTGCCCCCAGTTCCTCCAGCCCAGGAGGCTGTGGCTGCATTTGAGAAACGCTGCTCTAGACTATGTTTTGTCAATATAAGTCACTAGCTTGCATACTTTAAACAGTGATATGCACACTTCTCTTTTCTTTGCAGTGTCTTGTGCATGAATGGCAGGTCCAGCTGTGGGCTACAGCCTGCTCACCATACAGAACTTCTACTGTCTATTCAGTATCCATTATCTTTGTGTGAGCATCTCCAAAAATTATTGTAAGAGCTTGGTGTTGAATTAGTTTTTGGGGACTACAATACTACCATTTATTGCTGAAAATAGGCCAGGCTCTACAGACATTGACTTTCTCCAATGTCTTCCAGATCCTCTAACAGGTGACAGAGGTATTAACTTTGTCTGCGAATACTAACTGTACTAGGTAGGATCAGGAGAATCAGATCTGCTGATAACAGATCTGCCCTTAATCCCAGCAGTCTGTGGTGATGATTATGGGTAGGGTCTCTGGGGTAGCAGTGCATGAGCCAGAGGGCAGTGTGTCATTATTTTTATCCCCAGCTTGACTGTGGAGCAGGTTCATTTTTAGTTTTCATTTATTTCCTGTTTAAACTCCAAACCCTGCTGCTTCTTTATACCTCAGGCAAGCACACCCAGCAAGAATGAAAACAGGCTGCCTTTGGGGATGAATTAGCCTCCTGCATCAGAGAAGCTTGTGCTAGGCCTGCCTGTGGCCAGAGAGAGAGAGAGTGGCATATTGACACAGCGTCTGGTGAACGTATGCTTTGTGTACTCTAGGAAATTTACCAATCGTAGACAACAGGTGCCAGAAACAGGTGCAGCTTAACCACGCTGAGCACTGTTGAAATGGAAGTGTACAGTATACCAAACTGTTCAGTACAGGTCCAGAAACCATGATTAACCCATCTCCCTCTGCCAATAATGGGTAATTTCCCCAATAGACATGGTGCTAGACATATAGTCAAGGTAGCTAAAAGCTTCTCTTAACCCTTCAGAGAAGGTCTGCTGTCTCCACTGTGGACTTGACTCACTATAAAGTTGCAAGATTTGACAACATTGCATTGATGAGCATTTTGTCCAGTTTTGTTATAAATATTCTGAGAAACGGAGTTCCTCACCACTTCCTGGTGGAGACTCTGCCATAACTTAATAGATCTCCTTGTTACGAAGTTTTTTTTGGGTATTCAAACTAAAATTTCCCTTTAAGAATTATGAGATGAAATTAAGACTTACCTCCTTTTGTACCAGCCTAAATAATTCTACTCCTTTTATCGGCCTGTTGCTGCTCAAGTCAGTGGTAAAAAATTTTATTGGGGAATATTCAGGGAGATATGTGCCCTGACCACCCTCTGGCTCCCATTGCTGTTCCTTTTGTCCCTTTAAAAATTCTGGGGCCTCATGCCCCAGAGTGCTCTGGACTCCTGGGTTTTATTCCCAGCTCTGCCTGCCTTGGCAAGCTAATTTCTCCATCTACATACTGGGCATAATAATGCTTAGCTGCTGCATCAGGCATGTTTGTGAGACTAATTTAATTCTTTGAGCTCCTCAAGTGAAAACACTGTGGAATGGCTCAGTATTATTAACACTGTCAGCCGACAACAGCTAGCCAACTGACTAAGAGAAGAGCCCTGGAGAATGAAATCTACCAAGTTACTGTTCACTTGAAATAACTCTTCTGTTACTGCCTATATAGTTTGCTAAGTTTGAACTGGGCTACTAAAAGGCGCCTCGGTAGTCCCCCATTTGGGTTTTTTATTTTGAATTGTATATTAAGTGCTGGTTGAAGGTGTTAGATTGAAAGCCCCAAGGAGTCCTATTAATTCCCAGAGCATAACTGTTCTGGTAGAAGCAGGGCAAACATCCCCGACTGCACCCTGCTAGTGTGTCTCAACGGCGTCACGGAGGGACCGCTTCTAGGGATGAGAGGGTTGTTCAGTCTCCTGGCCCACTCAGGCCTTTAGTGAGAGGAGATGTGGTGTATGTAGCTCGGACACTGCAATGCCATTTGTTTTAAAGGTACTACGCCTTTACATTTTCTAAGAACTCTCCCTCTGTGCAGAGGTCAGCAGCCATTTTATTCTGAGTTGTGGCAGCCTGTCCAGGGGGCGCCGACTGAGTCTCTGCGGGAGAGTGCACGCTGTGCGTCTCCTCCCCTAAAGGCTGCAGCAACTCTGAGAACAAAATGGCAGCTGAACTCTGAGGCGAGAGAGGCCGTTCTTAGCTATGTAAAGGAAGGGGCAGCACCTTTAAAACAAAAGGCATCGCAGTTTCCCAGCTACCTACACCCAACAGGGGCCTGTTAGTTCCAAATTTCATGGTGCTTTCCTGTCATGTGGACGCTTGTCTACAAGGAACAAAATTGAGACCAACTCCTTTCACTCAGGCCACCGAGTAGCCGAAAGAGGATAACAAGTTGTGGTCACTGGTGGCCGGTTCTGGATTTAAATCAGTGACCCAAGATGAAGAGCTCCGCCAGTCCCCTGAGCCAGTTGTTGTCCGAGGATGAGCGTGGTATGCCCCGAGTTGTGTTTTCACCTCTGTTTCTGATTTACTGTACTATGAATGAATATCGCGTCCTGCGTACTTTATAGGCTTCTTGTAGAAGTTCAGCTGCTGCTGATTTAGAATTTCTGAGGCTCTATCAGAAAAACTAATAAAAGAGGGGAAAAAAGAGAACCCCACACATCAATACCAAGAATATGAAACCAAACCTCTAAAGCTTCCTGGTTGTGAAGCAAAAGAAGGAGCGTGTGTTTCAACCACACTGCCGGCAGGTGGACTCTGAAAGATCTTATAGACCTCGCACTTCCTGTGGAGACAGCCAGAAGAACAAAGCCAGTGGAGGTGCCTTTTCTCCTCACCATCCCACTCTCTGTTAACTCGCGGCCTCCAGCCCCTCAGTGCAATCCGGGGGAGCAAGATGAAGTGGAAGGGGATTGTTATCTCTGCTGTCCTGCAGGCACAGCTCCCAATTACAGGTATGGCCAGCTTTTCATATTACAAGGAACTATTTTAAAACCTTTTTGAGGTGGGGACAGAACACAACGTTTCTGTCGGATCCCCGCCCTTCTGGTAGCAGGAGGGCATCTGCGTGTGAACCTCTAGCATGTCTGTCCTCCTAATTATGACTAGTTATGCACTAGTTCAGAACCGGCAGCTGCAGGACTTGCTGAAAATGAAGTCTTTGCTATAAAGAAATCCTTTGAAAGGTGGGGAGGGGCAAATGAGGCAGCAGCAGCAGCTACCTACCATTGATGAGGCCTGCCTTTGTTGTGTCACAGTAAAAGATATGACAGCTGAATAACATCTTGTAATTAAATGGGGTTTCTAACCCTCCCCCCAACAGTTCTCTCTTTGGGATTTAAAAAATGAAAAGTTGATATGCTGAGTGCAACCACCTTCAATATGCTGCCCAAGAGATACCTTTAATTTAGCTGGATAGAGTAAGCACTGCGTTGATCTTTAGTGGCACATTCAGTGCTTGGTTTCCAATAAACGTCACACCCTAGCAGCTCAGAAGCTGCTGTTGAGGGATTAGAGGAAGGGTAAAAAGGCTATGATTCCCCCCATCTTTTTCTATACCTGTACATTTGCTTTCAGCAGATGTAACTAATAAAAATGAATGAAGTTTCCTTACCTTGTGTGTGTGTTTGGTGGGTGTTTATAAACCGACTCCACTCAGGCAGACAGTGGAGTGGGTTTAACATGCAAACATCCACGATTTAAGTTAATTTGGGGGAAGATGGACATACATTTTATTAATCCGTAAAATCAAGGAAAACTAGATCAATTTAATTTGCATCTAGAGAAGGGACAGGAAAAGGCCTGAATTTGAGTAAGTCAGCAAACATGAAAGACAGTGAGGCCACCTTCAAGTGTATGTAGAAAATCCATATGAAGAGTTTCATCGTTTTCTCTAGTCAATGTACACAACCAATGCACCATAAACAGCGCTTTTACATGAAGTGTTTTGGGGACCTCAATAAACTTTCAAATAAACAAGGTTTTTGGTGATTAGGGAAATGACCCAAAGCATTCACTGCTGCTGTGCGACATAATCATGTTCTAGTTAACCTGTGTACCATATATTTCAACAGGATTTTAAACTAGATTTGCATTCTCCGCAGTAAGTACTCACAGCTACATTTATGTTAATATATAACAATAATATATCCATTTGAGAGATTAATGTGTTTCTACATACATTGAGCTGTGTGTGCCCATGCACAAGTATGTGTACCAAAAGTAGGAAAAGCATTTTTCTGTCCTCTTAGAATATTTTCAAAATGCACAAAGGCCTAGGATGTCTGAAGGAAAGGTGATTGTACTTATAAGCACATAAAGATTTAGAAACTACTTAGGGTCAACATTTGTTTCTCTGATCCTTCCTCTTTCATTCTTTTATAAAACATCAGAATCTAGCATGCTACAGGTTCTTGCTCTTATTTGTTCTTTTTTTAGCAGAAAGGCCGTACTGAAAAAATAGAGCAATTTAATCAAATCTCCTAATTACTAAAATATCAACTTTATTAAGGTCTCTCTGTTCACACACCTTGGGGATAACCACGCTCACAGGAAGAGACTATTTAGCTATGACACACCCTGGACCAAATTTTGCTCTATGTACAATTCCTGTTGATTTAAATGGAGATGGTTGTGTATGTATCTGAGGGCAGAAGTTCTGGCTGGGTAGTTGCAATATTATGAAGACCTTTTCACATTTTGGATTGAATGTAGGGTAAGAGGATGATAGTGCAGATTCCATGGAATAATTCAAATGGTATATAGGTACACTAACAAAGATGTGAGCTCTTCACTATTAATTTAGTCTAAACATATTGCCAGGCAGATGAATTTTTGGGGTCAAAACTAAGAACCCTGAATCCGGGACCTTCCGTTATTTAGAGTAAATAGGAGCCCTCTTAAAACAAAGTATATTTTTATTTTTCACAGAACATGTTTGCTTTAAGCAGACCATCACTAAGTGGAATTGCAGATGGCACTTTACAATGCATTCATACTATGGCGCTCAGGATTTTCAGTCTTCTTCGCTATAGGAGTCTGCTTGTTTTGTAGTTAGTCCAGCAAAAGGTGCTGGCCCCAGGAATGGTAGCTGGAGAGCAACCATGCATTTTCTTTTTGCTCTCAACAGTGTTGAGCCAAATACATCAAGCACCAGAAACTTTTTTTAAGAGTAGTTCAAGCTATGGACTAAAGCCGCAAAATTCTGATTTAGCCATCGACCCCAGCCCACAAATTTGAGGATGTTCTGAGTTGGGGTTTGACCAATAAAGCGAGAGGAGCTGCTGGAGAAATTCAGATCCACGTTTGGATTTTGGAATGCTTCCCCTTTCCAAAGTTCAGCGGGATTGGATCTAGAGGTCTGGTTCAGGCCCTCCTATAAATATTTCACTAGAAGGCGTTTATAAAAGAAAATAAATATGTTCTGAGTCTTTGAGCAGAGTGATTTTGTTTATCACGCTGTATTCTGCTGTTTAGGGAAATTCTGTTAAAAGACATTTCTTCTGTCTGTCCTACAAGAACCGCCCCCAAAATAAAAAAACCCCTGAAAGCCCTGCAATATGCTGCAGTGATGGACACAAACCATTGCAGTTTCCAATAGCAATATGGCAGTGTTTGGGGCAGTACTGCCTTTTTTTCCTGGGGGGGGGGTCAGCTTAATATGAGAGCCATATGAAGACATGCAACAGGGTCCTAAAAGGGACGAATTCTCAAAATCTCCTGTTGAATTGAACCCCGCACTGGATTATTTGTGTTGGCTGTAGGGAAGCTAGAAATGTCCACCGTGGAAAGACATCACTCACACCATGGAAAGACATCACTCACACATTTAGCTGCCCTATGCAACTGCTCCTTCTACCCATAGGGTAGCGTGCAACTCAGGAACGATTTGCTAATCACCACATGGGTAACAGGAAGAAATGGGCAGCGTTGTGTGTTAAGGGTTCATTTGTTCCTTCCTTCCTTAAAATAGTTATTTAGAAGATCTACACTTTAAAAAACAGAAAAAAAAATTCTTGTTTACAAATACATCCTGGATACTTCAAACAAATGTAAAGAGAATATTTTTAGGTGCCACCCTCCATATCATCTACACTGTCCTTGCTGTATTCTTGGCACTAACGCAAAAATCTACCAGGGACTTAATAATTGTGCTTCTTTCTACTCACAATGATTCATTAATAATTCATGATAAATACTCAGAAATGGGACGTTTGCGCATCAGACAAAATGTAGGCAAATATAGTCCTTCTTTATAACGGGGTATTTATTAAGCTCCTACAGTGCTAAATTCAGTTTCTTTAGCGATCGTTATATGTTATATCGTAAGCGCTCTCTTAAAACAATACCATGTTAAATTCTTAATGAGTGAGGTAACAGGTTAATGATTCACTCCATCTGACTCCCCCCCATGCAATAGGGAGTGTATTTAAAATGGAAGGAGCCATTTGAAAATGTATAACTATATTTCCTGTACAAGTCTATCCTTGTTATACTGTTGGACTATGTAGATAAATTGAAGAAATTGGGTAGGTTGCTAATAACGGATGCAAATTCATACAACATGTAGTTTAGATACCCATTATTTGTGGAATCCATGCACACTGTTAAATTATGATTTTGAAATACAAAATATCAAACAACAAAAAGTTTTAAATCTCAAAAAATAACATCCCCCCCTCCCAAATTTTTTAAATTCTAATTAACTCCATGTTTACAGCAGTAAGAATTTTAAAGTCCTTATCATTATATAACTATAGCCAAGACAACACCCCCGGCCACCATCTAGAACTTTAAACTGTGTCCGTGAAGGAACAGATGGGGGCCTGTTAAATAACAGATATGGTACATTTGCTCATTTAGGAAGGCATGGGCAGAAGACACAGCATTTAAAAAAAAAAAAAAAAAACCCAAGAAAATGTCAGGCCTGCCAAAAGCATCTCCTCTGTTTGTCTGTGTGTGTTGAAAATATTTCCGTGTCATATGTATATAACTTGGATCAAAACCTACATTAAAATGTTGTTACTCCTTTTATTTTATTGCTAAGAAAGTGTCTCTACTTACTGAATCTTGGAGAAATTGGGCTTTACAACCTTTTTTTTGATGTGCAATAATGTGTTACCTGATGTTTGGAGACTAGCTCTGATTGTAGATCTGTTAACTACATTTATTTCTCTTTCTTTAAAAAAGTATGTGTAATCTGTATCCCTTAGGAATGAGGTTTAGAATCAAATTTTTCAAAGAAGGGGATAAAAGCTATGCTATGTGAAATCCCACATTGCCATACACAGGTGACTAGTATTCACATATACAAACCAGATAACTGCATACATATGAGTAGTTGAGTTTGCAGTTCCTCAATTTGCACATGCAAATACTTGTTTGCCGAAAACTGGGAAGAAAATGGGTGTGTGAATGTTTAGCTGTGTGCAACTGGTGTGTGAGCACTTGTGTGTGTGCAAGGGGTAAATGGAAGTGTTTGTGGGTGCTCCATTTGCTCCCTCCTTTGACAATTTAGCTATTAAAAACAGAGAAGAAAGACCATACCTAGCCATGCTCTTTCCCCAACCCTTAAACACGCACACCCGTCAGTGCGTGTACAAGTTTTGTTCAAGGGCGTGGAAGCTGAATTTTAATTTTAAATATGTTTCAAATATTTAAAAAACCAAAATTGCTAGAAACCACCCACTGTAATTTGAAAGCCCTCTCTGCTTTTTGTTTGTGATCATTTCTTATAAGATTAGTTAGTCTACTGAATTGGAAATGACTACAGTCAACTTGGAGAGAAAAAGAATCCTAAACCAAAGGAAAAAAGACAAAACGAAAAAGCTGGTACACGGCCACTTTCTGCACCACTGTTGTTATGCTGTAACATGGCTGAAAGCAGGTTCCTGAGCCAATTCAAATATTATTGTGTACAACATACAGCCTACATGTTGTTGTTTTGACATAATCACAGTGAAATAATACTTGCACATCTCCACCTGTCTCCTGATGCTTTCTGAAGAAAATAGTACTGACTGATTTGTGAAATTTCTGAGTGAAGGAGAAGCCACCCGAATAACGTTATGCTCTTTGGAGGCACAAATGCTACAGTATAAGAACTTAGAAGTGAATAGAAGTGGTGGAGGAAGGGACTGTAATATTACCAAGCAACTGATATAATACAAGGCACGGTAGAACAGAATGGGAGTGCGTAGGGGGTAGCAGTGTTACCAACTCTCATGTTTTTTTCTCAAGTCTTGCAATATTTGGTGATTTTCTTAAAGCCCCAACTCCTGGAATCATGGGATTAGGTGTGAATCTCAGCTTCCATTAAAAATAAAAGTTTTCAGCCCTCAGGATTGCAATTCAAAGCCAGACAATGTGAACCAGAAAGGCTCAAAAATCAGAAAGCAAATTTCCTCCCTGAATTTTTTTTTTTTTTTTTAAATCTCATGATTTTGAGGGGACCTGATCATGATTTTTGAACACTATGGATTGGCAATATTGAAAATTCATTCTTTGACCGGAAAGCTATTGAACTTTTAGAGCCAGGGAACAGATAGTTTAGCGCATCCTGGGGGTGCGAGATGCCCTTTCTGGGGGTGCGAGACATGCCAGATTTTTTTAGAAGGTAAATCATCGAAAACACAAATTAAGTACCGGCACATAAATACAACTACTTTGTTTCATCAAACCTATGTATTTATTTAAAAATGTATAATGTTAACTATTACTGTAATATACAAACAAAAATATATCTAGGTTTAAAGAACTGACCTATTTCAATGATTTTTGATGAGGAGTGCAAGAACATTTTTTGATAAGGGGTTCAAGAACATATTTTGAGAACCAAAGGGGTGCAGGCTGCAGTAAAGGTTAAGAACCACTGGTTTAGAGGGAGTGGGGATATCCATAGTTTCTTCCAGTGAAAATAAATCTCTGGAGCCTGTACATTAAGACACACAGTTCTTAAATGAGAGCTGGAAAATGGCTACTCTCAGTAACCTGCTCCGAGTTTTAGAAAGACACCCAAAAAGCCTACTCTGATGAGAGAGTGACAAAGGATTTAGTATCAGGACAGTGTCTTACGCCAACATTACCAGGGCAAAATCTATTGCCAGTGTCTTCATTCTGTGTTTGCCCCCCAACTGTGAGTAGTGAAAACAAGCAGACAAAACCACCTTTATTTAAAAAAAACCCCAAAACCTGACCCTACACTGGTCTACAAGGACTGGACCCAAACACTGCACTAATGGTATTTTAAGCCTTAGTGTTTTGGTAACTTTGGGGTAGAATATTGATATTTTTTTTTAAAAAAGTGATTATACAACAAACCTGGGTGAATATTGCACACTTTTAAAAATGGATAGTCATTCAGATTTTGTAATGAATTTGCTCTAGCCATACACATGCCCCTTTTGTGTTCACTTCCGATCAACATTAGAGTGGTGGAGTTTTATTTGTATAAATGCAGCAACCAAACTTTAAATCCACTTGGACAAACATTCATGCCACAATCCCACCAATGCTTGCCCACCAATCCAGTCATGGATCAGAAACAAATGTATTTGGCTTAGATGATAAATCCCAATTAAACGACACAGCTGGGCTGTCGTGTATTGAAGAATGGCAGTAAGATGTTTGCGATCAACAAATCCATACAGTTAAAACAGTGTTCTTGAAAAAAAAAAAAACCTGGGGGAAACTCTGATCTGCTGCAAACATTGCACAAGCGGAAAGCTAAATTAATGAAGTATAATGGTTCACTAAATTAGACGCACACTTTTTCAGCATAGATTGGACCTTATTTTTTAAAACCTCAGTCATATAATATTTCTCTCCCCCTTCTCCCATCCTTTGGGACAAGTTTCTTAATGAGATGGATCACATTTCTGATCTACATTCTGATCCACATGGGTGGATCCCTATGCCTGTGTGGAGACCTATTGAACTTGGCCTATGTGGATTGGACAGTAGGTTGGGAGCCTAAAGTCATGGTATTTGTACTGTGCATACACTCATCTTGGAGAGAAGTATTTTAGCAGATAATCCTCAGAGGACTTTGCTATTGATTTTACGTGGAAGGTGCTTAGATAATATGGTGATAGGCAGCAACTGAAAACCATAAAATTGGTAGAGTTGGAGAGAGAGAGATTACTTTCATACCAAAAAGAAAAGGAGGACTTGTGGCACCTTAGAGACTAACAAATGCCACAAGTCTTCCTTTTCTTTTTGCGGATACAGACTAACACTCTGTTACTGCTGCTACTCTGAAACCTTTCATACCACAGATTTCCATTTTGGATTTTATTTTTGTCTTGATTAGTATTACCCACCATCAATCCAAGAATGTAGCTTCTGTGCGGCAATAAATGTATGCCATCATATCTAAGTCCTTCTCTTTTCGGGGTTTTAAAATTCAGCTGTAAATATTTGCTGTGAGCTGCAACCTGCAGTATATAATTTCAACCCAGGAATCCAATGTATTTAGTCCTTTAAAAGATGTCATACAAACCATCCAGCCATTTTTGAGTTATAATCGTCAAAACAAAATTAGGTTCTATGACTAGAGGGCTTTAGTCACCAATGTTATCAGGCTGGTATCTTTCACTAACACACAATTCACTGAAAATGCTTAAACAGTGATAATATTGCACGGCATAAAAATGGAATTTTTGTTTTATATTGATCTTTCAAAATCACCCATTTTGCATTCATTTTTATCGCTGACCTTTACCATGCACTGTACAGTAGTTAAACACAAATCGTATTTTCATACTAAGTAACTCAGGCTATTTTTTTGTAAATATGAAATGTGTGGCCTGAAACAAATCACTAAGGGCCCTGATCCTGCAACCAGATCCATGTGGACAGACCCTTGCATCCATGTGGAATCCCACAGGAGTTCTGTGCAAACACAAGTATTTGCCCTTACACATCCCATTGCAAGATTGGGCCTTATTCTCTCTTTGTGAGCCTCAGTTTGCCCATGTGTAAGATGTAGACAATAATGCTGACCTTATAAGGAAATTGTAAGGTTTGATTCATTAAAAAAGTGTGTGTGTGTGTGTGTGTGTGTACACACACACAAAACATTTATTTAAGAGCTTCAGATGAAAGGTGCTATACAAGTGTAGAGTGTGTGTATGTATAATTTTTTTGTCTTTGATCTTTTTTCGGTGGCATCATTTCTTATTTAAATAATTCCAAGGGGGTATATAAATGGCTGCTAGTCTTTCAATCCACCTTTCTTCTGCATTTGATTTAACTTGTATCTGACTATTCAAATCTGTAAGTGTTTTTTCCCCTGATAAGGATCAAAATCATCTGTGCTGCACATCCATTGACTTCAAGAGGTGCGCCTCATGGATGAATTTGGCCCTATACTCTCTTTCTTTCAGCTTTCACCCCAGGTTCCGGGTCACATTCTCACACCACTAGTAATGGACCTTTTCTGATCATTATGATTTTTGAACTCTGGACCTCCTTCTGAAATTTTTTTAAGCCTGGGTCCTGAAATTTGTGCACATGTTTTACTGGGGCTACTCACATGAATAAAGTTAAGCAGGCGCATAAATCCTTGCAGGAGCTGGGCATTGAAAAGTAGATTAAGCATTTCATCACCTCTGCTCTGGTTTCCTTTCCCTGTGCAGGAGGGAGTGCACAACACCCACGTCAGTCATGATTTGGCTCATTTTTCACTTAATTTTTTAAGTATGGAATTTTAAAATTTGATTTTTAAACAAACATGCAGAGCTCAGCAGATAGGTATTGTTGTGAAAATGACCCCTCAAAGTCCAGTGAAAACTAATAGTCTGGTAAAGTTTGATCTTTCACTGAAAGTTGAACATCGCACTCCAGGTCACTTTTAAAGTTGGTTTCTTAAAAGCAAAATTTATTATTGGATATAGGTGAAAATAAAAGTCCGTTTTCACAAGCCCATTTGACTGTAATCACTTTTAAAAATAAATACAGACCTATGAATATCTCTAACCCTGCTTCAAATAAATGTCTGTTCTTGTGCTGTCGGAGGGGGACAGAAAAACAGGTCTAAACTAAAAAAAACCTGCACAGTTAATATAAGACAAGGCAAGAACAGATAACATTCAAAGGCTTCTTAGAGTAGGGCCTGATCCCATCTGGTCCTTAAAAGTTAGTGGGAAATCAGTGGGGGTTTTGTCTGTATATGAGCGCAGCCGGATTGCACCAAACATAGTGGAAAAACAAAACAAAACACCCATAATCCCTTGGGTAGCTTGAGGATGCGTAAGTAATAGTGGACTGTCATGGACAGCCACATAGTTTGGGCAGTTACCATTCTAGTATAATTACAACCCAGCTGCTTCCCCAAGCAATTAGTAGCAGTGTCTCAGGGTATAACCGGAAGTTCTGATGATGAACGCTTGTAACTTTGAAAGTATTGCCAACCCTAACCATTCCAAAATCATGAGTCATGCCCCAGAAATACATGAAATTGGCTTTAAAATTATGAGGTTTTAGAAATAAATAAATATGGGGTTCTTTATTTGCCTTCTGGTTTTGAGCCTGTAGGGTTCATTTAGGTCGCATCTTCCAGCTTTTTTTTCTGTAATCATGAGAGCTAGAAACTTACTTAACTTTTTTAATGAAAGCTGGGATTCTCATATAACCACTTGTCTCCAGGAGTTGTGGCTTTAATAAACCATCAAATATCACGGGACTCGCAATAAAATCAAGATAGTTGGCTACATTGCTTTGATCTCCTGCTTTAGCATTTGAGGTGGCCGGAGCTTACGTGAAGTGGACAGAACTGGAATTTTCTGTTGCCAACCTGTTCATGCAGTTAAATTAATCTCTTAGGTTGAATAACCTCAGTTGTTATTTTACTAACCTGCATCCAGACCCAACATTACTAAAATGTATTTGTTGTTGCTGTGGTTCGGTATGTCTGCATTGGCTGAGGAACAGTAACAGATTTTCAGGCTTCACATAATTCTACTTTTATAATTCTCTTAAACAAGTGTCAGATGTAAACCTATCTTGCTGTAACATCTTTTCCAAGATGTTTTTATCTGATTTTATCTCTCTCAGCTGCAAAGAAGTAGCTGGCAGGTTTGCCCTCTTTCTCTCTTGTTGTTCTTTTTAGGTATTGAAGCCACAGGCCTGTTTGCTAAAAGTGATGGCTTAGTCTACATATTAGCTTTAAAATACCTATATTTGTTAGATCAGGAACTACAGGTTCAAACCCCAGCAGGATGAGCTTAGTTCTTTCAAAGTAGATTAATTAAGTGCCATTGTAAAGCCGACAGACCCCAGTCGTTGCGGGGTGGGATTGAACCTGGGACTTCTGGAACTTAGTGCATGAGCCTCTACCGTGTAAGTTAAAAGCCAACTAGCTGTTAGCTAGGGCTGTAGAGCAGACTCATTTTATCTCCCTCTCTAAGTGGTCTTGGTACCACTAGATGGGACAGAACACCACACCCAGAAGGCATGTGGGTTACATACTTCCCCTAGCTGAGGAAGCGCATCCTGAGCTTTGGAGTCTTCCCAATTGAAATCCCAGATGAGCCCCTACTTGTAACGCCAACAGACTCTGGTTGTCGGCGGGCAGGATTGAACCTGGGACCTCAGTGCATGAGGCTCTCGACTGCATGAGCTAAAAACCAACTGGCTGTTAGCTAAGGCTATAGAGCAGACTCATTTTATCTTGCTCTTTAAGTGGTCTCGGTGCCACTAGATGGGACAGAACACCACACCCAGAAATTGTGAGGGTTACACCATGCATTTCACTGTTGTTCTTTCAGACAAGGTAGGACACCACAGTCTTGCCAGTTCTGTATGTCCTTTGGGTAAGGATCGTTTTTTGCCCTCCCCACCCCAGTGCCTTTGCCCAAAAATTTCCCTTTCCACTGATAGCTACCCTGCACTTCAGAATTGACTGCATTTCATCAAGTCTGGATTGCCCAGCCAGGCTCTGGCATGTGGGAGGTTCTGGAATGGACCACAGGATAGCTGCTGCTCTCTCCCACCTGCAGTACAACAGAAATATGAATATTGCTGCCATGTGGTTAGCTGTGACTGAACCCTAATCTTTCCACTCCTGAAGCCATACTTGCTCATCCCTTGATCACTTAGGCCCGGTTCTCCAAACTACTGTGAGATGCAGGGGAAAGTGCTAGAGTCCAGGCCAGCTCTAGTACCCAAGGGATACAGATAACAGAGGGAGGGAGATCGAACACACTCTGAAGTTAGAACACTGCCTGGGGAGTGCTGCTGCAGCAGCAACAGAGCTGGGTGCCCACCTCTCTAATCTGGCAGTCCTGGGCAGCTGCAAGTCTCCCGATAAGAATAATGGGCTTTATTGGAGAAAATGGCCTGGGAGCCAAAAGCTTGGGGTTCAGTTCCTGGCTCTGCCATACACTCTGTGTGACCACGTAACTTAATCTATCTGTGCCTCAGTTCCCCATGTGTAAAATGGGGATAATGCCTCCTTTCTCTCATATTTGTCTGCCTATTTAGACTGTAAGCTTTTTGCAGCTGTCTCTCGCACCTTGTACAGTGCCCAGCATAATGAGGCCCTAATCTTAGTTGCAGTTTGAAGGCAGTACTGTAATACAAGTAGCGATAGGGCCTGCTGTCTATTCCCCTTTTAAATGCAACACACGGAATTCCTCAAGGCTCATCAGCAGGCAGGATTAGGGGAAAGGCCACAGATCAGGTCCCCAGAAAGGGAGTTCCCTCCAAGCTACCATGCCCATATGTAAAGTGCTTAGCCCTATTTAGGGCTTTTCAGCCATACAAAGGAAAGGAAAGACCATTTCATCTTCCCATTTTATGGGGGGAGGACAAGTTGAGGCACAGATTTACCCGAAGTCACCAGATTAACTAGGAATAAAACCCAGGTCTTCTAATTCCCAGGCCATGCCTAGTGATCAAACTACATTGCCTCTTATCTATAGACGGTTCCAAATTCTAATACTTATGGTACTTCTTGAGTTGGTGGTGCAGGCTAGGAGACATCATCTGTGAACAGCAGGGGTTCTGCTTCCATTTTGGGCTATAAAAGTAGAGTTCAACTAAACTATCCGTCTTCTCCCCCACCCCTTCTAGTGTGTGGTGGATAAGGCAAGCAGTGGTAGTGAGTGGCTATGAGGTGCAGATGTGTCAGTGGATAAGCTTGGGCAGCTGTGTGGCATGTCAGTAAACAGGAATTAAGAGGTTAAGGGAGCACAGTGCAAGAATGTGTGGAAAGAAGAAAAGTTGGTTTAGGGTACTGTAGAAAGAGGGAATGATCATATTGATATGGAGAAATAGAAGGAAGAGAAAAGATTGAAAAAACATAGGGGAAAGATGGAGCAAATAGAACCTGGAGGGAGAAAACAATAATTTTATCATAGCTGAAAAGCTAGTCTGAGGGGAAAATGATTTCAGCATCTATCATAAAAGGAAAGGAAAAGAACTTGCTGGGGGGGGGGGGGGGGGGGAAGAAAGAGAAAGAAGAACAAATCCAAGAAGGGAAACCTAGTAAGTTAAAGTGTTTTGTTTTTTTTTAAATATACAGTGAACTAGGTGCTCTAATATTACAATGAAATGTAAGTAAATAATACTAATTTGTATATTCCTCTTAGAGAGAGCAATTCAGTGGAGCCCCTATACACATTTAATTCTTTCTCTGGAAAGCCCAAACCTTTCCTCCACTTACCTTCCCAAAAAATAAAATTGTGCTGCGCTAAAGATATTCCCTGAGCTGCTTGTAACAATGGCTGGGATGGGCTGCCTGTATCTTCTTGTCTGACCCTAGTGGTGGAAGAAGTGATTTCCCCCCCATATAGACTATTTGTAAACTGTAAGAAACTGTTTGCTATGCCATTCCTCATTATAATTTGCATACCACTAACAACTTGATGGGCAATTTATAGCTAGATACAAAGACTGGATCTCTGCTTTTATGAGTTTATAGCCTAAATAGGTCTAAATATCTTCTGACAGTTTAAATGTTGGAGATGCTCACCACTGAGTGATGAATGTGACACCAGTGAAAGGGTTCATTTGAAAATGCTTGCAAGTAGGTAGAAGCAGTATTCTCCTCTCACAACAGGGTGTGATCGGTCAGTGGGAGCTTGTTGTGCAGTTGTAATGTTTTAACTTAATTTCCTTCTGGAGATCTTGGATGGGTGAAGTTCCCATGGATCTAGAATTCTCCCTCTTTAGCCTGCTCCTGCAGTTTCACTTATGTTCAAATTATTTAATGTCCTTTTCCTAAGGAAACTCGGTTGTGTGTTTTCTAATATGCCACATTCTTAATTATTCTGCCTCCACTGAAATGCTGACTATTCTTTAAAGGGCCTTGTGCCGACACCCTTACCACTGGGACTACACTGCTATTTTTGGCATGCTAGCTTGAGCAGCGCTAGCATGTCTGTCCATGAATGTTGGGACTCACCCTTCCGGCTGCTGTGTAGACAGAAACTTGGAAGCAAATCCTCTTCCACTCCCCACAGTCAATTTTTCATCCCGCCCCTCCCCCCCAGGAACATAAGTGCTTTTTAGCAGGCGTTGTGTAGTACCATACATGTACATGCTTAGTGAAGTAGTGTAAAATCTCCTAGCATCTTGCAATCACATCTCTCACATCTGCCCTAGTGTGAGAAAACATTGGCAGGGGGAGAGCAATTGCCTCCCAGCTGGTGCCCAGAGGAGCAGAGCAACAGTTCACTGCTAGGTCTATGCACCTTGTTCAGAGGCTACCGCTACTGCTGCCTCTTTCTCCATTCCTCCCCTGCCCCCTCTTCCCTTGCACGTCTTCCCTCAGTTGTGTCCCCTCAGACACTGCTGCTCTATATTTGCTCTCCCACTAATGGGGGTGTGAGGTGATAAACTTCACCACCAGCCCTCTGCACAGAAGAGGCATGTAGCAGTAGAATCCTCTGCCCATCTACTGCAGGTCTAAGAAATTATACAATGATTTTTGTATTAATCAAAAGGAGCCTTGTGAGACTATTTGGAAGTCAGGAAATCCAGGGGTGTGATCAGCAAACAACCTAAATCTTTCCCTGACCACCTTACACTTACATCCCTGAACTATCCTGACACCTACACAATCTACCTCTTCTGTATTTTCAACATGTTACCTGCTCCCCACTGTTCCACCCCACCCTTTACAGGCTGACGGGACTACCATCCACCCACCATGCACCCACTACACATGTTGCCTCCAATTCTCACTCCCTTTTGAACCAGTTAAAACTTCTCACCTCTTATTCTCCGTACACACATCAAAGACCTGTTTATTCCCAACCCACCTTCTCACTATAATAAAGAAACCAACAACACGTACCCTCTTTGACAGTCGGCTAACATCTCTTCTATCCACCCACCCACCCTTAGGTTAGATCGGACTTTGCAGTTATTTCACCCTTTTCACACAGGTAGAAATGTCCCTATACTTCTCCATCCTTTCAAAGACCTTGCTACCCACATAAAGATGTTCACTTTGACTCTGTCCATTTTACAAATAGTATTTGCAGACCCCCAAATGTTAGGCTAACTAGCATTTTACTTTATCTGGTCCACATATATGGAACAGAGTTGACTTGTGCATACACCTTTTATTGTTAGGAATTTTAAGATTTGGAAAGCTGTTGAAATACTTAGATGTGTATCTACTTTATACAAATGATTTGCTGGCCTGGTCTACACTACAAAATTGTACTGTATCGAAATCCTCTTGGTAACAAACACGTTAACTGAATGAGGGTTCAACACTGTATCCTGGTCAGTGGAAACCAGGACAAACAGGCTACTAAACAGCATTCAGCACATAGATAGCTAACATGATTGATTGAAAAAACGTGTTCAGATGCAGTTCAATTTTGTAATGTAGACCAGGGCCACAAAGTTACAGGCATGGGACAGCATTATGTTTGTCTGTGGAACCTTAACTCCAAATTTCTTGACCTTCTCAAACACAAGTTTGTCAAACTTCAAAAGTCTAATCAATGTTGAAAGTCTACTTCTTATTTAAGGAATGTGTATTTTAGCCTTGACTTGTGATGAAAGTTTATTTTGGAATTAAAGCCTCACAATCTCTCTGTACAGTCAACATTAGCATTATTGTCCCTGTTCTGCATGCAGGTAAATGGCCGCAGAAAGAGTTCAAACAACTTGCTTCGCATCTTGCAGTGGCAGAGCTGCGAATAAAACTCTGTTTGTATGACTGTAAAAGGAATATAATATGGTATTTAGCTATCCCACAAGGTGTCATGAGACTTAATATTTTTGTTGCTAGAATGTATTTCATTAGATTGTACAGAGCATTTTGTTGGGGAAATACATGAAAGTGAGAATATGTAGGTGATGTCTTCCTTTCACCGAAGCTGCTCCTGTTTTTTTTTCTTGTGATGCTTTCTTTCTGTTCTGTCCTCTTGTTCCGTTGATAGGTGCTTTATTGTCTTTTAATTGGCTTTGTGCACCCCAGTCCCTAAAACCTGGCACTATACTTGGCAGCAATTTTGTTTTATGGCGAAGGAGCTTGCTGAAATATTAAAAAAAAAAAAAAGGAAAAATAGCCAGTTAGTCAGAGCCTCTGCTATGTCCTGAGAGCAGGGAAGGCACCTGCTAACAGGACAAAGCTTTGTAGCTGGAAATTTTGAGGCAGCGAGACAGAAGAACCACACACACACACACACCCATTAACATGGAGAGCAGAGCTGCGTTAGCTACAACCAAATGTAAACACAAGTCTTGCTAGCAGCCCTCTCGCATGTTTTCCCCAAATGTCGGAGGTGGGGATTTTTTGTCTGTTCTAAATGGGCTAATTTTTTTGTCTGTTCTAAATGTTATAACTGTGTGCTCTGTGATGCACTGGACCTATATTCTGCAGCAGAGCAAAGCTGAAGTCTGCAGTAGAGTGATATTGTCTCTGGCAGCTACAATTAAATTCAAAGCAGGGTTTGCTTTATTAAAATAGAAAGGAATGATATAAGTGCACTACTCTGTATTTGTTATTTCAATAAAAATCTCCCTTTTGGAATGTCCCTACCCAAAATTTTCCATTTTTAGCATGCTGCAGAATCTTGTTCTGACAATCTATGAAGAACTGCACCATAGAAAATGATGTGGAGTGGGAGTGGAAGATGGGCGGTTTTAACAACAGGATAGGGTGCATCTGGGCAAGGAAGGGAAACAGATGAGGCATCTGAAGATTTTTAGAAGCATCATCTCTGCAGTCCTTTTTTCCTGTCCCCTTTGCAGGCAGACATAAAGGTGACTTAAAAGTTTAGGCAGTGGAGTGGGAGAAAGGGACTCGAATTCCTAGTTCCCTACTCCACATACTAACAGAAGCCAGTAGCCCTAATGTACCTCCCCAATGCCCTCCCCTGCAATATCTGCTCCCGAATCTAATGAGTATGGATAAGTATGTTAGCTGACTGACTCTATTAAAATGATTAGCAGTGAAAGAGTTAACAATGTTAACAGTGAAATGGCCATTAGGTTTCAATGTTAATATCTCAGTTGGGATGAATGGGGGTAGTTCATGTCTCAAGGCTACGGTTTCAGGCTGGCTGCTCGTTCAGGAAGATGGAATGCTGCCTCAGTTTACATTCTGTTCAGGTGAGAAGATTTTTCTTAAACTAAAGGGCAAGAAACATAACTTGAGGGGAAAAAAAGAAGTGGTTCCTACAGCTGGAGAATTCTATGACCACACAATTGTACATACATGGGAATGATGGCTGTAACCATGCTGTTGACTGTGTAAAGGTATTAATAAGGGTTGGCTCTCTGGAGAGGAGGAACTCCTGCTCAAGCTGGGCGAGGAAACCACCACAGAACCTTTATAGCTACAAATACTGTAGCCAGCATCCTGCAAAGATGTACACTTCTTCTTGGAAAAATATTCCACTGGTGCTGCTTTTACAGAAGCTAGCAATGGTGGTGCTAGTGTAGAGCTGCTGAGTCAACTAGTCCTCATCTGAACAGCTCTAGACAATATGGGGGTTAAAGTGCTGGTGGCTGGACCATGCCACTGTTCTGCCATTGCTAGAACCTGTGGAGAGCTGCACCATTCTTGCAACAGTATGTGGGAGTTCTTCAGAGAAAACCTCAGAGTTGACTAGGCCCAACTGTGAAGATGGACAGAGAGAGAAGTCACATCTACACTGCAAAATCAACCATGCAGGTATACCCAGTTACAATGTGGTTAAAGCACAATTTGGTCTTGTAGCATAGACAGGACTGAACTGTGTCTTAACCATACCCCTGAACCATGCTATAGCCTTTCACTTCAGCTGGGCTGTCACATGATTTGGGAACATGGCTTGGCACCATCTACACTGCAAGAATGAACTGTGTTCTAGTGCAGGATTTAGAAACTGCCATCTTATAATCGGATTTTCTTCTCCCCCTCACAGTGTGGTCGTGTGTTTCTATGATTCCGTGCTTGCCACTTATGTTACTTTGCATTTATTGAGTGATTGTCTGGCTTCTCAAGAACTCAGTGCTTTGCAAGCACCAGGCCCTCTCAGAGATCCAGAGAGGCCCAGGCCACTTCCAGCTTTTGAGGCCGCTAGCCATAATAAAAATAAAAAGTAAGGCACCAAAAAAAGAGTGAAACATAATTTGAAATTTTTTTTATTTAACAAATGCTTTTCTAGCCTTTTTCTGTGCAAATGCACTAATTATTGAGGAAAAATCTAGATTTTGTGCAATGTCACAGTTGATATTCAGCATGGCGAGCCCATTCAAATGCTCTTGTCCCATAGTTGAACGGTGATAGTTCTTTACCTGCTTTAACATGTTGAAGGTGCATTCACCTGAAGCCACTGATGCAGGCAAACTGACAAAAATATGCAATGCAATTGTGATATTAGGAAAAATTAACAAGTGTCTAAATTTGAGGCCCCCTTTGAGCTTGAGGCCCAGGCCAAATGGCCCTCCTGGGGCCCCTCTGATTGGCCCTGGCAAGCACTAATTAGCCCTCACAACTCTTGAGGTAGATATGTATTAACCCTCTATTATAGATAGGTAAACCGAGGAACAACACAGTTACGTGACTCTCTCAAGGTCACAAAATGAGCCAGTTACAGAGCCAGGAATAGAACAATCTCCTGTTCTAGCCTCTAGACATACTGCCTCTCCAAGGACTGTGAATTTTTGACTCTCAGACCAACAGAATGGGACTGGCTAGAAACTATTGGCTCAGAAATATACTTCGGGATCTTTGTTCATAAATCTTCCTCTGAAGCAGGGTGGGGGTTGCTTTTAGCAATTAATTTGTATGAAAAACAGCGCTATAAATAGAAACCCATGCTGAGATAAGCAGAGTCCCACAAAACATCCTGCTGTAGCAGGAAAGATCGTGAAATACAGTGCCAAAGCAAAAGGCAGCTGAACGGTGAGATACTGCAACTACAATTCAAACCACCAAGACAGCAAAAAACCAAGCAACAGGCAAGGTAAAATCTGATGGTGAATGGATTGGGAGCAAAGGAAATCAGAATCAGATCTCATTACAACAGAGATGAAATGATGCGCACTTTGAATGAGATGTTTCCAGGGGTAAGTGCTGGGACACAGATAAGAGTATGGTTCAGGTCTCTGTGATGACTTCAAGGCCTGTCTGCAATGTTGTTATGCAGATGGATGAGGTCAACCAGGGATAAGAGCCTAAAGTTTCAGAAGTGACTAGTGATTTTTGGGAGCCCAACTTGAAACACCTTCAAGGGGCCAGACCATTCAGGGAATGGATGTTGAACACTCTCTGGAAAATCAGGCCCCTTCAAGGTATCCCAAGTTGGGCTCCCAAAACTACCAGGCCTGAATCTCCACAAGTGACAAGGTACAGAGTGATCAGGGAAGGGATCAAAGAGAGCCCTGTGTGATATCAATAGAGAGGGGAGAAGGAGTAACCACCACTAAAAGTAAAAAAAATAAGAGTAGTTATTAAGGGAGCAGAACTAAGGGAGGACCTTTGCTGTTTGAAGAAGAGCATGATCAACTGTATTGAAAGCTGCAGAAAGATCAAGGAGAACTGGCACGACACCTTGGCAAGGGAAGAGGCCTTTGGAAACCTTGGAGATAGTGGATGCCAGAACAGAGGGGATCCAAGGCAGTGTTAAAGTAGAGGAAGTTGGGGCAGGATTGTAAGTGACCTATTTAAAGTGCTTGGAGGTGAAGGGAGATGAGATGCTAGTTAAATCTACAAGTTGGGTTGATGGGGAGGGTGGGCAGTTGAATGAGCATCTATCAAGATGGAGAGGGTGAGAGGGAGCACAGTAGTAAGACAGATAAACAGCTGGGAGGGGAATGTGTCCAAAGGACAAGTGGAGGGGTTTGGAGGTAGGAAGTAAATGAGACTGGTCAGTCAGATACCATGGTAAAGCAGGAAGAGGGATCCTGGGAGGGGAAAGTCCTATCTGATGTCAGATACAAGGCTCTAATGGACACTACTAACAAGGGACTAAATACGGCTTTGTCATGGGAAGGCCAAACTTGGGTGGGAAACTGAGACCTTGAGGCTTCAGAGTCTCAGTCAAACCATCCAGTCAAGGACAGTTGGGAGTTGGCATCTGTTTGGGAGTTCTGGCCATCTAATCTCAGGGATGGTATCACCATTGTTGGGAAATCCCATGGAATGTGGGGGGTTCATAGAGAGTTGGAAGAAGCCCAACCATCCCCCTGGCAGAACTGCTCCCTCACCAAATGTGATGTTGAGGCCGTGCTGGTCACCCTCGCCTCCCTCGCCCTCCATCGGGGGTTGACCGTATGCAGTCAGAGTTGGTGTACAGAGACATTAATAGCATCAGCATAACCTTTGGGCAAAAAGTGGCAGGGAAAGGCTGGCCCTGAATACTAAAGGAGCTGCTACAGGTCTGAGTGTCACATCTGTATCAAATTAGAGACTATATCAATATTAATGCTAGAGTAACAAATACCGTCCAGGCCTGGTACCAATCTCCAACAAGGAGCAGGCAGGTGGTGGGTGTCTGAGTTAGTCAAAGAGTTGGAATATGTGTGACATACGAGGGCACAATCCAGACTAGTGGGAGGTTGTCACCCCTGCCCTGAAACCTGGGGTGCCTTACAGTGCCTTGTTGTAGTAGCTCCCACATGGGTCACTCAGAAACATCCAAACTTCATGAAAGCCATGCCCCGAATGTCTGTGTGTAACTGCAACCTGCCAACTACACGCTGGCTCTCACCAGCCTGGGTTATACCACAGAGTGACCCCAATACAGGCCCAGTTTCTCATCTTCCCCCAGAAATGTATGTTTTGCACTACCCAGTCCTTTGCTAGACAGTACAAATATATTAAGTCTATTCTTCCTTTTAAGGGTATAATATGCCAGTCTATTGTCTTAAATGGAGTTACCCAGACACTTCAACTTAAACATACTGGATAAGATAAAACAGTCAAACGTTTACTAACTACAAAGAGATTTTAAGTGAACACAAGTAATGAAGCATAAAAGTCAGAAATGGCTACAAGAGAAATAAAGATAAAACACTTACTAGTATCTACTTAAACTATTTTTAGTTTCAAAGCAAACTTCTCACCACATGCTCCAGCAGAGTACTGACCAAACTTTCAGGTCAGGAACCCCCGCAGAGTTCAATGTTTGTTTCCTTTTGTCCTCTCAGGTGCAGAGAATGAAGTGGCCAGGGAGAGAGAGGGGGATGCCTGCGCCTCCTTTTTATAGTCTCAGTTCCTCTCTTGAAAAAATATTTCCAGCTGAGACCCAGGAGACAGTCTATGTGGAAGGATATTCCCTGATGGGCTTTCTCCCCTCCCCACCACCTATTTGACTTTTCTTTGTTTTCCCTTCCTGCTTGATGACTCTGTTTACTGCTTAAATGAAAATTAAGGCAAGCACATAGTCCTTTGTTTAGGACAGATCTGTTTGCTGACTTCTGCTTGGGCAGGGCTGTGGGGTTTGGAACATGTGTTAACCATACAGGTGAAATTTAAAACTTCACATACAGTGTTGACACATTTTTGTCAGGACAATACTGACCAGCAAATTATGAGTTTTCAAATGATCCCTTACAAGGCATACTTTGTACAAAGATTATTACAATAGTGTGGAGGGTGTGCATACAGGTGTGTATTCTGTCACAGTATGTCATGAAATTTAAGTGAATAGTAGAATTTTTTTTTTCAAGGTGTTGAAAAGGACTGTAGAGGGATAGGAGGCAAAGGAGCCATCACATTATCATAATCTGAATTTCTTCCAGATTGGGAGAGGCTGAAATCAAATATCTTAAATGTATTACTTAATAATTGTTTGGCTAAATTAACGGTAGGAACTGGGGAGGTTTCCAAGTGTGTGCCGGTTGGTGTTGAAAATGAAAGTATGGTGAGGCCACAAACCTTTAAAATCATATAGTGGAAACCCTGAATTTATAAATGAGGTCTAGGGTTGCCACATTAATTCTCTTGGTGTAGCAGATAGAGAACTGAACTGGGAGAACTGGTCTCTATTCCCAACTCCGCCAGTGATCTGGGCAAGTAACTTCATTTCTCTGTGCCTGTTTCCCCGACCACCTTTGTCACTCTGTGAGGAGCCCCGTTGATTTTACACAGTGCCTAAAGTTAAATGGATTATTAAGACTTTGCAGGATCAGAGCCTAAATAAGCAAGTGACAAAGGGAGGCTGGGGAAATGGACACAGCGAAATGAAATGACTTCGCCAGGGCCATGCACCAGGTCAGCTCAGCAGATGCATAAGTCTTTGCAGGTGCAGCACTATACATTTTTAGAGATGGGGGCTGTTTTATTATGCATGTGTATGGGTTCTAGAACAATGCACCCTGATCTCTGTGGGGGGCCTCTGGGATCTCTGTTGGGGCCTCTGGATGCTGTTAAATAACACTACTAATAATCACAACATAAAATTGTCATTCCATGGGAGCCACACACACATATCAAAGGTCAAAACTTGTCTGAGGTTGAAGCCTGGAATACAAGGTGAAGGGAAGACAGATGGCCACGTACACTGACAAAAGCTAGGAGCCAGCCTATGGCAAACTGTACTCAGTACATCTGGAAGAAGGTGTCCTTTCTTTTCTGAGGGTGTTATTTTAATTTTCTTGCTAAAAATAACTCTCACAATCTATGCCTCTTCCTCTGGTGACTCTCCTTTGGTGCAAAGAAGGGGGTTTCACCAATGAGGAGGCTGACCCCTTTGTTTTCAGTCTCTTGTTGTGCACAGCTTTTGAAATATGCAAGTGTCTGGTTGCTTTCCCCACAACTCAGCGGAAAACATTAGTGCCACCAATCTCTGTGACAGAACAATGGGTGACAAACTGCCTTGTCATTTCAATCAAAGCCACCCGCACTTGTCATCTGATTTATCCAGGGTTAAACCGTTTATTATGCGCCAGCTCAGGCTGCTCAGGGTAGCTGTTTTTCTTAATCTCTTGTCATAAGTGTTGTTGGGTGGAGGTCGGAGTGAAAACTGCTGCTGGTTGAAATGACAGCTTCATTTTGACAACCAGGGATTCTGTTAAAAGAAAAAACAAATGGGGATAAAAATGCAGCGCATGCAACTCTGCAGGGTGGTGCCTTCTGTAGAAATACAGTTATTTAAAAGAAAGTCTAGCACAGTTCTTGTTGCCTCCTCCTCCTCCACCTTAACGCTCTCCTCATCTCCATCTCCCACCTGAAACTCCATGTCTCCTTTTGTGTGTTTGTGTGTATCTATGTACGCTAAGAGACTTTATGCTTCAAATCCCTCTTCAGAATTCACCACTTTCCACCAGTTTACAGCGACTAATTTTTGCTCTGGCACCTACCTTCTTTACATAAATGCAAAAGGAAAAGACAAAGCAGAACCAAATGGTATAATCTGTCACCCATTGTTACAGGGATCACCCAAATGCATTTATCTTCCCATCTCTTCTGCTTTGTCATTTCTCAGTGTTTTAACTCTCTCTCTCTCTCTCTCTCTCTCTCCGTTCCTCTTTGCTTCTAGTGTGATCCAGTCCAGTGCTCCGACAACTGGGACTTGGGAGACCTCAGTTTAATTCTAGGTTTCGGAGTAACAGCCGTGTTAGCCTGTATTCGCAAAAAGAAAAGGAGTACTTGTGGCACCTTAGAGACTAACCAATTTATCTGAGCATAAGCTTTCGTGAGCTACAGCTCACTTCATCGGATGCATACTGTGGAAAATACAGATGTTTGTTTTTATACACACAACTCATGAAAAAATGGGTGTTTATCACTACAAAAGGTTTTCTCTCCCCTCACCCCACTTTTCTGCTGGTAATAGCTAATGTAAAGTGATCACTCTCCTTACAATGTGTATGATAATCAAAGTGGGCCATTTCCAGCACAAATCCAGGTTTTCTCCCCCCCCCCCCCGAACAAACCCACTCTCCTGTTGGTATTAGCTTATCTAAAGTGATCACTCTCCTTACAAGGTGTATGATAATCAAGGTGGGCCATTTCCAGCACAAATCCAGGGTTTAACAAGAACCTCTCGGGGGGGGGGGGGAAGGGGGTAGGAAAAAACAAGGGGAAATAGGTTACCTTGCATAATGACTTAGCCACTCCCAGTCTCTATTCAAGCCTAAGTTAATTGTATCCAATTTGCAAATGAATTCCAATTCAGCAGTCTCTGGCTGGAGTCTGGATTTGAAGTTTTTCTGTTGTAATATCGCAACTTTCATGTCTGTAATCGCGTGACCAGAGAGATTGAAGTGTTCTCTGACTGGTTTATGAATGTTATAATTCTTGACATCTGATTTGTGTCCATTTATTCTTTTACGTAGAGACTGTCCAGTTTGACCAATGTACATGGCAGAGGGGCGTTGCTGGCACATGATGGCATATATCACATTGGTAGATGTGCAGGTGAACGAGCCTCTGATAGTGTGGCTGATGTTATTAGGCCCTGTGAAGGTGTCCCCTGAATAGATATGTGGGCACAGTTGGCAACGGGCTTTGTTGCAAGGATAGGTTCCTGGGTTAGTGGTTCTGTTGTGTGGTATGTGGTTGCTGGTGAGTATTCGCTTCAGGTTGGGGGGCTGTCTGTAGGCAAGGACTGGCCTGTCTCCCAAGATTTGTGAGAGTGTTGGGTCATCCTTCAGGATAGGTTGTAGATCCTTGATAATGCGTTGGAGGGGTTTTAGTTGGGGGCTGAAGGTGACAGCTAGTGGTGTTCTGTTATTTTCTTTGTTAGGCCTGTCCTGTAGTAGGTGACTTCTGGGAACTCTTCTGGCTCTATCAATCTGTTTCTTCACTTCCGCAGGTGGGTATTGTAGTTGTAAGAATGCTTGATAGAGGTCTTGTAGGTGTTTGTCTCTGTCTGAGGGGTTGGAGCAAATGCGGTTGTATCGCAGAGCTTGGCTGTAGACAATGGATTGTGTGGTGTGGTCAGGGTGAAAGCTGGAGGCACGTAGGTAGGAATAGCGGTCAGTAGGTTTCCCGTATAGGGTGGTGTTGATGTGACCATCGTTTATTAGCACTGTAGTGTCCAGGAAGTGGATCTCTTGTGTGGACTGGACCAGGCTGAGGTTGATGGTGGGATGGAAATTGTTGAAATCATGGTGGAATTCCTCAAGAGCTTCTTTTCCATGGGTCCATATGATGAAGATGTCATCAGTATAGCACAAGTAGAGTAGGGGCGTTAGGGGACGAGAGCTGAGGAAGCGTTGTTCTAAGTCAGCCATAAAAACGTTGGCATACTGTGGGGCCATGCGGGTACCCATAGCAGTGCCGCTGATTTGAAAGTATACATTGTCCCCAAATGTAAAATAGTTATGGGTAAGGACAAAGTCACAAAGTTCAGCCACCAGGTTAGCCGTGACATCACTCGGCCCCCACCTGCTGTGTGACCCTGGGCAAATCACTTCGCTCCTCACTATTTTGGTTTCCTCACCTGTAAAAAGATATTTCTGTGCTTGGTTTGGGTCATAGCTGAGAGTGCCAAATTCAGGGCAGACTGTAGGAAACAGGACAGACACACCCCAAAACAAAAGTGAGCTCCTGTATCACTACACTAGTTAAAAAGGAGCTAAAATAGCCCCCATAGGCAATCCAGCCCCTATCACCACCCACACAAATGGACTTTTGTGATGTAAGGTTATTAAAACCAAAAGCACCACATATAAGGTTTTTCCAGTTCCAGAGAACCAGCCAAACATCCCAGGTCAACATACAGTTCAGATCTTACCCAAAAATCATGCAGGTGGTCAATTCCTTTAGTAAACTAAAGAGTTATTAATTGGTTCAAGGAATCCTATACATCACAGTTGATTTCAGAGTCTGTAGGTCAGGATACAGCTGTGATGGTAATTCTGCTAGCTTTCAATAAGTCTCTCTGGATCACCCAAGAATTGGGTGAAGATTGGGGGTCATCAGTCCTTTGCTCAAAGCTTCCCTTTGTTAGAAATCATGGTCCGGAGATGTGGAGCAGGAATGAAGACCAAGAATGATGTCACAGTCTGCAATTTATACCACTTACTCCAGGTGCATGGAAAGTTACTGGCACAAACATGGAGTCATTGGTCACGTGCCTTGCTGAGTCATGAGGCATTCATTGGCTATGTGCTGCCAGAAGAGACCTCGGGAGGGGTCCCTGGAAGAGCTGATTATCCTTAATGGGCCACCAAGCAGGCAGGCTAGCTCTGATGTAAATCTGTTTTGGGGTGTTACCCAGAAAGGCAACAGGTTCCTGTTACTAACACATAGCAACGTTCCATATCTTCATATATATTGATGATTCCTGAATATAACCAGGCTGGTCATACTTAGCTGACTAAAACTTTTCCAATGATGCCTTACATAACATATTTTGTACAAGATTTATTGAAATGGGGGTAATACATCAGTGTTGATACATTAGTGTAAACATTGTCACCTTTCTTTAATACAGCTTCATTTTGTGAAGTACGTGGACAACTATGACTGAAAAGAGCTAAGTGAGGAAAAGTCAGGCATGTGGATGGTACCGTATAAATTACGAAAAGAGGAGCCATGGCCAGGTCAATTCAGGGTAATTGCTTCAGAGAAGGCGTGATAGAAGAAAATAAATTGTTTAGATGCTTATTTTTAAAAATATATACACTTTTTTGCATAGTATTTTTCTTGCAAGAGTATCACAAAATGCAGTACAGATTCAATAACAAAGTTACGGAATGAAATAACAGAATTAATAACAGACATAACAGAATTACATAGTACAGCTATACATGGCATAGCTATAGAGTACCAGAGGGAGAAGGGAACTATTTAAATAATCTGTTTTTCCAAGCCACAGGAAACAAATTGCTGCAATTCAGTTATTCAGAATAAATACCCTCACAGCAGACTCTTTGATTAGATAAAGTATACTACAGGTGAAGATTTAGATTTTTATGATTGTGTTTTGGCAGTATGCTCATGATCATGTCATGTGGTATGTACAGTGAGAGTTTATACAGAAAATCACTTATGTGGGGGAAATACTGCCTGCTAACTTGTTTCCATTAGACAACTTCTAACCTTCCAGGGACCCAGCATTTTAAAAAAAACCTGCTACAAAAAGTTTCCTTATTTTCATTCTCAAATACTCTGGCTAAAGGGCCGTGATCTGTAAGAGAATAGGTTTGAGGTTTAATATCTCAGGACCCTGCACACTAGCAATGGGAGTTCAACCTATATATAGACCATTGTAAAAGCTGCCCATTGGAATATACAGCACTTAGTGTAGGTCCTTGTGATACTGGTTCACAAAACCATGGCTTCATTCTATATAGAAGAGCTATTTATGGGTAACTTTTTTGAGACTTCAGAAGCTGTATTGTATAAAAGGTGCCTCTCTTTATAGACAGGGATGTGGGAAACAGTCAATAATTTTTAAAAGCTTTGTAAAATAGTTTCTCTGTAACAGACGTGCCTTGTACCGAAGACATGATGTTGTGTGGGTAGGGTGACCAGATAGCAAGTGTAAAAAATCGGGACAGGGAATGGGGGGTGATAGGTTCCTATATAAGAAAAAGCCCCCAAAATTGGGACTGTCCCTATAAAATCGGGACATCTGGTCACCCTATGCGTGGGGGATACAAAAGTTTTAGTGACAATCACTTGGGAGTAGCTGCCCAGCTCACTTTTGGCTTCACCACTCCTGAGTAATGCACCTACCCCAAATCTTTACACCACATCATATGTACTCTCTCTGTATCCATTATGCACAGGTGCTACTGTGAGTAGGTGTGCATGTAGGGCCCTCAAATCGAGGAGGAGAGGGACAAAGCTGGACTATGAAGAGAGTGTTGGCTCCATTCAGGGGCCCAGCAACAAAGTGGGCTCCAGAGTAGTCGGGAGAGCGAAAGAGGAGCCAAGTAAGAGGTTGTGGCTTGGAGAAGGCTGCAGTTTTACTCCCCTTAGCCATAGAAGGGGTTGTGGGGGCTACTGTGGGACCGGGGACAGCTGAATGACTTGAAAGATGCAATGCATGGCTACAATAGCCCTTTTCCATCCTATGGGCGCTAATTTGACCCCCTTCTTGGTTGTCTCAGCATCACAAGGCCAATGACCGAATGGACCGTGGAGACTGATTTGTGCTTTCATCCCTAGATGTGGGTCCACCATGGCAGGTTTGAGCCCTATCAATGAGGTGGTGTGAAAAAGATTCTGAATCTGTCCCATGGCTCAGTAGGGGATTCAGTCTTCAGGACTGTCAGTGCAGAACCCTCCACCAGCACTGATTTTCACACTGAAAAAAATAGAAAAAGAGTGTGAGGAGGAAAACAAATGGGTAAGCTTGGAGTGTCCTCCTCGCCAAAAACTCAAAAGCTAATAACAAAATGTTTAAGTACATCAGAAGGAGGAAGCCTGCTAAACAACCAGTGGGGCCCCTGGACATCGAGATACAAAAGGAGCACTTAAAGAGGATAAAGTCATTGCGGAGAAACTAAATGAATTCTTTGCTTCAGTCTTCACTGCTGAGGATGTTAGGGAGATTCCCAAACCTGAGCCATCTTTTGTAGGTGACCAATCTGAGGAATTGTCACAGATTGAAGTGTCACTAGAGGATGTTTTGGAATTAATGGAGAAACTTAACAGTAACAAGTCACCGGGACCAGATGGCATTCACCCAAGAGTTCTGAAAGAATTCAAATGTGAAATTGCAGAACTATTAACTATGGTTTATACCCTGTCCTTTAAATCAGCTACTGTACCCAAAGACTGGAAGATAGCTAATGTAATGCCAATATTTAAGAAGGGCTCTGGAGGTGATCCTGGCAATTACAGACTGGTAAGTCTAACGTCAGTACCGGGCAAATTAGTTGAAACAATAGTAAAGAATAAAATTGTCAGACACACAGAAGAACATAAATTGTTGGGCAAAAGTCAACATGGTTTCTGTAAAGGGAGATCATGTTTTACTAATCTATTAGAGCTCTTTGAGGGGGTCAACAAGCATGTGGACAAGGGGGATCCAGTGGACATAGTGTACTTAGATTTCCAGAAAGCCTTTGACAAGGTCCCTCACCAAAGGCTCTTATGTAAATTAAGTTTTCATGGGATAAAAGGGAAGATCCTTTCATGGATTGAGAACTGGTTAAAAGACAGGGAACAAAGGGTAGGAATAAATGGTAAATTTTCAGAATGGAGAGGGGTAACTAGTGGTGTTCCCAAGGGTCAGCCCTAGGACCAATCCTATTCAACTTATTCATAAATGATCTGGAGAAAGGGGTAAACAGTGAGGTGGCAAAGTTTGCAGACGATACTAAACTGCTCACGATAGTTAAGACCAAAGCAGACTGTGAAGAACTTCAAAAAGATCTCACAAAACTAAGTGATTGGGCAACAAAATGGCAAATGAAATTTACTGTAGATAAATGTAAAGTAATGCACATTGGAAAAAATAACCCCAACTATACATACAATACGATGGGGGCTAATTTAGCTACAACTAATCAGGAGAAAGATCTTGGAGTCATTGTGGATAGTTCTCTGAAGACGTCCACGCAGTGTGCAGCAGCAGTCAAAAAAGCAAACGGGATGTTAGGAATTATTAAAAAAGGGATAGAGAATAAGATGGAGAATATCTTATAGTCCTTATATAAATCCATGGTATGCCCACATCTTGAATACTGTGTACAGATCTGGTCCCCTATCTCAAAAAAGATATACTGGCTTTAGAAAAGGTTCAGAAAAGGGCAACTAAAATGATTAGAGGTTTGGAACAGGTCCCATCTGAGGAGAGATAAAAGAGACTAGGACTTTTCAGCTTGGAAAAGAGGAGACTAAGGGGGGATATGATAGAGGTCTATAAAATCATGAGTGGTGCGGAGAAAGTGAATAAGGAAAAGTTATTTACTTGTTCCCATAATATAAGAACTAGGGGCCACCAAATGAAATTAATGGGCAGCAGGTTTAAAACAAATAAAAGGAAGTTCTTCTTCACTCAGCGCACAGTCAACCTGTGGAACTCCTAGCCTGAGGAAGTTGTGAAGCCTAGGACCATAACAGGGTTTAAAAGAGAACTGGATAAATCCATGGAGGTTAAGTCCATTAATGGCTATTAACCAGGATGGGTAAGGAATGGTGTCCCTAGCCTCTGTTTGTCAGAGGGTGGAGATGGATGGCAGGAGAGAGATCACTTGATCATTACCTGTTAGGTTCACACCCTCTGGGGCATCTGGCAATGGCCACTGTTGGTAGACAGGATACTGGGCTGGATGGACCTTTGGTCTGATCCAGTATGGCTATTCTTATGTTTTCCTTCCTGCAAATAAATGGGGGGAAGCAGCTGTGACTGGAGCATAGCAAAGATTACATGGTATTTAAAGGGAGACATGGAAAGTTACTGTGGGTGCTGCCAGACAAATACTAGGTAGTTTGTAAGGAGTTTCACATGCTAGCACTTGGCCTGATCCTGTGAGGTGCTGAGCACCTACAGCTCCCACTGAAATCCATAAGAAGAGTAGAAGATTAGCAGCTCTCAAAAGCAGGCTCTCCAAGATCAGAGACAGTGCTTTGGTCATTCATGTTCCATTTTCAGCTTGATGTAATTAATGCTTATCTTACGAAGGGAAACTGAAGAGCTTTTCTCTGGGGGTGGGGTGGGTGGAGAGAGATGAAAAGAGTGAGAGAGGGAGAAAGGAGAAAAGATCATGAATACGGTTGGAAGGAGAAATTATGCTGTAAAAGGTTAAACTTCTTGTGGAGGCAGCCAAGATGGGAACAAAAGGGAAAGCATCAGTTAGTGGATCAGAGGATAAGAAGCAAAGTATTAGATTAAGGGGGAGAATTGAAGACATGATGGTCTGCTAACTTACCTTCATGTTGTCCCCTTCATGTTAGAAATGATCTGTGGAAGCCAGGCTGTGATTCAGGGAAAAAATGCAAATCAGATATCACTTTAATCGTGACCTCTGAGGCAATGATAGAATTGCTCTTCCCAAATCTTTGTTGCCAGCAATGAGAGTCAGCACAAAATCCCAATGAAAGCTTTGAAATCCTCTAGTATTTAGCAGATATGGTCAGTACTGGTTGAATTTCTCAAAGCTTGGGCGTTTTTTCTGTTCAACTATGCTTATCCAGCCTTAATCTGGACTATCCAGGTTTATGGTGGATGTGCACCAGGCCTGAGCTTTCTCTTTTCTAACACATCCCATCCTCAAACGCCCCAGCCATCCCTAGATTAATCTTCAATAGTTTTCACTTATTTGACCATGACTGACTCTCTGAGTGGGGGTGGCTTGGTGGCCCACACCCCAAGTGAGGTGTCCCCTTGTGGGAAGCCTTCTTTTCAGGCAGTCCCTTGGATGGCAGTTCTTCCTCACCTACTTGTTTTTAAAGGCTTCTTCCACCACCCCCCTTCCGACCTTTCCTGGGGAAGCCAGGCTCAGGAACTTGCACAGAGGCCAATTTATCTTTGTTTTTATTTAATTAAAAAAAAAAAGTGTGTATGTGTGTGTGTGTGTTGGGGGGGGGGGGAATAGCAGCACTCTGCGGCTTCCCTGCAATTTATGCCCCAGACTGTATTGTGCACTTGTAAATCAGTTAGCTCACGAGATCACCTTCCCCCTCCTCACAGGAATTGCTAACATCATGGAGGGAGATTAAGAAGAGGGCTGTCAGTTAAACTTCTCTGAATTTCAAAAAAGTTTTGGCCCAGTTCTAGGGGTAGCTGAAGAATCACTGTTGTGGGGATTTTTTTTTTATTTTAATTGAACCAGTTCATTTGTCCATACTATTATTGTGTCTCGCATCTGCTGCTGCATTTAATTCAGTGATGAGGCACTCGGATCAATGCATTTCATCTGACATGTCAGAACCCTCCTTCAAATGTCTTGAATGTGTTCTCTAGTTGTAGGATGTATTGTACTTTTTGTTTTGTTTTGCCCTTTTTTTACACTGAGGGAATGAATGGCAAAAGTGCTTAATCTTAATGCAACGTTTTGGCTGCAGCACCAACTCAAAGCTGTTTCCCCCAACAGCAGCTATAATCAAACGTATTGCACATTCAGTTACTTCTAATGTATTTTAATTAACATCATATAAAATGCAGCTTAGGTTAATTAAGAATGAAATACCCTTCTCAGCATCATCTATAACACAGCTACTGGAAACATTCAGAAATATCATGGGTACGTGTAGGGTCTGAGCCTGCTCCTGGAGCTTGCCTTTGGCTTCCTTAGGAGCAAGACTGGGCCTTGAGAGAATTCATGAAGACTGATGACCGCTATGGTGTTATGGTGTTGTGTACTGTGAGCTCAGAAGGTGCATGGCTTTCCAGAGAACTGTACTGAGACATTGCTCTTGACAGAAAGCTGCTGATGCGGTTTCCCTGCTTGCTTACAGGGCAAAAGGACCCTAGGGGTGTGAATGGTGAATTACATATCGCTACGCAGGCTAGAATCTCCTTAACACGCTCGCCGCATCCGTGTTGCCAGCTCACATGATTTTTATTATGGTATTTGTGGCATTTCACATTTTACTTAGAGCCCCCGCTCCTGGAGACTGTTGATCTACAGGAGAATTTCAGCTTTTTTATTTATTTATTTTAAAGCTTTCATCGTTGCGGAGCAAAGACTGAAAACATGACCTAGGACTAGAACCCTAATTTTTTTTTTATCATGATATCTCGTTGTTTGCAGTGTTATTCACAGGATATTAGAGAGAGAAGGTAGATGAGGTAATATCTTTTATTAGTCCATCTTTTGCTGGTGAGAGAGACAAGCGTTTGAGCCACACAGAGCTCTTCTTCAGGTTGTATGTTTCCCAGAGCTGAAGAAGAGCTCTATGTAAAGCTGGTGTCTCTCACCAACAGAAGTTGGTCCAATAAAAAATATTACCTCACCCACCTTGTCTGTCTAGGATCTCATGACTGTTGAACTTTAGAGTTAGTAATACTTTGGCTATGATGATCTGCTTTGGTTCATATCCCGAACAGCTGGGCACTATTCGTGTGCTCTGCTAAGCAGCAATCATATCCTATCTTACCCCTCCAAACACTGACTGCACTTTTGTGGTGTGTGTGTGTGTGTGTGTGTGTGTGTGGGATGTGATGTGATTCCAGTTTGTGTAAATGGCTGAGAGTTCCTTTGGCATGTATTGGAAGTTCATTAATTAATGATTATTCCATCATGTATTCTCTGCTCTCACCTTAATACACACTGCTCTAAAACTTCAAAAGATCATTCCTGTGTCTGGGCAGCTGTGCTGACTAATAGGAAAGCCTGGTGTTTGCGGTGGCGCAGGGTATACTGACTGACAGGTCAGACTGAAATGGAGGAAAGCCTCGGTGACTGCAGATGATCAGTCAACAACTTGAGTTGTCATAGCATCAGCAAGTTCTGCACAGACCTCCGCAATGGAACATATGTAGCTACGCCACTGAGATTAAAAACAAACAGGAAAAAAACCCCACATATGGCCAGAAAGACAATGACTTCTGTGAACCATTGTGCATGCATGTGATGCTGGCTCCCGGGGGTCTGGTACTGCCTTTTATTGTAAATTGTAGCAGCATGCCGCTGAGTCGGCTCTTGCCAAGCAATGTAAGCCACAGACTGCTGCCCTTAAAGGTCAGAGCTCAGCAATGTGCCAAGCCTGAACTCTGACAGGATGCCTTTATATATCATCTGTTAAATACTGACAGCGTGCTCAGTGCTGTATAAGATGCAAAGGTGAAGGCAGTCCCTGCCCCAAAGAAAGTAACCTGTTAACTAAGGTGGAGCAATTTTTTTTTAAATCAGTGATTTTTAAATAACTGAATTTACTTCAATTTAGACTTTGTAAAACTAATCTGAAAATTGTGCTATTGCAACTCTAGATTAAAATTTATAATGAACTGATTTACAATGCTGTTTTTGTTTTAAATGGAATTACAGTTAGGGCATCTTATTTGAATCTTATAAAACTGCTATAGGCAACACCCTCTCCCTGACCCACCAAAATATTGAAAATTTAAGACTGATCGTTCAAACACTTGCACAGGTATGGAAATTCATTCTCACACAGTCTCATGGATTTCAGGTATTCATGTGCTTACAGCTAAAGGCTAAACATGTGCATAAGAATTTGCAGTATCAGAGGCTAAGTTTCAAAATAAAACTTCAATGTTAACAAAAAAAGTAATTTAGATGTACAATAAATTAAAAAGTTCACAGTAAGTCTGTTCACACATGCCTAAAGTTATGCAATAAAACCCATATTTAGGCACCGAGAGATGTGATTTTTTTTTTAAGCACCAAAGTTATTTAGGAGCACAAGTCCAAGTGACTTCAAACTGCAAACTCCTATGGAAGATTATAGCCTGGTCAAAGCATTTCAGCTTTCTTGACTTCTGGAAATTTGGATTTATTGGAAGATGGTGGTGGCGGCAAATATTTGGTTATCAGTTTTGAGTTTGTTGTATTATTGCAACAAGGAAGTTGTCTCTTTCAGCACAGATGAGCATTTCAAGTGTGAAAACTCTTAGAATTTCAGATGTTATAGATATTTTCTCTAACAGTTAAAAAACTAATTAATTACAGACACAAATACAAAACAAATCCTATTAGTGATTTAAAACTATAAAATTGAAAGAAAGTGAAGAACTAGCAACATGTAAATAAAAATCAATTTAAAAAATCATGCTTTAAATAAAATTAAGTGACTTCTATCCATCCTGCTGTTAACAATACTCAGGGCTTAACAACACGCGCTACCACTTATGTCAGTGTAACTTATGTTGCTCAGGGGTGTGAATGAGCCAGCTCCCTGAGTGACATGAGTTACACCGACCTAAGCGCTGGTGGACAGTGCTGTTAGCTGGCGAAGCTCTCCCGGCCGACATAGTTACTGCCTTTTGTGGAGGTGGCTTTATTATGCCGATGGGAGAGCTCTCTCCTGCAAGCGTACAGCGTCTTCACCAGATGTACTACCTCAGCATGGCTGCTTCACCGCTGAGGCACATCTAGTCTAGACTAGCCCACAGTCCCTATTTTTAAAGTGCTTTACAAACATTAACTATGTGTGTGTGTGCAGTCCGTCAGTTTGACGATGACATTTTCATGCATCTCTTTTTGTGGGTTTTGGAGTGACTCTGAAGTCCAAAGCGTGACGCGCATGCTCATGAGTAGATTGGGTAGACAAAGTCATCGGTGAGCATCTTGGTATCTATAGCAGTAGTAAGATGCTTTTCCCTTGCAGCTAACAATCAATTATTTCTGTCCTCTTCAAAGGCTTGGAAAGCTCTGAGTGTTGTGTGTTGCCATGCTGATGTATTTAACGCAGCCTTCTCAAGATCGTTCGGTTCCATTGCACCAAAGCGTATACCGTTCTTGATGCTGTCCTTGTAGCACTTTCTGGGGCGGCCTTGATTCCGATGTCCTTGTGCCAATTCTCCACAGAAAATTTTTCTGGGGAGTCAATAGTCAGGCATCCTAATGCCGTGTCCAACCCAGCGTAGTTAGGCTTTTAGCCACATGGCCTTGATACTTATGGCATTTGACTTTTGGAGAACCTCCAGGTTGGTAATTTTGTCCTGCCAGCAGATCCCCAAAATGGTTCGCAGAGACCGCATATGGAAGGCCTCTAGTTGCAGATCAAACATTAACTATTCCTGATATTGTAAATTTAGTTATTTTTGTTTTCTGTGCGATGCAACTTTTAAACTTCTAAGGGGTGTAGTGTCTGCAGAGGTGGCGGCTATTTTGTGATGCCGTTAATGCATTATATGAGAAAAGAGATAAATTTCACTCTCCCAGAGAGACCTTGCTTTTTAGTTTGTTTATTCTCTTATAGTCACCTTGATTGACAGTTCTGACAACTTGGGGAATCTGTCAATGTATAAGTCATGAATTCTGGTTGATATAATGAAGCTGCTATTTTGAAACTGCAATATCATGGAATTTCTCTATGTATGTGGAATCCACCATTTGCTGATGGATGGGGGAAGCTGTAGCACATCACTGCCAGGCCAGGGACAATGAAGGGGTGTTACCTTTAATGACTATGCTCGGACTGAACAATGGGTGTGCTGAGGAGGGTACCTGAGTGGGGGAAACCAGTTCGACTAAGTTTCTCGTCGGGGGGGCTGGTGGAATAAGAGTGGAAAATGGCCAGCAACATAACAAAGACCCCAAGTGTTGGTAGGGAGACAAACTTGGGGGACTTGCAGAACAGGAGACAGGAAGCCTGGGGCAAGAGAGGGGAAAAGATGGATAGCAAGATGGGTCTAGCTTTAATTGTGGGACTAATCAGGGTCAAGGAAATCTAACCAATCTAGAGAAGCTCTTTGATTCTGAAGACAAGCCATGGGTTGTAGGGGAAGGATCCTGGGCACCCCAGAGAACTTGGCTCCAGCCCAAAGTTCTCTCCAGTGGTAAGGAACTTGAGACCCGGTAGTGTGTATTGGTGTGTTGTTTTGTATAGATCTGTGTATTGCTTGTGCTATTCAGTAAAGAGCAGTGGTGTTCGGAATCCCATGCTGAGTCTGTTTGTCTGGCTCTGTTTGGTTTCAACTGTCATGTGCCCTTGAAGAGTTAAACTATAAATCCAGGGTGCCCCTCTGGCTGGAGGTCTGGGAGAAGGTGTGCTTAAGTTAAAGGACAGTGAGGGGTCAGAACCAGTCCCAGGGGCTAGGCCGTTTGAGTGCAGGGTCTCAGCTCTTGGAAGAGGGTGCTAGAGAGGGTCGGCGCCTCCAGAGCATGCCTAGAGACCACAGCGAGGGGTGGTGTCTGCACTTTGTTCAGATTTGAGGCTTAAAGAGCACACAGGCAGAACCCAATGAGAGAGGCTGGCAGCACAACAGTTTGGGGAGCCTCCAGCCAGAGAGGGAACGCTACCAGGGCTGTATGTGACAGAAGTACAGGGCTTCTGTGGCTGCAGTGATCTGTCTTAACAAGTGCACAGAAGCTAAGAGCAACAGAAATAAACAGTTTGGAGGCTAATTGTGGATGTGGGAATAATGGCTGAGTTTAATAAGATCGTAATTGACCTGAATATATTGGAGAAGAGGACAATAAACCTGGGCTTTTGCAAAATCCCACCCCAAACTCATCTGTAGGCTACTGAGTGATAACATGCTGCTAAAAGAAATGCCAGGTTAGAAGGTTTGCACTGCAAGAACAACTTGGTGGCTCTACTCCACTCTCATGATTTCATCCCACGTCTCTCAGTATTGGGGTTTTTTATTCTTAAAGCCCTGGCTCCTGGAGTCATTACCTGAGTTCCTGGAGATTACCTGAGAATCTGGTGTATCGTTTTCAAAAAAGTAAGTTTCTAGCCCTCATGCCTATGGGACAAAAAGCTTGAAAACATGAACCCTAAAGACTCAAGCCAGGAAGCAAATGAAAAAAACCCCAATTTAAAAAACAAACAAACCAACAACATGATTTTAGGTGGCCTGAGTCCAGCTTGTTTGAATACCTGGAGCTGACAATACTGGATGATGCTCAAAGGGCATGCCATTATTTGTAACATCTCCTCCTCCACATTAACCTTTCCATGGGTGTTGCACATTCCACCCTGGGGTACTGCAGCAAGCCTGTGGGGTTAGTGACATATGGCTGGGTTACCCCCAGCTGGTGACTGTGAGGAGCATAATAAAAGCGGCTTCTACCCTGTATGTGTCTCTGTCTGCAACAAAGTGCAGGTTGGTTAAACTCTGCCAACTGGATCTGGGTCAAAAACACTAGCTCGCCCAACCTCACCAGTGCTCCTAAGGCTTCTGGTTAGTGATCCATTGGCAGCTTGTGCTGTGCTGTGATAAGCAGTACATCTTGGCAGCTCGCGTGTGCCCTAGGGACGCTTCCTGAATAGGAGGCAGAACTTGGTCACTGAACGAGCTCTGGCCAAAGCAGAGCAGCAAATGGCATGTGAACGTAATGGTCTAACTTTCCTCCATTCTCTTTCCGTGCTTCCCTATTTTCCTCCTCCCATCCTTAAATACTGTCAGCTGAATTAAAAATAAAAAAATGAGTTTGCTGCTCTGCAGTAATCGCTATGCCTCAGACTGGAAATGAGGTGATGGTAAATGTCCAGTTTTTAATAGAACCTTCTGTATCCCTTATCCTCCTTTTCATAATCCCACCTGCCCTCTTCCCCCCCCACCCCGCTTTTATCCTGTTCTTTTTCACCCTCCTATAACTCCCTCTGACCCTCTTCGTCTAAGCAGTGAGACCAGTCTAACTGAGAGTGATGTGGCAGGAAAGCTGGGCTGTGTTGATGATTAGGTGCTTTCATGCCGGCTACAGGCACTCTTTTCCAACCCAGCGTAGAAGGGAGAACCTGGTAAGGGACCCTGCAGAGAAAATCACGTAGGAGGTCTTAGCACTGCACTAACTGCAAGAACAATTACAAAGGTGATGTGACTTTCTCTGTGCTGTGGCTTCAATGTTCCTTCCTGCTGGGGTAAGGCAGGGGGTTCTCTATCAGAAAAGGAAAGCCAGGCTTGTTACTGAAATGGTCTTGTTGTCACACTGGCGTGTGTGTGTGTGTGAGAGAGACAGACAGACAGACAGACAGTGGGCCAGATTCATGCCTGTTGAAGTCAATGTTGTTACACTAGCGATTTGTTTGCCCCAGTGAGTTGCATTCTGTGCTGCTGAACACAGTGAACCTGGGAAGGAGAATTTGTGCAGATTGGGGTGAGGGGAGAAGTGAGGAGAAGAGGGGTATGTGTGAGCGAGCATTCACACTCTGTGGTCTTCAAGGAGAAAGTAGTAATGGCTGAACCCTAAAGGTTTGGGGGGTTGGTTAGACTCTGAGAAACACCTAACAATCTTTCTGAATTCTATGGTTCTGAAAAATCTCTCCAGACTTCCTACTGGCAACATGATGACAATGGCATTTCTGCCTGTCTCTGCTGGTCCCAGAAGCAGGACACACAGAGGCTACATTTAAAATGGGAAGTAATGGGGAAGGGAGAAAATGAGCAGAATATTTTTGAACTACAGATGTTCAGTGAAGGCTTGATATAGCCTTACTTCATTCTGACTGGTTCTCCAGTCTCTCAGGATGGGATGACAAGGTTTGGATTAAATAAGAACCCACTGAACTTTTGTCCAAAGTGAACTCTTTCTGAAGTTTGAAAAAGTTCACTCAACTTTTGTTAAAAGAAGAGGAGTACTTGTGGCACCTTAGAGACTAACCAATTTATTTGAGCATGAGCTTTCGTGAGCTACAGCTCACTTCATCGGATGCAAAAAATAGATTTCCACTCCATACGGCTAAATGCAGTGCCTTGCATAATGACAGGTTTCAGAGTAACAGCCGTGTTAGTCTGTAGCTCACGAAAGCTCATGCTCAAATAAATTGGTTAGTCTCTAAGGTGCCACAAGTACTCCTCTTCTTTTTGCGAATACAGACTAACACGGCTGTTACTCTGAAACCTGTCAACTTTTGTTGCAATGCATTTCTACTCGCAAACTAACTCTAGAAGCCCTAAAATATTATGGGAATAAAACATGTCTTGTATTTCCCACTTGACTAAAATTGGGAAATACCAGAATTCTTGCAAGAAAGTGTGATCTCATGAGGTCTCCTGACTAAGCTATCAGGATATGAATCTGAACTTTCAGATGCTTATTCAAACAATGTCTGAACGGTGGTGCATATAGCTATGTAATTGGAAAACGATGTTTTTCTGTCCTGCATCTTTAAATTTCCAAGAGTCTGCGGCTTTGCAGAGGCAGTGGTTGTTGTGTGAGGCAGAGCTGATGCAGCATGTTACAAAGTGCACAAACAGTGCTCTCTCCTGCTCTCTGTCGTGGAAACTTTACTTGTTGTTTTTCCCTAAATCTACAATAGAAGTCATTCTGACTGAAAGCACGTGATTGCTCTTTAGATATGGAAAAAACATCGCATAAACTTTCGGAAGGTCCCTGATCGCTATTGTGTGTATGTAAGGAGAAGATAGCCTGTGTACCAGTAATCAGACTGAACTGATGTGAAATTGTATAGTTTCAATTTCCTTCTGGCTGCTTCATTTCTCATCAGCTCTGGTATCCTGGCCAAATTCCCACAAAGGTAACTAACTATCTTCTGCCTCCCTAAGTGAACCCAGCAGCTGCAAATGATACAAAATTCTTCACTTCCTGTTCCAAACTGAACAAGCACCCAGTGCTGGCCAGTTTTGCTTTGTGTAGTTAGGCAGCTGTGATGATCCACTCCAGAAATGGCTGTGTAACTCACACTGTATGAGTGTGGTTTTCTGTTTCTCGCTAATAGCTGGACCACACTGAGGTTTGAGTGTTTTTAGCTCAGGCTGGTGTGTAAGGGGCAGCAGATGCCGCTTCTGGAGTTGTAAAGGAGCCAGATGTGCCACAGGAATTCCAGGTCCAGCTGCCAGCCCCTCTGTGAAATATACCTTGCTCTGTGTTCCCCTTTGGCAGTACAGACTCAGAAATGTAGGGGTAGAAGGAACCTCCAGGTCATCTAGCCCATTCCACGCTGAGGCAGGATTAAGCATAGCGGCTCTGTGACTATATTTATGTTAGTCAGGAGATTGTACTCTTTCTCCTCTCCCCCAGAAAGTGAGAAGCCATAGATCAGAAGTTACTGCTGCTTCTTGCAACATTAACTTCCATGGGGGAATCTGTCAGATACTACATGGCTTTCCTGGGGACATATGCTGCACCCAGACAGCTCACTTTGAAATCCGCAAAGCCCCAAATGCACAGTATTCATAGGAGGAGGATGTTGATGACTGAGATGCAAGAAAAACCATGTGAATTTGGCCATGCGTTAATGGAACTCTTGGTTATATTATCTCATACTTTATAAAAGGACCGGAGCACTAAAAACCACCCAAATAACATTTTGGCCTAAATAAAGGCCCATTCTATATTTAGTTTTTTCTGAGGTAACAATTTCTAGCTCAGGTATTGCAGCTCTCAGCTACTTTGTGTCCTTCCTCAGATAAGCTTGGTGTTGTCTGTCTTTGCTAACAAACTTCTCAGATGTGTGTTTGCTAGGGCGGGTAGGTTGGGGGGTAGATTAACATCTGTCTTTAAGGAAAGCGTAGTGACTCACTTTGAGGTTTCAGAGCTGCTAGGGGGGTGCTAGTGGGGGGACAATGAGCATGTGTCACATCTTATATACTGCTGCAGGGAACTAAATTAAAAGGACCTGGTGGTTACGGACATTGTGATTTTTGTGGTTGGTTGCTACAGAAGCTCACAGTTCTCTGTCTGCCAGCAATGGGAATAAATCTCAGAGGTCAGAGCTGTTGGTTTCACCAACGGGATTGAGAACCATCTTTGCAACTGGGTTGCAGAAGTGTCATGAATGATCTCATGAATCAGCTGGCCTTGAGTGAGAAAGAAAGAAGAAAGGCTGAAGAAATGGATCAGGAAAGTTCTTGACCTTACTGGCATTTAAAATATTCCTGTCTTTGGTCCCCTTTCTTCCTTCCAACCTCATTCAGGGGTCAGCAGGCGTGGCTCTGTGAAAGAAGCCAGTTTGTGCCACAAGAGCGAAGTGGAGTGCAGCTGGAAATGGGTTCAGAGAGCCTTAGAGAGCTCCTGGAGCCAAGGGTACTCTGCTGGTTGCACTGCCTGCCTGGTGGGGAGTATTAGCATGCAATCTGTGGAGAAGCCATTTCCTGAAGGCATTCATGAAAAGCAGGGTTATATTGACACTACCTTAAGGGGGCATGCTAGGAAGAGTTTCCCTTAATTGGAAATGAGGGAGAATTTTCCAAAGCTGGATTGGCGCATAGTAGCAGGCCACTGAGGTGCAATGCCAAACTGGCATCATTTTACCACCTTCAGGAATTCCAGCACTCATGGAATCAGAATTCAGGGGTCAATTTAACAGAAGGACAATGGGCAGGGCATAGCTAGAGATAACACCTGACCTTGTTGCCTCTGTGGCTGCTGGCAGGTACACACTCCATGTGTCACAGCATGCAACTTTTAATCCCTGGGAGCAAGCTTTCTCATGGTAGGCAGGCAGAGGTGTGTGTGTTCATGTTCTTCCTTCGGTTTATTAAGCACACTGTTAGATCTTTCTAATAGTGCCTGCCATGTTAGTGATCCTCTTTATGATGGTGTATGAGTATATGAACCTTGGGAAAGTATGGGCATAATGCAGATGAGACAACCTATCAGCTGGTGTTCATGAACACTTCCAATTGGTAGCTGTGTGCCAGCATAGCCTTTGGTTCTTTCTCCTTCTGCAGTTCTGAAAATATGTTCCATCAAGAATCTCTTTTTAGCTTGCCTGCTTCTCCTTGCCTTTAGATGTCCACGGTGCCATGTGACTGAGGGCCCAGACTTCTACTGGAGGAAAGGAATATCTGGGATGTTCAGGAGTGATGCTGTAAGGTTCTGAATTGACCTAGCCCACCTCCAGGATCAGACCCGTGTTCTAATGTGCAGCATATACAGAATTTGGTAGAGGAGAGGGGGTAAAGAGAAGGAGGTTTCCAAAAGTTTTGTAACACCTAAAGCAGTGGTTCCCAAACTTGTTCTGCCACTTGTTCAGGGAAAGCCCCTGGTGGGCCGGGCCGGTTTGTTTACCTGCCGCGTCTGCAGATTTGGCCTATCACGGCTCCCAGTGGCTGCTGTTCGCTGCTCCAGGCCAATGGGAGCCGCTGGAAGCAGTGCAGGCCGAGGGACATACTGGCCGCCACTGGGAGCCGCAATCGGCCGAACCTGCAGACGCAGCAGGTAAACAAACCAGTGCGGCCTGCCAGGGGCTTTCCCTGCACCAGAGGCGGAACAAGTTTGGGAACCGCTGACCTAAGAAAGATGAGTGCTTACTAGCATGGAAAGAAATTTTGTAAAAGGAAAAATTATCAATAAGGACAGAGAAATGTAACAAAGAGCTAAACACATATTAGTATTAGAAATGTGAAGTTCCCGTCTGAAGAAGATAGTAATATATTTTCTCATAGTAATACACCTACAGAGCTATTAGCTAAACCAGCTCATGAGACTGTTTAATGTACAATGCACACACAGGAAACAGTGAACATGAAACTATCCTCTATGTTGAAATCCCTGCTGTACTTTTGTCCCTTTTCTAAAATATCCTGACAAGCATTAACGAATTATTCAGACTATGAGCAGAAGAGTTTCATTTATTTAGATCCCTTTGATAGTAGAGTGAAAGTCAAAAGACTAGGAGAACTTCCTCAACATTCTGTGTAGTTGCAGAAAACAATTTTAAATATTCAGGCTATTGGTTTTCTGCAGATACAAATTCTCTGTATAAAAATTGTTTCTCCTCTAAAGGCCTTATGACAAGTATTCACAAAGAATATCAGTTGTTTGGGAAGGATTGCTGAGGTTAAAACTGTGTAAATATATTTTTATTCCTACCTATAAACATTACTGTATGTTCTTTTATCAGAATTAATAAGAGAAGAAAAAAATCTTAACTTTCATGGAAGCAAGATTGGGCCTCCAGGGTGTACGGCACCCCAATATAGGTATAGGTGTATGAAAAGAGAGACCCTTTCTCCTCACCCCAGGTATTCCTGAAGATTTGGAGTTACCTGCCCCTAGTTTTAGAATTCTGTTCCATAATATAATCTTTGCCCTATTAGGTAAAAACATCTATCTTTTTTTTCTCTATTTTTGTGCTTGGATTGAAATTGAACGAGCAACAACTAAAACTGTTGTAAGCGTCTGCCGTGAGCATTATGGACATCATGGACCTAATCTTGCGCTCCTTTGCACTGAGGTAAACCTGGAGTCAGTGGTGTTACTCTGGATTTACAACAGTGTAAAGGAGAGTAGAATATGTCTCCATATGTTTATAATTGGATCTTCTGAACACCACTAATAATAAGTTGGCAATGGAGGTTGAATGAACGGTAAGATTTAAACTGCTCCTCTATGACTAGTGCTTGACTGTTTGTAATACAGAGTATATCATGAGAGAGTTACTTCACCCTACTTTTGCATTAAAATCTCAAATGTGAAACATGACCTTGATGAGAAACAAACTGTCTCCCTTCATCTGATATACAGGCAAATGTGTGACTTTCAGTTGAATTGTATTAATTCTAATATTTAAAATTATCTTAGTAAATTATGTCATTTCTAAAATATAGGCTCAGAGAAAATATAATTTAATGACATGGAATATTGGAAGAAGAGCACCACTAACTTTGAAATAAGATCTCATTCTTTTTTTTTTCCCCCTTTGTTAGCTACTCAGGTCTCAAATTACAAACCCATTGTATATGAAATATAATCTTGCACTAGATCTGATTGTGTTCATTCAGCCTATTGCTCTTTTCTGCAGGTGGTTTTGATAAGTTAATGGAACCTCTTAGAATATGTACTTATTCTAATCTCGGAACAACCAGTCTAGAAGACGTTTATTTCTAAACTGCAGCCAGTTGAGAACTTCAATTGTAGCAGAGTATTCAGTGCCATAGTTTCAGCTGTGATATATGGTTTATAAATCTCAATATAAACCTGACAGTCTCTAGCTATTCAGAGAAACGGAGTGTGCAGCATATTACGTAGGAGAGAGCTTTGTCTAGGATTTGTTAAGCTCTGGGTAAAATATTTTTTCTGTTTTTAAAATTCATCAACCAATGCTTGGTAAGAACATATCTTGCTCTTCGTGTGTATTATCTTTTTAACAGGCAAAAATGTTATTTGTGGGAGGCATGGCCAGGAGGATGGAATGTTGATACAAAGGTGATGAACCGTGTCCTAAAACAGTATAACCTGGGTCACTCATCACCAAACATGTTCATCAAATAACTGCATAGAAGCTTCCTCTCACCTTTCAACTGGCTGACTTTTCTCCCGTAGGGACATTAGTATTACATTGATTATAGTGTTGTGGCTGTGTACTGGAGCATACTGAAGCTCCTACCAGAGAAGGAGAGCTTTGGAAGGTTTGCAGAACCGTTTCAGTGGAACGAGGTACATCTGGCTGTGTGTTTATGTGCGTGCGTGTGTATGCCGATGAGAATTTGGGGAAATCAAACTTTGCTTTTATTTCTCCATTGCAGAGCTCTTTATTTTGGATAATACCTGCGTATGAAATAAAAATGCATTTTGCTGTGCGTTATGTTAAATTGCTTTTCTAGCCCTTTTAATCTGAAGGTAGGGTGACCAGATAGCAAGTATGAAAAATCTGGATGGAGAGGCAATAAGGTCTATATAAGACACAGCTCCTAATATTGGGACGTCTGGTCACCCTCTCTATGGGTCTTAAAGTACTTTACAGAGGTAGGTGTATAACTATATATGCAAGCTGTTAAGCAGTGACATTTATTGGTTTTGTGTCTAAATGATGCAAAATTGATGGAGAGGATACACAAATCATGATGTTTGATGTGATTTCTGAAATCTATAATTCTGTTTGAAATAGGAGCAGTTGTCCCTGGGTTATACTGATCCAAAGGGTAACTGTTTCATTATTTAACACATCCAGAACATGTCTGCAAGTGTGTGTGTGAGATTCCCAGTGAAATTGTTTGAAGAGTCATACATGCAAAGGATCAAATTCTGCCTTTGAAATGAGCTAAACTGTCTGTGTCTTCTTCTCCTCCTCTGGTTTTGCTCTCCAGGAATAAACCCTGCTGATGCAGTTCCAGCTTTTGAATGATAATTATTAGAACCGTGCACACTGGGAATTTATTTGCTCAAAAGTGAGGCAATTCAGAGTTAAGGTCCTGCAGTAACTTCATTGCTGACCTCTGGTGCATATGCTTCTGAAATTACTTGTTTTTATAACTGATTGTAGCCTTAATCTGAAAACAGGGCAGGATTGGTAGAAATATCAGACCCGTAGAAGAGGGGGAGAAAAATAATTTTGCAGGAAAATCTGCTAATCTTCATAGCTTCCAGAACTCAACAATGACTTTCCAGTAAGAAACAGCTTCTTGTAATACTAATCATAACTGATGTGAAACATGCAATATAAAATTAAACTTTCACACTGTAAGTATTTTTTCAGAGCAATATGAACAGAACCCTGTCATGCAGTGCCTACAGTTTTTTGGCTTAGTCACAGATGGGCCCCAGGAACTTTAGGCATTAGTATAATATTCAGAACATTATATATATTCCAAAATAAAGTTGGTTTTTTTCCTCTTTTTTTTTTAAATGCTACTGCATATCTCTGTATTACTGCATGTCTTTTTGTATTCCCTGTGTGGCTTATGCATATTCACTTAGAGCCCAAACCTGCTACTTCTGAAGTTGATGGCAAAATTTGTTTTGTCTTAGATCTTTATCCTGCAGTTAGATCCATGCAGGTGGATCCCTGTGCCCTTGCCAAATCTCCTTAAACTCAATTGTGCTTTGCATATGTCTGCTCCGACAGAACTGACTGCAGGGATGGGGCCTTAGATGAGAATGGAATTGTGTCATTTATTTGCATTCACTTGCATTTCATTTGGATCCAATGGACCTGAATATAATCTCCCTTTCATCAATGATATTCTAATGACATTACCCCAGCATGGGTGAGATCAGAATTGAGCATCATAGGGTCTGTAAATAGTTCTCAAATTGTGGATTTGAAATCATCAGCATTCATTTAAAAATGGCTTATTCTGTGGAATGTATTCTGATTAGCACAAAATAAAGCAGACTCTCCTTAGTGGAAAGAAGAAATGTAATGTATAATAGTAGCACTAGGGTTTTCATGTGGGATAAACAGCCGGCAGGCTCAACAGAAGTATAAAAGACACCAGAAATCCTGTACATGCTTGAATAGTTTCTGTTGTATAGACATTTTAATTACTCGCCACTGGTATAGTTTTGTAATTGTATTTTTATTGCTTGTAGTTTTTATGAATTAAAAATAGTTAAAAGCTGTATGAAACAAATTCAGACCGATCAGAATCACATTGGTACTTTAACACAATTTCAGTTGCATTTAGAAAATAAGTTCGCTTCCAGCCAGCCTTTTTACGTAGTTCATGGTCCCAGAGGTGTTCCAATATGGTGGATTTTGAAAGCTTATGTATCCAAATAAGTATCCCATCGGTATTGTACAAACTCTGGTTACATGTTGCTGACTGTAAGTTATTTCTAGAGTAAAATATAAAATATGGCCACAGAAATAACCCCAAAAGACAAAGGTATGGAGCAACAGAAATTCTACAGTAAGTCTCATCTTAGTACCTTATCAACTTGGACCCAGTGTTAAAGTCCATAAAAAAAAAATGGTTCCCCCCCACCCCACTCATCTATTTTCCAGGTTAATAGTGGTACAAACAAGGATTCTACAGTCACAGAATTAAACTGAAAAAAGATACATAATGAATGTAATTTATTTTAATTTAATTTATTTTATTTCACCTCGGGGCCATGCAATAAATGGTCATCTAAGAAATTAAAGGTTGAACAAAATTGTTCTGGAATCTATCTTGGGTGTAAACACGTACTGATTATGCAGGCGAAAATGCCATTAGATTGATGGAGTTTTGCCAGCATTAGTAATATAGGATCAAGCTCACTGAGGTACTTTTAAAGCAGTCTCTCGAGACGGGGGATTGATCCATAGAGCAGTCTTTGCAATATGAAGAGTCTGACTATGGTGGAGTATCTCTGATGTTTCTCTTGCAATTATGGAGGAGGTGAATGCATATACGTATATGCAACCAAAGCAGGACTGGGCTTCTGGAATTTCTCTCTGCAGTGTTTTTCAGATAAAATATCATTTCCCAGAAAGGTCCAAAAGAAAAACAAATACATTTTGAATGCCATACTCCACAGATTAGCTTGTTGTTCTATAGAACAACAATCACCTTCCCATGCATAAACTGTCATCCCTCACTGCGTTTGTCTGACCTGGTCAGAGAGACCTTCTGGGAAAAGGATACTATATTTCTAAGTGATCTATAAAGTACCATCTATATATAGAGCTCCATCAATAAGATAATTGTGGGTTTACAGTGCTTTTTGCATATGTTACTGTGTTCTGCTTTCATACTCTTGTAATTCAGTCTGTTAATTTTGTTTAGGATTTTTTGTATTAAAAATAACAAGTTTGAAAGTGTGCAGAAGATTCTCCTGCTATGAAGATTTATCCTTAATAAAACTACGATAGATAAAAACCCTACAGTATTCCTAGTAATGGGATGACATCAGCCTCCAGTGCTATTGCTCCAGTAGTTTAATCATTACGGTAGAATATTGTGGTATTATTTTCTTAAGGAATATTTTTTATTTTAAATGTCAACATGTTTGTTCTCGGAACATATTTTTCTGACTGAGGCCAGAATATCTATAAACATGTCCCCAATTTATTTTTCCATCTTCATTGTGTGTGGCTTTTTTACAGCACTCCATTTCCTGACTTGACCTGGTTATGCAGCTGTTTTTTGCATAGTTCTTGTGACAGATAGGGCAACTTCTTGCAATATCTTCGGGAAATATTGAGTTTAGATACCCTTCGAGTCCCTTGTCTTCCATGCGAAGGTTAAGTATTATTGTGGGCCTGGATGATCAAAGAACTATATTGACCAATGTGGCAGACAAGAATCAACTTTTGGGACGATACGTGTGAAGTGGATTTCCTGGGAAATATCTAGGAGGATGTGAATGCAAGTACCCTCACTTCATGCTCTCTTCCCACACCCCCGGTTTTGCAAAAATCCAGCCCTTTGAAGCTACAACCTGATGAGAGGGCTATTGTCTGCTGAGTATCTGTTCTCAGGGTCCCAATATCAAAGGCCCAAACTGTATAAAGGAGTGAGTTTCAGATTCTTGGGTCTGTTTGTTGTGAGCTAACAGTATTGTGAACTTTGTAACCACAGAGAACCCCATGGTGGGGTTTGAATGACCAATCACCTGTTGGAGGCCACGGAATTGGGGTGATCTCTGGTAAGGTTATTAGCATGTTCGTAGGTTCCTTTTATTGTTTTAATGTGTTTTCTCTGTAACACTTTCACCTTTTTTTAAAAAAAAATGTGCTTGCTCAGAAAGGGCTGTGTGGTAACTTCCATGGGGAATTATGCTATTTATAGATAGATTGATTGATTCTTGGGGAAAGCAAAGCAGGCCTGTTATGGCAGTCTGACTTGCTTGGGAACTTGGTGTAGGCAAGGAAGTGTGCAGACAGGAAAAATCCCAGTCAGCAGGGGGAGATACACGACTCTGCCCAAGAGCGGTGACAGCCAAGGTGCCTGGAGTCTAGAGTGGGCCTCAGCTGAACCACAAGGGAGAGATATGGATACAGTTCCCTGAACTGTGATAGTTGACTCCAGTGAGAGTATCGGAATTTCATGCATGGAGAGGCTGTAGGATTGCACCCAATATTTTCAGGCAATGTGACGCTGAGTATTGCTGTGTGCAATTAAAGTGGCTTTTGTCAGCAACCGTTTTGAACATTGTACTAGTGACAAAGTCAGACAATTGACTCCAGAACTGAACACGTGAGTGTTTTTTGGGAAGGCTCTATTTTAGTGGATCCACAACAGCAGCTTTTTAAATACTACACAATTTGCTTGGCTGTTAGGACCAAATAGAACCAAAAGTCTTTAAAAGTACAGAAGCAAATGTTCTTTCAGAAAACATGCTACATTGTGATTTTTTTTAACCTAAAAACTGAACCAAAAAAAATATATAACTTTTTATAATTGACTTCAAAGATAGAAGAGGTCGTGCTTTGTTCAGTGCAGATTATGAAGTACTGTAAAGTTTCATTACATATTAATCTAGGTAATTTTGTTTAGGGATAGTTGCACACTTTCAGCATTAATTGTTTGATTGTATCAACTGCATTTTAAAAAAATGTGCTGAATAAATTAATACATATTGTTAATAGAAATGAAATAACAAAACAAGTGACACGCATGAATAAAAACTGTAAGTAAAACACTTAAATTTTTTGTCTAACAATTACTACTATCCATTAGTGTTGATAAGTTAATTTTATTAGTAATAAAAATTGATACATGCAATGAATACCAACATTTGGTTGATAATTCATGCAAACTAATATTAATTTTTAACGTACACATATTGATATGCTTGTTTACCTGAAAGTCTATCACCAACACTGTCTGACATCAAGGACAGATCTGGGCCCTTCTGGTAAATCTAAAGAGAATTGCCTTTTCCATGAGATAGAGAGAGAACAATAGCTAACTTTTTCTACAGCAAGAGCATTAGAGCTGGGCAGGAAATAGATTTTTCATTCCAGGAGAACTTTTGAGATTTCAAAAATTTTCCCATCAACAACTGGGAAGAAAAATTCACTCAGAAAATTTGCAAACCAAAAATCTGTAAGAAAGAACGTATTTAGGTCCGTTTAAATGTTTCATTTCAATTTCAACTTTTTAAAACATATTTACTATAAATTAACTTCAATTTTGAAAGAAGTCATTTTGAAATCAGACAATTCAATTTAAAACCTTTTTTTCTCAATGAGAAATTTGAAACCAACCCACTTCCCGCAAACATTTTAGGTCTTGACATATCAGCATTTTTCCAACAAAAGTCTAGTCAAAATATTTCTGACCAGCTCTACCCAGCACTGAAGTATCTAAGCATATAAAAATGCTTAGCACTTGGTATTTTGAGAGCACTTCAATGCCCAGTTGAGTTAGGTGACTAAATATTGTTGTTCCCAGTTTATGGATGAAGAAATGAAGGCACAGAGGTGTGAAGCACCTTACCCAACACCGCAGAAGTCAGTGGCAGAACTGAGATGTGGGTATTTCTGCCCACCGGTCTTTTCATGTTACTAGAATTCATTATTTTGTAGCAAATTTGCCAGCTCTCAATAATTTAAAGTCGCAAGTCTGTACATTCACACATACAACATTCCTTGTTTATATACCATACAAGTAAGTACATCACAAAAATTTGGTAAATGTAAAGTATTACGATACAAATAAAATGACACACTAATCTGAGTTAGTGCCCTCCAAAATTGGGTGCAATGCTCCGCTTGTGTAGCAATATTTCATTTTGATTTTAAATTGAAGTCTATAACAAACTGTTACACTGTGCACTGCAAAATATCGATGGCTATCTGCCCCAGAGGAAAAGATAATTTGATTATTTGTGGGTGAAGTGATCACTGTCTTCTCAAAGGACATTTGTGAGGCTTAACTAGTTAGTATTTGCCAGACAGTCTGAGGTACGCAGATGAAAGGCTCTTAGTACCTCTAAAGCACGGTTGGTTGGTTGATGTTAGTTTATATATATATTTTTAGTTATTTCACAGGCTCCTTTGATACAAGGCTTATGAAATGCCTAAATGTTCAAAGTTACATTCCGGTAAAGAGGATGAGATGCTGGGAGAATGTTGAGGGGAGAATGTCTGAAGGCGGTAACAATAATAATAATAATAATGAAGAAAACCCCACCCCAACGTTCAAACTCAACCTGTCTCTTTACTCTGCATTTACTGTAGCTGCATTTTATTCTGGCCACGTTTCTCTTTCACCACATGAGAAGGGAACAGCGGCAGGGGAAGTGACACAAATGGCTGTTCATTAAATGGGTCAGCAGCAGGGGACTGAATGTAATGGGAAATCCTGCTTTTAACCTTCTGCCTGCCTGAGACATAGATACAGAGCCTCAGACCTTATGACTGGTGTAAACTTCTTTCTGCCTGCTCCCTCCTCATCAGGATGTTTATCATTCTCTCCCTGCCTGGCACCATGCTTCATCTGTGCCGTTGCTCATGCATCTACACCCTTGACTGTAAACGTACAAAGAAGCCAGCTTGCAAGTATATATCTATACTTAAACAGATATAAAATCACCTTGAGTCACAGCTCTTTCAAATCAATGCATACAGTGCATTATGACACACAATGCAAAATAAACCCACTGAACTCCCCAGCAGAAATCCATAGAATCTCTCTCCACATGCCGCCGCCGATGATGATGGTTAAAATCTAATTACTAACTAGGTGGGAATGTGTCTGAGTTAGGTAAATGCTACTGTTGCAGGTATTCAGATTCAGGGCAGTGAGCAGAAGAACCTGCTTTCTGGGTAGCACCCTCAATTTCGGGGCATTTCTGAACGAATCCAATCATTTCTCTTGATTATCACTTCTCCCTCCCTAGTAGATGGCAGTTTCATCTAGTGGTTGGAGCAGGGGGCTTGGAGTCAGGGCCGGCTCTAGGCACCAGCTAAGCAAGCTGGAGCGTGGGGTGGTGCTGCTGAAGGGGCGGCACTGCGGCTGTTCTTGGGGTGGCACTTCGGCAGCAGCCCTAGTGGCAAATTCGGCGGCAGCACCTCTCCATGGTTTCCCGCGGCGGCAATTCAATGGCAGCTCCCACCAATGTTCCTGTTCTCTCCAGCGGCGGCGTATTCGGCAGGTTGTTTTTTTGTTTTGTTTTGTTTTGTTTGCAGCTTGGGGCAGCAAAAAACATAGAGCCGGCCCTGCTTGGAGTTAAGGCTGTCTAGTCTAGTCCCAGCTCTGTCACTGTATGACCTTGCACAAGTCTCTTAACTCTTTGGTACCTTTTACTGACTCATGTGTAAGGGTACTTCGCTATACCATAGGGGTCGTGAGCCTTCATTAATGTTTGTAAAGTCTATTGAGAACCTTGAACGATAGACACCTTACAAGTGCCTTTATACTTTAATCCAAATTTGGATGGCTTTGAATGTCAAGTGGCTGTGCCCCCTACTATGAGGTAAATGAAGGGTCTGTATGTGCCTTTGCTCTCTGGCATGGGCTTGACTTGGCACTCCCAAGTGGTGTAGAAAGCAGTTGATTTCAGAAGAAGAACGGGCTTCATGCCAGCAGGATGGGGTGTGTTTTGCGTGCAGCCCGACCAGGTCTTTCAAGTACTCACCAGCAGCAGCACCTGCAGCTGCGGCAGCTTTGATCCCCGTTGACTGCGTCGCAACAAGTTGTTCATACGTTGTAGCTCTTGCTCGTGTGCCACTTCCACGCTGGTGACTGGAGTGCCCCAAAAGCATGTCTATAAAACACTTGCTGCTGTAGTTTCTCCTCCTGTCCCTGAGTCCCAGTTTGCATGATTTTGGAGTGCTGAATTGGAATTCCAGAGTTGGCATTGAGCTCAGGGGAGAAGAGTAGTGTTTCTTGCACAAAGCCAGTGAGCTCTGGAAGCCAGTGTCTGCCTGAGCAGAGGTCGACGACCGGCATGAGAGCAAGGCTCTCTTTCCATCCCCCAAAGCCCACTTGGATACCCTGGCCAATTGTCCCTCAGTTCTGCCATCGAGATCACTTCTAGGCATGAAAGAGTCATTTGGGCTCTGTGGCTGAGATTGTGTTTTAATGGGCTTCTTGTTAGCAGTCCAAATATACGGCTCAGTTTTGACTATTTGAGCACAGGTAACATTATTACAAAATCATCCAGCTGATGGAACTCCCCATCCAAGGAATAGGTATATGCAGTATCAGTAAGTTGAATTTTACAAGATGGAGATTTGCAGGGTTGGGGTGGTGGGGAGAGAAGATACCAGTTAGGTTATCCAGCCCAAGACTGTTCTCTATACTATTAGCAGTTCTTCATTTGTGTTAAGCACTAGCAGGAAGCTGGGTGCTCTACCAAGCATAGTCCCTGCCCCAAGCTGCTTGGTGCTTAATACTTAATATCTTTCTAATACATTGTTTTGTTCAGTCTAACTTTGACATTCCACGTTGGTGGGACGCCCATCTTTCTTGGGTGATGATTCCACAGTGAAAAAGCCTGATGCGTTTGCCTTCTTGAATGTGGCTGGATATGTGCACAATAATATATTTACACTTGATCACTCTTGTGTCATCCTTTCCCCAACTCCTCATATTTTGTCTTTCTCATTGTCCCAGGATGCTATTTCTGATAGGGGAAAATTTAGTCTGATTTTCTTAATGTCCTCTGATTATTCCCAGTTCTACATTAAATATTTTCTCTTCCTTCTTTGTTTACACCCTTTACAAGTTTGTTGGCTGTTATCAAGTTTTCCCCCTTACCCAAAATACACAGATTCAGCTCTTTTTTTAAATCATCCAATTGATTGTCAAGATGAGTTCTACAAATTGAATCTTAGCGTCTAAAAATGACAAACACAATTCTAGCAATTCTGCAAATATAGTACCATATTTAGCTGCATATCATTGCAATAATATTGCTTATTTCTTGATATGACATATGATCTCATTGTCAAGACTTGATTGCAAATGTAGGGGAAATTCTCTTTCCAGTGGCGTGTGAAATGTCCTTCTAGACTAGCAGCTGGAAGAATCTGTAGCTACTAAAAATTTCCGTGAGCGGAGGCTTTTTTGAGGGGATGAGGGCAGCGGCTGTCTAGTTACATATTGTCGTGTGTGTGTATGGGGGGGGGGTTGTTTTGTTTTGGGGGTTTTTTTGTTTTTTTTTTTCATGATCTACCTTGGTCATTTATTTAAGAGCCTTATGCTTTTGCCTTCTTGAATGGTGGATACATGTGCAAAAATATATTTGCAATTGATTGTCCTTGTCATCCTTACCTCACCCTCTCATGTGTTGTATTGCTCTGTACTGGTGTGGTTTTTAAACACACAAACTCCAAAAGAGAGGCTGCTACATTAGACGTTTGGTTGTCTGGTAGGGAGAGCTGAATTTGGGTGAGGGAGGGGGCCAAAGGAGGGACAAAAAGCTACCACCCACCAAACTAGAAGCAACCTTTAAAAATATAATACAATAGTGATGGTCCTCGTTGCTACAGTATATCTATTGTAATCTGTAGTACTTTAGGCATTCCTGCAGAATACGATTTTGGTTTCCACAAGGGGACTTGAAAGCTTCAAACAATCTCTACTTTGCAGTCTATGCAATCCGTTTGATTTGGGCTCCTGACTGTAAACTCTATTAGTCTGTAAAATAATTTCCCAAGGGAAGTGGTAGAAACTGTCAGTTGGGGGCCCTTAAAATAGATTGGACAAAGCAGTAGAAAATATACTGTAGGGAACAGTCCTGCATTTACTAGATTTGACCTCTAAGGTCTCTTCCATCTCTGAATATGGTTCTGTGCTCACTCTAGAAAAACAACACCTGTCTAGTCTAATACACCTCTAAGAGCTGAAAGGGGCTACGTAGCTGATGTCCGTGTCCTGAAGCCGCTGGATCGGAGGGTTCTGATGGCATTATTGCTCAATTTGCTGTCACTAGGAGCCTTAATCAGGTTTGTTTCAGGAAAGCCCTCTGTGCAGAGTTCTTTCATTTCTCAGTTTTGCAAGCAGTTGCTTTTTCTGAGAATGACTGACTGTTTTGATGAAGGTAGGAGTCCCCTTCAAGAGATGAGCAAGACTCTCCCTCCCGTCTGCTTCTGACGGAGGATCAGGAGACATTCAGAGATGAGGATGGTTACCGTGTTTTATGGGTATGTTGAAAGTTCATCTCTTTTCTCCTCCCCCTCGTCTCCCCCACAGCCCTTCAGATTGGGAAGGCAGGTGATTTCTCATGCTTGTGAGTGTGCTGAGTCCCCTTGAAATAGCTCAGACAGCTGGGAGGAGACTCTCTTGACTTGCTTCTGTCACCATACACTGGACCTTTTTATCAGTGGTTTTTATTCTGTGCTGTGGTAGGTAGGGCTCAGATCTCTGTGTTTGTAATAACACCTTCTAAGCTGTGGCCATACCCATGGAGGAAAGACGGTGCTCTTTTCTCCTGTTCTTGAACCCGTTGCTTTCCTCATGAAACCTTCCCATAAGTGTCTGCCTTAAGTGTGCCTGAACAGTGGAGCTCCAAGGACTTGCTAGGAGCCTGAGGGCTGCACAAAATGGCAAGAAATGGAGCTGTCTGTACCTTCCTTCATCTTCCATATGGAAGTGTAGCATGTGGAGACTACCAGCATGCAATGGTTTGTCTTTATCTAAGCAGCCTATCAGGCTCAGAAAGAACATGGGCCCTGCAGTCTGTCTGTCTGGGCTGCCCCTCCATTTGAAGGATGAGAGCAACAACGGGCCATGTTGTAGAACTCCATGGAATGCCAGCTGCACTTTGGTCACTGTGGGTTACGCGCATGGGTGGTGATGAGCTAGTAGCGAATACAGAGTTCTTCCTGAGCTCTAAAATACCACCTGGGAAGGGGAGATCTTCTGCTGCATCATCAGTGGCTTTTGGACTCATTCACTTGCTGGTTTTGAAAGTGTCTGGCTTGAAAAGGCAGAGCTAGAAAATCTCTGTCTGGAAACACATTCTGCAACTCTCCAGCTGCGGTGAATGATGTGAGCAATCACATTGTAGACCTTGCACATACACGGGGGGAGCCTCCTGAACTCTTATTTCCAACTCTGCACAGGAACTGTTTACTTTTGTGATTACTCATTTCCAGCTTCCTAGCATTATTTACTAGACCCATAAACAATTCTGCACTTGCTAACTGGAGAGGTGAGAGATAGCCAGTCCCTGTGTTCATTCCCTTCTTGGCTCATTTCCTTCACACTGCTTCACCAAGGTGCGTAAATTCTGGCCTAGAGGATTTTGCGCCCCTCCTCCCCCTCGGCATCCTATGGTGAGAGGGGTATTTGGTCCCCATGTTTGTTCAGTCCTGGGTTTCTCCACAATGTACACTTCAGCCCCATATTTTTGGGGCCTGTGATATTAAGTGAGCAAATAAACTATGCCAATAGCTGATGCCTGAACTGCTTTTTCCTTCACAAAAGCAGCTCAGCACTTAAGGTCAGCAATAGACATAGGGGTTGTTCCTGTCTTTTCCCAAAGGAAAGGAAGCATGGGCTGGCGAATGGAGTATAGGGCCAGAGATCTGGATTCTGTTCCCAGCTCTTCCAGTGCCTTGCTGAGTGATCATTGGCAAGTCCTATACAGCTGAAATTTCAGAGTTGGTCACTATTTTGGGTGCCTCAGATTATAAGCTCTCTGGGACAGGGATTCTTTTTATTGTGTGTTTGTACAGCACCTAGCACAATGGAGTCCTAGTCCATGAATAGGACTCCTAGAGGCATTAGTGTACTATAAATAATATTTGATGCTCAACTGCTGAAGAGTCAGTCTTATAACGTCTGAAGTGCTGAACGGCTGCAGTTCCTGTTGACTCAAATTAGTGTTTGTGAAAGTGGATCCCAACGTGTCTGAAGATGGGAACTCAAAATAGTGACTAGGTTCGAAAATGTTGGACTTAATTTCTGTGCTTCGACTTCCTTATTTGTAAAATTGGCCTAATACTAGCCTTACAGTATAAAAGTGCTGCAGGCCTTAATTCCTTAATGTGTGTAAAGCAGCTTGAGTTCCTTGGATAGAAGTTGCTATGAAACTGCAGAGCGGTGGTGGTCTAGAAACAATGACTCCTTTATCCAAAAAGAAAAGGAGGACTTGTGGCACCTTAGAGACTAACATTTATTTGAGCATAAGCTTTTGTGAGCTACAGCTCGCTTCATCGGACGCATTCTTGGCTTTCTTGTTTTCTTGGCTTGGAGAGAAGCCCATAAAATCCACCATCCTGGATGAACGTGCCAGATCCCATAGCACATTCTGCACAAGGGGTTTGCCTTGGTGTCCTGGCCAATTCCCTTCTGCCCTTAGGAGGATATATGTAAGTTATGAAATGTCTGAATAGCACCTCTTGTCTCAAAGCACAACCTTAGAATAATGGGCTCAATTCTGTTAGCGCTCACCAGTTCCTAGGAGACACTGGAGACCAGCATTCATGAAAACTTTCACAGTGTTGTGAGGCTGCTAGTCTCTGGCTCTACGTTGGGGGGGGGGGAGGTGCGGGGGTGTGTGTGTGCTGCGTGTATGTGTACATCGAATAGATAGATGACTGGGAGATAAGCCCCTGGGATTGCAACATAGCACAGGAAACCTCGCACTCAAGAGACACAGCTGTCAGCTCTGAGAGGAGGGGTTGAAACTGCTCTCTGTAACCACACCGAGCACTCGGGCTGTGCTCAGAGCTGAGCTCTGCGTTGACTTCAGCATGGCCCCTCTCTCTCAGGCCCACAGGTTTCCTCTCCTTTAGTTCTATTTCACTCAGTTGTCACTAAGTAGTGTGGTGGTGTTTGGGTTTTTTTCATTTTCTTTTCTTCTCTTTTTTTTTTCTTTTTAAGAAAAAGGTGCAGTGGGTTACCCTCATGGGAACTGGAAATAGTCTATGACGTTCCCGCTCTGTGGGGTATAAACGGGGCCCTACCAAGTTCATGGTCCATTCTGATCAATTTCACAGTCATAGGATTTTAAAAATAATAAATTTCATGATTTCAGCTATTTAAATCTGAAATTTCACAGTGTTGTAATTGTAGGAGTTCTGACCCAAAAAGAAGTTGAGTGCGGGGAGGGTTATCATAGAATATCAGGGTTAGAAGGGATCTCAGGAGGTTATCTAGTCCAACCCCCTGCTCAAAGCAGGACCAATCCCCAATTTTTTCCCGATTCCTAAATGGCCCCCTCAGAGATTGAACTCACAACCCTGAGTTTAGCAGGCCAATGCTCAAACCACTGAGCTACCCCTCCTCCAAAGGAAGGTACCGCTACCCTTACTTCTGTGCTGCTGCTGCTGATGGTGCTGCCTTCAGAGCTGGGCAGCTGCAGAGTGGTGGCTGCTGGCCAGGAACCCAGTCTGAAGGCAGAGCCAGCACCAGCGCATAGTAAGGATGGCATGGTATGATATTGCCTTTGGCGCTGCTGCCGTCAGAGCTGGGCCGTCGGTCAGCAGCCGCCACTCTCCGGTCTCCCAGCTCTGAAGGCAGCAGCGCAGAAGTAAGGGTGGCCTGGTATGGTAATGCCACACTTACTTCTGCGCTGCTGCTGGTGGGGCGCTGCCTTCAGAGGTGGGTGCCCGGCCAACCGCTGCTGCTCTCCAGCCACCCAGCTCTGGAGACAGTGCAGACGTAAGGGTGGCAACACTGCAACCCCCCTAAAATAACCTTGCAGCTCCCCTGCAACTCCCTTTTGGGTCAGAACCCCCAATTTGAGAAATGTTGGTCTCCCCCGTGAAATCTGTATAGTATAGGGTAAAAGCACACAAAAGACCAGATTTGCACAGAGGGAGACCAGATTTCACGGCTTGTGATGTGTTCTTCATGGTCGTGAATTTGGTAGGGCCGTAGGTATAAATGCGGAGGGGGATTAAGGCTGCCTCAGTTGTATTTGGATTCCAGAGTCGGAGGGGATTTGGAAGTGGTAGTAAGTCTGCAGCAGAGCAAAAGAATGGCTGCTTCCAGCTGACCACTTGCTGTGGAGGGTAGGCTGCTTCACTTGGGAGGAGAGTCTATCTGTGTGAGGGGGCTGGGAGGAAATTTCTCGGGAGTTAGGCTAGGCTGGGAGGAAGTCTGGCTAGCGATCTTAAACACTAAGTGTGTTTCACTTTGTAAAGTTCAAAGTTTGTGTTACAAAGTCCTGCAGGACTCTGTCCCTCCTGCTTATCCACCCTGTGTCATTCCATGTCTCCTCACATCCCTCTGCTCTGCCTACCGTGCCAGCCTCATCAACCCGAGTGACTGCTTCTTGTGCATTGTCCTTAGGCTGCCACTGAGCAATTACATAGATGATCAAAGCACCGTATAGATCTTAGCTAGTCCTTGCAACGCCCCAGTGGGTAAATATAAATATTATTATTAAATATTGTCCCTGTTGTACCGGTAGAGCAGCTGAGACACAGTTGCAGTTACTCACCCAAAGCCACACAGGGCGTGGGGTAGAGGCAGACTTAGAGCTCGGAACCTCCCAAGACCTAGCCTTGCTGCCTTCGTAGGTGTGGAACATCTGCCCGTCCTGAGCTCATCCGCAAAGCCCTGACCATCTTTGCATTTAAGTTCCTCCTAGAGACTTAATTGTGTGTGATGCCTAAGGTGAACTTGCTGACTACCTGTGACAAGTTTCAGGAGTAATCTGGAAATCGCTTACTAGTTTAAAATATTAAGATAACAGTACCTTCTCTCCCTCCCCTCTCATTGCCTACCTTTAATTTAAGTTCCTTAGGGCAGGGATTGTGTTGTGGTGTTCTCTGTTCAGAAAACACCTTGTGTTACCTCACCCCATTTGGACCATCACTAGTGCTTGACGGTAGGACCTCCTGCTTGAAAAACGTTAGTTGTCTATTGTTAGACTCATCTCGCTGGGAGCAGCAGCAGACTCCTAAACCTCTATGGATTTGCCGAGGGAACATGTAATGCTCACTGGACAGTGAAGTACCCAGCACCAATGGGCACTACTGCAAATAATCATTAATATTGAAGGAGCTCTGTGTGATTTTTTTTTTTTAGGGTAAGAATCATATAGGGGGATTATTAAATTAAAAGTCTTTATTCTGTTAAAAAGAATTTTCACAGATTTTAAAACGTGTGTGTGTGTGTGTGTGTGTGTGTGTGAGAGAGAGAGAAAATACTGTCCAAAATGTGTGTCATTGTGTTTGTATCTTAGTATGTTAATGTATGACAGTGAATGGACACAGACACTTTCATTGTCGTCTTGTCCACAGTGAGCCACTGATGAGTGATTACGCCTTAAAGCAAAAATATCCCCATCCTTTTAAGCCATTTAAAATAAATTATAGGTAAGCATAAGTCTGCAGCGTCTGTGGTTAAATGAGTTACTGGTGTGTGAATTATCAAAGCCAAAAAAGCCCATTTATCAAAAGATAACGATAGCGCAGAGCCTGAGTTACAAAATGAGAAGCCATTTAAGAGGCCTGTGCAGGGTTTAATTCCTTTTTTAACTTCAAAATATCTAAATATATATTTCCGTGTTCACAATATACCACAGATGCTGTAGGAAGTATGTTAATATACACAACAATAGATGGTTCTCCCATAAGGTTGTTCTGGTCTACTTGTGTGACCTCTGGGGAGACCTCTTGTCTGCTGGTCTGAGCAGCTCTGTGGCAGGTTCATTTCCTGGCCCCCCCCCTCTTTTTCCCTTGGCTACTCTGGGTTTTGCGGTCTGCTGTGGGGGAGGGTGGGGCTTGAGGGGGAGTGGAGGAGGGGTGAGTAGGAGCAGGCTCTCCATGAGCAACTTTCCTATTGCCTTGTCAGGCTAAATTATGGTCACTCCTTGCCTGTCATTCGCATTGTCCCAGCTCATCTCCTGCTTGTCAGTCTTGAGGCCCAATTCTGTAAACCCTCACTCACAAATATTATCATTTTTATTTTGGTAGCACCTTAAAGGCGTTGGTTGGGGCTCCATTGTGCTAGGCACCATACAACCATAGAACAGAAGATGGCTTCTGCCCTGAAGCACTTTCAATCTAAAATAGTCCCATTGAAGTGACTTGTAGGACTAATAGCAGAACTTTCCTTATTCCTTATTTCCTTATTACAAATATAAGGAGTACAGTAGAATCTCAGAGTTATGGAGGTTGTTCATAACTCTGAAATGTTTGTAACGCTGAACAAAACGTTATGGTTGTTCTTTCAAAAGTTTACAATTGAACATTGAGCTTAATACAGCTTTGAAACTTTACTGTGCAGAAGAGGAATGCTGCTTTCCCTTTTTTGGGGGAGGCGGGGTCTCTGCTGCTGTCTGATTGTGTACATCTGATTCCAAATGAGGGATCTGGTTGACTGGTCAGTTCATAACTCTGAGGTTCTACTGTACAATGAAAAAAATGGCTTATCTTTGGCCAAGGATTCAGCATATACTTGATCTTAAGTCTCCATTTATAAACCTGTTTTATTTATTTTTATATACCCTACTCTTTAACAATGAAGCAAGAAGGTATCAGGTTCTTTGTCATTCTTGAGTTGGCAAGGATCAAAAGGGTTTAATCCGCTTGAAAGAGAAGCAGAGAGGATTTAAGCACTGAGGAGGCTGGTCTGGCCACTGTATCTTTTAAACGGGTGGCAGGTTTGAGGCGTGCAATTATGTGAATGGGGATTTCCTGGATCTGGCATTCTGGCAAACGGTGTCTCCCAAAGTCAAGTGCCCTGTGCTGCTATACACCAGGTGTGTGCCTTGAGCTAAGGCTGCACAACAAAGTGTGGCCTACTGAATGATTAGAACAAGAAAATGGGCATTGGGACTCTCAGGCCTTGTCTACACTACGAAATTACTCCGATTTTATAAAAGTCAATTTTTGGGAACAGATTGTATAAAGCCGGGTGCATGCGTCTACGCTAAGCACATTAATTCAGCGGTGTGTGTCCACAGTACCGTGGCAAGCGTCGACATTCCGAGCGGTGGTAGAGTGTGCATTTGACCATTTAAAGGGTCGCTGGCGCAGTTTACTGACTCGTTCAGACCTCAGCAAAACCAATATTCCCATTGTTATTGCTGCTTGCTGTGTGCTCCACAATCTCTGTGAGAGTAAGGGGGAGATGTTTATGGCGGGGTGGGAGGCTGAGGCAAATCGTCTGGCCGCTGAATACGCATAGCCAGACACCAGGGCGATTAGAAGAGCACAGCAGGAAGCGCTGCGCATCAGAGAAGTTTTGAAAACCAGTTTCATGACTGGCCAGGGTACCGTGTGAACACTTCTGTTTGTTTCTCCTAGATGAACCCCCCCGCCACCCACCTTGGTTGACTCTAATCCTCTGTAAGCCACCCGCCTTCCCCCCTTCGATCACAGCTTGCTTGCAAAGGAAATAAAGTTACTATAGTTTAAAAACCATATATTCTTTATTTATTGATTATAACAAATAGGGAGATAACTCAAAAGGTAGCCTGGGTGGGGTGTGGGAGCAGGGTAGGAGGGAAGGAAAAGGCCACTTCAAAACTTGTTGAATGACAGCCTTCTGTTGCTTGGGCTGTCCACTGGGGTGGAGTGGTTGGTGCCCAGAGCCTCCCCCCACCGCGTTCTTGGGCGTCTGGGTGAGGAGGCTATGGAAATTGGGGAGGAGGGAGGGCAGTTAAACAGGGGCTGCAGCAGCAGTCTGTGATCCTGCTGCCATTCCTGAACCTCCACCAGATGCCGGAGCATGTCCGTTTGATCCCGCAGTAGCCCCTGTGTTGCATCCTGCCTCCTCTGAACTTCCTGCCGCCACCGCTCATCTCGATCGTCCCTCCTGTCCTCACATTCATTGGCTGCTTTCCTGTACTGTGCTACTGTGTCCCTCCACACATTCTGCTGAGCTCTGTCAGTGCCGGACAACTGCATGAGCTCAGAGAACATTTCAGCGCATGTGCGTTTTTTTTCGCCACCTTATCTGAGATAGCCTTTGGGATGGAGGAGGGAGGCTTGAAACATTTGCAGCTGCGGGAGGAAAAAAAGGGAGTGAAGTATTTAAAAAGATACAGTTTACAGAACAATGGCTATACTCTTTCACGGTGAACAACACTATTCACATTACATAGCATATGTGATTTCGGTACAAGGTTGCATTTTGCATCTTATATTGAGTGCCTGCAACTTTGGTATTAGAGATCACACACGCAGTGCCGGGCAACAGAATTCGGCTTGCAGGTGGCCATGGTAAGCCATAGTCTTTCAGCTTCTGCAACCTTCATAACAGCAGCGCCCTCCTTTCCCATACCAAGCAAAGCCTGTTGAGTTGGCCATTTAGTGCTGTGGTTTTCATGTTAATGTGCAGCAACAGAAACCAAACTAACCCCCCGCCCCATCCAATTCTCTGGGATGATCGCTTTACCCCTCCCCCCACTGCATGGCTGGTATCAGGGAAGATCACTGCTAGCCAAACGTGAACAGCTCAGTGCCAATGCCCCCTCCCCCCACCACTTGGCTAACTGTGGGAAGGATTTCTTTTCAGCTACAGGCAAACAGTCCAGTAGGAACGGCCACCTCCGAATGTCCCCTTAATTAAATTCCCGTATTTCAACCAGGTTACCATGAACAATATCACTCTCCTGAGGATAACACAGAGAGATAAAGAACGGATGTTGCTTGAATGCTAGCAAACACCAGGACCACACACTGCCAGGTTTTGTCATGCAATGATACCAGATTACTTGCTACTAGCATGGCGTGGTAAAGTGTCCTACCATGGAGGACGGAATAAGGCTGCTGTCCCCAGAAACCTTTTACAAATGCTTTTCGATTACCTCCAGGAGAGCTTCATGGAGTTGTCCCTGGAGGATTTCCACTCCATCCCCAGACATGTTAACAGACTTCTTCAGTAGCTGTACTGGCCACGAATGCGTCCCAAGTCCTCAGGGCAAATTAATTATTAAAAAACGTTTGCTTTTAAAACATGTATTATATTTAAAAAGATACACTCACCAGAGGTCCCTTCTCTAGCTTGGTTGGGTTGGGAGGGCATTTCAGTCAGGGTGATAAAAAGATCCTGGCCATTGGGGAGAATGGTGTGCTGTCTGCTCTCCTCAAGCTCGTCGTCGTCCTCCTCGTTTTCCCCGTCCGCAAAATCCTCAGCCATGGCGGAGAGTACCCCATCATCGGAGTCCACGGACAGGGGTGGGGTAGTGGTGGTGGCTCCCCCTAGAATTGCATGCAGCTCAGCGTAGAAGTGGCATGTCTGGGGCTCTGTCCTGGAGCATCCGTTTGATTCTTTGGTTTTCTGGTACACTTGTCTGAGCTCCTTAAGTTTCACACGGCACTGTGTTGCGTCCCTGCTGTAGCCTTTATCCATCATGGCCTTGGAGATTTTTTGAAATGTTTTGGCATTTCGTCTTTTGGAACGTAGTTCTGAGAGCACAGATTTGTCTCCCCATACAGCGATCAGATCCAGTACCTCCCATTCGGTCCATGCTGGAGCTTTTTCGATTCTGGGACTGTATGGTCACCTGTACTGATGAGCTCGCCTGGCCAAGCAGGAAATGAGATTCAAAAGTTCGGAGGGCTTTTCCTGTACACCTGGCCAGTGCATCAGAGTTGAGAGTGCTGTCCAGAGCGGTCACAATGGTGCACTGTGGGATAGCTCCCGGAGGCCAATACCGTCGAATTGCGTCCACTCTAACCCTAATTCGAAACAGCAATGTTGATTTCAGTGCTAATCCCCTCGTCAGGGAGGAGTACAGAAATCGATTTTAAGAGCCCTTTATGTCGACAAAAATGGCTTCGTTGTGTGGATGGGTGCAGGGTTAATTCAATTTAACACTGCTAAATTCGACATAAACTCATAGTGTAGACCAGATTCTGTTCCCAGCTGTGCCATAGATTTGCCTCTGTTTACCCTTTTGGAAGTGGGGTATAATCCTATATCAGATGAGTGTGGTGGTGAAGATTAATTGATATTTGTTAAGTATGTTGAGTATCCTTTAAAAGGCATTTATAGAAGTGTTAGGATCATATACCACTTTCTTTCCCTAGGCGTGACAGTGCAAGGAGTGGAAGAGTAGCCACCCTGAATACATACCTCTCTAAGATGCTACACAATTATTCAGGGTGGCTAGCCCCTCCTGCTGCAAACACTGACACGGCTATGTTAGTAGGCTAGCTCCGTCAAAGCTAACATGGGTGTGTCTTCTTAAGCTGGATATTACTCCCCTAGCTCGAAGTGTAGACATACCCTGTAGGTGTGTGGTTTCTAATCACATGAACTGTTTTGAATTGAATGTCAATTCCTAGTTTAGAAAAATCATTTTATGGTATTGACAATTTTGTCTGCCTCAGTGTAATAATCCCTTCAGTTTAAACACAACTAGCAGCAAACATTTGTGTCCTGGAATAAATACTGGTACAGTGTCCACGTTAGAATTTACAATTGTATTATCAAGAGTTAAAACATGACTAAAAGTCTGAGTGTACCCAGTCTCTCTCTATGAATACAGCTCTTTAAATCCATCACCATTAACTTACTGGACACTTTGATCCTGCAGAAGGCAGATTTCCTCACATCGATGTGGCTGTTATAGAAAAAACATTATCTGCAAAAAGCTTTTTAGAGTGAGTGGTGTTCCCACACAGGCCAATCAGAATAGAGATCCAGCATATAGAACGTTCTATTCTGTAAAGGTTCCTATACCACCCTCACCCACCGTAATATCAGCATGTGTTCCAGTAATGCATTAAGCAACGTGACTAACATCTGTCATGTGTGGTGCATAGGAATTGCCAGGCTGCGTCAGATCCAGGGTTCATCTAGTTCAGTATCCTGTCTGACAGTGGCCAGTAGCAGATTGTAAAGAAAAAGGTGTAAGAACCCTGCAGTAGCAGATGTGAGTCTCATCGTGATCTCTAATAGTTAGAGGTTGGCTTAGACCCTGGAGCATGAGGTTTTATACCCCTTCCACAATTTTTATAATGAATTATGGTAATTCTGGATATGTTTGAATCTTGCTAAAGTCTTGGTCTCAACAATTTCCTGTGGTAATGAGTTCTATAGTTTAATCACATGTTTTGTGAAAAAGTATTTCCTTGTATCAGTTTTGAATTTGCCACCTTTTTAATTTAATTGTGTTATGAGACTGGGAACTGCTGTTCTCCCTGTCTACCTTCTCTACACCATTTATTATTTTATGTACTTGTCCCTTCTTATTCATCTCCTTCCTAAGGCGAACAATCCCAGACTTTTCATTCTCTCTTCATATGAGTTTTCTGTACTCTTGATACTTTTTTCACCCTTCTCTGAATTCCCTCTAATTCTGCAATTCAAATAACCTGTTACCTTCCTCCGTTTCCCGGAAAGGTGATCTTTCTCTGCTTTTTAGATTACACTGTAACCTTTCCTCTACAGATGGTTCTGGACCTGAACCCTCGATCTAAGACTGCTCCAACTTCTGGACCTGAACTTTTGGCTCCACAGCTGAATTTCTCTGCTCTGGCTCCTCTTCTTAGTTCTCCGAAAAGGTGTAGTCATGACTGTAATAGGTGCCACTGGAGTCAGGGCATTCTGCTGCCTGCCATAAGATGGGATCGGGAGGTAACCTTAACCATATCATCTGACTGGGCCCAGGACATAAACACCAACACTTAACAGCATTTCTGTGTCACAACTTCTTGTTGCCATGACTCCCTGCAGGGGATAATATTGGATTCTAATGACCGACTTGATGGGTAGTAGTTGTCTATGTCAGGCATTCTTCAAATAACTGCATTGTAGCTGACCTTTGACCATAGATATGCAGATGTCCTAGTCACCAGCTAAAACTGTGCACACATGCCACAGGGAATAGAACCTGGACTTTCTGCTTCATAACAGTCATCTTCAGCCTTTTGTGCTAAAAGAGAGTCTTCCTTTACTGCCAGTTGCCTTAGGCCTTGTATGTCCTTTTGTAGGACTCCAGCCGCTATGAGGTACATAATCACACAGACTGAAGTGGCTGTTGCTCTGTTGAGTAGAGGGCAGCAAAGCCATATACACACCAGCCTGTATATTATAACCCAGATGACCTTGTTTTTATTAATGTACTTGGTATTTCTGTACAGATGCTGCACCGGTTCCGGGACTGACAGACCCGAGACTGTGCTACATACTGGATGGGATCCTCTTCATCTATGCAGTCATCATTACGGCCCTCTTTTTGAAAGCTAAGGTTAGTCTAATTACCACAGTGTCTCCTCAAAACAGTGAACCATTAGGTGTTTGTCAAGTAATCCAGTCTGTCTATGGACTGGGAAGTGGTTGGGGGAAGATCGGATTTTCTTGGATAGTTGCCTGGCTTGAAAGTTGGAGTATAAGCCTATGATCGTTTGGCTCCCATTGCAAATGAGAAGTGCTGGGTTTGCAGTTTGATCGTTGTGATGCCTGAGAGCCTGTTGCTAAGCACTGGGATCTGGCGGGAGTGAAAGCAGTTCAGTATTTGAGCATTGAAGATGTAGGGAAAGCATGGTAGGATTATTGCAACTTCCTTCGTGTTAAGGCTTTTCCTTTTCTGAAGTGGGCTGTGAGCACTCTTAACTGATTTTGTTTTTCCAGAGCAGGGCCCAGAAGTGCACGAGTCCCAAGCATAAAATGCAAAATCTAGCAAAACATTTCAGCTGGTGATCTGTATTGGTGGGTTAATTAAAAAGAAACAGGCAGTGCTCCTTCAAGAGTCGCACCCACTCACCGCCAGAATATGGAAAGTACAAGGCGGGGCCTGGGAGCTTTCAAAAAGTAGCCAACCTAGTCACTGTGGGTGATGGTGGCAAGGTTCCCCAGAGTCCACATCCTGTGAGGATTCAGCATCTGCAGCCACACGATCTTGAATCCAAAATGCATTTCTTCTCTCTCCACCTTAGAACTTGTGGGTGATTTTTGGCTCACGCCCCACCTTTGGCCTGGGCTTTGGACGAGGTATAGACATAAAGAACAATGCCAACCAGCCCCAGCCTGATATTGCCTCATTCAAGCCGTGGTCAGAGCTCTTCCTGCCTTTAGGACACATGGCAGTCACGTGATAATAGTTCAGCCCTGAAGGCTTAGGGACCCCAACACATCCTGACAACAGAGCAAGGAATTGTGGGTCTGGTAGCCATTGTGCGCATGTTTGTTATTGTTGTGCCATGGGGCCCAGTCATGGTAATGAAAAGACAGTCCCTGCCTCAGAAAGATCACTATCTCAACTTATGACAAGACAAAATGGGTGTATAAAACAGACAAACAGGAGTGGGGATGGGGGACAAAATAACAGTAAAATGTGGATGCTTGTGCAAAATAAACACAAATGCCTTCCTTGCTGAGGCATTCTCTGCTAGTGGTGTTTACAGGCGTCATAACAGAGGAAGAATTTGAGGAAGGATAAAGCAGTGGGCCTGCCGATTTTGTTGGGGATTATTTTTTCCTTCTGCACAAGGCTTGGTGTGGGAGAAGTGGGCAGTGAAGATGGGCATTTTTGCCAGAGAGGAGATGGTGTCAGAGGGATGGATGGAAACTTGAACACCAGTAGCTGGGGAACTCTAACTGAAGTAGCCTCCATGCAGTTCAACTGTACCCAAACTTCAAAAGTGACGAGTGATGTTGGCTGTCTCAGGTGAAAACTCTGAGAGATAACCTTTCCCTGAAGGGGAGGAAACATCACATGATAGATGCCAGTCTCCTTGGCCCAGAGCTGTAAAGGTATTTAGCCTCCTAACTTTCATTGGCTTCAACGGAATGAAGCCGAAGTACCTGGGCAGCTCTGGGTCCTTCTTAACTCTGTACACTGCTCTGATACTACAGTGGTGGACCCAGTACCAGAGGCTGCACAGAATAGGTAGGAGATGCTGGGTCAGCACTGTGAGTTGGTTTATGCCTCTTTGAAATGAAGAGACCGTGATAAATGGCGAGAGAGGAATACCTCAGGAACAGGGTCTGAGCACTTAGGATAAATCCCAAGCTAAACTGTGTTTAAAACCACCACTCTGGATGTCGAGTTGGGGACAGGTAATGGATACATGGAGTCTTAGGAGGCTTGGCTCCGGCTGGGAGCTGTGACAGGGGTAAGTGGGCAGTGATGGGCTGTTCAGTGACTCATGAAGGGAGTTGGTGGCTTCAATCCAGTTCCCCCCAGAGGCCAATGTGAGGGGGCCGGGGAAAAGCACAACCCCTGCTTTATGCTAAAAGCAGAGGAGAGCGTCCCTCCTCTCCCTGGCTTAGGCAAGCAGCCCTTCCCCAGCATCTCCACTCTGACTGGCGAAGTGAGAAATCTCCCTCTGGTTTCAGTCTACTCTAATCAATGGGTTCAGCCCAAAAACCCACTCAAAACAGGCACCTTCCTTGTCAGCCTGCAGTGGAGAAGCCAAGGATTGAATAGGCCTGGAACTGGATCTCTCTTCTCGTGGGTACTCCCAGGCAGGGCGGAGGTGTGCTAGTTGGGGTTGGCAGAGGGGAAGTTTGCCCTGCAGCTGCTGGCACTCATCTGTTCCACAGATAAACAGTGTCCCAAGGCAGCATATGCACCACGAAAATCAGAAGGAAGAAAGTTTTAGAAGAAATGAATGGAACTCAGCAGTGGCAGGAAGGAGTTGTGGGGTTTTTTTGGCTGCCGTTATAAATCCAGATGAAAGTGCTGCTCTAGGACTGCTAGTCTGTGTGAGCCTGCCAGAGCGAAAAGACAGATGTACAGATGCCCCTCCACGCACACATTGTACTTGACTGCAGGAGTCATGGACCTGTCCTGCTGTTTGGGGAAAGAGAGCGGTCATTAGGGACGGCTCAGTAAAATTGCCCAGGAGCTTGTGAACCTGGAGCAGCAAGATGCTGAAGCAGGGTTGAACTAGCCCAGCAGTTGCTTGTTCCCAGCCCAGAACTCCTCTAAAGTGAGAGAAATTTATTCCCCTTCTAAGGTTAACAGATTTGCAGGGTGATTTGAATATTGGCAGCAGGTGCATGTAATCTACTTGGAGATGTCCTAGGTAGTGGATTTTACCCATAGGAGATGGAATAGCCTACCTTCTGCAATGTGTCTAGCTGTTAACTGAATGTGTATACAGTAATAATTCAGTGATAGCAAATAACTAAGTTGCTGCTTCAGAGGAAGAGGCAGGATGACAAACCCATCCCTGGTACCACTCCATTTATTTAAGATGGAGCTATAAAATTGGAGTCTGCAGCCTTCCCAGTGTCATGATGGGGAGAGCAAAGAGGAGCTGTTCTGATTCCCCTCAGCAAGAAGAGTTTGTACACGCAAGTCCTGTCTACCCGGTGTTCTTCTCTCTAGAAAGTGGTGTCTGTATACAAAGTTCTGTACGTACGTTCAGTGCAAAGCCCTTGCCTAAATTCATAGGTTAGGGCCAGAAGAGACAGTCAGATCCTCTAGTCTGATCTGTATATCATAGGCCACTACATTTCTCCCAATTACCCCTGTATATAGTCTCAAAACCATTCTGTGTAGACAAACCCTCCATCAATCTTTTGCTACGTAGGCATGTCTGAGGTAGAAAGCTTTTTGTGTGATGCCTTCTTGTGTAGAAAGTTGGCTACAAAGAGGCTTTGCTGAATTCCCCAGGAGACGCAGAGCAGATTCAGTGCAATTAAAAAGGTAACCATTTCCCCAGCAGATCTCATAAATTACTAGAATAGAAGCTATTTTATCTTGTGGCATTTAGAGGCTCTGCATGTCTGTAGAGCTTGTCAGTTCTTTGCTTTAGCTATTAGGCTGTAGAACTGGTACCTCTCCTGGCTGCTGCATAGGCAGAGGAGGCCTTCAAAGAACTGCTAGCTATCTCATTGCCCTCTACTGGAATTGTATATAAATGAATTGATAATGGCCCCTGACAAGCCATCAGCCTGCTTTGGCAGGGTCTGTGCGACTACAACTGCTCCAGCCCCCTTTTAAGCCTGCTACAGGGGCCAGCAAGCACCTTCAGACTGCAGAGGTTATGAGATCCATACTAAAAAGGAAAGGAGTACTTGTGGCACCTTAGAGACTAACCAATTTATCTGAGCATGAGCTTTCGTGAGCTACAGCTCACTTCATCGGATGCATACTGTGGAAACTGCAGAAGACATTATATACACAGAGACCAGGAAACAATACCTCCTCCCACCCCACTCTCCTGCTGGTAATAGCTTATCTAAAGTGATCATCAAGTTGGGCCATTTCCAGCACAAATCCAGGTTTTCTCCCTCCGCCCCCCCCCCCCCAAACTCACTCTCCTGCTGGTAATAGCCCATCAAAAGTGACCACTGGGGGGTGAGAGAACCTGGATTTGTGCAGGAAATGGCCCACCTTGATTATCATACACATTGTGAAGAGAGTGGTCACTTTTGATGGGCTATTACCAGCAGGAGAGTGAGTTTGTGGGGGAGGGGGGGCGGAGGGAGAAAACCTGGATTTGTGCTGGAAATGGCCCAACTTGATGATCACTTTAGATAAGCTATTACCAGCAGGAGAGTGGGGTGGGAGGAGGTATTGTTTCCTGGTCTCTGTGTATATAATGTCTTCTGCAGTTTCCACAGTATGCATCCGATGAAGTGAGCTGTAGCTCACGAAAGCTCATGCTCAAATAAACTGGTTAGTCTCTAAGGTGCCACAAGTACTCCTTTGCTTTTTTCTTTTTAGCTGTAAGTGTGGCGCTAACGGGTATACAGCAATGCCTGTGTCCCTTCAAAGTAGTGGAGTTGGGGGGGGTACCCCAACATGGCAGGCACAGCTGCTCCATAGAGGTGTGCGTGGAGCCAGTGTATTGGCACTGAGTCAATGTCCTACTGTACCTGATTCAAAATGGCATGGGCAAAGCACCTGCCTTAAGGAGCTGTCACAGCTTGTAGGGATCAAACTGCACTAGCAGACGTTGTAGGTTTGGGACCTAGTTACCCGAGATTGTCTGTCTTCCCATGAATATGTACTATGCTAGTCAGGATCAGCAGAGGCTGAAATGGCGTGACCACTATAAAAGTGAAGAGCTGCGAGCAGGGTGCTCTCTGAGGGTCCTCTATTTTGAACCCCACTCCACAATCTGTTGGAGCTCAGACTTTTTAATCTTCCAAGCAGGCATCAAAGCTTGTCTCTTCTCTCTCTTAGTAAGTCTGCTGAGGAGGGTGTCATTTGACGTGGATATATTTATGGGTGCACGTTTGTCTGCTTATATTGTGATGAATGTATGAGACAGAGGCCCAGAGCACCAGATGGGCCCCTAGAGATGCATCTTTTTAAAATGAATGAATATAGGCAATGCAAACTGACCTTGTAAACTCCATTGTAGTAAGAAGGAGGTTTAGCAGCTCTGTAGCCTACAGGGCATGCCAAATATTCAAAGGAGGCTATGCCATTCGTGTGGGGGAAAAAAAAAACCTAAATGTCAGACTAAGTTTACATTTCTGGAGTCTGTCTGCTAGTTTTCAGTGCATAAAGCAAATTGGAAATGTTTAGGCCAAGCTCCTTTTGAGCTATGAGAGGTTAAAACACTTGTAAAAATTTGGTGGTTTTTCACTTTTTGAAAAATCTCAGAACTCAAATGGCTGCTCTTTCACACCCCCCTCCCCCCGAAAAAAACCCCAACAACAACAAACAACTAAGCCTGGGGAGGCCAAGGAGAAGTGTGTGTGCGGTTGGTTGCAAGAGTTGTGCAGATGGGAGCAAAAATATTCAGACTTAAGAGGAAAATTTTCAAACACCCCTCCCCCAATCTATATAGCACCTTCTGCCGCTGCGCAGCTTGGAGACTTAAAAGGTGTCCTTAGTCTTTTAGAGCTTGATCCTGCAGGGCGGGACCCACGAAAGATCTGGCATTAATGCTAGCAGCCCTTGCCCTCATAAGAGACTTTCCAATAACTGGCTTGGAGCTCGACGGTGACCCTGCCGTAGCATGCTGGTGTGCACGTGCACAGTGGAGGGGAACATTCAGTAGGAAATCCTGTCTGTGTTTCAGCTTCCAAAGGGCTGTTATAAAGCACCATTAAAAGGATGACCAATCCTGAGAGTGGACTGAAATACAAAGGAAAGCTCCCTCGGAGAGCAGGGCAGGAATTTGTATAGTTTTTTGGCCCTTTTGGGCACCCCAGATGGCAAACTCTTGATGGCACTGGCAGGGCTGTTAGTCTGTAGGTTCCCCACCTAAGGTAAGAATAACTCCCCCGGGGGCTGTGTCTACTATGCTGCCGTTGCCAGGTGCTCACTTTGCTGTCTCTCTCTTTCAGTTCAGCAACGCTCCTGAATCCCAAGCTCTGCAGGATCAGAATGACGTGTATAATGTAAGTGACTGCTGCTCTTATGTCCACATGTTTTTAATTTGCTCATCCAGACATGCTCTCTCCTCCTGCTGTCCTTTGAATGAGGTGACTTTCTTCTGGCCGGAAGGCTCTCAGGATGGGCTGGATGAGGCAGACTAATGAGGAACAATCACAAGTGGGCAGTGTAGTAGCTACAAGAGGAAGTGACTTCCCACTGGGGCGAGCTCCTAATGGCTCGCCGTGGGGGAAACTTCCTTCTCACTCACCTGTTACCAACAGAACACTAGGACTCTGGTTTAAGGCTTGACGCTATTAATGTGCAGGAGGTGCACTTGGCATGTCCATTCACCAGAAGGGCGGGAACAATTAATTCCAGTATTGAGCCAGTGCTCTCCAGTTGGCAGATGCAGCCAGTCCAATACATGCACAGGAGCTGGTGTGTGGATCACAGAGTGCTGTCTGTAAGTCCATGAAACACACATGTGCCCATCAGCGTATGCTTTCCTCTACAGGGGGCCTGACCCTGCCGTACTACCTCACACTGAGTAGTATGTACGTATTTGAGTAGCCCCATTTAAGTCACCTGTGTCTCTTCACTGCTCTGTGTGGTAGGGTTTAGAATATGGATATCTGGAATGCAACGCTTTAAGGGTCAAATGTGAACTCTTCCCAGGTTATTTATTAACTATTGCTTGAATGTTGCATTGTGGGTTGCTGGAAAGGGAGTAGACCATAGGTTGTCTGTAAGGTACCAAGTCTAACCTCTATGCTCATAAAGAGTACTCTAGTAATGGACCAGAGCACTACACTTGTAATAGCTCCATATGCTTGTACTATCACTATTAGACACTTATTTGTAAAAATACATAATATTGTATGTCTTTTAAAAAAAAACAAACAACCCACAATGTCTCAATGTGCTGTTGATCTCCTGACAGGAATTTATTTTAGATTTACTAGAATTTTATTATTTTACCTTTAGAAATGAGGGAGGGTAATTAAAGGTTTATAAACTAATATATTTACACTGATTTTTTACCTGTTCTCAGGTAAGGAGGCTAGCTAATGCTCAGAGATCTGTTCAGTTATATAGCTTTTCTTCTACACACTTGCATCCTGTCAGTTTCTCCCTTTGCTGATAGGGACAATATGGCACAGCACAGTGGCATGACTATCTTCCATTCAACCATGACAAGGCACTAGTATAGTAAACTCTTGGGAAGGGGACAAGAGAGAGAGTTATGTCATGCTACCCTTGCTTAATTAACCAGAATTCAGCATCAGCCCTAGAACAGGAATATGTTTGTACTGATGTTTTAACCTGCCTCTCAGGCTTGGTGAGACCAGAGTAAGTGGAAGAGCCTACTGGTCAGAAATTGATCTTGTCTTGAGCTGCAGCAAATGGATGAATTTCAGTGTAAACTGAGGCTCACTGACCTGCTGGGGTCCAGATCTAACTTCAAATACCCCCAGAGGTAACATTTGGGGGTTGTATTTTTATTTGACCCTGACAGCTGTCTGGGTCTGAATTTGGATCCAGCATTAGAATCCAAATGGTGGAAATCTCACTGCACCATGTTTGTTTGCTTGCTTGCCCTCCCTCAACCCCTGTTCCCCCACATCCTCTCTGTCAATAGGGCCCCTACTTACTGCTCCTGCGTTTTTTTGAATGAGGCATCCACAAACCCCTTCCCATACCTGGCTTCTAGGTATTTGGCGCTTTGCAAGAGCTAGTAATTGACTTGACCCTCTTCTCCCCACTGAGGGCAGCCAGGGGCAGCAGCAGCAATGTCTGCTCCCTGCTGCGGGTGTGCCGCACAGGAACTGCACACCCAAAAACCTTTGTGTAGTCCCTGAGGTGGCTCCACTCTAAAGAGCCCAGGAAGGGTGGAGGCTTGTGGCTCTTCCTCCCAGAAGACAGCAAGGGTGAGCGTGGAATCTAGTGGGGGGCTGGGGGATCTAGGCAAGATCAGAGCTAGACCCCAGAAGTAGGAACTGTCCATTTCCAGGTTTTGGATTTGAATGGAAGATGGGGTGGGATCAGACATGCAGAATCTGAGCACTACGGGGGCGATTCTGGTTCTTCTTTAAGTAACAGGGATCACTTTATCTCCTGTGGCTCGAGTCACCATGTCTCCATTGGTCTAGTCATGTGACTTGCTGTGTATCCTAGAACATGGGAAGTACCACACTGGATCAGATCCATGGTCCTTCTTGACCAATATCCTGTCTTTTATAGGGGCCAGTATCCGATGCTGCAGTGGATAATACAAACAACCCCACAGTAGGCAGATGTGAGAATCTGGTCCTCATGAAGTGTTTGCCTAGCCCCAGATAGCTAGAGATTAGTTTAAGATTTGAAGCATGAAGGTATTAGATTTCTTCCAATAAACTTTTTAGCATTAGCTATTAATCTCTGGATAGTCTTATCCATGTAAATGTACAGTCTTTTTGAATCTTGCCATGTTCTTGACCTCAACCACATCCTGTGGCCAAAGGATCATCTAATTGTTGAATGGATGAAAAAGTATTTCTTTTGTATGTTTTGAATTTGCCATCTTTTCAAGTCCATTGACTGTCCCCTCATTCTTTTGATATGAGATGGGGAGAACAGAAGCACCTGATCTATCCTCTTTTTATATCATGCCTAATTTTGGGTACTTCTATCACAGCCCTCTCATATTTGTCTACTTTGTAAAATAAACAGTCTCAATCAAGAGTGAGCTCAGGCAAAGGGTTTCCTGAATTTATTGAATGCAAATCAAGACTTTTTAAAAGGGGGGAAAAATCAATGGTGTAATGTCATGGCTGATATAGATATGGTATCAGTGTATCTTCTGTTAAATACAATCAAATCTGCTCCAGTGTATGAGTATACATCCCCAGCTACTAGAGGGAGACAGTATAAAAACCATAATCCTATTTCAACTAACTGTGATTTGCCTTTAGCTCTAGGGTCAGGAAGATCTGAATTCTAGTGGATAGACTAGCAAGCAGGGTGGCTGATGCATACAGCCCTAGATCATTAGTGTTGATTATTTTTCTTTTAAAACTACTTTTTGGCTTATTTATCAGTTATAACTTGTGCAGTAAATTGGATGTTGAACTGGAATTTCCTTCTAGGGTTAACTAATCCAAGATCTAAGTTGCTTATTAGCACAGTCTTTGTCACTCTGACTTCTTTTGCTTTTTCATTGCAGAAATTGTCTCGTACAACCAGAGATGACTATGATGTTCTGGGAACTAAAAAGAGAGGCTCTGACCTTGAAATGGGAGGGAGAAATCAGGTAATTTCCTCTCACCTGCACTCTTGTTTAACTTTCCTTCCTTCCTTTTGTGCTTACCCTCTCTCAAAGATGTGCATGTACCCATTCACACAATGTCCTAGCTAACATGTACCATTATCCTCTGTTAGCCACACGTCTGATGTACCATCTATGCTGCCCCTCAGGACTTGTCCACAACCGGAGTAGATGCCTTAATGCTGAAGCAGGTTACTGGAGATTCTCAAGTGACAGTTCAACCTTAAGCAGGCTTTTGCAGCTGGCACGCTGCCGTGGTGTGGCTAGAATTGAGGGCTGCTGGATATAAACTGACTTGGTTGTGGAAATCCTGCACCAGCTCAACCTCTTGTGACAAGGGTCCTATATGCCCTTAGCCACAGTGGGCTTAGGGCTAGACATAATTCACATAACCCCCTGAAACCTTTTCCTGGCATAGCTATGTTGGTGAGGGGGGTGTATGTGTTTTTTGTTTTTTAAACCAGCGGAGCTGGGCCAGCACAAACTGCACTTACGGCACTCTAGCTTGATTGATTGTTTCAGGGAACTGACCTAAGCTGCGGGCAGTTTTGGCAGCATACCTGTGTCCATTCTAGGAGGGCATTGCTAGTATATCTCCAGTGCTTTTTTTTGGTAATCACCTCCCTAACATAGCTGTGCCAGCAACGATCTTTAGCCTAACACTCCCCCTTGCAGGGGACTCAGAACGCCCTGCTAGCTGCTCGTGTTGAAGCCTGTAGTTAACACTCTTCAGGTCTCTCACAAGGCAAGGGACGACCTTGGATAGAGACAGAAGAGTCCTAACACAACACAAGGCTGGAGTCTTTGATGTGCAGACAGTAAAATCTTTACCCATGCCTTTCTTAGGAGCTCACAACAGCCCAGAATAGGAAATCACACACCATCTCAAACCCAACGGATGTGGGGGCAGGGCATACAGGGGCTGAGTGGTTCACTGTAGATCTGTGTGACACTTTGACTCTTATGTTACTTCACTGGCACTTGCTAAAGTGACTGCACTTGCTGAGACCTCACTGCTGCTGAAAAGGGAGGGGACGCCTTCCCCTTGCTCAGTGTTTCCCTGTGATGCAGATCAAGGGAGGAAGGATTAGGCTTCAGTAAGCATAACAAATAAAAATAAACAACTTCAAAGCAGCAGCTCTTCTACACACATCTGTCCAGGTGCCAGACTGGAGAGCCGTATGTGGAAAAAGATGGCAGTAATATGCGTCCACTGGATACATAGAAACATGGCAGGACATAACCATGCCATTTTCATAGCTATGGCTCATGCACAGAGGTAAAGGATGCTATGTACTCAGCTCTTCCCCTTTGTTTTTCAGCAGAGAAGAAAGAAGCCTCAGGACACTGTTTACACTGTGAGTAAAGGAAGGAGCTGCAGCGTGCTAAAGGCAGTGTTTGATACACTCTCTCACGCAGCAGTGTGTCTCTGTGCTGATGTTGTGTGGGTCAGGTTTTGGATATGTTCCCCGGGCTGTCACCTTTCCCCAAAATGAGCTAGACTGACCCACTTCATAGGGCGAGGATGGGGACTGTACAGAGAGATACTGCCTACCCCCAGCACTTACTGCCCCAGTCTATGGAATATTTTTGCTTCCAGGTGGCCCCCTGCCTGATCTCTCTGAAGCAGCATTGGCAGAACTTCCCTTGTAACTAACTGCAGCCCCAGAAGCATCTTACTGAGGGTACTGGTTCATTAACACTACCACAGTGAAGGGGAACAATATCCTACCCTGAGGGGTAGCAGACAGCCATAGTGACTTGGAGAATTAGCACTAGAGTCCTGCTCAACTTCTCCCTGGGTTTTCATCCTGTGTTGGGAATTTACAGCTGCATGTAGGAGTCCATCGGTTTCCCTTACAGACTTTCAGCACCACCTGAGTTAGCACAGGTTCTGATTGCAGCAGGTCCCTGAGAGTTAGTAAACCCCTTCCCATAGCACAGCCAGGAGGATATCCTCTTCCTCTGACCTTGCAGAGCTCCTTTCTCTCCCTCCCTCTATAGCCTGAGCAGTACCCTGTGCCTGGCCCTCAGTTCAGCTTTTCTCTCGAAATAGGGTGCCTATAACCCCTGATGATGTGGTCATCACTCTACAGCCAGAGGAGCTGTTCTGAACCTTGGTTGACCCTGGGATTTTCTAGTGAAGGAGCCAATTACCAGTTAGTTGAGTTGGTGCTATGAAGAAGTACTGGTAGAATAAATAGTCCGTTAGATTCCATCCATGCTGCATATTCATTGGCTTGTCCCATGCAATGTGCCACACAAAAACCAACTAGTGTGAGCTATAGAGGACAACCCTGCACATAGTTCTAATCCATCTTGACTCTTCATGACCACAGTCCAAGAAAAGTCATCTGGTGGTGTATGAGAATGAAACAGATGGCTGAAGGCTAGCCAGACTCATCCAGGATCTGTATCAGGGTTACCACAGTTAGAAGGCCATATGGAGAAACTGAACAGTCTCTAGTAAGAGTTGGAGTATACCATGGCTTGGCAAAAAGTCCCTTATTATTTACATGGGTGCTTAATGCACTCTCAGAAAACAGCCAGAGCATAGCACCCTGCCGCATGCTTTTTGCAGCTGATGATGTGCTTGTGGGGGAGAGCAAAGAGGAAGTGGAAGAAGATTTCAGAGATGGAGGGGCATACTTGAAAGAAAGGGCATGAAAATCAGCTGCAATAAAACAGAGTATAGGGGCTGTTGATTCGATACCTTGCAGGAAGATGCCAAGACTGTCTGGAGGGCAGCCATTACTAACAGGTACAGAAGTTCAAGGACCTAGGTTCGATAGTAGAGGATAAAGGTGAGCTCAGCAATTAACTTAAGCAGAACAGAAAAGGCATGGACTAAATGGAGAGAAGTGAGCTGAGTGCTCTACAATAGGCGAATGCCTAGCAAATTGAAAACAAAGATCTTGCAAGACAGTAATAAGGCCTCCACATTTGCATGGCTCTGAATGCTGGGCACTGAGGAAGAGAGAAGCAGGTCTTGAATACAGTGGAAATGAATGCATTAAGCTGGATGCTTGCAGTTAGAAGGATGGAGAAGAAGATTGGAAGAACATATAGGAAACAGGATGATACCCTCCATTTTTAAGTTTAAGACAAGGGTTGGAAGACTGAGCTAAACGTCATACAGAAGTATTTGATTAGTTGTCAGATTTCCAAGAAACTGCTTTAAGAGAGACTGGACTGGAGAAGGTCTCAAAGAACCAACCTCATATAGATGGAACTAAGGCTAGGAGTTGTCTGAGGGAGGGGAGGGATTAGAAGTGAAAGGGAGGGAAAGGAGCAACTCTGCAGTGGGGCTAAGGATATCAATGGGGCTAGCACGGCTTCTTACACTGCTAATGCTGTTCTCTAAATTTGGTTGCCAGTCTTTGCAGAAGGACAAGATGGGCGAGGCATACAGTGAAATTGGGAAGAAGGGAGAGGTGAGTGGTACCTTTCTTTTCAAGAAGGGCAGGTATAATGATGCAAAGAATTTTCCATCCCATATAAGAGGTTCCCACTACAGCACACACAAAGTTAATTCCCAATTAAAAAAAAAACCAAACCACCCCACTAAAGCAAGAATTGACTTCTTTCCAGTAGCAGCCGCAGTCTACTAGTGCTTTCCAAACAGCTAATACATTAAATATTGAAGTGCTTTGAAAGCTACTGATGAAAAGCACTCAATAAAAACCAGGTCTTATTAATGTAACTTTTACTTCTGTTCATGACTTGAGTGCAGCCTTAGAGGTTAGACAGAAGGTAGTATCCCATCAATACTAGAAACAAACGAACGGTTACACCACTGCCGTTATGCTGGGCATTCAGTTCTGTGCCTGCAGAATAACTTCAGGGAAAAAATTAAATGTGCTGATTTTTAAAAACTATTTATACCAATTTTCTTCCTTCCCAGCTTAATTTAAGTTTCGGGGAAAGTCTGAAGAAAAGCGGTGCTGTAGTTTCAAAGTTCTGAATGTTTGATGCCAAGTGAATTTTGGACTGTGTGTCAGTTTGCAAACATCACTGGGAAAAGTCTGCCTTGCACGCTTGGTGCACAGTTTACAAGGGCTCCAGTTTCCCCCCCTCAAACCAAATAAAGGCACTCATGGTTCTGGGTAAGGATCATACCCTTGCTGAGTTTCAACTCTCAAGCATCTTTATGGTAGTTCTTGCTAAAATTGCATAGGTAGACTTGTTTTTAAAAAAAGGTAAATACCCCTTTCCTTTTCCTGTCACTCAAACAGGTATGGGCCTGGGCCCAAAGGTCCAAACAAAAATTCACCTTCAGAAAAAGACAAATTGGAGAATTTCATCCTCAATAAGAGTATTTTGTTTCAGAAAGCTGTGAAAACAAGGGTATTTAGTGTAAACTTTAACTTTAGTGGGCACGACAGCTGATAATGTTCACCTAACCCCCTCAGATGGGGGTGTGCATGCAGCTTGTCAGCTCACCCTTTCGTACATACATCGTAGTGCCTAAGGACTGCTGCAGCCACTCTTTGAAATGTCACACTTGGTTCACTTGGAAACCTGCATCTTGCATGATGCTGTGGTCAGCTGGTTGATCTGACAAAACACCATTCCAAGGGAAATGTTTCATTGATTGGAATCCAGGTGATAAGGCCGGTTTTTCTTCTGAAAGCCGAGAGAGACCGAGAGCTTCTGGGGCTATTTACGTGCATGTCATTTTACTGAATGCTGTTTGAGTTTGTTGTTTCCTAAAGGGCCCATGAGTGCTTCCTTTGCATCATAGGCTGTTCACAAAATTAACGCTGGGTGAAGAGCTGAAGGTTAGGAAACTTACTGCATTGTCCTCTGTATTTAATGGAGTGCAGAGTCACTTGGTCCCCACGTGGCATGCAGCAGTCACCACCTGAGAAATGAGGGCCGTTTCTTAATTGTATCTGGCCTATAAAATAGGAGGCACTTTTGTGAACACTACATATTGAAATACAGTAAATCACAGCGCCCCTACTACACAAAGCAGTAGTGGCTATTAATCCATGGCTTCTCTTACTTCCCAAAGCACCAGAGGCGGCGAGGCAAAGGGAACGATGGCGTCTACCAGGTAGGGAGTGCACACATATTAATGTTCTCATCTAATTCAGTAATTGGATTGCAGCCCCTAACTGTATGTCTAACCTTTGTTTGCTAATGGATGATGCTATGGGGCTTTAGAGTGTCTGTGTGACCAGAGGTGATATGCTGCTGCTACTTCAAAGCTAAGAACACCCCGCTGTAACCTTTTGTTAAAAGTAGCCCAGATCATCTTAAATGTCCCTGCTATTTGTATTTTCCAGCAGGAGAGGGAGGTGCTCGACACTAGTCCCAAAACTCTGGCAGCTGGACTTCCTAAAACAATCATTTGCTCCCTCTGTCTGCTCTGTAGTCCCTGATCCAGATAGGTCAGCTGTAACATGTAAAGGATAAAGAAAAGGAGGACTTGTGGCACCTTAGAGACTAACCAATTTATTTGAGCCTAAGCTGTAGCTCACGAAAGCTTATGCTCAAATAAATGTGTTAGTCTCTAAGGTGCCACAAGTCCTCCTGTTCTTTTTGCGAATACAGACTAACACGGCTGCTGCTCTGAAACCTGTAAAGGATGTGTCTGGTTGTTCTTGAAGTAGCTCGACTTAGCTGCTGCCTAATATGAGCAACTGTTGGTTAAGGGCTGCCTAGCACCTGCAGCAACTCAAAGGTGAAATCAAAAACTTAGTTCTCCTTAGTTCACCACCAGCTACAGTCAACAAGCAGCTTTTGTTATCTCACAGTATTGAACAGGCAGGTTCATCAGGAGATTTTCATTTTCTCTGGCACATGTGGCACTGATCACTAGCGGAGAGGGTAGGTTAGCAGCAGGGAGTTGGACCAGCGCTGCAGCACCCGTTCAAACTGGTATTTTTACCTGAACCGGAACTGAACTGGAAGAAAAAAGGTTGGGTGACGGGTTTAAAATAAAGGTTTGGCATTTTTAAGCTCAATATTTTAAGCTGTTGTGAACTTCTTTCATGAAACCACCCCCAGGCCTGGCTTGAGGCTTGTCTACACTAAAGGCTGTAGCACTTCAGTGAAGACGCTACCCACGCTGACAGGGGAGCTTCTCTGGTTGGCCCAGGCACTCCAGCTCCCTGGGAGGCCGTACCTATCTCGAGGGGAGAAGCCCTCCCAGTGCCATAGCACTGTCCACACCATGAGTTAGGTCAGTAGAACTGTGCTGTAGCGACGCAGTTAAACCAACCTAAGTTGCTAGTGTAGACCAAGCCCTAGTGTAAGGAGAATAGAAGGAGGCAAGTCCACAAACAAAGGGAGGAAGGGGGCAGCTCAGGACTGTACACCAAATGAGGCAGCCGGGGGCCCAGAGCTAGATGAAGCATTGCTGGATATTTGTATGTGCCAATTAAATCCCCTGGCAGAGAGTCCCAGAGCCCAGGTCAGCTGGCTCAGGCTGAAGCCCAGCCTTTGAGACCGATTTCAGAACCAAAACATCCACACTGCTATTTTTAGCCCCACCACATGAACCCTGTGAGCTCATTGACCTGGGCTCTGAGACCCTGTGCCATGGGTCTCTTATTGCTGTGCAGCCATAGCCTCTGAGGTTCCCCTGTAGGGAGAGAAGAAGTGGAATGCTCCCTGGTCCCAGGAGTTAGTAACTTTTCAAGTCCAAGGGAAAAGCTCTCCATCCCCGGGGCAATACGTTCCTACAGATGCCCCCCCCCAAGGCAGGGCCCATGCCCTAAACTCACTTATCCTTTCACTGCAGAGGTCCCATATAGGAAAGAGCAAATGGATGAAGATGTGATCTGAGGGAACTAAAACACAGTGTTCTTAAAAAAGTTTACAGAAAACACTATGAAAACTCATGTTAAAGTTGAAAAATAAATGGTCAAAATAAAAAAAGCTTCAACTGTAAGTTTTAACTCTTTGAGTTTACTTCCACTAAGACTGAAATTTTCCTTCTCTCCTACACTTAACTTTCGGTGAGCAACTTTGTCATGGTGGTCATACTTGTAGCTGAGGACTGAGTGGGATCTCCCTGAGACGCTTTCTCCACGAAGGCCTTAGTTGCAGGCTTGATCACTACAGATTCCCCAGTAGGAGAACAGAACATTTTTGCTGAAGTGGAATGGAGACTGACTCATGCTACAGCTGGGTTGTTGGGTTACTGGCTTGGGATGTGGGACACCCAGGTTAAAGTCTCTACTTGGCCTGATTTGGAATGTGTTGGGTCGGGAAAAACCCTCTGATCTCAATCAGGCAGAACAAAGACTTGAACCTGGATCTTCCACATCCCCAGTAAACATAACTTACGTACCTGAAAAGTTGCCATGAACCTGAATGGTCATCGGCTGATCAGCTCTAACCAGCCGCAGTGATTTTGTTCAAAGCCGGTTTCAACTAGGCCCTTGTGAGATTATAGACTCACAGAAAGGTAGGACTGGCTGGAGGACCAAGTAAACCTATGAATGTTCAGTATCAGCCACTGAGCTAAGAAACATACCTTTAAATCGGCACAGAGCATCTTGCTTTTAGCCAGTATCTACAGCCTGCAGGAGTCCCAGCAGCTCGTTGCTCAGTTAGCTGTAGATGGAGCCTTTGGGCCTCAGGTACCCCAGAGTCTTGTGTGCTGGTTGTTCATCACTTTAGTATACTATTGCAATCAGTGCAAAGGATGCTGGGACAAGTAAAGTAAATAAAGCCATTTGTCACAGCTAACTGAGTGATGCCCAAGACCATTTTGGAATAGAAAATCAGAGGGGCTGCGGTGGACTGAACTGGGGAGAAAGGGATTGATGAGTACTCTTCCATCTGCAGTGCTGCTGCCATACCAAATGCACCAGGCTGGTGGCAGAAGTTGGTGTTAAACTCAGGTGTCCTGTCCAAATTCCTACTTGGGTCAGTGCAGAGGCAAATTTAGGGAAGCAGAATGCACTGTCAGTTGGACATAGCTTATTGTGGTGCATAGCTCTGCCTAGCTGACACATTTGTCCACTGTTCAGACATAGCCACTGTGAGTGAACGTGCTGCTGCTGAGGCTAGTATTGTAAAGCACTGTTGAGCTTTCAGGGTAAGTTACTATAGCAGTGTTTTTCATTAACCCGTATTCAGCATGCATCTTACCTTCAGGGTAACTGATGGCCATTGACCTTTCATCTTCAAGGGAAATAGTGATCTGAACAAGTGCCTCTCATCACTGCTACAGACCAGATTAGTGTGCTGAACACAAGACTAAAGGACCGATTGGTCCACGGTCTACCTCATCCACCTTACCCTCTCTTTCTTCTTTCAGGGACTCAGCTCTGCAACCAAGGACACATATGATGCCCTCCAGATGCAGCCGTTGCCCCCTCACTAAGTGGCATTCATGCAGTGGATGGGCAAGACTGAGAAGTCCAGATGCTTTGGGGGAGGAGAGAAGGGAAACAATCATCAATCCAAAAAGGCCATTCAGTTAACACCCATTTTTTCAGGGCTGCAAATTACATATGCGCGATTCATTGCACGAAGCAGGACAAGTCTGGATTTAGTTCCCCTCCTCCCTTCCCCCCTTCAAAACTATACTATCTCAAGCTTTAGCTTTTAAATGTACATATCTGTAAAACTATTCCTAATGATCGTGGCTGTTTTGTACCAGCAAGTGTTGGGCAGGAGACTAGGACTTTGGGTTCTCTTCCTCCTCCTCCTCATTGAGCCGGTTTCTCTAGCTATTTAAAAAGCAAAACAAAAAACCCCCCAAACTACACCCCACCTCACAGGTGGCTGATGTTTAATTACTGGCTAAAGCACTTTTAAGGTCCTCGAAAGGAAGGTGCTATAGCTACACCCAGTATTATCTACAGGAAGAATAATCTGCATCAGCATAACTAGGGCAGTCTCGCGCCAATATTTTTCTGCTGTAAATTTAGCTTTATTTCTAAGCTGGTTTTAGCTGTGGAGAGCTGTTCTTACTGTGGATGACGACATGTTCCTTGAGTGAAAGACAAATGCTAAAAGCAGGCTGAGGAGGAATCAGTGCTCGGCTGCAACAAGCTATCAAGAAAACAACATCCCAGTGTGAACAGCTCTTGCAGCACATGGACGGCATCCAGAAATGCTAATGGAAATATATGAAAGCTAGGACACCTTTACCGGTGAGATTCCACAGTAAAAACAGGAGTGGTGCAGCATACAGATTTTACCACCTCCATCATCCATTATGATGTGAGCCAGGGGATTAGGCCTCTGGAAGGACTGACATTTGAAATAATGCTGGAGAACACTGGGAAAGTTGGGATTTAATTAAAAAGGGAAGTTTTTAAATAGACAATCCAAAACTTGACCTCTCTCTTCCCTCACTGTTGCTCAAGCCACACAATTTTTTAAGGGCTATTCCTTCCCCACTTAAAGTACAGCACCAAAGTATGTTCCTGTTATATAAAACAATGCCAGCAAGTGATGAGTATATTGCTAAGGAAAGTGTACAAAAGCCGAAAGAAATGTAAGAATTTGTAAATACCTTGCAGGATAAGTTTAAAGATGAGCAAAACAGATTCAAGACAAAGGTGATGGTGGCTCAGCAATTCAGACGGTTTCTGATAAGGTAATAAAATTGATGGGGAAGCCATGGACGCGTAAATGTGTTTACCTGAGCCTTGTGCCATTCCTGCCGTTGCTATCCCACCACAAGGGCTGCCTGCACCCACCTGAACTGTCACAATTGCGATGTCAAACTAAGCAAGGCTGGACAGGGTGAGGACTTGCTGGAAGGCTTCCATCGAAGTATTGCTGAAATCTCTGCTGGTGGCAGCAATAGCTTCCGGCCTGGTCTGTATGTAGGTGTTTTTTTGCACTGCTTTAATAATTATATTGGTTTAGAAACAGGGACATTCACTGAAATGAGCGATACCAATATAAGCACCTTTCACAGTGTTATCAATGCATCTGTAGTAAGGTGTTGGTGGTTCTACCACATTTTTTTGTGCCACCTGAACTATACAGTTTCTAAACCAATACAAATACTGGCTGTAGACAACCCCTTAATATGGCATTGGGGGCCCTCTCAAATATCAATTTTTGGACTTACTATTCCTGTTGTGAGACAAAATGATTAGAGGCATGGAAAGACTGAGTAAAGAGGGGATATGCTAGAGTGTTCACTAACATAACAAACAGAGAAGGTAAATCCAGCACTCATATTTACCCCCTTTCATAATACAAGACCAAACTGCCAGTCACTGAAATTAGAAGACACGGAGTTTACAACTGCCAAAAAGAAATGGTTATATACCCCACAAATAAGCTAGGACTTGACAGCTATAGGGCAGTAAAGCCAAGAGTTTCATATTAAACAGGAAAAAAAAGAGGTGGATTTAAAAAAAACCCCTCATCTGTGTTAGGGAATAAGACAACCACAAACCGAGGGCGGGGGAGTTCCCCTTTATGCTGTCTCTGGCTCTAGTAGTTCTTCCAGGACTCACAAGGCATCGAACATGCAAGGTGGTTGGAAGACTAACGGGCTGGCCCTAGTGCTACGCACATGGTAATTGCATCCTTTCCTATTTTCCAAATTCAGTCTTTACATTCAAGAAACTTTGCCCACAGTCCCAAGAAGACAACCCAGGCTGCTGATTCTCTTTTAAAAAAGAAGAGTGGACAATGCAATGGTGTAGAGCAAAAGCTTCTAGATAAGAGCTGATCACCGGCAATATCCTGCAATCTGTTGGGCACAACTGACAAATAGCAAGAGGGAACATCTCTCAGGCCCAGCTTGGTGGATCTGAGGAACAGAAATAAGGAGATTTTTTGCCCGCAAACTATTGACATGTATTTAAAAACCACAAACAAGTGCATACATGTTAAAACACTTGGAAAATGGTTTAATGATGTTTACAACAGAAATGAACTGTACAGTTACAGTAAGTTTAATATATATAAAAAATTACAGCAGACAAATGCATCTACACAAAATCTACCATTTCATCCTGATTCACTGTAATCTACACGATCTCTCAATGCCTATAGCCACCTGCAGGCAGCCACTGGGGCAGGGGGGACGGGGGACATCTTTAAAGAAACAGCATCCCTTTTATCCCCCCATCAAGAAAAAGATATCAGTTTCAAAATCATAGGGGTCTTTCACATTTCAGTCTCAAGACCAGATGAGAATGTGTTTCATCTGGGTACAAGTATCGCATTAAGGTCCCTGACTTCAAGTGTTCAGCTGACCCCAGGTGTACAAGTGATAGTATAGGAGGAGAGGTGAGAAAAAGGGTTTTAACACCCAGACTGCAAATTGATCTTTGGCTGAAGAGAAGCATAAAAGGACTCCCCCACAGACTATTCACAACTCATTGTTTCACTAAAAGCTATTGGCCAGCTTCAGCGGAAAGGGTTTTCCCCCAAATTCCAACTTTTCACTCAATGAGAAACTGATAGTTTTTAAACTAACGTGCTTCCAAGATTTTTCTTAAATAAATCTTGGGCCACTTTCTAACTCCCCCCCCCCCCGCCCCTCCGAAAATAATGGAAAACACTCTTTGACCCAGTTATGTAAAAAGTAAATTCAGGTCTTTAAGGATGCTGTCTCCTTAAAAAAAAAAAAAAAAAAGGAATCCCAGCTGGGAATGGCAATCAGTGAAAATGCAATCCAAACTGACAGTCTGGTGGAAGTTCATTATGGAATATTATGTACACTTTAGAACTTTTTAATTCTTTTTTTTAATTATGAACACCTAGGCAGTGAAAACTGTTATGTTAATACATACATAGACACACCCAAAACATACAAAAATACTATTATTTCAAACTACTAAGAATAGGACAGTTCAGTTATCTCCATGCTATGACTTTAAGAGCATTACACTGAAACAAACAAGAATTTAAACGACAATTTTTTTAATATCCCAGAAATATACCAAAATATACATCTAAGCTTTGGAATTACTGAGGTTAGACTAATGCAAGTGCTGGGTAATCGTACTTAATACACAAGTCTAAGGTTCTGCAGGAAAGAAATTATCTTTGGTATCTGCATCAGGCTAATATTATTAACATTTGGATTTTGCTTTGGGATAGAGCTTGTATGACCCTAGAACCAAACACCCCCCAATCAACTGAGATTAAAAAGATCCATGTATAAAGTTCCTTCATTTGCAATCCCCCCCAAAAGTTAAAAAGTCACAGGCATCTACCAAGCATAAAAGGTTGAGAAATACAATGCATAGTTGCACAGTGGTGCTGCAAAAATAATAAAAATATAGAAAAAAAGAAACTAGAGGAGAAATGAAAAGCTCTCTCTTCTTTCAGAGATTTCTCACATCAGGACAGCCTCTTCCAAGCAGTTACGGAGGGGGGTGGGGGGCGGTAGGGAAAAAAGCTCAGAAGTGCACCTCAGCGTGTATTAATCAACATCACCCAGCCCCCAAAGGGTTAAAGCACCTATCAGAGCAGCCAATCATGCACCAGTGTCTTCAGCTTCTCAACCAATCTGAGGAGTCCCATTGGCTGCAGCAACCCTTCTGCTCTCCCAACCCACCTCCCCTCGTGGCTGCACCCTGGGTTTTTGTGAGCTTAAAGAGCAAGTTTCCTCCGCAACACATTAGCAAAGGGTGGGATGGAAATGGCCTGGCTCAGGTTGAGTCCACTTTGCTGCGGAAGAGCCACACAGTATCGGGCCATGGGAAGCCAGTCTTTCCACTTTAGCAGCCTGCTGGGAACCCCTTCCTCCTCTACCAGGGCTGGCCTCACAGATGGGATTGCTGAAGACGCCCTTTGTCTTTGGTTTGTTTGTTTGTTTTGAGTTTATACAATCATTAGGAAATCTTTGGTTTTGGCTGGAAATTTTAAAAGAACAAAACAAAACAAAGAAACCGCCCCCCCCGGCTTATAGCAGCGCATCGTGACCTGTCAAAGCTTCTCTTTCCCATGGGGGTGGAGGAACTACATTCAAAGTAAAGGTGGAAGGGATCAAGGATGCAGCTTCTGGACAGCCCGGAGGATACAAGATTGTCAAATAATAAAGAAGAAAATTAAATATTTGGAAAATTTTCTTTTTTGGTCCTTTTTTTAAAAAAAAAAAAGAAAAAAAGAAATGGATGAGTAGTGTGTGCGCAGCACTCAGCTGAAAGAAGCCTTCAGGGACTTGCCTGACCCTGGAGTTTCAGTGTAGTCCTGACACCAGGAGAGCGGGGAAAGGCAGTTGTGGAAGTTTCATGCACAGATTGGAGGGAGGGTGCCTTTGGATATTCACAGACTAATCGAGAGGACCCCTTGTAACCAAAAGAAATAGTATAAGATTGCAATTTGCCCTCAGTTTGCAGTAGCTTTTAAGCAGCGACATTCAGAGGCTTTTGGGGGTCACTCCCCAGGTTGCAGGTCACGGGCTGCTATATGCCAGAGTTCAACGTTAATCAAGGGAGGGAGGGCAGACTTGGCAACTCTGTAGGGTTTGGAGAAAGTTAAAGCAAGTTACTCAGTTACGAGTCAGAAATGAGGTATACGACAGCTCCTGTACCTGTGGCGGATAAACACCCCACACCTACTCACACCTAGCCTTAGACACCACTGCCGAGGAAGGAAATGGAACAACAGCAGCACTGGCAGGCATGGGGTTGGCTACTGCACTGATCCTTCCGACAGAGTGGGATTGTGATGCTCTCTAAGGTGATCAGCACTTGCCCCCCACCAGAACTGCCCTATTCACATTACTCCAAACCAATGGCAGGCAGTTCTGCAGTGCCCCTTTCCTCTCCCTGTTGCAAAATGAGGGTCCAGCCCTGCTCCCAGTTCTCAAATGGTAGCAGAGCTGGGCTATGAGTCTGTATGGGTGTCTCAGCTTGCTGAGATTTCATCCTTCAGCTCACTTGTGCAAAGAAGGCACCACGACCAACACAGTGAGGGAGACCATGGGAAAGGACTGATTTTTTTTTTTTTAAATCTAATCTGCTTTGTTCTGAAGGACACTATCAAGGATGCTTTGTTTGATTTTTAGAAGAGCTTTCATTTCTGAAGGGGGCTGTGTGATTTCCAGGGTTTATGACTTGGCATAAATAGTTTCCAGTGTCCTGGATGGAGCCAAAACAGGATCCTCTTTGTTTAATAACTTAGGATTTCTATAGCACCATAGCATGCCAGCACCATCCATAACATTAGCACAGCTCAGAGAATAATGTTTGTTAACTAGATGCTGCTACAAAAATCAGCAGGGGGCAATAATTTTAGTGGGTCCCACAATATTAGATTGAGAATTTTTTTGAGGGGGAGGAAGGGGTTAGTTCTTGGGGACAGTGTGGAGGATTAAACATTATTTTATGGTCTATATAAAACTCTGGAGGGAAAAATTCCCCAACAGACTAGAACAATTTTAAGGTAAATTACATTTTTGGCCTGAGCTATTTGACAATGTCTTGTTTGGTAGAGAGATGAAATAAGGCAGAGGGGGTGCTCCAGTCCTGGGGCAGAACAACTCAGTAGCACTGAGGAATCCCAAAGGATATCATCCTCCCTTCCCTCGCCCAGGTTGTTTCATTTCCTTCCTCAGATTTGTTTACCTTAAAGCACACCTTGTTTTCCACACCTTTTGTTCCAAGTGCTCTTATAATTGAGAAGTCATTTCTTCAATATCCCTATTACCTACCTATAAATCTATCTAGCTCTTTGAAAAGTCACACAATATTAATACCACTTTTACATAATGTCAGAACAACAATTCTATTAGTAAAGCTTTCAGTGAAGTTCTGCAACCCGACTGGTTTCCGGAGGAAGAGTAGCTGGACAATTAATCTATTTTCCACCCTTTCCCTTTCTTCACAAGCGTTCGCCAGGTTCACTGATAAAACAACTCAACCCAATAGCACAATGCATGACAATGTACATGGCTATTTTGGGGAGTAAATAAAGGAGTCTCCTGGGTCCCCCATCTTTAGAAGAGAAAGACAACACATGCAGGATGTTGGAAGGGACTCTGACCTTGGTAACCCTGCTTCCATATTTGAAGGGAAGAAACAGTTTTTCCTATTTCCAGCAGCAGCTGAGACCTAGGCTGCCGCATTGAGCAATCCCCATTTGCAGTTTGTCCTCACAGAGCCAAAACATCCCTGTGCACAAAAAGGCAGCAACACCTACAGGAGACGAGATCCTTGCAGAAAGGGACATCCACCCAAAGCGCGAAAAAGGCCCAGCTTTTCCTCTTATCTGCTCTGACAACAGCAGATTTGACGACTTATCAGTGCCTTTGGTTCCCTACCAAGCCATTGGAAATTCTCCCATCCCAAAGGAGCTCTGAGCTCCTTAGAAATTCACCTCTTTAGATCCACACAACCACTCAAAAACTCACTCGCTCACTCACCTCCCCACCCCCACCCCCTTTAGGGAAGTCGGAAGAATGGAAGGGATGCCTTGAAGTCAGGATGGAAGAGGCTAGGAATCCCTTCCAAGTCATCACCACTTCCCCCAGTACTCCCACCCCAAAGTCAAGACAAACACCATGAGAAGAATGCACCTCCCTCCTCCCCAAGCACCCCTCCCCCCAGACTGACTCACAGTATTTCGATCCTTTCAGGTACACCAGCCAGGTGCTAAGAGCAGGTTAGCTTTCACTTCTCAGTTTGGTTTTTTCTTTTGTAGTTTTTGGTCTAGACAGGATTAGCATTGCTTTTAGAAAAGGAAGTGTTTAAAAAGTTTTCAACCTATTATCAAGCACTACAAGCCCTACATTCAGTAACAAGACAAGGGGGATAAAAGGAACCTGTTTCATTTTTGCTCTCTCAGTTAGATTAAGATGCAACAACTGTTCTCTCTTTCCCAAACTTAAATGCCATGGCCCCAATTCAGCCCTGGTGCAACTCCACTGGCTAAAATGGATGTATACCTGGGCTGAATCTGACCCAATATATTCACCTCCTCTCCCCCAAGCTCCCAATATATACACACCTTGCCTGATCTTTAGATCCCTACAAAGACCCTTATTATTCATAAGGAAACGGCAGGGAGGGAGGGGAAAGCATGTGTGCACCTAAAGGACCCTGAACAGCCACCCAATCAGTAACCTGCATGCCATCGTGTGCTGTGCTGCAGATTAGACCACAGATAAACCAACCAAACAACAATCCCAAACCCAGGAGCAACAAAATGTTTCCTTTGGCAAGACAGATACAAGGAAAAAAATTCATGAGCAACATTTTCCTTCTAACAGAGTCAACTCCCTTCGCTCCCCCACCCTCCCCAACATCCACCCGCCCCCACCCAACCCTATAAAGTTGTAACCTATCAACAGGATCTCGAATACATACAGCATAATCATGTTTATCAATCATAATAAACATCAGTTCAACTAAACTCTACAGCTAGAATTATCTCCACTATTTATAAAGTTTGTTTTTCTCTTCTGATTTTTCAGTTCTGTGACAATGCTAAGCTATGCTGAGGTATTTTATGAAGGTGCCAGAAGCCAGCTGCTACCCACAAGCATTGTTCTCACAGCTCTGTGGTGCTACCTCTTACTGAAGGAGGGGGAAGGAAGGGAAGGAGTGGGACCCAGATTATTCCAGTTGGGGACCCTCCACTTACTCAGGGACAGGAACTGAAATGTCTTCCAAGGAGATTCACCCAAGCAAAGCATGCTTTGCAGGGAGTACTGGCATAAAGCCCAAGAGATGCTCCATGAAAAGGAATTTAGTCAGAAAAGCCATATCTGGTGCATTTGACATACCTGACCACACCAATCTATTCTGTACCACATACTCTCTTCTCCCCAAGGATAACATTATTTGTAGTTCCACAGCAGTCTCTAAAACCCTCCAGATGGAGCCCCAAGGGAATGAAAGCTCAGAGTAGTCTGTTCATTCAGGGTATGGGCATGCATATGAGAGAAAGAAAAAGGAGGACAGAGTTGGATTGGTACAAGTATGCAATCAGATTGCCATCTGGATTTACTGGCTAGGGATGAAAGCAGGAATGTGTGTACATACCAAACTGTTAGGAAGAATACATGAAGGCTCAACTCTATTACCACTTTAATTATAGGCAGGATAGAGTCACGTGGCAAGTGGTAATTATTCCACTTATCCTCTTCATTGATGATGAAAGTCAGAAGAGAACAATCGTGTTTTTATATTGTACTGTCCATGTGTAGAGCTATATGGGTGCATCCATGTGTATACACATTTCCTTCCTTTCACTGCTCTTTGACGTAAACTGCTTTTAGGTTTATGGAATCTGATCCTATTCTGAATGGGTGGCAATACATAAGATATTGAATATATTAATAATTTGCAAATCATGAGTCAAACAGCCAGCAGATTTGCATTAGATTAGAAAAAAGAGCAGATGACACTATGTCCACATGCAATGCCTGTATCTTAACAGTACACAAAAAGAAGGGTGGTTGTACCAAAGACATTTGCATGTTAAATGCTCTGTAAGATAGGAGATCCATTGTCAAGTGTCTAAGACACTCTATGATCTGATCCAACTCCCACTGAAGGCAAGGGAGACTCCTACTGACATCAATGGGAGTTGATTTTGACTCTTCTAAGGAGTAGAAAGAGTGCAACTGCACTTCTTGAAGTGTGAATTGTTTTAACAACTTTCTGGGTCATATTTTTGTAAAAACTGGCTAACAAATCCAGAGCAGGCTGGTTACAGATGGATAACTATATAATGGATGCATTCATCGACCAGTCAGATTCCTCCTTTAATAATGTCTAATCTATAAGCGAGAGAGTATATAAAAGACCGAACTGAATTTATTCTCAATATATGTGTGTGTGTACACATGTACATACAAACTGAAGATAATCCTATTCTTCCTCAAGACAGCAGAGTTCAGTTTAACTGGCCATACCACAGTTAAATGGACATGTTAAGAGTTTACATTTGGGATTTTGCCCAAAGATAACAATAAGATAATTGGAAATGCTATTTTTTTGAACCAAATGTCATCAATAGCTAGGATCTGATGCAGTATTTAGTCTGTCCCAAAGCCTCTATTTCCATTACAAAAAGAGCTCCTTTCTGACAATTTTGTAAAGTACGGTTTCAAATTGGGAAGAGAACAATTTTATTTAGCAAAATATTATGTGTTGACAATTAAGGTAAATTGGAAGTCATTTGTGCCTCCATTATATGGCTCCAGCTGCAATGGAGCTAAGATGTTCTGTTCTTTTATGGAAAAAATGGTCTTTTTGTTTTATTGAATGTTACTCTACTCCAAGAATATGCTTTATAGAGTACTTAGCACTTCTGCACTTTCAACACCTCAACCAGGAGGAAAAATGGAATCTGCTCCAGTGGACTGCTGGGTATTTTCTACTTAAACCAACAGAGGAACAACAAAAAATCTAACTCTTCAGTGATGTTCTTTATAATAGTAGCTACTTATTTTCAGAGGCCACAACTTAGAGGTATGGATGAACCTATGCTTTATGCTGTGTGACCTCAGAGAAAACAGTAAATCACTATCACTGACCTAATCATTGTTACTGACGTGCAGGGAGAATTCCCTCAAGTTGTTTTGGTAACAGGCACTCCTCTGCTGCCCCCTGAGCACAAGGAGAGTCTCTTACTTCTCCTCCTCTTTTTTTTTTTTTTTTTTAAAGTTACCTAAATTATTTTGATTTTTAAGAAGTCCATTGGAAAGACATCACCGAAAGATCCAAGTTACATTTTGTTTTCATGTAATCGATAGACTAAAATAACCTCCTCCCATGCTGTACGGGGAAGAAGATCAAGAAAGGGATGAGGGTGGAGGGGCAGTGGAATGCTGAATCAGCACAAAGGGAAGGCCATGTAACATGTGAGTTCATATATTGTTCCTACTTCTGTTGAGATTAATATCAAGATCTGTTATCCCAAAAGGGGCAACAAATGATGAAATGCATTTCCATGTAAGTTAACATATGTATTATTACATACATCCTGAATGTTTTCTTTAGAAATCTCTCCATTATGGCCATAACAGTCAGTTCACTTCCAGGTGAAATTCAAAGATGGAATTTTTGAAGCCTACAAGGGTATGTGATTCAAATTCCTGAAGAGAATGTCTCCATTTCTGGGCTGTATCACAACAGTTAAAATCTGGTGGATGGTCTTATTAGTGACTTGAACACAGCTGTCCAGTATTACCAGCAGAGCATTTTCATATGAGAACCTTCTACTTTCCATTGTGTTCCCACTGATAGTCCATCAGAGCCCAAGTGTTATGGACTTCATGGCAAAGTGGTTTTTTGGGTCTGATATGGCTTTTAATTAATTTGTGTTACTTTACTTACTGAAGGCAGAGGATTTATTTGAGTAGGTCTGGGGCAATGATGTGGTGTCATGAGTCTCCCAATTAAAACAATTTTTTAAAATGTAAAGTATATTGTACTTAGGTTCTGAGCACGATACAAAACTATTATCAACCAGGATTTTTCTTATGTAGGGAGTATATCTCAGTACTAACTGGTATAGTGCGTGTGTATACATACACATGCATGTTATATATAGAATTCCCTGCATATACACTACATAACAAGTCAGTAAATAAACTAATACTCTTTTTTAACTGGCTTAGGATTCCTCACAAAATTCACATTTGTCAGGAGACTCCATCTAAGGGTGAGTATGTGCAGGTGTGTGAACAGTACATGAATCTTTCATCCCCTAACTACTGGGGCAGAGGTCAACTGAGTGGTTCAGATTTGTCTGAACCAAACCTGAATGAGTTCTCTACCAAAATTCACATGACCACCACCCTTTTAAGACTTTTTCCTGAAGAAGCATTTGTGTATCTCCCCTTCTCCATATCTTTTTTGGGAAAGTGTTTATTTCTTGTGTTTCTTCATACATATGTCCCTTCCCGGGCCTACTATACATATCCTAATTGTCCTTGGAGATGATAAAGTGAATCGGTCTGTCCCACTAGCTTTTACCTGCTATAAGATATGCTTGGAAATGAGAAAACAAGCCCAGACACCTACATATATGGAATTTTATGGAGTTGTGGTACAGAAAGATGACTAGATAACTTGCAATTTTCCCTTCCATGTACAAGGGCTTTAAGGAATTTCTTCTGGCCCTGGCCAATGAAACCTGATTTTATTTATTTATTTATTTGTGTGTGTGCATGTGCGCACGCGAAAGTCTACTGAATTCAAAATTCTCAGAGATAATCCCATAAAACAACAAAGGAACAGTCTGTTCACTCAGTGATGGATTTAAGACAGACGATGACATTTATGGGCAACAGAAAACCATTTGTGCTAAGACATCTATATTGACTTGTATTTTTGGATTATAAAGAGTAAACTATCATCCTTTGTGGTGGAAAAGTAACCTCAACTGCAAAATAATGCCCTCAGCCGCTGTTGGCTAATTTTTGAATCTGTGGGACAATACTTTTCCACTCCAATCCTTAAATCCTCAGTCTCTAATTCACCAATCACTATTGAATATCCTTGTAGACACTTCAGTTTCTGTTGCAGTCATGATTAAGGTTTAAAACAGCAATTTCCACCACATTCCAATACCCGATCATTCATCCATCTCAAGTTATGAAAGAGTGTGCATGTATAGTCTTACTATGCAAATATAATGCCACTGCAACCTCATCTCTGGGTTCTTCTCCTCTGTCCTTTAACTAAAATGGTAGAGGTGACCAACGTCCACAAGAGGAAACAATACTACCAATGATGAGCAGGGTCCAGGCAGACCTACTGAACAATAGGTCTACAATCAGACATTGACATGTTCTTTGATAGGAAATAAAAACACACTGGGCTTGAGCCAAGGGGGGAGTGGAAGGTGTGGTAGGATAGGACAATCTACTGCCAGTTCCCCAGGGCAAAAAGAAGTGCATTTCAGCCAAACCTCCCTGGACATGTGGCTACTTAAAGTTTCCAATTTCTTTCAGAAGAGACCACTAAGAAGCTCCCTGGAGTCTGGGCCCCTTACAGGGTGATTGGTTAGCAAAGGATGAGGGAGGGAAAGTTTAAGGTGCTCACACCAAAGCCATGTGACCAATGCAAAAGGAATCAGGAAAAATCAATTTTTTTTATAATAAATAAACCATCCAAGCTGCATTAGTGTTCCAGATATGTATGCATCACACCCCCCTCTCAGCCACAAACCAACAAGAATGGGAAGTTAAAAATCATCTAGACAACCGATGGCACAGTCCCTTTGAACTGCGGAGAGAGGTTTTTATGCTGATTTAAGGCCCACATTCTTTGCATTTCCTAGATAAACGCACAGGACTCACCTCCCAGCCCCAGATCCATCAGAAAACAGAGGATACAGTGGAGAGGATATCATCCGAATGCCCTTTAACAAACAGGCTCTTGGTAAATTTTACTTTTAAGAATGCCTGGAGGTGACTGGGAATTTTCAGACCCAAGTGCAAGCATTGTAGCTGCAGCATTTCCTGCCCTCTTACTTGGCTGACTACAAGTCCCATGGGACTGATATTTCCTTTGGTAGAAACTATAGTCAATGCTATGGCCTCTAGACCAACATAGTGCGTAATCAGCATCTCCTCTTCCACTTCTCCCTCCCTGAATCATACCCATCTATACCTTTTACTGCTCCAAAGCTGTTACACTATGGGCAATTTATATTCTATATTATTTATAGCCCTAAAATCTTCTGCACAGACTGAAGTCACAGAGACTTCAGTCACACCAGAATATTTAAATTTATTTAACCGGTAGGGTGGAGGAGTGGGGGACCACTTGGATTAGTAATCACCTGACATTGCCATTCTATTTACACACCAAACAAACAAACAAAAAAAAACCCTAGTTAAAAAAACCAAGTTAAGAGTCTGCCCCAAGGATATACAAATTATCAATCCCCCCCCAAAAAAGATTAAAACAAGCAGCAACTTTTATATAAAATAAAAAACAAGACAAATGAAAAAGAAATTGTCAGTAGCATCTATCGCCTCTCTGCGTCTGAACTGCACTTATACAAACTAGTCCATTAGTACAGCAGCTTGCTAGAAATTGACTTTGGTTCAAGCTTAGTTTTAAAAAACAAACAAAAAAAAATCAAGAACACATTACAAATGGTGGACGGACATTTGTTAGTTTCCCTGCTTGCAGTTCACTAGTTTTGAAATTTTATGGATAATTATTTTAAATAATCTGTGAAACAGGAAGGTGGAGAGAGAGTAAGACGCGAACAGAGAAAAACATGAGTGAGGGGAAGAAGAGATAAGAGTTTCTGCCATTTGAATATAAATGTAAATCCCACACACTTGGGTCACAGACCAAAGTGTATGTTGGGTTTAAGTTGCTGTCTTATTGATCTCAGGTGGTGAGAGATTCCAAGATCCCCCTTGATGATCAGCAAAAGCCAACCTAACTACATAAACTTGCTATCTTGAAGCTCCCTGGTGACACCCCCCCCAACCAAAACCAAACACTGAGGGGGTGCTCGTGACACCCTCCCTAACTGAGTGTAAATGTGTTTTAAACATGTGACAGAAACTTTTAAATCCAACAGGAATGGAAAGTTCAAAGTGAACTGCATTGCAGAGATCCAGTCTTCTCTTTAGAAATCTTTTTGGTTCAGAAACTCGATTGGTATATTAAAAAAATATACATCACTAACCTCTGGAAACCTACTATTCTTCCTCATCCATTCTCATAAGCTCTCTGTTCTGAGATGCTCCTTGTTATGTGGATTGGAAACAACCCTAGAGACACAGCTACGTCAGCAAGCCAACACTGAGCCTCTAGTCAGAGATGCTTATTGCCATTTTGATCAAGGTAGCAACAACACTCCTCAGAGACCACGTGAGAACACCAAGATGTGTGCAAAGTCCCAGTGTTGACTAGATAGTCTGGTGCTATTTCCCACATCAGGTTGGACAATTCCAGCTGATTGGTCACTGTCTCCTATTTCCAAAGCACCAAGCAGGGTGGTAGAGAAAAAAAAAACCTATAAGCTATTTAAAACAGAACAAGGGCGCAAGGAAGCCGAGAGTGCTTTCTTACGGTTGTGTTGGCATGAAACTGGCAGAAACTTCTGTTCCAACAGACCTGACATCTATCCCTGTAGATAGAAGCACTTGCCAGTGGAAAACTGTTCCAATGCAGCTCCCTGTACACAACAAAAAACATGCAAGGGAATATTCCTTTGATTAGAGAAGCCAGTTTCACCTTTCAAAATCCTGTGCCAAGTCAGTTGGTAGGAAGCTTGGACTGTGGATGCCTTTAGATATTAGTAATATTGGCATCCTCAGGTAACTTTGCATTTCTAGGATTTCTTTTTTTTTTAAAGGGGCAAAATCCTAACAATACAGTAAAACCACCAAAACAGATGTCTGAAATAGTCTGGGCTCTAAGTGCCAAATCCTGCTCATGCAACTCAGAGGAAAATTGGCCCTTTAGCCTAAGTAGTTGGATGAAGGAGAGCTGTAGTACAGAAGTTATTTCTACCTCCCTCACCATAAAAGCACAGACTAGCCTGGAGATTTGCACACAACTTGCTGCCTCTACATCGAGCTTCCTGCAAAAGTAGTGAAAATAATCTCTCTCTCTCTCTCTCGATACCTCTGTATAAGTCACTGTAAAACAAGTTCAAGGATGAGGAAACTGTGAGGAATGCTCCCAGGAGATTAGGACAGGAAGCCTCCTCATGTTTCCCTCTTTCTCTCCCCTCTCCTCATGGCGTGGGAGCTCACTGAAAACGATCCAGGAGCAAAGACAAATGCGTCCAAACCATATATATAAAAATAATAATAATAATAATAACCATAATAATAATAGAGATACACCAGTAATACAGGCCTGCCTAAATTGTACCAGTTAAGAAAGGAACCCCCAACACGATTGATACGATTATAAACACCTTGTATGACATAACGGCCTGTACAACAGACCTATAAAATGATAATTAAAAAAAAAAAAAAGATATTTAGACCAAAAGAACTAAGAAATCCCCTTCCTATGTTTGAGTTGATAACCCACCTTAACTTGTCATTGTGACTGCTGGAAATGATAAGTAGTCCTTTCACTTTTTTTTTGTTTTTTTGTTTTTTGTTTTTTTACATTTTTGGTTAGAAAGCTCTCCGATCCATGAAGCGATCCTGAAAAGACAGTGTTTATTATAAAATTAGGCAAATGTCTGTCCCAGCTTTAAATCCTTCCTGTTTTGTTTTTATATTTTTCCGTCTCTCCCTTGTCCCCAGCAACATGGCGAGAGGAAGCCGATCACACTTTTCAGTTTATAAACCCAGCTGGCAGCCAATCCCACTGCAGAGTGAAACAGGCTGGTGGTAGCACAGCTCAGCCCGGCTCACTGTGCCTTGGAGGCAGTAGTGGTGGTGGAAGTGGCCCCACTGGCAGAGGCCACTGTGAAGAGAGAGTTCTGGATGGACTCAGCTGAGGTGGAGGTGGCATGAAGGCTGGCGACTGGTCCAGAGGCCCCTGCGGAAGCGGCAGCTGCAGAGACCAAGCTAACTGGGTTGCTGGTGAGCAGAGAAAGGTTCTGAGGGTTCAGGAACAACGGGGCAGTAACGATGTTAGGAGTACCTCCAGCATTGGCAAACACCAAGTTCCCAGTTGCATCCAGTGATGTTATTGGAAGAGAGCCACCAGATGCAAGAGCTAAAAAGGGAGAAAAGTGCAGGGAAGAGAACACTAGCATTAACAGCACAGAGGTATGCAGCAAAGTGCAACAGAACTTCAGTTTTCCCTCCTCTGAGCATAGCCTTCTTCCCATGACTAAAGATTCCTTCCTCTTACTTAAACGCAACATAAAAAGATTCACAAATCAGTTGAAAATGGGATTTGGCGTTATCGAGGCAGGCAGAACTAAGCATGTAAGAGGGAGGATCCTCTCACTATCCCAAAGAATAGAGAAGGGTCGAAAAGAAGTTTTTTGCTATTCATTTTTACCTATATCTCCCTAACACGTGTCTATCTAAAAGGAATCCAGAGTTTGTTTTAACAAGATATGTTACATAAAAGAAAAGAATAGAGGTTATGAAATATTTTAATGCATTATATAGTGTATAATCCTAACTCATTTTCAAACTATCTGCAAAAAACTGCTTTTATCTGCTTCTGGAAAACCAGGATCTGTTCTACAGTAACTGTATGTTGTCAGCCTCATGCAGCTAAGTAACTGCGCAAGCACGTGGCATAATTCAACCATGTGGTACCTGATGTCTTTGGAGCATCACTTCACACTACCCAGACCAGCTGCAGTTGCCACCTGGTTGCGTTTTGGCTGGCAAAGGCTGAGCAGCTGAAGCTAAGCACAAGCTGTTTTTAAGTTTTGTAAAAATAAAGTTCCTATCTAGAATACAAATTAAAGGCATCTCGCTGGATATTTTCAAATCTTAAAAATATAAACCCGATCCCAAGTCATCTGATTGTTCTCAGAATTTCCCATCTGAATGTTCTCAAAGCATCAGCACAGGGTGAAATGTCTGGCATCAGGGAAACTGCCCTCCACTGTTCTGTCACCCTATAACAGGAGCCAGTACTTATTGAGAGAAAGCTCCCTGAGAGCACTGGATAAGATTTTGCAGAAAATGAAATGGTTCTAAGGGACTGATCCAAAACCAATTGAAACTGAAGGGAGTCTTTCCACTGACTTCCATGTGCTTTGGATCAGGACCTTAGTGGGGACATATTGCTCCATCCTACCGGCCAGAAAAAGGCCTATTCAAGGAACCTAGAAGCGAAAACGTATTCACGCAGAATGGGAGCCACTACAATATGAAGGTCACTTGACTTGTTTGAGTAAAGCCTTTTTAAATTTTGATGCACTTTAATAGTTACATACTACCTCAAAAATCTACCCAGGGTTCAATTTGCCATGAGATCTGCCCTCAGAATAACATTCTTCTTTGTTCTTTGTGCACTTGGTACAAGATTTTTTTTTTTTTTTTAACTGAATAGTTAAATTTAGTTTATAAATAACTGGCCTGATTTTCAGAGGTGATGAGAACCCAAATGGTTCTCAGTAAAGTCAATGGAAATTGCTGGATGCTCCACACAAGAAAAAATCAGGCCACTCATTTAGACATTTAAATAAAGAATTAACTCCTTATTTTATGGATTTATAGCTCCTAAATAAGGACTTTAGATACACATTTTGAAAGTCTTGATCTTGGATCTTTGCGTTCAGGTTTCTTGTTCTCGGAACTGTTCTGCTATCAGCCTTGATCAAGACAACTATACTAAAACATCTGCTAAACGAGCTGTAAAAAGAAGATCTCTAAACAGCCTGTTAAAATTGTCCCTCCATGTCCAAAATGAATGCAGTCCCTCCCCCCCACACCCCAGCACCACATTCTTCCTTATCACCACCACCAAATCCCTGAGATTGTATGCTGTCCTAACCTGCCTCCCAAGTTTGTATCTTACCATTCACAATTCTAAAAAAAAAAAAAAAAAAAAAAAAATCTGTGTGACATCTTTGTAAAGCTTCTGTCCCCGACTACTGAATTTTGGAGTTGAGGAATGTTGCTTCTTTTTTTTGGCGAGTAAACCACACAAGTAACAAAATCAGTTATATACTAAAAGGAAGTTTACTAACCTTGAATAGTTGCCAGCGTACTGTTGCTCATCAGAGCTGGGCTGAGAGCACCACCTAGCGTCCCTGGATTGAGACTGAGTAAGGCACCTCTGTGATATCAAGAAAACAGGCCATGAGAGAGATCAAGGGAGGTTGTGTTACTATTCAGAGACCATCATATAGATAAAGAAGGTAGAATTCAAGGGTCTGATTTTTAAAAAAACAACATTTCCTGTAGTATTTTAATTTCTCCCATACCACAATGTGGTCTTCACAGCTGCCTTTCAACACTGTGCTTAACAACAAGCCTGAAGAACAGGCACCCAAAAAGCACAAGCTGTAGTTATTACTGCCGTGAATTACACTCACAGTGACTTCTTGGGCCACTGCAACTCTTTAGAGAGCTAGCGGAAGGAAATGAGAATAAAGAGAAACTGAAAGAACTACAAGGCATTTACAGCAATATTTTTTTTAGTCACACAGCAGCAACAGAATGATTTCCAATAAATATTCAGGTGCTCTCCATCTCGCTCTGGGTCGAAAGGAACAGAACTGAACACAGGGGAACGAAGGGAATCTAAGATGCCAATTCAATTTAAAGTTAGCAACTTGGGTAGTGTAGTTTAATGGCTACAGCAAGGAAATAGTAGTCAGAGCTCCTTGGCTCTACACCCAGCTCGGCCACTGACTTAATGTATGACTGATCAAGTCACTAAACCTTTCAGCTTCCTCATCTATAAAATGGGGATAACACCGCTATAGGAGTGTTGCAAGGCTTAATCCATTAGTATTTGTAAACCCTTTGAGAGGTGTAGGTGAAAAACATAGTATTAAAAAATCATGATGAATAGAGCCCCTGTACTATTTTCTTCATTTATCATCTAGAATGCAAGGACAATCCTTACCCAGCTGCAAACTGTGAGGGTGCCATCAAGCCTGGGTTTAGCCCCGCTGCAGCAGCCATGGCAGCGAGACTTGCATTTGCAGGCAACTGTGCAGCGCCTTGTAGTGCGGCTGCTGCCGCTGTTTGCAACCCTGATGCCGTCACCATCACCTGGCTGGTCCCAAGAGGGGAGGACAAGGGAGTAGAGGTTGTCTGTGTTGTGCTGGTCTCACTGGCACTGGATGCCTCGGAAGTGGAGGCTGAGGCAGAAGGGGAAGGACTCAGAGAGGGTGAAGTCACTGCTGAGGAAGCTGGAGGTGCTGTAGAGATCACGGTTGCTGTGTTGTTGGAGGTGGTTTCTGTTGTGCCTGGAAGGAGGATTCCAGTTAGAACAGTCCAAAGCACAGGCATGCTTGAATAGAAACCCCTACCACCTGGACTCGACAGCATAGGAAAGAGGAAGTAAGACAGACATGTCTCTGTTGGACTGAAGGGCACAGTGAATTCAAGAGTGGGGGACTGGTGAGTGTGGATCTCAGATCAAACTGACTCTTCAGGAGGAAGCTGGGTGGCTCAGGTTGGTAACGGGAGTGCCTTTTGCTTCTAGGTCACCAGGGGTGACTGTCTCAGCAGAGAGGCGAGACTGACCAGCCATGAAAAATGAATTACTCCAACATAGGACTGAGGCACATTGGCAGGGCAGTGTAAGAGAAGCTTGCACGGCAGTTGCCCACACTGTCATTTCTGTGGCAAAACAGAGGACTTCACTCTCTAGGACAGTCAGTCCAGAGTCTTCCATCAACACTGAATTGCTTTGTAATTAAAAATTTCTAAACAGGCAAGTGGGAGTGAGATGAGAGGAAGGAAATCAGACTGAAGTCAAATTGAGTATCTGGGCAGAGAGAAGGGAAATCCTCCATATTGTTTCTTCGCACCTGTATACCTAAGCTATATTTGTGAGCTCCCAGAGAATCCTTTGCTTCCCACAAAGCACTCCTTTTGTTCTCTATTTTTCACCTTCAGCTAGACAGGTTATGGGCATCTGAGACTCCTACACAACGTCTTACAAGGATACAACAAATCCAAGAGCCAGTTATCTATGGAGATTTTAGACTGCAACACAGGAGCACCAAAAATCTCAAAATATTGTTCACTTTAAAATCTTTATCTGTTTGACATGTAGACACCACCAATAATCCACTGAACTTCCATTCTATTATTTGAATTAGTTATCCCTGACTGCAGTGGTTTTCTGAAAAACCTTCTGTGCTGATACAGCTTAGGTTGTATCTTACCTGTGACTGACAGACTAGTTACAGCAGCACTAGTTAGAGGGAGCACAGGGTTGACAGTCAGGGTAGTAGCTGCACTGCTTGTCACAAGGCTTGGCGTGGTTGCCACCTAGAGGTTAGAAGAGAACATAACTGTACAACTCATAAGAAGGAAAAGAGTTACCTGACTTGCGTTCTTATCTTCTCATCCTCAACCAAAGATAAGGATGGGAAATCCTACACATTTTTTTAAATTCATTCGATTGCTTTAGTACTTCAACAGGCAGAGTCTGGGACCACATTAGTGACATTTGCTCCACTCATGGACCCAACAACGAACAGCAGCAAATCCACCACACACATACTGTCCCAATAGCTTAGTGGTGGCTCATCAGCAACTAACCATCAACATCCAGCATCTAGGATTTTCAATTATCCTCATTTAACAAGAGGCAAGTGTTCAAGGAGACTTTCTCAGAGAGAGGAAACTTAGGGGACCCAATAAAAAAATCTTTGAACATGCTTTTTCTGATACTTCTCAAGCTCCAATTCATTTCCTCTGGTTGAAGGCACTCCACGCACCATCCTAGTCTTATTTGTCAGATAGGTGTTTTACCATTGTTAAATGTAGTGTCTTGTTTCACCTTTATCAACCAAATTATCTGAACTTCACTTCTGTGTGTTTTCTTGGTTTGAAGGACCTCTTTCAGAGCATTCAAATGAAATGAACTGCCTTTACTTCTGGACAACTTAATGGAAGAAAGCTATAAACAAACTGAAGGGAATTCAGAGAAAATCAACCAACGTGATTAATGGGCTGAAGGGATTGATTTATTAGGAAAGACTAAAATTAAATATCCATATCAAGGACTAGAAGTGTATGTATGTACATCCAAGACATGCTAATTGTCTATAAATATATGAAGCATATACACATCAATGAAAGAAAGTGATTATCAGTTATACCCTCTTGGACAACCCAAAATAAGACTAAGGGATAGCACTAAACAAAAGAAAATGTAAGTAAATGATCAGGAAATCTTTCTAATAGAGAAATCTGTAAGATTGCTGAATATACTCTTAAAGGAAGTGATGACTGTCGCTTGACGTGTTTAAAACTAGGTTGGAGAAGGATGAACCTGTTAGCATTTTGCTCTAACACTCTATGAACAAAAAAAAAAAAAAAGAAAGAAAGAGCTAGAGCTGCAGCACATCTCCTCATCAACCCAGGCTACTGCGAGCACATTAAACCTGTCCACCATGCTCTACACTGGATTCCTACAGAACCCAGGGTCAAGTTCAAGGTCTTGGTCCTTATCTTCAAGGCTCTCAATCGCCTGGGCCCAACATAGCTGCAATAGTGCCTAAAACTCCCAGATGAAAAACCAGGGTTGGCACTTCTGCTCCTTAGGCATAAAGTAACTTTACACCACAAGGTAAAACCTGTGGTTGCAGGTGACAGAATTTTCTCAAGGGCTTGTCCGAGACTGTGGAATGAACTCCCATAGGAACTAAAACCATCACAAACCCCACCACCTTCTGCTCCAAGTGCAACATGCAATTCTTCAACCTTGCCTTCTCTAACAAATACACAGCAACATGTACAAAAAACAGAAGAAAACCCCTTCTAAAACAAACACTACACTGCACCCACACAATTTCATCCCTGAGAAGAGGATGACAGAAAGAACAAACCACACATGACAGATGTTAGTCATGACATTTAATACACTACTGTATGGTGCTCAGATACAACAGTGATGAGGGCAGTATAAAATCCTATATAGAATAGACTAGCTATAGGCTACATGAAATCCACAGACTTCAGAAGCTCAGTTACCTTGTCTAGATAACAACAGACATCCCTGAACAATGGTGGCGTGGAGTTCAAGGAGTGCACTTTGTTTACGTATGTTTTCAGTAAGTTTGTGTTTACCTTAGCCAAATATAAGGTTTAGAAAATGAGTTACAAAGATTAGCTAAAGAGTTTTTTCACTTTGATATACATTAACCCTGCCACAAAGGGACAAAAATAGTAGAATCAGGTTTGGGTGACAGTCTGCCAACTACCGCCTAAAAACTGATAGGATCTACTGCTGATTCAATGCATTAACGTGACTGGAACAAGATGGAAAGGATGGAACTGGGTAACATTTTTTTCCTTTTAAAGAAAGGGTTTTGGATAAGTACACCGATCTGGAATTATGTGAATTATGATTTCTTAGCATATGTCCAAAGCAGTAATATAAACTGCATCTTTGTGAGTGGTATTCAGTCAGCTGCGAATTACTGCCAGATCAAGTTAGAAGTTCAGTTTGCGTATTTAAATAATGCATTCACACTGGCTGATTTGTAAGATTTACCTTTTGTTTATAGTACACAGTGGGAACCAGTAAATATAGCATTGAAAATGCCAATTAAGTATCTCAGTTACATTTGTGAGCATAAGTTTGCTGCACAGAGCAGGTGAAAAATGTGTGTAATTCCCATTATTGCCAAGAGGAGAGGAGTGACTGATCTTTTCCAATGTGCTGAGCCATCTTCACTTCTTGATTCTTACCAGTGAGGTTGGGCAAGGGAAAATTGCTTTGATGGGAGAGCTGCTGGTTCCACCACTACTGGGTGGGTTGATCCTTTTCTCCTTCTGGCGCCGGTTACAGAACCAAACGCGGATCACCTCCTTCTCCATGTTCAGCTGGTCAGCTATCAGGGTGATCTCCTCCGAGGTAGGCTTTTGGTTCTGAAAAATGAGAAATATCTGAAAATCATGGAAATTACTTTGATGAGTGCTGCATTATGGGTCCAGCATAGCAGGATTCTAAACTAAAGAGCTGGAGGAAGGAACAACATATAGCTGGAATAGGCCTTCCTGTTTTATCAAAGCAGATGTTGTCAGGAACGGATTAAGCAAAAGTGGGACCTGATGGACCATCCTCCCAATCCCCTAACCTCAGATGGACACTTCTTCCTGTTCTGAATCCCAAACACTCAGAACTCCCTTCTTCTCATCCAGCCCCTCCCCAACTAAACAGACCCTTTTTTCTTCCTAGCTGCCAACTCCCAAGTTTGTCATTTTACAGTTCTCTCCCAGCTCCCCAAATGCTCCTTCTTTTAAGTTGCCCCCAAAACCTCTTCTGCTTTGTCCGAGGTAAGCCCTCTCCCTGAAATGCCTCCTTAACTACACTTTCCCAACATGACTGCTACTGAACACGGATGTTTCCTATAGCACTTCCTGAGCTAGATTCTCTTTTGTTTTCAAGCAGACAGGGTGCCACTTACTGCTCCCTGACATAGGGGCTGGTCTGTGCCGGCCCCATCGTTAGTTTGAGATGCTTTGGGCCTGCACTAACCTACACCACTTGCCTAGGGTCTCTAAGGGACCCTGGGCCAGATGAAGTCCAGCAAAGCAAAGCTCTGCTATGCCCAACATGTCCCCTAAACTGGGGTGTGGCTGGTATAAGAACTGGCTATGTGCCACTTGAAAGTTCCCTTCCATCAGGACAATTCTCGACAGGTCATGTGTGTCCACAATCTGGCCCCCACCTCCATCTTTCTGGTCACAAGAAACACTAGCGGAAGCTGTGTTCAGTGTAGCTGGGTAAGGGAGTTAAAGCTCATGTGTTTCTTTCAGAGAGAAGGGAATAATCATAATTTCTGGAGGGCAGAAAGCCAGGGATGAAGCCTGAGACCTTGCAGGGAGGGGAGATTCTTTCATCACCTCATGGGAAAGGGGGAGGTAAAAAGGGCTAGCACCAGTGATGATCAGATGATCTGCAAGTTGTCAGTACTGAGAGCACAACAAAATGATGTTCAGGAGGCCCCCTGCAGAGGTAGGACTTGGACTCTAATTTATCCTGCACTTGTGACTACAGGACTTAAATTACCAAAGTTACACACAGTCAACTAAGAGTCTAAACATAAATGATGTTTGGTTCTCTTTTCACCTTCCCCAAGTGCACAGACGCTTATTTCCTTTTCTTTTCTCCTTCCTGGTGTGCACAATATCACGCCTTAATCTACTGCTTGATATCCTTGACTAAGAAACTAAGGGGAAACAGCTGTCAAGAACCAGTGGGACAGCACTTACATTTTTTAATTTATTAAAATTAGGTGAATACAGATCATTCTGCTTGGTACAATATTTACTATTCCCCCTTCCTTGGTACATACACTTTACTAAGTGGATTGAAAGATTGCCTAAGTATGGCCCCCTCTGAGCCTCTCATGAAATTATACTCTCCTGGGGGCTGGGCCTTTAAGGGAAGTCAGACTACTCATGACAGGCTCCTGTAAGGGAGAATGAGCCAATTTAGTTACTTTTAAGTAATTAAATCCCTTGGTGGTTGGCTGGCAGCTAATTAATGAGCATGATAAAGGGTTGGCTCCTAGAGACAGAAAATTTCTGAGGAAAGTAGCTCTCGTGAGAGCTGAACAGAACCAGGGGCCTGGAAGGCACGGTCTGAGGGACAGGGAATTCCGAAACAGTGGCAGGAAGCCCAACCACATGTTGCCCCAGAAAAGAGGTGCAGCTGATAGATAGCCACAGACCTCTGGCTCTGGGGAAGGATTATTCCCAGACAGTGGCAAGAAGTCTAACTTCAGGGAAAGGAGCTGAGCCGACAGAACCTTGCTGTAGGGGAATGGTGGACCCAGATGAGAACAGAAACTCAAAGTGTCTCCCAGCTAAGACGCTGGGGTGAAGTTTTGCTTGTATTTTCATTGAGCCTTTGGTTAATAAACAGACCTCTCCTTAGGGGTATTGTTCCATATGTAAAGCTTCATTGAACTTGTTGATGACATTAGGGGAAACTGAGGGAGCAACTACAGCACCACACTTGGCCAGTGGAAGTGCTATAGGGCAAGTACACCCTGTGACAGATGTGTTGTAACTGTTTTGCAATACACTTTCACAAGTCACTACAGATTTCCCCACCCTCTGACAACAACAATCTGCCCACAACATACAGATTGATACACCTGCAAATGTATGAACACACAGACCAACACAGCTAAAGATATCAGCATATACATACAACAACGAACTTATATTGTGCTTTTCAGTTGACAATTCTACAAACCCTGTTTTATATCTGAGGAAACAGACGCAGAGCGGTTATATGATTTGCCTAAGGTATCTCAGCAAATCTGTGACAGAACACAAGGGATGAGAACTGCGGAGTTCTGACTCCCAGTCCCCTGTTCCAACAACTAGATGACAGACACAGACTGAAGATATACTACTTTAAATATTTGATGTCTATTATGTTTAATATGCATCTTAAATATATTATTTCTTATACTGTATCCACAACAATCATTGCATATCTTACAATGTCTGCTTAGTGCAGCTCCTAGCTGCAGAATTCTTTTCACCTTAATGGACATGTTCTTGAACAAAGCCACTATTCTATTTTATTACAAATTGGCTGAGCAGAGCAACTGATTCACTGACCTCCAGAAAACTCTTCTCTAAGGCCACACGTATGTTGGTCTCTATGCTGGTGCGTTTCTTCCTCCTACGGTTCAAGCCCTCAATCCCCAGCCCCGGGGAATTCAGGGCACTTGGGCTGGAGAGAGCTGAATCAGATGAGAGATTTTCTGAAAGAGAACAGAAGACAGCATGTATCAGTAAGAGACTTTGTGTCAGTGCACTGCAATCCAATTAAAGGATCCTACACATTCTACCAGTGTAAGAGATGGCAGAATGTACCCCATATTCATTCCAGACCTGGGTGGGCTCCTTCACAGCAGAGGTATTAACCTGGTATTACCATTTATACCTGCAATTTACAAGCTATAAATAGGGCCAAGTATCCTTTGTGACAAACAAAAAATGGCTGCTCACCTTGTGCAGTAACTGTGGTTCTTCGAGATGTGTTCCCCTATGGGCGCTCCACTCTAGGTGTGACAGAGCCTCCCACACCTTTGATTAGAGAGTTCTCATAGCAGAGTCTGTTCGGCCCATGCTTGCGTGACAGTCAGTCTTGTGCCCCATCCCGTTGTTATATAGCACTGTGCGGGTGAACCGCCCTCAGTTCCTTCTCTACCATGAAGCCCTACAGCAGAGAACTCTGAAGCAGAGGGGAAGGAGGGCAGGTGGTGGAGAACCTGTGGGGGGACACATCTCAAAGAACCACAGTTGTTGCACAGGGTGAGTAACCCATTTCTTCTTCTTCTTCGAGTAGTGTCCCTAAGGGTGCACCACTATAGGTGATTACCAAGCAGTACCATCTAAGGTGGAAGGGGCTTCGGAGTCTAATCCAGTACGGCAGAGAATACAGTCAAGCCAAATATCATATCAGAGGCAGAGTTGTGCATGATTGCATACTGTTCGGAGAACGTATCCACAGAAGCCCAAGTGGCAGCATTACTTATTTCAATGATCGGTACGTTTTTGAGGAAGGCCATGGAAGTGGCAGTGGACCTTGCCAAATGGGTGTGTATGAGTGAGAATGGCTCAATGTTATGAGATTGGTAATAAGAGTTAATGCAGTCTGAAATCCATTTGGAAAGTCTCTGGCTGGAGATTGCAGAGTCCTTTGATGTGTGTGCAATCAAGACGAATATCTTGTTGGTCTTTCTGAAGAGTTTTGTTCTGTCTTGATAGGAGGTCAGAGCTCTTCTGACATACGGGGTATATAGTATTGCGTCCTGCTGATTCATATGCTGTTAGGGGTAGAAGTCAGGGAAGTGAATGGTCTGACTGATGTAAAATGCAGAAGAGACCTTAGGTAAGCATTTGGAGAGAGGTCAAAGCATGACCTTATCCTTAAAAAATACTATGAAGGGGCTGTATGCCATCAGGATCCCTAGTTCACCAACCCATTGCACTGACATGATGGCTATCAGGAATGTTGTCTTCATAGACAAATGGAGTAGCAAGCAAGAAGCCAGGAGGTTCAAAGAGTGATCTTGTGAGGCATTTAAGCACCAGGTTGAGGTCTCATATTGGAGATGAACATTGGACTGGTGGGGAGAGGTTTCCCAGCCCTTTGAGGAACCTTGTTATGGTCGGGGGATAAGGATGGAATAGCCCTCTACAGAGGGGTGAAGGGTCATGATGGCAGCCAGGTGGACTCCTATTGAGCTCAATGATAAACCGAAAATGGTTAGCGCTTAGGTGTAGTCTAGTATATCTGAAAGTGATGCAGTCATTGGTGAAAGCTGTCTACAGCCACACCAACAGGCAAAAGGAGATCATTTCTGACAATAAGTGTAGCAAGCAGGTTATTTCCCGCTGTGTAGTAGCACTCTTTTTACATTGTCTGAACGGGTTGTCTCTATCCCTGTGAGCCATCAAATTAACCATGCTTTGAGATGAAATGTCTTGAGATTGGGGTGAAGAATCCTCCCGTGCTCGTGGGAGAGGAGGTGGGGAGTGTTGCAAAGAATGATTGGAGGGCAAGGAAGGTAGCTGTAGGAAGTAAGAAAACAACGTTTGTCTGGCCATGGGAGGGGCTATTAGAATGACTCTGGCCCTGTCTCGCTCTATCCTGAGCATCGTCTTGGCTATTAGGGGAGTTGGAGGGAATGCACATGGTAGGTTTGACGGTCACTGAAGTTGAAAAACATCCCCTAAGGATTGGTGACCCAGTCCGCCTTTGAGCAGAAGTGGGTGCATTTTTTGCTTGCCTCTCTATTGTTTAAAAATAGCCAGAGCTCCGCAAACCAGCTGAGCAGCGGTGGACCAGCTGTGCAGCGGGGAACAGCAGAGCAGCACACAGCAGGAGTTTGCCTGGGAGTTCGCCTGGGGTGAGCCCAGTGAGGCTTACATCTTGCCAACTTCTCTGAGGAAGCTCATAGTAGGAAGGTGATATGGAGGGGGAGTGTTCAGCTATTGTGACCTGCACTGGATGTGCCATGTTTGTCTTTTTTCCACAGGACAGAAGCGACTTTGTCTGTACAAAGTGCAAGCTAGTATCCATATTGGAAGAGAAGATTGAAGGTCTGGAGCAAGAGATATCGAACCAGCGTTGCATACGAGAATCTGAGGATTTCCTGGACAAAAAAGTCAGGATATGCTTCTACGGGCACAAAGCTCTAAAGATTTAGAGCAGGTTGCACAGCGGAGCCAAGAGGCCAGTGAAGAAGTTTGGCAACATGTGACCTCCAGAAGAAGAAGGGGGAATGTCCGGGTACCAGCAATGCAGACGCAGGTAAGTAACCGTTTTCATGTTCTCTCCACAGGTACCATTGCGGAGAGTGGACCAGATGATACGTCTGGGGGGAGAAAGCAGAAGGAGACTCCGCTGGTTGGAAGGCATGAGATGTGATGTCCTGAGGTTGGGGGTTCCACGACCAACACTCCCAAGAGAAGGAGGCGGGTGGTGGTGGTCGGGGACTCTCTCCTCAGGGGGACTGAGTCATCTATCTGCCGCCCTGACCAGGAAAACAGAGAAGTCTGCTGCTTGCCAGGGGCTAAGATTCGCGATGTGACGGAGAGACTGCTGAGACTCATCAAGCCCTCGGATTGCTACCCCTTCCTGATTCTCCACGTGGGCACCAATGATACTGCCAAGAATGACCTTGAGCAGATCACTGCGGACTACGTGGCTCTGGGAAGAAGGATAAAGGAGTTTGAGGCGCAAGTGGTGTTCTCGTCCATCCTCCCCGTGGAAGGAAAAGGCTGGGGTAGGGACCGTCGAATCGTGGAAGTCAGCGAATGGCTACGCAGGTGGTGTCGGAGAGAAGGCTTTGGATTCTTTGACCATGGGATGGTGTTCCATGAAGGAGGAGTGCTGGGCAGAGACGGGCTCCACCTAATGAAGAGAGGGAAGAGCATCTTTGCGAGCAGGCTGGCTAACCTAGTGAGGAGGGCTTTAAACTAGGTTCACCGGGGGAAGGAGACCAAAGCCCTGAGGTAAGTGGGCAAGCAGGATACCGGGAGGAAGCACAGGCAGGAACATCTGTGAGGGGAGGGCTCCTACCTCATACTGAGAATGAGGGGCGATCAGCAGGTTATCTCAAGTGCCTATATACAAATGCACAAAGCCTTGGAAACAAGCAGGGAGAACTGGAGGTCCTGGTGAAGGCAAGGAATTATGATGTGATTGGAATAACAGAGACTTGGTGGGATAACTCACATGACTGGAGTACTGTCATGGATGGTTATAAACTGTTCAGGAAGGACAGGCAGGGCAGAAAAGGTGGGGGAGTAGCACTGTATGTAAGGGAGCAGTATGACTGCTCAGAGCTCCGGTATGAAACTGCAGAGAAACCTGAGAGTCTCTGGATTAAGTTTAGAAGTGTGAGCAACAAAAGTGATGTAGTGGTGGGAGTCTGCTATAGACCACCGGACCAGGGGGATGAGGTGGATGAGGCCTTCTTCCGGCAACTTGCAGAAGCTACTAGATCGCACGCCCTCGTTCTCATAGGCGACTTTAATCATCCTGATATCTGCTGGGAGAGCACGACAGCGGTGCACAGACAATCCATGAAGTTTTTGGAAAACGTAGGGGACAATTTCCTGGTGCAAGTGCTGGAGGAGCCAACTAGGGGGAGAGCTTTTCTTGATCTGCTGCTCACAAACCGGGAAGAATTAGTAGGGGAAGCAAAAGTGGATGGGAATCTGGGAGGCAGTGACCATGAGTTGGTCGAGTTCAGGATCCTGACACAGGGAAGAAAGGTAAGCAGCAGAATACAGACCCTGGACTTCAGGAAAGCAGACTTCGACTCCCTCAGGGAACTGATGGGTAGGATCCCCTGGGGGAATAACATGAGGGGGAAAGGAGTCCAGGAGAGCTGGCTGTATTTCAACGAATCCCTATTGAGGTCACAGGGACAAACCATCCCGATGTGTCGAAAGAATAGTAAATATGGCAGGCGACCAGCTTGGCTTAACAGTGAAATCCTTGCGGATCTGAAACATAAAAAAGAAGCTTACAAAAAGTGGAAGATTGGACAAATGACCAGGGAAAAGTATAAAAATGTTGCTCGGGCATGTAGGAATGAAATCAGGAGGGCCAAATCGCACCTGGAGCTGCAGCTAGCAAGAGGTGTTAAGAGTAACAAGAAGGGTTTCCTCAGGTATGTTGGCAACAAGAAGAAAGCCAAGGAAAGTGTGGGCCCCTTACTGAATGAGGGAGGCAACCTAGTGACAGAGGATGTGGAAAAAGCTAATGTACTCAATGCTTTTTTTGCCTCTGTCTTCACGAACAAGGTCAGCTCCCAGACTGCTGCGCTGGGCAACACAGCATGGGGAGTAGGTGGCCAGCCCTCTGTGGAGAAAGAAGTGGTTAGGGACTATTTAGAAAAGCTGGACGTGCACAAGTCCATGGGGCCGGATGCGTTGCATCCGAGAGTGCTAAAGGAGTTGGCGGATGTGATTGCAGAGCCATTGGCCATTATCTTTGAAAACTCATGGCGATGGGGGGAAGTCCCGGACGACTGGAAAAAGGCTAATGTAGTGCCCATCTTTAAAAAAGGGAAGGAGGAGAATCCTGGGAACTACAGGCCAGTCAGCCTCACCTCAGTCCCTGGAAAAATCATGGAGCAGGTCCTCAAGGAATCAATCCTGAAGCACTTACACGAGAGGAAAGTGATCAGGAACAGTCAGCATGGATTCACCAAGGGAAGGTCATGCCTGACTAATCTAATCGCCTTCTATGATGAGATTACTGGATCCTGTGGATGAAGGGAAAGCAGTAGATATATTGTTTCTTGACTTTAGCAAAGCTTTTGACACAGTCTCCCACAGTATTCTTGTCAGCAAGTTAAAGAAGTATGGGCTGGATGAATGCACTATAAGGTGGGTAGAAAGTTGGCTAGATTGTCGGGCTCAACGGGTAGTGATCAATGGCTCCATGTCTAGATGGCAGCCGGTATCAAGTGGAGTGCCCCAAGGGTCGGCTCTGGGGCCGGTTTTGTTCAATATCTTCATAAACGATCTGGAGGATGGTGTGGATTGCACTCAGCGAATTTGCGGATGATACTAAACTAGGAGGAGTGGTTGATACGGTGGCAGGTAGGGATAGGATACAGAGGGACCTAGATAAATTGGAGGATTGGGCCAAAAGAAATCTGATGAGGTTCAACAAGGATAAGTGCAGGGTCCTGCACTTAGGACGGAAGAATCCAATGCACCGCTACAGACTAGGGACCGAATGGCTAGGCAGCAGTTCTGTGGAAAAGGACCTAGGGGTGACAGTGGACGAGAAGCTGGATATGAGTCAACGGTGTGCTGTTGTTGCCAAGAAGGCCAATGGCATTTTGGGATGTATAAGTAGGGGCATAGCCAGCAGATCGAGGGACGTGATCGTTCCCCTCTATTCGACATTGGTGAGGCCTCATCTGGAGTACTGTGTCCAGTTTTGGGCCCCACACTACAAGAAGGATGTGGAAAAATTGGAGCGAGTCCAGCGAAGGGCAACAAAAATGATTAGGGGGCTGGAACACATGACTTATGAGGAGAGGCTGAGGGAACTGGGATTGTTTAGTCTGCAGAAGAGAAGAATGAGGGGGGATTTGATAGCTGCTTTCAACTACCTGAGAGGTGGTTCCAAAGAGGATGGTTCTAGACTATTCTCAGTGGTAGAAGATGACAGGACAAGGAGAAATGGTCTCAAGTTGCAGTGGGGGAGGTTTAGGTTGGATATTAGGAAAAATTTTTTCACTAGGAGGGTGGTGAAACACTGGAATGCGTTACCTAGGGAGGTGGTAGAATCTCCTTCCTTAGAAGTTTTTAAGGTCAGGCTTGACAAAGCCCTGGCTGGGATGATTTAATTGGGGATTGGTCCTGCTTTGAGCAGATTGGACTAGATGACCTCCTGAGGTCCCTTCCAACCCTGATATTCTATGATTCTATGATCTATTTGGGGGGTGCCCCATTGGTGGAATATGTGGGATCTATTTCCCACTCATGGTCTTGGAAGAACTGTCTGCTGAGTGCATCAGCAGTCACAATCTGGATACCTGGGAGACAGGCTGCTGTGACAGTAATCTGGGTTTGTATGCACCAGTTCCAAAGTTTGAGTGCCTCAGTATAAAAGGAGGGAGATCTGGCGCCTCCCGGGCAGCTGATGTAAAACATGCATGATATATTGTCCATCATGATTTTTATGTGCTTTCCTTTTATTAGTAGTAGGAATTGGAGATAAGCATATCTGACTGCCTTGAGTTCCAGGAGATTGATAGGTAGCATCGTCTCCTGCGACGTCCACTTGCCCTGGATCATGTAACTGTCTAGATGCACTCCCCACCCTAGCAGAGAGGTGTCTCATTATAACGACCGTTGGGGAAGGATATGTGAACAGAACAGAACGTTGTGATGGTTCTTCCACCAATCGAAGTATTGTTTCACAAAGGCAGGTACACAAAGGAGCATATGTAGACTGTGTTTGGTGGGCGAATAAATGGTTCTGAGCCATCCATGGAGGCAGCATATTCCAAGTCAGGCGTGCTCTGTCACGAAGGTTATGGCCGCAATGTGGCCCAGTAATAGAATGCAGTTCCTGACTATGGTTTGTGGACTGAGTTGAATCATGTTCACTATGTTGGAGAGGGCCACGAACCTGTGCTGAGGAAGGTAGGCTCTTGCTGTCACTGAATCGAGATGTGCCCCTGTGAACTCTAGGCTCTGTTTTGGGGTCAATGTGGATTTATGTATATTCAGTTGTAGACCAAATTGGAGGAAGAGGTCTTTGGCCTTGGAAGTTACCCAAGATGTCATCTCCATGGAGCAGCCTTTTAGTAACCAATTATCCAGGCAAGGGAATAGTAAAATATCTTTCTTGTGGAGTTGGGCTGCTACCACCAACATGACCTTCGAAAAGACCATGGGGCAGATGACAGACCTAAGGGGAGCACTCAATATTGGAAGTGATTCTGGCCAACAATAAAATGGAGGCATCATTTGTGAGATGGGTGGATAGCGATGTGGAAATACGCTTCTTGAGTGTCGAGGACTGAAACTCAATCCCCTTCCTCTAGTGAGGGAATTATCCTCTACCTTGGGCATCACCATTTTGAATTTCTACACCTTTACATAGGTGTGGAGTAGTCTCAGGTCTAGGATGGGTCTCCAGCCTCCACGTTTTTGGTACCAGGAAGTACCTTGAACAAAACATCTGTGCTGCATGGGGACTGGTTCTAGAGCTCCCCAACGTAAGAGGGTGCCTATTTCTTGGCACAGTATGCTCTCATGAGCAGGGTCCCTGCAGAGGGATGAGGAATTGGGGGAAGACGAGGTAGTTGGTGGAAGTGAAGTGGATTGCGTAATCTGTGGAGACAAATCTCCAAGACCCACTAGTCCGTAGTGATCAACTCTCAAGACTGCATGAAGTGGTGAAGGCGGTCACCGAAGGGAGGGGTCAGCTGCAATGGGGGAGGATGAGGATGGTAATTTAGACCCTTGACCAACATGTCAAAATTGCTGCTTGGAGATGGACGGGTCCAAGGCAGAAGGCTGAGAAGCGGATAGTTTCCTTCTCTGGAACCTTTGCCTTCTTTGGTGTGGTTCATACGCCTTCTGAGGGAGGAAGAATTCGGTGTGTGTGGGGGGGATCTCTGGGCTGTCTGGGACTTGCTGAGTTTGGTCTTATATGAAGGGGCGTAAATGTCAAGAGAATGCAAAGTCACTCTGGAATCCTTCAAGGTTCGCAGAGACTCATCCATCAATCTGCAAACAATTTAGAACCGTTGAAATTAAGGTCCTTGACTGGGATCTGAACCTCCTTAGGGAAATGAGAGAGCTGGAGCCAGGAGACTCTTCTCATTACCAATGCTTTGGCCATCGAACAAGCGGTGGTGTCAGCAGCATCGACGGAGGCTTGCAACATTGTTCTGGCCAATAGCTGGCCTTCCGCTATAATCACTTGAAACTGCTCCCTGTGTTTTGCAGATAGGTGGTCAACAAAGGACATGAGTTTGGTGTAGTTGATATGGTTATATTTTGCCATTCAGGCCTCAAAATTGGCAATTCTGAATTGAAGTGAGGCTGAGGAGTAAGACTTTCTCCCAAATAGGCCCAGATGCTTGTGGTCTTTATTGTGAGGTGTTGATTTAGTGTGGTGCTGCCTAAAGCTTTCATTCACCACATCTACCAGGGAGTTAGGTCGGGGTGGGAAAATGAAAACTCCAAGCGCTTTGCTGGGACATAACATTTCTTGTCTGTTCTTTTACATGTAGGCGAAACGGACACTATACTGGTGTGTGCCAAACAATCTTTGCTGGATGTAAAAGCCTCATTAACAGGTAATGCTATACAGGCCACTGATGGTGAATGGAGGATATTGAGCAGCTTATGATGGGGCTCCATAACCTCCCCGAGTGGAATCTGTAAGGAGTCTGCAAGTCTCTTGATCAGATCCTGGAAGTGTTTAAAATCATCCACCAGGAATGAGAGGGGAGACATAACTGCTTCATCTGCAGATCAAGAGATATTGCCTGTAGGCGAAACCTCTTCATCAGCTCTAGCCTCCTGCTCCTCAAAAGATTCCCCCTGAGGGTCAGGTCTTCTGGGGGGAGCAGGTAATGCCAACTGTTCTTGCCCATGGTGGGTAATACTGGATGTCCTAGAGAATTGTTGACTATAAACAGCCCAAAGTCCCAATATGGCCAAGGAGGAGAAGCATAACGCATTGGTGGAGGCACCCAAGGGTGCTCGTACCAGTAAGGCACTGGTGGTAATCATGGGCCGTGGACAGTCGCAGCTTCAGTCAAAGCCTCTGGAAAGGGAACTCTGAAGGAGTGAGGAAGAGAGCCCTGGACCGACACTTGTCATACCAAGGTGAGGTCATCAACAGAAGCCTTTTCTTCTGGTTCACTCAGGAATGATGGAGCACCTAGAGAAATCTGAGGTGAAATAATTGGTACCAGGAACACCTCAGGTGATCTGGATGTCCTCAATATCGAGAGCACGTCAGAGCTGAGCAGTCTCCGATATAAGCAGGTCCCAAGGAACATGGAACTCCTGAGGTACTGCGAGGGGCATCAGTTCCAAGGCTGACAAGTGTAGTACAGTAGTTGTGGCTGGCGGTGTTGCCGGTGCTGTAGACTTTGATGGTGCCAAGTGTTTCATGCACTCTGAGGGAGGTGCAGTTGGAGCCCGAGCGGGCTTCTTCAGTACTGAGGGAGCATAGGAAGAGCTCTTCTTTCTGCCTTTGTCTGATGCTGGTACTGAGGGTGTCTCTGAAGCTGAAGCCCTGCTGCCACGCTGGCTAGCTGTGCTCTGGGACCAGTGGAACCAGGAGCCTCGTCAGTACCTAACTGGAAAGCTGGTGGTGCCAAGGTAGCAACAACCTTGGCTTTTTAGAGGTAGAATCTCCACCTGGTGAACCTGGGGCACGTTCCTTCGAGAGCTTGTGAGAGAAGTCCTGTATCTTCCTCTTGGGCATCCTGGAAGTGTGGTGCTCCAAGATAGCAAACTTACCTGGGGACTGGTGTACAGTGGGGGCCCGTTGACCTGGATCAGAGGCTGGACGTAGAGAGCTCCCCAGCATATGGAGGAGAAGCTTAAATTCTCTGTTTTTCCCGGCTCTTGATTTCAACGCCAGGCAAAAGTTACACTTTTGAGTGACGTGCGACTCACCAAGGCACCGGATACATCATGAATGTCTGATGCTAACTAGGATCGCCTCCTGGCATGATGAACAGCATTTAAAGCCTGGGAGAACCAGGCATCGCCATCCAGACAGAAAATGTCTAATCATCTAAAACTTATCTAAATAGAGTATAGAAAAGAGATTTTTTTTTTAAGAAAGGAAAGAAGCTAGAATAAAGGAAATTATTGACTTTGATGAAGTAACATTAATATTAACACAACCACTAACTAACAGTAAGGTTGAGGAGATCTGAAGGGACAACTACTAGAGGTCAGTCTCAGGCCAAGGTGATTGAGAAGGAACTGAGGGTGGTTTGCCTGTGCAATGCTATATAACAGGACGGGGCACAAGACTAATGCACATGTGGGCCGAACAGACATTGCTATGAAAAATCTCCGATTGACAGCACAGGGGGTGCTATCGTACCTAGAGCGGAACACCTATAGGTACATTACTTGAAGAAAAACCCTACATTCCACAGCAATGTTAATTCATTGCATCTCCATGAAATACCCTTCATTCCCATCCCTCATGCTTCAAACATGTTACTATGGCACAGCTAAAATATTCATTGATATACAATTCATCAATGATTATTTTCAGCAATAATCCTTGTTAATTATGGATTTTTTTCACTATTCCCCAGACAGCCCAGCTCTATGAGCTTCAGCAGTTGTCTGAGCAGCCTAGCACAGAATCTCCTTCCCCTGCTCCACGTGTGTCTGGGAAGGAGGGAACTAGTAATCAGCTTCAGTGGCTCATCTCAGCTACAAGGTGTTGTCTGATGCTATATTCTCTAGACCAGGGGTTCTCAAAACTTTTTCTTGCTGAGGTCCCCCTCAACATACTATGAAAAATGCCAGAGCCTGGAGAGCGGGGACAGCGTGGGGCTCCAGGCTGGAGGGAGGGACCCTTGGGCATAGGCATAGTTTTACTTCTATTGGGAAGGGGGCAAGGGCTGGCAGGGCTCGAACCAACTCCGCTCAAGTTAAGTGCTGTGGCTTGGAGGAACTGGGTTTTAGCCACAGAGTTCTGCGGCCCCCCTAAAAGGGCTCGTGGACGCCCAGGGGGCCAAGGATCCCTGGTTGAGAACCGCTGCTCTAGACAGCCCAGATGGCCACCACACACTTCTGGCTCTATCCTTCCCTCACTGAAAGCTGGACTTGAGCTCTGGCTCCCTGATCTCCTTATCCTCCATCTGATTCTACAGAACAGTGACGGAAGCATGCACTGTAAACCAGTTAATTTCCCCTTTTTGGAAACAGTGCAGGACAAGAGACAGTTGAAAGCAGGTCAGGTCAGATAGGAAGCAAAATGCTGGAATAATAAATAACGAATTCAGCTGCAAAATCATGGAGTCCACAAGCCTTGAGTGAGATTAAAAGGGCAGTTCACACCACTCAGAACTACTGTTCTAGGTTCCTTGCAGACTCAGATGGGCATCAATTACATTAAGCTCATGTTTCCAAGATTATCTTTGCAACCACGAGGGCCAGAAACTTACTTTTTTTTAAAATGAAAGCTGAAATCCTGGAGTACAATTTTGTAGCAAGTTCCACAATCATGGAAGACACAGGGCCCTGGCTGAGATGCTACACCCTTCTATGTACTTCTACTTAGGTTCCAATTAAACTACTGAAGTCAATGGGAGTCTTTCAACTGACTAATTGTAGCTGGATAAAATTCTAATGCAGGGGTTCCCAAACTTTTTGCCGGCATGACCCCATTTTAATGAAGTATTTCCTGCCGGGACCCCAGACAACATGGAGGACACCATTTTGCTCTACAAAATGGCATCCTCTGCATAGCGTGACCTCACACCTCTGGTGTGTGCAAGGTCACGCCGCATGGGGGACGCCATTTAGTAGAGCAAATTGGCGTCCTCCACACAGCGTGACCTTATATGTATGGTGCACGTGAGGTCACATTATACAGAGGATGCTGTTTTGTAGAGCAACATAGTGTCCTCTGTGCACCGTGACCTTGCATGCGCCGTATGTGCAAGGCCATGCTCTGTGGAACAAAATGGCATCATCTGCACATTCAGGATTGTTGCAACCCCATCTGCTAATGGTGTGACCCCATTTAGGGTCACAACCCACCGTTTGGGAACCACTGTCCTAGGGGCTTGGAATATCCTCTGAGAAACCTTGGTGTTGGATGCTACAGAACCAGCCAGAAACTTTTTGCTAACATTTCTTTGTTGGCCAAATGAAGTGAGGCCCTACATTAAACTGGATGGCATTTTTGTTTGTCTGTAATGCAATAGATTTTGAACACTGCATTCAATCAATTCCAAAATTTCAAGTAATGTTCTAGGCATGAGTGAGTAGAACTCCATTGATTTTGGTGAAAACTGGAAAACTAGGAGGAAATGGGGGACAAATGGTTAGAAGACCTCTCAGCTTCAACCAGGTCTGTTATGGTCTACAGATTAAAGAACTAGTTGATGGCAGCCATTAACAACCTCAAGCATAACAATGGCCCCATCTCAGCTCTGCTCATTGTCTGAGTTTAAAATGTCAACATCCCGAATGACTTATCTCCCACAGAGAAAGAAAAGGATAAATAATGTTATGTTGTGGATAGGAACATATGGGGAGGGGGGTTGTGGAGGGGAGGAAGAGGGGGCGCACACAGAGCCCCTAGCATGGAGAGAGGGAGAAATGGAGGGGGCACAGAGTCCATGGCATGGAAAGGAGGGTGGCACACAGGGAGCTTGTGGACGGACTGGATGAATCTTGAGAGCTGCTAGTGTATGCAGTGAGCTTGGCCTGCACTAGCTACGAAGTGTGCAACCCTCTTGTAACTACCCAACTGGGAAAGGAATCTAGAGGACAGTTAGAAGTTATATGCGCGTGCACACACACACACAGCATGTGGTGTACATTTTTCCCCTCACGCCAGCCAATGATTCCACTAACTGTGTAGCACATATCCAAAAGCTATATGGGAATTGCTTCAAAGGCCTGTCGACCCTTGGACCAATGCTATTATTACTTTTATCCTCGTGAATTACCTGTCCCAAGAAGAGATAGGGAAGCTTGATGGATTTTGTAACAAGTGACTTAAGGCCCAAACCAAATAGAACAGTAAAGCAATTTTTCAGAATCCCACTGGATTTGTGGTGGGATTGTGAAGAAGTTCACAGACTCATTCACCTGCATCATTGAGCCACTTTTCCAGAAGTGGCTTTAACTTGCACATGTTTTTAAAGCTGAGGTTCAAGGCTTCAAAGCGAGAGATGGTAGTTTGGCTGAAGTCATTTCCATAGAGTTTGCCCATAGCGAGCCCAACATCACCCTGCACAGAGAGAGAGAGAGAGATTCATTAACATATGACTCTTAGCTATAGAAGTCTCTTCTACCACACAGAGGACACAAAGCACTAACTGAAACAAACATCTGTGGGCCCTTTTGGTGACACCACTTCTACATAAGGCTTCAGGTACACAGAAATTTGCTCAGTGCTAATAGGTTCATGCCAATCCAGATGATGATAAAAAAGATTTAGTCTTTCCAAGTTTCTCACTCTTTAATCTGAACTCTTTCCAGAATATCTCAGGAGTCTTTGGCTTGGTCTCCACATTAACACTGAGCACCACATCCCACCAAATATTAATTCAAGCATTTACAGCAAACACTATAACTCTTGGGAGCAGAACTGAAGATGTACCTACTTAACCCCAAAGAAGAGAAAGTCAAATAAAAGAATTGGGAAATACTAATTATTTCAGGGCAACAATTCAGTGTAACATCTTGCAGATGGTGAGAGGATCGGATTTGTCCATAAGCCAAGGTGCTCATCTTAACTTTTACTGGATTTTATATTTTGAGGTTCAAACTGAGGCTCTCCAGCAGATCTGTTTCAGAAGCAGAAGAAAAGTTAAACTATTCTCAATAATGGTCAATTATACCATCAACATCACATGTCTGTCCAAAGAGAAGTCGGGAAATTTACAGCCAGCCAGACCATCATTACCACTACATCTGGAATTATTACTTTTCCAAACTCAGGGTTTTGGCTCTGTATCAAGCATTCTGCTTGCACTCGCATTTATACATAGAAGGATCTTAAAGTGTTTTACGCACAGAAGTGGGCTATTATCAAATTAAATTAAATAGGAGGGAGTCCCATCAGTACTTGGACTGGAGACCTCCAAAGAAAACCCAGTGTAGCCTGATGCCTCAGAAGAAAATGTCTCTATTCTTTTAGTCAGTAGTGAGTTACCCATCTTGCAGGTGGCTCAAGAGCACTATTCTTCAGGAGCTATCATTTTAAAGTTTCATTGGAAAATTTAATTCTTGTTTGTGGTCACTAAAAATCCTTTGGCAGTTTTTGCAAGTGCAAGGGTCCTGCCCATGGTATATACTTTAAACCACCTTAAAGAAAACATCACGGTATAGAAGTAGTTAATATAGTTTAAATCCACACTAAAAAATTTAAAATTAATTTTACAACAGTGCTGAAAAATCCTAAAAAAGGAGATTGAGGGGGTTGGTTGGGTTGAACACAGTGTAGTTTAAAAGTGGTTTAGTTGGATTGTGAATAGTGCTTACTGTATTCTCCTCTAAAGCTAGTCCCACAACCCAGCCTGATACCAACTAAGGGAATGAAGAGTGGCTACTTCCAAGCCAGGAAAAAAGAACAGGCAGTCTAGTAAATTGCACAATGCATATAAAGGGAAAAAAAAGATACCAATGTGGATTTGAAAAGTGGACTAAAATGACTGATGGTTCACCAAGCTACCTGGTCAGAAGAGGAAACCTGTATGAACTGTGAGATGTTACCTCATATGTCCCATAATTCTGTGTATTTCAAAGCCCATTAACTGGCTCCCAGAGAGGCAATGTGGATGCTCTAGCAGGGTTTATGCAGCTGAAACCTTGCTATTTCAACCATTTTGGAGATGGATCCGATCATGCTTAGACTGGACAGATTTTTTATGAGGCTTGTGACAGTCTCCTGAACAACTTCCAACTCTGCTATTTATGCTCTTCCTACCAATATTTGCCCTTTGGTTTAACTTAAATAAGGAGCGGTTACCTACCTTGTACAGTATCTGGAGTTCTTTGAGATGTGCGTCCATACAGGCGCTCCACTTCGGGATGTGCACACATCTGTGCACTCCTGACTGGTGATTTTCATCAGCAGTGTCTGTGAGTCTCCACCTGTGCCCTAGATACCCTTATGCTATGGAACAAGGATATATGTGGGACGGACCCACTGCCACTCCATTTCCTTCTCAACCAAGGAAGTCCAGTGAGAAGACACAGACAGACGGGAAGTAGGGTGGGTAGTGAAGAATCCACAGGGGGACACATCTTGAAGAACACCAGTTACCGCACAAGGTAAGTAAGTAACCTCTCCTCCTTCTTCGAATAGAGTCCCTGTGGGTACTCCATTTCAGGAGTTTCCTGAGCAGTACCTCAGTTATGGAGGAGGGTGCTGATGAGGTAGATGGAGTACAGACTATAGAATGGCATCACTGAAAGCCACATCAGCTTTGGAAGCAGGCACAATAGCATAGTGCTGGGAAAATGTGCACCAGAGACCAGATGGATGCTCTGCAAATATGAGAAATGCTTTTCTCACATTTGCAGAGCATGCTTTTCAGTAGGGCCACAGAGGTAGATTGAGCCTTGGTGAAACAGGCAATTGCTCTAGAAGAGGGACAAGTTCCTGAAGTATTATAACAGGTCAAGTTACATCCCAAAACATATTTGGACAGTCTTTGGGTAGAGATAGGATTCCCCTTCATTCGTTCTGTGATCAAGATTAGCTTAAAGGACTTAGTCTGTTGAGGTAGAAGGTGAGAGTCTTTCCTACATTGTGTATGGAGGCTTGCTTCTTCTCTTGACGAGTGAGACTTGGGATAAAACACCAGTAGGTGAATTTCCTGATTAATGTGGAACCGTGAAGACACAGTGGTTCGCAGTGGTTGGGTGAGTAAAGATTGAAAACCTTTCGAGGGGTGGGGTGGGGGGGTGAAAGACTGTCCTGGCAGCCAGGTGAACCTTAATCAAGCTCAGCAATAAATGAGTGTTTTTTAAATTTGGAATGTAATTGAACATTTGGGTCAGGCAGGACTGGAGAGGAGCCTGGAAGCATTTCCACTTCTGCAGGCAAGTCTTCTTTGTTGTGGGTTTTCTATTATTAAGCAGTACTGTTTGTACACATCTGGGGAGCAGTCCTGTTCTATACGAGAGAGCCATTTAGAAGCCAGGCCTTGAGGTGCATGATGAATCCCAACTCCTGCGTGAGGAGATTTGCTGTCCAGGCATGGCCCTTCCACTTTTAAAAGTAGGGAGGCTATAGTCCCCCTGGAGTCCCACCCAACCCCAGTTTAGGCACCCGTGGTTGGTACCAGGGATCAAGTGGGCACTGCAGACCAGAGAGGATCTGGTAACTGCATCAGTACCAGAAGTAGAATCTTGGTTGGCTGGTGAGACGGTACTGGAGGATATGTCTATACAGGTCAGAAACTCTTCTCAGCATGCTCCATGGGTTTGTGTGGAACCAGTGACCGCGTCAGTACTGAGGATGAGCCACCATTGTATATGGCAGGACTGTAGGGTAGGTCAATTCCAGGAAGTAAGTTGATATCAGCAGAAAGTATCTCTTAGTAACTCTGAGCAACGATGACTCAGGTTCTTCTAGGATCCAAAGATTCTTGTGGAAAAGGAGCCTGGACGGTACCAGAGACTCCAAGTAAGGACCCTCAGGAGTTAGTACATTGGGTGGCACTGGAAATGGTACTGAAGTGCTATTTGTGCACTTTTCTCTGCTGGCTGTGGAAGGTAGTACCAATGAAGATTTCAGCTTAACTTTAAAGTCATTGTGTTTCAGAGGTGCTGGGTCCAGTGTCAACTCTGGTGTTTACAACATGGCTTCTCAGTATGTGGTGTGGTTTTCCTAGCCAGTACCAGGGTCTTGGTAACAGAGGAGACAGGAGCCTCAGAAGAACCCTTGGTTGGATGCAAGGTCTCCAGAGAGCTGGATCAACAGGTGATTTTTTCCTTCTTTGACCCCATTTTGGGGAACAGAATCTGTTTTTTTATGATCTGAGCAGTTCTGAGGGGTTCCCAAGATGTTTGTTTACTTCAGGAGCGATGATGGTCACCAGGGCTCTCTGAGTAATTGAATGCAATACATAGCAGGGGGAAAGGCGGTCTGACTCAGACCCTGCAGGTTTCAGGGAACATTCCAACAAGAGTTTTAGCCTGTTGTCCCTCAATTTTTAGGTCTACTTTTAAATCCTGAGCAGATGTTACATTTGAAGGGGATGAGAGTCTCTCCAAGGCAGCGGAGGCAGAAGCATCTGTTGCTGCAGGGAAAAAGACCTATGGCACGTGTGGCAGGGCTTGAAGCCCAGGATTGTGGGCATAATCTGTTACTCAAGACCATGAACTGAGGCCTGAGAAAAACAAATGAGAATGGAAGGCTGACTCCCCCACAAATACAATCTGTGCTAAATAACAGAAAGATAAATAAAATAAATTACTAACAGAGTAAGAAAAAATAAGCAAGAGAAATAGCAAGCAGCTTGGCAAGCTAACAGACTCTACAACACTCTCTCAAGCTGCAGGCAGTTGAGAAGCACCAGCAGTGGTGGCGACTCTGCTCGCCCGAATATCCTCATACTGGAGCAGAGGGATATCTAGGGCACAGACAATCTCCAATCATGAGTGCACGTGTAAGCACACATCCTGAAGTGGAGCACCCATAGGGATACTCCTTGAAGTAGTAGTTATTCATTTCTTTGTGAACATTTCCCCCCCAAAGATGGTATCATTTCAGTGGTAGGTGAAGGCATTACTGTATGGGAATTAGCGAAGAGTCAGTCACACACCACTGAAGTAGAGGATAAAGACACTTTGCAATAAACAAGTTCGATACACTTCATGGAACGACAATCCTCTTACAGAACAATGAAAACAAATATGGAGCACAATATGAGCAGTTATACTTCATTACAATAGTGTCATTCGTGCCAGAAGAGAGGTGACAAGAGATAATATTCCCATTTGTTTGTATTACATCACAAGATATTATAACATGTCAAATCACAAGTTCCCATAGTAGGAACACATCTCAAACTAGTCAGTGTGGATGTAGGTAATGTCTGTACAGTATTTCCAGGATTATCAGCTATCTCAGAAGGAATACTTTGTTTGGATTTAAATGGGTCAAACATGCATTTTTTTAAAAGAAATTAAAATTATATAAAACCCCCAATTAATCTGTTTTGGACACTTACTTTAAAATGATAAAGAACTATCGCAAGTAAAAACCAGCTTATTATATTACCCCCAAAATGGAATGTAATAGGCAATTAGTGTACAATGCAAACTAAACCCTTGTAATTATATTTGAAAAGAACAAAAGTAAATCCGATGAATTTGAAAATAACCTACGTCATTGGCAATGAATTTTTCTGTTATCCTTTGGCATGCAATCTAATTATGTGACTATAGGAAACCTTAGTAATAAGATCCTTAATTACTACACAATTATGTAATTAGGTAATAGTTATTAAAAACTGCCTAAATTATGTACATATTTACTCAAAGAATAAGAATGGATCAATCAAGTAAATACTATGCCATTCAGGACAGTTTTTTGGTTGTTCTTTTTAAATAAAGGGAAATTTAATACAAAAAGCTGCCTTTGTATTATACTGGGATTGTGATACTAAGCTCAAAAGCAAGGGCTGGTAATAGAATCCTTGAGTTATTGTGTCTGCTTTTTCCTCCACAGTACAAATTCAGGACAGTGTCAGTAAAGAGACTTAACCCTTAACTTAAAAATCCTGATTTCTGCTGCATAATCATTTCACAATGACATAGCAAGGCAGGCTAATTGTCACAACTGTGATGAGCACAAACTAGAAATCCTCAGTTAAGCAACACTATTCTATTCAATACAGTTTCTTATACCATGCTTATCACCATAATATTTGAGTCTCATGAGGGAGAGACTGAAGCATGCTCGTGCCAACAAAACACTCATCTTACTAAGAACAACCTGTTCTTGTGCGGTAATTAAGATTCTGGCAGGAACTTGTGAACCCTGATTTTTCAGGCATTTAGAACGTTATCGGAAAAATAAATCTGACCATGGACACATGCATTCAGCTACAGCAGGTTCACTTATTCTGAATTCACAAAAAATTGGATTGGCTGAGTTCAGACTTCTGATTTTTGTTCACTCCTTCTAGCAAAACATGCTAATGTTTAACAGCATGCTACCAGACTTCTTGATAGGGACAGAGGATTTTAATTTTTAAGGGGGGAAAAAAACACTTAATTTTGATTTTTTTCAAGAAGGAACTCCTGGATCCAAGCACAGCTTCACTCAGCAACAGGATAACAGAACATATAATCATACTTTGCACTACTAATAGCACCTTTCATCCAACAATATTCAATATACAGTATTCAAAATTACTTTCTTCAGCCTCATCCTGATGGGTTCTTGTGCTCTGACTCCACCCACCTAAACGGATTTCACCACCAGGCTTTAGGTAAGCAGACTAGTGAACCTTTGCTCTGGTGAGCCCTGTAGGGTGGGAGTTGCTTTCCCTTAATTTTGCTCCTCTATCTTCACTTAAACATTGCTAAATACTTAACGGCAAAAGTGGGTTTTGGTTTTCTTTTTTTGTTTGGGTTTTTTAGAACTCAGGAGTCCGGGCACCTACTTCCTTGCTCTAACTCTAAAACAGTTCCTTTTTTATCATCAATTATTTACATATGAACCTGGTGAAAGAAAGAAAGATTGATAAGCTTGTCTTCAGCGTATTCAATGTGGACACTATTCCAGAGTGGTGATCAAACCTCATATGCGTTCTTCAAGTTGACTATTTTCTTATTCAACTTGTCTTTTCACAACTTGTTTCTGGATCATCTTTTTAAGATTTCTCCTCTGCCATTTGAGTTCTCATTTGAGGACCCTTGCAAGCCTTAAACCTCAAATACAGAATCACTAATACTTAATAGGAAAATGTGTTCAAATGATAAAACCCTTCAACATATAAAGCAGCTTCATCACAGTTTTGACACCATCTTTAAATACTTAGAACGGTTATGTGTGCTATATGACTTGAGAAGTTGCATTTCCGAGAGCAGCTTTTAAAGTGTTTTGACCTATTTTTTTAAATCTTCTAGGCTGAACAGACCACATTCAATGACAGCCTGAGCTGGTAAATTCATGCACCTGCTGGGAAAATGTCTACCTTTTAAAACCAACAAGGGAGAGAGTAAGATGTGTATGGCCTTTTCCGTTCTTTTCTGATACAGAAGGGAAAGACGAGAGCTTAATTCTATTTAAGAAGGCACTGCTAAGAAGGGGTGCTATTGTCCCCAACCTCCAAACCTGAAAACTGGTTTAACCCTATACTGGAAGGTATAGGGTTACTCAATTTTACCTGAGTGAATCCAAGTTTGATCCGTCTTTGTTTGAAAGTCTTGGCAAACTGCTCAAGCTCCTCAAGGTCACTGGGCTCCTCCAAGCTGGGAGTCTCAATTCGCTTTGGTGTTGATTGGCTCTGTGGAAGTGGCTGAATGGGGGTTGCTGCTATTGTGCGTGTTGGGGTTGCTGGCTGTTGAGGGTAGGAGACAGGAAGAGAAAAAAAAAGTTTTTTTTAAAAACACAAAATAGTGGAAATAAATCTCACTCAGGAGTCCAGATTCCCACAGGAGACAGGTTGGATACTAATATACCTACCATTTCTAATAAATCCCAAAGTGCTCTCAAATTTATTGACATTGCTCAAATAAAGGCCATCACAATCCACTGTACTATATTAGTATACAGTCTTTCAAAAAGGACTGTCAAAAACAGCCAAGGAAAAACAAAAGATATACTGTACCAGTTTACTAATGCCTTCTGCCTGCTCCAAGAACAGTTCAACGTTACTCTAAATATTTTTCAATACTTTTGGAGAGGTTGGCATTCATCCCCTTTAATTATTTTAAAATTCAATTTACTGTGGGTGCAGCATCAAGTTGACAGCTCTACAGGCTCAAATCCTCTATTTTTCCTCAGAACAAGCTTAGCAGAGGCAGCAGCAGCACAAATCTCTCTAACATTTCCCCTTGTGAATGTGACACAACCTCGTCCCAGAGGCACCACTTCCGGGGCAGGGAGAGAGCAGTTTGCTCTCTTTGGCACCTCTGCTGAGACTGCTAACAAGAAGAGTATTTATAATGGAGACATTATATGGCAATAATTCCTCTTAAAAAAATAAAAACTCACAGAAAGGAATTTCTTTTAGGTCTCTGATTTTCCCAGCATAACCACACAGTTTCCTAGGAAACTACTGAAAAGTTTGCTATTCCTGACAATTAGCCTATAAAGATCATTTCCCAATATAAAAGTAGGAATACAGGGCCTCAGTAAGAGCCTGAGATATGTGTGCGCGCTATGGAAACCACAGTTAGGCTAGGTTTCACACAATCAAAATATATTAAGAGAACATCTGGGTTTCACAGTTAAGGTTTTGCACACAATCTGAATGTTGGAATTTCTTGAGCTTTGAGTGCTTTACTCCACCTCCTTGGGTGTATGCATTGTTAAAATGCAGAGCTGAATCCTCCTTTGGCCAAATTCTGTTCACTGCAGCTGAGGGGCTTGGGCAAAGATGGTTTTGCGCCATTTCTATGTCCTCGGCCCAATTCTGAAGCTGTTTATGCCCCCAATGCAACAGAGAGAAGCCTCAAGACCGCTCTAAATTGCGCTGGTTGGTAATAGCCTCCAAACGGCCGTTCCATAGCACTTCAGTGCGACAGCCATATCGCCTGCAAAGCTAAACCTCCAACTGGCTCACTAAGTTGGCTTTCTACTTGGTTAGTGCTAGTGATATTCTGCAATGCAGAGCAGGTGGTTCGGGGGGGCAGGATTTAGCCCACTGTCTTTAATTACATGATCACATATTATTGCTCAGATAATATACAATATTTTCAAGAACTGTAGATACATGTCGCACACTTTTTCCCCCTTAAATTTTTATTAAAGTTCTTTTTTTCCCCCTATGTTACACATTAGAGAAAATCTTTGTTAGGGACATGTGAAGCTCCCCAAGCTGTGAAGTAGAATAGCTAATTTCCACTATTCTACATTGCATATAGAAAATGTAGTAAGCAATACAAGTACAGGTACTATGTACTTTTCATATATGGCACTTTCACAGGCTGTAACAGACGCAATAGTATGTGCTACAAAATGCTACCTGCATTAAAAGAAAAACATTATGTGATAGTCTGTTTTTCAGAAATAATATGTGATCCTATAATTAGAGGCTACAGTAACACACATACACAAGCAAGCAGAGTTAAAGCTACAGGCACTTTAAAATTACTTTTCCAGAGTTTTGAAAGCTTAACCATAGAGCTTTAATAGCTTAAAACAATGTTTTTAAATTTCTTTTTTTTTTTTAAAGATATAAATCATGGAAAAACAGCTAAAAATTAGTTTTACTCTTCTGCTGACTTGCAAAAGATTGGCAACAATATCTTTGGCTAGAAAATAAATCACTTTGCCCCAGGATCTTTGGAAAACTTCCAGGAGAGAAACCCTTTCCTGCACACTTTAGGAAGCCCTCAGCCCTTTTCCTGTAAGTTTTAGGAACTCTGAGAACCTTATAAAGAAATGGAGGAATTGATGCAAATGTTCCTATGGACATGTTGCCTTAAGCCCCACACATCTGCCAGTTAAGCAACTAAATTAATTGCACACTCCTGAATAGTATAACCTCTTTTAGCTGTGTAAAGTATATTAAAAATTACTCTATATAACATGAAGTCTTCAGTCTTATAATTTTGTCAAATTAAAAATATTTTTCACTAGAACAATTAAAGGCACTTTTACTCAATGAGGGCTATTTCCATGCCAATATCAACATATAGCCCTTTAGGTTTTAAATCTATTAAAAACAAGGTTGCAAAACATATTTAATATAATGGGAAAAGGGTATTGTTCCACCACTCTACTTGTACTCAAAATTGACTCAACCATTTTTGTTCAAACTACTAAAAACTTCCACCTTCAGGAAAAGGCCAAGCATGGATAATTTCAGTCCAAAGAGGAAACGTTTTGGTAAATTATGAATGAATGAAAACAGGAAAATTTGAAGGGAAACTATTATGCAGCCTTAATATACAGATAACTATAACTGGAGCTGGCACTTCTGTTGTATTGTAGCCATCTAGAAAAGTGAGACGACTAAGTAGCTCAACTTCCATTCTTGCAACAAACATATATGTGCCCCTCTTGCACATTAGTTTGAGTGCCCCAAAGAACTGCTGAAAAGCTTCAGGAGGAAAACTGACCTGTGAGGTGAGGGTGATGCTTGGCTGAGACTGCAGGAGGTTGGCTTGGCTTTGCTGAGGTAGTTGCGTTAAGAGATTCTGCGCTTGCAGGAGACCTGAAAAGAGGTGGTTTGGCAAATAGTTTCAGAAACTTTAGAAGCTGACTGAAATGAAGCACTTAAAAAAAAAAAAAAAAAAAAAGAAGAAGATAGATGAAAGGCTGACATCTCCAATGTCTTTAATTCTCAGTCCACAACTCCCCTGCATTCCTCTAAAGCGTAGGGTCAAGTATCAGGGGGTAGCCGTATTAGTCTGTATCCACAAAAAGAAGGAGTCCAGTAGCACCTTAAAGACTAACAGATTTATTTGGGCATAAGCTTTCGTGGGTAAAAAACCACTTCTTCAGATACATGGAGTGAAAATCACATATGCAGGCATTACATAATGACACATGAAGATAAGGGAGTTACCTCACAAGTGGAGAACCAGTGTTGACAGGGCCAATTTGATCAGGGTGGATGTAGTCCACTCCCAACAATAGATGAGGAGGTGTCAATTCCAGGAGAGGCAAAGCTGCTTTCAGCCACTCCCAGTCCCTATTCAAGCCCAAATTAATGGTGTTAAATTTGCAAATGAATGTTAGTTCTGCTGTTTCTCTTTGAAGTCTGTTTCTGAAGGTTTTTTTGTTCAACTATAGCTACTTTTAAATCTGTTATAGAATGTCCAGGAAGATTGAAGTGTTCGCCTACTGACTTTTGTGTGTTACCATTCCTGATGTCCGATTTGTGTCTATTCTTTTATGTAGGGACTGTCCTGTTTTGCCAATGTACATGGCAGAGGGGCATTGCTGGCACATGATGGCATGTATAACATTGGTAGACGAGCAGGTGAATGAGCCTCTGATGGTATGGTTGATGCGGTTGTGTCCTCTGATGGTGTCCTTAGTTTGCAAATGGTGTTGCAAATTTAACACCATTAATTTGGGCTTGAATAGGCTATTTTTGCAGCATTACTTTGCCTGTGATGCAGACACAATAAGAGCTGACTGGGGCTGCGCTTATATTATATGTAGGAAGTGTTTCATCTAAAGATAGTACTATCGGCTTAATGTCTTGGAGGTGTCAATTGGTCTTCCCTTTCTGGTTTGGTACTTAAACAGTTAGTAGACAGCGGAGGGTTGAAGAGCCAAGTAAAAATAAAATGAAGCCACTGATGAAGGTGATTAAATGTTACACTCTGCACAATACATTTCAGCTGTTGGAACATCCCTTTAGAATGAATGAAGAATGAAATGGCTTTAGCAGACTAAAGTAGTATAACAAACAGAAGAAATATATCCAATCACTTGCAAATATAAAACAGAGACTGAATCTTTAGAAAGGAGTAATTATATCTCAAATGTTAGATTAGGTACTGAACATTCTTTAGGTTGCACCACAAAAATTGAGGTTACAGTAATTCCTCACTTAACGTTGTAGTTATATTCCTGAAAAATGCAACTTTAAGCAAAATGATGTTAAGTGAATCCAATTTCCCCATAAGAATTAATGTAAACGGGGGGCAGGGGGAGGAGGATTAGGTTCCAGGGGAATTTTTTTTTTTGCCAGACAAAAGACTATACATACACACATACAGTATAAGTTTTAAACAAACAATTTAATACTGTACACAGTGATGATGATTGTGAAGCTTGGTTGAGGTGGTGAAGTCAGAGGGTGGGATATTTCCCAGGGAATGTCTTACTGCTAAATGATGAACTAGCAACTGGCTGAGCCCTCAAGGGTTAACTCATTGTTGTTAATGTAGCCTCATACTCTACAAGGCAGCACGAATGGAGAGAGGGGAGACAGGATGGCAGACAGAGAGACACACCCTGTGTCTCTCTAAGAGAGACAGAGATGCGCATTTCCCCTTTAAGTACGCTGATACCACTCTTAAGTGCACCACCTTGTTAAGTTAATCCGCAAGCAGCTGATGCCAGGAAGGTCCCTCTGTCCTGAGCCCTGTTGTGTGTGTCCCCTGCTCTATGGAGATGGGGTAAGCGGGGTGCAGGAGTAGGGGGAGGGGGACACCCTGACATTAGCCCCCCCAGCAAGCAGGAGGCTCTGGAGAGCAGCTCCAAGGCAGAGGGCAGGAGCAGCACGGGGCAGTGGGGGGAGGGACAGCTGAATTGCCAGCAACTGATAGCCTGCTGGGCTGCTGCTGCACAGGGAACTTAGGGGAGCGGGAAGCTGATAGGGGGGCTGCCGGTCCACCCTGGTTCCAAGCTCCCACCAGCTAGCTCCAACGGGCTGCTCTTTCTGCAAGCAGTGGACAAAGCAGGTGGCTGCCAAACAACATTACAAGGGAGCATTGCGCAACTTTAAACAAGCATGTTCCCTAATTGATCAGCAACGTAACAATGAAACAACGTTAACTGGGATGACTAAGTGAGGAGTTACTGTACTTACCTGTAACTGGAGGTTCTTCGAGATGTGTGGGCCCTATCTGTATTTCACAGGTGGGATACGCACGTGCACCATTAGCCTGAGTTGAGAATATTTTGCAAATAGTGTCCATTGGCCCATACATGCACCATAGCTCTCCTCATGCACTGAACCAAGGGCATAAAAGATGGCGTGAGCTGATGCCTCTCCAGTTTGCCAAACGTACCACTGTTCAAACAATCCGCAGCAGAGGAGATGGAGGGTGTGTACTGGAATACAGATAGGGACCACATATCTCAAAGAATGTCCACAGTTACAGATATATAACCTCCATTTCTTCTTTGAGTTAAGGTCCCTATGTGTATTCCACATGTGGGAGATCAACAAGCAACAGTCAACAGGGGGTGGGTAAGAGGACACAGAAGTGATAGCTGATCGTAGCACTGCTGTCCCCACAGCTATATACACAGCTGATGACTGGACCAGAGTGTAATATTTTGTGAAGGTATGTAAAGAGTTCCAAGTAGCTGCCCTATACATCTCTAGGAGAGGTAAGTCTCTCAGCTATGCAGTCTAAGTAGCTTGCCCTCTAATGGAATGAGTCCCTCAGGTGTGTGTGTGTGTGTGTGTGTGGGGGGGAAGATATGAGCTAGTTGGTAACAAACTAGCTCATATCCATTTTGAAAGTCTCTGTGCCAATACAGCTCGACTCCTTGATCACTCTGCCACGGAAACAAATGGTTTAAGGTGTCTTCCAACATCTTTTTTTCTTTGCATATAAAAGCCCTTCACACATCTAGAATCTGTCCGTTTCTCTTCATCTGAGGCATGTGGTTTGGGAAAAATACTTATAAGTGGATTAACTGACTCATATGAAACTCGGAAACTACTTTAGGAATGAATCTAGGGCAGAGTTGTAATGACACCTTTTCTTTAGAGAATGTAGTATATGGTGGGACCACCATGAGCGTGCCTAGCTCACTGATTCCTCTGGCTGACATTGTGGCTATTAGAAAGGCCACCTTGGCCATAGATCATATGGCTGGAGGCTCAAAGGGGAGTTTAGTGAACGATAATATAAATTGAGGTCCCACTGAGATGTGAACTTCACAAATGGTGTAAAGGATCTGAGAATCTACATCAGAAATCTAAATGTAACAACATGAGTGAATATTGTAGCATTATCCACAGGAGGATGGAAAGTGCTGATCTCTGCTAAATATACTTGCAGAGAACTGAGTGTGCGAACCAAAAGATGTACGGGTAAGTAAATACTCTAAGATGATAGGGATCCTGGTGGATTCTGGAGACAGCTGCATTGGTGAGCCCAAGAGGAGAAACATTTCCATTTTGCTGAGTAACAGCTCCTTGTAGAGACTTTTCTGCTTTGGTTAAGGATGTATTGCACCCTTTTAGAACATGAGTGCTCTATTTCTGATACCCATCCAAAAACCAGGCCTTGAGTTGCAGTGGTCCTGGACTGACGTGCTTGAACCTGCCCTTCTGCTGCGTTAGAAGGTCCAGCAACATGATCTGAGAGCTTCAACAGATCCGTAAACCAGAACTGCCTTGGCCAGTTGATGCAATCAGGATGACTCAAGCTCAGCCTCAGTGGATATTCCATAGAACTTGTGGTATGAATGGGATGGGAGGGAAGGCATACCCCGGGCAACCGTTCCATGACACCAGCAGGGCATCTCCCATTATGCTTTTGCCCAGGGCAGCTCTGGAGCAATGCCAAGGAAGTTTCCTGTTCTCCCACAAGGCAAAAAGGTCCCAGGCTGGTGTACCCCATTGAGTGAAGGCATCATCGAGAACCAAATTATGTATCTCTCATTACTGATTTAAAGAAAAATGTCTGCTTTGGCACCTCTGATAAATATGCTGCTGACAGGGTTACGTGATGGCTGATACACCAATTCCAGACTAATCTTCTCCAGTTTTGTTCACTGGATGAGAGTCTAAAACTTTGGGCAGAATGGTCACTTTGCTGTTTATTTTGAACTTCTCTGGCGAGTACACAGAGAGAAGCTAGGCTTGTAGGCAGCTAAGATAAAGCCTGGCGAATGGCGTCATGTGTGCATGAGGCCAAGTGACCAAGGAGTGAAAGGCAAGTTCTGATTGACGTCCTAGGTCTGACAATGACTTGATGCATGAGAGTGCTAATGGCATGAAACCTCTCAAGAGGTAGATGGGCTCTTTCTGTAGTCAAATTCAACTTCACCCTATAAAATGTATGAACCTCTTGGTGGTCAATGTGGATTTTTCATGATTGACAGATACCCCAGGGAGGCAGAAGACTGAGCAGAACACTGGTTGCTCCCTGGACTGTCTTGTAAGAACTGCCCATCAGAAGCCAGTTGTTGAGGTAAGGGAAGACTATAAATCCCTCTCTTCTCATCAAAGCTGACAAAGGAGAAGGGAGTTTACCTGCTGTTGTAGAATCTCATTGTGAGAGTGGTCCCTGAAAAGAAACTACAATGGGGGTTTGTGGTAAGAGGTACCAGAAACTTGAACAGATACCTACCATGAATAATCTAATACCCATTTGTCTTTAGTTAGGGCCCTCCAGTTTTCAGCAAATTGGGTAAAACAACTTGCAAATATCAGAGGAGGGGAATGAAGCGGAATCCATAAAGGAACGTGCATCTCAACAGTTCCATTGAAAGAAACTCTTTGCTCAGGGTTTAGCATATAATGTGGCGGTGGATGTTGCAGAGGCTGGGTTCCTGGGTCGATAAACACTTGTCTCTTGCACAGTGGCCTGAGGATGCTGGTGGTAAAATGGCTGAGGTGGTGGTCTTGGCCTATGCCCAATCTATGGTGTTTTTTCTTAGTGGCAGGGGTATAAATGCCCAACGAACGAAGCGCTGCCCTCGAGTCTTTGAGGGAGTGTATAGAGTCATCCATTTTGTCATGGATTAGTTTGGTGTATAGAAGGGCAGATCTTGGATGGTACTCTGCACCTCTCTAGGGAAACTTGAGAATTGTAACCACAAGTCACTCTTCAGAAGCATGTCTGTAGAAATCCCCCTAGATACAGTATCTGCCACATCCACCACATCTTGGAGGGAAATTTTGGCTACCGATCTTCCCTCATCCACTGAGGCCTGGAAGCAGGCTCTATCCTCCTAATGGAGCTTGTCCTTGAATTCCAAAAAATTATAATTAGTAAAATCATATTTGGCCAAGAATGCCTAATATTTGAGATCCTGAATTCGAGACAGGTGTAAGAGAAGACCTTTCTCCCTATCAGCAGGAGCAGTCTTTGGGTGCTGTTGCATGGACCACTCTGTAGCCGCTTACACCAAAGAATTAGGCAATGAGTGAGAACAAAAACTCTCTCCCCCTAGACGGAACAATGTAGCACTTCTCAACTCTCTTAGGAGTGGGAGCACAAGAAGCAGGTGTGCGTCAAGCCCTCTTTACCAGGTCCACGATGGCCTTGCTGATGGGGAGGGCCACTCAACTGGGACTGGAAGGCTGCAGAATGTCTAAAACTGTGGTGAGGCTCCTGGACTTCCTCAAGCTGAATCTGTAGTTCTGCAGCCACCCTAGGCAGGAGCTCTTGATACTGTTTAAAGTCACCTGGACAGGACGGAGAAGACAGAGTAACCACCTCATTTGGTGAAGATGATGAGACTGCTCCCAGAACTGTTGGACCTGACTCACCTTCCCCTTCCAAATATTCCAGTGGGGTTGGCTGTGGATGTCCAGGCGATGGCAAACAGAACTCCTGCATGAATCCTGAGTGTCACTAGAATGGGTTAGCTAGGGGAGATGGACCCCTTGGCATAGGGTACCACCTCTCTCTTGGTCAACTGTATTTGGTTGGAGGTTGGAACCCTGATCTTCTCATACCACCTCTGCCCGATGCTGAAGACACTCCTGCAGGGGCCTCAGACTCATCTGAAGTGAAAGCCAGATCCCTTATCTCTGGCAGAACCGATGGTACTGTTGGTTGCGCCTCAAGACTGGGGAGTTGGGATAGGAGAATGACTCTGCCTCGTTGGGAAATTCCTTTCTTTTGGTGTATTAATGTCCTGGAATAAAGACTGTCTAAATAGGAGGGGTGAATGTAGACAGAAAAGACCAAGATGTCTTCTGGGGGGGGATGCAGCTCTCTGATCATCCTGAGGTATGAGAAGAGTCCATTGGTGGAGCTGTCAGATGTGGAGCTTCCCTGGTCACTGTGGCAGTTGGCTCCCTCCAGGGCAGGGTTGCTACTAGTACCACATTGGCACTAGAAAGAGATGGGAACACCAGGAGCTGTTTATCCCAAGCCTTCACCATTAGAGAGGATGTCAGAATCACTGGATTCATATCTTTGAGTGCCTCCTGCTCCTGTTGAGAAGATTTACTCATGACTAAGGTCTTCGTGCCCATATGCTCTCCTGATTCTGATGGGGTCAAGGAGGGATCCTCTCTCTTTTGAAGCAGTTTTAGACGAAGATGCCTTGTCCTTATATCTATGAAAGTGACCTTTGCTGTGATGTGAAGCCTTCTTAGGTGTAACAGTCTTAGACTCTGTTTCTGAGCTCGTGCTCAGAGGGGCACTGCCAGCCTGGTGACAATAATGCACCAGGCAGGGTCCCCGGCCCTGATCTGACTGGGGCTTCATCGCCTTCTCCATGAGGTGTTTTCTGAGTCTAAGTTCCTGACCTTTATGAGCTCTGGGAAGAAAAGAGCGGTGGATGCTGCACTTCACAGAAATATGAACCTCACCCAGACAGCAGAGGTACCACTGATGTTTGTCGCTTACTGTAAAGGAGTGAGGGCAGGAAACGGATTTTGAACCCTGGAAATAATCCCAGACTTTTTGGGGGTTGGGGGGAAATCCCAAGTGGGAAAGAAACATTTTCATTTTAAAAAAGTTAATTGGAGAATGTTTAATTTGTTAATTAAAACATTTTAGAAATAAAATACAGTGGCGATGAAATGTTCAGGGTTGATATTCATGGAGAACAAAGCCCTCTGTTTATGCATAGAAGAGGTTCAGCATAGGCAGTAGCGATCCAAACTTCCCCACACGTAGTCAATGTGCTTCAACCCTGCCCCGCAAGGACCACTGAGAGCAAGAGGGCACAATTAATCCATCGTGCCTTTGTTGAGACTCTCCAATTAGCTCTAATTGTGGTGGTGGTTTCTATGATGTGGACATCTGTCTGAAAATTTGACTGAAACTCCAGTTGCAATTAATAAATCACTCAGCCAACTCACAGTAATGGACTTTTCATTTTTACTGACCTGCAATGAATTCCAACTGGTGACCTAAAGATGAAAGGCTCAGACTGGTCTGGTGATGTCACCTGGAGATATACTGATGACGGATAAAAATTAGGTGTCCATGCTGATGTCATCAGATCTCTCAACTGCCTTTACCACCACTGATCATGAGTAAAGTTGGCAAAAAAAAATTGTGAATATATAATTTGCTGAAAAATGCATTTTTCAGAGCACCAAAGCTATTCACAAATTAAGGTTCAATTTGGCAAAAGTTTCGGTGACAAAAATTGTGAATGTTTTGTTTCAAAATGTAGCTAATTTAAAAACAAAGCTAGGGTAAAACACACCCAAAAACAACCTGAAATGACCCACTGAAAAAATTAATTTTGGGTTAAATTAAATGTTTTGTTCACCCCAAAACTTTGATTTTTTTCAATTTCAGCAACTAAAAAAAAAAAAAAAAAAAATCAGTTTTGGTTTAGAAACAAACTAAGGTAGCTGGTTTCCCCCCCACCCCCTCAGATTTTTGGTTCAGCCCCCATACAACAAAACAAAGCAATTATTCACTCCATCCTAATCATGAGGCTTTTACTCATCTGGTGACTGCAGAAGTAGATTGTACTTATCTTTTGGTGGTTATGTTATTTTCTCTCAAGAAATCCTTGGGATTAGGCCTTGTCTACACTACAGAGTTTTGTCGACAAACATCAGCTTTCATTGACAAAACAGTGGGGGTGTACACATTACAATATTTCGCCGACAAAACTTTCCTGCTTTGCCGACAAAATAAAACAACCTCGACAAGAGACGCAGAGCTTTTTGTGGCAAAAGTTATATAGACAAAGTGTCAGTGTAGACACTGCGCTTGGCTATGTCGCTGTAAATGGTCTCCAGGAGTTGTCCCAAAATGCCCATCCTGATCACTCTGATCAGCAGTTCGAACTCCACTGCCCTGCACCCAGTACATAGGCTTCTACATCTCCCCCTTTTAAGGCCCAGGAATTTTTGAAATGTTACTTCCTGTTTGCTTGGCGTGGACAGCTCACATCACATCTTCCCAGGTGACCATGGCAGTTCCACGCAGCAAACACTCGCCTGCTTCGAGCACACCTGAGTTCTTGGATCTGCTAGCACTGTGGAGAGAGGAGGCTGTTAAGTCCCAGCTCAGCTCCAGGCATAGGATCTTCAAAACCTATGGTCAGATTTTTCATGGCATGTTGGATAAGAGCTATGAATGGGACACACATCAGTGCCATGCAAAGATAAAGGAGCTGAGGCAGGCATACCAGAAGGCAAGGTAGTCAAACCCATCACTCTGGTGCTGCGTTGAAGATCTGCCTTCTATAAGGAGCTGGACATCATTCTCAGCGGCGACTTCACCTACATTGCCAAGAGTCCCATGGATACTTCGGTGGGTCTCGAGACAGCGGACTCAACCCCAAGGACGAAGTCGTGGACAAGGAGGTTGAGTCTGAGGATGATGTGGACACACTTCAGGGCCGCCTGCTGGTGTGGCGAGTCAGGACCTCTTTTCCACTCCAGAAGGGTCTAGTCAGCCCCAGCAGTCAGTTTCTGGTGTGTATGATGCAGGAGAGGAGAGTTCTGGTAAGTGATCTTTTTAAGTTGATGCTGCTCGGTTATGAGGCAGAGCTGTCCTTTGCTTTGTATATTACAGAAGTGGATGATGGGATAGAAATGTACAAGACTAGCTGTGATTGCATGTACTTCACATTCCCCCGTGCAGCTAAGCAGTGCAGCGGAACTGCGTGTTAATGCACACCAAGATTTCACAAGAATCCTCCAGAAAGATCTCTAGGAAACTTTCTGGAGGTACGCTCCAATCCTCTGCCGAAGGTTCCTTGGCAGAGCTACTTTGTTCCTTCCCCCGCTGCAGGAAACTTTCCCATGCCAATTGGCAATCACTTGTGCAGGGATCAAAGCGGCACACAGGCGAGCAGTATAGGGACCTGGTCTGAAGCCACACACATGCAGGAGATACACATTTGCATCCTTGCTTACCCTCAGGAGTGACATATCAGCTTCAGTGACCCCCACCAGTGGAAAAGGTGGCAGAATTTACAATATTGTCCCTAGTTGCCTGCAGTGATCCCCCTAAAAAAATCTGGGATCTTTTGCCCCATTTTGAGCGCTCCCCAGGCTTTACTCACCAAGTTTAGGGCATTCGTCGAGCTCTGTGCTTGCCAAGGGACAGTGAGAAACTGATTTGTGTTTTTAAAAAGGTGCATTTTACTATAATTTGATGCTGTGCATGCACTAACAATCATGCTTCTGTTTATTGTTTCTTGTGCTTCTGCAGATATGGCCTTCAGGGGAACCCCCTACACAATGGCAGAGTGCCTTTTGCCAGATAAGGAAGCGAACAAGGAGGATATGTTTCGAGAGGTGCTCCAATCCTCAAAGGCTGAAAACCAAGAACACAGGGTGTGCAGAGAGAGAGATTTTAAAATAAAATTATAAAATAGACAGGTAGGAGAAAAAGGAAAGCCAGGAGCGAATTTTAATGGGCCAGGAGAGGATGATAAAAGTGATGGAGGAGCAAATGGAAATGTTGAAGTCCCTAATAATGCTGCAGGCTGAATTCATGTGTGCTCAGTGCCCCCTGCAGCCGTTACAGAACTGCTTTCCATGCCCCCCCCCCAAACTGCTCCTACACATTCCTTGCAACTTCCCGGCCCGTCTCGGTATCCCATTCACTTCACCCCTTTGTACAGCTTCCAAAATGATAACTGGACTTACACACAGCTATAAGAGCAGACACTGCCCTTCACTGTTATCTCCCTTCCCACCAAGCCTTGTGTGTGTTAATTGGTATTTAATAAAAATATACTCTCTAAAAGAGAACCTATCTTTATTTATCTCCTACACACAGTGGATGCTAATGGAATGAATACACAGTGGCAGTTTGATTATTTGCTGAGTACAAATCACGGTCAGGAATCATCAAAATGTTCATACAAGGCGGCAATTAAAGCATGACAGAGTGCTGTATAGAAAGACACATTACTGGAGCTCACTGTCAAAATGGTGTCTCAAAGCCTTCCTGATTTAAATAGCCCTCTGTTGTGCCCTTCTAATAGCCCTTGTTCTGGCTGCTAAAAATCAGCCGCCAGACGATCCACACTCCACCCCGAGGGAAACTCTTCACCCTTAGCCTCACAAATATTATGGAGCACGCAACATGATCATGGCGGTAATTTCCTCATTTAGGTCTAACCTGTGATAAAGGCAGTGCCAGTGTGCTTTTAATCTGCCAAAGGCACATTCTACGATCATTCTGCACCTGCTTAGTCTATGGTTGAAGCGCTCCTTGCTGCTGTCCAGGTTTCCCGTGTAAAACTTCATGAATCATGGAAGTAAGAGGTACACTGGGTCTCCCAGGATGTACATTTCAACATCCCCAATTGGAATCTTCTGTTCTGAAAAGAAAGTTCCTACTTCCAGCTTTCTGTACAGGCCAGTATTCCTGAAGATGCGTGCATCATGAACCTTTTCGGACCATCCCGCTCTGATGTCCCTGAAATGACTATGGTGATCCACAAGCATGTGCAATACCACAGAGAAGTACCCCTTTCTATTGATGTGCTCCGTTGCAAGATGGCGCGGGACCAAAATTGGGATATGTGTGCCATCTATCGCCCCGCCGCAGTTAGGGAATCCCATTGCCTCGAAGTCATCCACTATTTCACGCACATTGCCAAGAGTCTCAGTTCTTCATAGCAGAATCTGATTAATGGCTCTGCACACTTGCGTTAACGCAGCCCCAACAGTGGTCTTCCTGACTCCAAACTGATTCATGACTGACTGGTAGCAGTCTGGAGTGGCCAGCTTCCATGCAGCGACTGCCATGCGCTTCTCCACCAAGAGGGCAGCTCTCATTGTGGTGTCCTTGCACCACAGTGCTGGAGCGAGCTCCACACACAGTTCCAGGAAAGTGGCTTTCCGTATCCGAAAGTTCTGCAGCCATTGCTCATAATCCCAGACCTGCACAATAATGCGATCCCACAACTCACTGCTTGTTTTGTGAGCCCAAAAGCAACGATCCACCGTGTTCAGCTGCTCGGTGGATGCCAAAAGTAATCTGGTGTTTTTTCCATGGCACATAGAAAGTCAAGCACCTCCACTTCCTGTTCATATTGGGTGCACATAATATCCTGTATGACTAGCCACGATGTGTTCATAACAGTGACCACAACAGTAGACAGCAGTGCAGGATTCATCCTTCCAGACAGAGATGGCGGGTGCACAGTAAACAGGGATCATTCAAAAATACGGCAAAATGCAGTCAGAAGCCTGTGGAATGATGGGACGGAAAAAACTGCATCATGAGATGTTGAGTCAGCACCCATGATGCACTGCAATCTATTCTGCCTTCCCACAACTCCTAGCTACAGAAGGTGGCGAGTAGCACAGTGGGATAGCTATCCACCGTGCACAGCTCTCTCTGCCGATACTAGAGCACCAAGCATGGATTCACTCTGCTGACAGAAGAGTGTTGTCTGAACATGCACCAGCGATGTAATTATAGCGCTATTTGATCGTTGGCATATATAGCCTTATAGGGCTAGCCTGCTTGCTTATATATCTTTTCTTATCAGTTTCTTATTTTCTTATGGGTTTATTTACTTTATTATAACAGGTTTATATTAGAGTATGTTTTGGCTGTAACGCAAGGGACCTACAGGCCACATCCTTTATGTTGAGCTAAGGCAAAGTTAGTGTGCATACGTTTGGGACCTTTCATTTAAATAGGTGGTGATGAGCTAAACCACAAGGTCCATATATAACTGCGAACTTTAACACAGATAGATATAGGATGCGTTGAAGCAGGGTAGCATAGGGGGCTTCATAAATTCATACCCTCTTTAAACTAACAGGTACACAAGGAAAGAAACAAAATAACCTATTAGGACAGAAACAACACATGTGAGAATAAGCCAATGTCATTAATATGTATGTATATGTCATCAATATGTACAAACATACCAGCCTATGGAGTAAGTGTACTCTAACATTTTGTGGGTGAGGTAAGTAAGTCTGGACACAGAAGGAGGGCTCAAGTTCTTACGCTCTATAAGACCCACTATGCCAACTGAAGGAGGCTTCAGTTTTCTAAGCTTCTGAGCTTCAAAGCTTCTTTGGTCTTAGTTCTTTGTTTACTAGTCTATTATTTCTTAATTGTAAGTTTAAGTTAATTAGTTAAGTAAAACTCCAAGTTAGCTTCTTTAGCTCTTAGCTCTTCAGCGTCACCTAAGCTCTGCACCTCCCACTCAAGAATTAAGGAACATGGACCTGAACCCTTCTGGCATGCCAGAGGCGAAGCCGGTTCTTTGTCTCTTACCACCAAGTTATCAAGGGTATGAGCATATTAATGAAAAGCTTTATTGTACATAATATCACATGTACTTCTAGAACATTATTACCACCTTTGTAACTGATTATTTTACCATTTGATTACTATTCCATTTATCTTAATAAAAGTCTTTAAGGCTATATTTGTCATATATGTCCTTGTCATACAACCCAAGGGTCCTTGCCAACTCTGTGTAGCCTAATTCTGGGACAAGAACCTTATCTTCTGGTCAGATAAATTGGTGAGCCTATAATCCATATTATCCAAAATAATATTAACCTCCTAAAATCAGGCAACACAACTTGCATTGACACATCTCTGTAGTGTAGACAAGGCTGGTTTTGGGCAATATCTCTTCTGCTTCAAGGACTTTCTACTGCAGGGTTCAACACAATGCCACTCTCTCCCTCATCTTGTTCTTATGTGCGTATGTTAGAAGAATTAGTGAGGAGGCATGAACTGAATGTTTTGAGCATACTGAGTACACCCAAGATTTCCATATTCATTTTATCCAACCCAAAAGATGTGATCAAGCATTTATTTATTTCTGGTAGAGACGGAGAATGACAGAGAGCAAGCTGGTTGAAGCTCAGTCTGGATAGACTAAAGAAATAATGGTAGGATGGGGGAAGAAACCAAAGAATATGGAAAAAGATTAAACCTGTCCCTTTGACTTAGGATCTTTCAACCAGTTGTCATGAATTCGCAATTTGGGGGTCTTTTTAGAATCTCTGGCCAGGAAACTAACTCGTCTTTCAGATATCGACCTCACTACCATCAATCCAGTCCTTTATTACCTTGACATTAGACTATTGCAACACATTCTGCACAGAGCTACACCTAAAAGCCATTCAGAACCCGAAGCCGAGCAGAAGGTGACACTGTACTTGTTAACTGGAGCATCTTGCCATGAACAGTAACTGTACCAGTACTGCAGGATCAGCACTAAATACCTGTTGATTTCTAGCATTTAAAGTTCTGTCTTGACTTATTATAAAGACAAAATAGACTAGGACATGTGTGCTTGTGAGACTGGCATCCCTTTACACAATATTGCCTTACTTGCAATCCTGCTGATAGCAGCCCACCTTAATCGATTGGTCTCATTAAGAGTTGGTATGGCAACCCCCATTTTTCCACGTTCTCTGAATCCATCTATTTGAGAGGGCATTCTGAGAGGGCTTAAGGTGTGGACAGGATACAGAGGGACCTAGACAAATTAGAGGATTGGGCCAAAAGAAATCTGATGAGGTTCAACAAGGACAAGTGCAGAGTCCTGCATTTAGGATGGAAGAATCCCGTGTACTGCTACAGACTAGGGACCAAGTGGCTAGGTAGCAGTTCTGCAGAAAACGACCTAGGGGTTACAGTGGACAAGAAGCTGGATATGAGTCAACAGTGTGCCCTTGTTGCCAAGAAGGCTAACGGCATTTTGGGCTGTATAGGTAGGGGCACTGCCAGCAGGTCGAGGGACGTGATCATTCCCCTCTATTCAGCATTGGTGAGGCCTCATCTGGAGTACTGTGTCCAGTTTTGGGCCCCACACTACAAGAAGGATGTGGAAAAATTGGAAAGAGTCCAGCGGAGGGCAACAAAAATGATTAGGGGGCTGGAACACATGACTTATGAGGAGAGGCTGAGGGGACTGGGATTATTTAGTCTTCAGAAGAGAAGAATGAGGGGGGATTTGATAGCTGCTTTCAACTACCTGAAAGGTGGTTCCAATGAGGATGGATCTAGACTGTTCTCAGTGGTAACAGATGACAGAACGAGGAGTAATGGTCTCAAGTTGCAGTGGTGGAGGTTTAGGTTGGATATTAGGAAAAACTCTCTCACTAGGAGGGTGGTGAAGCACTGCAATGGGTTACCTAGGGAGGTGGTGGAATATCCTTCCTTAGACTGTTTTTAAGGTCAGGGTTCACAAAGACCTGGCTGGGATGATTTAGTTGGGGACTGGTCCTGCTTTGAGCAAGGGGTTGGACTAGATGATCTCCTGAGGTCCCTTCCAACCCTGATATTCTGTGTGTGAAGCACCGGGCTTTCTGAGAGCAGTTTTGTAGATGTTTTGCTTTTTATGACTGGCAGCTCATCTGCTACTATTTTTGTTTTTGTTGCAGTTTGCATTTTAAAGCATTTGTAAGGGTCTAGAGCCTTACGTCATTTGTTGAAAACAAAATAAACAAGATGTTTGTCAAGCATTCAGATTCTCTAATGAATGGCATTTAATTATGTACAAAATATTACTAGTAGTAGTACACACTGGAAATTTCAGGGAATCAGGTTATTTTCAGTTTATTTGTTTCATAGATATTAAGGTCACAAGGGACCATTATGATCATCTAGTCTGACTTCCTGCACAACGCAGGCCACAGAATCTCACCCATCCACTCCTGCGAAAAACCTCTCACCCATGTCTGAGCTATTGAAGTCCTCAAATCGCGGTTTAAAGACTTCAAGGAGCAGAGAATCCTCCAGCAAGTGACCCGTGCCCCATGCTACAGAGGAAGATGAAAAACCTCCAGGGCCTCTTCCAATCTGCCCCGGAGGAAAATTCCTTCCCGACCCCAAATATGGCGATCAGCTAAACCCTGAGCATATGGGCAAGATTCACCAGCCAGATATTCAAGAAAGAATTTCCTGTAATAACTCAGATCCCACCCCATCTAACATCCCATCACAGGCCATTGGGCCTATTTACTGTGAATATTTAAAGATCAATTAATTACCAAAATCATGTTATCCCAGCATACCATCTCCTCCATAAACTTATCAAGTTTAATCTTAAAGCCAGATAGGTCTTTTGCCCCCACTACTTCACTCCTCTGATGGTTAGAAACCTTCGTCTAATTTCAAGTCTAAACTTCCCAATGACCAGTTTATATCCATTTGTTCTTGTGTCCACATTGTTGGTGGTTTGTCTTTTGGATCCACATAAGTTTTCAGTCAGCTTATCTGACTGTATGATTTATTTAATCTTTTAGGAGATAGTGTATACATAAAATGCACCTTTTATGTAACTACCGTGATTTTGTGCATTTCAAACCCTTCTGTATGCTTTAGATAGTTTAAAAGTAGGAAAAAATCTTCCCAGGAGAAGAGCAAATTAAGATTTTCAAAGACACATTAGGCTTTTCACTTAAAAATGAATACTTTAACTCTAACATAAGACTAGAAACACAAACCATTTTTGATTAGCTCTCGCCACAGATGTTAAGAGCATGATGGTGTGATTGCCATTACAGTAGCAATGCCAATCATAATACATATGGTGCTCTAATAGAATGAATGTGTTTGGAAAGGTAAGGGTGTTTGAGAGATCCTTACTTTTCATTTTAAAAGAATTAAAACAAATTTACTTACCTCAGCTCACAAAATTTCCTGGAACAGTTAATGACCAATGGGAATTAATAGCTCAAGGCAAAAACTCTCCCTGCCAGCCAGCAATCCCCAAGGAACAATCTGAAACTCAGTTCTTACTGTCTAAAATTAACACAGGAAAATTAAACTCATTCTTGTATAGACTTGCACAGAGTAATTTTTTAAAAGGTAGCCAAGATGTGTAATATATAATTCACATATCTAACTGATCTCATAACAGAGGCATATTTTCCATCTAAAAAAGGAAAAAATCCCCTCCCCCTTACTCTGTAAAGCCACTAGATTTTCTAGTGGTCATATCCCAGAGGTTAGCTTTCAAGACAGCATTGTGAGATTCACAACAAAATTGGGAAATATCTGGTGGGAAAAGGGGTTCTGTAGTACTCTTTATACATTAAACACTTATCTGAAGCATCTCTGCTGAGTGTAGTTGTGTTTCAGGGGGAAGAGGATTGAAGAAAGTAGTGGCCTTTGCTCTATCTAGGTTTCCTCTTCCATTAAGGTATCTCAAGATTAGGACCAGGTCCTTGAACAACCATAACTGGGACTGTATTGAGAGCCAGACAGAGGAGCAGAGTACTGATCTGATGTGTTCCCATCAATCTGCTCCACTGAGTTGACAAAACTATTACATGCTGCACCATTTCCTGTTTACAAGTGTCCTTTAGGATCAGATTCTGGCAGAATGTGTTGCAGCAGTCCAGCCCAAAGGTGAAAAACTGTGTTCTGATGGAGACCCAAATACAATGCAAAGGGAGAAGTTGTATTGCCAATCTAAGATGAAATGCAGCATTTCTCGCCACTGATGCAATGTGGATGCCTAGAAGCAGTGAGGATTCCAACAGGACTCCAACACTGAGCACCTGTTTGAAGACTTGAGGCAGGGTGATAAAAAAAGCACCTTAAAAAAATATATTTTTTTAAAATTTAAATGTATCCGATATTTTTATTTAAATTAAATACAGATTTTTTTAAAATAAACCTATTTAAAATTGAATTTGAAATTATGACAACCTATGTTAAGACCTAAACTTACTTAAATGATTTAATACATTATAGTAAAATATTAAGCTGTGCATCTTTGCTAACAAGTTTTAAAGAAAGTCAAACTACTGAACTGGTAGAGATCACTGGCTTCTTCTTGTTGTGTTCTCAGATTGCTTCCTGCCACATCTGTGCACGTGATTGCCCGATCTTGAATTCCAGCATGTCACGGGAAGAGCACTCATGCTCAAGCACTTGGCATTGAATGAAATACTTCACATTTTGAGGGTCTCTGCTGCAATCACAGGTGTTGGGGCCTGTGGTGCAGCCCCACTTGTTCATCATGTCATCAACCAACTCCAGTGCAGAGCCGATTTAGGCAACACCATGTAGTCCAGGGTTGATCTGCACCGGGTGGTATGTGCTCAACAGGCAAGAGCCAGAGTGCACAAGCTACAGGGTCATTCTCTACTCGTTTGCCATAACTGATCCTTTGTGGGTGATAATATTAGGTGTTTAATGGTGGCAAGAAAACTTTGCCAAGACTTCAGTTGACTCAGTCAGTGTTATATCATACGCTGTATGTCTTGGATCTATGCAATACCTTGTGAGCTCCACACTAGTAACAACTTCCTGGTGTATATCAGGAGGAGCAACACTTATGAGGATATAGAGGCTGTTGATGTGAGTAGGCTTAAGGCATCCTGTAATATAGCAGCAGACAATGTCAAGTAGAGGGTCTAGCTTCTTTGCGTGAGGGGATCTTGCCCACATTGCAAAGGCATATTCAGCAGAGAAGCAGCAAAGTGGCGGTGCTGTTCGATCAGATTGGACATGTTCACACCTCACTTTTATGTAAACAACTTGATAAGAATGTTGTTTGGTATGCTAACCTTCGCTTCAGTTTTCTCGGTGTGAGCTCTAAAGAGTATGTGGGTCAAGAATAACATCAAGGTATTCAGGATTTATGGAATAAGTAAGTTTCATATCAAGCCCTCTGATGTTGAGTTCACGTTTGGCCTCCCAGTTTTTGAGATGAAATGCACTGACTCGGCATCTTAGTCACTGGCTAAGCACCTAGAACTAGTTAGTTGAAGCACTAAGCCAGCTTTTGCTAGCAGAAGCCTCTTCTGCAGGAACAGAGAGACTATTTTCTTCATTTCAATTTATTCAACCAGTTCAGTTCAACGATTAATTCATACAAAATTAAACTGGCAGTTGAAAAAGCAGAAAAGCTTGTTTTCCTCTTCCAACCTATGAATCAAAAACTAGGTGTGAGAGAATGAGATCTACTAGTTCTAAAATCTTAACATGGTGACCAGAAATAATCAGTTCAACTTCCTAACTACAAAAAAATAAGTCCTTTGTTTAATAAACCAATTAGTTTTAAATGCAAATTGGGTTTTGATGAACTCATACTTTTTTTCTTATGCATCCAGTACATTTAAGGGAGTTTTATTTAGCTAATAAAAGTCAAATTTTAAAAAGCCAGTTTTGTGCATTTTTAATTGAATTTGAATTTTCATCTAATAAGAGCTTGACAAATCACAAGTAAAAAAATAATCTAGTAAATAAATGATCTTCTAACACAATAAACAATGTAAAAATTAAGAATCTGAATAAATGTAAATTAAGCTATATAATTGCTTAAGTGTGCATAGCTATGGCATATCCTCCTGGTTAGCAAAAAGAAGCACCAAATCTAGTGCAAAAATCAATATGTTTTAATGGTTGCAGATCCAATCAGAAGTCAACCTCTCTAGAAAAGTAACTAAAGAGTACAAATGAAAAACAAGATTAAAAGTGATGCTTTCAATTAAGATTTCTCACTTGCTGATTTAAATCATGACTAAAATTGATCATTTTAAATTGCTCTAATTTAAATCAATCCACCCTGCTTGAAGATAGGCACCTTCAGCAATAGGAGAGCTCACAATTTAAGCAATTTCTTCCAAGTGCTTCCTCTTTCCATTTAACTCCTCCTTCATTTTACTTGAAATGAGCTTGAGCCACTACTTTTCATCCAGGTTCCCACTCATTTGCTGTGTTAGCAAATAAAAAGCATTAAAAGTTCGGTGAGGTGAAAGATCTGGATAGCCTCCTCTGCATATTGAGGGCACTGAACTCTATAGCTTTTATTTACTTTCAGCAGGCTCACATATATATTAATAGTAAAATGAGAAGACTGAGCCCCATGGGACTCTGCAGGTGCAGGCTCTCAGAAGGGTAGCTGTCCATCACAACTCTGACACAGCTGAGCAAAATGGACAGACAGCTTAAAATGCCTTTTTTCATTCCTGCCATGTTCTACAGCACTTCATGTAACAATGGCATGCAGCCAATCTCCAACGGCCGGTGATGGGACACTAGATGGGGAGGGCTCCGAGTTACTACAGAGAATTCTTTCCCAGGTGTCTGGCTCGTGATTCTTGACCACATGCTCAGGTTCTAACTGAAAGGTCTATTTGGGGTTGAGAAGGAATTTTCCCTCAGGTTAGATTGGCAGAGACTCTGGGTTTTTTTTCCCCTTCCTCTGCAGCATGGGGCTTGGGTCACTTGCAGGTTTAAACTAGTGTAAATGGTGGATTCTTTGTAACTTGAAGTCTTTAAACCACGATTTGAGTCTTCAGTAACTCAACCAGAGACTGGGGTCTATTACAGGAGTGGGTGGATGAGGTTCTGTGACCTGAAATTGCAGGTCAGAGAAGATGGTCCCTTCTGACTTTAAAGTCTATGAGTATGTTTGATGATACTGAAGGTCCCCGATTTATACATCAGTATGAGGATGGATGGATGGATGGATGTTTGATCTCTATCCATTGTCCTAAAGAAAATTTTTCAGAGCTATAAATGAAGCCTTTGTACTGCTTCCAGGTCTGTAAAAGAACTGGAAAGAGTCTAGAATATTGAAAAAGGATGTTACTGGAGTTGACCTGCCATCACCATCTCAATTACTTTATAAAGAGAGATTAACAGCTGGGAGATAATGAATGATATCTTTGGCAATAAGTGATGGTTTCTGGAGATCAGCCTGGTTATAGTGTATTTAAGGCTTATAATTGCACGCCCCCGTCACCTGTCTATATAGATATTAAAACCATGCTTTATCAAAATAGTATGCAAGTTTTGTCCAAAGGCAATTAGTCTTCTCTGTGGTGTTAATTTCCCCATGCCTTGTCAACCTTTGCTTGCTAAACTCCATTAGATGAAAGACAGCACAATATCCCCATCTGCTCAGACTATTACTGTAAACCTAGAGAGACACTTTCATGCAATCAAATCTTTTTGGTATAAAAATGGATGAAAGCTCATCACAATGGGAGATATAAATTTTTATTATTTTTAAAGAGAATTTTAGTGATAGTGAAAGCTAGCATACTGACAATTCCAAAGATGGAAATCGTCTATTACTAACAGAAGAGTCACAGAATGTGTAAAGACTCTGCAAAATACCATTACATTGCCCTACCAGTGTGCTTCAATAAAGATCTGGAAAAATAACCTCCATGGATAAGAGTATTCCAAATTTCCATTTCCATTCAATCTTTGGCTCATCTTCTGAGAATGGATACATGTATGATGTATTCACCTGTCTATTAGGAGAAAAAAAACTCCACAAAAAAAAACTTGTTTCATATAAACCACTCAATTAACAGTAATCAGACAAATTAATCTGTTGATTATATTAGATACATGGCGATTTTATATAGAAAATTTCTCATCTGTTGCATGTTGGGGAAGTTGAAAAATACAAAGCCTAAACAAATTAGACTGAATATTTTTACAAGGTTCTAGATCTTGTAAAAAAAACTTAAAAAACAGAAATCTGAGTTTCTCCAAAACTGAGTCATGGGGTTCAGTTTGAACGGATAGACTGAATAGCCCAGTTGGGGTCACTGATGATGCTATTGCACTTTTTTCCAAGAGTAAACATGTTACCTCTGGTGTACAGATTCCCCAGTAAGTTTTGCTTTGACAAGTTATTTTTCACTTTCTCGCCTATTGCAAGTAGTGTCAACAACACAGAATAGCTGCCACGTTTCTCTTCATAGTGGCTACATGATATACTTTATTTACACACACACATGCACACACAGATACACATAGCTTATAAAGCACAATTTTCTCACGGACAGAAAGTGCTTTACATAAATCTAAATTTATTCTGTGGTTACTAAAGGGGTGGATATATATATATACACAAAATGCAATAGGGGTTTCTCTGAAGGAACTAAAGACAGCTTCTGTAATTAGTCCTCAGCATTCAGAGCAGAAATATTCCATTGGCTTTTTATGAGACAGAAAGAGAATCTCTGCATACTGCACTAAATTGTGTCTAAGATGCCTGTCACTGTGTTGTCTAAGTACAACTCCAGATAGTGAAGGATTATCCACTGAAGTTGCTTTCAGCCTGCTTTAACGAAAGCTCTGAATCACCTCTGTGTTAATGACCTCAGAAGTAACTTTAATTTTGTGTTAAGAAATTTCCTGATAGAGCAATAAGATTAGAACACAGAAAACCCAGCTTGGCAAAAGGCAGTTTCTGAGTCTGCCTTCCCTCACAATCAATGAACCAGTGTTTGAGATGTTCGAACTGCAGCTTTAACCCTGAAACCCTGCAAAAGTCACCCCAAAAATATGAGATAAAGGGTATATTTATGGCATGCATGTTACTTTAATTTATTTCCATGAGCAGTCAGTGGTAAACATGTTCAAGTATTTCAGTTATTAACTATGTCACACTAACGGCTGAAGAGCTAAAGAGAGAATGTAAATCCTGTGTTTCTGAAGCAGTTCTGTGGTCTAGGCTGCAGGTCAATATTTAAATGTGTGTGTGTTTATTTACAGGGTCACAGATAACAAACAGAACCTTAACTGAAGAGGAGTGGCTTGTGAAGAAACTTATTTTGATTTTCTTGAAAAGACAATACAAATTACTTTCTGATGGAAGTTCCAGAAACATATGGCAAACAATGCATTTCAAACTCTTCCCATATTTCTAGAAGTCAACATAACATTTGATTAGATTCCTTGTTTGTGAACCATTTAAAGAGATTTATTCATTGCTATTATGAAGGCATCAAAAGCCACATGAAAACTGTAGGCCTATATAAACAGTGACATTTAAAAAAAAATCTCTAAAAGCAATGGTTTTGTGGATATTTTCCTCTTAAAAGAAAGATTATTTGGATTCTGCGGCTCCCTTGAACCAAATTTTGGAAGTTCTAAGGTAACTCAAATTCTGTGCCATATGTTCTCTGAACAGTGTCCATGTAGCAGGGCTTACCTAGTCTGGCTTCAGGCTCTATCTCAGTTTACCTTCTGTCTTGCAAACAAAAACTGCATCTGACGTTTTCACAAAACACCTCTGCTTCTGATTTGGTTTATAAGCATAAAACACTCGAACTTCCAGCCCTCTTCCTCAGGATCAATCAGTTCTTTCAATCTACAGTGGGCTTCAGTATCCACATAGCCCTCCTTTTAGGCTCAAAATACTTTCTAGTCCTTTAGTAAAGCTTCCCCTTCCTTATAGCCTCGCCTCCAGTTTGCTGTCCTTTGCAACCCATATAGCTTGGCTTCTCACCCAGCAGGGTCCTGCTCCTTGAGGGTGTTTCAGCTGCGGCTTATCCCTCAACAGTCCCAATCCTTGCCAGTCTCTCCTAGGCCTTCTGCCTATGAGCTTTGGGGAGTCATCACCTGTCCTCTTCTCATCAGGCACTCTCTCTCCTTGAACCCTTTCTGACTGAACATAGGCTGCTTTCATATTCCCCAACAGGCCCAGCTTTTAGTAACATGACTCCCATCATGTGACCCCTTGACTCATTCCTTTCACCTGGGAAGGCAGGATACATGTAGCACAGGTGAGGCTGAACTTCAAATTCTTTAAAAGGGCCAGGCTCATGCCGTGACACTCTCCCTAAACCCAACACTGCTATTTCCATTAAGGAATGTCAACACTGGGGGAAGACACAAAAAGGACCCCGTGACTATTCTTACTGAACCCAGCTCCAAATTTCTCCCAGAAAGGTCACACTCACCCTGCTGCCCCTGCGGCGTTTGTGAGATGATAAACTGTGCTGGCTGCAAGTTGGTTGTTGGATGCACCAACACAAACTGTTGCAGGTTGAGATTCTGCTGTTGGAGCTGCTGCAGGTGCTGCAAATCCTTAATGAAATAAAGAGGTGTGCATTAATCATTCAAATCAGTCACAACTCCTGAAACATTTGAAATATCTAGGATTTTTCTCCTAGCACTGGGAGATAAAAGGGGATGTAGCACCAGCATGTTTGCTATTGAATAACTTAGATTATTTTTTCATTTCTAAAACAGAGTAACCATTACAAGTGCTTCATTGGCATACGTGGAACTGCACACAACACAGTTTACTAAATGCCCCAGTAAAGGACTTCCAACACAGTAAAAAATTAGCAGCATTTATATAAGGTTATGGGTCTGTCAGCATTTCCATTGTCAAACTTCTGCTTTTCTGAGGTTTGCAGAATCTACCATCACTGACAGATGAAATAAAGGTTTAGCCTGGGAACTAGTGGGGTATTTTGGGGCGTGGGGGGTGGTTTAGTTTTTAAGACACAAATTTTAAGAAATCTGGAATGGCTATTTTTTGAGCTAAAGGAAGGCAAAAAGAAAACAAAAGTAGAATTTGTTAGTTTGCACTTTGATCGTTAAATATTGGACAGAGTTAATCCATAAAATGGACTAATCTATTTGAGTAGTTTAAAACAAAATTGCTTAGGTTACTATAGCAGGTATGATAGACATACCTGTAGTTAAGGCTCCAGAAAAACACTTTCAACTATTATGATTCCTGTTTTCATTTACTCATTCATTTTGCAGGGTGAAGATTTTGCTGCTTAGTCTCTGCCTGAACAGGAATATGAGAAATACCTCTTAACCTGTTCAAGCTGGAGTGTGAAAACACACAATATAGCTGCTTTTAAAAAACTCTAGCCTCATTTTCTCTTTTATTTCAACAGTGATATACTAAAAGCAACTGAAGTTAGAAAGTTGAAGCCTGGCATGTAGATAGCCAAGAGGCATACTGCTGACCTTCTAAATGATTTCTGTTATTAATCTCATCATTACTAGACTGGCTTTTAAGGATTAGTGCTTTTGCTGAGCTTGAAAACAATTTGGTTTTGATTGCACAAACTTAAGAACATTTAAAAATTGAGTATTGAGCATGCAAAATAAATTTTATCATTAAACTGAGAAGTATGCACTTTAAAAACGCATGCTATGTGTGGGTGTTCAAAACTCAGGAAGTGCGCATGTTCCAAAACTGCAACTTCCCACTTCCTGGCCAGCCTTCTTATTGTCCCTTTGCCCACACCAGTGTATAAGATTAATTGAAAATTATTAAAATTAAAAATTCAACAAAATCATACCAAATTACAACCACAATTTGGGGGACGAAGGAACAAGAGTTCTTACAGATATTTTGTCAACTGTGTACTTATAAGGCTATATACACGTGCACACATGGAAATGAGTTCCTAGTCTACATTACAAATACACCCTAGCCATCATTTGGCCAATGTGTTCTTGGTAAGTCAGCAAGTATGCAATTTACCAGTGAGGTAGACAAACACTAGTTGATACTGACTGAATGATGCCTGTTATACAACTGTAGACTTTTACTTCAGTATTTAAATTGTGATCCCATTTTCACCACTTGCTTTCAGGAAATTCTGGAATCACTGCAACCATCTCCTCCAGTTCTCTGTCAAGTTTGCTTGTTCCAATTTTGCCAGAGATTCAGTTTATTTCTGTCCTCATTTAATAAGGCTATGACATGCAGGAGTGCTGGTAAAAAACAACTTTATTTCTTGGACCCAGACATATGATATGGGTCAGGATAACATAAGGTTAAACCTTTGTCACATGGCACGGGTCAGTATCCAGTACTCCATTGGTTACTGTTATAGAAAGGAATAGACAACTTCTGAACAGATCACCACCATGGAGAGCGCCTCACGACCACTTGGGTGTGAGGACCAGATGCAAGGAAAGAAGGAGGTGAGGAGTTACAGGGCGATGCAGGAAGCCAAAAACTCTTGGGAAAAGACACTCCAGGGGAAACAGAAATCAAGAGAGACCAAAGGATGCGAGGTCCTGGGAACTGAGAGAGAAATGGCACCCTCAAAAAGGGGTGCTGGAGAGAGAATCTAGAGAAGAGGGTGTGGACAAAGGAGTGAGGGGAAACACCAGAAAAGAGAACAGGTAGTCCACCTCAGGGGAGTTGGGGAAGAACCAAGAACAGAGATCTCAGAAGTGGGGAGAGCACTAGATTTAAGGAAAGAGTGGGAAGGAAGAGAACAAGGCAGACAGCACTGAATCCAAGAGGAAGAGAGGTAGGAAAACATATGGATTTATTTCTTGCCTATGCTATGAAATCTAGTAAGTGTGAGACAGTTAAAATATGGAAGCTCCTGTTGACATGGTTAACTTAAAACACTGTTGAGTCTCAATGAAGAAGGGAGTAAGCAGTGTTTAAACTACAGATCTGATTCTGAACTTGCACCAGTTTTACCCCAGTGTAACTCTACAGATGTCAGTGGAGTTACTTTTCATACACAAGTATAAATCAGACAGGACTCAAGCTCATCTTGTTCTCAAACTGCCCTACACCCTTCAACTAGACTACTGTACCCTGGGAATGTGGATTAACAGAGTTTAGTTTTGCAACTGCAAATGGGACCCAACTATATTTTCTATGTTCATCTCATGAGAAAATATATTAGGATGTTTGGGAGCCTGTGACTGACTCTTCTTTGCACCTCCTCACAGCGTCTATAGTAGTCACCTACCTTTTTTTGGCTGGCTACGATCTTGGATAAGACCTATTAGGTCATGCAATCTCTTTCTCTGCAAGTGCAGGATTGTTCCCTACAGCATATACTCTATTTTTCCAATATAGCTTTAAAAGTTCCAAACAACGGGGCTTCCAAAGCCTAATAAACTTTATGCCAGAAAGTTTTTTATATTTGGCATAAATTTTCTCGTTGACAATTAAATCTCATTCCCAGTCTAGCCTCATCTATCATGCTAGTTCCAGGTCTCACTCTAAATAATTCCTCTCCATCCTTGGCGTTTAAACTCTTTACAATATTTATAAATTTATCTCAGAAATACATGAATTTAAGGATGGGACAGAAAATGTATGACCTATTTTATAGTATGAACTCAAGTAATTAAGGCTGCATTATAATGCCAGAAGGAAGAGTTAAGGTTGCGCTTTCAATAGTAATTTCCACATTTCACCATTTTTGAATGCTTAATTGTGCAAACTTAAAGTTGCATTAAAACAGGTTTTTTTGGATTTAACGGTTTGGAAATCAGTTTACACAGTAACATTTGAATTGGCACAAAATCTGGAAACTGTACCAAACAAATCATGTCATTGGCCAATGTCGCAATGTCAGAAGTTGCACTGAAGTATGTAATTTGTAGTATTAAGTATCAGAGGGGTAGCCGTGTTAATCTGGATCTGTAAAAGCGGCAAAGAGTCCTGTGGCACCTTATAGACTGACAGACATATTGGAGCACAAGTTTTCGTGGGTGAATACCCACTTTGTCAGATGCACGTAGTGGAAATTTCCAGAGGCAGGTATAAATATGCAAGCAAGAATCAGGCTAGGGATTTATACCTGCCTCTGGAAATTTCCACTACATGAGTCCGACGAAGTGGGTATTCACCCACGAAAGCTTATGCTCCAATATGTCTGTTAGTCTATAAGGTGCCACAGGACTCTCTGCCATTTGTAGTATTGTTCTATTCTTCTCTCTCTGCTCAAACACAAAGTAGTGATGATTTATTTATTATAATACTTGACAAGTTTCTTTTGTCATATACCACTGGAGCCACTATGCTGCAGCTCTACATCATGGGAACGGCATAAAGAACCAGCTATCATAAATCCAGGACAGGCAGTACCCTTGCTAACCACCAGAGGGTTAGGAGAGCATAGGTGAGAAATGGTCTTGCTTTGAGTCATCTTAGCTGAGAAGACAGAAACTTGATATAATCAGCACCATTCTCCCCATCTTCGTCTTGGTAACTAACATCATGGCTGAGCCTTCTTTGAACTGGGAACCTCACTCTAGCTATGTTGCTGGTAATGCTGGTTGGAAGAGCTTGCTGAAGAGATGTGCCTCTCCGACTCATTCAGATTCTGTCATTTATGTCTATTCCTAAGGCAAGTATGTTTTATTTTTCAGGTAATTATAGTACTATCATAATTCTCACTTTAATGACTAAGTAAACAACGATTGATCATGTTTTCCTATTCAGATCTCATTTTTCTCTATGAGAAGCCTGTATTACCTCAGCACGAGAACAACAGAAATTAGATAGGAAATACACTTAGTAGGTCATCTGGTCTATCCAGCCAGACAACACAATTGTTTGCAGAGTATACAATTTATGATATTTTGTCAAATCTGAAGAGACTTCCAGCACTTCTTTTAGGAGACTATTCCATGACTACATGGAATGATGAAGCTATTCCATCTAAAGTTCTCTTACCTCCATACCATTACTCCTACTTATAACCCATGTACTAACCTAAATATTTCTCTCCCACTTTGACATTTATTTCATTCAAATGTTTACCACAGATCTCAACAGAAGATGAACAAAAAGGTCCAGTATCTAGAGCCCTCAAAACTTGGTACAATTATTAGTGGTACTTCTGCATCAGTTCAGCAGCAGCACCAACAATCTTACCCACTTCTCCGCAGTAGATTGCTTGTGTTGACTAAAGAGCACATTAAAGAAGCCATGCTTGTGCAATTAGTTAATTAAAATAAATATGGTAATCCCCCTGCTGCAGAAACCTGCCAGTTAATCAATTATTCAAGAATCATCAATTAAAACAAACAGTCGGCTATTTGGGTAATCAGCTCTGTGTTTACAACAGCAATGCAAATAAGCAAACCTGTGTGATGTTTAAAGATCAGTGTCAAGATGGATTGGAGAGCCTGGTCTCATCCATCTGCAACTGTAGAGGATACAAGTTTTCCACAGTCTCTCTCAACTATGCCCAACACAGGGTTGCACTTTCATCTTACCAGGAAACCAAGGGTCACACCTACATTTCATAAAGAGGATAGAATGCAGTAAATTTATAATTACACACCAAAAATCTATGTTAAAAGAACACTAACTGTAAAGTCAACAGTCAGGAAATGCCAGAATTAAGATTGTCTGTGCAATCCAAATTCAGTCCCTTTGTGTATATGTGTTATGATACAGTCTTTACTTGCACAATCACATACTACTTCTTCTATAGGACTGCGGCCTTATTCAGTGCACAAGATGGACCATGCTTGATTGATGAGCAGCTATTCAATATTTTGTTTCCTCCTTAGTCAGTGTGTGGCTGAAGGTATTACTTACTGCACACTATTCAAATCCTCCTCTAAACACAGAATTAATTTCTACAGGAGCTACGGTATTGTGCTCATCACTACAGCATTTAAGCACTTTACAAACTTGAATTTTTATAGCACCCCTGTAAAATGAGGTGGTGGTTTTATTCACATTTATAGATGGAAAACTGAGGAACGAAGAGATTAAGGTAAAAAGGTACCCATCAATTTTTGGTACCCAATTTTAGATGCCTAGAACCTAATTTTTCAGAGTACCTAGCATTATATAGCACTTCACATGTTCAAAGCACAGTTCAGAGTTGCAGCTGATGTTAATGGAAATACTCAGCACTTCTACAAATCAGCCCCCATGATCGCAAGTTCAGCACCCACAAAATGAGAAACACAGTTAGTGATCATCTGCGAAAAATTTGGTTTAAGTGACTTGCCCAGAATCACATAGGAACTCTGTGGCAGAGGCAAGGATAGACTTTAGAATTCAGTTCTGCAGGGGGAGCATTCAGCTTCCCTAACCATAACATTGTTGTCCTTTCTCTTCCTGAAATCTCCTCCCTCATTCACTATCCAACACCTTCCAGCTTCTGCAACAAATGAAGCACAGGTCCTTCAGACAGCAGACACCTTTATTACGCAACCTTGAGTCATCCCCAGAGCAGTTCTATCCTGAGCACTGAATGAGAGAGGGGTCCTGCAGAATAAGTGGTATGCAATCATGTAATTAAAGACTAGATCATAATGATTATGACACGAAGGCAAGCTTAATACTGGCATTCCCTAATTTCTAAGTGTTTATTTTTGCAGTCTTAATAATGTTCTTTTAACATAGTGTAAATTCAGAAACTTACATACAAAACTAAAAAAAGCAAATTCCATCCTGTGGCATCATATTGACACCCACATGGGTCATCAGCAGGGTTGCAACATTTAGGTCCATTGCACAGACCTTTGCCACTTCAGATTATGGTTTAACTGATAGCAGTAGTAGGTTCTCATCCTTTATGTGAACCAGTACTAAAAGAGGATGGGACACTTTGTCAGTGGGTTTCACAGATATCTGCTGACAGCAGAGGAATGGTGAGTGTCAGGAATCTTGGATCCCATTCTGTGGTGGGGAAAGGAGCATGCTCCAGCTGGCACAAACCCTTCTGCCCATTACTCCCAAGTGTGACCTCTTCTACCTAGTCCCCTCCAACCTGTCTCTGTTCCGTCTCTTCATCCCAGACCTATTCTCACCTAGCCAGTCCCAATATCCACTCAAGTTTTTCATCCCAGTCGCATTCTCCTTGCTCATCAAGTCCTAGTCTGACCTATCTGGACTCCTAGACCCAGTCTCCTCACTCAGCCATTCCCAGTTCCCACCCAACCCCCAGCTCTTTTTCCTGTCTCCTTAGTCAGTCAGTCTCAATCCCCTACCCGCTCCTTCCTGGCTCACCTGATCCGTTTGTCTTCACCACCTGTCCTCCAATCTCACCTCCCCCACATTCCCTATCCCCAATTTTCTCACTACACTCCTCATCCTATCTAGTGTCCTGTTCATCTGCCAACCTAAACTTCTTGTCTCAGTCTCTTTGCCCACAAAGTTCCAATTCACCCCAGCTCTTTGCAGATCTCCTTTCCCCCACTCTACTCATTCACAGTCCAAGTCTCCATGCCCAACCACTCCCAGTCCCTGCAGCAGACAGGCCCGGTCTCCACACCAGGCTCCTAGGCCCAGTCTCTCTTCCCGAAACCCTTTGGCCAGCCTCCAATCCCAATGTTCCCCTTCCACCTCAATCAGGCTTTGTCCAAATTACTCCCTCCACTCCTCCCGCAGGTCTGGCTCTTATCCTCTCTGCATTCAAATCAGGCAGCTTCCTCCTCCATCTTCAGCAGGGAGTGATTGAAAGCATAGGAGAGAAGTCTCTGGGCTCTCAGTTCCAGTGACCCAGACTAGATCCAAGATAGCCTAGTGCAGCCCAGAGCTGCAATTGTAGGGAAAGTCCTGCCCAGCCCCAGGTTGGTATTTGTCAAGTGTGGATGGAATCTCTGGGGAACTGAACTGCTAAAATCTAAGAGTCTACTGAGCATGTCAGAACTGCAATTTTTCAAAACACTGATAACTTGCCCAAATGTTGACAGATTTTCACAGAGGCAGCAAAAACAAACAAAAAACAAAACTCAACTGTGACCCCACTTCCAAATTTCAAGCCCTGGCTCTGAAGCATGAGGGAGCTACGGATTCTCAAAGAAAAGGTCACCAAAAAATTTTAAACCTGGTCTCAGAAACAGCTGCACAATAAGTGGTGCTACCAGCCAGTACAGTGTGTGGAAACTATAGGACGCAGACAGGTTACTCAGATCAAGATAGAATATTGCATGCTAGGAACTTTTATTTCCAGGAGACTGGACCTCCGTGTTGAAGATGAGGCCAGCAACAGGTTTCATTAGAGAACCTTGTGATCCACATTTGGTTACTCGTGTCTGGAGGGATCTAGAGACCTCCACGCTGTACATGTTAAGCACAGAATCAATGGTGCCTGGTTCTCCACAGTAGACTATGTCTACCTGGACAGATCCAAGGACTGCACTGCCACTCCTGCCAGGCACATACTCACTTTGGCTAGGAGTTCTTCAGAAGTAAGGGTGCCAGACCCTTAGTACAAGGCTTCAACCTGGGTGGATCCAGGCACCAGAATCATTTTGGCAAGCAGTTCTCCAGTGACAAAGGGTGCTGGATCTCTGATGCTAGACCTGAAGCACCAGGATGGATCCAGAAACCTCAGAGACACTGGCATGAAGCACAGAGCCGGTGTGGTGAGTTAAGTCCAGCACATAGTTGACTTGGCATGAAGAGCCTTTCAGGTCAGTGGGGGTACAAGGCCACCCTCCTGCTCCTGTTGGTCCTACAATTCCCATTCCATATGGGTATCGTTCCCCCCCCACCCCCCCGCCCTTTGTTGGATCATATTAAAGAAGTTCTGTATTAAAATCACAAATTAGTTTGATTCCCCATAGTTTAAATTCCAGGGTATTACTAATTAAGAGGTCTCTTGGTTTTTGGTACTGTTTCTCTCCCTCTATGTGTGAAACTTGCAAGCTGCTAATTGCGTTAGTACATTCTAAGACAGTCTGTTCTCAAAGCAATTCACAGAGAGAGAGAGAGACTCAAAGCAATACTCTAACAACAGAAACAGCACCCAGAGACTCCCCGCCCTTTTGTTGTATTAACAATTGTGATTAAAATAGAGATAGAGGATGTATGTGGATGGATGCTTGGTGTGGATAATAACTGAATGATCAGGGAGGTGCCAGCCTAAGAATCCAGTGTCCATCGGCTGAAGAAGGCGTCAAGTGGAAATAACCAGAGGACCCCAGGAGGGCAGACTGGAATCCACCCAACAGCCTCCAGAATGGGAGAACCAAAGAACAAGATAACATCTAGCAGCACGGAGCTGACAGGAATGTGCTATCTGCTGATTGATTCAGCAACAGCATGATGAAGCAATTCCCATAGACTGGCATAGGAAGAAACTCCTATAAAAATGGACTCTAGAAAGTGAGAACTTCGGGTCTGATTCTGCAAACCAACTTCCAGGAGCATCAGATGAGCATCTGACAAGGCCCTGCTCCCTCCTCATGTCCAGGCCACCTGGACAGTGGCTTGGTATGAGCAACTCTAAGGCTGGTAACTATGATAACAACCTTGCAGAACCTGCGCGTGTGTGTTTGTAGGAATGAATGTGTGAATAAATATGAGATTGAATGGAATGTTATAGCTATAACTAACTGCTTACTATGATTCTTTCTGTATTCACAATAAATGTGGTATTTTGCCTTTTTCCCTTTAATAAGATCCTGCTGGTTTTTATTTTATTGGTATAAAACCTTTTTTAAGAAAAGATAACTAACTACAAACAAAAACAGGCTCCAAAAAGGAAGAAAGTGAAAAATGAGGGAAGTGTTGAGGACAAGATGTGTGATAAAAGTTTGCGGCACCATAAGCAGTGAAATAGAACTGAGGGGTAGTTGGGGACACAGCTTTTTAGATCCCCTGAAGTCCTCCATGAAGGGGTGAGGAAAAAGGAGGAATGAGTGATCCCAGCGGACACTGCTCAACAGAAGGTACTGGAAGCCTACGGCACAGGTGCCTTTGATCCCCCAAGTGAAAATATACAGAAGCCACTTGAAGAACAAGTGGATGTGTTTTTTCAGGTTAAATCTCCTTCCCTCAACCCACACAAGCCCCAGTGCTCACCTGTGCAATCTGTATTGGCTGAGAAAGAGGAATCTGTGTCATCGGCGTCGCAGCGGAGGCCGAGATGGTGGCACCTGCAGCGCTGTGCTGCTGACTGGCTGAATGCTGCACTGCAGCCGCCAGCAACTGCGCCTGTGCCTGTTGTAATAATAACTGCTGCTGGGCTGGCGTCAACGTGAGCTAGAAACAATTAGAACAAACAGTCATTAACAGCAGAAAGAATTGTTCCCATTACAAACTACCAGCTATTAATCAGGTCACAGACACTGGCTAACCTGAACACCTTATGTAAGGGCAGCTGGCTACTCAACATAACATAGCAATCAACCTACAGCACAATTTTGGTAGAAGCATTGAAACTTTAAGTGTTATGCTGCAATCAGAACCTGAGGAATCATGTAAGCTTCTCCACAGTTCTACTACAAGGTTCATGCAAAAAGGTAATTAACTAGCATGCAAAAAGAATCAGCCCTGACAGGATTTGAAAGGAAATGTACACTGAACAGAACAGCAAGTGATTAGCCAGATGAAAGAAAAGCAGGAGTACTGGCTGTGGCTACTGAATGAACTGATAACACCCCAGCTGCTTCACAATAGCATGAATCCCTGCCATATTCCATCATTTCCATTATGCCCTAAGATATAAGTGAAGAACATGAGCTCCATTTGTTTCACTCCAAGTCTCTCCTCCCATCTGCCTTTTTGTTTTATCATTATTATTATTAACAGAATAGAGCTGGCAAGTTTACATCCCTTCATCTTCCAAACACACATTATCTCTATGAAACAGGTGGCTAGCCTCTCCTTTACAAGTAAATGAATTCTGATGTCCACATTTAATACAATCCCCATCCACACAAACCTGGAGTCTGGAATGCCTCAGTACCACAGACATTCATCAGACAAAACAAAAATGACTTATTTAGAATAGGTTTTAATAACTTTCTTCCGCCACATAATTTTTGTTGTTGTTGAAAGCAAATGTACTTTAAAATAGTAAAATACAAATTAAATTAAACAAAACCAATTAAATGTGGGCCTGGATAATTTACACAGCTATTCTATTTTGAGGATTCCGCAGCAAACGGGACTGAATTAGACATGGCACCGTTCAAGTTTGCAGGTGACATCACCCAACAATTTAAATCATAGACCCAATGCATTGATGGAATAACCTCCTAATTCCCCATTCATGGGCAAAAACCTCAATCTGAAGAGCTAGTGAAATGGAAATAACCTCTCCAACCAAACCAATCCACTCTCAAGTTTGTTTTTCTAATTAATTTTAAACACTTCTGGGAGTTGCAACAATTTCACAAGCACAACTACCCTTTAAAAAAAAAAAACAAACACCAAACTTCCACACCCCCAAAACTTTACTATTTAAAACAAACAAAAAACTCTAGAAAATTCAAGACTGACAGGTAAAATGGAGGGGCTGAATTCTGTGAAGCATAAGCAAAAAGGTTGATGATATCTAAAGATCGAGTTGCTCAGAGAACACAAACTTTATGCCTGTTGCAAAATATTAAAAAAGTTAGGGGATATAAACTGTAATAAAGTTCCCATCACTTTTGCTACACATGTACCAACATTTTGACATGGTGTTTCCCTCTTATGCTTCTGTATGGTCCTGCACTGAAGTCAAAATATTGATTTTCTGATATCCATGACTTCTACAACAGGCTAATGTCAAACCTAGAGTTTTGATTTCATTGCAGGGTCAAGTAGGAGAAAATAACAGGAACCAAGAAATTCCAATATTGTAATACAAATTTCTCCAACAAACATCAGGCACTAAGAACTACTGACAAGCAGACTGCTTTTTATATAAAAATGTTCTTGCTCCCCTCGCCACCTGTATGAAAGTTCCTCTTTAATGAAATGACAGTAACCTTGGACAGCCACTCTACTATCTGTTTGGTGGGTGATTCTAATCGGATGGCAAATTATGGCAGTACTGCCAGACAGGAGGCTTACTACAATTCTCTTGAGTAAACCTTACCCCGGTGATCTGTCCTCCGGCCAGCATGAGCTGGGTCTGGGGTATGGCCGCCTGCACTGAAGGCTGCTGGGAAGGCTGGCTTGGCTGCTGGGTGTCCCCAGATTCTTCATTAGATTTAGACTAGGAAAAAAATATAACTCTTTATAGTGTAAAACAGATGTTAATGTGTACACTACTATCTCTACACTGTACATCAAAATCTTTCATCTGCATACAAAAAACCCTTGGGTTCATTTTAAGAGTGAGTTTAAGGAATGGCTCTTTCTGCCCACCATCTCAACTATGACTGCTCCAACATGCGTAGCTAACACAGTTTAGGGTTAAAACAAAGCAAAACACCCAGTTCTTTTGTACCTGAAATATTTTCAGATATCACTTTGTTTGCCGCAGCAACATTGAAGTTGATGCTACTTTTTACCACAAAGAAAAAATATTTGCCCACCACAAAGCACTTAAAATTATTCACGGACTAAAATCCAGAACAATGGAGTGAAGGGAGTATATGTTTTTCAAACATCTGCATTAAGAACATTAAGTCAACAGAATGCTAGCTAAACAGGGGACTGGTTTGAAATGCCCTCAGATGCTTCACTGAATCTAGTAAGAAGCCAAACACAAATTGTCTTAAAATAAAAAGTTTAACATTTATATAGCTGTGCAGTGTGTTTTACTTAAAATCTTTTTTTTTTTTTTAAATGGAGAAGAGAATACGGCAGCCATGAGGAAGGAAATGCAAGAAAGTGTCTGAAGAGGAAAGAGAGGGTTTTATGGTAATTAAAACTGGTTATGCAGAGCATTAAAATTCTGCATAGATTTGCATATTTTCCACCACCTGTTTTGGGGACTGCAGAGCAGGCTAATTAACATAAAGCCTCTGATTAATTCTGCCAGTCACTGAGAGATAATCACAGCATAGGACTGTAAACATTCTGCACTAGTGATACAGCCTGTTTGCCAACATCTCTCTCAGGGATGGAAGTTTACCATGGCAACCAAGGCAATTTTCTGCCTCCTTTCTCTTAAAAAGGAACATCACTGTATCTCCCCTTCTTTCTAAAGCATCACCACATGTAACTGGGTCCATGTTCTATTTGGCTTCATGGAATGCACTATCCCAGTTCTTTAGTATATTGCAATATTGAAACCAGTTTTCAATAAAACTACATCCCTTTCCCCTTTCGGCATGTTGCTTGAACATTGTATTGAAAGGAAGCAGTAGGTTGATTGAAATGCTATGGAGCATTCTGCATCACACAAAGTTTGAATGCTTTGCTATACCATGCAGATCAATGAGGAGCAAGTAGCCCACCTTATTTTTAAATTACTAGGTATAATTTACTTGATGCTGTAGGAAACCCAAGCGATCCACACCAGCAACATTAAAAATCAATGCTACATCGGCCCCCTACGTTCAGCTTCCAAAAACAGTTTGCAAAGTAATCTATGATTAAAATAAGGCTGGAATCAAGGAACATGTGAGATTATTGGAGTTAGTAATCCAGCATGAGAAATATTTACAACAGCTCACTAACCTCTGACACAAAATTATGAGTACCAATGCATTAACCTGCTCCTACTGCTGACCATCACCCAGTCTGGTCTGCATCTGTGAAACTATTACTACTCAACCTCTCTTATTTTACAAACCCAAACAAACATAATCAGAATGGGACAGCTTGCAGCCTGAAAACTATCTTTAATGAAACAGATACTTGATGGAGAATGGGAGAAGAAGGGGCAGTCCTTACCTGTACATTTAAGGACTGAGCAGCAGCCTGTAAACTTGTTCCAGCGAGCTGGACCTACAACACAGTGCAAAGAACTGAGATGAAGTGAAGTAACAGTCATATAAAGCTTTGAAAGATAAAACACAGACCCCCTAAAGCATTCTGCAGTAGCTGAAAGTAGGGGTAGTGCTAAGAAATATTAGACAAGTCCATATGGACCTTGCACAGTGTTATCTGTCCACCTCTTACTGAGAAAAGATTCTGTCAGTTTAGGATCTCTGGGTGTTGATGTGAATCTGACTATGAATGGACCATTTTGGGGTGGATGAGTCTTCTTTGGGAAATATAATTTTTATGCAGAAATTGCCTAAGTTTTTAAAACAAAAACCCTATTAATCATTTTCCTAACTTCAGAACAGACATTACCCCAAATATGCATGCTGCATTCACCACGTTCCTTACATCACACAATGGGAATTTACACATGCAGCTGGAACCTCATATACCCATAAAAACTGTTCTCACACATCAATCCACCACCCAAGCACTCTCACTGTCCCTAAACACTGCAAAAAAAATTACATACAGAGGACGGGATACCCTTAACAAGGGCAGCATTGACTGAAGTGTACTCAAACTCAAATTCAATTTTTGAATTGATTACGTGGTCCAATACTCCCAAGAAAGCATTTGGGGAGAGGTGGGGAGCAGGAAAGTGAAATGAAAGCAACATTCCAGAACTTGGGATTTTTAAGAGCAAGACAGAGACAAAAATATTATGAACAGGAAAAAGATTCTCTCTCCTGTTACCACATAAGTTATATGTTCATACACTGTAGTCAGTTTCAACAACCCTCTTCACGTTACCATCATCAGCATCATTCCTACTACGAAGGAAGAATGTTACGTAATTGCCAATTCTTCCAAAGGGCAGGATTATAGCCTGTAGAATATTTCGTCACTGACCATGCTTGAAATCCACTGCTCTACTGGGAACCAGGAAACACATAATGAGTACAAGAAAAACAAATAATCAAATGTGGTATGCTGTCCTTTAAGGAAAGGAAGACATCCCTACACTGAGATGTGTTGCATGAGAGCAATAACATATTTAACTTTACTTGCTTTCCTGTTGGCTCTATGTGGTTTGGGGAGCTTTAGTTCAGATCCAGGTACAAACATTCCATGCTGAGGCAGCTCTGACCTTGCAGAGCCATCTCTTGAAATGTTTCCTGCCTTCCTGGGCGGCATTCTACAAGATTTTCTGCATTTCCTCTGTCGCCAAACAAAATCTCTCTCTAGAAAAGCCCCTCACCCTCAAATTGTTGCAGATAAGTTTAATTTGCCTTGCCTGTTGTGTTCTGAGATTTCAACAACATAAAATAGCCCAAACAGCATAATTATAAACTGCTGTCCTAGTGAAATAGCCTGGATAGAATTATTTTTACCTTTCTCAGCACTAAAGGTTGACCTTACAAACTTAGGTCTCTTAAGTGCAGCCAGCACACACCTGAACATAGATCCTGTTGTTCTCTCTCTCCGCCCCACCCCCACCCTCCTATGCACACACTTTCCTATTAGAGTATTTTATAAGACTGTTTCTGAATGGCACCTTGTATTGTATTTGGCATTGGTCAGGTGTAAAGAACTCCATCTTGAGAGTAATCACAGCTGTCACCACTAAGAATTCCTATACTGGAAGACACTAATAGTTCATATCTAAGGTGGCAGCCAGTCTGACACTGGCCATTGCCAGATGCATCAAAAGAAGGCTTGGAGATTTCTTGAAACTAGACATTCAAGAAATGCAGCATACATCATCATCACTAAAAAAGTTATGGTCCTAGCAACTTTTTAAAAATAATTTTCAGGGCAAGGTGACAAAATACTGTACTGATAAAAGTTACTGATTTCAGACAAGTTCACCTGACAAATGAACATTAAAACAAGCTGTATTGGAAACACAAAAGACCTTCAGAGCTCCTGAATTTGCACACATTACTGACATGCACATTCAGGGTGCTGAGAGCGAAGTGTGCAAGAAAGGCATTCTCAAACAGCCTATTGGTTCAGTGTACTCAAACATTCACACTGTTATTCCAGAGGTCCTAGGTAAACCTCTATCCTCTGGAAAATTATTATTTTGTGACAAACAAAAGTACTGAATGCTCAGTACAATAAAATGGCAGCTCTGCGCTCTTAAAAGTGAACATAAAAGCCTGAGTACCTCAATTATACTATAACAATTGTGTAATCCCAGACCCTGAACACACGGGGTCAGCCAATTAGCTCCAGTAATTTTAAGTTTAAACTTGGTGCCAGGGAAGAGAAAGACATTTGTTCTCAGACCCTAAGTGTGATCAGACACCCTACCTCTGAAGTATAGCTTTGACTCCATAAGAATAGGGGCTGTAGAGAAGCAATGAAGGGAAATAGAAGCCTGAATATCTTAAGGAAAACAACTCCATGAAATAAATCTTCCTAAAAATCACTCAGAAATTTGTAGAAACATATGCTTGTCTAGTTCCATCATTTTAAGCTTTCCTTGAGCATGGAAAGCTACAGAAGGATTTGAACTCTGTACTGGTAGCCCTCACTACCACTTCTCCTTTCTTTGACTAGACATTGACAAGTTCCAGGTCCAAGCTGGGACAGTTACTGGGCAAATATTCTTAAGAGAAGAAACCAAGTCTGGCCTTGTCTTTGGACACCTGTGATTCTAATGGACACGTTCCCAAAGGGAGTAAACATTAAATCCTAGTGGCCTGTTCAGTTCCAGAGTATTCATTTCCTACGCCCTTCATCAGATTTTTGAAAGAACTATGAAAGGCATATGGTGTTTTAATTATAGGTACTCTCATCTGTAATATGGCTCTGTGGTGGCATCTGTTATCTAAAAGTTCCCCAAAGAGCTATTTTCCAATAATAATTCTCAGAGTATTTGATATGTGGGCTACAGATCAGTACAATAATTCATGACTAGCCTCCAACATTTAGCAGACAGAAAAAAAAAATCTCACATCCTACTCAGGATGACAGTGCTCCCCTGCACTACTCAGGTTCAGCTGCCAACTGTACAGAAAAAAAAGAATCTTTCCCCATCCATTTCTTTCCCAAACCACCTCCAGTTTAGAATGTGTCTTGGTTTTACCTGATGAAGGTGTCCAAGGAAGGCCTGAGCCTGGGCTGTAGAGATTGCCCCTCCAACGGGCACAGGCTGCTTCTGAAAGTCCAGGCCATTTGTCTGTGTGCCTGAAGAGGCAGAAGAAATTACAAAACTGTTGAACAGGACTCAAAAAGAAATATTAAGAAATTTTAAATTAATTCTTGCTGAAGTCTCCTGCTACTCTGGACTTCTAACTCTTAATTCCATGAAACGTCCTCCAATAACAACAAAGGTTTGAGTCTCCCCAGAAATGAAAGCAGCACTGTCACTCCCAGCAATTAATATACTATGAGCCAGTTAAACATGAGCAATTTCATGGCCCCCTTAATGCCTATCATCTTGATCACCCTGCTCTATCAGTGCTGACAATGGTTTCACAAGAGGATGCTCTGTAACTGTATGTGCCTAGGTTTAAGCTCATAGTTCAGTTTTGCAAGTACCCTCTACCTAACAGCTTGCTGCTGATGGCAATTTTGAAGTTCAGACTTCTGCGAAAAACAAGGGTCACAGTGGTAGTAACACATAATACCTACTTTTTCATCAATAGATCTCAAAGCGCTTCATGTTTAAATGTATTTAAGGTAAAAAAGCATTCTTTTCAAGAAAGTGAAGGGTGAGGGGAGAAGGCAACAGGGAAATGGTAGTGCCACATCTGCATTAGAACATGGGGACATAGTCCTTCTGATAACTATATACCAGTGTTCTGATGAATGTTTGTGCAGAGGTCTTGTTACACTAGATTGCTCTTGTTCTATGATCTTTTATCCACTTTAAAATAATTTAGAACTGACTGCCTCTTTGCACTCTCCCCCCTCCCCCTAGAAGGCCTGGAAGAAGGGAAAGCCCAAAAGCTAATGCTGGCACATCTGGTTGAAAGAAATGAAAAGTATTGGAAACTTTTTTCCAAGATATTGTCAAAGATTTTTCTCTTCTGCTAAAAAACAGCTATACCGTGGTTTCAGGAATCATTCCTCCATGTTAAGTGAAGGCACTAGAATAAGTATTGTAGACAACTGTTTTGGTACATTGTTGGTATCATTACCACCCACTACAACATCCTCCTCGACTACTGGTGCCTATGGCAAGGGATATTTCCAGTTTATAAAACTGCACCCATGTTCTGTAGCAGATGACACAATACATAGATTCCAAGGCCAGAAAGAACCACTGTGATCATCTAATCTGCCCTCCTGTATAACATGGGTCATAGATTTTTCACAAATTCCTAGTGCACATCTTTTTATAAAAATCCAGTCTTGATTTAAAAATTGCCAGTGATGGAGAATCCACTAGGACTCTTGCTACATTGTTCTAATGGTTAAGTACTCTCACTGTTTAAAATGTACACCTTATTTCCACTCTGAATTTAACTAGATTCAAATAACCTCTCTACTCTTACTCAAGATTCCCGTTTATACATCCAAGGATTACATTAGCCCTTTTTGGCAACAGCATCGCACTAGGAGCTCATGTTTACCTTATTATCCACCATGACCACCAAATCTTTCTCAGAATCCCTGCTTCCCAAGACGGAGTCCCCCATCTTGTAAATACGGCCTACATTCTTTGTTCCTAAATGTATACATTTACATTTAGGTTATTCAAATACGTATTGTTTTCTTGAGCCCAGCTTACTGAGTGATCCAGATCACTCTGTATCAGTGACCTGTCCTCTTCCTTATTTACCACTCCAATCTGTGTGTCATCTGCAAACTTTATCAGTCATGCTTTTATGTTTTCTTCCAGGTAATTGATAAAAATATTGAATAGCGTAAGGCCAAGAGTCGATCCTTGTGGGACTCTGAGAAACATACCCACTTGATGTGATTCCTATTTACAATTACATTTTGAGACCTATCAGCTAGCCAGTTTTAATGTATTTAAAGTACACCATGTAGATTTTATACCTTTTTAGGTTTTTTTCATCAAAATGTGGTGCGGTACCAAGTCAAATGTCTTACAGAAGTCTAAGTATATTACATCAATACTATTACCTTTATCAACCAAACTTATGTCATAAAAAAAAAGATATGAAGTTAGTCTCAAAGGATCTATTTTCCATAAACCCATGTTGATTGACATTAATTATATTATCCTCCTTTAATTCTTTATTAATCAAGTCCCGTATCAGCTGCTCCATTATCTTGCCTGGGATCGATGTCAGAATGACAGGTCTATAATTATCCTAATCTTCTAAGAAATGGGGTGACTAAAATGAGAAAAAAACAATGTGCTTAGATTTGGAGGAAATTTCAGTAGGATCACTGTACTGCTTCATCCTAAAAGCTATCAGATTTTGTCTCTGGGGATGGACAGGTGCTCAACTAATTCATGAATGCCCATGGCTTATTATAACAATCCCTAACCCACTAGCCCCCCTTACTGTTGTATGACTACAGTGATATTAACAGGCCACTTCACCTTGAATAGTCCCTTAGAATATGTGCTAACTACTTATGCTAATCTGTTCGACCTTCTATTTAGCTGAAGGGTTCTGTGTAGCGCGAAAGCTTGTCTCTCTCACCAACAGAAGTTGGTCCAACAAAAGATATTACCTCGCCCACCATATCTCTCTAATATCTTGGAACCGACACAGATACACCACCACTGAACACCCTCTCCTGACCCCCCATTTTATTCAGATCAAAAATTATGGCTAGCAAACCTGAGTTATCGACTAAGTGAAAGAGATGCAGTTGTTATATCAGCGGACTTAGGCATCATTTTAAAAATCCATGAAAGCAAGTGTGGCTTATTTTCAGGAAAATCAAGGAGGCAAATAGTTATGCTTGGGAGGATTAGATTTTATTGGTAAATATCTGTAAGCAAGACACGAGAAGTAATTCTTCCACTCTGCACTGATTAGGCCTCAACTGGAGTAGTGTGTCCAGCTCTGGGTGCCACATTTCAGCAAGGATGTGGATGTGGACAAATTGGAGAGAGTCCAGAGAAGAGTAACAAAAATGATTAAAGGTCTAGAAAACATGACCTAGGAAGGAAGATTGAAAAAAATTGGGTTAGTCTGGAGAAGAGAAGACAGAGGGGACATGATTACAGTTTTCAAGTATGTAAAAGGCTGTTACAAGGAGCAGGGAGAAAAATAATTTTTCTTAATCTCTGAGGATAGGATAAGAAGCAATGGGCCTAAATTGCAGCAAGAGAGGTTTAGGTTGGACATTAGGAAAAACTTCCTAACTGTCCGGGTGATTAAGCAGTAGAATAAATTGCCTAGGGAGGTTGTGGAATCTCCATCATTGGAGATTTTTTAAGAGCGGGTTAGACAAACATCTGTCAGGATTGGTCTAGATAATTAGCCCTGCCAGGAGTGCAGGGGACTGGACTAGATGACCTCTTGAACAGTAGCGTAGCTGGGAGGGAGCGGGGCAGTGGCCCCTCCCTCACCGAACAGAAGTGGCGCCTTCTTAATTCTTTGACGACTCCAGCGGCGGGTCAGGCGGCGCTCCAGGTCTTCAGCAGCACTTTGGCATCGGGACCTTCACTTGCTCCGGTCTTCGGCAGCACTGCGGTGGCGGGGGTGTGTGTCCTTCAGTGCTGCTGAAGAGCGGAGCGAGTGAAGTGCTACTGAAGACCTGGAGCACCGCCGGGTGAGTACTAGCTGATGGCACCTTTTTTTTTTTTAATCTCCACTCCCCCTGTTTTCTCCACCTGGCTACGTCACTGCTCTTGAGGTCCCTTCCAGTTCTATGATGACTGTTGGGGGAGGATACACGAATGGGACTTTTGCACACACGTTGTGATGGTCTTGCAATCAGCTGAGGGATTGTTTTATGCAGGTGGGTATGCAAAGAAGCATATTTAAACTCTGTCTGGTGAATAAACAGTTCTGAGCCACACTGGAAGGCAGCACATTCGGAGTCTTGCATGTTCTATGATGAAGGTGCTGGCTGCCATGTGCCCCAGCAGCTGAAGACACTTCTTTATCAGAGTTTGGGGACTGAGCTGAATTGTGTTGGCTATGCTAGAAGGAGCCACAAATCTGTGCAGAGGAAGGTAGGCTCTTGCTGTTACTGAATCAAGATGTGCCCCTATTTACCCTAAGTTTTGCACAGGGGTCAGAGTGGATTTTTGAAAGTTTAATTGAAAGCCAATTCGAGGAAGAAATCTGTGGCCTCAGAAGTTGCCTGAGGCGTCAGTTCCAAGGAGCGGCCTTTCAGCTGCCAATTGTCCAAAGTAAGGGAATACTATCTTTCCTGTTGAGCTGTGCTGCTACTACTGACTTGACTTCCTAAAGATCCTCAGAGCAGATGGCAGGCCAAAGGAGAGCACTTGGTATTGAAAGTGGCCCTGATCAACAGTGAAACAGATATTGTTTGTGGGATAAGAAGGATCACAATATGGAAATATGCATCTTGAAGACTGAGGGCTAAGAACCAACCCCCTTGCTCTATTATCGCTGCAAGAGTCACCATTTTGAATTTTTGTGTCTTCACATAGGTGTTGAGTAGCCTCAAATCTAGGCTGGGTCTCCTAACTCCACACTTTTTTGGTATCAGGAAATACCCTGAATAAACCCCCTGCCCTCTGTGCTGCGGGAGGACTGGTTCTATAGCTCTCATGCATAAGAGTCTATTTCTTGATGAAGCAAGGTCTTGTGAGAGAGGTCCCTAAAGAGGGACAGGGAAGGGGGATTTGTAGGTGGAAACGTAGTAAAGTAGATGGTGTATCCTGTTGAGATGATCTCCAAAACCCACTTATCTACAGTGATTGTCTCCCAAGCCCGCCAGAAGGGGTAAAGGCTATTGCCAAAGGGAAGAAGGCAGGTGGATTAGTGCAGAGGAGGATGATGGTAATTCGGGCCCTCGACTAGCCCATCAAAATTGCTGCTTGGAGGTGGAAGGGTGCAAGGCTGAGAAGTGGACGATTTCCTTCTCTGGAATCTGGGTCTCTTTTGATGCAGTTCACGTGGCTCCTGGGAGGTATGAAATTGAGCAGAGTAGGCTCTCAGAGCCATCTGGGACTTGCTGAGCTTCCTTTTGTAGGTGTGTGTATATAGATACCAATAAAATGCAAGGCAGCCCTAGAGTCCTTTAACCTTTGCAGAGATTCATCCATGTTGTCCAAAACCAACTCAGACCCATCAAAAGGAAGGTCCCCCACTGTATTCTGGACCTTTTTTTGGAAATCCGGAGAGTTGGAATGAGGAAGCCCTTCTCATAACTATTGCTGTAGTGATCGAATGGGAGGCAATATCAGCAGCATCGACACAGGCTTATAGAGATGCCCAGGCAAGTAATTGTCCCTCTGTAATAAGTGCCTGGAATTGCTCCCTGTGTTCTGCCAGTAAGTGGTCAACAAAAGAGTTCAGTCTGGTGTAGTTTACATGATAAAATTTTGCCATTAGTATGTGGTAATTGGCGATTCTAAATTGTAAGGAAGCTGAGGAATAAGATTTCCTACCCAGTAGGTCCAGACACTTGTGCTACCTTCCACATTCATTAACTGCGTTGAGTACCAAGGAGTTAGGTGAGGGATGAGAAAATAAAAATTTGGAGTCCTTTGCTGGGACATAATATTTCTTATCTGTTCTCTTGCACATAGGCAGAATAGTAGCTGGAGTGTGCCAGATGATCTTTGCTGGGTCCAGAATGGCTTTGTTTATGGGCAAAGCTATGCAGGTAAATGAGGGTGAATGGAGGATATTAAGCAGCTTATGATGAGGTTCTTTAACCTCCTCAAGGGAGATCTGTAAGGAGTCAGCAATTTTCTTGACCAGATCCTGGAACTGCTTAAAATCATCTGCCCAGGATGGCGGAGGAGGCATGACAGCTTCATCCGGAGTTGAAAATGAGATGTTGGCCACAGGAGAGACCTCCTCATCGGCTCTAGCTTCCTGCTCCTCAAAGGAGATGGTGATAGCATTTTGTGCCACAAGTAGTTATAGTTTCAGACACTTCTGGAAAGGGGCCTCCATAGGAGTGATGAGGAGAACCCTGAATTGATATTTGAGACACAGAGGCAAGGTCTTCATTGGAATCCTCTTCTTATAAATCACTCTGGAATGGTGGGGCACCTGGAGAGAAACTGAAGTGAAACCATCGGTACCGGATGAACTTCAGGAGATCGACGTTCTTAGTACTGACAGCACATCAGAGCCAAACAGCAGAGAACTAGATGTCTCAGATACAGCCAGGTCCCGGGGAAAACAGAACTCCTAGGGTACTGAGTGTGTTATCGGTTCAAGTCCTTGGTCTGCATCGAGGTGATGATGGTCGAAGGCACTGATGGTTCCGTGGGTCTCCAGCACTCTGAGGGAAGTGTGGTCGGAGCCCAAGCCAGCTTCTTTGGTACCAAGGAAGCAGAGGAAGAGCTTTCCTTGCTGCCTCCGTCTGCCAACTGTACCAATTATCTCTCCGGGCCTGAGGCTTTGCAGTCTCTCAGTCTAGCAGTACCTTGGGTACCTGAGGAACCAGCAGCCTCATCGGTACTTGATTGAAGAACAGATTGTGCCAAAGTGGCTGAAGACACTGACAACCTTGACTTTTTAGAGGTAGATTTCCCTACCTTGTGAGCCCAAGGAACAGCACTGCATGGGCGAACTGTCCTCGGTTCCTTCTCAGGCACCTCGGCCTGAGACAGAGCTCTGACAGTTGTACCCGTTGAGATTTCCTCAATGTTGTCCTCATTTCTTATTCTAGTAGTTAGAGTAATGCTACTACAAATAGTCAGTAAGTAGCAGTAATTTTAGCTTTCTAGTTTTAAAAAAATTAAAAAAAATTCTCTCAAATATAGATACTAGATAGTAGTTCTTGTTCACTGGGAGGTTCTGCCCAGTTCTCCCGGCTTCAAAAGTCTGTTGTACAGGGAGGCGATCCGGTAAGTGATAGGCACTCCCACTGCATCCGTTGCCTCAGGTAATTGCACGTTGCCAAGAAGCGTACCTTCTGTCTGGCACTGAAGTCCAGAGCCAGAAAAAACGGAGATAAAACTTCGTCTTCTCATGATGGAGAGAGCTCGCCAAGCCTGACTTCTGATCCAGGCCAAGGGACTGTACACCAGTCTCCACTATATCAGAGCCCCAAACCTCCAGGGCCTCTAAAAGGAAGACCACAAAACTCCTCTAAGAAGTCCTCCAAGGACTGTGCCCAGGGCTCACCAGGCAGGGAATCTACCTCTATAAAGTGGAGGTCATTGTGGTCTTCAGCCACTTTCGCACCATCTTCAATGCCGAACAACAGATTGATCTATTCCCTCCATCACATACATTGCTGCATTAATCAAACCACCATACAAGACATGAATGGCAGTCACTCAGATACTCCCAGAGTTAGCAGTGAAAGATTATTGGTGGATATTGAAGAGACTTATACCAGGAATATTGATAATTATACTACGCATCTGTTTAGTGGCTTTCAGTAGAAGGAAAAGTTTTACAAAAGGTGTACAAATACAATCACTCTTTTAGAGATAGGAAAAACTTAGATACAGAAAGTAGCCTACGATTACACAGCAGTTCATTTATAGAATCAGGACTTCTGATTCTCCTTCTCATGCTCTAGACACCGAATATGCTGTCTCCCCTCTACTTGCATCTCTCTTATAATACACAGATATAGTAGACTAGCATCCAGGAACACTGGAAAATTGTAGTTTCAAGAAGATTATGGATTTTGCAATTTTTCTCTTTTCTACAAATTTAAAACATTTATTCAAACATAACAAAGCTTTTACAGTACTCAACTGCAGAGTTACCATGGAAAGCCTGAATCAGAAAACAATTTCTGGCCAAATAGTGGTAGCAATTAAAAAAAAAGTGTGTTATGTTCAAAGGCCTCTGAGACAACTTAAAATATTAAAATTTTACCCCTCTGAAATAATTTCCTTCAATGAGCTATGAAGTTTAAAGACTAGGGGTCTGATGACAGTCTTTCTATTGACTTGAAGGACTTTGGATTAAGCCTTAATTTATGTTACTAACATTAAGCATGGCCGTCAAAACAACTAGTACAACAGCAACAAAATGAACTTATTTTTAATGCTCACCTGCTCTTTTCTTCAAGCCTTTCTTCAAGGACCTCTGCTAGACCTCTAAACCAGAACTTTCCTGTTTGTCAAACAGTCTAGGCTGGAATAAGCCTGGGGTCTACCCTGCCTTTTAGCCTTCATGTTTGTTCAGTTTTCCCTCTGGGAGGGAAGGGTGGTAGAGAAAATTCCCCATATCCTTACATGACCATCTAAAAACTGCCCTCAGCTGACCTTTGAAATTTCAGATCTGTTTTTAGAATTCTTACAAGTCTATAAGGCATGAGTGTTTGGCTTTAGTTTCTTAAAATACAAATCCCGCCACAATTTCTGAATGCTCTATGCATATCAGACAACACAATTTCCTGAGCATAATTTCCTTGTAGCAATTACAGCGAAGTGCCTTCACCTCCAGCCTGGACGATGGACACAGATTCCAAGGCCAGAAGGGACCAGGTGTGATCATCTAGTCAGACCTCCTGTTATAACACAGGCCATAGAACTTCCCGAAAATAAATTCTATAGCATATTTTTTAGAAAAACAACCAATCTCACTGACTCCTCTGTTCCAAAACTTCATAAATATAACTTATTAAAAGTGTGTTATAAAATGACCAGACCTCAGTCTTCTATTTGGAAATCCAGCAGAGTCATCCCACTTTGCTGCCTGGCTATGCTTTATGTGAGGTGTTGCATAAATGATTAAGCTTACTTGATAATGTAGCAAGATTAACAGATTTGTCAATGTGTATATATATAAAATATCTTTGTTTAGAATGTATAATCCTGGTTAAAGATGAACTACAGATTATTCAAATTGTATGCAAGTTCTATTTTTCTTTGGGAACAGACTGGTCTACATGTGCTCAACAAAAAGTCCATAGTCACCCTCCCTACCTTATGACAGCAGCGAGCAGTCACTTTGAGGGCAACCTGGTTCAGTCCCACTAGAAACAGTGGGGGACTGCAGCCATCTTTGCAGATGGTAGATAGAGGCTCCCCCAGTAAAGGATGTAAGGCATCCCCAAATGTTTCAGTTCTTTCTACTAAACCGCACAATCCTATGAGAGTAGAGCTCCAAGGAAGAGGAGAAGGTGGTTAGGTAAGTGTGAATATATACAGGAAACATTCCTGACAAACCACTATTTGTAATTAAACAAACCATTTTTTCCTCCTTCAAGGTATCATCTTGCATATTCCCTCTTGTGAGGTTCTACCTGGCAATATATTCCCAGAAAGGTGGGATGAGGCATTCTAATGAACTGTCCCCTCCCAAAGAAAGCATCAAATCAAGATTCCATGTTAGGAGAGAACTGCTGTGTAAATGTGTATACAGGACTCCAGGTAGCAACCCTACAGATTTCTAAGATGAAATCATTATGGAGGCATCCCATTAATGCTGCCTGAAGCTCTGGTAGAGTGAGTGCCAAGACTCTTAGGTACTGACTCCCTAGCTAATATATAACGTCTCAATGCATGGCTTACTCCATTTAGATAGGTACAGAGCAGAAATGGCATTTCCTTGATAGCAATCCTCAGAAGGCTACAGAAAGTCTTACTAACTTTCTAAATGCCTTAGTCCTATTCAAATAAAAACTGGAAGAACTCTTTAAAACTAGGGTATGGACTTTTGTTTCTCCTACCCTTAGAACACAGTTTTGGTTTTGGGAAGAACACTAGGACCTTACTTGACTCTACTACTGAATTTCCAATTTGCCACAGAAACAGAGAGGGTGGGGTGGCGTAGAGGGTCGAGGTGGGGGGGGGGGGGAGTGGGGCCTTGCCTTAGATTTTAAATCCAGTTTGTAGAGTACACAGGACCTTGCTCCTAAGGTGCTAGAAGTGGGGCTCTGCTCCTGTGAACCTCAAGAAGTTCATGAGAGAGCTGGTGAGATGAGACTGCAGCTGGCATGGATTTTGAAGATCAAGAGACTAGAAGGGGCATGAAGGGATCAGAGAGTCCCAACTCCTACTGTGCTTAGGAGCTAAACATGGAAAACTCATGCTGCTTGAAGACAGCAGACATGGAGCCCAATTCTTCTGAACAATAGCAGTTACTATCCTCTCTCTCCAACCACACGTCCTATGGTGTGAGGGGGTCAAACTCTCAATGACTCCATGCCATCTTGGTCAGTGTGTGAGAAAAGTGGCAGTGGACATGGGGCTGGGGAAAATGCCACATAAATCCAGGGTGCCCTAGGTCTAATGTGCTTGACTGCACATGTCTACACTGCAAAAAAACCCAAATCAAAAAACAAAACCACCAGGATTGGTCATAGGAAATAGCTTTGGAATGAGTGATCAGGAGTTGATTCAATTTAAATTAAATGGAAGGATAATCAAAACCAAGTTATCAACTGTGATTTTTTATTTCAAAAGAGCAGACGTTGGGAAATTAAGGGCATTAGTTAAAACAGTAAATTGTACTGAAGACCTCAGGTAAATTTTATGCCATACTCTCACTCTTTATAGGACAAAAAGAGGCTCCCAATTTACCATTAGGTGCCTGGATAGAGGTTTGGAGAGATGTCCAGAGGCTTGCTATTCTTTCTACCCTTCAGTGCCTCCAGGGGACATCCAGTTGGCCTTCCTGGCCAAGACTGGGGTTAAGAAGCGGGAGTTGAGAAGAAGTTTGCAGAGTTTTGTTTAAAGTAGGGAGGAGTCCTAGTCAGAGGGCAAGCGACCATCACAAGTTCCATGACTTCAGCAGCAACTAGCTCCTTTTGTGCCTGAGAAACTTGTATGAGATCCCTACTAAAAGTTACAGTCCCATTCGGGCACATTGCTGACACTAACCTGCATGAGATCCCCAAAAGGTGTAATCTATTTTATACATTCTGTTGAGACTATAGTCTCTGCAGGGGATCTGACTTAAGTTCCAAAGGTTTAAAGTATCATGAACTGTAATTTGTCTAATTTCTAACTACAATATTTCTCTAACTTCAATGAACCTTCGCTACTAGTCTCATAGAACTTGCAAGGTATGTTAACTTTACCAACCATGATTGCATTTTTTCTGAAGTTACAATCTCTGCCAAATGTAAATTCCATACACCTTAGCTATTTCTGTCATAAAATTTACAAGCTCCATCAGTTCATAGAATTTTGATACACAGATGATTCAAAGAGAGAAAAAAAGCAATGATTCATTGTGGTTAAGAGATCTGCTGGCGGTGTATACATGAGAGACTCATGTGAGTTACAAGCGTCACTGGGAAACCAGCAGAGTTTGTAACTTCTTTTAGCCCTGAAAGTGACACAAATAAAATTCTCGGAGATTAACATCTGCCAGCTGCCTGTAAGGTGTTTGAACCTAGAAGGAATGGTTCATAAATGTTACTTATTACTAGCTTCACTGGTTTGTGAGCATAAAAACAATGAGACCTAATACAATAAATACAGAGAGCCCTCCAAAATTCTGAGTTCTGTCATCTTGCCTACTGAGTTTATAAATTATGAGCCTAAAACGGACAGCCCAGGGAATATTTTAATTTATTAGAGATTATACTTATAAAGATCCAAACACATGCCACTGCAAAATCTAAAAGTTCAGCCTCATACAATACGGTGATTCCCACCATTAGGGAACATAAATGAGGAAGTCACAGAAATTATAGCCCAATGTTGTTGCAAAGACATCCATAACATCTCCATAAATCAGCAGGTTACTTTAGGATCTAACCGCTCCAAAGCTGATCACCTATTTACCTCCACCTGTTCTACAACTGAGCTAGGGTGTTGCTGAAACAGCTATATATGAGAGGAAGACCAGCCCATGTATGAACCATGTCATCCTCTTTGGCTGCATACTTTAGTCAAAAAGTGGTATGATAATTGTTTATAGCATAAAGTCACATTGAATACACTGCCAGATGGCAGTGCATTCCCTTCAGTGTATCTTATCCACCACACTTCTGTGTTCTGTTCCTACTCTGAGGCTGTGCTATAGGCAGGAAGCTGCTGTGCCTAAAGTAGAAACCAAATTTTCCTCAGGGCTTTCACACACCTCCAGCTTCAGTGCTTCTGGAGGAAAAAGGACGAGTTAGAATCACTGTCCTCCTGAGAAAGCCTACACAGTTCCAAAGTAGGGCCACTTGAGAGGATATGAAAGGAATTAGAACTTTTAAACCACACGGGAGAGTCTTTTAAATTCATAATGGATTATTTTTATGTACAGAAAAACAAAACTCTTAAGACTCAGGGCTAGTCTACACTGGCAATGTTAAAGTGCAGTCGCGGCAGCGCTTTAACATGGCTTGTGCAGTCACGGTAGAGCACTGGGAGAGATTTTCCCAGCGCTCCAAAAAAACACCTCCATGAGGGGCACGACTCCCAGCGCTGGTGCACTGTTTACACTGCTGCTTTACAGTGCTGAAACTTGCTGCGCTCAGGGGAGTGTTTTTTCATATCCCTGAGCGAGAAAGTTGCAGCGCTGTAAATTGGCAGTGTGGACAAGCCCTCACTCTTGGCATTGCCACTACTGTAGACGTTACAAAAACTGAAGAGGCAGTAGCAGGGAACAGATGTGAATGAGCTGAAAAAATTTGACTGGCTCCACCTATTGACAGGAAAACATCCATCAACCTTGGATTAGTACAAGGAACACTCAATTGTCCTTAGATGTATTGTTATTAAAGCCCTGCACAAAGAACATGGAGCGAATCAACAACATAAAATGCTGCAAATTGCCAGGTTCATTACAGTTCCTAGAGTTAAAATAAAGGAAGAATATTCTTATTATTGTTACTGAGGAAAGTGAAGTGAAAGAATTATTGTTCATCCCATACAGTGAACCCAGACTTCTCATTGCTTTTAGAGAAATGACTTCTTACAATTAAAATTTCCTCTAACTCATAACCTGGACTTGTCTGCAGAGAGAGGCTAACTCTGAGTTATTTCATCCTATTTACTTTTTCATTAGAGTTCTCATTTCTACTCCTTGTTTCCAAAAAGAATTAGTATATTAAATGGCATCTAGAAAGGAACTAGTATTACAAAATAGTATTTTTTAAAATCTAACTAAAGGTATAAACATGAATTATGTTTTTAATACAATTTTAAAATAATACATAATGAAATCTTTACTCTCCATCACCTACAGTTCTTTAGGGAACTCTTATATAAAAGTGTCCTAGGATTGTGGTATTAGGGAAACAGAGAAGAACCTAATAGGTGTCAAAGTCTACATCAGCTCTCATCAGCAACCCCAGCTCTCTATAGAGGTGACATGTTGCAAGAATGGGAAAAAATTTATTATTGTGCGTGAGGAGACAAAGATTTGCATAAATGAACAGTTAAATATACTGTAGTTAATATATTAAATGGCAAGCAGTAGTTCCTAAGGATATGACTACACTGCAATGAGACACCCGTGGCTGGTCCATGCCGCAGACTTGGGCTAAAGGGCTGTTTAACTGTGGTGTAGATGTGTGGGCTTGGGCTGCCACCCGAACTCTGGAACCCTCCCACCTCACAGGGTCCCAGAGCTCAGTCCGCAGCCCAAACCCATACATCTACACCACAGTTAAACAGCCCTTCAGCCTGAGCTCCGTGAGCCTGAGTCAGCTGGCACAGGCCAGCCGCAGGTGTCTAATTGCAGTGTAGACACACCCGAAGACTAAAAAAACCGTAAGAAATGTACACAAAACAGCCCACGTATTTATACACAAATAAAGGAGATTCTCCCTTTTAAAGCCATTCAATTCTCCCAGAAGGCTAAATGTTCATTTCTTACCTGTGTTCCCATCCCCACTCTCCATTGGTGGTTTACTGGTTTCTGACGGATTGTTCATTCTTGAGTCTGCATTAAAAGAGAGGTAAAGAGATATAAAGTAATAAAAGTGGAAAATACTGATGTTGTCTTTTCTAACAAACTATGTATAAAATATTACAAGCCTGAATGGCATATATCTCACATACAATGATGATGATCAAGGATGGGAGAACAGAAATGTAGGGCTGGAAGGAATTTCAAGTACTTATCTAGTCTATGTCCCTGAGCTGGGGCAGAACCCAAAGGATGCAATGGTGAGTCTTCCCATCATGGACTGGGCCATTGTTTTAAAGGATAAACCTCAGCAGCCACACACACAAAACAAGACAATGTTGAGAGAATAACAGAAAGGATTCAACAGGGCAAAGGTGCCCAATACTGTGAAAATTACAGAAGCAAAGGTCTGGTGAAAAAAGCAGCAATTTATAGATTCAAAAATGCTGGCTTATGCTATGTCTAAATATATTTTGTTTTTCATAAATAAGGAAATTCAGACATCACAAGGAGAAATATCATTTATCTAGTCCTGCATTTTTACTTGACAGGAATGTCATCAGTGTTAAATTATTTTTTATGGTCTCTTTCCAGTCTCCCTGTGGCTCAATCTCCAAGTGTGTTCTCCTAATTTTCAAATTTATCAGTTTAATATGGCTAGGCTTGGCAGAATTTGATTTTTAATTTTGTTTTATAAGTTTGACAAATAACATAGGTTTATTATAAAGCTTTTTTATTTTTATTAATTTAAATTTTCACAGTTTCAGATATTATGGGGGAGCTTTCAGAAGGGGTCAGACAATTATTTAATGACAGTAGATATTGAGACTGAAAAAGTTAAAGCTTTATAACTATTTAAGCACAATTTGTGAACATCACATCAAAACATAAAAAGTAAATATCCTTAAAATCAAGCTCAAGTAAGTTCTCAAGCAGCATTTTTCTTACCTTGCCTATCTATAAATTTCAACTACTATCAATGGAAATATTTTTTCATCAGTTTGTGTGTATGGTGAAATTTACATTTACTGATATTTATCAATAAAAATCTGATCCTGCCAAGCTTAAATATAGTGAACACAGAGAGCCTTCCCGGGTGGCAGGGAGAGAACACAGTTTCGAGTATCTAACAGCTGTTGTCAGCACAGTATCAACTCTAACTCAGGCCTTCTCATGTCTTGCTGGTAACCGCAGCATCTCACATTACCATAGACACAAGACAAGACAGACTATGTCAAGGGGTTAAACAGAATAATTTGTACAGAGAAAAACAGACAAATCCTCAAACATCTTCCATCCTCAATTAGCTCAGCATAAAACTTTTGATGCAGGGTGTTCTTTTGATGGGTGTTAAGAGGGTTGCTCCTGTAATTGGTTTTCATTAAAGCAGCAGTTCCAAAACTCTGATCCAATGATCAATGGTCTGCAGAGGGCTGACCACTGTCATTACCTGCTCTAGCTTGTTCCAGTTGCTTCTACAGGCATCCAGGATCTTTGTTGCCTAGTGGACTGAAAAAGCAGCTGGAAACAATGAAAAGAAGCCAGCCTGTCTCTCCTCATATCAGCTACTAAATAGCAGAGGAAACTGGAGCCACCCTCAAATACCACAACCACCATTGGTACTGAAAATGACAACCAGCAAAAGAAAGGAAAGGCATGCCAAGAGGCGCAAGAGAAAGAATGATCAGAGCCGGACAGCATGTCCAGCTAAGTGGGGAAGAAGGGAACCAGCCACAGGAAAGCTTGTGTGGGAAGAAAGGAAAACAAGCAGACCAGGCAGCAGAGAAGCATATGCAGGGATGGAGGGGAAGAGATAGGAAGGAAGAAGTCAGGTGAAGACCAAAAAAGAGTGAGTGAGTAGTTTGTTTAAGTCAAAAGTCATGAACTCAGTTAAAAATACATCAATAACTTTCCTGATGTAACTTTTCCATGTAAATAACAGATGTAGTTCATTTAGGTATGGCTTGAAAAATCCAGTCACCTATAACAATTAGGAACCTTTCCCAAGTGAGGAGCACCAGTTTTTAAGAATCTCAATGTTGGTTGGTTGGTTTGTTTGTTGGGGGCAGAAGGGAAGAGAATATTCTAGCCTGTATGGTTGAGATTAAACCTTTCAAATGTGAGCCAACTGTAATGGATACGCTGATGTCTGCCTGAGCTGGCCGACACATCCACGGCCAATGTCACTGAAGTGCGTGGGAGGTGGCACTGCTTCTTAGAGAATCCAGGAGAGGCCTGGCTGCCACTGTCAAAGAGTAGGGACCTTGAGTAGGTGAGATTGTGTCTTACACCATCCCCCATCTCTTGAAACAGGAATATGTCAGTCCCACTTTTGCCGTAATGGGCATGAGGAGAGAAAATACTCCAGCAGAGGGCTATTTAGTCAACTATCCCAGTAGAAGGGTCTATGGCAGGGGTGGACAAACTACAGCCCGCAGGCTGGATCTAACCCACCAGCTGTTTTAAGCCGGCCCTCGAGCTCCTGCTGGGGAGCGGGGTCTGGGGCTTGCCCTGTTCTGGCACTCCAGACGGGGAGCAGGGTCGGGGGCCGCTCCACGCAGCTCTCGGAAGTCACAGCATGGCCCCCCTCCAGCGCTCCAGTCAGGGAGCAGGGTCAGGGGCTGCTCCACATGGCTCCCAGAAGTAGCAGCATGGCCCCTCTCTGGCTCCTACATGCTCCAGTGGCCCCTCCAATGGCCCACTCCAGTGCTCCAATGGAGAAGGGACATGCCAGTGCTTCCGGGAGCCGCTTGAGGTAAGCGCCGCCCAGAGCCTGCACTCCTGAGCCTCTCCCCACACCCCAGTTCTGATCCCCCTCCCTCCCTCCGAACCCCTCGATCCCAGCCTGGAGCACGCTCCTGCACCCCAAACCCCTCATCCCCAGCCCCACCCCAGAGCCTGGACCCCTTCCTGTACCCCAAGCCCCTGCCCCAGCCCTGATTCCCCTCCTGCCTGCCGAACCCCTCAGTCCCAGCCAGAGCACCCTCCTATACCCCAAACTCCTCACCCCACCCCCAACAGTCCACTCCCCAGCCCGGAGCCCCCTCCTGCACCCTGAACTCCTCATTTCTGGCCCACAGCCCAAACGAGAGCCCTCAACCCATCCTGCACCCCAACCCCAATTCTGTGAGCATTCATGACCCACCATACAATTTCTATTCCCAGATGTAGCCCTCAGGCCGAAAAGTTTGCCCACCACTGATCTATGGGATGTGATTGGAGGGTTCCTTCAAGCCCCTTCCCATCCATACAGCCATCAACTTGGTGAAGTACTGTCAACAAGATCTCCATCCCAATAAAACAGCCCTCAGCTAGGTGGCCAGGAGAGGGTCTACTGCCACTGGTCTTTAAATTGGCTGGGGCCTGGCTCCTCAAGGCTGTAACTCCCCAGGGAGAACTAGTGTCAGTTTCTGGAAGAGGGAAACCTCTGTTCACTGACACCATAGCAAAGAGCTGTTTGTATGCTCCCCGTCCCACCCACCTCTCGCAGATGGGTCTGTGTGTAGGACCAGCATACATGGATTTACTTGGATGGGGCACCACCCAGCACTAAATTTGTTGAGGGAAAGCATTGGAAGTGGCAACTGGCATTAATTGCAAGCTCTGATTTTAGCCAGCAAGAGACTGGAGACTTGATCCACGTAATGATGAATGCATGACCTGTAGATGATGAAGCAAGAAGACTTGGGATACCAGTGTATGTCAGCCTAGTGGCAGCCTTGGGCTAGTAGGTTTTGGGTAAGTTTTTCAAGCCCTGAATACAGGGGATGTTATGAGTTCATGAATGGGAAAGAAGTTGGTCAGCATGATCACAAGTGGAAGGGGCAGAGGCCATAAGATCATTTCTCTGTTAAGCTGTGGTCCACACTTTGAAAAAGGATTGAGCCTCTGCATGAAGAAAACAGCACTGTGCTTCCCACAGGGCTTCATTACAGAGACTAAAGCACTGGGGCCCTGATCCCGATTGGGGCCTCTAATGGCACATTATTATGAATAAATTGTTATTATTGAAGCTATTGAAGAAAATAAATTGGGTACAGAGCACTGCAAAATATAGTGGACATTCTCCCTCTCTTTTGACAAAAGGCTCATGCAACAAACCTTTGAAAATATTTTGCTCCACACCCTACTGGATGATCAGTAGTTTGTCTTTAATGAAGCTGCAAATACCATTCCACAGGGCAACAAGAATAGCTTTTGCCAGACTGCACTGGGAAATCAAGGCTTCAGAAAGAGGTTTTTAGTTGTTGTTTAGTGTTAGATGTACATGGGGAATTTAGGCAGGTAGTAAAATGTGCTTGCAGTAAGAATATTTTACTATTAAGATTCACCTCTGGCAGCAACATATTTGCAATGTTCTGTCTTCCATCAAATCCCAAACACCATCACAAGTAAAGAGATAAACCCGCTGTAGAAACTTCCTGTCAGAACTGCTTTGAACCCAAGGAAGGATAAACCTTCATTACTACTTCACCAGCTTGATGTGTATGTGGAAGGTGATGTTCTATGTTTATTTTGCACAGAAAGGGTCAAGCACTCTATCGTGTTTCCATTGCAAATAGCGTCACATACATCTGAAGCACAATACTGTTATGAACAAAATCTGTAGGGCACAAAACAAAATTTTGAACAAAACCTGTAGGGCACTTATCTGTAGGGCACAAAGACCTACAATAATGTAACTGATTTGTTTTGTAGATACTCAAAATAATTTTCTTTTGCAATTAAAAAAATAAGGGTGTTAACGTCTTCTTTCCCTCCAACACCTTTTCCCCCTTTAGACTTTTCTCGAGTTTTAAATAAAGGCTGGGCTGCAAATTTCTGTCAATACCACCTAAAAACAAACCTCAAGCACAGAAGGAAGGATCGAAAGCAGCAGGTGCATGACTGAAATCAAACTCAGAGGAGCTTTTAAATTCATTCTTGTTACTCTGATAGCAGAATTTGAGTGTGACACACAGCACTACTGTGCCAGGCTTTCACTGCCCCTCTGATATTTCAAAAGGTATTCAGAAAAAACTAAAAAGCAGAGAATGGACAAGACTGGAGTGATGGCTAAATTGCAAATTAAGCTATGTGTACATGTAAAATCATCTTAATATAGAATTTTACACACTGTTTCCCCTCACCCATTCAAGGGAAACCGCCCCAATACTCCATCAGAACCAGCATAAATAATTCCCTGGGAAACACAGCTCACAGGGATTCCTCAATGCCAGCAAAACACCAAATGGGTCACTTGCAAGTTTAAGTCAAAGATTCATATGTAATTGCTGCATATCTGAAAATATGCATGTTCAGATGTCTGCTTAAAAACAAACATCAGACTAACGATGGTCCAGTTATATCTTTTATTATAGAAACAAAAAGGAAATACTCTTAGGCGCCACGTGTGGAATTCAGAGCTCTGAAAGCACCACATTACCTACTGCAAAACCAATAAACAATTATTACAAATAACTTTTAAAATATAGAAAAGGAAAGAAATATGAGCACAGGACTGACAGGACTAATGGAAATACGTTATCCCAGTACCTTAAGCATAGCCTGCACCAGCATCAATGGCAACTGTGACCTCTACCCTATTTTCCATTACACAAGAAGAAACCTTGCTATTATGTCAGAAAAACATATATACACACACAACCTATACGTTATGTGAAGAGTTGATATGAGTAAGTGGTTTGAAATTGGAATTGTTGTTTTGTTTTTAAAAATATTAAAAAAACAAACAAACAAAAAAGAGTATATGGATCTGCAATTCAAGCCTTAAGTCTTAATGTCTGTCAGAAGTCAAATGCTTCTCAGAATAAAATCCCCAAACCAAAAACTGTAACTTTAACTGTATTAAAACTTTAACTGTATTAAATATCACCCAAACCGAAGAGCAGAATTCTCCTGAACCAGGAAAAAACTGGAATAGCAGGGTGGCACTTGCTGTTGATTCACTGGCGAGCGTCACCTTTAAAATGCCTTCTGCAGACCCTGCATATGAGATTAAGCCGCCATGCATAGTCAATCTCTCACCCTCTATTTCCATATTAAACGCTTATAAGAAAGAGCAGAGCTGGTACCCACCTAGAACGTAGTCACTGCAGTCCAGCATTGCTGTGAAATCCTCTACAGGCTCAGATAGTCCAAGGAAAGAAATAAAGAGGGGGAAGACTATTTCTAACAAATTTATGCTACTGCTCTCAACAGAACAAGAAAGGGAGTAGGGGTGAGGGGGAGAAATACAACTTCAGTTACACCATAGCAATCTTCAACTGAACAGGGAAACTTCAGTTGCTCTGTGGAGTTTTAGTCTCTCCTACTAGCTGTGTCTGACATTGTCAAGGCGACTGAAGCGTGAAAAGTTCCCCTTTTTGTAATAAAACAGAAACAAAGATTGCAGCTGGCAGTTTCCATAATGAAGCTTAATCAGTATGCGCCTGATTAGGGCCTTATGCAAATCTCCCCTCGTTAGCACAGCAGCCAGCACTTTGAAGTCCATGAACAATTCATTTGCAGAGTACACTGAAAGCGTTCCCTGCATAATTTAAATCATGGTATAAATATTTATCAGCTCATTTGCATATTAATTGGCAGTGCATGAAGGGAAAAATTATCTCCCAAGTGCCAGCATAATAATTAGGGAACAAAATGAAATTTCTTCCAATAGCTTGGCTTCTCAGACCTAACTCAAGCACAGTACTCATGGAGCAGGGAGGGAGGGAGGGAGAGAGTTCTGTTAAAATGCCACTGAAATGACACATACAAATTAGAAACAACTCTACAGACTTTAGCACCTTTAATCTTATTCCTGCTGGCAACAATAACTTCAGTAATAAAGGGGATTTGGAAAAAGCTTTCTATACCATCCAAATAGTCCAAGAAAACAATTAGCAAGGTAGGAGCTGAACACAGATGTCAACCTGGTGTTTTCCAAATGTTAATACAAACTGTCACGAGACGGTCCCACTCAAAAACAGAAGGCAACATTAGGGGCAGAGAATCAGCACACTTCTTTTTAAATGGTCAAAAAAGCCTGGTGATTCATTATCTGCTAATTGCTTTGCAACGCTAGATTAACAGTGTATATGTCCAGTATTGTGTAACACTTGACACCCATTAATCTATCCCATGTGATGTTGCAAATAATTTTTAAACTTTCAAATTATTTCCAAATAAAAACTACTAATCCCTTCTACAAGTGTAACCTCAGAGCTAAATAAAGCTTACTCTGGAGCTCGGATTCCAGGAGGGGGATACTTGAGATAAGGGTTGTGGTCCTTGGACTACCAATGATTGGCAGAATCTTGCCCAGCAGTCTGCGGAATTAAACATTTTGAGACCCAGCAAAGAGGCAGTGGAGATTGGGAGTGGTTGTGGTCCATGAAAAGGATATTTCTTACAAAGTGGTCCACAGAATGAACATACCAGAGAACCACAATTTTACACCAGCTCTATTAAATAAAATCTCTGATATAACATACAAAATCCCATTTCCAAGACAGCAAGAACAAGATATGTTTCCATGGTTCAAGGGATAAATGCATAATCTGGATGTGAAAACTCAGCAGCCCATTTTCTATTCAGGAATAAATGAAGCTATGGCCAATACTGGATGAATGCAGTCGTGGCCACCTTAAGGTACAAATGTATATGAATTTGCAGAGGGAAAGGTACTTCTTTAACTAGTTGCTCTTCTCTCTCCTTTATGAAGTGGAATTCAAATCCCACCCCTTCACACCAAAGAGAAAAGAAAAAAAAGATTTCCAATGCCCGTATTATTGACTCAAATTTATTTTCACTCTGGACCTCTCCTTCTGTTCATTCTCACATCTCTGCCTACCTCTCATGGTATGCCCACACCTCAGAATCATAACAGACAGCATCCACACTACAAAGTAACAGTTGAGTGCTAAATGAGTTGCTATAACAGTGGTGCTCTACTTGTTCCTATATAGCACTAAGACTTCTGGGGGGAAAATCCCATGGTTCAGAGAGTTTCAATAAATGGCACTATTCTATGAATGTTTTTGCCATATATTGTGGGAGAACTCTCCATCTGGGGATCCTGGGCAGAAATGGCATGACACCAGCAACTCATTAAAGCAAGCCATTCCTGGTGCCTACTAGCCTCTGGCCAGCTGACAGCACAGTGAGATGCCCTCTTTGGGACCATTCTCAAAGAACGGAGCTCCGTATCAGAGACAGATGAGTTCAAGTGCTGATACTGGAAGCTGCATGTGAAAAGGGGAATGAATGCTAAGACTCCAGGTCAGTAAACAGGGAATAAGTAGACGACAAGAAAAGACCAAGGGGTTGGGTACCTGTCATATTGTGGGACGGCACTGGAAGACTAGTGCCTCTCAGTTGTTGTGTCACAGGCTAGCTGTGTCCATGCTACAGATATGACACGTTGGCAGTTGACAAGGGAGGGTCACTCAAGGTCTGCCCTATATTCCCAGTTGTGCTAGCCAACTTGCATTACTACCACCACACACAAAGGGTTTGTGTGTAGGTTCAAGGGGTCAAGATAACAATACTTGAGCTGTAACCTTGTGTTAACTTACTTGTTAAAACAAGCCCTCATTTATCTCCTCCTCAAACCAAACATGTCAAAAACAGAACTCATCTTTCCTTCTAAATTGTCTCCACTAAACCTCTCCATTCTCCAGTGATAATTTTGTTACTGTGAAAGTAACCTTCCCTTTCACACAAGAACGGTATCTTAATTCAAAATAGCCAGAACCAGTTACCTTTATGACACATTACTAAAATCTTCTGTTTACTAAGATTTTGGGAGAGGACTGAAAGCCTGAGTGCGATGAGATTTGGGGTGGGGTACTGTGTTATGGGCCAGTTAAGATCATTTAATTTTGTATTTGGGTTGCGCCATACTGTGGTTATTCCTGCATGGATTGCCATTCTAAAAACTCTCCTGGTGTCCTGAGCTGTGAATAGACCTTTTTTTTTTTCTTTTCTTTTTTTTTTTGGTATTTAGATCTAAATAAAATAACCCTTGCAAAATCCTGTCACTCTTTCCTCTAAGGGTTTGTCTACATCAAGAGAAAAGGTACACCACTTTTCCTAGCGTAGACATACCTTAAATCATTTCCAATATGTAATCGCTGCAAAGACTGGTTCTCTCTCAACTTGACAACTGTAAACTTCTCCAATTTCACTTCATAGCACAAAACAAATCACATGATTTCTTCCTGGTTAATCCTTCCCTTGCCCTGTCTTGCCATCTGTTATGCCAAATTTAGACTGTAAAACAATACACTCCCCAATGGCACTGCATAAATAATTTTTTTTAAAAAGACTGTTATAAAGCAGAAAAAAGGCATCTTAGTTCTTATAGTGAAAAAATCCAAAACGCTATTGGCAGAATTAAAGGCAAAGTTATTATCAAAGGCCTCCCGTCCCACATGCTTTTACGGGGAGAAAAGAATCTTCATTTTTATTCACACAAATTTTAATCTATTAGTAAAATGTCACTTACTACATGCCCTCAATGACCGCTAGGAAGTTTCTACCATTAGGTATCTCCATTTGACAAGTGTGACCTTTACAAACTTCCTAGGCACACTTTCTGCCCCAATACTGAAAGATTAGCCTTGAGGCTAACATTACATTAGTCTCACTCCTGAGCAGGGTACTGTGAACCCTACTGTGAAAGGGGGTATGGCATCAACCATAACATACCTCCCTTCTTAGTATCTCAAACTCCGGCCCAGTTTTATCTCTCAATAACCATGCAAAACACTGGATAGCACAAGATTTGAAAATAGCCCTGATAAGTATACACTGCGTCAACTAACACCGAAAATCCCCAGAGGAAGACTGCTTTCCATAGGTCATATCAGCCAAGAGTAATATGTTCGAGCCTGCCCAAGTCTCTAAACCACGTCAGAATACTCCCCCCCCCCCCCAAAAAGAGCCACATTTTGAATCCTCAAACTCCCATTCCTCAAATTAAGAGACGAGATTTCCTGTTACTTTTCAAACAGAACCCCAATGTATTGTGAACAGAACACACTGATGAGCAAAACCAATCATTATTTATGTTAGCTCAATCCTCAGACTAATTAACGACTGACAATAGCTTCTTAATAATTAAGATTACAACTAGGTTCCATTATACATTCTAATTTTAGCTCCAACCCATGTTTTGGTTCGCAAAACTAGTTTGATCTAAAAATTGCTAAGTCCTGGTCTACACCTAAAACTTAGTCAACCTAGCTACGTCGCCCGGGAGCATGAAAAATTCAGCCTGATACACCCAAGTTAAGCAGACCTAAGCCTAGGACACCACTAGGAATTCTTCCGTCAACCTAGCTACCGCCTCTTAGGGGATCAATTACCTGCACTGAAAGAAAAACCCCTTCCACTGCTACAGCAAATGTCTACACCAGTGGTCTCCAACTGTTTTATGCACAAGATCACTTCTTGAATTTAAGCGCAACACAGGATCTACCCCACCTCTTCCCCAGGCCCCACCCCTTCCCCGAAGCTCCATCCCCCCTACTCCATCCCCCCTTCCCTCTGTCATGTGCTCTCTCCACCCTCACTCACTTTCACTGAGCTGGGGTTCGGGAGGGGGTGTGGACTCTGGCTTGGGGCCAAAGAGTTTGAAGTGTGGGAGGGGGCTCCGGGCTGAGCCTGGGGCAGGGGTACAAGAGAAGGTGAGGGGTGCAAGCTCTGGGAGAGTTTGGGTGCAGGAGGGGTCTCCAGGCTGGGGCAGAGAGTTGGGGTGCAGGAGGGGGTTATGGGTTGCTGGCTCTGGGAGGGAGCTTAGGGCTGGGGTGCAGGCTCCCACTGGGCGGCGGTGCAGCGGGGCTAAGGTAGGCTCCCTGTCTGCCCCAGCCGCACACTGCTACTGGAAGCGGCCAACAAGCGCGGAACTCCCTCCCCTCCTCCTCCAGGGGCTGAGCTGGCCGCTTCCAGGAGCGGAGTGAGGCTGGGGCAGACAGGGAGCCTGCCTTAGCCGCGCTTTTAGTGGCTGGAGATCACGATTGACTGGCAGAGGCTCCAGGATCAACCAGTTGATCATGATATACGGGTTGGTGATCACTGGTCTACACTAGTGTTAGTGGTTTAGCTGCAGTGCCGTAGCATCTGTAGTATAGACATAATCCTAAGTTTACTCTGAAGGCTAAAGAGCAATTTTCTGCAGAATCAAATAAAACTGATCTGTTAAGAGTTACAGGTCAAACTTGCTATGATTTGAAATTTTTTATCTGCGTCTAAATTTTCTGTCCCCCGCGATTAGCTCAAACAAAAAACTCACTTCAAATTTTCCGTGTAGTTAAATCTCCTTCAAAATTCTTGCACATACCATATTTCAAGAAGATTAAGAGAAGACAGTTACCTGTTCTGTAGCTGGTGTTCTTTGAGATGTGTTGCTCATGTCCATTCCATATTAGGTGTGTGTGCTCGCCACAGGCACTGGTGCCGGAAGTTTTTCCCTCAGTGGTATCTGTATAGGACCGGCTCTGGCGCCCACTGGAGTGGCGCACACATACTGCGGTATAAGGGGTGTCAACAGCTCCCCCCACTCTCAGTTCCTTCTTGCCGGAAACTCCGACAGTGGGGAAGGAGGGTGGGTCATGGAATGGAAATGAGCAACACATCTTGAAGAACACCAGTTACGGAACAGGTAACTGCCTTTTCTTCTTCGAGTGCTTGCTCATGTCCATTCCATATTAGGTGATTCCCAAGCAATACCAACGTAGGCAGGTGGTAGCTCATGGACGTGTAGACTGCAACACAGCTTTGCCGTACCCAGTGTCGTCTCTGGCCTGCTAAGTGATGGTAAAATGCGCAGTGAATATGTGAACTGAAGATCACGTCACGGTTCTGCAAATGTCCTGGATGGGAATGTGAGCCAGGAAGGCCGCCGAGGACGCCTGAGGTCTGGTAAAGTGAGCCCTCAATTGGCGGCGGTGGGACCTGTGCTAACTTGTAACAGGTCCGGATGCAGGAGGTGATCCATTTAGAAATCCTCTGCGAAGACACCAGAAGGCCCTTCATCCTGTTTGCTGTCGCAATGAAGAGCAGGGCTGACCTGAGGAAGGGCTTGGTACGCTCCAGGTAAAACGTCTGGGCAGGTCTGACGTCCATGGCATGTAGCCTTCAGTAGTGGTTGCCGCTTGGAACGAAACACCAGGAGGAAGATGTCCTGGTTGATGTGTAAGGAAGACACCATTTTTGGAAGAAAGGCCGGATGGGGTTACAGTTGAACTTTGTCCTTGTAGAACACTGTATACGGCAGTTCCAATGTCAAGGCTTTAATCGCCGACACTCATCTCGGCGATGTTGCTGCCACCAGGAATGTGACCTCCGATGAAAGGTGGTAAAGGGAGCTGGCGGCCATAGGTTCAAAGGGCGGGCCTGTGAGCCTAGAAAGAACCAAATTAAGGTCCCACTGTGGGTCAGGAGCCCGGACTGGCAGCCACAGTCTCTCGAAGCATCTCAGGAATCTGAGCAACATGTTGTGTGAGACCACCATCTGACGCTGGATCGGTGGGTAAAAAGCAGAGAGGCTGCAAGGTGCATCCTGATGGAAGACAGGGCCAGCCCCTAGTTCCTAAGATGAAGCAGATAATCTACAATAGATTGTAAGGAGGAGTGCAAAAGGAGAGGTGCTATGCTCAGATGCCCAGTGGAAGAACCTTGTCCACTTGGCCATGTAAGTTGCCCTGGTGGAAGGCTTCCTGCTTTCCAGGAGGACTTGCTAGACCTCATTATAGCAGGCCCGTTCCTCCGGGTTTAACCATGCAGCATCCACGCCGTGAGATGGAGGGAGGCGAGGTTGGGGTGTGGGAGGCACCCGTGATCTTGCGAAATCAGATCTAGTCAGTCGGGAAGGGGCCAGGGAGCGGTCACCGCCAGGTCCATCAACGGGCCAAACCAATGTTGGCACGGCCAGATCGCGGCAATCATAATGACTTGGGCCTTGTCTCTCGATCTTTGACAGGACTCTGCTGAAGAGCGGGATCGGTGGGAACGCGTACATCAGGCCCCCTGACCCCAGAAGGAGAAAGGCGTCTGAGAGGGAGCCCTTGCCCAGGCCCTGCAGGGAACAGAACTGATAATATTTCCTGTTCTGTCTGATGGAGAACAGGTCCACTTGGAGTTCCCCACCTCTGGAAAAGCCATTGGGCTACCTCTGGATGGAGCAACCACTCATGGTGAGAGAAAAAGGACCTGCTGAGGTGATCCACTATCATGTTCTTGATGCCGGGGAGGTTACAGACCTCCAGGTGGATCGCATGCTTGATGCGGAAATCCCACAATCAGAGAGCCTCTTGAGAGAGAGCCTTGCATGTTGATTTAGAACATTGAGGCCGTATTGTCCGTCAACACTCTCACCACTTTGCCTGACAGATGTAGTAGGAAGACCCCGCAGGCTATACGTACCATTCTGAGCTCCTTGACATTTATGTGCAACATCATCTTCTCTGGGTACCACGTCCCTTGGGTCTGTAGATCGCCTAGCTGCGCTCCCCAGCCGATGTCTGAAGTGCCCGATATCAGTTCGGCCAAGTGGCACAGGCTGTCAAACAGAACTCCTTCCAGGACAGCCTTGGGGTCGGTCCAGCATTGCAGGGAGCTAAGTATCACCAGCGGTAATGACTTTGTCCAGGTGATCTCTGGACTGGGAATAGATTGTCGCCAGCCACTCCTGCAAGGGTCACATTCCGAGCCTTGCACGGCAGACAACATACGTACAATGCTGCCATGTGGCCCAGCAAACACAGACATACCTCCCTATCCTTTTTTGTACATGGCGGGAATTCTCTAAAGAACTGGCAGCAGTCTCGAACATGGCTCTCATCCAGACATGTCAGACAACTGGAGTGAAGGTCACACCTGCCTACACTGCTTGGAACCAGCACAGGACTTAAAGCCTGGAGACCAAGGTATGCCCCAGTATAAGAGTTAACACCTCACCATTAAAAGGGACTAAATGCCAAACAACCAAGAATGAAAGAAAAACTAGACTCACTGTAAGAATGAGCACCACTAAACAAAGATATAGAAAAACCAGTGATAAATGGGGAAAAACTTGAACAAACAAGTCCACAATCTCAGTCTACCAATTATGGGTGGTAAGGAATTGAGAGGGGTCAGGGGCTGCTCTGCCCTTTATATCATAGGTCAATAGCATGAGCCTGTTAAAAGTGCATGCACCACCCTCACAGGTACAGCAAAGGGAAAAGCATCTCTGGCTCTAGTGCACAGGGTTCACACACACCTGAAGTGGAGTGGACATGTGCAATCACTCAAAGAATATTTAAATATTTTTATATATATTTTTATTGATTTAAATTTTCACAGACAGGCAACATTATGGTTTTAATTTTTTTCCTGCTATTTTTATCAATTTAATTTTTCGCCGTTGTGGGAAAATAAAAGGGGGTATCAGATAGTTATTATTTAATGACAGTAGGCATTGATATTCCAAAAAGCTAATAAAGTATTTAGTTACTACATTAAACTATATTCTCATCTTGATTTTTGTGCAGACCTCCCATTAACATAAGCATATCGACTGACTGTGGCCTGAGGGTAACGTAGTCCTAAATTTATGCCCCAGTTATGGACCATAATTAACAATGGAATTCAGACCTCTCCAAAGAACAGAGTTTGACACACTGATGTAGGGGATCATAGTTGTCCCATGACTGAAGGGAAGCAGAGTTTTATTTTGCAGCACAGCAAGGACCTAACATGTTGTAACCACATCCCCCATCACCATGCGCACACCTTTTTATTTATAACATTATGAAAGAAAACTTTCTAAAAAAGATACCTAGGTACCACTTGTTTTACCTTCTTTCCCTTTTCCTCCTGTCTACTTTTGTCATTTTTACATTGAGCTCCCAGTTTTCCTCTCTTTCAGGGACAGTTTTCCATGCCAGGGCTACAGAAGAAATATGGTAAGGTTGGCTAGCATTGTGATGTTTCTGCAACAACATTTCTAAACTAGCAAAAGCCCTACTGTTGATACAGTTATACCAACATACATGTGCTTTAGCTGACATCTTCCTTTTTTGCTTGGGAAACCAATATATCAAAAAAGGCACTTTTTTGTGTATAAACTGTGTCTACATTAGGAGAGTTTGCTGGTATAGCTATTATCAGCAAACCTTTCCTAGCATAGACTTGGCTTAAGAAAGGAGACTGATTCCAGAGAATTCAAAGAATGACATAGAATTATTTCAAAACAGGTACTAAAAACTCTACAGTTGCACAATGGACCAAACTACAGCAAATTATACAGGAAGATCACCTTGAAAAGTCTTCAGAGAACATGTATCCCAATAAAACAACTTAATTCTACAATAGGGATACTAAGAGTTGAAGTCTGAATCCTATGAGGAATCAGGAACAAAATTTGATCACAACAATAAGAAAAAAAGTTCAGGATGCAGGATAGAGAACAGTATAGGCAAACTAATAATTTCCTCCAAAGCCTAGCAGGAGTTTACATTTGGCAAAGGTGGAGAGGGTATCTGACCTTTCACCAGGCCCTACAGCCCTGTGAATCTGGTATTTTAAAGTCTCCAACATGACAACCCTCCAGTGAAGGACTAAGCCAGCTTGTCAACCCTATAGCACGACTGCAACAGCAGTTTCACCTGCTAGAGACAAAAAATCAGCATAGGAAAAACAAAGAACAAGTCAATGTACAGTGTTAGTATGCTCAGTTGTATCCAATCTCCACCAGTCAGTAAGGCAATCATGTAGTCCAGAATTGGCACTGGATGGCCAAACGTGCAAAGGATTGTGAAAGACCGGAGAAGAATCAAAGTAGCAAATCAGAGATGCCAGCCTACCACCTCTCTGCATACAGAAATAGTATGGTGTCTGGAGTCAGGCAATATCAATGTCTGAACGTAGCTGCTGAACATTCAAATAGGCTGCAGTGGTACTGGCACCTCTTGGAACCATTCCACTGCCCTCTCAGTAAGAAGTAATGGTCACCATTGAGGAAGGAGGGATTTCAGCAGTAAAAGGGGAAGAGAAATGTAAAAGATCCCCCTTAATTCCCCAGCAGTACTTGATATCACACTAACATTCTAATGTTGCACTAAGTTATTGACTGAAATGCAATTTCATAAAGACAAAAAAGAAGAGACCTGTAATCCACGCTCACTTTGCGGTCCTTCCCTGCCATTCTGAAATCTCCTATTAAAAATGCAGACCATATCATGAAGTTTACTAGGATTTAAGAAATGAGAGAGAATGGTACAGAAATATGTGAAACTACAGCAAATTTAATCTCAAAAGCACTCTCAACACATGGTCAAAATCCACATACGCCTTCCCAAAATGTCTACCAAATTCAAACCCCCGCGTGGGTTTACAGGAACTCAGATGAATACAGCTTTCCTGTCCAATGCGACAGTCTCAAAATGACACGCCTTTTCTGGCTGCCCAGTGGCTAGTCTATGCTCCCCTTTTTTCTCTTTTGAATTTCCCACAACTTAAATTGAATGCAAATAAGCCAGGTGTGGTCCCTAGAACAGCAATCGCAGATAGTCCCCACTGAGTTCCCATAGCAACACGCACAGCTGGCAATAAGAAAGAGGTTGCATCTGCCTCAGATTGGCTAGAAAGTTTAAACACTGAGTGAAATGCCAATTATAGTATCTTGTAAAAGAAACATTTAATGAAAAACCCATCCATCCTTCCTTGACTAATATAGCAAAATAAAACTAAGAGTATACTGCTCAGTCTAACAGAGAATGATTTTTTTTATCAGCAGAACAGGAGAAAACTAGCTGCTAGAGAAGTAGCTTGCACTTGTGCAGTAAAAATACTGAAGTTTAAGAATCTATTGTGTTTAGAAGATACTTGTGGAGCGGTAAAATGTAATCATAATTACGTAGGAGACTGAAGGAGAGTTAGGAACCAAAGTATACCATGTATTTTAATATTAGCATTTCCTGTCAAGTTCTAGGGACTCTTTCACTAGACACCCTCTACCTCTTACTGCTACTATTATTTGGTTTCTACTCTAACTCTAACATTTATAGAATCAAACCCAAGATGGATCAAATCTGAAAGCCAGCAAGCTGCTGTACTTCGCTCTGCTAAAAAACAAAACAAAAATGGACTGGTGACCAGGAAGCGGTGCTTGAGCTTCTTTTCCAAAATGAATACACTGAACATCATTGGCTTAACCCGATGCCAGATCGCTTGTCAAAAACAGTAGGGCAAATGCACAGTGCAAAACTCAGCCTGTTACTGTACAAACAAGACTGCCACCAACTCCTCACTCACACAGAAAAAGACTGACAGGCATTTATTCATTTATAAAAGCATAAATTATTTGCATGAGAGGAATTTAATGTGTTAGGATGAGCCATGAATTTTTATCTGTACATCGCCACATGTACAAATAAAATACTAAAAACCAGTACGCTTTATCTGTTACCCACCTGTGGCATAATCCATCACTACCTTGAAAGGTGCACATTTGCTAAAGGAGTTTTAGTGCTAATTTTCTACTATACTCACTCTCTCCATTCCCTTCAGGTTAATCAGCAGCGCTTCAAAGCTGAGCTGGTGACAAAGTGACCAGAAACACAGAGATTTAATGGGGCACAACCACTGGGTAAGTGAAACATGCCATATGCTGTTAAAACTGATGACTGCAAGGCCACTGAATAGAAAGAGTTCTGCAATTCCTTAGATAAAAGTAGATAACTAATTCCCCTTGGTACAGGGCTGATACAATTCAAACACTCAGAACCACATTACAACAACATTAAAAGGTCCATCTTAAACTGACAACAGCCAGGAAATTAAAAATTAAGGCTCTTATCTGTAGTGCCCTATACAATAGGCCATACATTTATATACACTAGGAATTGCAATGGATCTTATTCAAATAGGTGGAGCTTTGCATTTGAGGCAGAAAACATGTATATCGTCTTCCGTGTTTTACCACCTTTTTCTTCTCCTTTTGGACGTTGGAAGAAACAGAACAATTCCACTTGGAGTCTGTGAATCACCAACAAACAGGCTCAGGAGTGTCGTATTTTTCTTTGGGATTTCACTCAGATTTTGGTTTCCCCACTAAAAAATGATTACCCACCTTTCATAATTGTTATTCTTTGAGATGTGTTGTTCATGACCATTTCATTCTAGGTGTGTGCATGCCCACGTGCACAGTTGTTGGAGATTTTTGCCTTCCCGGTATCCATAGGATTGGTCATGGGACCCTCTGGAGTGTTGCGCTCATGTGTCAGTATATCAGGCACCGCCAGCCCTAGACCCTCTCAGTTCCTTCTTGTTGGCAACTCCAACAAAGGGGTAAGGAGGGAGGGTAATAGAATGGACATGAGCAACACATCTCAAAGAACAGTTATGAAAGGTAGGTAACCATTTTTGCTTCTTTGACTGCTTGCTCATGTCAATTCCATTCTAGGTGACTCAAGCAGTTTCCATGGAGGTGGGCTTGCAGCACTGTGCTAGCGAAGCCAACATACTCTCGGGCTTGACAGGTAAGTGCGTTGTGAGATGTGTGAATGGACGACCAGGTAGCGGCCCTGCAGATATCTTGAATTGGCACCTGGGCCAGGAAGGCCGCCAAGGAGGCTTGCGGCCTAGTCAAGTGGGCAGTTACAACTGCTGGTGTAGGTACTTTTGCCAGCTCATAGCAAAACCGGATGCAGGCGGTGATCCATGATGAAATCCTCTGGGTGGATACAGGATGACCTTTCATTCTGTCTGCCACCGCAACTAACAGCTGCATTGACTTACGGAACAGCTTAGTCGTTTCAATGTAAAAGGCTAGTGCTCTCCTGACATCCAGAAAGTGCAATCAACACTACACTCCTCCTCCTCAGATTTATGAGGCTTTGAAAAGAAGACAGGCAAGAATATGTCCTGGTTCATGTGAAATTGTGAAACAACCCTAGGCAGGAAGCCTGGGTGAAGTTGCAGCTGGACCTTGTCCTTTGAAAACACTGTATAGGGTGGCTCTGAGGTAAGTGCCCTGATCTCAGAGACCCTAAGGGCAGACGATATCGCCACCAAGAAAGACACCTTCCAGGAGAACAGAAGCAGGGAACAGGAAGCCAATGGCTTGAAGGGGACCCCCCCCATGAGCCACGCCAGCACTAGATTCAGGTCCCAAGAAGGGACAGGGTCCTGGACATGGGGGTAGAGTCACTCCAGACCTTTTAGAAAGCAGACTGTCATGCCATGATTGAAGATCAACCTGCCATGGAATGGAGGGTGAAAGGCTGATATCGTGGCCAAGTGGACTTTAATCGATGAAAGGCACAAATCCTGGAGCTTGAGATGTAGAAGGAAGTCCAGGATCGACAGCAGAGAGGTCTGTTCAGGCCCAATACCCTGGTCTGAGGCCCAGCACGTGAAAAGTTTCTATTTGGCCAGGTAGGTCACTCTGGTGGAGGGCTTCCTGCTGCCCAAAAGGACCTAGTGGTACAGGCTGAGCACTCCTGCTCCTCCGCATTCAACCATGCAGCAGCCAAGTCGTCCAGTGCAGCGCTGCCAGGTTCAGATGCAGGAGACTGCCGTGGTTCTGGGACAGAAGAACCAGCCGGAGAGGCAGCTGCAATGGGGCTGCCACCAAAAGGTCCAGCAGTGTGCCAAACCAGCGTTGGCGAGGCCAAGCTGGGGCGATCAGGATTACCTTTGTCCTGTCCTGCTTGATCTTCATGATGACCCTGTGGATTAATGGCACAGGTGGGAAGCCATACATCAGAGCCCCCAACCATGGGAGTAAGAAGGCGTCTGACAGGGAGCCTCTGTCAAGCCCCCAAAATAGAGCAGAACACATGGCATTTTCTGTTCTGACGAGTCGCAAACAAGTCCACTCGGGGAGTTCCCCACCTTTGGAAGATCACACTGACCACCCTGGGATGGAGTGACCATTCATGGTGAGATGAGACGGTTCTGCTGAGGTGATCTACTTCTACACTCCTGGTCCCCGAAAGGTGCACAGTCATGAGATGAATGGCATGCTGCACACAGAAGTCCCAGAGCCAGAAAGCTTCCTAGAAAAGGGCCAATGACCTGACCCCACCTTGCTTGTTGATATAAAACATCACGGCGGTGTTATCTGTCAGGACTTGTACCACCCTCCAGGTGGGACCAGAAAGCCAGGAGGCCAAGCGAACCACTCTGAGCTCCCTGACATTCATGCGGAGGGAGTGATCATCCCGTGACCACCGGCCTTGTGTGCTGAGCTCACCCAGACGGGCTCCCCAGGCTAGGTCAACAGGCTAGGTCAAAAGGCTAGGTCGGAATCCAGGGTCAGCGATGATGCCAGGGCCACAAGGGGAACTCCCTCCAAAACCAACGCGGGGTCCAACAACCATTCCAGTAACGCCCGGATGTGGACCAGTACTCTGACTACCAGGTCCAGATCATGCCTGTTGCGGATGTAGACTGATGCCAGCCACAACTGCAGAGGCTGGAGATTGAGCCGGGCATGACAGATCACATAAATGCAAGCTGCCATGTGGCCTAATAACTTCAGGCAGGTCCACACAGTGGTGAACAGGTCCCCTTGTATATGAAAGATCAAGTCTGACATGCTTAAAAACGGGTCTACGGAAGGAAGGCTATGGCTCCCACTATGAATTCTATTTGCTGCACTGGTATGAGGGTCTATTTCTTTTCGTTTACTAACAGGCCCAGCGAGACAGGTGAAGTGCACCAGATAGAGATTCCTCTGCACTTGATCCTACGATCTGCCCTTGATAAGCCAATCGTCAAGATAAGGACAGACCTGGACCCCTCGATGTCTCCGGTAAGCGGCTACAGGGGCCATGCATTTTGTGAATACCCATGGGGCCGACGAGAGACTAAAGGGTAGAGACGTAAACTGGAAGTGGCGCTGGCCCACCATAAAAATGAAGGAAGATGGAAATATGTCTGTGGAAAATGGAAATATGAATATAAGTGTCCTTGAGGTAGACAGCAGCATACCAGTCTTCAGGGGGGGAAATGATGGAGGCCAGGGAGACCATGCAGAAAAAATGGCTACTTACTTTCTCGTAACTGTTGTTCTTTGAGATGTGTTGTTCACATCCATTCCACATTAGGCATGCACGCTGCGTGCACGAGTGTTGGAAACTTTTTCCCTTAGCGGCTCCCGTCGGGGCCCCCTGAGTGGCGCCACTGTGCCGTGCATATATACCCCTGCCGGCCCAACCCCCTCCAGTTCCTTCTTGCTGGCAACTCTGACAGAGGGGTAGGAGGATGGGTGGTGGTATGGACGAGAACAATACATCTCGAAGAACAACAGTTATGAGAAAGTAAGTAACCACTTTTTCTTCTTCGAGTGATTGTTCACGTCCACTCCACATTAGGTGAATTACAAGCTTACCTCCAGAGGAGGGTAGGAGTCACGGAACAACTGCTTGGAGGACCGCTCTGCCAACCACCGCGTCCTCTCTGGCCTGCTGGTTGACCGTGTAGTGGGTTGTGAAGGTGTGCACCGAGGACCAGGTGGCTGCTCTGCAGATCTCCTGGATCGGGACCTCTGCCAGGAAAGTGGAAGTCACTTGCGCCATGGTCGAGTGGGCCGTGACAGCCGGAGCCAGAACACCTGCGAGCTCATAGCACTCCCGCATGCAGCTTGTAATCCAAGACGAAATCCGCTGCACCGACACTGGGAGGCCTTTCATTTTCTCTGCTACAGCCACAAACAGCTGCGCGGATTTGCGAAAGGGCTTGGTGAGCTCCAAATACAATGCCAGCACTCAACGCACATTCAGGGTATGCAAGCTGCAGTGACTCGGGTCCATATGGGGTTTCAGGAAGAACACCGGCAGACAAATGTCCTGGCCCAAATGGAACTGGGAGACCACCTTAGGGAGGAACTTGGGATGTGGCCAGAGCTGCACCTTGTCCTTGTCAAATACTGTAAACGGTGGCTCAGAGATGAGGGCCTCAGTTCGGACACCGTTCTGGCCGAGGTAATGGCAACAAGAAATGCCACCTTCCAGGAAAGATGGAGGAGAGAACAGGAAGCGAGGGGCTCGAAAGGGCGTCCCATGAGTTTAAAGAGGACCAGGTTAAGGTTTCATGGAGGGACTAGGGGGCGGGAGTACAGAAACCCTCCCCAACCCTTTAAGGAACCGTCCCACCATTAGCTTGGGAAACACTGAGCCCCCCGAGAACCCTGGATGGAAGGCGGAGATGGCTGCCAGGTGTTCCCTGAGTGAGGATGGGGCTAGACCTTGCTTTGAGGTGCAGAAGGTACTCCAGGATGGCCTGCACCAGGGCCTGGCACAGCCACACCTGTCAGGGTTCACACCAACACAAGAACCTTTTCCACTTGGCCATATAGGTCGCCCTGGTAGAGGGCTTTCTACTGCCAAGCAGAATCTGCTGCACGGGAAGGGAGCACTGGCTCTCCAGGACGTTTAGCCACAGAGCCTCCATGCCATCAGGTGCGGTGATTGTAGGTCGGGGTGGAGAAGCCGCCCGCCATCCTGGGTAATGAGGTCCCAGTGTAGGGGCAGAACTACTGGGGCCTCCACTGACAGCTCTAGGAGCTACGTGTACCAGTGCTGGCGGGCCCAGGCTGGGGTGATGAGGATCACTGCTGCCCTGTCCCTGTGCACCTTGAGTAGGACCTTGTGTACCAAGGGAAACGGGGGGAAGGCATACATCAAGTCCCCTCTCCACGGGATCACAAACGTGTCCGTGAGCGAGCCCGGGCTGCAGCCCTGGAACGAGCAGAACCGCAGGCACTGGGCATCGGCCCTGGTGGCAAACAGGTCTACCCGGAGAAACCCCCACCTGCGGAAGAGTGAAAGCACAACGTCCACCCTGAGCATCCACTCGTGCATGCGGTACAACGTGCTGAGGGAGTCCACCAGTTCGTTTCGTACCCCCACGAGATAGGATGCCTTGACGTGAATTGCATGGGCTATGCAAAGGTCCCAGAGGAGGAGCCTCGAGGAACGGACCCCGCCCTGTTTGTTTATATAAAACATGGCAATAGTGTTATCTGTCAGAACTGTCATGCTGTGACCACTCAGTGGCGTGAAAGGTCTGGCAGGTGAGACGAACCGCCTTGAGCTCCTTCACATTGATATGGAGTGACTGCTCTGCTCCAGACCACAACCCCTCATGGGGTCCCCCAGGTGAGCCCCCCATCCCTGGTCTGACGCATCTGTCACCAACATCAGGTCCGGCTGTGGGGCGGCCAAAGGGATGCCTTTGCAAACCACGGGCTGGGACTGCCACCACCGCAGGGAATCCAGCATGTCCCTTGGGGCTGTCACTACCACGTCCAGGGGGTCCCTACCTGGGCGGTACACCAGAGCGAACCACGCCTGCAGAGTCCTCAGTCTCAGTCTGGCATGCCTGACGACATGCGTGCATGCCGCCATGTGACCAAGCAGCTGCAGGCAGCACCTGGCCATTGTTGTTGGAGACTGGCGCAGGGAGGTGACCGCTTGCTGGATAGCCTGGAATCAGGATACTGGAAGGCTTCCTCTGGCCTGCATCGCGTTCAGGACCGCCCCTATGAATTCCACTCTCTGCGTGGGTACAAGCGTGGACTTGGGGACGTTGACCAGGAGCCCCAGCTCGCGGAACAATCTCAGGGCCACCTCCGCGTGGCCCCGCACTTCTGCCTCGGATCGGCCCACCAGGAGCCAGTCGTCGAGGTACGGGTACACCCAGATTCTCTTCCTCCATAAGAAGGCCGCCACCACTGCCATGCACTTTGTGAACACCCGCGGGGCCGCAGCTAGACTGAATGGGAGAACCGCAAACTGGTAATGTTCTCGGCCCACGGTGAAGCGTAGGAACTGCCAATGTGCCGGATGGATGGCGATATGAAAGTACACGTTCTTCGTGTCGAGGGCAGCATACCAGTCCCCCGGATCCAGGGAAGGGATGATGGTGCCCAAAGAGACCATGTAGAACCGGACCTTGACCAGGAACTTGTTGAGCCCGCGCAGGTCTAGGATGGGGTGAAGGCCCCCTTTGGCCTTGGGGATGAGGAAGTACCGGGAGTAGAACCCCTTTCCCCTTAGGCTGGGGGCCCCACCTCTACCGCCCCTGCCTCTAGCAGTGAGCGGACTTCCTTCTCTAGGAGATGCTTGTGAGAGAGGTCCCTGAAGAGGGACGGGGAAGGGGGGTGGGAGGGAGGCAAACTGCAGCGAGTACCTGTTCCGCACCGTGCGTAAGACCCAACGGTCTGATGTAACGTTGGACCAAGCACGGGAGAAACGGGACAGGCGGTTCAGGAAACAAAGGGACGGACCTGGTGACTGTTTTGGTACGCTGTCCTCAAGTGCACCTTCAAAAGCCTGGCTTAGTGCCCGGCTGGGGTTTGTGCTGGCCTTGGTTCTGGCCCGGCGCATTATTGTTACTGTTGTTGTGCCATCGCCTGTTATCCCTGCCTCGCCTTCGGTAAGTCTCATGCCTAAGGCGAGGCTGGTACTGGCGTTGAGGGAGAGGCTGTGGCTTAAAGGGTTTCCTCTGAGTCGCCGGGGTGTGCATACCCAGCGACTTAAGCGTAGCTTGCGAGTCCTTAAGGCTGTGCAGCTTCGTGTCTGTCTGGTCAGAGAAGAGCCCGGACCCTTCGAAGGGGAGGTCCTGGAGTGTATTCTGGACCTCGGGTGGCCGGCCTGACTCCTGGAGCCACGCCGAGTACCTCATGACCACCCCGACATGATTGTTCTAGCCGCAACTGCCGAATCCAGGGAGGCCTGGAGAGAGGTCTTGGCTACTGCCTTGCCCTCATCCACCAGGGCCGTGAACTCCTGTTAGGAACCTTGCAGGAGGTCCTTAAACTTCCCCACCACCGCCCAGGACTTGAAATTATGCCTGTTGAGGATGGCCTGCTGGTTCGCAATCCTCAACTGAAGGTCCCCAGATGAGTACACCTTTCTACCAAAAAGGTCCAGGCGTTTCGCCTCCTTGGCCTTAGGGGCCGGGGCCTGCTGTCCATGGCACTCCCTTTCGTTTACCGCTGAGACCACTAGGGAGCATGGACTCGGATGGCAGAACAGAAACTCACAGCTCTTAGATGGGGCAAAGTATTTACGCTCCAGTCCTTTGGCCGTTGGAACGCGGGAGGCTGGGGTCTGCCATATGGTCTTATAGTTGGACTGAATGGTCTTAATGAGTGGGAGCGCTATTCTGGATGGACCTTCGGGGCTCAAAAATGTCCACCATGGGGTCCTCCTGCAACCCCAAGTTCTGGGCAACCCTGCGCAGCAACTCCTGGTGGGCTCTATGGTCTATCGGTGGAGGGCCGGACACCGCTGTACCCGCCACCGCTTCATCCGGGGATGACGAGGAGGTTAGCTGCTGCTCGACCCCCTCTGGCCGGTCCTCCTTCTCCCCTTCTCCCATGGGAGGGGCCTCCGGCTAGGGCCGGGACTGGAGTCCACTGGACAGCACCGCACTCGGTGCTTGTCTCTCCAGTTTATCCTGGGGGGATGCTGGAGGCCTGGATACTGTAGTCTCCGGCACCATCTGGCGTTGATGCGGGGACCGGGACCGCTGCACCAAGTAACTTGCCCTGGACGGGGCTCCTAGGTGCTCCTGATAGGCCCAGGGGGTCCAGAAGGGCCAATGGCCTGGCGGCCCCCATTGAGGTTGCCAGCCCACCTGAGGGTCCCTGCTGTCCGGGGCCCGGTGCGGGTAGTTATAGCGGCCGGAGCAGTATCCCCGGGACCAGGATCTAGACTGGGACTGGGACTGGCATTCCCTGGACCGGGACCATCTGTGGGAGCCCTCTGGCGAGGGCCATCTCAACTCCTCCCGGTGCCAGTCTCTGGTTGGTGCCGGAGAGATGTGTGCCCTTTCTGGAGCTTCCTCGCGCCGACCGACTCCTGATGCCGCAACCTCCTTCTGGGCCGCTGGTAACTGAGTCCGCAGAATCGGAGCTCGACCGGGACCAACTCCGGGAGCGGTGCCGGGACGGTGTCCTCGAGCGGCACACCATTGCAGGCTTAACCCTTGACAGCACCCGTGCCATGGGTGCCGAAGGGTTCTCCCTATATGGGAGGGGGCTCGTCGCCGACAGCTCGATGAAATCCTTTGCAGCCTCAAAGGTGCCAGGCGTGGAGGGCTGATCTGTTATGCCCTCGAGCCCATCGTCCGCCCTGGGCTCACTTTGGTCTGGGCTCGGTGGGGCTTGTGCTGCCGGGACCGCCGGTGGTGGCGCCGGTACCGCAGCCTTCCTGCTCTTATCGGTGCTCGGGACCTTGGGAGGTGCTGGCCTCCTGTGCAGGAAACAACCGCACCTTCCTTTCAGCTGTGCCGGGGGCTGCACCAGGGAGGACGAGCGGTGCTGGGGCCTAGTCTGGTGCTCTGGGGCCAACAGTTTACAGTGCTTAGCCGGTGCCGAGTCTCTCAACTGCTCCGGGGCACTACGCACCGAGGAAGTCTGAGCCAACGTCGGGCGCTCCAGGCCCGGTGTCTGCAATGCAGCCTCCATCCACAGCTGCTTTAAATGAAAGTCTCTTTCTTTCCTTGCTCTTGGCCTAAACGTCTTGCAAATCCTACACCGCTCAGTTTGATGTCCGTCCCCCAGGCAATGTAGTCACGAGTCGTGGGGGTCAGTAACTGGCACAGGTTTGCGGCACGTGGTGCAAGCCTTGAAGCCGTGGGCCTGTGGCATGCACCGCAGCCCGAGCCGGGGGCTGGGAGCCTCCAAGCACCTAATCACTTAAGTGTCCACAATAAAGGTATGTTAACTAACTGATAACAGCTACTCGGAAAAGGCTACGGCACTGCTCTTCTACGAGAGAGAGAGAGGTTGTTCCAATGCCGCCATAGACGGCGAGAAGGAACTGGAGGAGGTATATATGCACGGCGAAGTGGCACCACTTGGGGGGCCCCGCCGGGAGCCGCTAAGAGAAAAAGTTTCCAACGCTCGTGCACGCGGCGCACACACCTAATGTGGAATGGACGTGAACAGGCACTCGAAGAAGAACTTCAACTCCTTGAGATATTTGTTGAGTTGCCGCAGGTCCAGAATGGGTTTTAGGCCCCCTTTTGCTTTTGAGATTAGAAAGCAGTGGGAGTAGAACCCTTTTCCCCTCATTTCCCAAGGAACCTCCTCCACCACCCCCAGCTGCAAGAGATTCTCGACCTCCTGAACAAAGAGTAGCTCATAAGAAGGGTCCCTGAAGAGGGATGGGGAAGGACGGTGGGAAAGGGGTATAGCCAAGAATTGCAAGGTGTAGCCCAGAGATATGATTTCTATCACTCAGCGGTCCAATGTGACTTGCGACCAGGCCAGTTGGAAGGGATGTAAATGGTCAAGAAAGGGGTACGGTGGATCCACAGCGACTGGTGCACCATCCAGCGTACCATGAAAAGGAGCGCTTCTGGCCCCCTAGGTGTTTTGCTGGGCTAGGTTAAGCTGGTGAGCAGGAGGTGAAGGGATGGTGATGATTGAACTTTGCGTGTCTGTCCCTTCTCCTTGCAGAGCCCTGGCGAGCCAGCCAAAGCCTAGGAGGCAAGGGCAGCCTGAATTGTTTCCTCAACATCTGCGGCGTGGTCTGAGCCCATGCAGCCTCACATCCATCTGCTCTGCAAAGAGTCCGTTCCCATCAAATGGGAGGTCCTGAATGGAGGAATGCATCTCCTGTTACAGGCCTGTGGTTTGAACCCATGAACTGTGCCTCATAACCATGGCCAATGCGACCACCCTGGCCGGCGCGTCGGCTGTGTCCCAGACCATCTGGAGGGAACATTTAGCTGCTGTCCTGCCCTCCTCGGCTATGAACTCCTGGGACAATCCTGGGGTAGAGAGTCCTTAAATTTTCTGAGGGAGTCCCACAGCTTAAAGTTATATCTTCCCACTAGCTCCTGGTGGTTTGCCACCCTGAATTGAAGGCTGGCCGTTCAATAAATCTTCCTTCCTAAAAGGTCCAGCCTCTCGGCCGCTTTATTCTCAAGGACAGAACTGATCTGCCCCTGCCTGTCCTTTTCGGTGGTCACAGAGACACCCGTGAATCTGGGGGCGGATGAGTATAGAAGTACTAGAACCCCTTCACCAGGACAAAATCCTTCTTCTCAGCCTTTTTGGAGGTGGGAGGGATGGAGGACAGAATTTGCCAGATGGCTTTAGCTATTTATAGGGCACTTTCGTGTACTGGCAACATGACTTGAGGGGGACTGCTGCCAAGAGCACATTAAACAAGGTGTCCGACTGCTCCATCATCTCCTCCACCTCTAAGCTCAAGTTCGTGGTCACCCTTCGGAGCAGGGCTTGATGCTCTTGGAAATCATCCAGTGATCTTGCATGCGATGGTCCAGCCATTGCCTAGTCGGGTGACGAAGAGGATGACAAACACTAGGGGAGGGCCTGGCACATCCTCCTTTGTGGGGAAGGGGTTTTAGGGGTGGGTTTTTGCTCCTCAACCCCGGGGTCCAATTCCACTCCATGCACTGAGCCTGGTGCCATCAGTGCCGGAGGCTGTTTTTCCGAAGCGTCACTGGAGTGTGGTGCAAGAAGGGTATCAGCATAAACAGCATGCCCCACATATTCCAATAAGGCCCCTGGGCAGGCCACTGACCCTGCTGCCAGGTTGGCATCGCGGAGGTCGATCCAGTCTCTGGTGCCCACATGGGCCACTGCTGCCTTCCGATCTAACCTAGAAGAATCTCCTTCTGGATACCATGGCGGGACCATCAATGACTGAGTTTGACAGCTAACTGTCGCTGTAGGTGAGCGGTGCTTCATGTAGGACTGTATTCCTGGGGATTAGTGCTGGTAGTGAGGAGAACAGTACTGCCCGGAGAGTGTTCTCGGAGTCTGAGAGACGGGGATCTGCGTCATGGAGTCAGCACCCAGGACAACTGGAGCCGGGCATACGGTGATCCATGTCTCCCTCTGGGTGACGTGTGTCTAATCGACTGAGACTGTGAACGCAGTGCCAGTGATCTAAGTCTGTCAGCCGGAGACCTCCAGTGTGCAAACTGAGATGTCTGTCACGGAGACAGGGAACTCTGCCTCAGTTTTGGGGACTGAAAGATACTAGAGCTGGACACAGTATTCCAGTAATGGTTTTACCAGTGGTAGTATTGTACCACCATCATCTATCTAATCCCAATTGATACTTCCCTCTTTATAATCCAAGAATCATGCTAACCCTCTCAGCCATTGTCTCTAACTGGGAAGATTGAATTACCTGCTGAATACAACACAATTCCAAAATCCTTTTGGAGTTGTTACTTTCCAGAATAGAATCCCCCATCCTGTAAGTGGGATCTGTGCTCTTTGTTCCTAGATACAAGTTTGAATTTGACTGAAATGAAATGCAAATTAGATTAAGGCAAGCTAACAAGGCAATCTGGACTGCACCAATCTTTGTGTTATCTACAAACTTTACCAGCAATGATTTTATATTTTCTTCCAGATCACTGATAGAGTTATTAAAGCACTGGGTCAAGCATAGATCCTTGGGGAACCCTAATAAAAGGGGGGGGGGTTTGCCCATGACACCCCCTACTCTCTTCAAGCAATGCCTCAAACACATACACTGGCGCTTGGCGCTATAAGATTCAGGAGGTTCCAGATCCTGGTGTACACTCTCACAGGTTGCCAATTCTCCAGAAAGAATACCACATGCATACAAGGTAAGAACCACTTCACAGCCTTTTACAACTCTATTACACTTACTGACAGGATACCATCTCACTTTCACTTAACCATCATTAATTAAGAAGTGTTAGAATCCTCTCATATTCCACCTTATTGCAGACAGGATCTTTTATATTAAAAAGGATCTAAGTCCTGCTAACAACAAAACCTGCACAACTCCACACAGAAATGATGCATACAGCATGCTGAAGGTACGTATACACCTCTGGACTTTTCTCACACAAAAGGGTGGAAAATATAGATCTCAGCAGTCACGTCACACACCTCAAAGTAATCCACAAATCTCTCAGACACACCTCTACTGCCTCCACCATTCAGTACAGTTACACCGGACACTGACCACACTCACTTTACCTACAGTGCATGCAGATAACAAATGCATAGACTGCTCTCATAACCCAGCTTGCTCCTGACAATACCCTGTGTAATAAAACACTTCTACCCTGATAATTATATAACATACAAGATTCTACACTGAAATTATAAATACTTGATGCTGAAGATACACATGCAGCTCTTCCCTTTGCTCACATGCATCGGAGGGTGCAAAATATAGATCTCCTTATATCATAATCACAGATGTCACACACATCAAAATAGGCTACCCTGACCAAGCAACCCCAACTAACTTATACAGTATTTCTTCCCTGAACTTCACTGTGTGTCCATTAGAAATGCCTGCCATTTTTACTCATCTTAAAGAAACTGCATAATATCTGGAATGCATTAAAGAGTTTCAAAAAGGAAGTACTGCAAAGTAGTTGATAATTACACTGTCAAAGTTCCCCAACATACAAAATATGACGTAATAGTTAAATGCTATGCATAAGTAGGGAAGTTGGTGACTAGAGTAATTTAGTACACTACATTTGTTGGCCACAGCAGCTGCTGTTGGCAATGGATGCCAGTTAATAGTTTTCCTTTGCTACTACTTTACTGGCAATGATTGTACATTACCTGACTACCCTTCCTGGTAATGACAGTAGTGTGACTCCTACATCCCAGAAATCTCACACTGTGAAATGTAGTATCCCTTTCTACCTCCTCAACCCATTCCACTAGAGAAAACTTCCCCAAGTTATCATAAATATTGTCAAAAAGGAAGATATCAAAACAAGATCCAGGGGCAGTCGTGGTAGACATTTCCACCTCACCCCAAGACACATTCAGCCGTTATTTATCCTGAAGAGGTAGCTTAAGGATGCCTGTCTGTTGGAATAATCTGGTTACGTTTTACTAGTGTGAAAGTAGAATGAATTATATTGAAATTATAATTCATTAAAGAAATGCTGCTTGAAGGGTTTGTTGAAATATAGTTGTCAGTTGACAATGGGTCCTCAAACTAATTAACTTAGAGCTCCTACTGAGGTAGGAGATTGGTAAACGTTAGTATGCAAATAAGATATGTATGTATATTTGTCCGTTTCTGCTTCCTTTTGTCTCTTATATTAAATTGGCTTTCCCTTATCTGTTTAAATAAGTTAGATTGAGCTTTTGCAGGAGGCTCACATATCTGGGTGCATTGGCAAAGCGCTTTGCTAATAAACAGAGTGGCTGACAAATTTTGTGAGTTTTGAATCTGACTTTGACACTAGACAATGGATCAGTTAAGGAAGTTCACCAAGTCACTTTCTGAACACACTTATGTCAGTGTCCAGAGTGTGTTGTGAGAACAGCATCCCTGTGCTAAAGACCAAAGCCATGTTGATGGAATTTAAAAAATACAAAATAACTTCCTCAGCCAGGGCTTTGTTTCAAGTTTGCCAAACATGGGAACTCTAGCTATTACGTCTTTTTTTTTATGGAGTAGATCAGATTCTCCTCAAAAGATGTCTGCCTCAAAACCATTCAAAAGCAAAAACAAAGTAGATTCATTTGCCCCTAGGTTTCAGGTTTCTGCACAATCTACCTCCTTCCAGGTCTCTCCACCTGAAAGCAAAGGGAGCGTTCAAATCCAGCATATTTACCCCAAACGTCTTGCCCTAGTCCAGGATTACAACCTGGCTGTCAGGGAACTACATTTTCCAGCAACCTTGCTCCATTGGATTACAGAGAGAACAGCTGGGAACTAACCTGAGCCAGCCGTGTTCCTCAACCCTGATCAGTACAGCTTGTGGGACTTTGTTCTCAAGCCTTAAAACCAGAGTCTGCAGTCTAGGTTTCTCTCCAAACTGCACATTACCTCCCCAAGACTTTCTCCTGTAGTGTGACCATCTCCTGTGCCACAGGTATAAAGGTATTTTTTAAAGAGGCAAACTCTGGAATAGGGTAGTGCTATACCAAGAGATCCCTTAAGAAGCCTTCAAGAGCTAGAACACCCAGTTACAGTCACTGTTCCTTCTCACAGACGTGAGCTCTTAAAAAGCTGTTCAGCTAGCCCATGGAAATATGCAGCGACTGGCCATCAGAGAATTGCAGCATAAAAAAAATCAGTAGTCATTAGCTGATATACTGTTGTACTTAAGGAACAATCCGTTGCACACATACAAAATGGGAAATGACTGCCTAGGAAGGAGTACTGCAGAAGGGGCGTGGGGGTCATAGTGGACCAGAAGCTAAATATGAGTCAACAGTGTAATGATGTTGCAAAAAAAGCAAACATCATTCTGGGATGTATTATAGCAGGAGTATTGTAAGCAAGACATGAGAAGTAATTCTTCCGCTCTACTCCGTGCTGATTAGGCCTCAACTGGAGTATTGTGTCCAGTTCTGGGCGCCACATTTCAGGAAAGATGTGGACAAAACTGGACAAAGTCCAGAGAAGAGCAACAAAAATGATTAAAGATCTAGAAAACGTGACCTATGAGGGAAGATTTAAAAAACTGGGTTTGTTTAGTCTCGAGAAGAGAAGACAGAGAGGACATGACAACAGTTTTCAAGTACATAAAAGGTTGTTACAAGGAGGAGGTAGAAAAATTGTTCTTCTTAACCTCCGAGGATAGGACAAGAAGCAATGGGCTTAAATTGCAACAAGGGTGGTTTAGGTTGGACATTAGGAAAAACTTCCTGTTAGAGTGGTTAAGCACTGGACTAAATTGCCTAGGGACTTTGTGGAATCTCCATCATTGGGGATTTTTAAGAGCAGGTTGGACAAACACCTGTCAGGGATGGTCTAGATAATACTGAGTCTTGCCTTGATTGCAAAGGACTGGACTAGATGACCTCTCGAGGTCCCTTCCTGTTCTATGATAGCCACAGAACAGGCAACTGAGTTCTATCAATAACCCCACTATAGATGGAGATGCCCCATTCATACTCAAAACCTTTCATTATCTCTGGGATATTTCCATCAGCATTCACAGTCCTCCTCCACAGACCTTTATTCTTGTACAAGCTTCCTCCCACACATATACCCGAAAATGTCCTTCCTCATTCAGCAGCTCCCAGAACCACCTCATCTCATCCTACTATCAGGTTGATCAAGATCTGATGCAGGACCAACTTGGGGAAGGTTCATAGCCAAAAACAGGTAAGAAATGTTAATGTCAGGCTGTTTTTCTCAATCTCTCAGTCGATTTATATAGTGGTTACTACATCCCTTGAATTTCCTTGATAGGATGGTTTTAAAAATCACAGAATAGTGATTTAAATGCTGTTTGCCTGTTTTTGAGGAGCAGTAATCTGAAACCAGTACTCTGTCTTTCACAGAAGAAAAAAAAAATACGGACATGCTACTATGCATTTAATAAAAAAGTGAGTTTAGTATACCACAGTACCGCAATAAAACTAGTTATCTAAATTAATGTTTGTAAATAGCTGTAGAAATATTAACAACTAAAATGTATTCCCAAGGAGAACAAACATAAAGCCTTTTTCATACTTTCTTCTTTTTTCCTTTGCTGGTTAGGGCTATATGGAAAGACAGTAATTTCCCTCCTCTCAAATCTCTTTTCCTTGTCTCTGCCATCCCATAATAAACTGGGCACTTATTTCACAGCATCTCATCTTCAACTTGAAGAACAGCCCAGTGTCTCTGAAATCTAGCTTGTTAGCACCATAAATCTGCAGTCAACCAAGGTCAATGCAAAGAAAAAAAAAGTTCTAGGGCTCAGAGGCGGTACAAAGGACGGATGGAAATGCTTGATACAAGGGCTAAAACAGTATGCACTAGGACAGCGATTTTCAAACTTTCTTTTGCGACCCAGTTGAAGAAAACTGCTGATGCCCACAACACAACAGAGCTGGGGATGAGGGGTTTGGAGAGTGGGAGGGGCTCAGGGCTAGGGCCGGGAATGAGCGGTTCAGGATGTGGGAAGGGGTCAGGGCTCTGGGGTGGGGGCTGGGGATGAGGGATTTTGGGTGCAGGAAGGGGCCCTCAGGGCTGGGGTAGGAGATTGGGTCACAGGGTTGGGGCATGGGCTTACCTCGGGTGGCTCCCGGTCAGCAGTGCAGCAGGGGTGCTAAGGCAGGCTTCCTGTCTGTCCTTGCACTGCAGACTGTACTGCGTCCCAGAAGCAGACAGCAGCAGGTCTGGCTCCTAGGCACAGGCATGCAAGCGGCTCCGCAAGGCTCTCGCCCGCAGGCACCATCCCGCCCCACCAGCTCCCAATGGACGGGAACTGGCCAATGGGAGTGCGGAGCTGGTGCTCAGGGCTGGGGCAGCGCACAGTGCCCTGTGGCCCCACCACCTAGGAGCCGGACCTCCTGCTGGCCACTTCCGAGGCCCAGTGCGGTGTCAGAACAGGTAGGGACTAGCCTGCCTTAGCCAGGCTGCACCATTGATGGGACTTTTAACAGCCCCTTCGGTGGTGCTGACCAGAGCCATTGCGACCCAGTACTGGGTTGCGACCCACTACTGGGTCACGACCCGCAGTTTGAAAACCACTGCACTAGGAGGGCAAATTTCAAAGAATCAGTTTTCTATAGAGCAGGAAAAAAATTTAAAAAATTATGGTATGGAGTCCGTTTGACACCATGGCATACTCTGTAGCCTTGATGACCCGAAGAGTAATTTTATTAGCTGAAAGGCAGGTCTTGAAATCAGACTTTTCTCAGCTTCCATGGGAAAGTATTTTTCATTGCAGAGAAGAGGCGAAAATTTCCCCACTCAACATAAATTTTTAAAGTTTTTCCTTGGGCAAAAAAAGTCTCAAAATAGACCAGCAGGGAAACTCGCCCCAAACTTAATTGGAGCAATATGCATCCTGTTAAATGGCCCATGCTCAAATACAGACATTTAATTTTCATCTGAAACAGCAATAGTAGTTGGCTCTTCTAAAGCACCCTCCATCAGGTGAGCTCAAAGCATATTACAAACATTAGTGTATTAAGCTTCAGAACACACATTTCCATGAAGTCTGGGTTTCAGTACAGATTACATAAACTAATAAATGGCACTATTCTCCAGAAGGAGAAAAGCTCCACCACTGACATTGTTCCATTGCAATTGTAAGTCAAATTAATTTTGCCCTACCTTGAGAAATACTCCAGTAGCTAGTATCTGAAGACAGATTACATTATCCAGTATATAAACAAACATATGGCTATGGCTTAAGGAAAACTGAAAGGTATTTCCTATAGTTTTAAAAATAACATTTGGTTCTGCTGTGCATAGTCAATCTTTTGTTATGCTCTCAGCAGCGCTAATTATGAGTTATCATTTGAAAATGTGCTAGGCCCAGAATGGCTGCAGAATGAAATTGACATTCTTTATGGTTTTTCTGCTCCCCACAAGGTTCTGAATATGAAACTAACAAGTCTTATTAACTTTACTCTGCCACTATCTGACAAAGTTGTGAGCAGTGGTAGAGGCACTGGCGTAGCGTATCTGCAGACAAAACATGACAAATCTGCTTCAGTGCACATTCATTTTATAGCTCAAAAGGTTATGTTTGCAACCATCTGGGATAGATTTTTTTTTTTTTAAACGAAAGCTTACATTCTGCAGAACAGTACGGCATAGGTGTCTATACCTGACAGGAAAACTTTCCATTCACCAAAAGCAAGTGAACATTTAAAGCCCTCTCCTCCATCACTGCTCTTTCCAGATTGGATTATTGCAATGGAACTATACCTGAAGAGCAAAAGAAAATTTAGCTAGTATGGAATGCAGCAACATATTTTAATATTGTCTCACACAAGGTGTCTGTGTTCTACAGTCCATACTGGATTGTAATCTGTTTCCAAGTATAATTTGAGGTATTGAGTTTGTCCAAAAAACCCTTTATAGTCCAAATGTTGGGAGTGGCTGGCAGTGAATTCTAGGTGAAGGACTTCTCATGGAAATCACTCCCCTCCACTGTTTTGAGAGAGAGAGAGAGAGTTCATTTCCATTGAAAAAAGAAAAGGAGTACTTGTGGCACCTTAGAGACTAACACATTTGTTAGAGCATAAGCTTTCGTGAGCTACAGCTCACTTCATCGGATGCATACAGTGGAAAATATAGTGGGGAGATTTTATATACACAGAGAACATGAAACAATGGGTGTTACCATACAGACTAACAAGAGCAATCAGGAAAGGTGAAATGGCCCACCTTGATTATCACTACAAAAGGTTTCCCCCCCCACTTCCCCCTCCACCCGCTGGTAATAGCTCACCTTTCCTGATCACTCTTGTTATAGTCTGTATGGTAACACCCACTGTTTCATGTTCTCTGTGGAAATAAAATCTCCCCACTATATTTTCCACTGTATGCATCCGATGAAGTGAGCTGTAGCTCACGAAAGCTTATGGATACAGACTAACACGCCTGCTACTCTGAAACCTGTCATTTCTATTGACTGAGCACTTGTTTAAATACAACTTGCTCTGTCTACACTAGGGTTTTAAAACCTGTTCTCTACCTCCCACTCCCTTTTTGTTTTTTAATAAACTCCTTTTATCCTAATCTAGACAAGGTTTAGCCTGGTTATTTTATTGAGGCCTTTAAAAGTGGAATTTAGGTTGAGTCCTCCAAGTGATATGGGTCAATATTATTATTTAAAGCATTTTGTACAGTTAAAAAAACAAAGTACATTTGATAAATAGAAGAAGAAAGTGAAATTATACTTGGGTAGCTATCCACTGGGGACTTGAAGAAAAACCTTGTTTCAGTGTATACAGATATTTGAAATACTTTTATGCTAAAGACAATATGACTTGGCGGTCATGGTAGACAGTCAGTTGAAAATGGGCTCCCAGTACGATGCTGTGGCCAAAAAGGGCTAATGCGATTCTTGGCTACATAAACAGGGAAATCTTGAGTAGGAGCAAAGAGGTTATTTTACTTCTAGATTTCGTAATGGTGTGACCTCTGCTGGAATACTGTGTACAGTTCTGAGGTCCATAATTCAAGAAGGATGTCAATAAATTGTAAAGTGTTCAGAGAAGAGGCATGATAATGGTTAAAATAACGAGGAGTCTTTATGGCAGTTTAGAGACTAACAAATTTATTTGGGCATAAGCTTTTGTGGGTTAGAACCCACTTCATCAGATGCATGGAGTGAAAATACAGGAGCGGATATAAATACATGAAAGGATGGGGACTGCTTTACCAAGCGTGAGGTCAGTCTAACAAGATAAATCAATTAACAGCAGAATACCAAAAAAGAGAAAAAATAACTTTTGAAGTGGTAAGAGAGTGGCCCATTACAGACAGTTGACAAGAAAATGTGAGTAACAGTAGGCAGAAATTAGTATTGGGGAAATTAAGTTTAGGTTTTGCAATGACCCAACCACTCCCAGTCTCTATTCAGGCCTAATCTGATGGTATCCAGTTTGCAAATTAATTCCAGTTCTGCAGCTTCACACTGGAGTCTGTTTCTGAAGTTTTTTTGTTGTTGAAGAATTGCCATTTTTAGGTCTGTTATTGAATGACCAGAGAGATTGGAGTGTTCTCCTACTGGTTTTTGAATGTTATGATTCCCAATGTCAGATGTGTGTCCATTTATTCTTTTGCGTAGAGACTGTCCGGTTTGGCCAATGTACATGGCAGAGGAGCATTGCTGGCACATGATGACATATCACATTGGTAGATGTGCAGGTGAATGAGCTCTTGATAGTGTAGCTGATGTGGTTAGGTTCTATGATGGTATCCCTTAAATAGATATGTGGACAAAGCTGGCACCGGGGTTTGTAGCAGGGTTTGGTTCCTGGATTGGTGCTTTTGTTGTGTGGTGTGTAGTTGCTGGTGAGTATTTGCTTCAGGTTGGGGGGCTGTCTGTAAGCAAGGACTGGCCTGTCTCTCAAGGTCTGTGAGAGTGAGGGATCGTCCTTCAGGATAGGTTGTAGATCCTTGACGTTGCGCTGGAGAGGTTTTAGTTGGGAGCTGTAGGTGATGGCTAGTGGCGTTCTGTTACTTTCTTTGTTGGGCCTGTCTTGTAGTAGGTGACGTCTCAGTACCCTTCTGGCTCTGTCAATCTGTTTCTTCACTTCACCAGGTCAGTATTGCAGTTTTAAGAACGCGTGATAGAGATTCTGTAGGTGGTTGTCTCTGTCTGAGGGATCAGAGCAAATGTATCTCAGACCTTGGCTGTAGACAATGGATCATGTGATGTGGTCTGGATGAAAGCTGGAGGCATGTAGGTAGGAATAGCGGTCAGTAGGTTTAAGGTATAGGGTGGTATTTGTGTGACCATCGCTTATTAGCACTATAGTGTCTAGGAAGTGGACTTCTTGTGGTTAAAGGTTAATGGTTAAAGGATTACAAAGCATGCCTTATAGTGAGAAACACAAAGCTCAATCTATTTAGCATAACAAAGAGAAGGTAAAGGGGTGACTTGATTACAGTCTATAAGTACCTACATGGGTAACAAATATTTAATAGGTTTCAGAGTAACAGCCATGTTAGTCTGTATTCGCAAAAAGAAAAGGAGTACTTGTGGCACCTTAGAGACTAACCAATTTGAGCATAAGCTTTTGTGAGCTACAGCTCACTTCATCGGCTGCATACTGTGGAAAGTGTAAAGATCTTTTATACACACAAAGCATGAAAAAATACCTCCCCCCACCCCACTCTCCTGCTGGCAATAGCTTATCTAAAGTGATCATTCTCCTTACAAATGTGTATGATAATCAAGTTGGGCCATTTCCAGCACAAATCCAGGTTCTCTCACCCCCCCCACCCCCCCGCCACACACAAACCCACTCTCTCGCTGGTAATAGCTTATCTAAAGTGACCACTCTCCTTACAATGTGTATGATAATCAAGGTGGGCCATTTCCAGCACAAATCCAGTGAGCTCTTCAATCTAGCACAGAAAGGTATAACATGATCCAATGCCTGGAAGTTGAAGCTAGACAAATTCAGATTGGAAATAAAAATTTACACCATAACAGTGAGGGTAATTAACCAATGGAAAAATGCACCAAGGAATCATGGTGGATTCTCCATCACTGGCACTTTTTAAATCAAGATGCTTTTCTCCCCTGAAGGTATGCTCTAGGAATTATTTTTCTGGGAAGTTCTATGTCCTGTGTTATACAGGAGGTCAGTCTAGATGACCACAGTAGTCCCTTCTGGTCTTGGAATCTATGAATCTAATAAGGCCACAAAGGAGGATGCTAGTACAAACAAAGCATGTGCCAAGTAGCACAAAAACTATTCTGCATGTGTGAACTATGGAATCTTAGACAGAGGTTATTCAGGAACCAGTGAAAAAGCAGAGACGAGAAAGAAGAGAAAGAGTAATTCTTTTAACACCTCCTTCCTTCCCCCAACAAGTCTCAAACCTTTCAGGCACCTATATTACAACTGCTCAGGTAATTAATTCAGCCTAACAGCCAGAAGGAGCAACAGTGAAACAGCCACAGTTAAGCAGTCTGTGCTTTGCTGTAAGGAGATTTTTCCTGAAGACAGATGCCACCCAGAGGAACAAAAACAGAAAAACAATCCAGTGCCTGACCAGAGGCAACACAAGGAAAGATTAGAACTGCAAGTCTTTTTCTCTCTCCCCAGAGATTTCAAGTCTGCATCCTTAGAACAAACCTGCAGACAACAGAAATGGTAATTTCCAAAACACAATACAAAGCGAGAAACTCTCTGCTTCTTATTCTGTTGCTATCTTATAATCACAGAGCCCCACCAAAATGTTGTACCTACTAAGAAAACAAACGTATTTCCTGAAAGCAGAAACAAATTTGGACAACACAGTTCACTACTCTTGGGTCTGTACAAGATCCTAAATTCAGTATAACTGCCTTCCCAACAGTAACAAGACAAAAGAAGGGTTCTTTACCTATTAAATAATTATTTGAGTAGACTGACAACACAGATTCCCAATCTTGGGAGCCCATGTATTCTTGCACAGAGATTGGAATCCTCTGGGAAACAGTGGCTATTAGGGATCATCTTTCCTCAAAGAGCTGAGCATTCAGACCTAACAACTTGATAAGGAGCCAAAGACGTGACAACTCCAATTCCTTTCTGCTTATTCAGAATATGTTCTAATACTCAAAGATGGAGGAATGTGGATCTAATTACTCAAAGAACTATAGTTTTACTAAGTAATCACTCTTCAGGTATTGACCATCACAGTACCCTTCTCTTGGGTGATTAGCATTAATCGCCTCCAAATCAGGTGCATCTAAGGAACTGCTCCCCCAGATTGGACACTAGTCCTGAAAGCCAAATCAGGTGAGTACTGTTGAATCAATGCATGCATTTAACTCTATATATGTCAACAATTCAAGAATGTCTAATATATGCTAAAAACAATGCCTTGGACCTGGCAGAGTACATTTTAAGGTGTTCATACATCAACACACCTGCAAGTTGATAATACATTTATATACAAGAGTTTGATGATCAGTTAGAGGGACTTCAGGGCAAAAACAGTGTTTGCCTGACCCAACAGTCTCTTCCCAGGCTATAGAAAACCTAGATAGTTTACATTAAAGTGATTTTTCATCTCTAGATAATAGCTAAGGATAAGATTATGTAACGGAGGTCACAGATTCCATTACTTTCAGAGACATGCATGAAATTTCCACTTCAGCTGCTGTAGGGGGCCCCCGGAGCCCCAAGCTGCTGGCCCCTGGAGCAATCAGCCCTGTGGGTGGTGGTGGGCCCCCGAAACAGCCAGCCACCTTCCAGGCAGCAAGGGGCTCCCGGAACTCTTAAGCCATCAGGACTACAGCAAGGCCACAGAGCTGTCAGCTGCCGCAGCATCAGGCCCTGGACTCCCCTCCCTCCCACAGGGGGGCTCAGGCTCTCATCTCCTCCTCCCCCCGCCCCAGGGCTCAGACTTCAGTTGTCCCCATCAGCCTCTGCTCTGACCCATTATTTTTACTAAAAGGCAGAAAGGTCACAAGCTTCTGTGAATTTTTGTTTATTGCCTGACGGTTACTAAAAATAACCGTGAAAAAATCTTAATCTTAATAGTATAGGACCAGATCTTAAAGAGTGCTCAGCACCCAACATCTTCCATTGTGAATAATGGGAGAAGGTGAATACTGAGCCCTTTTGAAAACCTGGCCTTAGAGCTCTTAACATTCAAGTTACGTAACCAAGCTTGCCTGGTAACAAGTGAGGTTTGAGATGGAAACAGGAGCTTAATGGATCTGTTAAAATGTAAGTCAGAATCCAGGTTAGTTAGAAGGAGTTCCACCTTATCCTTACAGAATACTGTGTGGTAGCGAAGAGAGAGGACAGTGTCAAATAAGGACCTGGATCTCACCATCCTGTGCGCTGATGCTCTCAGTTCTAGAAGTGAAATCTTGATAGAGATATAGTACAAGAATGTTCTTAAAGGCTGAAAACAGTACATCAAGTAAGGAAGGAAGGAAGGCTGGTCCAATGATTAAGGTTCTAGCTTTGGACTTGGAAAACCTGGATTCAATTACCCGCTCCACCATAAGTTTGTGCGTGACCCTAGGCAAGTCACTTAGTCTCTCTATGCCTCATTTCCCTATCAGTAAAGTGAGGATTATAATACTTCCCTACCTCACAGGGATGTTTTGATGATAACAACTGTAAGGCACTCAGATACTGTAATGAGAGGGGCCTTATAAATGACTAAGGGCACGTCTACAGTACAGCAGGGATTGACGCTCTGAGATTGATCCACCGGCAGTCCATTTAGCGGGTCTAGTAAAGACCAGCCAAATCGACTAGAGATTGCTCTCCAGTCAATCCCTGTACTCTACCTCCGAAGAGAGTAAGGTAAGTCGACAGGAGATTTTCTCCTGTCGACCCCCCGCGGTGTAGACCCCTCGGTAACTCAACTCCGCTATGTTATTCACATAGCTGGAGTTGCGTAGGGTAGGTTGACTTAACGTGGTAGTGTAGACATAGCCTAAGATAGACCGTGACTGGCTCAAATGCCAGGAAGAAGTCAGCTCACAAATAGCTGTAAATGTGTAATAGGCCTTCATGGATCTTAATAATTACAGACTGTCCAGACCACTTCAGTAACAAGAAAGTCCAACTGTGGATGCTGAAGGATTAAATCCTTTGCAAGAGACCCTCTATGAATACCTCTTATTTTTTAAAACACAAGTTTCTCTAGTGGAAAATGTATGATTTTTCAGGACACAATGGACTTCATGTAAATCTGAATTAGAGGTAGAGCCACATACCATCAGCCTGAAAGACTCAGGGTCTTCAGACATGAAAAAAAGATGATGACCCAAAGATCTGAAAGGCAAGTGAAGGTTCTTATGTAAGGTATAGGAGGTCTGAGAACCAGACCTAACAAGCCTCAGGCCGAAGCTCTTATTTGTGTTACAGTAGTGTCTACAGGCTCTAAATAAGATTGGGGAGCCACTGTGCTAGGCATTATACCACAGAAAGAAGCAGTCTCTGCCCCCAAAAGTATACAATCCCAATACACACAACAGAAACAAGGTAGAAGGAGAAAAGAGGAATACAGTGCTGAAGTGACTTGTCTGTGGTCACACAGCAGGTCAGTGAGAGAGGGAAATAGAAACCTAGGAGTTTTCTGGCTCCCAGTCTAGTGCTTGTCTTGTTTAATCTTCCTGAGGAATCCTGGCAACAGAGGCAGAAGTGATGAGACAAGACATAATAAAATCCTCTATTCTGGTTCAGGAGAATGGCATCTCATGGAGTTAATATCTCCACCACCTTGGGGGTGGGAGGAAAGATACTGCATTCCTCTTTGTTGAAAACAAATCTAATTTGGGGGTTCTTCCCCCTTCAAAGGAGTCCTTCAGACATCATGAGTGCTGAGTACTTTATCTCTGGCTTAAGTAATCTGCTAAAATGTTGTTCTTGCCCGGCATTATTATAGCACAGTGGTAGCTCTACTATATATATTTAAAGATTAAGACCAGCTTTCTGTTTAAAACGTGACTATACTAAATGCTCTAAAAACCATATAGTTACTTGGATTGCCTTCAAATTGTATGTCTGATGGGGTTCAGGAAGGACCAGTGATCCAAATTTAGGACGCTCTGGCCCAGCGATCCAAATTTAGGACGCTATGGCCCAGCGAGTCCTGAAATACAACCCTCCTCCTAACACCCCCCCCACACACACACACACACACACTCTCCAGCTTTTCTTTAAAGTTGACCTATTCTGACAATGCTTTTTTGCACGTAGATAGAGACTAAACCAAGGTTTAGATCATGATGCCATGGTCTAGTACTTGAGGGTCACCTCAACTGTGGATGGCACCCACCAACCCTTTGAGGAAAATCAAATTAAAATATTATTTGAAAACATCCAGATAGAAGCACACCAAGCAGTTCTAAGGGCTCACAGGCCAAATGAATTACACTTTGCAGGTACAGACTGTCTAACCATCTGGAAAAATACTTCTACATCACAGGACCTGTGTGGCTCTGAGGGTATGTTAGGCTCAAATCCAAGCACTACGCTAGGTACTGAGAGTATGAATCCAACCCAGAGCAGAAATCTGAAATAAAAAAGGGAGCATCTTGCTCCAAACTGCCTCTGTCAAAGGTTTGTTTGTTTTTGTTTTCACTTTGGGAAAATGTAATCTGAGTATAACAGAATATTCAGAAGACACTGAAGCTATTTTTAAAAAAAAGAAAATAAACTACAGCAAATGCTCACTGGGAAGGGTGATTAGGGGAACAAGAGCAGGTGGGATTACGGGGAAAGAGGTGAGACACTGGGAAGCGGCAAACTCCAGTCCCTCTTTCCCCTTCTATGTGTGCACCACAATCTGGGGTGCCCAGCCCCAGCCCCACCTCCACGTCTTTTATGGGAGCTGGGAAAGTTCTGCTGCCCCTCTGGGGGGGCATAAGAGCAGGCATGCTCAGAACACACACTGAGAACACTGCTAAGAGTGGGGTGAGGAGGCAAGGACCCGCATTCTTGACACACATCATAAACACTCCAGCACTGGGGTGGGAGAGGAGGGAACACCCACAGATATCATTAATACAGAAGTTCACACATCTCAGATCTGTTTCTGACTGTATTCATCCCCACTGGGTATTCGCTTTCAGCTGAGAACATCTCATTCAGATGAATGGGCCACTTAACACCTCTCTGAGTTGATGGATATGTATAGCCCCTCCCCTCCATTCTCCCTCTAATTTCATACAGTATTACAGTGGACTGCCAGTTATGCTCTAGCTAAGATTGAGAATACATTCCCTGTTTAACAGATGACTTCTAAATGCTCAAAAATCCACATGCTTACACAAGTATCGGGGGTAGCCGTGTTAGTCTGTATCCACAAAAACAACAAGGAGTCCGGTGGCACCTTAAAGACTAACAGATTTGAGCATAAGCTTTCTTGGGTAAAATCCTCACTTCTTCAGATGCATGGAGTGAAAGTTACAGATGCAGATATAAATATACTGACACATGAAGAGAAGGGAGTTACCTCACAAGTGGAGAACCAGTGTTGACAGGGCCAATTCGATCAGGGTGGATGTAGTCCACTCCCAACAATAGATGAGGAGGTGTCAATTCCAGGACCAGCAAAGCTGCTTCTGTAATGAGCCAGCCATTCCCAGTCCTATTCAAGCCCAAATTAATGGTGTTAAATTTGCAAATGAATGTTAGTTCTGCTGTTTCTTTTTGAAGTCTGTTTCTGAAGTTTTTTTGTTCAAGTATAGCTACTTTCAAATCCGTTATAGAATGTCCAGGAATGTCCAATTATTCACCTGCACGTCTACTAATGGTATATATGCCACCATGTGTCAGCAATGCCCCTCTGCCATGTACATTGGCAAAACAGGACAGTCCCTACATAAAAGAATAAATGGACACAAATCAGACATCAGGAATGGTAACACGCAAAAGCCAATAGGCGTACACTTCAATCTTCCTGGACATTCTATAACAGATTTAAAAGTAGCTATAGTTGAACAAAAAACTTCAGAAACAGACTTCAAAGAGAAACAGCAAAACTAACATTCATTTGCAAATTTAAAACCATTAATTTGGCCTTGAATAGGACTGGGAGTGGCTGGCTCATTACAGAAGCAGCTTTGCCTCTCCTGGAATTGACACCTCCTCATCTATTGTTGGGAGTGGACTACATCCATTCTGATCAAACTGGCCCTGTCAACACTGGTTCTCCACTTGTGCGGTAACTCCCTTCTCTTCCTGTGTCAGTATATTTATGTCTGCATCTGTAACTTTCACTTCATGCATCTGAAGAAGTGGAGTTTTCACCCACGAAAGCTATGCTCAAATAAATCTGTTAGTCTTTAAGGTGCCACCGGACTCCTTGCTGTTTACATGCTTACACATATTGTCTTGAAATTTGCTATGAGTCATGGCAGAGTAGGGCGGGGAGATTAAAAAAAAACAGTATTTCAGTAAATTCAGATTCTAGCAACTTTGAAATTTGAAACTAACCCTGGGCAGAAATCTGAGAATGAACTGTAAACAATGCAAAAAAGTGTGCCTCTGTCAAGGTGTAACTATTTTTGAAAAGAAAATAAGTTACACATGGAAGTGCTCCCTGGGCAGGGAGGTGTTACCAGGGGTACAAGAGTAGAGGGAAAGGGGTTTTGGTTTGTGTGTGTGTGTGGGGGGGGGGGGGAATGTGGATAAATTGGAACAGGAGGCAGGGGAGAGGACAGGAGGAGTTGCAGAATGTGAGGGGTAGCTGAGGAAGCTGGGGTTTTAGGGTTGGAGGGCCTGTCAGTCCTGAATATGCCTCTTCTGTATATGCTGGGAACTGGGGTTCCCTCAGCAGGAGTCTGAATTGCTCTCCCTGTCTGCTGTGTTCTGGGATCTAGGGGATTCTGCTCATCCTGCTGTGTCTGAGTCCATCTCCTGTCCCTCCATGCAAGCTGATATCTGAGGGGGGGAGGCAGGGGAGTGCTGAAAGTAACAAATTTAAACGTCCGAAATCCAGAACATGAATAATTATGACACACAACACTTGTGGGGGGAGAGTGTTTGGAAGAGAGGTCTGGTTCAGAGAACGGGCACACTGGGTGGGTCTAGGACCTGACTAGGGAAGCCTGGCAGAAGCACAGGCAGAAGTCCCAGCTTGGGGTGGGTACCAGGAGTGAGGGAGCCAGCTCAGTGTATGGCTGAAATTACATAACCTAGGTAGTGAGCGGCCCTCTAGTAACCTACTGGTTGTAATATGTGTACGCAGCAGCACAGGGCAGGAGACAGCAAGGAGAAATTTCTTCCATGTTCATGGCTTCTACAATGTCAACTAATGGATTAATTGGACAGGAAGGGGAAGGGGAGCTGGAAATGTTGGAAGGGGAGCTACATATTGCTGGGAATGGTGTGATGTGGATGGAGAAGGAGACAGACACACCAGTCTTCTCTCACATGCTTAAAGTTACTGGAAGTGCCACGTATTAAAAAACTATCAAGATTCTGGGACACAGACCATGCATGAGATTTCTCTCAGCGGCTTTGTTAACAACTACACATTGCAAGCATTTCAAAGTACAACCCTTATTTCCATTCCACAACAACAAAATGTATGAGAGGGGAGGGGAAGGAACATTGAGGAATCACACAGCAACCATGTGGCCTAGTGGAAATACCACTGGTCTGGGACTATTCCTAACTCTGCCACTGGCCTGCTGGGTGACTGGCCTGCTGGGCAAGTCACTTCACCTCTCTATGTCTCAGTTTGCCATCTGTAAAATGGGTATAAGGATGTAATGTTCTTTGAGAGGTATCAAAGAAAAGAACTCTATAAAGGCTAGGTTTTAGATTATTACGTAGCCACAATAGCGTATCAACTGCAAATCTAGGTTAGAACTAAAACTGCCTACATGATCACTGACTCCTACCAACAAGTATTGGTCTGTTTAAAAAAGATAGGAAGTTAAATAGCTTAGAACTTAATGTAGAGTTAAGGTTGCCCAGTAATAGCTCATGACGTTCCAGAACATTGAGTTCAGCAAAACTCAAAGTTCTGAAAGTTCTGGAAATATTAAGGTAAATGCCCAAACAACATTAACTCTGACCCCTTTGAACAATGCCCCAAAACACTGAAGCCTGGTCTGTGCTACACAGTTAAGTTGATGTAAGGCAGCTTACATCGACCTAATTATGTCATTGTCTACACTACAGCCTTGTCCCGCTGATGTAAGCGCCCTACTATACCAACATAACTCCACCTCCACGAGAGGCATAGGGCTTATTCGGTATAGTTAGGGAGATGCAGTGTCTGTGTAGACATTGTGTTACTTACATCGGCTGTTAGCTCTCTTGTTCATTTCACGGCTGGATCCCAAAAGCTGGGCAGCTGGACCCCGCTCCCAGCTGATGTGAAATATCCACACCCCTGAGCAATGCAGTTAAACAGATCTAATCCCAGAGTAGACAGTACTAGATTGACTGGTGATTTCTCCCGTTGACCTTGCTATTGCCTCTCGGGGAGGTGGAATACCTGTGCAGATGGAAGAACCTCTCCAATTGGCATAGGTAGTGTCTCCACTGAAGCGCTATAGCAGTGCAACTACAGCAGTGCAGCTGTGCTGCTGAAGTGGTCTGTGTGTAGACACACCCTAAGCCTTCCTCTACCCATCATTAAATCCAGACTATCCTCCAATCCCACCTCACTACTAACAATATCCATGGCAAGACCCCAGTACCTGGTTACTGACAAAAGCGACACAATTCTGAATTGAAATAATGCTAACAGGAACCTCAAGTTACACAAACCTCTTTCCTTTGATCACACATGTTTGGGGGACTCATATCACAATCACAACTCCAGGATACTTGAACTACTCCCAAGATCTCCTCCTATCACAAACACAACTCTAGCAACCTCCCCCACCTACTGCCTCCAGTATTCAGTACAGCTATATGTAACAGCTAATGCAGGGAGACCAAGCAGGTAATTCCCATTGGCTACTGCCAGCTCCAGGGAGCAGAGTTCAGGCTGTGTGGGCATTTACCATAATTCAATTTTCTGGTTTTCAGAAGTTTAAGTGCTGCTGAACTCAATGTTCTGGAAGGTCACGTACTACCACCAGGCAACCTTAACTCTGTGTTAACTAATTTTTTTGCCATTTAATAAGGAATATGATTCAAAATACCCCACTGTCAAAGCCAAAAAGTCTCTTGACATGGTGGTCCAGCATAAAAGTGTCCCCTCCAAGGCTAACGTATCACAGGGGTGGTGCTGCATGTTAAACCTTTCATAACTCTGCTCTAATCTGTGCAATTTTAAATTTTGAAAACTAGATGAATTCCAAGTTAATTTCAGACCTCTAGATATATATATGAACACCATAGCCCATACCAACACACTGGGTATAAGCGTGGCTAAAGACTGAGAAGAACTAAGTTACCCCCTTGCAAATTGCCCAGAAAGTTTAAGAGTCTCTAATTTTCAAGTGCCTGGTCAGTAGGGACCCTCTGTCATGCTGAAGGTCATAGGCGCCAACTTCCCCTCTTTCCTGTGGGTGCTCAACACCCCCTCTGCCCCCCGCCCCCACTCCACCTCTTCCATGAGGCCCTGCCTCTTCCCACCCCTTCCCCACCCCCATTCCAACCCCTTCCCCAAAGTCCCCGCCCCTACTCCGCCCCTCCCTGCCAATATTCCAATTCCTTCTCCAAATCCCTACCTTGGCCCTGCCTCCTCCACTGAGCATGTTCCCGCTCCCACCCCCCGCAGTATGTGACCTTCCCCCGCAGTGTGCTAACAATGCCAAACAGCCGTTTGGCAACAGCTGGGCGGGAAATGCTGGGAGGTAGGCAGAGGAGCAGGGATGCGGGGCACTCAGGGGCCGGGGGGGGGAGGAGGAGCTTGGCTGCCGGTGGATGCAGAACACCCACGGAGTTGGTGCCTATGCTGAAGGTGACAAACGGTTCTCTGCCAAACCCACAAGGCTTGAAAACTCCATCTACCAGTAGCAAGCTCTTTTTGTTGAATTTGTGTGGGGCTGGGTGGATGGCACTAAATCATCTATTTCTACAGAACTTAATTTTTCATTTTGCCTTTAGCAAAGAAAGGCTCCTAAAGGTGAAGTGAGCATGAATACAGGCAGTACAGTCATCCTGAGTTTTCAAAGAGACAGATCATAGCTCTGCCCACAGCTGCAGAGTAAAAATTAATAAGACTGGTAATTTCACAGCTACAGTTTAGAATTCTCTGGTCAGCTGTGAAACATCCAAGAATCATGTCAGTTTCATGTTGCTGTTACTTGAAAAAGCTATTTACTGTGGTAACAGCATAAACTATAGAGGTAATTATTGTATTATTCCTCCATATTTAATGCATTAAAAACCTTTATACTGTAATTTAAATGAAGCTGCTGCAGAATTTCCAGTCTATCAAAACAGTGCCCCAGAATCCAGGAATTTTGCCACACAGCTTAGCCCCCGCTTGCTACAAAGTGCACGGAGCCTACCTTATTCCATTCAGCATATCAGAGAATAAAAAGCAAGAAATCTACATTCACCTCAAGTCAAAGCAGAATTCATCTATTTTAGGGTTTTCTATAGCGCATATCAGAGTAACTATGAGCCTCAAAGCCAGTAATGGGGATCTGATAAAAGACATCAGCCCTCTTGGAAACAGCAGGTGAAGTAATAAGCCATTTACCCTGAGCTGGATCCCAGAGAACTCATTTATTGGGATCATCACAGTACCCTCCTGTTTGATGTTTCAGAACTTTAACTGCATCCTTTCTGAATGATCAAAAGTTCAATATGAAGAGCTTCCCTCATTCTTCTAAGCAAGTCTTGGGAACTCCTGAAATTATTCATTTAAGAAAGGTGATTCCAATTTAGCATTGTGGGAGAGGAGTAGGGACTATAAATAAGACTCTGTATGGTTACATTCCTACTCCACTGGGTCATCCTCACTTCCATTGGAAAGTCAGAATACATCAGCACTGAAGGTGGAGATGTGATCACCGATACAGCCAAAGGGTCTTGCCGCAATCTCTGGAGAATGAGATTGGGGAAGTAGGTTTCTTTGAGGTCTTCACAGGAGACCTACTTCTGGAGCAGAGGCAATACATGGGGGGTGGGGGAAAACATGCAGGGTCAAGATGCCCCTCCCCTGATTTCTGCCAGGGTGGGAGTCAAGCTGAGTCTGGCTGAGGGGGATGTGCTTGGGAAAGGTACCAGCACCTAGCACTCTCACTGAGCCCTGCTAGGAGGTGCCCGGAACAGGGAAGAGGGTCGGGGCTAGCAGCACAGCCCTGCCAGAGGGAACACGGGAAAACCCTGAGTCCCATCCCTTCCTCACACACAGCCACAGTTACCTGCTCAGCAGTAGGTGTCCAGAGCACACTCCGACCTGCGCTGTGCCAGCAGCGGGGAGGTGATGTGAGAAGTGAGGAAGGAGCTGTGGGGGGAGGGGGGTGCCAGCTCTGAGCGGGTGTGGGAGGTGCAGAGGGAGGCGGGCTGTCACATCCCCCCAAACCTTTAAATTGTGCCCCCCTCACCAAGAGTCTCAGGTCATCTCTGTTCTGGAGGAGTCACCTCACAGAACATTGCCTCTTGTACTCCCTGGCCTATGTGGATTCCAGTGAGAGAGAGTTGCCCTGAGATAGCCCTGACCTTCTAAAATTTTACCTGCAGATGTAGGAGACAGACTTACTTCTAAAATCTAGAAACTGAATACTCAGATGGGGGGGAAGAGAGGGGAGGAGGTAGAGGGGAAGGTTTTGGAGCTGATAATGCACAGAAGAGACCTCAAGCTCCATCAAAGACTGCAGCTGGGCTGGTACCAAGGACGTATTAGGAACTTGAGAGCATGGAAAAATAATGGTCAAAGCAGGTGGAATATTTAAAATCAAAGTGATTAAATCACCAATTTTAATCATGATTTAAATTAGCAAGCAGGAAACCTCAATTTAAATAAGTGATTCTAATCTGGTTTTGCATTTGTAGTTTCTAGTTATTTTCTTAGAGTGGTTGAGTCTCATTGGTTGCTAACTATTAAAATGTTCATTTGCAATTACTTATAGCCTTTACAATACATTTGGTACTTTTTGCAAACTAGGAAGATCTAATGTATCTATACAAACTTATTTAAGTAGTTATAGAGCTTAAACTTTTATTTAGTTTCTCAATTTTTTACATTTTCATATTAGAAAATAGTGAATAGTGATTTTCACATTTACTAAAGGATTTTTTTTTTTTACACTTGTGATGAGAGGAAAAGCTCTATTTGCTTGGAAACTGTATGCGAGTGGGTGCCCTTTGAGGCCCCGTTTGGAGGCCTCACAGTCCTACTAACACCCCACCCTGCAAAAGGGGCAGTGAAGGTGGGTCCTCCAGGCCTGCCTAGAATGGCTGCAGACAAGTGGCCAATCAGAGTGATGCAGGCTCAAATAAAAGGAGCTGCAGGGGCTGAGCGGGTCTGTTCCTGGTAGGGACCAGAAGAGCAAAGAAGGTGCTTCTTGCTGGAACTCAAGGGAGAACCAGAAGATGGGTTCTGGCGACACTGGTATTCTGTGAGGAAGAACTTCAGCCCTGAGGTAAGGGTGAAGAGGAAATGGCTATGTGGGAGGTGCCCCAGGGAATAGCAGTAGCAATTATTAAAGGAAGCAGCACGTGGCTGCTATTTGTAGGGTCCCTGGGTTGGGACACAGTAGTGAGCAGACCTGGGTCCCCTCACTGGCCAATGGGGAAGTGGCCTAAGCCCCTAGAAGAGGATAGGGCTTGTTTGAAGGCTCAAGTGAAGGGCAGGACTTATAGACTCCAGGGAGAAAGCCTATACCAGGGTAGACAAAGCACAGAAGGAACTGAGCCCAGAGACAGGGCTAACAACAGTAACAAGGGCACAAGGGACAGGCCCTGTTGGACCTTTTATCACAGGAGGGGTTTGTTCGTTTATGCATTAAACTACATGCGACTGAGCCAGAGGGCTGAGTCACTGAAGACCCGGTTGACGAGGTTAACAGCCGACCAGGTGCGTCAGGAGCAGAGAGAGTGTGAGTGCAGGTTTGCACCCGACTGACAAGAGGCGCTCACGAGAGGTGAGCGTGTACTCCATCACACTGAATTCAATTAAATGCATAAAACAGCATTTTAATTTATTTTTATCAGTTAAAACTACCTTAAATATGTGGAATACATAATGGAAAAAGAATAAGTTTGTCAAAACATGTTTTGGATTTTAAAATTATTCAAAACAAAAGTATTATCTATAGTTCGTGAACTGAACTGATTGTTCTGATCACCATGTCTTTAAAGCACTGTTAAATGAAGATACTACTACTTTCCTACCTCAGGCAGGGATCGTGCAACTTAATAAGTGTTTGTAAAGCGCTTTGAGAGCCTCAGATGAAAGGGGCTATAGAAGTGCTCTTATTGTTCAAGATTTTAGAACATCCTCTCACACCTAGCTTTTATTCACAGATTGAAAGAGGGAAAACAACTTTTTCTGATTTCTCTCCTCCCAACTGGTTTAACTGTGAATTAAGTGATCATTGAACTAGTTGAATAAACTGAAATGAACAAAAAGAGCAATGAATCTCACGAATCACAAAAAGATAAAATATTTCTGAGTTAATGCTGAATCCTAAGATGATAAAGGGGGTTTGCATTTGATTCCCACTTTAATTGCATAGTAGAAGAAAACCCTGCACCAGCAACAAACCTTGTAGATAAGTTTTATCTTTACTTAAATAAAAAAAAACAACCCCTCTGCTCCCTCAGTAGTTTTTGATAAATGGTAAAACATGAGCCAGTGTGTTTCAGGAGACAATGGTTCTGTGCTTCAAAACAATGCACAAAAGTACAAAATGTTGGTTCTTAACAGGAAAAAAAAACACATTTTAATAATTGTGCGATGAGAAACTGCTTAAGTACACATTGCAGATCAAATATTTGGAGTTAAAATGTTAGTCTATATAGATGGGTGATTGTAACTTTAGTGCTATTAAGAGATTTCAAGCTGCATGTATGCTTCTGTGTACACAAGATTTTTAAAAATGGGCAAAATAATGAAGATTGATATTTCTTTAAGTCTGCTTTGTTTAATTTTGCTGTCTGCTCTCCTATAATGAGTTCCTAATTGTACACAGTTATTGATATCTAGGAGTATAAAGTTGTCGCCCATCAATAAAAGTCACAAAGTCACAAAAATATTTTCTCTTCACCTGCATAAGAGGCTACTGGCAGCAAAAGCTGGTTTACCCCTACAACAAACTCTAGTTCTAGGTGCTTAGCCAGTGACTTCCACCAGTTCAGTGGTTCAGCTTTCTTTAAAACTTCAGCAACAAACATGTACTGCTTGAATATAATTTATTTAATTTAAATGATTTTATTATAATAAGTTTAAGTTTTAACATAGTTGTCAGGTTTTAAATTTAAATGTTTATTTTGAAAAAAGAAAAGTGTTTTTAAGTCAATTTTCATCTATCTTGGGGCAAAGAAATCATTCTCTTTATCAATAAAGTCATGCGAAACACCAACAAATCTGAAAGATTCTTCCTAGCGAGCTATTATGGCTCAGAGTCAAAAGGCACCATGTAAAGGAACAGACAGTGCTGAAAGAGAAGTCTAGAATGGCACAGAGATCTTGTCACAAGATATCCTCTACACCAGTGGTTTTTAACTGGGGGTGCGAGATGCCCTTTCTGGGGGTGCGAGACACGCCAGATTTTTTTAGAAGGTAAATCATCGAAAACACAAATTAAGCACAGGCACATAAATACAACTACTTGGTTTCATAACACCTATGTATTAACATTATACTTTAACAATTACTGTAATATACAAACAAATATATATCTAGGTTTAAAGAACTGACCTACTTCAATGATTTTTTTAAGGGGTGTGAGAACATATTTTGAGAACCAAAGGGGTGCAGGCTGCAGGAAAGGTTAACAACCACTGCTCTACACCAATATCTGTCAGCTCTGAATTTTCTCTCAACTCTGAAGCCTCAGCAGTTCCATGACTACTGTACCTCCTTGCTTCAAAGAGAAGGCCAGAGGAGCAGTAAGGACTATGGTGCTTCTTCATCCATCCTGCTCAGGGACTCAGTCCTTACAACCCTGTAAGGAACCAGGACTTGGATCCTGGTCTCTGTTGATTCCCTGCCTCTTTAGAGATACTTAAAAGGCAACAGATGCCAAGGTAGAAATCTGACATGGTTCTGAAGACAAAATCAAATCATAACCTATAGACAATTGATTAAAAAGAATTGTCTGACGAATTTTCTAGTAGAGGGCTCTTTAATTTAGCAAAGACTTCAGATCCAATGCCTGGAAGTTGGAGCTAAACAAATTTGTACTAGAAATAAGGTGCACGTTTTTAAGTGAAGGTAAATTGACCACTAGAACAATTCTCTACCACCTGACAGTAAATCAAGACTGGGTGTCTTTCAAAGAATTATTCTAGTTCAGTAAAAAGTTATTGGGGTTTTATATAGTAATTACTGGATGAAATTCTATGACTTATGTTATGTAAAAGGTCAGAAAGTGATCATAATGGTCCCTTCTGAACATAAAATATTACATCTATGATAAAGTTTCCTCCATCAGAGAGGCCTTATGTTGGTATTCAGAGTCTCCAAGAACTCTTGAGGTAAAGGCAGATGGAGCAGACCTGTGATGCATATGCCTCCACAAGAAACAAAAGATGCTCAATCTGTAACTGAAGGCAAAGTGCCCACACCAAATTTTATGATCCATACCAGACTGGTTCCCTGAAAATGACAACCAGAACAGGAACCAGACAGATATTTAAAATAACTACCTACTAACAGAAAAGGAAAAAGATAAAATCATAGGAAACAAACTAATTTGGAGCTTTAGATCATTATTTAACCTTGAGACTGAAGGAGTAGGACCCTACCAAATTCGTGGCCATGAAAAACAAGAATGGCAGCTGCTGGCCGAGGGCCCAGCTCTGAAGGCAGCAGCGCAGAAGGATGGCAATATCATACCATGCCATCCTTACCTCTGCTGGTGGCGGAGCTGCCCTCAGAGCTGGGCTCCCGGCCAGCAGCTGCCACTCTCCGGCCACCCAGCTCTGAAAGCAGCTCCACCACCACTAGCAGCACAGAAGTCAGGGTGGCAATAGCACGACCCCTCCTACACTAACCTTGTGACCCCACAATTCCCTTTTGTGTCAGGACCTCTACAGTTATAACACCGTGAAATTTCAGATTTAAATATCTGAAATCATGAAATTTACAATTTTAAAAATCCTATGACTGTGAAATTGACCAAAATGGACTGTGAATTTGGGCCCTATGAACGAGGTCTGGAAGGGATCATGCAGTTGGCCTTCAACGGGTGTCGTTTCCCAAAAGGTTCCAACGTGCACAGAGATCAAATGGGCTCTTAAGTGCAGGGATTTATACGGTCAGTCTACTGAAAGAGGAAATTTTGCTTCAAGTTCAATAGCAATTTTTATACACTATAAACTGTATGTGGGTTAGAAGAAAAAGAGGTAAAATATGGACATTTTCAACATTTGCATCATGGTGTATGCCTTGTGGGGAGGGAGGGAGGATAAAGAGTAGAATGTTAATTCTCTTTCCCACATCATCTGCAATAGTCCCTCACTCTGTGTGCTGGAAAAGTTATTTAGAAATGTTCTATCCAGCAAATTTTGTAATATGTTTCCCCAACACCACAACATGGTTTCATACCTTTAGACAGGACCAGTAAGTGATATAAAGTATGTTTTGGCCCTAGTCTTTACAGGGCTGTGAAAGAATTTGGCCCAATCTATGCAGAGAAGACCAGGCTGTGTTAAACACATTTGAGGTACGATAACATAAAATATTAAGATTTGCCCTCACTCCAAGCTTGTACCTCTCTAAACTAATCAATGACCAATCTCAAGCCAGTTAAATAATGCAAGTACATAAATGCCAGTGTAAAAATACAGTGCAAGTAAGGTGAAATAGGACAGTTTCAAAGGGGAGAGGTATTAATCCCTTCACAGTGGGAGAGAGGTATAACATGGGTATTTCTCTACATAAAATGACAAGAACTTTTATAAAGAGAACTTATGACCAATAAAAAAGAGTTATGACCTGGGCGGTCAGTAGGAAAATATGAGTCAAAGAGCACAGTCAAGGTATCAAGGTTTCAAAGTGGATTTTTCCTACTTTATAGCTTACAAAATCATAGGCTGTTTGCAATCATTCTTACTGTCCTAAGCAGGCTTTGGAAAACAATGTTCATTCTCTGTGATTGACACGATGCATAGCTCACAGAAATACATACTCCACGAGATAAATTGCTGGCTTTAAGCAGGAATCATAACACTGATTAATGGGTGGTTATATTTTTTGTGGTGATTGACTATTATATACATTAATAAAAATATACATTGACTAAATCAAACAGCAAAATCAATGGAGAGGGAAGATATATACAAACATCAAAAGAAAGTCCTTGAAATTGAAGAGATTGCAAAAAAGAAAAGTCAGAATAAAGTTAAGAAGAGGGAAAGAAGTGGCTGTCTGGAATCTGCAATCCTTATAAGAAGTGTGGACACTATTTTATATTTCTTCATGTAAATTACTTTTGTTTTCCAAAAATTCCTTCCATACGTCCAAACATTTGTCTCATCAATCTTTCAAAGAAGCTATTTCAATATTTTGCTAGATTTTATTTTAAACCCAGAAAGATACTGTTCACAACCTAAAGCTTTGAAAAGTTTGTTTAACTTTTAAAAATTGCTTTATAGTATTTTACATTGGCCCACATCTTCAAATCTGAATGTGTAAGCTTCAATGAGATTTGCAGGTGCTCAGCACTTTCTCAAAAATCAGTCCATTTTTAACTTAGGCTTCTAAATCTATGGTAGGCACCTAACTTTAGACAATTATGTTTGAAAATTTTAGCCATTATTTTACACAAACTCTGAAAAAGACAATTTACATTGTATCATGTGTCAATCTTTCTTTTTTTTTAAAAAAAAGAAACAATGCCACCACATTAAACTAGCCATACAAACCTCAGGCAAAAAAATCACTCAGAGGAACGAGAGCCGATTTATATGGATTTAATGTCTCGTGGTAGCTTATAAAATGTGTCCTCAAAGCCCCAGTTTACTCCTACTCGCCTGGTTCTTTGTTGGAATAAACAGGAAGGAAACATTAATTCCTCTCTGGTGAATATAAATTGAGATGGGACTTAGCGACAATTTATAAGAAATAAGAAAGTAACTGCACTGCCCTCCTTGTCTCTTCCACCTGGAGTAGGTTCTTTGGCTGCAGTTTTTCTCACAGCTGTCTCCTTTTCTGAAGGCATGTACACAGTATCTAACATTATCCACTAACATGGCTACCCCTGGAGTTATGATGAGTGGGACTAATCTCTAAGAATTACTATGAACATCAAAGACACAAGACAAGACATTTACTGAAGGGGGAAGAGGAAGAGAGCGTGAGGTAATGAGGGTCCTACTGTATTTACCTTATGTGCAGGGCATGTGGACAGCAATAGAAACCATGTAGGGAGCGATTTTGGTCAGAGAAAGAACACGGCAGCCTAATGGGAGGCCTTTGTTCTTCAAAAGGGTCTCCTTTTCCCCTTTTGTGCTTCACTTAATTCATGGCATCTGAGCTGCTCTTGAACTTGACAGACGGTGAAAGGGGGGGATGGAGAGAGGGGAAGACAAAGAAAAAAAAAAGAGGACTTCAAAAGAGTTTTCCTTTGAAAATTCAGTTGTGCTGCTGAAGGCTCCAGAACCAGAAAGGGGCAGAAAACAATATCTCCATGACTAAATAATATGAATTGCCCCAGCTCTTCAGGAAGCTACAAGGCAGTAATAAAACAGGGAAATAAGGAGTAAAACAGGTAAAAGCATTATTCACCTCTGGGTGTTTTTCATTTATTTTCATCTTTATTCTTATTTTGTATGGATAAAAATATTTATTAAAACACCACCAGCGAAACATCTGGTTTCCAGCAGCATCCTGGAAAACACGCATTTTATGAATGGTCCAATCAATCAAAGGATTCCCCATACAGAAAATTATGTTTAAACAGCCGCAGGAAATCATCAAAATAACCAGCGCCATCTGGAGGATGAACTCAGGGATGAATATTGTATATTTCTTTAAAACTCACTAAACTGAAACTCACTAAGATGAACTCACTAGTCAAACTTTTCAATTGGTATTTAATGTGAATTTCAGAAATATGAAAGCTGCTAAATTTTGCTTCCACCGAGTATTAAATTAAACATCCAATGACTCTTCAGTATGACAAGTGACAGAGAAGCTGTCAGTGCTAACAAAAGAAAATCATCAAGTTCTGAATTTTAGGAAACTCTAACCAAGTTGAAGTAATTAATTTCTGTTTGTGACTCTTGAGTGTATGTTCAAATGGGCTAACTTAATAGTACAGTTTTAATAATTTGCGGGGAATATGAAATAGGGTCCCAACCTTTGTCCTCACAAGTTGGTAAAGACTACAAAATGCATCATACCTGTGTGCTCCATACAACTACACGAAACACAACTTTCAACATTCTCTCTCACTCACACTCTATTTACCCTCTCACTCTTCTTAGAAATTCCATAACCCATAGCATTTGTAAATCAGGTTAATGATATGGACATCTAAGAATTCAACCTGTACATTTCACATTCATTTTACACATTCCACAGATCACCTCAGTGCCATGCATCAACACATGTAGATCTCTGTCTGTATTAAGTATATACTTCATACTAATTGTGCATCAATATGTTGTGTGTCAGAATTAATGTTGTATGTGAAATGCATAAAGTGAGGTTTTAAATACCCATATTACCAGTATCAAAACATACAATTGTATGGGTCTTGGAACATTTTATACAAATTACTATAAAGAATCATTTCTGTGTTTTTTAATACTTAGGGTGCTTGGGTTATTTTTGTTGTCCCTCAGATAATTATCCCATCTACTGGTTAATTAATATAATCTATACTAGAATAATGAATGTTCAACTGCAGGACCTCGCTATTTCCAGAGCAGAAAAACAGGCAGAGTACAGAAAATGTAAACATATAACAGTTTTCCTACTTGATGTCAAGTGACTTTTTTTTTATTCAGCTGTGTCAGTGTTTGGGGGTTTTTTTTTGCTACTGCTCTTTACTTGACAAAGGGTGTTCTCCTCATCCCCACAAAACCCTTTTAAAAATTGGGCACTCAAACTTTGTAACACTTTTCATGTTCATCATGCATTTTGGGAACATACATACTTTTTTAAAATATGCACTACAAAGTTCATCTCCTTTTAAAAATTATGTATTATGATTAACCTGCCACTGAAATGAAATAAGTTCATACTAAAGTTCATTTTAGTAAAAAACCCAAAGCAAAATTAGGCTATGCAAATTAAGCAAACAAATATGGAAATTCATGTGCAAATTAGGAAGACACTCAGCCTCCAGCAAATTGATTTAATACAGTCCTTGATGTTGCAGAATTTGGATGCCCCTGTTCTATCTGGAAAGAGATTTGCTTGCTCTATTGCCACCACATCCACTATAGAACCCAAAAACCAGATGTCCATGTTATCTACCTAGACTCTATACAAACTACTAAGGGCTTTTGGAACCTGAAAGCATTTATTTAGATTCTTCCATTCAATGTCACTTTTATGACACGTCTTCATAGACCTGGAGCACTAAAACAGAGTTCATCCCTCACCCATCATCAAATTTTAAGTAACCACATGTCTAAACAAAGTAGAAACGTAGGCAACACATGAAATATTTTGTCTGAACCTGTTCTTTGACATCAGACTTCTCCACTTCCTGTCAACCAGACTATCCCCCCCATCCCAATTCTGCAAAGTACTTGCAGTGCTCTTAAATCCCATCAAAATCAATGGGTTTAAGCATCCGCTTAAGTGCTTTGCTGAATTGGGGAGCCATATCCTGAAAAAAGCAAAAATATATTATGTGGCCTTGTAGTAAAGTGCCCCTGAATTAGACAGAGGTCTATCTAATGCCCTGGAAAAATTGAGGATAAAACAGATGTCTTGACTTCATCATAAACTTGGTTCATAATCATGGGAAACCCATGTTTCCCTAAGGCTCCCCACTTCTAAAAAATTCTTGTTGGATTCTGCACAAGGGAAAACTGTACCTATGAGCCACAATTTTGCAAGCAGTATGCGTGCACGCATATATTTAGACATTAATTTGAAGGAAAAGCCTAGATTATTATAGAGTAGTTTGAGGAAATGTTTGAGGATAAAATAAAGAGGTTTTTTTTCTATTTGTATTTTGAACATCAGGAGTGCTTGAGGATTAATTAATGTTTGTAAAGCTCTTTGAAAACTGAAAGTGCTACGTAAGTGCTATTATTAAGTAGACAGTTTAAAGTCCTTATAAGATACTAATTATGAGTAGTGCACCATTGCACCAGAAATTTGATGCACTCAAGAATGTTACTATGAATTTTAATCTATGGATCTTTGGGAAAAAGCAGACAAGTTAAGATGCAAATGTTCTACCATCTTTACTGAAACTGTTCCCTCTTCCCCCTCAAAAATGGATATACCCTGGAAAATTTTTTTGCAAGGGTCCATTTTTAATTTACACATATCCCTAAAAGCCTTTGGGGACCTACTTGTTAAAATCAGCACTCTCTAATACCCTTCTCTGTTTGGTATGAAAAAAGGTTGTCAGATGCGGAAGCAGGGATTATACCTTTGTAAGAGAAAAGGGTTCTACTTCCCCACATACAAACTGCCGATTCAACATGCGGCTGAAGAAAACTAGTCGTTGGAGACAGTTTCTTCCTTTATGAATAGATACAGCTGATTTGATCTTGGGGAAATAGTTAGCGGAGTAGTAAATGAACAAATGTTTATGAATATGATGATACCCAGCTGTTTCTGACAATTCTCACAAGATATTCTATTTTGTAAAAATAGACCGGTAGAGCAGCATATTGATGAAGTTATTTGTATGGTGCTCCAACCCAAATAGCTTTGAACATTTCAAAAACCAAAACTAAACAAAAATAAAATGAAATTTCTGTTATGTAACATGACCAGAAACTCAACTGATATAAATATCTGCCCCTTCTACTTCAGAGGCTAACAATCACAAACTAAAAATTAATCTGAGTCTTATTTTTACCTAGAAGAATGTCTTTTAGGTACTTTGGTACACCACAATGAGAGAACATATAAAACTAGAACAAATAGTTTCAAATCTGAGGATTGTGAGTTCTGTGATAGGGTCATAAAATGAGCCTTCAGGTAGATTGATGCTAAATTATTTTCAAATGTATATACGATGTATGCAAGACAGCCAAGGAAGCAGTGCTGCTGAACAAAAGGCAACAATTCAGAGTGCAGGCATCACTGATACTTGAGGGCAAAGACCCTCGGTGCAGTCATGTACAACATTCTGCACTAACAGCCATCTATGAATGCTTTATAAAGGCAGCCCAAATAAAGTGTGCTGCATTACTGCAGCCCACAGGTCACAAAAGATTCACTGTGGCAAGATGTGTCAGTAAGGAATACTTACAACTTGAAAACATTTTGAAGGTGAAAAATAATTTTACCTATTTATTGTGTTAATACAGCCTCTGAATTTGCTTTCATTCAACTTTCATTGTGACAGGGAGCATCTAAACTTCATTAACAACTTTGTATCCCAGTCATCTTCTCCGCTCCTCCCATCAGCCATCTGGCCACTTGAGAAATTCCTACTCTGAAAGTGGTAGCCTACACTCACTACATTAAACTGAAAGAAAAGGAGTATTAGTGGCACCTTAGAGACTAACCAATTTACAATACAGACTAACATGGCTGCTACTCTGAAACCTACATTAAACTATTAACTTTGCTTAAGTGTGCATTCCCATTAGGAAGTCCTGGGAGGGGGCTGTATAAGTCCTTACATACTACAGAAAACAATTAACAAGTGAGAAAAAGTTGCTTTTCCATGGCTGCCTCTAGTGTAGACTCTGGGAACACACACTAAACACCCAGCATGATGTGGAAGGGAGGAGAATAGGGCAGAAGAGAGGATAAAACATTCTGGCCTCAGAGGAAAAAGAAGAGGTGAGAATTACATTTGTTCCCTCTTCTCAAAATGGTACCAGATGTAAGACTGAAAGACTTGCATCTATGTTCTTGCCTTACATCTTACTGCTTCCTTTTCATCTTTTTGTTCCATACTGTTTTCTCCCAACTAGGCATTGGTCAGAAAAAAAATGGAGTATGAGCCTGATATGCCTGATGCTGCTTCTGTGAGAGGCAGGAGCAAAACTATGGAGCCAGATGAGGGAAAGAACAGGAGGAAGAAAGCTGGGTACATGACTTCCTCATTCAGATTAGAGAAGAGACTTTCAAAGGAGTTTAAGGGACACTGGCTCCCAAATCCCACTGAAATTTATTTAGTTGCCACCTGTCTCAGTTACAGCTAAGGATACAAAACCAGAGTCTGTACTGGTAGCAACCATGCCATGGATAAAGCCATTTCTGATCACGCCCAAAAGACAAGGCTTCTATCAAAATTCACTCAAACTGCAAACCCTGAATTTAACTGGGCAAACATCCTCCACACAGGGAAAGTTCCTTAGTTATTTGCCACACTACACATACAGCACCTCTGGTCTTATTTGAGTTGTACCTCAGCCAACTATTTCTATCTCTGTGCTAGGCAGCACAGACGTGATTTAACACAGAAGACTGAATAAGAGATGGACTATCTGTAAACTAAAGAAATGTGATCTAGATTTTGTGATATCAGAACACTGAAACCACTTTAGTTCATGCCTCTGTATATGGGATTCTGGTGGGGAACCAAATCATGAGCCCCAACTGTTTTCCCCTTACTGCTGCAGTTTTATATAATTCTTGTATTCTTGTGGAGGAGGAAGATTTTGAAGATCTATCTAGGTCCTTTTTTTTTTTTTTTGGAGTATTGCAAAAGAGTTTAGATGCTTTCTTGATTAGCTCATTTATAAGGACTGTGAAGTGTATCTGTTTTTTACTCACTCTGGTCTCACTATCACATGCTTAAAGGTCTGGCCCTTTTGGATTTATATCTTTGAATAACCAAAGACTCTGTAGCAAGGCTGAGAGATTAATATTTTGCATTGTATATTTTCCCACTAGTATTAAAGTTATTACAAATGTAAGTAAAAATACTTCAATATATGAAGTCGGACAATAAGCCAAAGAACAAAAAAGGGGATACTGGATTGCCGTGTCCTTTGACAAGATCATCTCAGTCACAAACCATGTCACACAAGCGTCTCAGAACAGCAACTCTGCAAAGCCTTCCTATAAACGATTTAAAGGAATTAATGTAATCTAAAACAAAGCCCAGTTAAATAGTACTACTCATAATAGTAAATATACAGTAATGTTACCAACTATGTGCTCACAGATAGCACACATCCTTTATATCAGATAATATGGCTCCACTTCCCTTACCTTTCATTTTACTTGCAATTACACCACAAAATAGGTACACACATTGTCTTGACTAGTTATATAACTTCTAGTGGATCAATTTTCATTTTTAAAAAAGCTGCTTCTCCAAGAGAAGGAAAGTAGAGAGAGTTAGAAAGGCTACTGGACTAGAGGGAACAGCTGTCCTATTTTGTACTCCTATGATAATTCTTCCTGCACCACTTGCTAATTAACATTTATATAAATAAAGGCTTATTTACTCCTTCCTAGCTTACCCTGCCTTATTTTATCTTTCAGTGAGACTAATGTTGAATTTCTGACATACTTATTTTTATGCAATGCACTGTGCTGTCAAAATATAGGATTATGGCTTAATGGGAGAACTAACTGTAAATCCCCTACCTGAAAAAAGTAACAGGTGCTGCCTCATATGAACTTTCCCCAAACCTTTCTCAGACCCAACAATATTTGGCAGTACACTGCTGTGACTCCTCAGTCAGCCAGTCCTATTCCATGCACTTCTCATAGAATCATAGAATATCAGGGTTAGAAGGGACCTCAGAGGTCATCTAGTCCAACCCCCTGCTCAAAGCAGGACCAATCCCCAATTTTTGCCCCGATCCCTAAATGGCCCCCTCAAGGACTGAACTCACAACCCTCGGTTTAGCAGGCCAATGCTCAAACCACTGAACTATCCCTCCCCCCCACCACTGAGTGATCTTTGTTGGCTTAATCTGCGCTGTCAATTTATTTCCATAGTATCTATTTTTTAGGTCAAGAACGAGTTGGTGTTTTTGCATGGCTTTATTCTGAACCAGAAATGAAACATACAGGAACTGAATCACCTTTCACTAAGATTTCTTCAATAGTGCCCACATCTTACACTCCACTACAAATAACTCAGATTTAGATCTCTACCACCAGTGCTTGATTATAATATTCATGATCTTCACATTTAAAAATAGGCTCCAAGATGTCCAATAAAGAAATATCCAATACTAACCAAATATTAGAATATTATGGAACGTCTAAAGGCAGGAAAAAAATTAAGTTTGAAGAGCTGACACACCAAAAAAGTGAACTGCTACTAAAGGTTCTTGCGGCCTGAATAGTGTTCTATGAAATATATAAATTGAGTACTGTATTATACACAGAAGTGTTTAGAAAAAGGTGTAGAATCTCAAGATGGTGATGTCTAAGAGGTTGAATTTCTGATTTCCTGGACAGGAAAAAAATTAAGTGGATTAAAAAAAAAATCTGTCACTCGAGTGGCACCAGGGATGAAATCAAGCATTTTTAAATTAGATTACTTAAAGAATTAGTAATAATCTTTGTTATCCTACTATCACTACATATATTGACATAGCACCTTTCACCTAATGATCTTAAGGCACCTAATGATCTTAAGGCACTATTATACCTCAATAGCCTTGTGAGGTAAGGGATTTTACTTTTTTTAAAAATACCCAGGTGGATAAATTGAAGAATACAGAGGTTAGGAGACTTGTCCGAGATGACAAAGGGAGGCAGTGGTAAAACTTAGAAGAAAACCCAAAAGTGCTAACTCCTAGACCCCTGATTTCAACCACAAGATCATGCTGTGTAAATATGGTATTCTAGCGGGGGAATCAACGAGCATCTTATAAAAGCATTAACTGGTTTTGCATTCTGTCCTTCTAACACTTATTTTCTTACACTGATTTCCAATGTCACATCACTAATTTGTTTCCCAATCAATTTAATGAACTGTTTCATTTAGATCATACTCCTTAGTTCTTTGCTCCCCAATTAACATATTTGTCCACATTTAGAGTCATTTCCCATCTCTTGGCCCAATCATCTAAAATATCCACATCCTTTGGAATTTAGTTATATATACACAATATGGTTGAGTCATTTCGTTGATGGAATCTCAAAATTTCTGTACGCATTTTCTACACACTTAGAAGGTACATGGCTCTCCCATAAACAATATAAGCACTTGTCATGTCTATCCTTTAGGGCAGTGGTTCTCAACCAATACCCCATAGGGTACACAGAGGTTTTACGAGGGGTACTCAACTCATCTAGATCAGTGTTTCTCAACAGGGATTGTGACTCGGGGGTGGGGGGGGTGTCATAGGGCAGGCAAGCAGGGCAGTTGCTCGTGGCCCCATGAAACTAAGTTAACATGCTTCATCCCCGGACGGCAGGAGCTCTGGATTCAGACAAAGCTCACAAGTAGAAAAAAAACAGGCTGAAGTATATCACTGAAATGTAAGTACAACATTTATATTCCAATCAATTTATTTTATAACTATATGGTAAAATGAGAAAGTAAGCAATTTTTCAGTAATAGTGTGCTGTGACACTTGTATTTTTATGTCTGATTTTGTAAGCAAGTAGTTTAAGTGAAGTGAACAGGGGTACACAAGACAAATCAAACTTTAAGAAAGGTTGAGAACCACTGCTTTAGGGGAATAGTTCTACACATGCACAAGACTTGAACCTTGGTGAATGAGACTCAGGTATGACAGCTGAACTCTGGTAATAACAGACTAAGAAAATTATTTCTTCTTTTGCACCAATGGGTAACCAAAACATTAAAAACTCCAGTAACTAAAAACAAAACATTTATCGTAACTACGTTAATAAACTAATAGACACAAGATGGGACACTATATTATTCCATCGCTCTGTCAAGATACAGTCAGAAAGAACCAAATGACAACTGGAGGTCAGTCTGCCCTTTATGCCCTCAGGAGGGAGAGCCTGAGGGCACGCAGGGCACATGTGCAACCTCTAGTGGACAGTGCTGGAGAACATTCTGAACACCTGTGCATCTAGAGAGTTATTTTCTTGCTGGGCAAGCAAGGTAAACATTATAGATTTGGTTTAATTATCCTTATGGTTTTCATTTTTATTTTCTTCATCCCATGTGTAGAAACAGTTTCAGTCCTTGCACCTTGTAAAAGGCTAAAATTAAAGATAACATCGCTGGAAGTGTATGAAGAAAAAGGAAGCGAAGCAAAGAAAGGAAAAATCTAGTGCACATTTCACATCATTACTTGATTAGTTTAGTAGCAGAAAAAAAAACACACGTGTGGGCTTGTGATAGGCTTTACCTTGTGCTACATGTCTTATGTTTATTGCGTGGTTTTACTTTTGGCAGTTAATTACGCCAAAGCTTCACAGAAATTGCATCTTTATTTTTCTTTTCTTTGAAAAGAAAAGTCAACAAAAGCAACAACAGCTAGAATGGTGGTTGGATTTTGAAAGAAAAATGATTGTATTTAAATGGGAAAGAATCTAAGAAATAATAAAGAAAATGGGTAGAGTACATTAAGTGAGTCAGAGGGAAGTCCTCAAGAGATAAAAAAAGTTAAGGGGAATTCCTGTGATAAAGAAAAAAATTTGAAAAAAATTTGAGGGGGGAGGGGAAGTGTCAGGCTTCCTTTATATATAAAGAAAGAAAGAAGAGCATATCCCCCCTTTTCTCCTTTGATGGTCACCTTTTAATGTATAACACTCAGGATGATCAAAAGGCAAAGGAAGCCTGAAATTTATAATCATTTTCTGCTTGACTTGTGAATGTTTTCAAATCAATTTCAGAAGTTTTCCATCATAAGAAAATTCTGATCACACATTAAATGCAACTATGGAAAGCACTGACACTTGGATGAACTGCATGCCAACACCAAGGAGGAGAAATCATCAACAATTTTACTGAAGAGGAGTTCATTTGCAGAAGAAAGATACAGATCCAACTGAGTAGAAGTACTTGGAAAAGAAAAGGTATCTGCAGCCACATCAGCAGCATAAAAACGGAATTCAAGCACCCGGATTATTTTTTAAACTAAGAAAGTTGGAAACTCTGCAGTATATGCTTTGGCTAAGCAGTTCATGGATTCTTTTTTTTTTTTTGGTGGATGCAAGGAAAACAGAATATTGCAAGAGAACTGTGCCTTGAATCAGTAATACAAGTTTTCAAGAATATTTCACTGAGGGGTAAATTGAATACTATTGTAGCGTGCATGGCAATTTCAGGATCAAGTTGTTAACATGGCTTCAATGTGATTAATTGCATTGAAAGAAAGATCCAGGCTGGCAACACAGACATTGGATGATCTGATGACTATGGTGATGATCTCACTCAGAGTAACAAGTGTGATCTAATTCCTTCAAGTAAAGAGTAGTTTCTACAGACATTCTAATATAGCATGACATGAACTGTAACATAGAGCCAAACCTGATCACTACCACCACCACCACACTAAGGGTGGGCCAGCAGATGTGTCTGGGACTAGAACATTTTTTACCCAATTAGGAAATATTCCCTCATCCCAAATCCAGATATGAAGGAATCATGCCGTGCTCTCTTGTTGAAAAGATGTTCAGAGGTCTCTAGTCAATCCCCATATCATAAAACCAAGTCTCACAAGCTGGAGTGCCCATCCGGGCGGGGGGGGGGGGGGGCGGAGGGAGGAGGAGCCATACAGCTCAAAGCCTTCAGGGGACTTTCATCTGCAGTGACAGCCTTAACTTCTGACAACCTGACAGACCTCCACTGATTCTTCACTTCTTGTCCACCAGTGAAGAGTGCATGGGATAATGCATTCACATGTAGATTGGGGAAATGCATGTGCTAGAAAGTAATTTTACATGACGGAAGGCCACTTTTCTGCCCAAGTCACACTTAAGATTTTGATATAGTAACAGCTCTAAAGACAGGGCCCCACATATAACAGAGTTTGCAGTAGAATGGTGTGCCAGAATCTCAGCTTTCATTTATAAAATAATTATGTTCTTAGCCCTCTTAGCTGCTGAGAGATTTAGAGTTTGCTGCTACTGAGTTTGGTCCTATTGTGCCATGGAGTACACAGGGCTCTGCACATAGTCTGTGATACTTGTTTTGGAAGTGATCAGGTTCTGTTCTGAAAAAGATACTCTTGCAAAGGTTTTGGAACAGAAGAAGGTCAGACACATCTAGTCCCCCTGAAGACCACTGAACACTTTTCGCCTTTCAACATATACTGTTCATTTGCTTGGAAATACAAAACTGCCAGTTAATTTAGTTCCTGATAAAAATCTACAGTGTTAAACTCCACTCGAGGCCAAGAAGTAATAAAAAAATATAAAAACTGTGTACTTGCATCCAGTAAAGGAGTGGGTAAAAAAGTTCCTTCTTGAAAATTACCTCAGTCCTCCAGTCAGGAGTCCAAAGCTTTGTACATCTACATTAAATAGAAAATTCCTTGCAAATTCTACCTCAGATTCTGGATCCTCTTCTGAAAGACAACTCCTATTTAAGGTCTGTGCCCCTCCATAGGAGCTGTGAGCAATTTTCTTTTTAAAGAGAACATCCTTGCACGGTAATAGCTATTAAATTTAGCTGGATATATTCCTATCACCCCATCCTATAGTTAACAGGAAATTGTCATTGTTAAAAGGAATGAAGTATGCATGTCAGCCTTTTCTGCCTGTTTTTTCTGCCTTCTAGAGACATCAGCCAGTAACAGACACTCAGCTGGAATCTGGGTAAGACTGTCTGAGTTATCCCTAAAAATCTTGAAATCAGCCCCCTTCCAGTACTCCACTTATTCTACTTGTTGTTCTATCAACTATTAATGCTTATGACAAAGGGATCATACAGGTTCTCCTCCCGTATCTCATTTCATTCTTAGATATTCTTCCTGTAGTTATTAATTTTTCTTCTTTCAAGAAGAATCTCTCTCAGATAAACAATCATTCACTGACCCCTCTCTTCCCCAAAGCAGCCTACAATAAAGTCCACTCACATACTACATTATTTACAGGCTACAAGTAACGTATGTTGTGTACTCTTCCTTCCCAGTTCTCTTTCCTAACCCTCTTACAGTTTTTGTTGTTTCTAACCCTTCTTGATGACTTCCGTGCCCGCGCCCCCCGCCCCCCCACACTTCATTTCTCTCCTCAGTTTCATCTCCTTGTTTCCCTCCCCTGACAATTCCATTCCCCATATCTTCTCCACAGCAGACTGTTTCAGTAAAAACCATTTTTTTTCCTGAAAACTACAGAAGATTTTTCTTTTAAATTGAGAAATTATCCTATTTGAGTATGTATGTGGAAAAATATTTTATTATCATCTTTAGGCAAAGTTTATTTTTGTTTTTAAACTTGTTCAGAGTACCTCATGGAATTGTGGTCTCAACAGAACCTCATTTATCCGAAGCCCACTTACATAAAAACAGTCTTCATCCAAACATGGGTTATATCTCCCATCCTCCATGTGCATCATGTTTTATTTTAACAGAAACTCCCTCTTTTCTATTTGAATAGATGGCATCCTAGTATAGGGCTCACTGCTTTTCCTTGAAGATTACACCATCAAGGGGAAACTGCTCTACTACTGCTGTGCTTTGGAGCAGTATAATATGCATTGCTATAGAGAATTTTTCATCTTAAATTTCAATTGAAAATGATAAAGCTATGTTTTAGTAAGGACCATTTAATGCCAGTAGGAAAAAGACCATCTCTCTACATCAATGTGTTCAACTATCACTGACTTTTCTCACAAGATGAACTTTTCCATTCCATGGAAAACTGGAAATGCAGCAAAGTACTGCTTTAGTGTTAAAATAGGGACTCCCAATTTATACAAAATTCAAACAGACTGTAGCAATTTTAGTCTCATGGTTACCATCGAAACATATTTGGTCACCCTACTACTAATTCATGCAATACCAAAACTGAAACAGTGACAACAAGCAAGGTACCAATGCAACACTCTTAGGTGACATGGTCAGTGAAAGATAATTAGAGAGAATAAAAGTAATATGCTGCAGTACAATTATGACATTGCATTAGACAGCTAAGCTCAAGAAATGTGTCAGAAATGTATTCTGGCAACAAAACATTATGAATCAAATAAGTATCAGTTATTCTGTCTGTCAAGCCAGAGAAAAGAATAAATCTTTATTTTCACACCATTGCTCGCAATTTGGTATACAGTGCCCTATTTTTTCAACTACTAATTTAATCAGCTACTGAATTAGAGTTTTACCTATTGCAACTGGTAAACAGGAAGCTTTCACTGATGACTAAAGAGACATGGCATCAATTTCTGCAGAATTTAAGCTTTAATATTAATATATCAGTTTCTAACCCTTAATGCTTGTGAAAACCTTCCAAATATAAAATAAATTTAAATGTTACAAAGCAAACAAAATTGTCCTCCCTAGCCTACAGAGATAGCTCCAATACCTCTGTTACTGCTCATAGCTTTCCCAAAAAGCAGCAAAGCAGAGTTAACAAGACTAGTCAATTTGGTTGCTGATGTTCAAACTAGTAGACAGCAGTGAAACTGACAAGAGATTGATAGGAAAGATGAGACCACTAAGCAGGGTTCAGTTGGAGGCTGGGGATTCTCACCAGGCACTGCCTCTGGACCTTACTGATGACTCCCATCCCATCATTCTTTACAATGGCTTTTAGCTAGTAGGATACAGTAACTTTTCAAGCTTTGCTTTTCTCCTTTTAACACTCTCTGGTAAACATCATACATTGCAGTGGCTGAAGAGAGCTAGAGCTGCCTCCCTCAGGATTATGCTCCTTCAGTTCGCCATAGTCAGTTGGTGGAAGAACTGCCAAGACATATCCTTCCTCCACGGGCTGTGAGAGACCCACAGGGAGTGTTTCCAACTTTAGCTCACATAGGGAAGAACAACCAAACTTGATCCTGGACTGTAAAGTACTGCCATTGCAAGTCAGTCACATCTCCACCTACACATCTCTCAGCTCTTTCCACTTACACTCTCTTTCGGTGGATCTGCTCCGGGGGCTGGAGGCAAATCTTCATAGCAGCAGCTGGTAGAACCAATGCAGCTATATTAGCACTAATCGGCAATAGGGCTCAGACATTTTTAACCATCACGTAAAGAAAATCTTATTTGCCACTAGATTCACCTGACAAAACAGTTAAAATGCCTGAGCCCTGAGACATGCACTTACAACCACTGCTATTAACTGGTGCACTTGCACTACTGGTGGCAACTGTAATACAGGTTCTAGTTTTTCCTTGCACAAAAAAGGTGTCTCCCCCCCTCTGACCACAGGCTCCAGATGTACTATTACTTCTTCACACTGTGCTTCACAAGTAGCAGTTTGAAACCGAGACCATATCAATTAGTTTCCCTACTGCTGGCGCTGGTGATCAAGAAAGGAAGCAATCTTTGCTGAAGTGTCAGATGCCTGATCCTTCAACGCTCTCCTTTCCAAATGCCCATAACAGCCAAAGGGGATTGTGTCTGTACTGATCCTGCACATGCTTCCTTCCCACCCATAACACTGACTAATGTGATGTCTATTTCTGAACTACACGCAGTTAAAAAACAGAATCCTCCCAAAAGGAATTATTTTTAATGGAGTGGGAGCCCATGTTCACACAATCTAAATCTCTGCTTTTTCCACCCTTCTTCCAGTTTGGTCCTCTCATTTTGTGTTTTGCTAACATCTTATTACACGCAAACATTGCACAATGTCTCTGGCCATCTTCCTACAAATTTCTTTCAGTGCCACCTTGATACTTCCAATAACCCAGGTCCTCTGTGTGCTCCTTTTGAATTCTTAGGAACAACCTGCACGGTTTATTGCTCAGTCATATGCAGCCCAGAACTTTCAGGTCCCAAACAGTCTTTGCACCAACTGCCATAGTGTCACTTATGAGGTGCAGCAGCACCAGACTCAAATATTGCTGGGGACTGAAAGATCATAGTCTTGTGGGATTGAATAGTGAATAGAATTCTTACTTGGTAATTTTGATAATGCTGAGATGCATATACAGTTAGTGACCTTTAATCACCTGGGTTTTTTTTTCCTAATGCCCATATCTAAACACTAAGAAGGTAAATTAGATCTGAATACACAGACTATAATGACCTTCATAGAGGATTCTGCTCTTCATCCTTCCTAGTTGCCAGGAAGCAATGCTTGTTTGTTTAACACTAAGGTCTAGTCTACACTACAAAGTTTTGCCAGTTTAACTATACCAGTATAATTAAACCATCAAAATCCTCTTAACAGAGTAAGACCAGGTCTACACTACAAAATTTTATCAGTGTGGCTATGTCACCATGATGGCAACCCCTCCCACCCACTTCCAAGTAGACGCAGCTATACCAGTAAGAGTCCTTTTGCCAATATAAACTATGTCTCCATTAGGAGGTTCTCCCACTCTAGCTATACCAATACAGCTGTATCAGCAAAGCCATTCTAGTCTATACTCACAGTTGTGTCAGTATAAGAGTGCTTATATCAGTATAGCATATATTAGTTCCCCAACCAGCATAAAATATACTGGAATAAGTACTTTTAAAGTGATATAATTACACCAAGGGCTTTTTTATTTGGCATAGTTATGTCATCAAAACATTCTAATGCAGATTTGCCCTTAGATATGGCAGGAAGGCATTTCCAAATAGATGAGTTTTGAAGTGCGCCCTGTAAGCAGACCAATATTGTCTCATTCCACAGATGAGCAACCTCAATCGCAATATTCTAACTCCAGATCCAGCATGCCAGAATTTGACTCTCTCCTGGATATTCATTATATCTGACAAGTAGAGATAAACATGAGCAAGGAGTTGCTCTCATTTTCTCTCTACTTCCACAAATGAAGTCACAACAGAAGCAGCTCCTTACTCTTTATAATTTTTCTTTTAAGTCTATTTCATCTCATTCACCGGTTGCCCATAGCCTTCTTAGATTCAGTATTGGTTGCTTCTGGAAGTACTCCTCCCTCATAAGAACAGGTAGTGTGTGTAGAATGAGGTCGTTTAGTTCTAATCTCATCAAATGGGTGATGCTTGCTCAGTGCAGGTCATGCAGACAGACTGTGCAGTGATTAGCTGTAGAAGAAATAAGCATTTCCTCCCTTCTTGGCTTTCAATCTTAGCTTCAAATACTTAGCTTGTGTCTATGCACTGAAATTCCACTGGTCAAGTTAAACCAATAACCCAGCTATTAACAGATAGAGACATTCAGCACAGAGGATTGTACTAGCTAACCTAATTTTTTTTTTTTTTTTTTTTTTTTTTAAGGCACAACTTCTGTATTTAGACCAGAGCTTGAAAGAAAAAAAATTGGGAAGAAGTCCAGCAAATGCTTCTCCTGTGACAATCGTCATGCAGCAGAGGAGATGGCAAGATAAAGAGGACACATTTTACATAGTTGGCTCTGCTGCCTGCAAATGGCAGAAGGAAGAGTAAAATCCAGTAAAAAATTGAAGTATGAGGACAGACAAAACAGCAGAATGCTAAAGGCTTATCTATGTAGGAAGTTTATTGGCATAATTATACTAATATAACTCCCTGTGTATACAAACTCTTGTGGTGGCACTAGGAGGATTCTTGAACTGGATAGGAAGAAAGCAGAATTAGGAGTGTCAAGACATCACTGAAGAAACTCTTGGGAGGAGCAAGATAACAGGTCTGTGCTCTGCACTCTTTCACAACCTCAACAATACCTGGACTGCTGTCACCTCAGGCAATCCTTGTCTACTTGAATTATGAAGGGAGTCCCAAGTATTCTCTCTCCTCATTTGTAACCTACTCGGATGTCCCTTTGGTCTGAAATAGCCCCAACTTGTTAACGTTCAGGGCACAATGCAAGACTCCTACTTTCTCATACTTACAGGGAGGGTTTAAAGGTATGGGATGACTGTGTTTGGTTTTTAATTTTATAATCTTACTCCCTTTTAATGAGGCTGATGATTGAGGGTAGGTTTTCTGTTTTAATCCTTTAAAATATATAAGCCACAAAAATATGTTCAAATGCCTATGATTCTGGTGATAAGCCAGCAGAAAAGCCTATAAATAAAAATAAATACTTGACCCTGCAGTGAAGTCAGAATACTGAATTTGTGACATCACAACTGTCTCCATAACAACTAATAATTCTCAAACACAATATAACGTCTCCACCGCAGAATCAAGAAGCAGCTGGGCTGCAATGGAAGAAATGTTCTTATTCAAAACACAAATCTTCAACAAAACAGGGAACATAAGATGTTACTGAAGGTAAGCTGCCTTTTGTATAGCTCCTATTTCATTTGCCCAGTGTGAGACTCCTTTTAAACGCTCAATCATATATAAAAGGCCTGTTGAAGTGTATATACGCAGTTGTACAATGAAAAATGGTCTAATACAAAACTGACGTTTTTCCAAAAGTGAAGGTGTTTTGAAGAGTGCACCTGTTCAACTTTCATTAAAGTACAAAAGAACAGTTCTACTTACACTTTGCTCCTAAGGAAGTCAACGTAGTCACATTTTCAAAAGTGCCCTATAAGACTTGAATCCTAGATGCAGAATTTAAAGAAAAACCTCTTCCAAGTTTTTGGGTATTTCAATGCATCCAACAGATGAAATGTAAAGTTATGATTGCCATATAGCACATTCCAGGTTCAGAGCTCACAGTCCTTTATTTAGTTGGACCATGGCAGGGCCCTTACATATCAGACATGTTTTCAAAAAGCACTTGCCTAGCACAATACATTGCATATGCAAGAGTATGAGAATTGCTCAAGGATAGTTCTCATCTGCATCCAAAATCTGTTTTCTGAGTACAGCCACCTCCTTTGCCACATGTAAAATACCTGCTACAAGCAATTTCTCACATTTACAAACACCTGAAGTGTGTTCATGTAAAAGTGAGAATTAAGTCTTTTTGAATCATACTTAGGGCTTTGGCTTAGACTGAATAATATTTAGCAATAAGAGCTAGTCACAGTTAAGTTTCTGATCAGAGGATACATATTAGTTTTACACACACAAAACTAAAATTACATTTGATACTGCAATCACAGATGTCTATTGATTCTAGTCACTCATTACACTGCTCAAGAAGGGAAGAGCAACGAAAATGTAGGAATTCCAATGTTCATTTGGCTCAATTCAGGGTGTGTATCAAAGTTAAGTTGAATAAATGAGATCCTACATTTTTCAGCAAGTGTGAGGAAGCGGAAGCTCTGTGTGGCTTTCACCTACACCTATGTAACTCCTGCATTTTAAATGGCAGCATCACAGAATTGAAATATTTTTAAAACTATGTTTAACATTGTACAACAGGATATTTTTATTCACTATCTCTTTTGTAACGTGCTTTGAGATCTACTGATAGAATACAAGACTGTTACTACAGCAGGGGTTCACAGTGATCCAAGGATTACTGCTGGGCCAAGGAACATTGCCAGGTGGTCATAGATATTGAGCTGTTGTGACCAGTCCAGGTCAATCCAGGTTTCCAGAGGCTATTTACCAATTAAACTTAAAAATAAAAAAACCCACCTCTCTGCACCCTACATTATACCGTTTTCAGCCACTAACTGTGATCAACTTTACTGACTGCACCAAAACTGGAGGGCAGAACCAAACTCTAAAGCAACCAGATCTCTTAGCCTACACTATCTTTATGAATGGAAATCCTGTTTATAGCCTCTCATTGGTGTAATACTACACATTTTTGGGACTGAAAGTGGGGTGTTTGAAGAACAGAAATGGTAGCCAGCAGCGGTTCCCCACTGCTTTAAAGCTTGCTTTCATTTTTACGTTCAACTCTCTGCAAGTACTTCACATAACCAAATATCTCATATAACCAAGCACTACAGCCACTGCAAGGAAGATGTCCTCATGAAAATCTCTAGTTTAAGAAGCAGTCCACAACATGAAAAGTGCTTAAGAACCACCTGACCACAGATTCTAAGAAATGGCTGAATTGGGTTCCCCCCACTGAAGGTAAAATAGTAAACATATCTTTCCAAGTATTTTCCTGCAGTTACTGCCTCTGGAATGGAAGACCTGTAGGGTGGTGAGAACTCACATTTTGAAGTATATTTGTACATATTGACGAAGTGGCAGAAAATGCAGCTGTCATAATCCAAGAAAGAAGAAAAGGAAGTTGAAGTGGCATAGTCTCTCAATAAGACACTATCATACATATTTAGGTAAATTATGTATTACACAGATATGTAGTTTGTAATGTTATATATCAGAGATACAGCCAATTCCACTCCCCTTCACCCCAAAAAAATTTCATATGCACAGCATTACCTGGGAGTTCTCAGAATTAAAGTGTCTGTATACAAAACAATACACCATTTCTGTCCCCAGGAACCAGGCAGATAACCTCAGATCAACATCTCAATGGACAGTGAAAAGGTTTGACCTGGCCTATATATTTCATTTTCACATCTGAATGAGTTGGACAGACTAACTGGGCAAGTAACTCATCAACAAGCACTAAGAGATTTTTCTCACAATGCATGGGAAAATATGTCAGTCATCCTCCATACACCAAGTATTTAAAAAAAAACAGTCCTTTGTAAAAGAAAAAAGTTAAAATGTAGTTGCTGAGTGAGAAGCTCTTCACAAGATTCTGGGTATAACAATTTTCTTTAAGTCCTCAACTTCAGAATGAGTAAATTACTGCTTCATAGAGGTGAAGAGAGGTATCAGCAAGAACTACAAATATTTGCCATGAATTTTGGCAAGATCTGCAGAGATTCCTTCATTGTACCCTCACCCACAAGCCCTTCAAAAAACTAGAAGCTATACAAAGATTTTTGTTTTCTCTTGTACTTGTCCCTACCTATATTTGAATCCTTTGCTTCCCACCCATCCAAAACAAAAACAAAAACTCCCCAATAGGATACAGTTAAGGTAGTAAACAGACCAATTTAAACCATTGTTTGAACATTTCAGTTAATAAAAAACAAACATTTGAAGGTCAAGCACTCAGGAGGTGAACTCAGGAGTTCAAACCTACAAAAACAGCCTGGAAACCAGTTACAGTAAAAACACTATCTTTACTTTTCTCCCCCTTATTCATGGGATCATCTCACTAATCTCACATGAAGGAACTGTAAATCTTCCCTGTTGCATATGAATTAAGTATTTAGTCTTATTGTAAAATAATTTAACTTGTGCCCACCTTCACATAAATACAAATGATGGGAGTAGGGAGGATGACAGAAGTCTATCTTGTACATGCACGTTTTCAGAGGTTGACCAAAACCAATCATTATTATTCATTACATGCTAAGACCTGAATAGACACACAGCGAGAGACAGTCCCTGCCCTGTAGAGCTTACTATACCAAATAACCAGGGCCCTACCAAATGCATGGTCCATTTTGGTCAATTTCACTGTCATAGGATTTTTAAAATTGTAAATTTCATGATTTCAGCTATTTAAATCTGAAATTTCGCAATGTTGTAATTGTTTGGGTTCTCACCCAAAAAGGAGATGGGAGAGGCCACGTTATTGTATGGGGGGTTGCAGTACTGCTACCCTCTTCTGCGCTGCTGCTGCCTTCAGACCTGGGCAGCTGCAGAGCGGCGGCTGCTGGCCAGGAGCCCAGTTCTGAAAGGAGAACCGCAGCCAGCAGCAGAACAGAAGGATGGCATGGTATGGTATTGCCATCCTTACTTCTGCACTGCTGCCTGCATAACTGGGCCCTCAGTCAGCAGCTGCCACTCTGTGGCCGCCCAGCTCTGAAGGCAGCAGCGCAGAAGTAAGGGTGGCATAGTATGATATTACCACACTTACTTCAGCGCTGCTGCTGGTGGGGTGCTGCCTTCAGAGCTGGGCACCTGGCCAACAACCACTGCTCTACAGCTGCCCAGCTCTGAAGGCAGCACAGACGTAAGGGTGGCAACACCGCAACCCCCCTAAAATAACCTTGTGATTCCCCTGCAACTCCCTTTTGGGTCAGGATCCGCAATTTGAGAAAGGCTGGTCTCCCCCGTGAAATGTGTAAAGTATATGGTAAAAGCACACAAAATACCAGATTTCACAGCCTGACACATGTTCTTCATGGCCGTGAATTTGTTAGGGCCCTACAAATAACAAAATCTAGCCACTGAATCTCCCTAAAATAATACTTTAAAACATCAATCCTCAGATTAGTAAACATCTGAGTCAAGTCACTTTTGACATATCACTCCAAAAATAACTGATTTTTCTACACAGGTAAGATGCCCTCAACATTTCCCTCAATTTTTTCCACTGACTGAGGATCACACACAAGAAGTTTCAAGCAGATTGGTTTAGATTTGACCAAGTTAGAAAGGGCTTATTGGTTCACAGTCATGCTTACAACACTAATCAAAAACTTAACTACTGAAGGACTACTCTTCTACAAGTTGTAAGACAAGATGGGTCATTCTGTGCTTCATAAGCTAATTCCTTTTGTTGCTACAAAGTTTACTGCCCATAACTATTCAAAACTTAGTTCACAGGCAGAAAAAAACATTTACTTAGACCTACACTTAATAAGCTTTAGTGTAAATGTATTTATATTAAATCAGGTTGCAAGACCCATAGCTAGGTCCAGTCTGCAGTTATAACTACCGTGTTGAGGACAACGTTACAGTGCTGTAGTTCTCCAACATGGACAGGACATATGTTTTAATCAGATTCACAAACAGAGTTATAAGATTGGACTTTAGCAGGAATTTAGTACAATTTCAGAACACAGATCAGCCCCAACTACACAGGCACTACTATGTGGTAATTGGGTTCCACAACATAGACTAAGACCTAAATTCAACATCACAGTGAGATAAACTGAGGAAGCTCTTACCTCTCAGTGACAGAGTCATTTTAGTCTATCTGCAGACTCAAAGTGCATCATTTTACAGTATCAAGGTTATCCTCACAATTAGAAGAGGAAACAGCTTTACATATTTGTGTTCTAGAATTGTGCTAAGCCCTACAGACGTCCTGTATTGTATCACAATTGCAGAACATACTTAAAACCCACAGAGTCCTTTCATGGAGCTAGATGCAGCAGGGTCTGGAGTCTCCACGGCAAGTTTCTTCTACAGGGACAGAAGCAGCAATGGTGGTTGAACCCTCCCCCCCTCCCACACACACACCCCTACCTCTTCATAGGGCTGGAGACCTTTCCAGAGCAGGAAATGGAGTTTCCACCCCTTTAACCGCCTTTTCAAAGTAGGTAAGAAGCAGTTGGTGGGGGAAGGGAAACCTTGCAATTCCTCAGTGGAGTTGGAGATGGGCAGGGTGGAGGATGGATGTCTTCGTCCTTGGACCCCAACATAAGAGCTGATGAGCACTAGGCAGTAGACGATGAAGACTGACATCTCAGGACCTATACAAAGGGCCTAGAGAGCACTGGGAATTGGCTGGAAGTGGAGGCGTAAGTGGGAGAAATGCCACCTTCTGCTTCAAGTGCAAGGCACATTTCCTTGACCTTGTCTTCTCTAACAAACCATATATATTTTCAAAACCCTACCAAAACAAGACATTCCACTGCATTCCTAGGGAGAGAGGAACACAAACATGTGACAAATGTGTATCATACTGCTTAATGCACTACTGGAACATTCTCAGATATTAAGCGGATAAGCGTAGTATAAGAACCTAAACAGAACAGAATTTCTGTTACCCAGTGTCAGGGGGTGGGGGGAAATGTGCACAACCTACAATGCCTCCTCCCAACCCTGTATGCTGCTCCTATTTGTGTGGGTTGAGAAGCCAGGAAGACGTGGTCAAAAAAATTAATTTGGTGGGGGGACTTGGTAGCATATTTTTCAAGACTGCTCTTATTCAGTTTGGTGACAACTGCAGAGACTTCAGTTGACTGTGTCCCTTATGCTGTCTCCCCTCTAGCTTGTTTTGGAGAGGGGAAGCTCTGAACTAACACCTCCGCAGCTCAGGCCACAGACATCAGATCCTGCCCAGAGAAGGTCTAGATGACATGTGGTGGTTTAATATAGCAGCTATTGGAATCTTGTTTACTCTAGCACAGCGGTTTTCAACTGGGGATCCACGACCCCCTGGGTGGCCAAGGGACCCCACGGCTGAAACCCAGAGCCCAAGCCCCAGCGCCTGCCACTGCAAGGCCAAAAGCCAGAGCCCCAGTGCCCTCCTCCCAGTGCAGTGCCAGACCAGGGGGTGGCACATCGGAGGCGGCACATCGGAGGTGGAAAGCTCGGAGTCAGGCAGTGCAGACAGCTGCTGCTCTGGCTGGTGTCATGGAGCAGGCAGCCATGGCATTCCCCCGTCTGCTGCTGGTGCCCAGGGTTGCGGCTGCTCCTCAGCTCACACAGCCGGTTAGAGTGGCCTAGGCGGGGGACCCCATACTGTGGCCAGCAGAGCCCTTGGGGAGCAGTAACCACAGGGGAGCCTTCCTGGCACACAGCCCCTAATATCCCCTACCCTGCACCCTGAGCTACTCGCTTGCCCGCACACAGCCCCTAGCAGTTTTCAAACTTTTTGAGCTGAACCACACACACACACCCCCCTCCAGACAGACTGGATGGCATACTGAGGTGAGTCTGGGGGTGGAGATGGTGCTGCCTTCCTGGACCCTGCTGTACAGAGCTGACCCAAGCAGCGCCGGCCTCCCCCCCCCAAAACAGAAACCAAACTACGCCTATGCCTGAGAGCCCACCCCCAGCCCTGAGTCGTCCTCCCCCACCCCATCCCCGCTGGGCGCTGGAGTTTTGATAGCATGTTGAGGGGGACCTCAGAAAGAAAAAGGTTGAACCCCTGCTGTAGTACACCCACTCTAATATAGGTGGAGCTGCACCAAACAGTACTGCAATAGTGGGAGGCTTGTTTGTTTTGGGGGTTTTTAAGGGCTTGTGTATACTCAACTTGCCCAGAGCCATAAAGAGAGATGGTGTGTGGAAATGGCAGTGAAAATTGGAAGCTCCTGGCTCCCAACCCAGTGTTAAGAACACTGGAGCTTAGATTCTGAAGAATCTTGAAAGATGGCCCTAACGCCTCAGAATTCCAAGGTTTCTCATCACAAGCGGTCTAAAACACTCTGAAGTAGTGTGATAACAAGTCAATGATATCAGAGGCCCAAACTTCAATATAAGGATGACTGAAACCTACTGGTAAACTCCATTTGTTCATTTATATTCCCTTGAGCTATTCAAACAGTTATAAATGTTTAAGTTGTGCACTTCAGCTCCATCTTAGTGAATTTTACATTGGTCTTGAAATAAGGTGCACCACAGACTAGTCCCACATTTTTAAATGGTCTAGCCTTCTTTCCAGACCAGGAAGACTAAGCGTAAGAAATACACAAGTAGGAGGAGGAAAGAAAGGAAAAAAAAACGTGTGGGGGGGGGGACGGACAGCGCGAGCAGTATTTGCAGTGAAGTTGTTTGCTGGCACCACCAAGCTGCGTGCTGCTCCTCAGATACCCCAAATCGCCTTAAAAAATAGAATTCAAGTTTTTTTGTTTTATAGTTTCAGCTTCCATAAGATATAGACAAATGAAAATGATACCCTTATTGGTGCTAGAGATCAGCAGGGTAAGAAACAGAATTGTGATTAAAATACACTTTGCAAGGCACATCTGCAGTAGGATTCCTGGAATAAGTTTAAGTCACATTTTTATTCAAGAGATGATTAACTAATAATACAGAAATGACTAATTCATGAGATGTCTTAGTCATTTCTACCATTATCACACGCTTCTCCCCTTCACAAAATCCAAGTTGTACAAACCTGCTACTTTTCATGAGCATGGTCAGGCACAAATTAGTAAATTACATGTTATTTGAAATAAAACAATCAGAGGAGGAGCAAATGGTGAGGCAGTTTGATGCAAGGAGGACAGTGCCTCATACTAGTCTTTTAACCTGAGAAAGACAAGCAAAATTAGGGTAAGTCTCCAACCTCAATGAACAGCATTTTGTCCATTTAAAAGAAGTCTGAATATTACAATGCTTACCATTTCAAGGTATTATCTGTACACATCTTTCTTCTCCAAAACACTGTTCTAAGTCCTACAGTGTAAATTTTGTGATTTCAAAATAAATTTTTTTAAAAATCTGAGCTACTTCACATGCAGTACAATTAGGTAAATTCAAATTCCAACAAAAGTACATGATGAGTGAAAGCTTTAATGGTGATGCATGATTTATAGATTAACAAGATCACTCTCTGAAATAGGTTTAAATGCAGCAAGCTAGCTGGCAACTTTGTCTAATCATTTTAAAGAAACAGATACTAATTACACCTGTCTAAGCCCCACTTCCCACCTGTGGTTTTTGCAATCTCATTTTCTTTTTTATTAAAAAAGGTTTCTCTCTCCAATTTGCTGTGTGAGAGATGTTCACACACAGGAAGCCAATTAGATCCTTGTCTACATCAGACCTTTTTTCATAAAGATTCCTATCACTAGTAGCTGTAGTGCAACCAAGGTACCACTAAAGATTTGTCTTTGAATATCTGTTTTGTCTAACCCTACTTAAAGCAGGTCTACATATTACACTGTAGTTAAAAATTCTGACAGCCACCAGCACCTTATTCCTACTAGCACGCTCATTATTGCTACCATTGGTGGAGATGCACAGGGGGTATTAATGGTGAGACTTTTTAAGAAAAAAGTTTAGTTCCTATACAGTTTAACTGAATATATAGGGGATACGGTGAAGCTGATTATACAGAAAATGTAGTCAGATACACAAAATAAAACTGAAAAAACAGAGTAAGATTTTTCTTGAACTTCACAGATCATATCTCTTAGGGGAGGACTGAAATGTTAAAAGGCCAAAAAACTTCCACACAAAAATGTAATTTATAATTTGATGGTCTCCCTTCAAGTAGAAAGGCAAAAACTCTGCTACAAACATCTATTAATAAAACTTGGCACTTACATAGCACTTCAATCTTCAAAACACTGTACAAAACATTAACTAATTATCTCCTCTCTGACTCAACAACACATCTGAGAGACTGGTATTTATTATCCCCATTTTACAGATGTAGCCTAAGGTCACATAGCAAGTCAACTCAGTGACAGAGCCAGGAATGGAACTCAGGAACTCCTGGATCCCAACCTACTGCTTGATCACTAAACAATAATGCCCAGTAGCCTCAGTCAAAATCATTAATACAAGTAGCCATTAGCAATTCATTACCATCCTCTTTCCCACAAGAAATTTGTAGTATGCTAATGAAGACCTACTGAAAAATAACCTGACAAATTTGGACATTAAATGACTCCAGTTCTGCTAGACAGTTGTGCAGTCTACCAAAGGTAGGGAAAGGAATTAACACAAATTTTAAGTATTTTCTCTCTAGGAATAGAAATGATGAAGTGTTACAGAGTCTGTGAGGCTCTTATCCTCAAGGCTTAATAAAGTTAATGCACCCAACTGTGAAAAGGAAAAATAGTCACATTTACAGAACTTCCTTTAATTAGCAGCTGTGGAATTTAGACAGGTTCTAAGTGAAGTATAACTAATGTAGGAACATAAAGGGAAAGCTTACAGGATAAAATTAAATTTATGTGATTCCCTCCCCATTTCTACTGCTGTACTCAATGCGATGCAAGCCCACACTTGGGCTGCAATGTATTGCAACACATCACAAGAGGAACATGGTGATAAAAATTGTTAATGCAGAAGAGAATCTCTGCAGTATCAAGCAGCCAGTCAGTACTGTAAGTCTATACAATGACATAAGAGTCCTGCATTCACAGGATACCAGCTCTGTAAACAAAGCAAGTAATATCAAGTTTGGAGCAATCGTTTTAAACTTAATTTTGCTTAAAGGTTCAATCCTGCTTTTATTAATCATGTAAATGGCACTTACTTGTATTACACGGATAGAAATATGCATCTCATACAAACCTTTGTCATCTACAAGGACCAGAACTGTGACTGCTTCTCTCAAGATGGTATGCAGTTTTACTTATGTTCAAGTAATTGAGTATAGAGTAACTCCTCACTTAAACTTGCATGTTAAGTAGTGTAAATTCTTTTTAAAGTCCTTGAAGTTCACAAAGGAATCAGGACTTGGTGAAAGTGAGTGAAAAATTACCACTTCCCACAAACTCTACAACTCAGCCATACTCCACTGGGCATGCCAAATTTTGTTATGGCTATGCACATCAAGGTCAACCCACTGAAGAGGGCAACTAATTACTGCAAATTTTTCACAAAATTGGGCAAGGAGATGGGGGGGGGGGGAAATCAAAGAAGAATGAAAGGCCTATGGAAAGGATGAACAATATTCCACTTCTTTTACAGGAAACAAGGTACGACGATAGATCATAACAAAAATATAAATTTAGACACCCCATTCAATCAAGCTTTTCTGCACATTTAAACTTGTGTCAGATAAGAACTACAACTAGAATGGGTTACTCTTTTTAAACACAACAATGGCTATTCTGATTGGACCATTGTGCTTTAAGTAATGAAAATGCTTCCAAAATCTCATTTTCTAAACAAAGTATTCATCAATCATCAGAACCTTGACTACAAGCAGGAACTATACCACTATGTTTATGTACTATTCTGGTACATTCCCATACATAGCACAGAATAATTGATGCTATACCGGGCTTAATAGCTAGAGATCAGATTTGAAAATTGCATCAATTTCCCCATATATACACACCAAGTTAAGCAGTGCTAAACATCACTACTCAACAAGTGTCAGAATCTAACCATTTGCTTCCTAAAGACTTCAGATTTGCTTGAATTAGGACTATAGAAAGTTTTTTTTTTTTTTTTTAAATCTAGTCACTAGTGGCAAGAGAAAAGCTTTCTCTGGAAAGGCTGGTGGCCCAAAAGATTATTTCCTTTCATTTAAAAAGTTAGCGAACTTCTACAGTTTGTAATTGCAAATATAACCTTCCAAATGTGAACTAATACACTGTTGTCTTCCCGAGTCTGCAGAGAGGAAGAGCAGCAGTTACTGCCAGCATTTCACAGCTCTCCTAACCACCGAAGTAAAACTTACAAGCCTTTGGTCATTTTCACCTGTGAAAGTCAGAGCCCTCTTGGTAGGTGAAACTGTCAAGAATCATGTCAGCTTCACTCTGCTGCCACTGAAAACCAGAAAACTCTGGAGGGATAAGAGAAAAATTCTTTGTCTCTTCCATCACATGGAAAAAGCAGGATAAAGTTTCAAGTTTATCAGACATCTACTAGCCAGAGACTGATACCGAAAATGGAACCTCACTCAAGATCCACTGAAAGCACCTTGATAGCAATTGCAGCTGGGGCGGGAAATGGGCTTCTTGTCCAGATGTTGCTGCTGGTTTGCACTGGTGGAGCCACCTTCCATTCTAATCATGTGGGATGGTTCAGTAAAATTTTAAGCCATAACCTTAAGTATACATCAGATTGAGGTGGACAGATTTGTTTTAGCATGTAAATGGCAAAATGCTGAGTTCATAAACCCCAGGTCAGGCATATGACAATGCAAGGCCAGAGTCCAGCAATCCATCCTTTAAGAATTACTAAATTGTCAGTTAGAATCAAATTTTTGTTTGCAAGATGTTATGTACATTTTTATCATCTTGGATAAAATATCTACAGCCTCAGCAGTGGTTAAATTGCTGCTATAAAGGAAATTGTCCTCAGATAAATGGTTTCTCTATGAGAAGGTTTCACTGCTACACCTCACCCCAGGTCAATAAATCAAATTAACTGCACCTTGTCCTCTGGCCGGTTACATCATCAGTTTGACCACATCTTGCAAAGCGAGTGCAAAAACATATGCTATTTAAGGCACGAAATCATATTACTGCTTTTTGTCCAGCCAACCTCGTGCTGCTGGTCTGTGAAGCAGTCAGTCACCTGAACAGTCTCATTATAGCTTCTACAGATCTTTTCTTGCAGTATTCAAGGCCTGTCTTTACCAAGGATGAGCGAGGGGAAAATAGGTAGTAGCGAGACTGATCATTTTAAAATTAAAATGCTTTTCATTAACTGAAGTCTAGTATTTTTTTTACAAATTAACCTTCAAAGGAAACTCTACAAAATAAGCTGACTGCACTATTACATGAACTCTTCTAAGCCATGCTTCAAAGATGTTTACATGCTAATCTGAAACGGCTAGTGTAAGATACCCTTCGGTCAGGCCCTTTTCCTCCACAGTTGAAAACAATGATCTCTACTGAGAAACCACACAGTTTTATCAACTCTAATGCTACATTAAAATAAAACGACTCCATTACCTCCCTTGAAAAAGGAGTCCATTTTGCTTGTTGTCAAATTGCCTGGTGTCTGGCTAAAACATATAGTTAGCCTTGACAATTTAAAGGGGGGGGAGGGGAATATTTTTCAATTTTCACTCAGCCAACTATGGCACGCAAACACAGAAAACTTGTTTTTGTTTTCTTTTATTCCCAAATTCAATTAAAAATAACTCAGAAGTGCCAGGGACTGACAAAAGCTTCAAACACACAGGACTGCTATACAGCATCCACATTTTAAACATTGATGAGAAAGAGGTTTATTTTATTTACTGTTGTATGATCCAGTGTGTTACAAAATTAAAAATTCAAGATTAGCTTCTATGTATCTGAGGGTAGGAGGGAGGCTTTTTAGATTTGGAAAGTGTTCTCACAGCCCCATGAAGTACAAATTAAGGTCAACTCCTTTAAAAAAAAGGTAAATCGGGGACAAAGGGATGAAAAATGCTCAATACTCACTGAAAAGCAGTTATGGAAGGGGCAGCTTTACAGTCTTGTGTTGCTATAAATTAAAAATAAGCCCTTTATTTAAAAGACATGAGTGTGTGAGAAGCTGTGAGCAGTTCTGATGCTGCTCAGGCCCCAAGAGGGTTTTGTTTTTGCTCGCGGGGGTGGGATGGGGGGTCATTTCGGTTATTAGTAAATAAATCAAGCAGCAGAGACTGAGGCCTAGGCGTCTGCCAGAGGAGTCAGGGCCTACCTCTTCCTTCCCCCTCCCCTCCCCACACAGCCTGGGTTTGATCTCTGGGCCCTGTGGGTTGCCAAGAAAATTTAAAAAAAAGCGAGAGAGCAAGAAAGAAGAATCATATTGAACCACACAAGCACATGGGGCGAATGTAAAATATAAACACGGCTTTGGGCTCTGAGTGGCTGTTATTAAAGGTCTGAATTACTAAACATGAGAGGCGGGGAAACTCAGGCGGCCATTTCAATAATATAAACCTCCCCGAATTAGACATTATTCAAATGAGAGACACACACAGAGAGGGAGAGCGAGCCCGGCCCCGCACCCCTGGCAGCCAGCCTGCCACCCCACCCGCCAACGCTGCCACCCCACGCACCCCTCGCTGGGGGAGGGGGGCTCTCAGAGCATCGCTGTTGGACACCCCCGGGGGCCTATGCCGGGGCGCCCCGCACTGCGCTGCTCGGGCTCCCTCACGCCTAAGGAAACGGGGAGATGTCAGGGCAGCCCAGCCCCCTGGGTAACAGATTCTCCCTCCCCCCCCCCGACAGCCCTTCGCCACCAGGGGACCCCCCTCTCCCCCACGGAGAGTGGAGCGGGACTGAGACACCTTCGCTGTGGGGGGCGGAGGGAGGCCCCCGCCAAGCTCCCCTCCCTCCCCGGGCCCTCCGCACCCAGCCCCCCGCTGCAGGCAGGCCTGGGGCTCTGGGGAAATAACGCTGCCCGAGGAGGGTGGGCTGAGAAGCCAACCGCCCCCCGCCGCCGCCGCCGCCCAAAAAATCCCCACGCCCCAACCCGCTCCCCGCCCGGAGCAACAGCGCAGAGGGGACCTCGCTGTTGGGAGGGAGGATGCGGGGTGCTCGCCCCCCAGCTCCCTGCCCGAGCCGGGCCCACTCCGCCATGAATATGTAAAGCGGCTTTATTGTGGGCGTGCGGCCGCTGCCGGCCCGGCCCGGCGGCCTCTGCCCGGGTTTGGGGGCGGGCAGGCGCCCCCGTGCCCCCCGCGCCCCTGTGTGTGTTCCCCGCACGGGGAGGCTGCCGCCGCCCCCGCTCCCCCCTGTGCCGTTAATTATAATAATCCGGAGTACTAATAAATTATGCTAAGCGGGGCGGGCGGGCGGCGGGGGGGCCGCGCGCGCGAGTATGAATATGAATATGTAAAACGCAGTAATGATTACCTGCCGCCGCCACCGCCGCCGCCGAACTCTCATCTTGACTCGCTGCTCCTCCGTCCGCCATTTTGAATATTTTAACCAAAATCGGCCGCCCGATAAACCCTCCCTCGCTCCCTGCCCCCCCGCCCGCCCCAATCGCGCAGCCGCCGTCTCCCCTCGCCTTCTCCCCCGCCCTGACTCTGGCACACGGCCTTTGCGCATGCGCGTTCTGCCCCTGCCCTCCCTCGCGGGCGACCGCTTCGCGCTTGCGCCATCCGCCCTTCCTTCTCGCTAGTCCATTACTCCCGACCTCCCCCGTGTTTACCCTGCCAGCACCTCTGCGCATGCGCCACTTCCTCTGCCATTCACCTCTGCCCCAGCCTTCGTTAACATGTAATCGGCCTCGACACGCGCGCCACCCCGTTGCCCACCACCCCACTAGAGAGTGCGCCCTTGGGCAGAGGGAGTGATTGGCTGGGACTGCGCTGCCAGTTGCTCCTTGTCTGCTTTCTGGGGGCTCATTCCAGCTCGAGAGCAGCAGGGCAGACCCCCCCCCCAGCAGAGGTGCATTGTGCCACTGACACGTATTGGGGTATTGCTGTGTGATGGGACTGATTGCTTCTGTGGGGGGGGGGGGGGGTAGGGTCACCAGACAGCAAGTGTGAAAAAACGGGACAGGGCTGGGGGGTAATAGGAGCCCATATAAGAAAAAGCCCCAAATATCGGGACTGTCCTTATAAAATCAAGATATCTGGTCATGGGGGGGTCCAAGGGTATTAAAACCATCCATGCCAATTACATTTCTAGCTGGGAGTGGGTCTGAAGGACAGAAATTGTCCAATGTGCATGGCCAGATAGACAAGGAGGCAAGCTCGGGGGGCGGGGGGGACACTGGTCCCTATCACCTAAGGCTGAGCCCATGGAGTAGGCACCTGCATGTGGCTGTTGCACCATGTTTTGAGATATATATATATTATATATATATATATATATAACTGACAATCAAAGGAGACCCCTTGTACTCATGCGAAGCTTGCAGCAAGATAAGGGCCAAAGCGGGTTAAAAAGGACAAGAACACCAGACACATTAAAAGAAGAAATGCTTGCGGCATATTCTGATTTAGTTTTTATTAACTATTTTACTGCCAGCAAGCTGCTGGGGAGTAGCATAAATAGGAATCAGAGTAAATAAAATAGATAATCCTAAATGAAAACATTTTCAAATATAATGGTTAGACCGATGAAGCATCTCAAAAAAAGCAAAATCTGCAAGTGGTGTTCTGTGAAAATACCCATCACAACTGTTATGTGCAAGACAGGTACTCCCCAAGCTCAAAGTGGAATTAATCCCCTATGTATAAAAGTGAATTGAATAATAAGAAAATGAAATAGCAAAACCTTCAATTCTGTGCAGAGCAGGGTGTGTGAGTGGTGGTCTTTCATATCTTCAGAGAAGAACAATTACAGGAAAGTAATTTTCTCTTTAAAGAAACCCATCATAACACATCTCCAGTCTTGGACAACACAAAACTCCAGGGAGATCTCTCTCAAACAAATACTTTAACCTCTCCCATACTCTGCATCAAATTTGACTGGCCTAAAAGGAAAAGAGAGTCAGACTTTGTGCCTCACTCATCAAAAGTAGACAGTGTATATTGGGGTCTACAGCTAAAATTGGCTTTATGTTAAAAACTTCCATAGCCTTACAAAGAAGGGTGGACAATAATCTTAAACAGGTGAGGTGACAAAACATTGCTGGTCAGTCATGTTGCTGAATTTAAAAATTCAGCAGAATTAAGTTAAAATGATTAATAACTTTAATCGTATTCCTTATAATATTTTGTTGCACACATCTACACACAAAGGCCAGGAATATCATACCCCATATAAAGAAAAAGAAGAAACTGAGGAGAGTCTATGCAATATTTTTCACTAAGGTCCTGATCTGAAGCCCAGTACGAGTCTTTCCATTGACTTCAATAGACTTTTTTGGATCAGATCCCAAAACAACAACATAAAACTCCAATCAGTTTCACTGCCAATATTCAAAACTCTGGGTAACAGTGACACTGGGAAGAACCGTATCTTGCATGCTGCTACTGGAAAAAGTTATGAGTAGCACCAGAGGCAGATACTGGAGGATATAAAAAAGAGAGGCATAGGAAAGGTTAGAGCAGAGCTGCCCCATAAGGGCTGCATCAGAAATTTTTTTTTTTTTTAAACAGTCCTAGGAGTGTTCCTCAGAGTATGTGATTTTTGTTCCTTCCTAAAGTCTCCTAATATCCCAGAATATATTGGTGGAAACTGACTGTGCTATGGAATGGTAAAGAAAGGCCTTCTAATCACATTGATTCCATATCTACATTCAATTTGATGATATTCCATGCTACTTATTAGATACTTTGTCATTCAGAGGACCTATTTGTAACTAAGGATGGATGACTCTCCAGAATAAAAATGAAAACAGAAGCATACTGGATTGCTGCTCTTCAATTTTGCCTCTAGCTGGTCCTCCATGAGCCAGCCAATCCAATTTTATAGCCAGATTACATCAGCAGTACAGCCAAAGTGATCACACCAAAGAAACTGGCCCTTTGTCTGCACCTTTAAGACTCTACACAGCTCTACTCTTGCATGCATTTAATCTCCTCTCCCGTTGCTTCTCATCTCATCCCTGCACTATCTTACCTGTATGCAGCTTCCTATTACCTTCCTCTCTAAATGATGCTTCTCTCTCATCAAGGACAACCTACTTAATCACATTTAATCTTCTTTCTTGCTCTTGCATCTACCTGATTCAAGTTATCATCCCCAACTGTGATTCCAAAATGCAACCTTCCACAATCTTCAAGAATATCATCCAAAATATGGTTCCCGTTTGACTAGCTATAAATAGCAAAGAACAGCACTCCCTCTGTAAAAAGAAAAAAGAAAAGGAGTACTTGTGGCACCTTAGAGACTAACCAGTTTATTTGAGCATGAGCTATGCATCCGATGAAGTGAGCTGTAGCTCACGAAAGCTCATGCTCAAATAAACTGGTTAGTCTCTAAGGTGCCACAAGTACTCCTTTTCTTTTTTCTTTTTACGAATACAGACTAACACGGCTGTTACTCTGAAATCTAACTCCCTCTGTACTCCATCATATCTGCCCACATAACCTCTCTGGCTCCCTCTCCAGAGACTTCTCTGGATCTCTATCTGCATTCTCCTCTCAGGTTTACTTTGACACATCTCTTTCTGGCTCTTTCCCCAAGGCGTAACACAGGTCTCTGTGGCTATATATCCAGTAAAGCTTGGCAAATCATTGGTAATGAATAATTTATTGGACAAATCTTGCCTCTATTTCTGTTGTGAATTGTCTTCAAACAGATCATGATTTTCTCAAGTTTATTTCTTACTTGAAATTATTTGCCAAATACTTCTTGGCCTGTGTCTTATTCACAAGCAATTTGTTGTAATTATTTGAAATTCAAGACGATTTGACACACAGGCAACACATAGCTCAATTCTGCAAGGTACTGAGCTCTCTGGCTCCAATTCCTCAAAACAGTTAAGCATTTGCATAATTTTTAGCCATAAACTGTTCTATTGAAGTCAATGAGACTGTTCACATGCTTGATGGTAAGCATGTGCTTAAGTCCTTCACTGATCTGGGCCCAGAGTGCTTAGCCCCTTGCAGGATGGAGCCCCTAGTTTGTTTCTGTTCCCTGACTGGATAAGTGCAACTCATAGAATCAGGTTTCTGGTATGAATACTTACACATGTAAGTTAAACATTGTCTAAAAAAATCTCTATTTGGGTGAATGTTCCTGCCAGTGAATTCACTTAATGCAGTATTCAAAATGAACACATACAAAAAGGGCATACATTCAGTCAATGGAAATTCTTTTAAAAATTCAGTTGAATATTCTTTTTCTTTTCTTTTCTTTTTTTCTTTTCTTTTTTTTTTTTTACAGTATAGACCCATCTCTAATTCCCAGTCCCTACTCTCGGCCTCTTTTCAGAATTCCCCCCATCTCTCTGGTTGTTCCAGTCATTGAAGTTAGATGCCCTACCATCCCCTGTACTGCTAGTTGTGTCTGTGACCCCAGATCTTCAACGCTAGTAGTGTTACCTCTACCCATCACCGGCTCTAACTTATTACTGTTTTATAGACAATAATTTTTTGCACTGGGGGGCAAAAGAAATACAGATAATTATATATAATCAAAAGGCAGATTGGGCAGCAAATCCAACCCTTCACACAGCCCTAGTTCAGGGAGAAATTAAGAAGCATGCTGTATGCACCTATTTTTGGAAGGGGCTTCCTTAGCTGATTCCCCTTTCACCCCCCCGGCAGTTTCTATGCTCTAACTTTCTCCATGGCTTCTTCTTTTGCTCCATTAAATTTCCCTTCTGCAGCTTGTGCTCATGTCCCTGATGCTGTTCTTTTCACATACTTTCCTTCCTCCCAATTAATTTTTCTTCCCAGCCTGTTCCTATCCTCCTCAAGGAGGTGCTGCTCCTGTCACCATGCTTTCTTAGGTCTTCTCATGCACTGTTTAAAACTGTCTCTCCCCCACCCCCCCGCCCAACTGCCATGGAAACGTATGGTCCCAACATTCTGTCCTTTCTCCTCTTAATGAGGCATCAGCCTTTGAACATTCTGCTTGCCATTAGCACAGCAGCAGAGGAAAGAAATATCACTTCTGTGTAGCCCCCTCCCTCTTACATCCCCCTCTCAATTCTAGACCATTCACCTGTCTGACTCTCTCATGATTCAGGCTCATTTTGAACACCTCTCTCTTTGGCTTCCCACCAGTTTGCACAGGCAGTATCCACACTTCTTACAGAGATCTGAGCTGAGATTGTGGCACCATTTGTACTAGATTCTGTATATACACATAATAAAAGACAGTCACTGCCCCAAAGAGTCTGCAATCTAAAGAGAAGACAGACAAAGCATGAGAGGAAGCAGGAATTGTTATCCCCCTTTTACAGATGGGGAAGTAAAGAGCAGAGAGCTTGCAAAGCAAGCCCATAAGTAGGCTAGGAAGGATCAGATTGTTGTTGGCAAATGTCAGCAAATGTCAGTTTCACCATACACACACAAACCAACCAAAAATATTTCCATCGATAACTATCAAAATTTATAAATAGGCAAAGTAATCAAAATGCTGCTTGAGAACTTATTCAAGTTTGATTTAAGGATATTTACTTTGTATATTTTGACATGTGATGTTGACAATTTGTGTTTTAATGGTTATAAAGCTTTAACTTTTTATACCTCAGTGTTTACTGTCATTAAATTATTATTGTCTGAATACTCCCTGTTGTTTGATGCCTCATAATTTCCTGCAACTGTGGAAATTTAAATTGATCAAAATAGAAATAAATGTTTAAAAAATAAACATCACTATTATCTGCTGAGATTATAAAAGTATAAAAATTGAATTCTGCCAAGCCTACCCATAAGCAATTTGTCAAGGTCACAGAGGAAGCCTGTGGCAGAATTAAGAATTAAACCCACATCTCCTGAGTCCCAAAGTCAGTGATTTAACCACAAGACCATCATTCCTCTCTCTCACCAATCCCCACATGCCTCTTTAATTTTTACTATAGCTGCGGTGGGATGATCCAGAGTCCTCTATTCCAAAAAGCTGACATCCTCGTGCACACTTTTGACTCCAACATTCTCCCCCTTTCCAGTTAAAAGGACATCACTCCCAACATCTGGACTGCTGTGTGCATAGCAGCAGAGAGGCAAAGAATATCCATTTCATATGTACTCCATTGTAGTTCCCTACTCACCTCTCTGGCTTTCAATATACACTTCAAGTTCTCCAGCTCCCTTTTACCAGATCGCTTTCTTTGCTCTCTGCCTGCATCCCTCTCTTGTTCCTCATTTGAGGAAGGATGACCTAAACTCCCTTATTCTGATAGTTGTGACTGACACTCTGGATCTCAGACTGATGAAACTACTGCAGTGCAGCAGATCACCCCTGCACCCTTTACCCCTCACTATAACCAGCTAACTCCTATTTTGGAGACAAGGAATAGAACATGTAGGAAAAGAAACATGAGGTTTTATTTTTATATTTAATGAGGCAGTTCAGGCAGTAATTCAGACCCTTCACACAGCCTCAGAAAAGGGAGAGGTAATCATCAGGAGCACACTCATCTTTTCATGTGGGTTTTTCAATCTGCTTCTCATTCTCTGCTCTCACTTCCTCTCTGGCTCTGTTGATATATAAGCATTTCCATGGTCATCACCACTGTAGCCTCTGAATGCTTCACAACTCCCCATCCACACTAGGTAGGGAAATATCATTATCACAGTGTTTCAGTCGGGGAAACTGAGGCATCAAGAGATTTCAGGGACTTGCCCAAAGTCACATTGTGAGTCTGTTACCCCTGACTCCCTTTTCTGTGCATTAACCACAAAGATTGTCCTTCCTCCTGTTGATTTCTTCAGCTCCCTGTCATTGCTTTCACCAGAATTCACACACACTGTTCATTGTGTTCTGTTAACTTTTTCTTCCTGAGTGTTCCTTGTCTGTCTGGTGAGGGGGATCCTGCAGCTGTCACCATACGTTATTCAATTTTCTCCAGCTGCCCGGTTCAAATTGCCATCCACAACTGTCATTTCCAACTGCCATAGAACCTTCTGCTTCCAACATTCTGTTCCTCCAGCTACCAAAGGGACATCACCCAAAACACTGTTGTGAGGATTAATTCATTAATGTTTGTGAGGTTCTCAGATACTACAGTAACAGAGGCCAAATAGATACTGTAGAGAGGGCCAAATTGTGTTTCACACCTGTTACAAAAAGAGTTCTGAACCCCTAATTCCACAAGAAATCTAACACACTTTCTGTTAGAGGCATTGGAAACGCTTTGGCCCTGTTTACACTAGTGACCCAATTGTTTTTGACCCCGGGGGCCAGGAGGGACACACATTTGACACCTTTTATCAATCACAAGTCATTTTCTTAGTATGGACAGAGCCTATGAAACAAATACGCAGCTGGAGCTGGGCGCTGTTGAAAACATTGTCTTTATTCTCTCCCTACCCTTTATTCCAGAACAGGTTCTTTGCTTATTCCCTCTTCAGACTTTTCTGACACACAACTGGGGCTGGATAGAGATTAGGAAATCTCTCTGCCCCATCATCCTTGAATATTCCCTTTTAATTTCACAGTTTAAATTCCAACTGGGTAAATATATTCTGCCTACCTCAAATTCCTCTGTAATTTCAATTGGATACGGTGTCCTTCATTCACTGAATCTTGCAGCGCTGCTGGGTGCAGTTCAAAGGCAGACATGTTCCATTTCATATCTATTGGAAAAAGGGATGGGATCAGGGCCCCTTTAAACAAACACTAATGCTGCACACATCGTAGACAGAAGTTGCTGTGGAGTAACAAGGCCATCTTAACCCTTGGCTGCACAGCAGACATTTTTACAATGTCCTAGTCTCTACATATTTTGAGATTAAAAGTCCAAGTCTGGGTCTAAGCATTTCTCCCCCGCAACACACACACTTTGCTCTCTGTGAAGCTATGCAAGGAACCCCCAGCTACTATTCTGAATTTATGTTGCCAGAGTGTACCTGCTTGTGCCATTTTACAGTGTCAGTAACATCACAATGATTTGACTAATTAGGCCTTGACTACACTAGAAAATTAAGTTGACTTAACTATGTCTCTCAGGAGTGTGAAAAATCGATATCCCTAGTGGCATAGTTAAGCCATCCTAACCCCCGGTGTGGACAGCACTTGGCACACAGAATACTTCTTCCATCGACCTAACTACCACCTCTTGGGGAGGTGAATTAGCTAGGCTGATGGGAGAACCCCTCCTGTCGGCATAGGCAGTGTCTACAATGCAGCACTACAGCAGCACAGCTGCAGCAGTGCAGCTGCACCACTGTAGCATTTCAAGTATAGATAAGCCCTTAGATTCAAGAAGTTGTGTAGCAACGTGTGACCAGCACAAAAACCTGGTTTCAATAAAACACCTTCCAAAAACAGGAAAATTCCCTGTATTTTATTACACATCACCAATATCTCTTGCAAATTTTGCAATCCTCAAACATTTCACCTCAAACCCTGCCCATGATCACCTGAGTCCCACATCCCAACTTGTTGAGAGCAGTGATTTAAAAAAAACTGTTTAGTGTTGGTATTTGTTTCACATCAATCTAAAAAGATCTCTGGTATCTCTGAACCCAGCTCTCAGTTCTCCCTCTCCCCGCCCCTCTTGCATGCTATATCCATTTCTTCCTTGATCTCCTTAAGAGGATATGGTTAGATATCAGCCTTGTCCTTGCCAAATTCTGTGAGCAGGTCCTGCCTCATACCCTGCCTCTGATACAAGGGCTTATGTCTCAGCCTCTCTTCCTACTACAGAGGGTACAGCTGCTTACTTTCTTCATGTGCCTCTATGCTGCCCTGCAGATACTGGTAATGTTTTGCTTTCACATTTTTGCTGCCTTTCCTCTGGACCCTGTAAGAAGCTTAGCTTTAACCTGTTTTCATAGGAATAGTATCTATGACTAAAAGGGAAGAGAGAAAATACTCCCTCTCTCATTCCAATTCTTTCTCTCAGACCAATCTTTCTCTGGCAAACTCCACAGTGGGTTTCAAGGAGTCTGCTCACCTGATTTAAAATTCTGTTTAAACACAATTCCAGCTAAAAATATTTGGCTGTTCAGGATGGATGGGGCCAAATTGTGGTTAAATTACTTTGTATGGAACCATGTCTAAATGGGGTCTTAACTTGGTTGAGTCCTGTGTCAACTGGGCTTCTGCTTTTTCTCTCTCTTTCTGGATTGATCCTGTTCCAGTGGAAGCTTTGCCGTTGACTTCCATAGGAGCAGATTTGGGGCCACTGTCTTTGTCTCTCTGGCATAAAGCAGTAAGCTTAGCTGAAGCCAAAAAGAATACAGCAGCCCCATACCTCTTCTTGCCAGCTTGCACTCTCCGAAAAGAGGCATGTTCCTGAAGAGGGGGAGAAATATATAGTGTCAGTGCAACAGCTGGGCTTTGTTTTTTAGTCATAAATCTTTAAGGAAGGAGGAAAGGAAAGGAGCCATGATATTCATCTCCAAGTTCATCAGTGGGCAAGGGGCAAGGCTGTAGTACCAGCAGGAAAATGAAACATGTGAAGGTACAAGCGCCAGCAGGGGGAAGTCACTGTTGCTTATTGTCAGTTTTGGTGTGACACATAAAGTTCAGCTAATCCTCTTAGTTACAGAGACACACTGGTGGGGGGAGATTGTTATCTCAAGCAATTTACTGGCTTTATTCTTTTTTTCCTTCAAGTTTCTTCTCGCCTAATTGAGCAGCAGCTCTTCCTGTGACTGGTTTGCAATAATCCTGGGGCCTCATCAGGGAAAAACATTGTGAAAAATACAGAAGGAAAAGCTGCCCAAGCAAGCCAGTTTTTGCCATGAGTCTCCCTCTGCAGGCAGGCATTGGAAAGGGGTTCAAATCATGAGAATTTCAAGAAAAATGTCAATGTAATATAAATATTCTGATCACAAAGAAAAGCAAAGTACTCAGAAACATATGATCTAATCTGAATGAATAATTAACCATCAATCAGAAAACTGCCAGTTCGACACTCTGAGAAGAAGACTCAGAACTAGGGAATACAGATCCCACTTCAGTCCTACTTTCATTGCCAAATGTATGTGTCTGACGTAAAACTGAGTAAAAAAGAATAAGAGCAATAACAATTTAGGAGTTTAGTTTAGTGTATTTATTTATTTAAGAAAGAAGAATTCAACTCCAGGAACAGAAAAGAGAAAATCCCTGTTCTGTCTTTTTCTACAGATGTTTCATGCACACAACAGCTCTCCACTAGGGTATCAAGTTACAAATAATTACATCAAGGCAAAGTCGTTGACTGTCTACACTCTGAAAATTTCTCACCATTGCTATCCCTAGTTTAGCTCCAGGGGTGTTAGCAGGGTTCTGAACCCTATCATGGGTATTTTGCCAGCTGCCACAAGTGCTTTTAATATCATGTTGATTAGACCTGAAGAGTTGTGTGACATCGTCTTAAAAATGGTAGCAGCCAACCTCTACTAGGGTTGGTAACGTTGCTAATGCGGAATTGGTGTTAGTAATGGTACGAAATGTTTAGAAAACTTTGCAAGTGTGGACAGAGCCTTTGACTGACCAAACCCTGTAGGCATGGCACTTTTTCTAGAACCTTAACGCTTTCACAGATGTAAGATAAGAGGGAAAGTGCTAGAGCAGAGGACAGGGAGTCACTCAGCTCTGCTACTGACTTGCTGTGTAATCTTGGGTAAGTCGCTTCACCTTTCTGTACTTCAATTACCTCATGTGTAAAATGAGGTATGTGAGGCTTGCTTAATTAAAGCATGCTGAGATCCTCCAATGAAAGGTGGTATTCAGGTACAAAGGGCCTGATTCTCATTTTCACCAAAGCCCCACATTGTAAACAAGAATCAGGCCCAAAATATTAGTACTATAGACACCAAACTTTCACAGTTGTTGTAAAGTAAGTTCTTTAGTCTTTTGAGAGGAAGTGGTCCAGTGGTCAGGGCGCTAGCCTAGGATTTGGAAGAGCCGGCTTTAATTCCCGGATCCCTCCACCCCCCGACTTCCTGTATGACCTTGTATAAGTCTTAGTCTCCCTGTGCCTCATCTCCCCATTTGTAAAACGAGGATAATAGTACTTCCCTACCTCACCTGGACATTGTGAGGTTAAATATATGAAAGACTGTGAGGTGCTTAGATCTTATGATATTAGGGCTACCCTAGAGAGATTCTATTATCTTTTTAAAATATTGGTTAATTTAATCAAAAAGTAGAATTTCCTTTATAAAATGACAGGTTTCAGAGTAGCAGCCGTGTTAGTCTGTATTCGCGATGGTATCATATTATTATTCTTTAATATTAGCTAGATTCTGCCTTGCCTTCTTATGAGTGTGCAGTGGAGGTGGGGGAAAGGAATAAGGAGCCTGCCCCTCTGTTTGAGTGTCCAGAATAAGGGCCAGGCAGAATTGCAGCCTCTGCAGTAACAGGAGCACAGGGAATGTTCCCTAGTGACGTCCCTGGGACTGCATATTGCCCCCAAAAGAACAGGGAGGGGCAGGAAAAGATTGTAGTAGGTAGCGTCATGAATCTGTCTGGCTTGCTGCACAGAAGAGTCTGCAGCACTCCTTAACTCTATCAGTGAGCATCTGAGTGTCTTACAATAGAAAGACCTTGAAAGTCATCTGTTTTCCTCACCATTCAGATATGTCCCTGTAACATCAGATGAGGACTCTGACATTCCTAGTTACGGAGATAGTGAGGGAATGACAAATATAGAAAAAAAGTTTTTAGAAATACATGTATTTATATTTAATAAATATTCCTGGAGCTGCCCATGTTATTTTAACTAACTGACTCATTTTAGATTCCCTTTAATCAGCAGATGACAGACTGAAACCAATGAGAGACAGAGAAGGAACTGCCAGCTGAATATAATGAATGAAAAAATATTCACATCTGTAAATAGAATCATCATCTTCCTCAATGGCAGTTCCCTGTCTTCCCCATATTTTCTCCACCCCCCAAACACATGCGCACGCGTGCACACACACACACACAATGGGAGGAATGACAGCTGTTCTTCACAGAATGACAGCCCAGGGATATTGCATCCTCCTTTAAAAAAAAAAAATCAGGCAAGGTACAGAATAAGGTCAGTGAAAGGAGACAAGAGGGTCTCCCAGAGAAGACAAAGGGTAATTTATTGACAGATGAGATAGACGTTACTACAGAAAAATATTAAATGGATTCTTTTCCTCCTGTCTTTGGGAAAAAAAAGAGGGGAGGGCTAAGAGGGACAGATGCCAGAAATGGAGACAAATTTCCCAGGAGAGGAAGAAGAAATCCTGAAGGAAATTAGGATCACGACGGAGCAAGAAATTAGACCTTCTGAAAAAATAAGAAATTCTATCCTAGAATTCTGCAAGGAAACAACAAAAAGGGATGGTGGGGTGGGAGCACCAACAGTCAAATTGCTTCAAAGGCTCTCTGGGAACCGGAGGAAGTGCTAGTAAAACAGAAAGCAGCTAATTAAAAGCCAGTATTTGAGAAGGGTTGCTAGGAAATTACAGAGCTGTGCACCTGACATCAGCAGTAGGGAAGACACTGGGATCGCTAATCAAGGAGAGGCTAGGGCAACATATGGGGCAGGGAAGATTTTATTAGGATAGTAGTCAGCCTACATTCACATAATGGAAGCAGTCAAGCTCAACAAATGGCAGACAAGTTTTGTGGAAAGGAAGGGCCAGATCCCCATCTAGTATAAACTGAAATAGCCTAACAACATTAATGGAGCTATGCCAATTTACATCAGCTGATGATCTGCCTCAAAGTCTTAATTAGTGGGAAGTCATGGCTATAATTCTTCTGGCTCATTTGCGGCTGGCCCCTGCATGTGTGTGCAAAAGAAGACAGGTAGGATATAAGAATACTTCCCCACAGCCCTTGGGCCTTCAGAGGTACAATACCTCTGGTCACTCTCCCTGTGGTATTACAGCGCCACACTGCCCCCCAACATGGGACAGTACCTAGAAGACACAATCAGACCCTGAAATGTTAAAAAAGCTTATGATACACACCCACCAGGGCCAAATTAATGAATATCCTCCTGACAAGGGGATCACCAAAATCAGCTGCTCGAAAGGTAAAAGTAACAAAAGCAAAGAAATAAGAAAAGGAACAGATTTTATTTTTATTTTTTTCCCCAAAGAAAATTCACAAGCAAGGTTGGATTTAAACTAAACAGAGCCTTAATCTGCTCCCTCTTGGCAAGGAATATGTTTTTATCAATGTGTAAATCAGCCTGTGTGATATGGAGAAGGGAAGCAGCAAAACTTTCCATATGCCCATTGCAACATGCCACACAATGGTACTGATGATTCTGCATTCCTAGCTGTATCAATCCTGGCAATGCTCTCATCTGCCACTTGGCCAACCTCACCTGCAGTTGCCATGGGCCTCCTGTTCCAGCCAACACTATGACATCACATTGCAATCTGGTATTGGGATGTGATGCCACTGCAATACCATGCCTTGATATCACATTGTGATATGATGACGTGTTACCCTGCCTGGTTGCTCTAAAGGGATGATGTAACTTTATGAGAGGAGGCCACTACCATTTTGTCTGGGGGGAAGATCTCATCTTGCAGTATCCCACCAGTACTGCCCTTCAACTTGACAACTGTAATGTATGCCCATCATTTAAACTGATATTAATTCAAACACTAAATCTACTCAATGGTATCTTTTACTAGGTTATTAGCAGAACATCCCAAAATGTTTCCAAGAAACAAAAAACCAAAACAAAACTTGCCTAACATGACTGGATAGCTCAGGGTCTTGGTAATGCTAGATGAATCCTTTGTTAGCCACTGGTTCAAATGCTGGGTAGGACAGTATGGAATGAAAACCAATGAAAACCAGCTAATGGCTGTTTGGTTGCCTTTATGAAATGAATTGGTGACCTCAGTCCAGTTGCCAGTTAGAAGGTGTCCACATTACAAAACTTTCACTACAATTGGCACCAACTAGCTTCATTACTGGCAATTCCAGCAAAGAGGCCAGGATTGAAAATGCCATGGAGACTGACCTATTCCCTTCATCCCTACAAGTGGTCCATTCAGATCAGGGCTGAAATACAGTGATGTGGTGGGGTGAGGAAAAGTTTGCTCAGTCATTGTCTATACAGCTTGTGGTTCAAAGGATTCAGAGAGCACTTCAGTTTCCTGTGCTGTCAGTCCAGTACCTTTTACACACAATGAAATTCACATTAAACATGTCCAAATTAAAATGAAAGCATGGCTGTACATGACAGACTCCTGGAAGAGCCATCCTATATCTGCGAGGCCATGTTCACAGTTGAGTAAAAAATAAAACATCTCCAAGCAAGACTGATGAATGTGAGATCCAGGAATCTTAGAATCTTGAGAGAATGGGGATGAGGTGGCTAACACTGGAACTGAAGCTTTGGTGAGTTTAAGGGCTAAATGCACAAAAGGAGTTAGGCACTTAAATCGCAGATGTCGGTGCCTGTTTTTGCACCATTGCAATACACAAAACCTGTGCCTAACCCTGTAGGTACCTAAACTCACTAGGCACCTGAATTTCCACTGTAAAAGTTCCCTAGGTGCTTATGTTTCTTCCTCTGGACACACACTGCTGCCTCACTTTAGGTGTCCAGATGCCAATCTGCCCCTAAGCCAGAGAGCAATGCACGAATTCAGATAAGATAAGCATTTCTCGCCCTCACTTGTCTGTAGGGCTGGATCCAGTAGGTGCTGATTGGGCCCTGCAGGTGAGCTCAAACACTGCCACCACTATCACCACTGTGGAGGCCAGAGCAGCTCCTTCATAACTTTTAGCTCAATGGTTAGGGTACTCATCTGGGATGTGAGAGACCCCTGGTTCAAGTCCCCCTGAACCTTATGAGAAGAATGGATTTGAACAGTGATTCACAATCTCTCAGATGAATGCCCTATCTACTGAACTATGGGATATTCTGATGTGGGCTCCCACATCTCTCCTGTTGAAGCTGCTCCACTTTGGACAGATAATGAGTCATCAGTCCAGAGAGAGAGACAAGCATGAGAATGACTCTATAGCCTGGTGGTTAGAGCACTCACCCTGGAAAGACCACTGACTTGCAGCAAGTTATAACTCCATCTCTTTGCTAAACTGGGTGTGCAAATTACTTGAAAGGCTTATCCTTCAAAGAACTGCCACTACCATTGATGATATCCTGGGTGTAGCTCAAGCAGGTTTCAGCCTAAACTGCAATCCCTGCAATCAAGTGCTGGCACTTACCACTTACACTGAGAATGCCAGACCAGGCAGAAGACAGGCACAGTGTTCCTGGATCTTACTGGTGCATATGACATGATCTGGCCTACAGGCCTACTGTACAAACTGTCACTGGTCTACCAAAATGGGTGTTAGGGACCAGGACATAGGAGGTTTGGCCTAGTGGTCAGAGCATGAGTAAGAAGTCAAAGCCAGGACTGGTAACAGATGGTTGGAAACATGGTGTTAGCGTAGGAACCGGAGGAGAGGCAAGGAACAGACACACATCAAGAGCATGGTGGGAACTAAGAGTGAAGGCAGGGGTCAGACAGGAACCAGGAGCAGTTCAGGAGTGGAGTAGGAGTCAGGAACAGGGCTGGGAGCAGAATGCAGGAAATAGGCACAAGCCGTGTCTGATGCAGCAGCAATAGGCTACCATCTAGTTGCTAAGACAACTTCCTGTGCCTCCTTCTGGCTTCAACAGCATGACTGGACTAGTCAGTGAAGTTGGGCAATCCTTCAGGCAGGGCTCCCAAGGGTGGTGCCTTGGCTGAGGCTGTAGTCCCGCTGTCTCCTTAGCCCACCAGGTTTCAACAGACTGTGGGGTGGTGGTCAGGATGTGATGGCTGCAGGAAAACTCAAAGGCCTGGCTTCAAGACCTGGGACAGCACAGTGGATTGTCATGGCTGTGGAATTGTTTTTATAATGACTTTGATAGTGCCTAGCACAATGAGGTCCTGATTCTTAGTTGGAGCATCTAGATGCTAATGTAATAAAAACTATATTATTATTATTTGTTATAAAATACATATAAGAGCCCAAAGTGGGTCTGAGAGATGTAATGGAGTCATGACAGGGAAAAATTTGGCAGCACTGAATAATCCATAGGAAAAAAGCCCTCTCTGCACTGGAAAACTGCTACAGCTATATTAACCACAACTGGGTTAGAAAACGATTGTCAAGCACAGTTAATTACACAGCCATGTTTAACAGCTATCACTATTCATAATTCTGGCAAGCACAATCCAAATTCTAGAGTGAACAAGACCTGTGGTTTCAAAAGGATGAAAATAGTGTGTGTGTTCTCTGTATAATGTGGCAATTCTGCTGATAAAGAGGAAACATACTTTCAAAAGACAAAGAAAAAAAATTCTGTGCCTTGGTTTCTCCATCTATAAAATGGGGATCATGCTTCCCTACCATACAGGCGGGCTGCCAGCTTCAGTCATCAATGTTGGAAAGCGTCATAAAGCAGCTACTATTATTCCAATATGTGAAATTACATGTTAGATTTTTTTAATTGCTGACAGTAGCTTTAAAAATATTGGACATCTGTCTGTTTTGTCAGAAATGTTGTTAAGAATCCCTGTCATGTTCTAACACTGTAATGAAATTTTGCTCAGACAAAATGGATGCTTTTGAACTAGAGATTTCTATGAAAAAATCTTTTTGCTCTCAGCAGCAGCATTCAAGACCTTGAATTGGGCTACATTCTGCTGTTAGTGCACTTTTCTGAATGGCTGGAAGTATTTTGAACAGTGGAAAAGAAAGGTGATTATAGAATATCAGGGTTGGAAGGGACCTCAGGAGATCATCTAATCCAACCCCCTGCTCAAAGCAGGGCTAATCCCTAAATGGCCCCCTCAAGGATTGAACTCACAAGCCTGGGTTTAGCAAGTCAGTGCTCAAACCACTGAGCTATCCCTCCCTCCAATTGCCAATGTACAATCTTCCAAATGGTGTGAATTCCAGGTTATTTTTCTCTGATGGTTAGGGCCTCTATAATCACCACCAAATCAGATTACAACATAGTTCCATTTTGTAGTGTAAACAGAATCTAACATCATTAATATTTATTTACTGTAGCACCCAGTGTGTGTGAGGGGATTTCCGAACATGGAGAAAAGATGGTCCCTTCTCCAAGGGGCTCATACTCTAAGGACAGACAAAGAGACAGAGGCAAGGGGAAAGGAGACTGGGAAAAATAATAGGTACATAATATACATTTTCTATACAAGTCAACTGGATTAATTGTAGGCAACATGGCAGATATAGGTTTTTAAGAGGGTCTTAAATGTGTACAGAGTAGGGGCCTTGTGAATGAGCTGAGGGAATACTGTACAGTATTTTAACCATATCACTGAAACATCACGTGCTTGGTTTCTGCCCAGTGAAAGATCACTCTTAAGGCCCCATTCATGCTGCAGAATGACACCTTGTTGTAATCGGATCCCCTGGCTCACTGCAGTATTGACAATCCTTTTGTCTCTGCCTCTCCATGTCACCTTGCAGCTACAAGAGTGCAAGTTAATTTTGAGGGTGTATGTATTGATGAATAAAAGCCTGTACAGAGAATGGCTGCTCACCAGTCTCTGCTTGGGAAAGTGGGGCTAGAAGAAACTTAGACTTGTTTAGACTTGTAAATGCCAGTTAAAAATGCTAACGGCTCTGTCATGTTACAGTTTGATTAGCAGCCTGATCAAACAGAAACCCTATCAAGTAGCCAGAGAGATTCTGGTAGTCAGCTCTACAGACCCACATTTCTAGTTTGCCTTCCTACCAGAAGGGGGAAACCTGTTATTCAGCACTGAGTAACTGCAGTCAATGATCTCAGAAGGTGGAAGATGAAAGGCAAAGCTTTGCCAAGAATCTACTGCTCAAAGGATAAGCCCCAGCTTCCTATCAACTAGAAAACCTACAGCACAAAGAGTGTAATTCTACAAGTTAATCAGTCTGAATTGGTCTGAATTCAACAACAAGATGAAATTAAATAAAGACAAGTGCAAAGTACTTCACTTCAGAAGGAAAGAATCAAATTCACTACTACAAAATGGAAAATAACTGACTAGGTGGTCATACTGCTGAAAAGGAATCTGGGGTGTGGATGGAGAGCGACGGTGGCAACCTTCACGTGGCCTTCCCAGTTAAGTCAGCAGCAGCAGCAATCCCTCGATTTGAGGATGATCTCTACCACGGATTTACATATGGGTTCTGAGATGAAACCACAGATCTGCCCACACTAGGTACAGATATTTCCTGGCAGGCCAGCTGCCTGCTGGGAGAAAGTTCTTTCTTATTCCTTCCTTCTCTCTCTCTTTTCAGCTTTGAAGGCAAGGCACTTCTCCTCAAAGTGGGCTCCTGCCTGATGGAGGATGTGGTGCCATTGGAGTCAGTTGGTGGCTTGCTCCTTCCAGCTTGTGATGTCCACAACCCAGTTAAGTACACTTTAATCTAAGTGTATGAACTAATGCCACCACTTTGGAGAGTGGAGATCATTCATTGACCTCCCTGTCAAAATAGCAACTTTTCCAAAAAAGGCTCTTTTCAGAGCCATGCTTATCAACTAATAGGCCCATTGATTTGTCTATGCCAATTTAATGTTGAGGGCCTATATTGTTTGAAGGCTGATGTCATTGCGAGGCTGCTGATGGACAATAACACTGACATCCTGGCTCTTCAAGAAACACATATTTCTGAAGAAGACTCAGTGTGCCTCAAGGTACCAGGATAAGTCCTTCTCTCCAACCAAAACCATCCAAAACATGGAATGGCCACCTACATTAGGCTAAAATGAAAAGATATAGCCAAAGCATTGCCAACAATGGACAACAGTTTCACAATAAGTATCTGAGGTGATGAGCTGACAATATATAATGTGTATAAGCTGCCCAACAGGCAGAGTGACCTTTACCAGTCCTACCAAAATCACAACACCCATTGGGTATCTTGGCAATTTTAACAGACACCATACAGCATGGGCTATTCAATGAATGATGCTGCAGGCAAACAGCTCACTGAGTGGGCATTGGTACAGGAGCAGTACTTGCTGTTCAGTGTAAAACGAAAGGACATCTTCCAGTCAGCACAGTGGAAGAGAGAATACACATTATTGTGTCCAAGGACTCCACTGGATCACCACTTCTTTCATCTGGAACTGTCCTGGACCCCTTCCTGCACAGTCTGTACAGACTCATGGTGGTACACATTGACTTTTGTCATAAATATAAAGGGAAGGGTAACCACCTTTCTGTATACAGTGCTATAAAATCCCTTCTGGCCAGAGGCAACATCCTGTTACCTGTAAAGGGTTAAGAAGCTCAGCTAACCTGGCTGGCACCTGACCCAAAGGACCAATAAGGGGACAAGATATTTTCAAATCTTGGGGGGAGGGGGGAAAGCTTTTGTTTGTGCTCTTTGTTTATGTGGTTGTTCTCTCTTGGGACTGGGAGAGGCCAGACAGAAATCCATCTTCTCCAACCCATCCTAATCCAAGTCTCCAATACTGCAACCAGTATAGGTAAGCCAGGCAAGGCGGATTAGTTTATCTTTTGTTTTATGTGAATTTTCCCTGTGTTAAAAGGAAGGTTTATTCCTGTTTTCTGTAACTTTAAGGTTTTGCCCAGAGGGGGATCCTCTGTGTTTTGAATCTGAATACGCTGTAAAGTATTTTCCATCCTGATTTTACAGAGGTGATTCTTTTACCTTTTCTTTAATTAAAATTCTTCTTTTAAGAACCTGATTGATTTTTCATTGTTCTTAAGATCCAAGGGTTTGAGTCTGTGTTCACCTGTATCAATTGGTGAGGATTATTATCAAGCCTTCTCCAGGAAAGGGGGTGTAGGGCTTGGAGGGATATTTTGGGGGAAGACATCTCCAAGTGGTCTCTTTCCCTGTTCTTTGTTTAAAACGGTTGGTGGTGGTAGCATACTGTTGAAGGACAAGGCAAAGTTTGTACCTTGGGGAAGTTTTTAACCTACGCTGGTAAGAATAAGCTTAGGGGGTCTTTCATGCGGGTCCCCACATCTGTACCCTAGAGTTCAGAGTGGGGAAGGAACCCTGATAACTTTGAACTCCCTTTCATTACCAGTGTACCAGTTCCATGCCGGTGAATTGGCTGGGTTTCTCTACTGCCATCGAAAGATCCATCAGTAGCAGCCTACTAAAGCCCGGAAACTTCAACTGCTTCTCAGAGCTTATTATTAAAGCCACAAAGAAGAATATCCCCCAGTATTTCAGGAGCTTCTTTATGCCATGCTGGAGCCCAGAAAGCAAAACGCTCCTAAGGGGGTATGAAGCTACTGGTGACCCAAGCTTCGTCTCTGCTCTACTGGAATCACTGGACTCTATAAGACGACAACACTGGACAGAGAGGGTAGAGGCCAAAGACTTCACTCACTCAAGCTGTGAAGCATGGGCTCGTCTGTGGCGCTTAGGTAGAGCAGTGCCATCACGAATACAGACACTTCAAGTCACTGCTAACAGCATTGCCAGCCTCCTACTAAGAAATTCAAACATGACTGTAAGCTGACAAATGAAAAAAGAAGTGAAAACAGCTCTGAAGGAATCCTGTGCATGAAGTGCCCCTTCATCAAGTCTCTGTCAATCCTTCACAAGAGCCAAGATTGACACTGCCCTCTCTGCACCAAAGCAGGAAAAGCAGATGCCATTGATGGCATCCTTCTGGACTTCCTTAAATATCTTGGGCCAAGAGGGTGCAACTGGATGGCAGCACATTTCACAGAAGTCATCACCAGCAGCAAATTCCCAACAGCTTGGAAACGATCATAGGTCATGACCATTTTAAAACCTGGAAAGCTGCCCGATGACCTCAAAGTTACTGCTCTCCCTCTCTCTCCTCTGTACAACACACAAATTACTGGAGCGGGTGATCCTGGCGAGACCAGAGTCACCCCAGAACAGGTAGGTTTCATTGCAGGGTGAAGCTGCTGTGACCAGGTGCTTGCACTGACTACACATATTGAGTCCAGCTTACAGCGGAAAATTAAAAGGCCACAGCTTTTATCGACTTGTCATCAGCCTAGGACTCCATCACCATGCAGAGGGCTACTGCTGAAGCTATCTAACCTTCAGTGCAACCAGACATTTCCTGTCATTAGATCAATACTTTTGGACAGAATGTTCCATATCCATCTCAGAAGTCAGGTTAGCAAAAAGCAGAGACTGCACAATGGCCTCCCACAGGGACCAGTACCAGCACCGTCCCTTTTTAACTTATATATAAGTGATGTGCCCAAAATGATAGGCTGCAAGTTCATTTATGCCAAAGACCTGGGACTAGCGATACTGGCCACAACACTCAAAAAAGTGGAAGACACCCTTTGTGATGATCTGAAGAGGATGGAAAACAACTTTTAGTATTGGTGGTTCAAACCCAATCCATCAAAAATGGTGTAATCAGTTTTCCATAGCAGCAGTTCTGAAGCTACAAGTCAGAGGATGATGAATGTAAACTTCTGTGACAAGGTAATCACCCACAATTCTAACCCCCACTACCTAGGAGTTACCCTTGATCAGCAACATGTGAAGCCATAAAACAAAGCGTCACCTCAATATCATCCAAAAACTAGAAGGTTCTAGCTGGGATTGTGATGCCCAAATGCTATTCACGACAATGCTTGCTTTAGTTTATTCCACTGCTGAGTACTGTGCAAGTGTGCATGAAAGAAGCTCACATATGGACCTCATCAATATCCAGCCAAATGTGGCTAGGAGACTTATAACTGGCACCCTGAAGTCCACATCGCTGCCTTGGCTTCCAGTCCTTGCAAACATTCTTCCTCCAACCTTCCACTGGGAGGTTGGTACATTGCGTGAGCACAAGAAAGCTCTTGCTTACCAAAAGCTCCCTCTCCATGAAAATCTTGTTCACTCACCTTAAGTTCTGCTGACCATTCTAGGTGGCTAGAGAAGCTCTTCTGTCATCCAACTTCAATCCAGAAGACACCTGGCAGATGCAATGGGCAGGCTCTGACATAAACAACAAGCACCTCATAGATGATCTCACTATCGAATCACCTGGTTTCTTGCTCCACTGAAGGCAGTAGATGACCATCAACCGTTTTAGGACGTTACATGGAAGATGAGCACACCTGATGCACAATGGTGAATCAAGGATTTGCCACAGTGCAAATACAGAAACTTCCAAACCATTGAACACATTGTGAAAAAGTGACCCATCTTTTCGTTTCCAGGAGCTAAAGCAAAGGTGCATTCTGCATCTCCTGAAGCCCTCAAATGGATTTCAGACCTTTCTACTACCTTGTAAATGTTGCTACTTCCATACAAAAGAAAAAGTGGATCACAAATTGAATATGAGTCAACAAAGAAATGCAGTTGCAAATAAAGCTAATATTCTGGTTTGCATTAACAGGAATGTTGAATGTAAAACATGGGAGGTAACTGTCCTGCTCTACTCAGCTGGTGAGGCTTCAGCTGGAGTATTGTGTCCAATTCTGGGCACCAAACTTTAGGAAAGATGTTGACAAATTAGAGAGTCCAAAGGAGAGCAACAAAAATGATAAAAAAGTTTAGAAAACCTGACCTATGAAGGTAGGTGGAGGAAAAAAAACTGGGCATGTTTAGTCTTGAGAAAAGAAGACTGAGGGGGGACCTGATAACCATCTTCAATTATATTAAGGGCTGTTATAAAAGGATAATGATCAATAGTTCTCCATGTCCACTAAAGACAGAACAAAAAGTAATGGGCTTAACCTGCAGCAAGGGAGATTTGGGTTAGATATTAGGAGAAACTTTCTAACTAGAAAGGTAGTTAAGCTCTGGAATAGGCTTCCAAGGGAGATTGTGGAATCCTCATCACTGGAGGTTTTTAAGAACAGGTTGAACAAACACCAGTCAGTGATGGTCTAGGTTTACTTCATCCTGCCTCACCGTAGGGGACTGGACCTGATGACTTCTTGAGGTCCCTTCCAGCCCTACATTTCTATGATTGTATATAAGTTCTCCAATTTTAAGGAGGGTTGTTATAAAATAAAAAGGTAGCTTCTTAAGATGATCAGCAGGAGCAAAAAGAGATGAATTAGAACTTTCTACTAAGCAGAGAAACATTCTAAGAGCAAGATGAAAATGACCTTCAGAGGTGCACCTGTTTATAGTACAGTCTGATACTGCCTTGCAGTTCTGCTTACTTCTGATCTTGAGTTGAATCAGGGAAGGTTACTTGTTTCTTTGGTTTATTATTATTAACCCCTTTCCCTCTTCTAGCCATTGAGAGAGAATAGCTCAGCACCAGCCAGTGTGTGTGAGCTCACATCACAGAATGGAGGGTGGGAGGCATGATTTTCAAAACTGGGTGTCTAAGGTTGGGCTCCTAAATCCATATTTAGGCAGTGGCCTGATTTTCAATAGTGTTGTACACCCAGCAGCTCCCAGTGACTTCAGTACTATTCCAGAAAGCATGACTGAGCCTCAATGGAAGAAAATCTCAGAACCGCTTCTTGAAGCTGAATTGGAAACACTTTTATCAGGTCTATACTAGCACTTACACCATTTTCTGAAATGGTTCAAAGAAAAAGGTAGTTGAAAACCACTTTCAGCCAAGGGTCCATTTCCTAATGCATTCCAAGTTTAAATATCTGAAAGACAAAAGAGGTCTTTTGCAAGCTACTTCCTCATCCCAGGCTAGCAGCTACATGCAGACCAGACAGTAGCAAGTAACTCACCAACTTGCTCTTCTTACAGTTTCCTCATAGAAAAATTCTTCCCAATGAGTTCAGCATTGTTCTCCACTTCCTCAGTTCACATCCTTGCCAATCTCTTCAATGAGGGCTGGGATCCATCACTGACTGTTGATGGGCAGCATCTATCCATACCATCACAGTGTTGGATTGGACATTCACATGGACAATGCTATGAACCTCTACACTGGGTCCCCTGGCTCACTGCAGTATTGACATGCCTTTTGTCTCTGCCTCTCCATGTCACCTTGCACAATGGTGAATAAGACAGGACAGGATAACAAAATTTGGAAGAGATATTAACACTCATGCTTAAGGGCATGAACCAAACTCTAACCAATGGAGACTAGGAAGAAAGTTCTTTCTGGATAGGAAAGGAATAACTTCATACTTCAGCATTTCCTGCTCCTTCCTCTGAAGCATCTGGTACTGGCCACTGTCACACACAGGATACTGAATTAGATGAACCTTGGGTCTCATCCAGTATGGCAAGTTCCTATGTCCCTAGTATTTTTGCTGGTGGTTTGGATGGGTAACCTTTTATGATCCCAAAGTACATTCCTGTTCCAAACATGGACTTCTGCCCTGCCAGTGATAGCCAAATCCTCTTCCCCAGCCCCTTCCAATACCACACCCTGTGCATTTCCACAAGCAATACAGAAAGGAGCAAGTACAAACCCAGGTCAAGATGATGACAAGAACAAAGCCCTGAAGACTGCTTTTAGATAGCAGCTTTACTTTAACAGAGGAGGGATTCTTCAAAGAAATGAACTCTCTCTGTCTGTCTCTCAGGCAGAAGTCTCATGGGAGTAGAAAAGAACAGCTTTCATTTTAGCAAGTTACTATATTTATGGTCCTTTTATGAGTTTTTTTTTGAAAATATAAAAGTAGATGGACTTAAACCTGTTTAAAAAGCGGGGGGGGGGGGGGGGGAGAGAGAGAGTGCATGTGAAGGGCAGGTGAGTCTGAAGCATCTCTGTCCACTTAAAAAAAAATCTTTTTTTGTTTTAAAAGATGCCCCTTCTGCCAGTCATGAGGATAACGGCTAACCTTTATTATTAGGGCCCTACAGATTCACAGCCAGGAAAAACGTGTCATGGACCGTGAAATCTGGTCTCCCCCTATGAAATCTGTATAGTATAGGGTAAAAACACACAAAAGACCAGATTTCGGGGGGCAGACCAGCTTTTCTCAAATTGGGGGTCCTGACCCAATAGGCAGTTGCAGGAGGTCACAAGATTATTTTAGGGGGGTTGTGGTATTGCCACCCTTCTGCGCTGCCTTCAGAGTTAGGGGGCTGGAGAGCGACTGCTGTTGGCTGGGCACCCCACCAGCAGGCAGCGCAGAAGTAAGGGCACCAATACCATACCGCGCCATCCTTACTTCTGTGCTGCTGCCTTCAGAACTGGGCAGCCGGAGAATGGCGGCTGCTGACTGAGGGCCCAGCTCTGCAGGCAGCACAGAAGTAAGGGTGGCAAAACTATACCATGCCATCTTTACTTCTGTGCTGCTGCTGGCGGTGGCTCTGCATTCAGAGCTGGGCTCCCAGCTAGCAGCCGCTGCTCTCCAGCTGCCCTGCTCTGAAGGCAGTGCCGCCAGCAGCAGCAGCACAAAAGTAAGGGTAGCAGCACCGCACACCCCCCTACAATAACCTTGAAACCCCCCAACCCCCATAACTCCTTTTTGGTTCAGGACCCCTACAATTACAACACCATGAAATTTTAGATTTAAATAGCTGAAATCAAGAAATTTATGATTTTTAAAATCCTCTGACCATGAAATTGACCAAACTGGACTGTGAATTTGGTAGGGCCCTAGTTAATATAGCCTCTTTCATCCCAAAGTGACTTACAAACTTTATACACCTATTACAACCAAGTACATACACTTCAGGATACAACATGGCAACTGTTACAACAGTTCAGGTCCAGCTGCTCCCAGTAACCAGACTCAGCTCACGACTGCTGCAAAAGTGAAGGCCTTCCACTGGATTCCTGAAGGGCAACTGTCAGCTTGTGCTTACTCACATACCAAAGTCTTATGTGGGCTTTTATCCATCATGCTTGTGGAGTCTGTTCTGCCACTGAGGTTTCACCCTCTAGGGAGCCTCCTGCTTTTCATATCTGAAATCTCCCCTAACCCTTTGCACTCCTGGGCAATATTTTTGGATCCAATTCAGAGAGTATGGTGCCCATGCCTGGCACAACAATCTCTATCCATCTCGCCCCCATCACCATAGAATCTGAACACATCCTAAGTACTTAAACATAAGCTTGAATAGTTCATAAAGTGTGTGTATGTGTCCGTCAGAGAGAGAGAGAGAGAGTATGAAGTAATTATAGAGGGAAAGTTAAATTGAAGAATTATCTTTTGCACTTATTTCTGAATGTAGTGAGGCCTGTGGTCATTTTATCATCTGTTCATGAGTTCCATAGTTTAGGTCAGCTCCTGTGAAATTTTTGTCCCCAAACCCATGTCCCTCCCTCCTTAGTTGGCAGTTTCATGGCAGCTTTTGTGAGAGGCTGTGGTCAGGAAGGGAGAGAGATCTTTAGTCAATTCAATGGAAGGCTTTGAACATCAGGACAGAGACTTTGAATTGGACTCTGGATTCAATGGGGAGTCAATGCAGAGTGCAGAGCACTGGGGAGACATGAGCACAGTGATGCTAAACAGATGGATTACTGCATTTTGGACCAGTTAGAACATATGGTTTCACTCTTAGATATGACACACTGCAATAATCAAGCCTAGAGGTCATGAATGTGTGGACCACTGTGGTCAGGTGTGTTCCTGACAGTATGAAGTGCAATATCCTGACCAGTCATAGATAGAAGTGGGCATTTTTTGCTACTTGACTATTTGGGCATCTAATAGTACTGAGAAATCCAAAAGGACCACAAGGCTGCAAACCAACATCCATCTGAGGGCAGATGCCATAGCTGGTTGGGGGATGTTATAGAGGGTAAGTTCTTTTAAATGCTTCTCTCTTCCTGCCAGCATCACCCCCCCTTCCTTGGTTCAGTTTTATGCCTCCAGTCCCCTCTTGTGAATGGAATCATTTTCCCTCTCATGGTTACTTGTTCAGAGTCCTTGAGTAAGTCTGAATCAGGTCTTAAGATTTATGGATCTAGCCTTGTCCATTGTGTGGTGCATTCTCTAATTTAATGACTATAAACCACGCAGGCGTGTTGGCATGAAGGATGCTATAAAGAAGTCTAAGTGACTGATTGATTATGGAGAGTTATCGGTCTCTCCATAGTTAATGACGAGGCTAGCTTTCCATTATAAACCCAGTTTGTCTCCCAGCACATAACTTCACCAAAGGTAAACCACTCCACCTGAAATTTCACAGGTATGATTTATCTTTCTAGGTATTTGTGTTGTGATCTTATGCCAGGATAGAATTTTTCTGGAAGACTGAGGCAAATCAATAAACCAGACAAGGCAATTGAAAGATACAAGCATTCAAAAATGGAGGTGATATCCTTTCTAGTATTTTACATGAATACTTTCCTAACAGTGTATGGTTGATCATCATTCCAGGGCAGCTTGGCCTAGAAACTCTGAAATGTGTTTTAACCTGTTGGTTGCCTTTGACTAATTTGGAGGCAGTATGGTTGACTGAAATTTTAGGTGTTCAAAGGGTTTTCCTTTTACATTATGGGGCCCACTGTGAACAGCTTGATGGGGGAATGGAAGTCATGGAAAAACACCTGTTGGGAGAAGTGGGGGAGAGAGAGAGAGGTGAAGACGTTGGTGCAGGCAGGAGCTCACAGAGGCCAGGGTGATTGTAACAGAAGGATGAATGGGAAGTGACAGAATCAGTACTGCTCCTGGGTGCAGAGACGCCTAGAGTATCTGGAATCAGACAGAGCCCAAAAAAAGTGGGACTCTTCTAAGCTCTGTCTACAAAATAAGCTCCACTCATGTGAGGGGGGAGGGATAGCTCAGTGGTTTGCGCATTGGCCTGCTAAACCCAGGGCTGTGAGCTCAATCCTTGAGGGGGCCATTTAGGGATCTGGGGCAAAAATTGGGGATTGGTCCCGCTTTGAGCAGGGGGTTGGACTAGATGACCTCCTGAGGTCCCTTCCAATCCTGATATCTATGTGAGGTGCCAAAATGAGATATTGTTCACAGTAGACTGTACAGATATTCCAAAAGACGTGGTGGTATCACCTAAATGCCACCTACTTGTGGAACCAAAATAAAACAATTGTGCAGATCTGTGACCCTCCCCCTCCTTCTTGCACAATGAATGAAATACAAACAACGTTGACATTTAAATTATCATTGCTGTGCATGTGAATTAACACCTCCCTGAGATGACTAGGACAGTCCACACCTCTCAGACTCCCTGAAGACTCACATAGACACCTCTGCATCCTTTACACTCAGTTCACATTTGTGAGGTTTTCTCTGCAACTAGAGACTTTTCTTTAAAATGAGAACTGAGCTTCTGGATAACAAGACAGCAGCCCTCAGAGAAGTTCTGGTAGGGCATATGGGCACGTATAGTTTATTTCAAAGCCCTGTACTTATTAACCCTGTGTTTTCCAGAAGCTCTGCAGAACATTCTTTACATTTAGAAAGGTTCTCCCTGGGTCATGACTACGTATACTTGTTATATTCTCATTTTCTACTATATACATCCAATGTTGTCTAGCTAAAAAACTTTAAAGGGATGATAAGGCATACTATCTGAACCTCTAAAATGACTGAGAAGATTATGCTGCCTCATAAATCAGCCTCTCTCTACTAGGGCTAGATTGTGAGCATCTCTTCAAGTGTGCAAGAAGGAGGGATTGTAGGAGCCTCTTTCTCCCATTGTGCAGCCTAAACAAGGGCCACACACAATGGCAGCTCCTCTGAACAATAAATTGTCCAAAAAGGGATGGAGAGGGGAAAAGGTGGAGCCATAGTCCATACTGCCATGCAGAGTGGAGCAAACACACAAGAAGGAGCAATTTCTCACAACATTTCTACACATTCCAAAAACTCCAGTCCCCCCCACCCCCAACTGCTAACCTCTTAGTCTCCCACAGATGTCACTTCACAACCTTTCCATGTCCCCTCCATCAACTTCACCCTCTCCCACAGGCCCCACTCCAATCTCCCATATTTTCCAAGCAAACTCTAATCTCCATTAACCTCACCACCTCTTCCTCTCATACAAGCTGTTTTATCACCTTTGCATGTTCTACAGACCTCCGCACAACCCCCCATCTCCCACAGAAACTGGAGAATTTCTATTATATGAGGAGGTCAGCTCAACACTGGCGACTCCTCATGGCCAGACGTGGTAGCTCTCCCTCCACTGGGGTCTGCTGCTGCAGGCTGTTCTGGGTCTGTGGTGTCCTATCTCTTCCTGTGACTTGGCCCTCTGGCCAGGTCACTTCCAAGTCTCTCCCCTTCCAGGTTGGTCCATAAACAAAAAGCAAGGGGAATTAACACAAACCAACTCTTAACAAGAGAGGGAGGGGAATGCCTCCCTTTCAGGGTGTAATCAGGATCAGATCCTCCCTTACCTCAGGCATTTGCTATTGAGGAAGATTCTGCTTTCCGTCGGCCCTTTCCTCAGTAACTGAGGGTTGAAGGTCTGTTCTCTTCCTATGTCTGCCCTCAAGTGAATTGTTCTGCTTCTCTTTCAACTCCTCCTCCAGCCTGTGCATGCCTTGCAGGTGTGGTGTGGTGGGGCAGACTGAGCCCAGAGCGACTCCTTAACCCCCTTGTTGTCCAATGTGGGGTTTGTAAAGCCCATCACACGCACACCCCCTCAAGATGTTACCTGGGGAGACAGTTACCACCACATAACCTGGGAAGTTGTGTCCTTCATGGCATTTAACTACATTAAGGAAGCATGACTGGTGATGAGCTTGAATGGATTTCCCAGGGGGTAATACCATTCTTTTCTATCACGAAATAGAGCTGCTCCCAACGGAACAGTTTACAGCTCAAATAGAGTGCAGGGTGTTCCTTTCCATTTGTCTCCTGGGACAGTACTGCACCTAGTCCCACTTCTGAGGCATCAATTTGTAAAATGAACTCTTTTGAGAAGTCAGGACTGAACAGGACAAGCTCTTTACACAAGTGCTCTTTCAGTTTCTTAACGGCCTTTTCTCAGGCCTCAGACCAGTGCACCTTCTTGGGGCTACTGTCCTTGATGAGGTCAGAGAGGAGGCTGCTGTCATCAAAAACCCTGGCACAAATCAGCAGTACTAGCCTGCGAGGCTCAAAAAACTTTGGACTTACTTCTTCATGACTGGGTGTGGGCATGTTTTGAGGGCCTGGATTTGTCTATGAGGGGCTGGACTTGGCCCTTCTCGAAAGGATATCCCAGGCAGATGGTCTCTTTTTTTCCAAACTTGCACTTTGATAAATATGCTGTTATCCCAGCCCCCTATAGGGACCTGGTACGGTGTCGACTTGTGTTTGTTATTCCTCCTTGTAGATGACCATATCACCTAAATAGCCTACTGCATACAAGCCATGTGGTTGAAGAACCTGATCCATGAGACACCGTAATATTGCTGGGGCACCACTGAGACCAAAGGGCTTAGTCCTAATTTGATAGAGGCCAAATGGTGTGGCAAAGTCCGTTTTCTCCTGTGCTCCAGCATGAGTGGGATCTGCCAATATGCCTTCGTTAAATCTAACGTGGTGATATATCAGGCCTCACCTAGCTGGTCTAATAGCTCTTCTACTTGGGGCATGGAGTAAGCATCAAATTTGGAAACATCGTCGACCTTTCTGAAGTCTATGCAAACCCAAATACTACTGTCCAGCTTTGGGACCAATACAACTGGGCTTCACTGCGGGATTCTTCAATGACCCGAGCTCCAACATTGCAAAGACCTCTTGCTTCATGGCATCCTGCATTTTTTTAGGAGTGACCATGGATTCTCCTGTTGGACAAATTGCCCAAGTTCTGTTTGGATATGGTGGTGCATGAGATGAGTCTGCTCCGGCCGGGAGACAAACACCGTTGAGAAGGTCTTTATGAGGCTTGTCACTGGGTCCCTTTGTTCCGGGTGGAAGTGTTCCCCCTTCTGCACAGGGTCAAGGTCCAGTGAGTTGGGCACTTGGAGCCCCAGTTCTGGCTCAGAGGGATAAGACATAATAAATAAGCTCTATTGCTCATTCCATGACTTCAGAAGGTTAACATGGTAGACCTGGATAAGTTTCCTCTTGTCGGGCTGCCTGATATCGTAGTTAACTGGCCCAACTTTGCATACTACTTCATATGGTCCTTGCCATTTAGCAAATAACCTGGACTCTGTACTTGGGAGTTGAAATAGTACCTGATCACCCAACTTAAATATGTGCATATGCACCCTTTGTTGTAGGCTTGCTCCTGGGTCCATTGAGCACTCAGGAGGTTTTCTTTGGCAAAAGCTCCTAGGGTTTCAAGCCTCTCCCAGAGTTTCAGTATACATTGTATAACATTCTCCATCCTTCCCACATCTCTTGGATCAGATCAAGAATTCCCTGGGGTTGTCTCCCATATAAGAGTTCAAACAAGGAGAATCCAATAGATCAGGGGTCGGAAACCTTTGAGAAGTGGCGTGTAAAGTCTTCATTAATTTAAGGTTTCAGGTGCCAGTAATAAATTTTACATTTACAGGGGACCCCTGACGGAACCCCAGACTGGCAGCGGGCTAAGCGGTGCCGGCAGCCGGGACTCTGGCTGGCAGGGGCTGGTGGCCGGAACCCCAGACTAGCAGCGCGGGCAGCAGACGGAACCCCAGACCGGTAGCGGCTCAGCCTGCTGCCAGTCTGGGGTCCTGGCTGCCAGCCCCGCTCATCCTGCTGCTGGCCTGGATGGACGGAACCCTGGGCTGGCAGCAGGCTGAGCATGGCCGGTGGCCAGGACCCCGGCTGGCAGGGGCTGGCAGACAGAATCCCATACCGGCAGCAGGCTGAGCGACTCAGCACGCTGCTGATCTGGGGTTCCGTCTGCCGCCCGCACTGCCGGCCTGGGGTCCTGGCCGCCAACCCCGCTCAGCCCGCTGCCGGCCTGGGGTTCCGTCCATCCAGGCCAGCAGTGGGATGAGCGGGGCCAGTGACCGGGACCCTGACTGGCAGCAGAGTGCCACTAAAAATCAGCTTGCATGCCACCTTTGGCACGCGTGCCACAGGTTGCTGACCCCTGCAATAGATGATTGGGGGACTTCTCAAATAGCAAACAACAGGGGAGGGATCAGCTGACTGAAATGACAGAGGTACTCAGCAACAAATCTTTTAAACATTCTTTTCAGGGTCTTGTTGAACTGTTTAACCAGACCATCCCTTTGTGGATGACAGATAGATCTATGTAACGTCTTTTTTTTTTTTGAAGATTGCATATCTTTTCAATAGCCAAGATGTGAAGTTGGTGCTTTGATCAGTGAGGATCTCCTTAGATACTGCTACTCTGGCAAAGACTTTTAGCAGTTCTGTGGCAATAGTTTTTGCATTGGTGTTGCACAAAGAGGTTGCCTCAGGATAGAGGGTAGCATAATCAACTTTCACTAATGTGTATTTGTGCCCACCTGCACTTTTTCCCAAGGATCCAATGAGGTCCATTCTGATCCTTTCGAATGAAACAGTGACTATGGGGAGTGGGACCAGAGTGACTTTTGTCCCTGCTTCAGGTCCTAAGAGTTGTCACTTGGGACAGGAGCTGTAAAAATCTAGCTTCTTGGTGAATTATTGGCCAAAGAAGCGATCCAAAATCCTGGCCAGGATCTTTCCAGGACTGACGTGGCCCACAGAGGGGACAGCATGAGCCAGTTGCGTGACTTCATGCCTACGACGCTATGGAATGAGGAGCTGCAACTGAACTTCCACTGTCAGTTGGTCTTTCTCCAACTGGTACAGTCACTCTGCCTGGAGCTCAAACTGGGGGTACCGCTCTGCTCGCTGTGGGTCTATCACTTCCCTGTTAACCACAGACAGTTTATCATTAAGTCTGGCTCAAGATTTCGTCCTCCCTCTGGTCCTTTATGAAGTCTGTCTCTCTGGTTAGGATGTCCCTCTCCTGTAGGGGGGACAATATTGCTTTGTTGTTAGGAGGTCCTTCTGAAGGAGCTTCCCTTGGTCCAGGTCCCCCTTTCCAGGGTTCAGCTCCACATCTACACCTGCTAGCATTTCAGGTTTTGGGCTCCCATTACCAAGGATCCCCTCAGCTACTCCCTCTGGGGTGTCTGGAGTTAGGGTTTAAACCCTATCAGTACCTCAGAGAAATACTCTCAATCCTGGCCCAAGATAATGGGGTAGGTTAGTTTCAGAGCCAGCCCCTCTGCAAGGGACTTTGTGTTTCCCCTAGAGTCAACTGCACATGTGCACTGGGATAGCTTTTAACATCTCCGTGGTTTGAGCATTGGCCTGCTAAACCCAGGGTTGTGAGTTCAATCCTTGAGGGGGCCATTTAGGGATCTGGGGCAAAAATTGGGGATTGGTCCTGCTTTGAGCAGGAGGTTGGACTAGATGACCTCATGAGGTTCCTTCCAACCCTGATATTCTGTGATTCTGTGAAGAGTCTCTCCAGGGGATCTCAGGGTTTGGGATGAAGATGTCCTGGACTAGGGTCTTCCCACGCCCAGAATTCCCCAGCCCCATTACCTCAGTTTCATTTATTTGCACAGGGACCATTACTTTAGCTGGAGTTCACTTACAGGCATGGCTTTCTGCTATCCACCCCTGTCCACACACTCCAAATAGAGGCACTCATGTTACCTGTGAGCTGGGTGCACACTAGGATGACCAGATAGCAATAGTGAAAAATCAGGACAGGGGTGCGGGGGTAATAGGCACTTATATAAGAAAAATCCCCAAATATCGGGACTGTCCCTATAAAATCAGGACATCTGGTCACCCTAGTGCCCACATGAAAAACAAGCCCCTGCTGCCAGCTGAATGGCTGCTGGCCCTGAGCCTTCCCTATCTGACTTGTCTGCTCTCCCTTCCTGGCTTCCCAGTGGAGGAGCTCACAGGAGTTCCCAGGGCCTTTGTCCAGGTTGGGGCCTGAGATACTGGGATTTCCCACAACAGCCCAGTCCAGGGCTCAGCAGCTTGTTGGTCCCCTTAGAGGCGGGTACTTCTGAGACCACCCTGTCTGATTGCTTGCTCCCTGGTGGGCTTTCCGTTCAGTTGAGGGGCCCCTCTGGCCTCAGGTAGTTCTCATGTGAGACAGTCAGAGCTATCTCCTCTGCTAAATAATTCTCCATCAGCTAGTCTGTGTCGGCAAGGGACTCTGGCCAGTTTTTGAGCACCCAGTCCCTACAACAGGGGTGGGCAAACTCTGGCCTGGAGGCCGCATCCGGCCCTTCAGATGTTTTAATCTGGCCCTTGAGCTCCCGCCGGGGAGCAGGGTCCGGGGATTGTCATGCTCTGGTGCTTCAGCTGGGGAGCGGGGTTGGGGGCTTTCCCCGCTCCACGTGTTCCGTGGCTCCGTGTGGCTCCTAGAAGCAGTGGCATGTCCCCTACTCCAGCTCCTACGTGTAGGGGCATCCAGGGGGCTCCACACGCTGTCCCCATCCCAAGTGCTGCCCCCGCAGCTCCCATTGCCCAGGAACCATGGCCAATGGGAGCTGCAGGGGTGGCACCTGTGGACAGGGCAGTGCTCAGAGCTGCCTGGCCATGCCTCCGCGTAGCAGCCAGAGGGGGGACATGCCACCACTTCCGGGACCTGCTTGAGGTAAGCGCTGCCCAGAGCCTGCACCCCTGAGCTCCCTACTCCTCCCCCATGCCCCAACCTCCTGCCCCAGCCCTGATCCTCCTCCCGCCCTCTGAACCCCTCCATCCCTGTTCAGAGCACCCTCCTGCATGCCAAACCCCTCATCCCCAGCCCCACCCCAGAGCCAACACACCCAGACAGAGCCCTCACCCACCCACCCCTGTGCCCCAACACCCTGCCCCAGCCCGGAGCCCCCTCTAAGTCCCTGAACTCCTCATTGCTGTCCCCACCCCAGAGCCCACTCCCCCAGCCAGAGCCCTCAACCCCTCCTGCACCCCAAGCCCCAATTTCGTGAGCTTTCATGGCCCACCATACAATTTCCATACCCAGATGTGGCCCTCAGGCCAAAACGTTTGCCCACCCCTGCCCTACAACTAGCTGGAAGTATGTGGGCAAACTGCTTCACCACAGTAAGCTTAGCCACCTCAACTCCAGTCTGAGTCTCCAGTTTTATCAACCTCCAACATAGGCCTCTTAATTTCTGGGCAACCACACAAGGCCGGGATCCCCAGGGGTATTTCTCTCCACAGAACCTCTGTTGGAAGGTCTCCTCTGTGATGTCAAAGTAGTCAAGTAAGGACAGTTTCACCTGTGCATAGTCTTGGGCAGATACTGTATCCAGCCCCCAATATGCAGCCTGCATTGGTCCCATCAGGAAAGGTATCAACAGAGTGGCCCATTGGTCAGGTGGCTATTGAGCTGCTGTCACCACTTGCTTAAATGTTATCAGAAAGGCCTCCAGGTTGTCCTTAAGACCCATCTTTGAGTTTCGCTGGCACAGGTGGGGCCACTAGACCCAGGCCTACAGCTCCCAGAGAGGAAGCCCCAGGGATACCTTGAGGCTGCATCAAGACCACTCTCTGTTGGATCAGTCTTTACTGCTGTTCTTGCTATTTTGCCTCTAACTCCTGGACCAGCTGTTGCTGCTGGGCACTCATTTGCTGCAGGAGGTGTTGCTACTGTTGCTGCTTCTAGTTCTTGATCATCCATTTGAGAAGACACTCTAGGTCTATGTTGTCTGATCTACCAACCCACATATCTAGGTTGAGGATGTTTGACTGTCTGGGTCAGGTCAGTCAGTTCTCCCTCCTCTCCAGGGCTGGGAAGGATGCCCACATTCTCCATCAGTTGTGAAGGGGTCAGCTCCCCGCTGGCACTGCCTCATGGTCAGGCATTGCAGCTCTCTCTCCATGGGGGTCTGCTGCCACTCGCTGCTTTGGGTCTGCAGTAGCCTGCCTCTTCCTGTGACTTGGCCCTCCAACCAGGTCACTTCCAAGTCTCTCCCTTTGGTCCATAAACAAAAAGGGGAATTAACACAAACAAACTGTGTTAACAAGAGACGGAGGGGAATGCCTCCCTTTCAGGGTATATCTGGATGAAGCTCTTCCTGCTCTCAAGGAGGAGCCCTCAGGCAGTTGTTGTCAGGGAAGATCCTGCCTTCCCTTGGCCCTTTTCTCAGGAGCTGAGGGTTGAAGATCTGTTTTCTTCTCATGTCTGCCCACAAGTGAGCTGTTCTGCTTCCCTTTTGATTCCTCCACCAACCAGTGCATGCCTGGCGGGTGTGGCCAGGGCAGGGCTGGCAGAGCCCAGAGTAGTTTCTTAACCCCTTGTTGTCCAGTATGGGCTTGTATACTCCATCACAATTACCCTCTTCATCTTCCATACCCCTCTTGATCACTCCATCTCCTACAGACTACTCTCACATTCTTTGTCTATCATAGGTCCTCTCATTAATTTGTTCACTTCCCACAGACTTCCCTTGAATCCTTTTATCTTCCATGGATGCTCCTGGATTACAATCCCGCAATTTATCTACCTTGCACAAACCACCATCAAACATCCTGATCTCCTATACACTTTCCCCCTAACCTCTTTGTCTCCCAGACACTCCTCAGTTTCTTCACGTTCCTAAGGGCATGTGTAACCCACACACCTTCTGGGTGTGGTGTTCTGTACCATCTAGTGGCACCAATACCACTTAGAGAGTTATATGAGTCTGCTGTACAGCATTAGCTAACAGCCAGTTGGCTTTTAACTCATGCTGTAGAGGCTCATGCACTAAGCTCCAGAGGTTCCCGGTTTGATCCCGCCTGTCGATGACCGGGGTCTGTCGGCGTTACATATGCGGAATACAGGATCATAAAAATGTCCAAAGCAGGTGTTTCTCAAATGAAAAAGATATTTGGATTTTACTTTAGTTTCACAAGCTTTCTCTTCCCAAATTATGATTGTAAAATGTGAGATACCAAATTGCTCAAGGTATGGGCTGCAGCATTGTGAAGCACTAGGCCTCATGTGCAGCTCTGTCCTGGGTGACTACTACTAGCCATGGTGCAGCAGTAAGATGCCCCTAGGCCCTGAGATTTTGGAGCACCCCAGATACAGTGTAATAATAAAAGCCTCCTGAGTTTGTGATTTTGAAATACTTTGGGACTAATGCAGCTTTGGGTGCATTCAGTTCTAGAGTACTGAGGGTACTTTAGGGTAAAACTGGCCATGTGAACCTCCCTGCCCTTCCCCGCATTCCAAAATGACAAAAGTCAAACCCTCCTGCATGCAGCAGGTATGTGAAGCTGTACAAAAACATCAATCCCAGTCCAAGTGGCTTCTTGCTCACTTTCACTGAAGGATTGTGGGGAGGAGGAAGCTGAGGCATTATCGGAGGGTCACAGAAAGGTAGTCTGCCTGGATACATTTTGGATACCTATCTACGCCACTAATCTAGCACCAGACCATTGCAGTTAGTATAAAAGCCAATCCCTCAGCAACTCTGGTTGCCTGAAACAATCTTTGTGTATCTCTCCTCTTTATCTCTGTTTAAATTCTCATCTTAAAACCTGACTTTTCTACCCTGCCTCCAGACCTCTTCATTTCTCTCCCTCTTGGTTATTGGCCTTATGACTGAATGCTTTAATATTTTCACCATGCAAGGCCTTTATGTCACTGTTTCATGTAATTTATACCTGTGAGCTGGAGCCTTTCCCAATATGCTTTCAGACACAGTCCACAAAATGTGTAGAGTCCAAAATCACCCCCTTCCTGCTTTGGGGGTTTGGCTTTATTAACAAAGATAGCAGCAATAAGAAAAGAAAGTTCAGCTGTTTCTCAGGTTTCTCTCATGACTCCTGAGCCCACATCCTAGGTTGTCTCCCCAGACAGCCATTTCCATTCCCCTTTTATACAAGTGCAGTAATAAGCCACCTACCTCAGTGAGTCAGCAAAACCCACTTAATCCTTTCCCAGAAGGGTCAAAACTTGCTAACAGGGTGGAGCATTTCAGGCTTGTTATATGATCATGTACTGTCCTCTGTCTTGAATAATTTAATTCTGCAGCAGCCCTGGGATCCAGTTTAAATGAAAAATGTAATCTGAATTTACTGCAAAGAAACAAAATAAGTAAAATCTGTTCCTTCTCTTATTTCTCTCCTTCTGTTATTGTTTAATCATGTGATTTTGAGAAGCCCCTTCACTCATAGATCACTGACCCTCTAGTGGTTAACCTCATCTTGGATCCTTACATCGAACAGATCCAGAAGTCCAGTCAATGAGGGATAGTTGAGTGAAATGGTTCTAAGCTTCTACTGAATTTTTAAAAAGACAGACACATTTTAACATTAATTATTATGTAGATAACGCTGCTGATGTGCATGGCACCACACAGACAAGTAGGAAGATAAAGTCCATGCCTTGTGTTGCTTCTAATCCATATTAGGGAGTTACCACACTGAGAAGTGATAAAATCATAACAATATCTATCTCTCAAAATCATGGAGAAAGGGAGATGAGATGAAAAGACACAGAAAGAGAAAACTATTTTTGAGGGAAGACTATTACACCAATGACAGGTCTCTACCTGGGTTTCTGCTTGTATTTAGTTTTAGGAATGCTGTTGCGGAGGTGTCTGGTGTTTCAAAATATAATCTAAACAGGAGAGGGAGCAGATAATTCCAGAGTGGAGATCAGTGATGGAAGCTGTCTAAAGGTATTTTGAGATAAGATTTGAGGGAAAAATGGGAAATTTGGCTGGTAACATATTATTATTATTCAGCCAAATAGTAAGTGTCTTCATGTGTCAGAGACTTAAAGTGATGTACAGTCCACATAAATAACTCCTACAGTGGTGTCTAGACGCGTTGTCTTGTCACATGGAACTTCATAGGATTCAGCACACCATGGCAAGGATTAGAACCAGGGTCTCTGAAGTAAATGAACATGGAGCATGCTGACTTCAACCCAGAGGCCAATTACAACTGCCATCTCTTGAAAATAATTGTGAAATTACCACAGAGTTATCATTCAACAGAAACAAGATTTTCTCTTTGGGCTGTAGTCTTTGCATGTTGTATTTCAGCATATATTAGTCACCCATTTGTTTATTACCAGAGATTGGTATGAGTACCACCCTTTTATTTAAGGCAATAATGCTGAAAAATAATAAAAGACACAATCGGACTACAGACATAACAGACAGGCACCAGCTGAACTGCATACATGCATGAGTCAAATTGAACTCAAGACCTATCCTTCAAAACAGACCTCTACCTTTTGAACGAGATCAGAATATCCATTATTAAGATTACTAAGCAGTCAATAGTATTAAGTATTTTTCCCTCTTGTAGACCTCAAGCAACTAGTAGGAGACATAATCACATTGGGCTGGGTCTAATTCCATCCAGTTGTGGGCAGTGGTATTACACAGACAGATCCATTAGTGTATTAAACTTCTAACAAGGAGGATGCATTCTTAGAACATAAGAATATAAGAGCAGCCATACTGGGTCAGACCAAAGGTCCAACTAGCCCAGTATCCTGTCTTCCGACAGTGGCCAATGCCAGATGCCCCAGAGGGAATGACCAGAACAGGTAATCATCAAGTGATCCATCCCCATCACCCATTCCCAGCTTCTGGCAAACAGAGGCTAGGGACACCATCCTTGTCCATTCTGGCTAATAGCCACTGATGGACATATCCTCCATGAACTTATCTAGTTCTTTTCCTGTTGCTATATAGGTTATGTTAGCTCTACTATATACATGTCAAGATCCACCACCCTAAATATAATCATTTTTAAAAGGGTCAGACACTGTCAAGTAGTAATTTCAGAGTTTGGCCTTATGCTATATACAGTATGGGACTATTCTTGAGTTTCAAAGTCGCTTTCCTCCCTGTAGTCTCAACCAATTGACAGCAAATAAATTAAGAAACCCTAAAATATAAATCCCCACAATAGCTACATTTAATGGATATTTTGTCCTGCTGCAGCTACTCAGTGGAGCAAACGTTAATATATGATATTATGAACATGATATTCATGACACTGATGAAGTACATATAAAAAAGCCAAATTGGCTTGTGCTTAATAAGAAAAGGAGTACTGTACTAAAAAAAAACCCTCAATATTTTCCACATCAAAAAAGCAATGCTGATAAGAGATGAAACCACACTGTCAAGCATCTAGAGAAGGTTGTTAGTTCCCTATCCCCCCATTTATAATCAAAACAAAGCTAGAAATAATGCTAGTGACTCTTTAATGACTCTAGAAAAGTGAAATAATCGAAACAAGACCTGACCAAACTCTTGACTTGTGGGTGCTGTCCCAGGGGGCAGAATAGCTTTACCTGCTATTGTTACTAAAATATTCTCCGGCTACAAGTGTCTCCTAAAGATTTATTCACACCTATGCTAACCATTTAGCACAAGCTTCTTCTTTTTGACAAACCACAAACACTTTAAGTGATTAACCTTCTTCCTCCAAGTCTGTTGATTAAGGTGAAGAAAGCTTCTGCAGGACATCAGCAGTGCCCTGGAAATCATGAAAGATGATCTGAAATATAATGATGAGTGATTCAGGTGAGACATCTGTGTATGGGACGCCTGCTGAGGCTGGGACCCCACTTCAGTCCTGATGGTGCCTTAACAACCTTGTCCTCAGTCATTCCTCTCTTCTTCGCCGGAGCTTTGCCTTAGTTTCTTCTTGCCGGCTTCTCCAGGCAGCAATAATGGCATCATCATCCATTTCTTCTTCCTTGTGGGTGCTTCGTCTGTACTGTGAGAATTGCCTTGATGCAAACCTCTCTTCTCTTTCTTCCACCTTCTCTTCTCTGTCTCCGTCCTCTTCAGACTTTGAAAAACTCTGAATGAACTTTCTCTTTGCTCCAAATTCTGACATGTTGGAACTAGTCTCCTCTTCAGATTTTTCCAAGTGACGGGATCTGACTCGACTCTGCGTTGATGGTCCTGGGGATTCAGAATCATAGGATGGCTCTGGGCTTTCTTCCCTAGAACTTGTCTCTCTGACCTTTGTTCGTGTGAACTTGTACATTTCCTTGTCCTCTTTTGCAGAGGTAGAGGAAAACCTTGATGTGGTTCTCAGTGAATCACCTTTACACTGATAAGAAGAAGAACTATCCACCTCTTCACTTTGGGATCTGGAGAAGCTATACTTGCATGCTTCAGAGTCCACCTCTCTGAGAGTGGATGATCTATTGTATTTCTCTCTAGCCTTTTCAGCATGGTCATGATATGATGTCTTTCCTTCTGCTTTCAGGCCACTCAGCCACTTATTAACATTGGTGTCCACCTCTGAATTCCTGGCACCAGTATTTGCAAACTGACCGGAGAAAGCAGAAGCTGTATCAGTTCTGTCAAGATCTGTTTGGAAGGGGTACCGAATGCCACCTATTGTGTTCTCTGTGTTGTCTTCGACTTTCTCTTCTTCATCTTCTCCCTGGGCCTTCTTCTTCTTAAATAAAGTGCTGCGCTTGTTGTCTCTGACAAGCTTCTCAATTTGATAATCTGACATTTTTTCTCTCATCTCCATTTGCATCTCCTTCTCCTTCCGGCTGAGTTTTTTCAGGTCAATGTCATCTGCAAAGAGGCTGTACAGTGGCTTGCTTGTTTGAGTCCCCCTCATGCTTGAGCTAGACCCTCCTGTCCTCATGCTCATTGAGGCATTGGAAGACAGAATGGACTGGGTGTCAGTACCATTCATGTCCCTCTGGCGGAGCAGAGAGCTAGCTACAGACAAGCCACTCTGTGCACTGAGAAGGGAGGCCTTGTCATCGTCGAGGCATCTGCCAAAGTCACCTGACTTCATGCTGGAGGCCAATGTGGAGGGCGGGTGGGACAACATCATTATCTCATTTTGTTTCTGAACAATGGTTTCACTAACCACACTGGCAATCCAGTTCTGAATGCTGGCCATGGATATTGCATCACCCTGGCCAACTGGGATGTTGGGCAGAGGTATAGCTGGCATTTGGGGTTGCATAACCCCAGCACTGCTTCTGTTCTGAGGTAAAGATGACCGGTTGCTCTGTATGCTCAGTGAAGAAGCTGAATCCTCAGCACCGCTTATGGAAGGTGCTGAGGACCAAAGAGATGACAGTGGGATGCTCCCACTCATTGCGCTCTCTGTCTCCGAGCTGCACAGGGACTGGCTTTCTTCCAGGATCTTTTTTGAATGTTCAAGTAACTCCATTCTCCTCTGCTTCCTTTTGGCTGAAGCAGAATCTTCGCACTTGGCAAGCTCCACAATATCATCCTTGTTCTCATTGCCCACCCTCTTCTGGTGTTTTATTTTCCAGGCCTGGTAAGCTGTCAGGTTGACATCAGATAGATCCTTCTCTTCTTCTGCTGTCTCCTCGACTGGCTGGCTGCCATCTTCCATCTTGGGGGACACAGAGGATTCTAAATCCTTCTTGTGAAAGCCAAACTGGATTCTCTTGATCTTCCACCTTTCAAGAGGGGTCAGCTTGTCTTTGTTCTTTTTGCAGAAGTTATGAAAGGAGCTGGTGTCCGAGACAACACTCTCCACATCCACATCTCTTCCCTTTCTTCCTGGTTCTGGTTCTGGTTCTGGACTATCATCACCACTTTTATTCCTGGAACGGTATCTCTGAGCAGCTTCCTTCTCAATCTCCAGCAGCCTCTGGTTCCACATATCCCAGGTGCTTTCCGTAGACATAGAGTCTGTGCGGCCCCTCCTCAGCCTGTTGATGCTGCTGGCTTCCAGTTGTTGCTTCAGGATTCGGATGTCAAGGCTACTCACACTCTCCAAGTCACCCAGTTCACTTGAAGGATACGGCCTTTCTCCCATGTTGGAGACTCCATCCTCCTCCCTGGGTAGCCAATAACCTTCCTTTTCATATTTTGCATTTCGACTCTGCCACTCTTGAATCATCTGTTCCACATTCTCTTCAGATTCCTCTCCTCCCTGATCCGGAAGTTTTGGAGGCGTGCTTTCCACATCCTGATTTGGTGGTTCCCTTGTTGGCAGGCCTTGCTTCTGCCTCCATTCCTCATACAGCTGTTCCTCCTCCTCCTCACTGATCAGAGTGGGCTGTTTGGAAACCAAGCTAACTTTTCCCATGGATGAAGAACTCATGACACTTCCCAGAATGCTGTTGGTATCCTCTTCCTCTACCGTGATGGAGTGCACTTTGGCTCCCATGACACTCCCAGAGACCTCCACTCCAGACAGCAGGGAATGGGTCCCTGCTTCGATGACAGAATTCTGGCTGGCTGTGTCATCATCATCCCCAGCGTCTTCCTGCTCTCGTTCCTCCAGCAGCTTCTCATTGAGCTCCCTGAGCTGTTTCAGGAAGCTGTCATTGGGATAAATGGCACGCTTCTTCCTTATAGTCATCAGGGCCTCTAAGATGGTCATGTGGTGGAAGATCATCAGGTAAGCAGCCACCAGCACAGCCGAGCGACTGATTCCCATTTCACTGCTTACCAGGATTTTACCTACAGGTATGAAATATAAAAGTGTCAGATGCTTTCAATAACCTACAAGGTTTAAACTGCAATGCATCCCATAGGACCTGCTCCAAAATCCATTGATGTCAATGGATTTCTTGATTTCACTGGGGTTTAGATCAGACCAATGTTAAGTATTTTTTTCTTTGTTTTATTTTTTGATTTACCTAATTAAAATTTGAGACAATCAAAATAATACCAAGTAACATGTGTACATGTGCTATGAGCTATGGATGGGCACATTTTAAAATAAGCTAACTACAGAAATTGTATTAATAGTTTGTACTTATATAGTGCATTTAATCAAAGAATCTCAAAGCACTTTACAAACATTAGTGAGTCAAGCCTTACAATACTCTTGACTTGCTGTGTGACCTTGTCTAAGTTACTTATCTGCTCCGTGCCTCAGTCTCCCCAGGTATAAAATGGGAATATTAATACTAAGCTCAAGAAAGCCATTGGAAGGACAAATTAATTCATTAGTTAATGTCTGTAAAGCATTTTGAGAGCCTTAGATAAATATTAAATTATTAATTGTATTTTTGCCAGGGCTCAGATCTGCCACGTTGGGGTGCACTTAAATCTAGATTGCTATAGGTCAGAACTGATGAGCATGCAGAGTTATATTGGGTCTTAGAACTGGAATAGCCAGGTGGCAGACTGATATAGCTGAGCCTGCAATCTGATAAACTGACACAGCTGCTCCACTGCCTTATAATACCACCAAAGACATGTTATAATCAAGGCACTGTATATTCCATGTTCCATAGCATTTGCCACAGAACCAGGGCCGGCTCCAGGCACCAGCGAAGGAAGCCGGTGCCTGGGGCAACCAATAGAAAGGGGCGGCATGTCCGGGTCTTCGGCTGCGGGCCCTGCAGTCCCTCTCTTCCTCTTTCGCAACACTTCGGCGGCAGCTCAACCAGGCTTGTGTTTTTTTTTCTCCTTCACCACTTGGGGCAGCAAAAAAGCTGGAGCCAGCCCTGCACAGAACCTACCTGTTGCTGAAAAATTGTGCTTCAGAATGGAAGATTTCTTTCTTTTTAAATGACTTTTCTAACTCTTTACAGTTACCAAAAAAAATAAAAAAATAAAAAGAGAGAACCAAATCAAAAACCCTTCCAAACAGGACATGAGTATAACTGATGCACTGGCATCTGCCTGAATCCACAGATAACCTGGAACAATACGTCTCAGATGTTTGAACTTCTCCCATTTATCCCATGTATATCAATGTGCTATTCACTCTGAAACCCAGCAAAGCAAATCTAAAGTGTCAGCTATTTCACTATAGATATTTTACCAGAAACATTCAACTTCCCCAGCTACCTCACACTGCCTCTCACAAATTCCTATGTGCCAGAAGCCCCAGCTGCCTCCTATTAGCTAACCAGCTTTTCCTATTGAGACCTTGTGCAATGTAGTTACGTTGTCAAATTAAAAATTAGCAGCACATTCAAAATGTAAGGGCAGAATAAAATTAAGTGAATTTAGTATGAAAATAAATAACACAAGGGATACTGAAGACTGACTGTAGTATTCATTTTCATATTTAATTCAGTTAAGATCTCTATTTTTAATTTTAGCTGATATTGCTACAGAATTTCCAGAATGCTATACCAGAGTTCCATAGAAATAACCAGGCCATGGGATGTGTATAAAATTTAGGTCCAACAGAGCATGCAGGACTTTGGCTATAACCACTGTGACGGGACAAGGCCAGATGGCTATAGAAAAGTAGTGGGAGATAGATATATTAGCTCCAGGCTAAACAAATCCCTGGTACCAGGATAAGTGAAATGGAAGCTGCTCCAGGTCAATTAAGACACCTGGAGCCAATTAAGAGCTTTCCAGAAGGCAGGGAGAATGCTAGGTTGATTGGGACACCTGAAGCCAATCAGGGGCTGGCTGAAACTAGTTAAAAGCCTCCCAGTTAGTCAGGTGGGTGTGGGAGGAAGTTGCACTGTTGGAGAGGCTGAGTAGTACACACCATATCAGGCACAAGGAAGGAGGCCCTGAGGTAAGAGTGAAGTGGAGCTTGAGGAAGTGAGGGCTGCTGTGTGGGGGAAGTAGCCCAGGGAATTGTACATGTCATGTTTCTAAAAGGTCAGCTACCACAGCTGATACTAATAGGGTCCCTGGGCTGGAGCCCGGAGTAGAGGGTGGGCCCGGGCTCCCCCCCAACCTTTCCCTCCTGATTAATCACTGAGACTGGGAGACAACAGAGACTGTGCAAGGAAGGATAACTTCTCCTCACTGGCTTATGATGAAAATGGCTCAGTAGACTGTGACCCTTGTCTCTAGAGAGAAAAGGGTTACGTGGAGGGTCACAGTGAGCCTCTGAGGCTAGAGAAATCCGCCAGGAAATGCGGGACCCACGGAGGCAAGGACAGAGCTTCAATTGGTGTGAGAAGTGGGATTTCGTTCACAGCGTGGCGGAAGAAAGAGGTTTTAAAAAAAAAAAGTGCACTGGGGTTTTGGATTTTTTTTTTGGTTTGGTTTGTTTCTTTGCTTTGTACCACAATGGAGGAGGTGGTAAGAGCTCTGGTACAAGCCACGGCAGCCCAGCAGGAGGCCATCTGGGTTCAGGCAATGGCACAACAGGAGTCTATGCGGCTACAGCAGGAAACCAATCAATTATTGATGAGCTAGGCGACCCAAGATCGTGTCCTCTTGAGAGAGGTGGTGGACCAGCTGAAGATCCTCACCACCCAGGCCCGGGGGTCCGACGGGACGTGAACCCTGAGGGCCACTGGTTGTCTGCCAAAGATGACGTCAGGAGATGGTGTAGAGGCATATCTCCTCTCATTCGAAAGGACTGCTCAGCATGAGGCGTGGCCCCAGGAGCAGTGGGCCAGCATTCTCGCCCCTTTTTTGTGTGGAGAGGCCCAGAAGGCCTACTTTGACTTGCCTGCCACGGATGCCACTGACTATACCCATCTGAAGGCAGAGATCCTAGCACGATCAGGGGTAACGGCAGCGGTAAGGGCCCAGAGGTTCCATGAGTGGAAATACCAGGAGAACAAACCCCCGAGGTCCCAGCTATTCGACCTCATACACCTCGCGCGGAAGTGGTTACAGCCCGAGGTGTGCAGGCTGGAGGAGATTTTGGAGATCCTGATCATAGACCATTACATGTGGGGACTGCCGCCAGATCTCCGCAAATGGGTAGGCCAGAACAATCCGTCCACGTATGACGAGATGATCACACTGGTAGAAAGACGGATGACAGCCAGGGAACTGACCCGACTACCCAAGGAAGGCCCCTTTCGAAGCAAGCACCCGACCCCAACCCTGGAAGGTTGGGCAGCCAAACCCCCGGGGAGTCCTAGGTGGAAGAAAGGGGGGGCCGAAAACCAGCGGGGACCCCAGAAGGAAGGGATTGGCCTGAGTGGGGGGAACCCCGGGACTAAACCCTTAGCCCCAGGGATAGGGGAGTGATTAAAAGCAATTATAGATGTTATGCATGTGGGGAGTGGGGACATATAGCAGCACAGTGTCCCAGCACCGAGGAGCCTATGCAATGTAACTTGGTGGATTGGGAGGTCCCATGCTCCCTTATCCACCTCGCGGGGGTCGCATTAGCCCAGCGTAATTACACCAGGCCAGTGAGGATAAATGGAGCAGAGATGACAGCGCTTGTGGACTCTGGGAGTGCTATCACCCTCATATCGGGTAAGCTGGTAAAAAGTAGTCAGCTGTTACAATCTAAACGCATAGCAGTGACGTGCGTGCATTGGGCCGTGAGCCATTACCCCACCATCCCAGTGGAGATAGAGGTTCAGGGAAATCCCATTGAGGTGACCGTGGGCGTAGTTCCTAAACTCCCATATCCTGTAGTCATTGGGAGGGACTATCCAGGGTTTGATAATTTACTCCCCCCGGAGAGGCTGGAGGGAGGTGGGGACCCTGAGGACAGAGACTTGTCACCGGGGGAATGTCAACCCCCGATGTTCGCTGAGATTTCTCAGGAACTGTTCTCAGCCCCCTGGAAGACAAAAAAAGAGAGGAAGGCTGCGAAGGCCTTGGGAACCCGGATCCTGACCCAGGGCCAGAAGACCTCCCTATTAGGCAGATGGATGCGAGCAGCCAACAGAGAAACTTCCACCACAGAAGGTGAGCCAGAGGCTGCCCCCAGCCATGACAGTGGCGAGCCGTTGGAAGAAGCAGAAACCAGTCCCTGGGAGCTTGGGCAGGTGAGTCCTCGGAGAGAGACTTTTGGGCGGGACCAGGCGGAGGACCCCAGATATGATAACGCCAGGAAAGAGGTGGCCGAGATCGATGGGATACCCGTGGATGGGAAGGTCCGGGGTCCCGGACCTTACTTTATAGTGAAGAAAGATCTCCTGTACCGCGTGGTGCAAATGCAGGAGCAAGAGATACAACTTCTGGTGCCACAAAAACATCAAAAAGCCATATTGAGTTTTGCCCACAGTCACCTGTTTGGAGGACACCTAGGGATAGAGAAAACCCAGGCACGGATCCTGCGGAGGTTCTTCTGGCCAGGAGTACATGAAGATGTCCAATATACTGCACCTCTTGTCCGGAGTGTCAGTTACATAGCCCTCGCCCACACTTGCGGGCTCCTTTGATACCTCTTCCAATAATAGAGGTTCCTTTCGAACGGATAGCCATGGATCTGGTAGAGCCCCTAGAGAAGACATCTCGGGGCCACCAACATGTGCTTGTTGTACTGGACTATGCAAGCCGGTACCCAGAAGATGTTCCCCTACGCAACACAGCTTCCAAGACAATAGCTAAGGAGCTAGTACAGATCTTTGCCCGGGTTGGGCTACCCAAGGAGATATTGACTGGTCAAGGGACACCTTTCGTATCCAATTGATGAAAGATCTTTGTTCATTGCTCCATGTACAAGCCCTACGGATCTCTGTATACCACCCGCAAACAGATGGCCTTGTGGAAAGATTCAATAGGACCCTCAAGGCCATGATCAGGAAAGTGGTGAGCCGGGATAGGAAAGATTGGGATACCCTATTGCCTTACCTCATGTTCGCCATCCGGGAGGTTCTGCAAGCCTCCACAGGTTTCTCTCCATTCGAACTACTATATGGGCGCCACCCTCGGGGCATATTGGATATAGCCAGAGAAGCCTGGGAAGAGGAGCCAAATCCCAGAAGGAACATAGTTGAGCATGTACTGCAGATGAGAGATCGGATAGCCCAAGTTACGCCCATTGTACGGGAACACTTGGAGAGAGCACAGGAGACCCAACGAACCCATTATAACCACCAAGCGAAGCTTCGACGGTTCTAACCAGGGGATCGGGTGATGGTACTGGTGCCCACAGCAGAAAGTAAACGGTTGGCCCAGTGGGAGGGACCCTACGAAATAATCGAAGCCTTGGGAGAGGTGAACTATAAGGTGTGGCAGCCAGGCCGCCGGAAATCGGAGCAAATTTACCACACCAATCTTCTAAAACCTTGGCACGATCGAGAGGCATGCTTAGTCATGCAGGAGACCCTTCCCCAGGAGGATAACTTACACGAGCAAGTGAGGATATCATCCGACTTGACGCCGATCCAAAAGATCGAGGCAGCCAACATGATTAATCGCAACCAAGATGTGTTCTCTACAAAACCAGGGTGGACGACTGAGACCTATCACCATATCCGCACGATCCCCGGAGCCAAGGTAACATTGAGACCCTACCGAATCCCAGCAGCCAAAAGAGAAGAAATCAAGGCTGAAGTAAAGAAAATGTCAGAATTAGAGGTTATTGAAGAATCTTACAGTCAGTGGTCCAGTCCAATTGTTTTAGTGCCTAAACCTAATGGTACCATAAGATTCTGTAATGACTTTCGCCGACTGAATGAAATATCCCACTTTGATGCATACCCCATACCACGCATCAACGAACTGGTTGACTGACTGGTAGTGCCTGATTCTTGACTACACTGGATCTGACGAAAGGGTACTGGCAGATTCCTCTGACCAAAGAAGCTAAAGAAAAGACAGCATTCTCCACCCCGGATGGGCTATTCCAGTACACCGTCCTCCCTTTTGGGCTACATGGGACCCCAGCCACATTCCAGCGCCTCATGGATAAGCTGCTGCGTCCCCATACTAGTTATGCAGCTGCATACCTAGATGATGTCATCATCCATACGCCAGACTGGGGAACCCACTTGGAGAAAGTTGAGGCAGTACTGCACACCTTAAGGCGGGCTGGCCTCACTGCTAATCCCGCTAAATGCGCCATAGGGCTAGCAGAGGCTAGGTACCTGGGATACTATTGTGGGAAGGGGCATAGTGAAGCCCCAAATGAATAAGCTAGAGGCAACTCAAAACTGGCCCCGGCCGACCAGAAAGAAGAAGGTCCGTGCATTCCTAGGTGTGGTAGGCTACTACCGACATTTTATTCCCCACTTCGCCACTAGGGCAAGTCCCCTAACGGACCTGGTGAAGGCCCGAGGTCCAGACATGGTAAAGTGGACCGACGCAGCAGAGGGGGCATTTACAGACCTTCGGACGGCCCTCTGTAATGACCCCGTACTCACAGCCCCGGACTTTAACAGGGAATTTATTTTACAAACAGACGCTTCCGAGGTGGGGTTGGGGGCAGTTCTGTCGCAAATGGTGGGAGAAGAGGAATACCCGATCCTCTAACTAAGCAGAAAGCTTCTCCCAAGAGAACAGAAATACGCAGTAGTCGAGAGAGAATGCCTTGCTGTCAAATGGGCTATGGAGACACTGTGTTATTACCTCTTAGGCTGGCGATTTACTCTTGTGATGGACCATGCACCCCTCCAGTGGATGCAGCGGAATAAGGAAAAGAATGCAAGGGTCACCAGGTAGTTCTTATCCCTCCAATCATTCCAGTTCCGCATATAGCACAGGGCTGGATGCCACCATGGCAACACTGATGGTCTGTCACGAGCATACTGCCTGGCATCCCAAGTTGCACAACTCTATGGTGTTGAGCAGAGGGGGGGAGATATGTGATGGGGCAAGGCCAGATGGCTATAGAAAAGTAGTGGGAGATAGATATATTAGCTCCAGGCTAAACAAATCCCTGGTACCAGGATAAGTGAAATGGAAGCTGCTCCAGGTCAATTAAGACACCTGGAGCCAATTAAGAGCTTTCCAGAAGGCAGGGAGAATGCTAGGTTGATTGGGACACCTGAAGCCAATCAGTGGCTGACTGAAACTAGTTAAAAGCCTCCCAGTTAGTCAGGTGGGTGTGGGAGGAAGTTGCACTGTTGGAGAGGCTGAGTAGTACACACCATATCAGGCACAAGGAAGGAGGCCCTGAGGTAAGAGTGAAGTGGAGCTTGAGGAAGTGAGGGCTGCTGTGTGGGGGAAGTAGCCCAGGGAATTGTACATGTCATGTTTCTAAAAGGTCAGCTACCATAGCTGATATTAATAGGGCCCCTGGGCTGGGGCCCGGAGTAGAGGATGGGACCGGGGTCCCCCCCCATCTTTGCCCCCTGATTAATCACTGAGACTGGGAGACAACAGAGACTGTGCAAGGAAGGATAACTTCTCCTCACCTCCCTCACTGGCTTATGATGCAAATGGCTCAGTAGACTGTGACCCTTGTCTCTAGAGAGAGAAGGATTACGTGGAGGGTCACAGTGAGCCTCTGAGGCTAGCAAAATCTGCCAGGAAACGCGGGACCCACGGAGGCAAGGACAGAGCTTTGTCACACCACCTAGAAACGCATTACCTGTTTTGTCTTTCAGTAGCACAGTGACCCCTACTGTTCTGTAGTAGATAATCTAGCAAAGGTGAGGACTCAGTGTACAGGACATAGCAGCAGATAACCTTGACCAATAGCTGGATATTATTGCAACAGTAGCACTTGATAGGCTCGAAAAAGCATATTCATGAGCGTCAGGGCTCAGGCAGGAGACCCGCAGATTCAGTTGCAGGGCTTGCAGCAGGGGATCTCTGGGGTGCAGAACTACATCAGCTATGTCTCTTCCTATCCCTGATCCACCCCTTCCATCTCCAGTCCATTCTTGACATACCCCCACCTTGGAATGCCCACTGTGTATAGGCCTTCTGTGGAGGCAGTGCAGAACTAGGCCTGGGGTATTCACCAGGAACCCTTTAATCTGCCGTACACAATGGAGCCAAAGGGAAAATAGAAATCTGGTCCAAAATGTTCTCTTTGATGCCTCCTGCATCACTGGATTTCCAAGTGTCCAGGAACTAGCCCAATCTCCTTATCTTACCTCTGTATGTCAGCAGTGCTTCATCAAGGAACTCAGCAGCCTGGTGAAAGTGTTTGGAAATGTCCATCTCTGGGAAATCATCCACCTCAATGCCCAAGTACTGGATATTCAAACCATTGTAGAAATCTGGCCCTGTGTACACCCCGGTTCCATGAGCTGCATTCAGGATATGAGAGATCCCAAGCCTCTTCAGACGGCCTTTGTTCACTGCAACACTCCTCCAAAGAAGAGAAAGCAATATTAGAAGTTGGTTCCTGTTCTGAGGCTGGAGAGAGTCAGTCCATTGTCCAGGGGGCCAGCAGAGGTGGTGTTAGAAGGGGAAATGTCAGTAAGAGGGTAACCATAGCTTGATTAAAATGGAAAAACAACAGAACAGAATGAACACAATGGGGAATGGAGAGCGGCAAGCCAAGCTGAATATAACTCTTTGCCAGCCCAGTGAATGCTGTGGAAGGATATTTATAAAGGTCCTGTGCAATCTGAGGGGTTAGACAAGGAACAGGTTTTTGGCTCAGGAATGTGTACCAGAGCCCTGAACAATCTAAGGGCAAGAAAAGGTGCATGATATTGAAAGACAAGATCTTTAACATGTATGATTTGTGCACTCAGATTGACCTAGAAGCAGCAGCTTAGATAGATTCCCATGCCGGGACTTTCCCTTCATCCTTAAACTCAGGGACAGACTGGAAAAAACATTATGTGAGGATACTCTCCAAAGCTCCTGCCACAACTTAATGTCCACGCACTCAGGACTCCACCACCCAATCATGACTCCAAAATGAGATTACACTCTCAGTAGACTATGCAAATGCTCATCATATGATAGTGCCTCTCCCTTCTTGGAAGCTTTGATTAGTAATATAATAATTAACGATATTCACATGTAAGTTGCCATAGTTAGTCTTCAAAGCTGACTCCCATTGAGATACATGAGAGAGTTCACATCTCTTAGATCTATTGTTTCAGGCTCTCTGCAGACTCAGGCAGACAGCAGGGGATTACTTAGACTCTTTTCACATTTTGAAGCTTCCTTTGCAATCATAAGAGCCAGAGACTCTTAAATAAAACCTGAGATTCTGGAGCACAAATCAGTGGCTGCCAGGGAGAAGTTCTTAGTCACCAACTTGGTGCAACCCTTCCCAACCTGATCTCTGCTTAAAGGAATATTCTATCTGTTGGGCTGTCTCTGCTTCATAGACACTGATACGGACACCCAAGTTTACCCTTTCCACTCAACAATCTGACTGCTCTGTCTCTCAAATGGCTGATGCAGACTTCAGAACTGTGAGTAGCAACACAGGCTGTCAAGGTCTGTGAATGGTGAAAGTGAGATGGGAGCAGGAGATAGGGCCAACTCAGCATCTTAGAGTAGGGTTTCTATCCCATTTAGGTGAACAGAAGACAAGCTGAAATTCAGATATGTCCAGCCCAAGAGACTGAGGTGTCTGTAGACACAGTAACCTCCCTCCCTCTACTCTAAGATTACCCAGAGGAGTAGCACTCTCTCAATGGTCTAGCAGTTTATATTCAGTACTTACTTGAGAGATGCTCAAAGAGAAGCAACGTGCTGCAGGACACATTACTGGTGATTCGTTAGATAGCACTCTTCTCTCTCAGTGCTGAACCAATGCCCCAGCACAGTGCTAGGGAGCACTAGGCTGCTGAAGGTGCTGTCTTTTGGAAGAGCCATAAAACAGAGACCCTGGCCACTTGTCTTCAATACATTGCCTGGCATTCCCCCCCTCTTTTTTAAAGGAATAGGCGTTCCTGTGTCTGGGCCAAATTCCAACTGCAGTAATTTCATTTTGCTTACAGTTTCCTAGGTGCTTTTAATTGGATATGGTATTCTTCCCTTCCTTTCCTAAACTGTTCTGAAGTGTCAGTATGCATGGTGAAAAAGCTGTGATTTTTCACAGAAGTGGTTGCTTTTCAGTGCAGTGTAATCTTTGTACACAAAGACTGTAAAATGTCTTTGGATCTCTGGGGATGAAAGGCATTACATGTAATATATATTATGCTGAGGTGACTTTAGTGACTCCATCAAACCCTTCACTAGAAATTTTGTGCGATCTCAAGGACAAAAGTTCCTACTCACTTTTCTGCTATAAAGACGTTGGGCCAGACTTCATCCACAGGATCCCAGGGGGACTCCAGCCTGTCCTTCATGAGTGCCCTCTGCAAGTCCATCACACACGGTGTGTTGAACAAGCTGGTGTCATCAATCTTTTCTTTAACTCGGTTGTACAGGTCCTCCACCAGCAGCTGCTCTGCAGACTCCAACATCCCTGGACAAACTGAATCCACTTTGACCTCCTTTGTCTTCAGCTCTGGAATGAGCTGACTGTCACTCAAAGCATGTGAAGAATTCACTATTCTTTCTCCCTGGAACAATCCTGGGGGCTTCTTAACTTTGTTCAACAGTTTCCACCCACCCAGTCTCTAATGTGTGCATGTGTGTGCTCAGGCAGTAGCCTCAAGACAGTTAATAGGGGACTGAGCACAGTAACCTTTCCTTTCATCCCTTGTTGATCTAGATTGGCTAAGGTTACAAGTGAAAAGGAGTCTGGGGCAGTCTCATTCTAATCCCAAGCATATGGGGAAGGGAGCTTGCCCAGTGGTTAGAGCCAGGAGCAGCAGAAGTTCCCTAACAGTGGGGGTGGAGACCAGTACCCAAACCAGGGCCTCACCCCTGCTTCTCCTCCAGGCCCCGCTCCTGCACTGCCCCTTCTCCCCGAGACCCTGCCCCCTGCTCACTCCTCTCTGCGACTTCTCCACCATTGCTTGCCCTTATGGCCAGTAAAAAGTGGGAGGGCATAGTCCTCCCACTTTTAAAAGTGAGGGGACCATGGCCCCCTACCCCTCCACCATCGTTCCAGTGCCCCTGGTTAGAGCAGGCAGCTATGAATCAGGACTCCTTCGCTGTGTTCTATGACTCTGCCATTGACTCACTGTGTGACTTTATGGCAAGTCTCCAAACATGTCTGTGTAATGGTATGTAAAATGAAGATAACCCCTCTACCTCATGCCGGGGGTGGGGAGGGGGTTATGAGGCTTCATGAAAGTTTGTTTGGAACTTTAAAATCCCCAGATGAAAGAGGCTAACCAAGTGCAACCAAAGTCTTTCTTACTTACCCTGCCCCTTTGATCCGCTTACCTTCATTGATTATCTGTTTAGCAGCTACTGCAGACGACAGGTGGATAGGCTCCATGAAGATGCTTTCTGTGTCTGTGTCTGATATCACTGAATACCTGCCAGTCAATTACATTGGTATTAGACAAACACTTCCTCATCTGCTCTGCACCTCTAGTATTGCTTCCCTTCTCAACCATTTCAGAGGGGAGCAGCAGGGAGGGCAGACAGAGGACCTTATGAGGGATGGAGGGAAAGATACTCCCCCCTGGAGAGTGTGACAAGTGTCCTCTGCACACTGCCTTTGGAAGAGATCTCTGGCATCCAAAGGATGTCTGCAAGAGGTGGTGGAGGGTCCTGTGGGAGAGGATTTGGAGGTCGGAATGAGGGGCTATGTGGCAGCAAGTGGGTGAGAGTGAGGCCTGCAATGAGGATCTGTAGTCAGTGGAAAGAGACTCCAAAAGAACAGACCTGGAGAGGGAGTTCCTGCAAAGGAGGACTGCAGGTAGTGGGTGGGGTGGGATTGTTAGATGCGTTATTCATGTGAAGGAGAATTCAAGGGTACATCCACACAGCTAGCTTTCTTGCTTGAAAATCATTTCTTGTTTATCATTAGTTATAGTAGAAGGAGGCGCTAGGGATTGGCTCTATAGACTAAAGACGACCCCACTATCATAGCTTCTGAGCCCAGGCTCCAACCCGAATGTTTACACAGCTATTTTAGCGTAGTGGCACAAGCCCCATGAGCCAGAGTCTATAGACTTGGGCTCCGAGACTCACTGCTGCAGGCTCTTGCTCTATAGATGTATTACTTCTGGGGGATTTTTCACCATTGTGTATATGCATAATTCATGTGCCATGCATATTTTTATTTTTTTCAGCAGCGAATAGCTTCTGCCAGAAAGTTGCTGGAGTTCTGCCTTTTGCCCACCAGAGAACACTGTGGCACTAAAACAGAGCAGCCGCTCCTGGCTAGCCCCAGCTATGATAGGGAAGAGAAAGAGCCTGCAGTGTCTTCTTCACAGTGCCCATTGGGCCAGGTCAGGAGACAGACAGCATGGGGCACATGGGGTTGCTGGAGGGTCACAAACAGGGGCAGGGGCTGAATGGGAGTGGAAGCACAGGGCCACAGGGGGAGTAGGATGCAGGGTCACATGGGGGAAGGAGGGTGGTTGAATGGGGGCACAGAGACACATGGGGACAGGAGGGAAGGGGTGCAGGGGAGGGGGCTGGCTGAGGAGGGACAGGGAGAATGGGTGTCTGAGTGGGGGTGGAGGGACACATGTGTACAGGGGGTGAAAGGACACAGGGGGACAGGGGCAGATGTGCCTGACTGAATGGGAGAAGCTAGGGGTCAGTCAGGGTCTGCATGGGGGAAGTTCCCTAACAATCCTTCTCTGACGCCCAAAAAACCTGTTCCATACTTTTCCCATCCATACCCAACAATCTTCCAAGTTCACACCCATGCTCCTTCCCAGCAATAATTTCCCTCTTCCTTAGCTCCTCCATTACCCCTAGCTCTCTGCACTGCTTTTGAGGGGTTCGGAAAATATGGTTCTGTATTGTAGTTTAAATGAATTGTTACTCAAGAGTTCTCTATTGATATGCCTAGTAAGGAATCTATTTGTCAAAAAACATTTCCTGAATCTTTTTTGTTGTCTATATTGTTAGACATATTTGCTGACAGGTATTTTGAAATAAATTACCAAAATAATTAAAATTGGTGTGATTATATTGTGTTATTTTGACAAATAAAATATGCAGAATTTTACAGAATTTTAAAATATTGTGAGCAGATTTTTTAATTTTTTTGTACAGAATTCTCCCAGGAGTAATGTATCCTGAGTGGCTTGGACATCCACTGCTAGATCGATGGAGCTATCTGGGGGTAGAAAGAGAGTTATAAACATCCATTTTATTCCATATAAGTTCTTGTACCTCCCTCATCACTAATATCTGCGTGCCATTCCAGACCTGTCTACTCCAAGTCTGCTACTCTGCTTTTATATGAAGGGTGGCTTCTGACTAGAGTTTGGTGAACAATTCAGAACAAATTATGCTGCAGTTTTGGCCCTTTTTCTGTTAACAAATTGTCTGCAAACACTATTTGACTTTTACAGATGTGTTTGTTCTTCCAGATTATTTGATTTAAGTGATCATATGGCAGCCTGTGGATCTCTTGCAAACTACTCACCATAGTGATTGCATCATAATTTGACATTCACTGTGTGTTTGGTCGATCAAGTCACATGGTATTGTTTCTGTTCTCTGGCTGGAGAATTACCAACCCCACCAACAGCTTTCATGATGGCTGCTTGTACATTCAGGACCAGATTTTCAAAGCTAATTAGACACCTAGTGGGATTTTCAAAAGCACCTAGGTATCTAACACCCATTGAAATCAATGTGTTTTAGGCACCCAGTTGCTTTTGGAAATCTCACGAGGCACCTAAATACCTTTAAAAATCTGCCCTCAATTGAATACACATTTATATGAGTATATGTGACCCACTCTCTGCCTCTGAACATTTTTGCAAACAAAAATGTGCTCCTTTGATTGCCAATGGAAAATGAATTAAAGGGTTTGTTAATATAATCGTAGTGGTGCTGTGAACTATGTGAAATAAGTTTGGGGTCTCGATTCCCTTCCCAGGGGAGAGGCAGCCACATAAAAAAGCCTCCATTGAAACTGCTGCTAACTGGGCTTCTTGTTGATAGTCTCAACAGAGGTGTCAAGGACAGAACAGGTCATATATACTGAGCTTCCCTCTCATCCCTGGAGGAGGTCCCTCTGGGTTACTTCCACAGGGGCTAATATAGAGGAAGCTTATTCTACTGCTGCCGGTGCTGTAGTTGTTGAATGGATAAATAGAGGGCATCAAGCTCCAGAGCTGTGAATCCTTCACCTTTCACCAGGAATAGATTTATATACAAAGAATATATTAAAGAAAGACATGCTGAGTTCACCATGAACAAGTAAAGGATAAAACCCCAGGGAAGCTTGTCCCCTGTGCCCCACTCTGGTCCACAGGGCCCAGCATGGCATTGGGATTAGACAGCTGACTGTGGAGACACACACACTCTCTCTCTCTCTCTCTCTCTAACTTGAATTTGCGGCTGTTTCCTCTTCCTCCATGAGAAGGCCTGGACGTCTCAGGCTTTTGCACACACCAGCCTGGCTGCCAGCTGCATGGATTAAATTGGTTCCCATAACAACTGGCCATGGGAGAATAGGTAGACAGCATCATTCCAAACCCAGGAGCAGCTGGGGAGACTGGGGCAGGCAGAAAGGACTGTGCAGTGTGATGGGTTGGTGCAGAAAGAGTTGGAGAGTTCAGACCGCAATTGATACAATTAGATGGAGGCGGGAGGTGGTGGAGGGCAGGGACCACAACTGCACCAAATTTTTACAGTGGGAAAGTGTATTACCCTTCCTCTCCCCTCTGTCAAGACTGTCTGAACAGATTTTGCACATGCTTGGTCCCCAAATTCTCCTCCAGGTTGACACTGAGCATGTGGTGTCTCAGCCCAAACCAGTATTTGTGGACAGAATCTTGATGAGCAACTACGGACAGGGAATTTAGCTCCTGTTTGCTACGTAGAGCAGTGGGGAACAAAAGTGGGTGGGAAACCCCACAACATCTGCAGAAGAGGGATTTGCAGGAGGCTCCACAAATCTAAGTGTGATTCTGGGAGTAGGGAGGGAGAAGAGCAGGGTAGTAGCCACTGCATGTAGCATGCTCCCCACTGCTTTCCTCAGCTTTTGCTGAGGAAATAAATCCATGTGCGTGGTGGAATGTCCAGGCCTGCAGTCTGTTTGAAAGGGAGGAATGGGGCATGGCTGTTGGAGCCACAGACAATAGTATCATCTCCAAAGGGAGCTGTGCTGCTAGGGAGAGGGGCACCCAGAGACCCATGCTGAGGGGATGGCTCTACATTATAGATCAGACTCTGAACAGATTTCCCAGTGGATAGCCAAGAAGATTAAATTCCCGTCACCTCTTGGAATGGTTCCTTACAATTAGGGCTGGGGAGGGATCATTTGGTATTACTAACCATATCCCCTTCTCCCTCTGTGCTGACCCAAACTCCTCCTGCTGCTGCTGGACAAGTTGAGTCTTTAACGTTCCAAGTTAACCTGCATGGTGCCTGGGGCACAAGTTGAATCCCCTGGTTTGTCCTGGGCTGGGGTTAGCCTGGACAAAAAAAAGTGGTGATACTGTGAAGCTCCACTCACTGCCAAAACACCACCCACTGCTGAAACATCTTGTAATGGGGTTGGCACCCGCCTCTTGTGAGCGCCCCCCTGGTAGGGTGCATGTGCTTGCAGTCTCTCAGTTTATGGTGCTGTAACAGAGTGTTACCTGCCTCTCGCGAGTGCCCCCTTGATCAAGTGCATGCCTGCAATCACTCAGTTTGTGGAACACGGTAGCACAAGCACCCTCTCCTTGGATAATGGTTTCTTAGGCGGTCTTCAGTGACTCAGCCCTCTGGGCAAGTCACACACGCTGTCTGTAGGTGGAAGAGAACAAACCCCTTCTGGGGTATACAGTCTTTACCTTTTCCCGGCCCTGGTATAGGGACATACCCTCAGGGCTTCCTCCCTGGAGACACTGTCTTCTTGCAGCCCTCCCTGGGCTCAGCCCTTTCTCAATCCCAGCAGCCAGCCAGGAACTCCTTCTCAGCTCTGCTGCTCCCTGCCTGCACTGAGTTGTCTGTGGTCCTGCTGCTCTTTCATCCAGCCATGAACTCTGTCCTCTCTCTGCCAGCTCCAGGCAGCAACTGACTGACAAACTCTATCTCTGCTGCTCCTTTTTATATAGCCCTCCTGGCGCCTGATTGGCCACTCCTGCAGCCCCTTTGATTGTCTTCTTTCCCTACAGCCAGCTCTAGGCCACTTCTCCTCTCTGGGATGGGGTATGGCAGGGCCCTGAGGCCTCCAACAGGGAGCTGCTGGGCCTAGTCCACCCCGTCACACATCTCAAGAAAACCAAACCATAAAGTGACTGCACTGGAGTCCCTCACAGGGGTGTGCTGGTACCTCAAGTGCTGGGATGAGCACACCTTTTGTGTGAGTACTGCTTCTAGTGCTGGCTTCAAGGGGGAGTTGTGATGGTCCTGAGCTACTGCCAGTAGGCCGCAGGAGTTTCTGTACTGCTGCCACCACTTGAACAGCTCCTTGGACATCCTCCTCCTGAGAACCCCCGTCCCGTTCCTCCAACTACTGCCCTTCCCCTGACTGGCCAGTCTCTCTCTCTCTCTCTCTCTCTCGCCCCCCCCCCCCACCATGTGGTCTCGGTGCCATTAGATGGGACAGAACACCACAACCAGGAGGTGTGTGGGTTACAGGTGCACCAGCGGTTTACAAGCCCTGATCCTGGGAGGGCAGCTTGTAGCCGTTTGAACGGAAGTGTCTCTGCAACTTTAACTGTGGTATTTGGTACTGATGGCAGAAAAGGTAATAGGTGAGGGAGGTGGTTCTGTTCAGTCTGAATGGCTGATCAGGTGAGGAGGAGTAGTAGAAAGACGAGGTGATTAGGCGATATTCCTACATGATTATATTGCACGTGAACCCAGAAAATTGCATGGGCCATTTTTTTTAATGAATACAGTAAATGAAGCAAACATTCTAGCTGTTGTTGGTAGCATACCTCATGGTTAAGGCTGTTAATGGAACCTGCGTAGTCCCCATTTGCATACAACCACAATCCCCAAAATATCTCCTTTTTGACAGAATCTTTCTATTGCTCCCTACTTCCTGCCCCAAGTGCAATTTGAAAGTTTCTGGGAAATCCTGTCAGGCATTTTGCATTAGGAAGCAGGCACTTTAAAAAAAAAAATCAATCTCATCACACTTATTTTGACTAAAAGACACCACAAAACTAGCAGAAGCCCAACTTTTGCTGCCCTGTAAGTGGCATCCTCCTGCCTTGTTCCCAGCCTTCCTGAGAGAGATAGGCCTGAACCAAAACCCAAAATCCAAATAGCCTCAATCTCTGGGGGGTTAAAATCCACACATGGGGTTTGCCAGTCCAAAAAATGGGATGAATCAAAAGCCTGGGTCCCAACATACCTGGATTTTGAAAGCCAATCTGAATTTTGCAAATTAACAGGAGGAGGGAGAGTATAAGGAGTGGGAAAGCAATACTGCTTCCTCCTAATGCGTGTGTGTGTGTGTGATCTAAGATGAATGAATGGGATAAATAACTCATGAGCTCCATCCCCACAGCATCTCCCCCCGCCACGGGCTATGCTGGTATTCTAAATCCTTCCCTCTTAGAGGAAAGGGAAGCCTGAGGCTACGTTCTTGATCTGAGTAGGATGGGTACGTGTGGGGTAGGGGAGGAAGGGGAAGCAATTTGTTACATGCAGTCAGGAAGCCGTGGCAGCCCCTGTGGCAAATACACTCACTGGCTGGGGGAGGGGCTGCGGAGGTAGCGGGCCTGCACTGCCTTCACGTCTGGCCTATCCTCTTCGTCTGGTACCACCTGCTCGCTGTCCGAGTCCTTGCCGCTTGCCATGGCCAGCTCTGAGAATCTGCTGCAGGTGGGGAGATGGCAGGGAGAGGGAAATAAGAATACAACAAGCATAAGCGCTGCATTTGGGAAAACCCCTTTAGGCGAGGCATTGGCTCCTACCTGTCCAAATTTTCCCAGGTTCATCCTTTTGTGAGGTAGCTGTCCCAGGAAATCTGTAAGAGTGCTCTGCACCCACTTCCAGCTGTGCAGTTTTTTGGGCTCAGGATCATCCTGGATGTCCTGCTTTTTTGTACCTCAGAGGTGGCAACACTAGGCTGGGCAGGCCGGAGGCAGGGCATTCCCCATGCCCTGCACTGTGGTGGTAACACAATGATTTTGCATTGCAGACCATTATTACAGAAGTGGCATGAACACCTTCCTGGCTGGCAGGGGCTGGGAACTGTGCAGAGAAGGAGCAAAGAGGTATGGGAGCCAGGAAGGAGGAAGGGCCTTGGGTGGCTGTGCAGAAACTCTATCTCCTTCCACACAGCTCAGCCCTGTTAATAGACACTAGAACAGAGGTACCTGAACTGTGGGGCGTGCCCCCCCAGGGGGGTGCGGAGGAATGTTCGGGGGTGGGGCACGGCTGGGGCCTGGTCCATGCCCCACAGAGGGGCAGGGAGGGAGCACCATCCAGCTCCTCTCCTGGCTGCCGGCCCCACGCCCAGTGCTCTGACTGCTGGCCTTGGCCCCCCGCTGAGGCTCTGCTCCTGCCCCCAGCTGTGGCCCCAGGCTCAGCCTCCTTATCCCTCACCACGTCTTCCCTCCCCCCTCTACCCCCCCGGAGCCATGGCCCTGGCTCTGGGGGGGTGGGGGGTGAGGTAAAAAGTTTGAAGGCTACTGCACTAGAAGGAACCTCATCCAGCTAACTATGGGGGGCTGGACATGGAGACTGAAGAAAATTAGGGTGGGGAATATGAGGCCTACCCTCCTCATAACCAAACACTGCAAAGGATCAAGGCCAAACCCTTGATTCTGACCAACTTTAAACCCCAGGACTCATCCTCAGGAGGCCTTTGCCATGAACCCACGACACCAACCTCTGCCAGCGTGCAGTGGAGTGTGTGTGTCGGGGTGGGGGGGGAGGGGGGTGATATTATTTGGTTGGGAACCTGGAGAAGCAGCAGCCAGTTCCTCAAGCCTCACAGAGTGACTTCTGGCTCTCGCTCAGGGAGTGTCTGTCCCATCCCATTCCCAAGGGCTCAGATATCCCTTGGCAGCTGGTCTCAGATACCAGTGCAGCCATGTCCCATAAACAAGGGCTGACGTTGCTGCCGCTCATGGAGTCGGTGAGATGGGAAGCAAAGACATGAGGAAATGGCACTTACCGTCCGTGTCTGGAGCTCTCCTAACAGCAGAATGGTCACTCCCTGTCTTAGGCTTAGCAAGGGCGCCCAGTGGATGGGGCAGGAAAGTTGGCAGGGGACACAGCTAGAGCAAGAGATCAGCCACCCTGCCTCTCTCTCTGCGACTTCTTCTCTAAGGGGCAGGACAACTGTCAGCACCAAACCTTTAGCAGCTTTCTAAATATAGGGTCTGCCCCACACTGGCTGCTGGGTCACATGGGAAAGGAATTCAGTGCCTCATAGACAGCAGTTCATCAAACTTTTAACTCTTCCCATGCTGGGGCCTGAAACTCCTGATATTTTTTTGCTTGTATTTTCCTCTCACAGAAGAGGCCCAGAGAACAGCCAAAACTCCACCGGCAGGGAGCCCCCAGACAACTGGGGCCCCACCAGGGGCAGTCTGAAATGCTGGTGCACTCCCTAGTGCCTTGCTGCAGTGCAGTGTATGATCAGCTGTTCATGCTGACTGGGAACTCTGTGGTATCAGCATGGCCCCCTCTCCATTAGGGCTCAGATGGGGGTAAATGGAAGCTTCCCTTCTCTTTTTGCTTAACAAGAAAACCTCCATATCCAATCCCTTCATGAGTTCTCACAACATATTTTTGGTGGCCTCAGAGTGTGGCCACCAACTCTTGCTGGTGGTCGCTCTGAGAATTTTTCCTAAAATACTTAATTAACCTTAGGAAAAACAAATAAATATGCACATATATAAGTCCGGATCATTGTAATTTATGTATGTAGGGTTTTTTTGCAGACTCAATAATAAAAATAATGTACAGCTGTGTCTGGACCTAAGCAGAATAGAAACAAAAATAAGGTGCTTTGCGTGTTTTGATTTTTTTTTTAGATTGTTAGTTATTAGGTCTGCTCCTGTGAAAAATGTTATTTGTATATTTGTTAATATCACTTTTCACAGCAGACTTACTCAGCCCTGGCAAGCTGGGGGACAAATTAAGCCCTGGATGAGGAGGTGGGTAAGGAGGCAGGGGGGCCAGGGGTAATGGGGGGCTGGAGCAGGCAGTGGGGGTTGAGGTGATGGTGCGGGGTGAGCCCGGGGATGGAGCCCAAAACCCTGCAGCTGGAGGACAGAGCCCACGGCCACATGGCCAGAGCCTGCCGCCCACCACCCCAGGGCAGAAGCCTGAAGCCTGAGCCTCACCGCACCTGGGAAGGTGGGGAACTCACACTGGTTGCCTGCTCCTACAGTGTTCGCTCCAGAATAGGGTAGGGACCAACCCCGACAGGCAGCCCCAGGGGACGAGCCGCTGCTTTGCTGCCCCCATCCCCCCTCAATCACAGCCCAGGAGGCTGTGGCTGCAAGAAAAGCCCCTGGTGGCCGCATGTGGCCACATTTGAGAAACACTGCCTAGAAGCACATAAACCAGCTCTGACCCCAATGGAACCTCTACATCCCCAGGTAGTAGGTTGATTTGCAACTAAATACAGCCTTTACACTAAATTTGGTACTTTTTTCTGGCTAACCAGGATGACACTCTATTTATACACATGTATTTAAGCAATTATAGAGCTCAACATATGTTTATTCAGATTCTTAATTTTTACCTTTTTATGATGTTAGAAAATGATGAATATGTTTCTTATTTACTGAATGATGATTCATTTTTTGCTTGTGCTTTGTGTCAAGCTGCATTTGGCTGGAAATTGGAATTCAATGAAAAATGCACAGAAACAGCATCTTAAACTTTTTATTAGTTAAATAAAACTAGAATATATAAGAAAAAAGTAAGTTAATCAAAACCAGTTTTGCATTTAAAACTAACTGATTTATTAAACAAGGGAAGTATTATTTGTAGTTAGTCAATTGAACTGATTGTTTCTGATCATGATGTCCTTCCAGATTTTGGAGGCAGTAGACCTCATCCTCTCATACCTTAATTTTATGAATCAACTAGAAGAGTAAAAAAACTTCCCAGCTTGTTCAGCTTCCAACTGGTAGCTTAACTTTGAATAGACTAATAACTGAACTGAACTAGCTGAGTAAACTGAAACGAAGAAAAAAAACATTCTCTCTGCAACTGCAGAAGAGGCTACTGCTGTCAAAAGCTGGCTTAGCACTTCAACAAAGTATAGTTCCAGGTGCTTAGCCAGTGATTTCCACCTGTTCAATGGTTTGACTTTCTTTAAAATTTCAGCAGCAAGTATGTCCTACTTGAATATTATTTTTACATAATTGAAATTAATAGATTATAGTAAATTTAGGCCTGAACATATCTGCCATAATTTTAAATTTAAATAATTTATTTTTGAAAATAAATATGTATTTAATTTAAATGAAAAGTATTTGATTTAAATAAAAGTCTAATGTAAATTAAAAATTAATACAATAAAAAGGGTTTTTTAAAAATTAATCCATTTTTATCTGCCATGGTTATTTGTCACTGTACAGATAGCTCTTACTGCTCTCTTGTGTGCACTTTTACCTGGCCCATTAGATTAACTCGTCATTTCCTTTGTGTACCTATCAATTAGCAGAGACCAGGAAAGGTGGTTTATTTACCTGAGAGGGTGGGACAAGTTCATAACATACAGCAGCTTCCCTCAGGCAGAGAACAGCAAGAGATTCCTATCTCTAGTAGTGAATTAGTTTGTCAATCTAGCTGAAGGGGGTGGGGAAGATGGGCAGAGTGAGAAAGAGCAAGTGAAAAAGGATTGGGGAAGTGAGTCCAAACTACAACCCTGAGGCTGCCCTGTTTGCCTTACCCCATTAATTAAAATAATTCAGCTACCGAGCAATCCTACAGGGAAATATTCTGTACGGAGGATAAGGAGAGACCATGAGAGCTACGAAGGGATCTCAACTGTTCATTTTGAGTGTGGGTGAGTACTGTTTTGGTTGTGTCTACAGGGGATGGGTGGAGACTGGAGAGAGGTGAATGTTACACAGGCAAATATCCCAGCCATTTCTGTGTGTCAATGTCCTTTGTTTAGTACAAATCTTAGCCTGTTTATGATCTGGCAGGTACAGTGATAATGCCTCCATACTACAGTGTTGAGACTCACAGGCAACTCCAGAAGTCTCTCTACAATTTCAGGGACAGAAAGAGAATGGAGTTTTGTATCATGATGGCAAAGATTTTTAAAACCAATTTAAAATGGTTTCCATAGATATTGTATATCCTTTGTCCCTAGAATTCAAAGGGGGCAAGTCCTTAGCTTCTACTCTCTACACTGTATGTTTCGAACCCAAGGTACAGATCTGCCAATATCTATAAATTAAACTGCTCGTCCTTGCTTTTAACTCCAAGAGCCTTGGCCCAACTCTCTGATCCTCTGCCTTCTCATTTCCCCCTGTATAGCCCATTCTGCCAGTGACACCAGTCTTGACCTGCCTTTGTTTCCTCACACAAATATCTCTGTGCCTTTTTTCCATGCCAGCCTAGGCATAGAACACTCTCTACCACTCACCTAGATGCCACCCCTGCCTTACTTAAACCCCTCTGAAAAATCTCACTTCTTCCGGGAAGTCTGAGAGATGGGAATTTGTATTTAATACTGTACAGTGGAATTACAAAAACTGTATTCCTCAAGAAGTGGGTACAGACTGAATCACTGGCTGATCTTATTGATATAACCTGTTTTACCCCATCCCAGACTATTCCCCTTCTATTTGTCTCCCCCTCACCTCTTATGTCATGGGTGATTCTAGAGACCTAAAGCTGTTTGGAGCAGGAACTTTGTCTCTCTCTTTAGTGACACACCTTGCACCCTTTGCCAGGGGTGAAATGATAAGCTGGTTGTTCGCAGTGTAGTTGTAGACCTGTTGGTCCCGGGAAATTAGAGAGACAATGTGGATAGGAATATCTTTTACTGGGCCAACTTCTGTTGGTGAAAGAGACAGGTTTTTGAACTTACACGGAACTCTTCTTCGGGTCTTCTTCAGGCCAGACCCGAAGAAGAGCTCTGTGTAAGCAGTTTCTTTCACCAAGAGAAGTTGGTCCAATAAAGATATTGCTTCACCCATCTGTCTCTCTAATAATAAACAGGGCCGTTTGGGCTGAGTATAGGCCATACCTTTTAACACCATTATTAAAACAGTGGAGTGGGAGAGATTTTGGAAGAGGTTGTTGAAGCCAAGAATGGTGCAGCATAACCAAGAGAGGACTCAGGCCCATGCACAGTAGTATAGACAGTCTCTAAAGAAAACGCTAGGTCCAAACTTTGGGAGCGTTCAGATTCAGATTTTGCAAGATGGGCTCATCTCTGGCATTTTATTTTTTATTATTTATTTGTACTGCAGTAGCACTTAGAGGCCAAGGCTCCACTGCGCCTCCATCTCTCTCCACTATACAAACAAATAACAAAGAGACAATTCCTGCCCCAGGGAGTTTGCAATCTGAATAAAGATAATAGACAATCTAAGTAAAGATAATGGGTGGATACTGCAGACAGACAGGGGTGAGGGGTAGCCCAAGGAAATTGTCATGTATGAAATAGTGTATTTACACTGAATAGAGTTCTGAGGTACAGGTGTATTTCTTAGAAGAGTCTGCCAGCTCATTCTATTTCAAGGTGATATGAGCAGTGTTTTCTTTGCAATTATGTAAACTTTGGTTGGATTTATGCAGCTAGAGTAGCTTCACATTTTGTCCTATTTGTTAGTTCCATTTGATGTGAGATGTTTGAAAGAGATCATCACACAGGGTATGGATGGTTGGGGGGAGGGAGGGAATTTTGTTTCTGCTGGGCTGGGAGTTACTTTTGTAGATGGGTCTACATGAATGTTTCCAAGGGTTGTTAGTAAAAAAAAAATGTACAGGGGCTGGAGTGCTAGACAAGTGCTCAGTAAGGAAACAAAGGAACATTGACACCCTTCTACTCAGATTTTCTTTGCAAAAATGTTCTTAACCCTGTCACTAATGACACCTGAAGTGATTAAAACAGAAAGAACTTTTATAATTTAATTAGCTTTTCACCCTTTGTTCTGTTTCTATGCCATTTACCATTAATTCAATGTTGTCAGTAGAAGTAAACAAGTCACTTTTACTTTCTGGTATTTCTGCTGCCAGGCGGGGGGAAGAAGGGGGTATCTTGGAGGGGAGGAGAGGTCTTTTCAGTGATTTCTTTAAAAAATTGATAAACAGCATTTCTATGTCAGAACAAAATCTAAATCTAGGGTTTAAAGCCTGTTGACAATGTCTCTTTATCAATATTATATGCTATTTCCCCCCTGAGTTTGATTGGATTTTAAGGCCCTTCTCCCTTCAGCTGGATTTAAAAGGGGTTCAGTTCCCCCTCCAAAAAAATTGATTTTGGACATGCCACCAGTTTTTAACTAGCTAAGCTGTTTGGTGACAAAAAGCATCTCCCAGCCCTGAACCATTGCTGAACAGACTACCCCACTGAAAGCGCTGGTGACTCGAGGGGGAAGGAAACACCGTTAGTGGTATCACTGGATGTAACTAAACAGAGATTCAGAGAACCAGAAGGATATGTAGTGGGGAGTCTTTTATTCTCCAGTGAAAAACTGGATTACGAGCCAGTCAAACAATCAGACTAAAGATGTAGGAAATAAGCGAGAGGGCACCAAAGAGATCAGCCCTTTGCATGGCAGTGCCAGGCAAATTAGAACAATCCTTCACAGTGACATCCAGCTCTCCTATTACTGGCTGCTTCTGCTACGTGTGGGGTTTGGTTTGGCACTTTTGCAACTCTGAACTGATAGTGTTTTTGAAAAGAATAAAAACCTGCAGTAAATGAGAGGTTTGGCATTGGCTGGACTCTGAGGAATAGCTGTGAGTGCCTGGGGTTGGGCTGTCACTCTCTCTCTCTCTCTGTGGGTTGGGTGAATGATCTATTGGTGAGCCCTAGCCGGGTGGAACCAGTTTCTGAGGAGTGACAATGGAGTAAGAATAACCTGTTCTACCAGAAAACATTGGGGGCACTGCAGGTGCTTCCTGGGAGAGTCAAGATACTGCTCATGCTTCTGGAGAGGAGGGATGGACTCTGCCTACCCACACAAAGCAAGCCAATGGCTTTCTGTGTGTGTATGTGTGAGGGGTGAAAGGTGGAAAGGATGGGCAGAGCCAGCTCTGGCGTCATGTACACAGTGCTGTTATCCTAGGTGCCCCATAGCAGCTAACGTGCGGGTGGTAGCTGCAATAAAGTAATAATAAAAATACTTTGCCCTACTAGATCACCTTCCTTCTGAGGCTCTCAGAGCACTTCAAAGCTATGAACAAATGAATCCCGCTGTGTGGGAAGGGAGCATCACCCCCATTTTACAGATGGCGACACAGGCATAGAAATGCTCAGTGACTTACCCAAATTCGCACAAGAAGTCAGTGACAGAGGGGAACAGAGCCTGGGAGTCCTGATTGTTCTCTACTCTAGCCATCAGCCCTCCTTTCCTCACTATTTATTCTGCTTTTATTAGGGAGGTGATGAAAGGGGTGAGAAGAGCAGGAGCAGAGAGGAGGGATCCTTACACTTCTTGTAAATATATGTCAGGCTGGTTCGGAAGGTGCTGAGTAGGGGGGTGCCTGCCAGGCAGCAGGAGAAGGTGCTTACAAAGCAGGGGTGACCCAGTGTCAAACTCTCCACTGCAGTGAGCCTTAGGGAGAGAGGACACACTGGGACTCCAGTCACACAGGCCATTTCATAGGGAAGGTCCGAGTCTAGAGGGATGGCTTCTTCAGAAGAAGGTCTGTCAGGAGTGAGTGACAGAGAGGAGGGTGTGAGCTGAACCAAAGAGGAGAGCTATGTACAGTTAAAGGCGGAGTCCATTAGACAGGGCTTTCCCAGACTTTGCCATTGCTGCTGCCTCTCAGAGAGGAAATGTCTCCCAGAACTAGCTATTCCTGTCTATCCACACCATGTCCATGTATCCTGCAGGCCTTTACCTAACTTATCATAACGGGTCCCGGCCTTACTTTCCTCGTGACATCCCTGCACTTAGGGCAGGCAGGTGTGGCCTTTCTTCACCTTTGGGAGCACGTGTTAACCCTCTACTCACCAACCCCTGGATGGAGTCTATACAGCTCATCACAAGGAGAAATTTGCCTTGCCGTCTCTCTATCCCATGCATTAAATTCACTCATGGGACTAATCTGAAGGTCTGACATAAGTAGCAGGGATGTGACTCAGCCCTAATCTGCACTTAAAATACAGATCAACCTATCTATGTTGCTGAGGGGTGTGAAAAATTCACACCCCTGAGTGCTGTAGTTAATCTGACCTAATCCCCAGTGAGGATGGAGCTAAATTGATGGAAGACCTAGTTTATCACCACTCAGCGACGTGGATTACCTACATTGATGCAAAAACCCCTTCTGTCACTGTAGGAAGCATCTACACTGTGGTGTTAAGGTGGCACAGCTGTAGCATTGCAGCTGTGCCGTTGCAGAGCCCATAGTGTAGTCATGGTCTGAGACAGGACCCAGAGCTGGCTCTCCCGCACTGCATCTCAACCACCAACTCCCCTGCCCCCACACCACGTGACCACCCTGGCACTTTGGGATGGCACAGCTCTTCACTATCCTCCCTCCTCCCCATATGCTCTGCAACAGCACAGCCCTTCACTAGCCTCTGGCACTGTCCCTTTTCATCCTGTTCCTGAAGGGAGCCTGCCTCTACACTGGGAGTGCCTCTGCCCCTCCTGCAGGCTAAGGTGAGGTAGTCAGATTCTGGTTTCGATCTCATTCCTTCTCTCCTCTAATGACTCAGCGGTGCCATAAAAAAAAAAAAACAACCCAGAACTATGCAGAACAAAGCAGGTGTTTTAAAACACAGCTTCCTGGGGACACAAAGGTCATGGAGAATTGAGTGTAAAACAGAACGAGGCCTCCATATCCAAGACCCCTGCATTGTGCTCTGGAGAGAGCTCAGTTTTGACCAGAGTGGCATGGTTTTGAGCTCAGCAGACACAGCATTACAAAAAACCCATCATGTGGCTGCTTCACCAAACCACAGGAAAGGCCCCTCCCTTCTGCAACCTGCAGCTACCCTCCCCCCGACCCCCATTAAAGTCTGAAGTAAGTACTTCAGTACAGGAGGATGGCCACTGTTCCCCCACCCATCTCCTCAGGCAGCTGGCCTGCTGCTGAGTCTGCACTCCCTCTCTCGTGTCTGAGCCCCACTATTACTCAAGGGTTTCCCCTGTGCGGGGCATCATAGTGCATGTTACGAGTCTGGTAACCCCAGGAGACATGAGATCTTTCCCTGTGGTTTTTGCAGAAGAAGGAATGATCTGATATGCACTGAGGCTTCCCCTGTAAGCATAGCATGAAGTCACTCCAGAGCAGCCCCTGGGTAAAAGGGAGTAGCTGTGTGACCCAGCCAAGATGATGCTGAGCCCCACCACCATATCCCATGTAGGGATCTGCTGGTGCTTCTGTAAGGGAGCTAAGGTTCATGATTGTAGTGACTGGGGAGGTGGTGGTGGGTGGATGTGGATAAGGACTTTTTTTATTTTTTGCACCTGGAAAAGGGGTTTTCATGTCAGGGCTTGGACTGGTTCTCATTTACCCAAACCTGCTCTCCCCTCCCTACAATAAGCACAATTGAACATTACTGCTGCTTGTTTAAGCATTGCACTAACAGGGAAAGTCGAGTCTGGTGGGGGACTGAGGGGAAGGGAGGACATGGGGAAACAGCTCTGACTGCAAATCAAGCTCCTGCTCTGATATCCTGGAGCAGATTCTCTAGCCTCAAACTGCTCACCTTACCTATCACAGATTCTCCATACTGGGTAACTCCCAGGAATGCACAACCAGTTGCTTATACCATGGGATATCCATACTTCAGCTAATTGAACTAACCCCTGGGGAAATAGTATGCCTAGGGATCCACCCCCTGGGATTTCCAAGGAAATCCTGTGGGATTATCTAAACCAACCACTGGGGAATGAGAGCCTGAGGTCTGATAAACTGATGATGTGGAACCCACTCTGGGAATTAACCCAGACACAAAGCTGGGTTTAAGGGGAGTTAAGGTTGCTATCAGTAACTTCAGAGGGGGAAATATCACAAGAACATGGTCTTTGTCCCCAAAACTGGGGACATACAGACCCCCCAAACATACAGACCCCCCAAATTCACTGCTAAGGTTCAGTTTACAAGGAATGCAAACACGACAAGGTCCGGAAATGCAAAGGTAAGGCAGCCAAACAACAGCAACTCTGGACCAGCCCCTCCAGAACATCAGCCAGCCACTTTCCCTTTGTCTGATAGTTTCCCCATGGCACAGCCACTTGTGGGTCTGGGATTTGTTTTTGCAGTAGTACTAGCTTTGGAGACTTGGACGTGGGTCAGGTCATTGAGGACTGCTGCTTGGGAGAAGACCTAGTCCACAGAAGGACTCTTCAGAAGAGAAGGTATAGAAATAATACCCAGCCTCTGGAGCACGATTCATTATATTGATTGACAGTTGCCTGTGTGCTCCGTGCTGTGCGGACAGAGAGGAAGACACACACTCTACCCATTCTCAAGCAGACAGAGACGGTACAGTGCAGACTTATATGATACCCAGTCATGGTAGGGCCCAATCTACCCTGGTTGAGTGCAGGTCCCTCCTTAGTACCAAGAGAAGCATTTCTCTGATGAGGGAGATTGACCATATTTGTTTGGTTTTTGTGTCTCTCTCTCTAGTTCTGGTGACTGCCCAGGCACTCACAGTGAACACACGTGTCAAGGAAGTAAAGGTAGCACAAGGAACTAACGCCACCCTCCCATGTGAATTCCAGACCTCTGAGGCCACCAGCGATGCAGACTTTGCTGCCTGGAGCAAAATATCTCCGTTGGTAAATCACAAGATGCATGCGAGCATATTGGGGATGACGAAAATGCGGATATCAAAGGGCCTCAGGCCTCTTTTTGATCTGTGGTGGAGGGTGAAGAGGCCTTCTGGGCTCTTTTTGTCAAGAGACCAGGAGTTGAGGTCTTGGTTGTCATCCTGACTCTGCCACAGACACTCATTGTGTGACCACAGACAAGCAAATGGGCCTCCATGGTTCTCCCAGACTGCTGAAGGATTGTGGGGAAGGAGCAGGAAGGGATCTTTGTAGCCTCGGGTTGGGGGGGAGGGATGGATTTAAGTGGCCTTCAGGGAACTATGGGACTCTTTTTTGCCTCAGTATGTTGGGGGTGGGGAGGAGGGGTGAAGAGGCCCCTGCAGGATATGGGGATGAAAGTCTCCAGGCATTCTCCTTGGCCTCTGGGGCACAGGATATGAGGGTATCTTTAGGAAACTAGGGAAGGGTAGGCCATCTGCTTTTTTCCAGTTCCTGCTCCTCTTAGAATGTACCAGTCTGTAGTGTTAGCTTGAGGACACACATAGCAGAAAATAAGTTTGCTGTTTGGTGTCTCCTTCTCTATTACAGGAAAATGTTGCCACAAGGTATTTTGATGGCTTTGCGCACTATGGCCAGGGTTACGAAGGCCGTCTGCAATTCCATGGCACTGCAGTCACGGATGTCAGCATCACCCTCCAGGGGGTGACCATGGCAGACAATGGAACTTACAGATGCGCTGTCCAAGTGCGCACAGATCTCCCCAGTGTCTCTGCAGAGATAGATCTTTTGGTCCTTGGTAAGCCACTCTACACCCTGAGATTGTACAGATCCAATGCCGCAGCTCAGTGACAGACAGCACTATGCAACAAGCAGGAAGTGATGTTGGTGGGAGTACTCTACCCCCTCAGTTAGCACTGATCCAATGCTCCACAGCAATAAGAGAGGGAGCCAATGCCAGATATTTCAGAAGAAAGCATACGCCATCCCCATCATGCACATCACTATACAATGCTGTACACCAAGGATAGGTTATCCTTTGATGATGGTGGAGGGGAAGTAACGTATATGTCCAAACATCTTATGATTAACTCCTGAACTTGGGTGGATGTGGGAGGGAAGGACAAAGAGTAACAAAGCAGTGGGAGAGGCCAGAATTTGTTCTAATTCTTGTAAGAAAATGGTATGAGAGAGACCAGTTCCAGCCTGGGAGGAAAAAACACAGCTGCAGAAGATGGATTGCAGGGATGTATCGAAAGAAATCTCAGCAGACCTCTCCGTATAACTGTGCCACACTGCATCTGCTTAGGCCATTCTCCCTTCTTTGCCTCTAGTGGCTCCATCCAAGCCGGAGTGTAAAGTCATAGGGACACCAGAATACGGACAGACCATCAACCTGACCTGCAACTCTCAACAGGGGTCTCCAAAACCTGAGTATACCTGGCAAAGCTTCAGTGTACTGAACCAGCCCCGACCACTGGTGCCAGCATCAGGTACGTGAGATGCAAGGAGGCCAGGCCATGGTACTTGCTGCAGTTTGGGAGTTGAAACATTTTGGATTGAGGATTCACAGTGCTTTTAGGCCTTCTGAGAAGGTCCTTTAACAAAACAGGACTTTAAAAGGTTATCCTCCAAGGGTGAGACACACCTGTGAGTATCTGGGTGGCTGTCTGGAGCAGCGACGGGCAGTGATGCTTTCACCTCTAGGGCACCGATTCAAGCCCAGCCGAGAGCCAGCCAAAGTAATTATTTCCTAATGACCATTTGTAACCAGCAAAGCATTTCACACAGTCCCCCCCGCCCATGGCAATTTCTCTTAGTGGACCCGTCTATACCCTGCCACAATTGACACTAATCAGCCCCCTTATTGATGCTTACAGGAGTGAGGCTAAGGAACAAACTGGCCATGTTTCAGAGTAGCAGCCGTGTTAGTCTGTATTCACAAAAAGAAAAGGAGTACTTGTGGCATCTTAGAGACTAACAAATTTATTTGAGCATAAGCTTTCGTGAGCTACAGCTCACTTCATCGGATGCATCCAGAGAGGCCGAACTTTTCCACTCCGAGAGGTAACCGCCCAGCTCAGGGCTGAGAGCGGGTGGGATGGAGGCTGTCAGGACAGTAACTGTCACTAGCACGATAGTCACTTTATTTTAAAATAGCGTCAGAACAAAAGGACTGATTAAGCTCCTGAGAAGTGGGAGCAGGGAGGGATGTCTCTAAAGGAGATGGGGGTGCAGTAGTCTCTCACATGCAGTCAGTCAGCAAGAGATAGCAGTGTATAACAGGCCCTTAGGCGTTATTGCCAGAAACTGCCGTGTGTTTCTTGACCAGCTCCACCATGTAGAGTGGTTCTGTGTTTCAAGCTGCCAGTCGTGGTTTCAGATCCAGTGCCGTGGTGTGGGTGCACAGATGAGCTGAATATGATCCTAGCTAGGTAGGGCACTCACATTTTACTCTCTGAAAATTACTTGAGCTAATACCAAGGAGAAACGCCACATGAAATCTCTTGATTTCAGAGTAACAGCCGTGTTAGTCTGCATTCGCAAAAAGAAAAGGAGTAATTGTGGCACCTTAGAGACTAACCAATTTAAGCTCACTTCTGAGCTGTAGCTCACGAAAGCTTATGCTCAAATAAATTGGTTAGTCTCTAAGGTGCCACAAGTACTCCTTTTCTTTTTATGAAATCTCTTGTTCACTTGACTGGCCACTGGGTGGTGCCCCTGCCTCAGACATGGCAGCTTTTGTCTTCGCTACCACAATGTATTTTCTTAAAGAGATCAGACCACTCTGAACTTTTCTGCCTGCATTATTCTCCTCCCCAGGGGCAGGAGTTTGTTCTAGTCTCCTTGCATTTGGTACTAATTTTCAGGGAAATGCTGTCCATTAAGGGTGCAGATGGAATTTCTCCCTCTGGGATTTAGGGCTGACGCTGGGAGGCTATAAAAGGAGTAGGGCTGTCAGGATAGCCGCAGCCCTGAGCTGCTGGAATGTGTGTGTTGGGGTAATGCTGCAGGGTATGTGGAATTTCTTTGGAATCCATCCATTCTCACAATGGTGGGACACTTCCTGTTTTTCTTATCTGCCCTACATCTTTCCAACTTGGCTCATAGGGCAGGCTATTTATTTATAGATGTTTAAATTTTCCCAGGAATTTATCAGTGTTTATTACAAAAAATTAAAAACAGGTAAAATCAGTGCAGTAAAATTAAGTTCAGTTTTCCGGGTAAATATTGGGGTAAACATGACTCTCTGTTCCTGGTTTGTTTGTCTGAACCTTTCAAGAAACAATTATTCTAAAATATTCTAAATATTCTAAAACTCAGATTCTTATTAATTGTACATTTTAGTATGTTAGAAAATGGTGAATGATATATTCCACTGTAATTTATTAATTAACTTTTTGTTCATGATTTGTGTCAAGCTGCATTAGGATTGTAACTGGAATTTATTTAAATGCACAACTGCATATAAAATGTATTTTTATTGAACAAAACAAGCTCTTAATAAAGTACATGATCTACTGTGCCACATTTATAAAACTTGACCTCAAAAGCTAAGATGTTTTCCTACTATTCTTTCTTTAAATAGAAAAGTAGCCTTTAAAAAAAAACTTTTTAAACAAAATCCAAATTAAAAAAATACATTTTTAAAAAAGTTTAAAAAAATAGATTTTTATCTGCTCTGACACTAGTGCTTGGGTTATGGCTCTTCTCTGGAAGGAGAAATGGCAGGTAAGCAAGCAGTGATCTCTCCTTTTAGAGCAGAAAGCTGAGTCCAGGGAGTTCTGGCACTTTTAAAATTGTGTGAAATTGTTTTGGTAAAAAACAAATAATGGATTTTGTAAAACCCACAAATATTTAGGTTAAAAAAGATTGGTAAAAACTGGAAATGAAGGGCCTTACTCATAGGACATTTATTCTCTACTCTATTCATTTTGGGGGTTACAACGCAGCACTGCACTATAGCGTTGAAAGCTGTAAACATTGTGATGCCAAAAAAATGACAGCCTAGACAGGGACACTGAGAAAAGGGCCCGGGAGAAAACTAAGTCATCACTGATAAAGTTTGGAGATGACACTAAAGTTGGACAGGAGAGGTAAATAATGAAGAAGACAGGTCACTAATTCAGAGTGATCTGGATCATTTGGTAAACTGGGTGCAAGCAAACAATATGAATTTTAATATGGCTAACTGTAAACAGATACATTTAGGAACAAAGAGTGTGAGTCAGACTTTCAGGATGAGGGACTCTATCCTGGGAAGCAGGAACTCAAAAAACTTTGGGGTTTGTGGTGGATAATCAGCTAAACATGAGCTCCCAGTATGCTGCTAGGGCCAAAAGGGCTAACGCGATCCTTAAATGCATAAACAGAAAATCTCAGGTAGGAGTGGAGAGGTTATTTTGCTCTATTTCCCACTGGTGTGACTGCTGCTGGAATACTGAGTCCAATTCTGGTGCCCTCAATTCAAGAGGAATGTTGATAAACTGGAAAGGGTTCAGAGACAAGTCATGAGAATGATTAAAGGATTAGAAAACATGCCTTATAGCGATTGAACTCTTTGAATTCCACTGAATGCATCCGATGAAGTGAGCTGTAGCTCACGAAAGCTTATGCTCAAATAAATTGGTTAGTCTCTAAGGGGCCACAAGTACTCCTTTTCTTTTTGTGAATACAGACTAACACGGCTGCTACTCTGAAACCTGAGCTCTTTGAGTCTATCTATTTAGCTTAACAAAGAGAAGGTTAAGGGGTGACTTGATTACAGTCTGTAAGTACCTACATGGGGAAAAAATATTTAATAATGGGCTCTTCAGTCTAGCAAAGAAAGATATAACATGATCCAAAAGCTGGAAGTTGAAGCTAATCAAAAATACATCTTATTTCCAGTCTGAACATAACGCTTAGAATAATTAACCACTGGAATAATTTACCAAGGGTCATGGTGGATTCTTCATCACTGACAATTTTTAAATTAAGACTGGATGTTTTTCTGTAAGATCTGCTCTAGGAATTATGTTGGGGAAGTTCTCTGGCCTGTGTTACACAGGAGGTCAGAGTAAATGGTCCTTTCTGGCCCTAGAATCTATGGCTCTGTGAAAAGAACATGTATGTGAGAGAGCTGTGGTGCCAGATGATGTGCTTAAATATAGTTACCAAGCCCACTTTAAAAACAGATGGTTGACAGGGGCCATCAGAGAAAAAAACGGAGTTGCCATTTAGGTGTAAAAAGGGAAACAACCTGAATAAAACTAAGTTTATACAGAGGAAATGATAAGCTCTAATTCATAGTAATGAGCTCCACTAGCTCAAGGGAGGAGATGTGCAGCCTCATAGCACACCCTGCCAAATACATGATTTCTCCCCATGGATTGTTTATACAGCCTGATCTACCTTTGCCTTACTCTACCAGGCCATTGTTCCCCACTAGCTCCCTTTACTGGCAAATAATTATGGCATTGTGACATCCTGAAAGCTGGTGGGTTGAAAAACTGTTACAAGACTAGTGTGTTAGCTCTTCAAACGGCCATTTCTCTGAGCCAGCTGCTCTCAGCTGCCATACTCCTCCTGACAGTGATAACTTTTGTGACAAAGCATACAAGGCTGCTGGCCATGTATAAAAGAGCAAGACAAACCTTTGCTGAACATTCACTTGCCCACAGCCCCACCCACAATTGCAGGGCTGAAAACAGCTGAACATTAAATGTATTGCCAGTAGCCAAAGGCACGTTTCTATTTAGCCTTCCTTACGTCTCCCACTAAGAACCATGTGGAGGCCAAACTAATTTCACACAAGTCACAAAACCAGTCAAAAACTGTAACAACTTTTGGTCATTCCCAACTTGGGCTGGATTTGAAGGGGCAATTTAGATGTGAAGGGCTCCTTTCCCCAGTCCCTTCCTTGACCTAATCCTCTACAAATTCTTTTATATTTTGGGTTTGTATTTTGCACCAGGACAACAGGTAACTCTGAAGAACATCTCTGCAGACACCTCTGGCTTTTACATTTGCACTGCCACTAACAGCGTTGGACAGGAGTTCTGCAACATGACAGTCTCCATTGTACCTCGTAAGATGCTGCTGGCTGCTTGGCTGGGTGGGGCAATGGGGAGGGGGGAAATGTATTCACAGACTAAATGTAGGCAAGGGACTGAAGATGAGTGTACCCCTACCCCTCCAAGAACAGCCCTGTTTCATATCTCCAAAACAAATTCCACTGCCCTGCTTGAAGTGCTCACATTTAGACTTGTCTGTAATAGCGAATAATACTAAGGCTGTATCTAATTAGATATGGGCCTGAGACACAAAGTTAAGATCTGAACTTGATCAGAGTATGGGGGTGTGGTCTGTCTCCATCTCTGTTGAATCAATCACTCCCGTGGACCTGTCCCTGCTACCCATTGGTTCAGTGCAGAGTCAAGAACAGCTGCTACAAGTAAAAGGATGTCCAGATCCACCATTAAGTGTCTGGGACCCCCAGAAGGGTGGTGGGGTTTGGTCTCTGATGGGTGTGAATCTGACCTGATTTGAAGTCATTCTTAATGCATGCAGGTTTGTTTTGTCAACCCTGCTGAGACTGTGTTTGGTCTTTCCCTCCATAGCATCCATGAACATTGCCCTCTATGCTGGAGTCATTGGTGGTATAGTTGCTGCAATCATTGTCATTGGGATTTTGGCCTACTGCTGCTGCTGCCGGGGCAGCAAGGACAAGGACTACGAGATGACGTGAGTGCCTTTCCCCAGAAGAGTAGGTGGGCTATGTGAGGGACTCTGTGAGAGGTAGAATGTGCTCTCATCTTCTCTCTGCAGCATCAATGCACGACGGCTGGTGGAGAGGGACAATGAGGTGGAAAATTAGCTTATGATGCATAGGTTTTATTGATTGCAAAGGTGAACGACTTAACCCAGGAGAGGAGAAGGCATTGTGCAGTCCCATCTTTGCCACTGCAGTTTGCCTCTTAGTTCTCCTTTACCATACTGGGTCTGCTCTTATGGGCTCCTTTGTGATCGTTGGTGCATGATGTCCCTTAAGCACCATACAGGGTGCAGGACTGAGCTAACAAGCCCAAGGAACCAATCAGGAACCACCTGTGGGTATCTGAAGTTCAGATCCGTTACCTCATTTCTCCCCAGCCTCTGCAATTTCTGTTCTTGGGGGTCTGAGTCACCCTAGCCGCTCATACTCTTCAATCCAAAAATGAGGAAAGGGTCACTGCTCCTGTAGGGAGTGCTGTGGAGAGCTCACAGATACTCCAGTCTTTGCCTCTCTAAACAAGTGCTGTAGGAAATGGGAGAAGGCTGTTCACAGCTACTCCAGCCCCAGCAAGAAGGAGTGTGGGCCAGTGGTTCTCAAACTGAAGTCCAGAGAACATTCCCAGGTGACCTGTGGAGCCACCTCTGTCCCAGCGGTGAAAAATATTCAGAATGTAAGTTAATTAAAACCAGCTAACATCTCTATCTATCTCTGGATAATGTTTTAGTGAGCCAGAAGAGAGTGAGAAGGAGCCCGTCAGGATTCGGGGACCAGCTGAAGAAGAGGTGGAGGAGGAGGAGGAGGAGGAATATCGGATAAGAGGCAGGCCACAGATGCCACCCACCAACACACCCCGGCTAGATATTTGAGGCATAGTCACTCCCAGAATAGGAAAGGCAAGGAAGAGGGGACTGATTTAAGAAACACTGTTTACTCCCGACTGCTCTGATCTCTGGTGTAGCTTAGACTGCGAGCTTCCAGGGTCTGGAGTCCATTTCTCTAAATCCTCCTGGGAAGTGCCTAATGCACAGTAGGCACCACTCTAAATAAATAAGTAAATAAGACACTATGTGGAACCAAAACTTATTTCCCAGCACTAGAACCCCTGCTTCACCCACCGTAACCCACCTTTTTGCAGAAGGGGCCGTGTCAGGTTTATTTGGGGAGCAAGGGGTAAATCCCCTCAATGCAAATTACTCTGTATCATTAGATCCATGGAAGATTTCAGCTTCATTAATTGGGGCTCACTGGGAAAGGGCAGACTGGTTAACTTGGGTACTCTGGTAAATGCCACAGGTTTCAGCCAATAGCATGCACTGTATTAGGCCACCGGGCACAAGCACAGTGGCATTACCCAGTATCGGATTGTTTTAACTTTAATTTGATTTTGAGAAGCAGGCTAGTTTAGAAAATGTCAGGTTTCTTCTTAAGCTTTCACTAAACGGGGCTTTTGTATATAATCAAAAATATGTAACAAAAATATAGAACATGATTGCAGCTGATCGCCAGGAGCCTCCGCTGGGAACAGCTATTGCATTGGTACTAATGGGATGTCTAAAAACAGCAGAACTGACCACTTGATCTTACTTTTTGTACTTGCAAAGCTTTTTGGTACTGTATAGGCATTGTCTGCAGCAGCTGGACTCTAATCCATAATTGGCAGCTGGGAGGTCTAACAGCCAATCCTTCACCACCTCACTCCATTTGCCTCTGCACAGAACAGACCTGTTCCCTTCCAAAGGGATTCTAACTGTGCATTTACATGTCCCATCCCAGAGTCCTCTATCCTCTATTTACTCCCCCACCCCAGCAACAGAAGGGGCAGACAGTGGACCGTCTTCCCTTCACACATGTAGTCGTCAGGGGAAGGGAGAAAACATGGCAGTTAGTATCAGAGGGGTAGCCGTGTTAGTCTGCATCCACAAAACCAACGAGGAGCCCGGTGGCACCTTAAAGGCTAACAGATTTATTTGGGCATAAGCTTTCGTGGGTAAAAAACCCACTTCTTCAGATGCATATGGGTTTTTTACCCACGAAAGCTTATGCCCAAATAAATCGGTTAGTCTTTAAGGTGCCACCGGACTCCTCGTTGTTAACATGGCAGTTGTATCTTTTCACAGAGAAGGCTAGAAGAAAAATATTCTAATTTTTATTCTAGTGCTGCTTGAAGGAAGTAAAGTACAGATCAATGCACTCAGCACAGAGTATCAGTGTCCCATACTATACTCAAAACTGTCACACATTCCCTCTCCCACCAGCAGGTTAGGGACTACCCTCAAACTGGCATTTGCAAGTCCCAAAAAGATAGCTCTTCGTTTCCCCATCACTGTTCTCCTGTCTCCTGCTTATGACACAAGTGACAGTCTCGTATTTTCCAAAAGGCTTTTACAATATTAATTTTTGTATTGAGCTAGTTAAATTCTGTTTTTAAAAAAATCTGATACAAATGTTTTTTTTATTGACACAGTGTTATCCCTTTAATATTGTATTGTTCCTCTGCCTTCAGTGACTTTGCAGAACTCACAACAGCTGCTCAAGGAAACGTAGCCACTGGTAAAAGAACAATCATCTAAAAAATAAGAGAAGGCACATCAGAACAACACTGAAAGTCTCCCAATTTTTTCTAACATTTGAATATTGTACAGCATCTGGGTCCTAAATCATGTAAATCAGAATACGGCCTTTCTTTTGACATTTATTTTATATCTGATACTCAGCAGAAATTTACAATTTACTCTTTGCAATTATTGGATCGTAAGTGTACCTACTACAGCTGTTTTCAAAATATGTACAAAATCACCTCCTTGCACTGAAGAAGTAAAAGTCTAACTCAGAAATGTTCAGTACAGATGCATGACAGCCAGAGACATCAGACATGGGCATAATATAGGAAGGCTTCACTTAAAAGTGGGTTTTAAAGGAGAGAATTGCAGAAAGGGTGTTGCACACAGGAACTGGGAAACCATTCCAAGCACAAGGTGCATAAAAAGGCATGAAGCTGAGAAGAGATGCCAAAAGTGTTTTAGGATACAGAGGCACGTAGAAAGAAGAGGGGGCTTAAGAAGAAAGAGGAGCAGAACTATAGGTGAGGCAGAGTTACAAAGAACCTACAAGGTCAAGAGAAAGTATCTGAATTTGATGCAGTGAGACAGGAAGCCAATGAAGGAACTAAAGAAGCAAAACTACAGCAGTAGCATTTTGCATACAGTTACAGTAGTCAAACAATGACCAAAGCTCGCAGCAATGATTTAGCAGTAGAGGGCAGAATCTGGAGGCCACATTTTAGGGATATTGGGCGGAGGGGAGTAGCAACAGGATCTAGTGAGTCTGGATGGAGCAAGGCACAAGCAAAGGGAGAAAAAGGAGTTGAAGGCAAAGCTGTGAGGCTGACGGACTGGCTGTAATGGTTTGAACTGTTATATTGAACTGCAGTTTTCCTTTAAGTGAATTTGCCATTGTAATGTTTCTGTTCATGGGCAATAACTGTTTACAACTGCCTTTTCAACAATAAAGAATACTGCAAATTATATAACAAGCTACCTGTGTACTTTGGCATTGCCTCCTGAGGAAGAAAAGCGATCTATCCCATTGCTGCTCCAGACCTCGTCACCACTCCATTTCCCTCAGACAGACTGTAGAAAAGCGCCCTCACCGTTGGTGCGCCCCTTCCTGGCTGGGCAGGGCATCACAGACTCTCCGTGTCTAGTGCCCCCTGCCAACAGCCGTTCATGCCGATTGATGGTCCGCTTCTTCTTATAACTTGGCCCTCTACCAAAGTCACTTACATGTTCCCCACCTTCTGGGGTATCAATGTCCCAAATGGACAGTGTCCCAGGTGACACTAGACAGCCATATGACGTCTTCTGCCCCTTCAAGGATCCTCTTCCTCTCCACTCTCTTGTCAGAGCACTGGCCCTACAGCTTCTCCCTGGAGTCTCTTAGGGTATGTCTACACAGCAAAGCAAAACCCACAGCTGGCCTATGCCAGCCAACTTGGGCTCAGGCTGCGGGGCTGTTTCATTGCTGAGTAGAGTTCCAGGCTCAGGCTGGAGCCCAAGCTCTGGGACTCTCCCACTCCACAGGGTCCTGGAGCGCAAGTACCAGCCCAAGCCCAGAAGTCTACACAGCAATGAAACAGCCCCACAGCCGGAGCCCCACGAACCCGAGTCAGCCAGCACAGACCAGCTGCGGGCGTCTAGTTGCTGTGTAGACATGTTAACCAACTCAAACATGAAACAAATCACAAACACAACAAAAACAACTTCTCCCCTCAACCCCCCCAAGCTTGAACTTTTAATCCATCCTGGGTCTTCCCCACTTCTCTGTTCTTTTGCAGAACACTGACTCAGAGGGTGTCTCCCTGGAGTCTTACCCCTAGTCTGGATCCTCAACTCCAAGGCAATCTGCCTGGGAGTTGGCATTGTCTCAGTCCCACTTTTAGGAGTCTCCTTCAGCCCTGCTGTCCTCTACCATCAGGAACCATCCCAGGATGTAAACTCCCTTCCAAAACTTTTTTCACCGAATGCTCTCTCAGCTGTTTGTGCAAACCCCTCGCTCTCTCGGTTGGGTCCAATGATTATGAAAGTCCATCTGATCCCCAGCTGAGGAGGATCAGCAGGTACGGTAGCTGATTATCACAAGCAAGGCTGAGCCTGACTCCCCTTAAAGGCCAGCCAACCTATCACATAGGTCCATTGCTCTCCCTGTGCTGAAGAGGGCCCTTCGGCTCTAGTGTGGACTCACTCATGCAGGTTCTGAACTGGAGAACTCAACAGAAGAGCAAGACAGTTGCCAGCAGTATATTTGTGGCTGCTTGGACACAAGGTAGTTTTAGCCTTTAAAATAGTTTAACTTTACTATATTTCTTTTCCCATGTTCTTGCTCTTAGCTTCTGCTCCGCACTAACAATGCTTTGCCTGAAGTGAGCAGAAACCAGCCACACAAGAAACTAAGGTCACAGTTCTGAGATCATATTTTTAAGCAAGATCTCACAGAAGCAGCAATACTTGTTCAAGATGCTGAAAATAAATTCCATATTAGTTGCCAGATGACTAAGCAAAAAATGAATCACGAGTAAGGCTACGAGTCAGTCATGGAGGTCACGGATTCCATGATTTTATGAGACCTCCGCAACTTGATCTCGGTCAGGGACTGTGCAGCGCTTCAGCTCTAGCCCTGGGCAGCAGGGCTTTGGGCTCCAGCCCTGGGTGGCGGGACTCTGGGCTTCCATGATTTACTGTTTATTGCCCACGTCCTCTCCAGGACTTTTAATAAAAATACAATACCTGTGCCAAAATCATAGCCTGAATCATGAGCAACTGTAACAGGACTAAATCTAGGACTGTGTCTGTTTACATTCAGTGACACTGTAATCTCAGTTTTACACTAGGAAATAAACCAAGTGATAGCACACTGCAGGCTCAGATAATCTAGGTTTATTATTCCTCACAATAAGTTTATTTATAGAACTAAGATTGTGGAATTACTTGTTTTTAGAGAGAGGCAGTATATATTTTCTCAACTGATTTGTTTCAAGCAAGTCAAAGCTCAACCAGCCAGAAATACCTTCAATTCAAATCCGTAGCTTCCTCCCCAGCTGCACTGTGACTAAACATCCTACTCCTGACATAAGTTAAGCTCCTAACTACTCATACTCTCGGGGGCTTTTTGGTTATGAAACACAGAACCCTGAAAAGTGCATTATGCCCCCAATATACAGCACTTTTTAAAAAAGTAATAGTATTTTGGGAGGGGGAGGAGAAAAAGACACCATTCACTTCTTAATGGTGGTATATTACACCTGTAAACTCACTATCTTACTTAGTACTCATTGGCTACACCTACACTTGGAGCTAGAAATGTTATTCCAAGTTTGCCCAGACATACTCTCACTAGCTCTCAAACTAGTGCTAAAAGCAGTAGTGTATCTGCAGTAGCACGAGCAGCTGCGAGTGGCAGCATGGGCTAGCCACCCCATGTACATACCAACAGGGCCCAGGACGGCTAGCCAGTGCCACTGCTGCCCCTGCCAGTGCTACTGGGGCTACACTACTCTTTTTAGCGGGCTAGCTCAATGAGAGTTGGCAGAAGTATGTTTATACGCGCTGGGAATCACAGCCCTCGCTCCATGCATAGACAAATAGCCATTGTCTCCCTTGGTGAGCCTCTCAATGAGGTAGGTAATGAATGAATGGGCCAGAATCTAGACTCCTCTTTAACCCCCAAAGGGTATATGGTACATCTTGTCCTGGACCCTCCGCTATGCCTGACTCACACACACCGGAAGATACACACACGATTTTTCTGTGCAAGGTATAGGAAGAGCCAGATTATAAATACTCAAGCCCCCGCCAAACTGTTTCCCCATCTGCAGCATTGCTACAATCTGCTGCTCAAATGGGAAGAAGTGGAACAGAGACAGCAATGCTTCATTACTATGTGCACGTTCCTTCAGCAAGCACACTAAAAATAACGTAACGTTAACAACCTTCTCCTAACAGTACCCCGACTTTCAGCTGCAAGGCCATTTCTTGTGTCACCCGAGTAAATTATATCCACGGTTAGAGGAGTTTGGGCCTCCCTCCTACAGTCCTGCCCACCAGTCTCACTTGTTTGGGGGCGATGATGTGGTGGGCAGAGAAACTCTCATGGGGACTTAAAAGTAACGCAGTTTTAAAGAGGACTTAGACATGACAGGGATTTTACTGCAAATTTCCCTGTGACATTTAAAATGAAAAAGTGTCCCTCATTCAAGCTGGTGCAGCTTGACAGATCTGCTCTCTCCCTTCCCATCCCTGTTGCTTCATGCAAATACATCAGAATCCTTACTTCGTTATTAGCCTGTGAAGGAAGCACAGGCTGCACACCGCATGGCTATCTGCTAAACACACATTAGCAATCAGACCAGGGTAAACAAGTAAAATTAACTGCTACAGTGTTTAAGTTTTGGATAGCTCCCTTAGAGTACGTCTACACTGCAATTAAAAACCTGCAGCTGGCCCGTGCCAGCTGACTTAGGCTCCCAGGGCTTGGGCTGTGGGGTGGCTTCATTGCAGTGTAGACATTTTGGCTCAGGCTGGAGCCTGAGCTCTGGGACCCTGCCACCTCACCCAGCCCGAGCACAGAAGTCTACACTGCAATGAAACCGCCCCGCAGCCCGAGCCCTGCAAGCCAGCTAGCATGTGCCAGCCACGGGTGTCTAATTGCAGTGTAGACATACTTTTAAGAGACGGGAGTCCTGACTCTTCATCCTATGCTGTACCCACTGGAAAAATCACTGTCTCCCACAAACTACTGCAGGTCTTACTGTAGCCTCCTTTGGCATATTAACCCTCCTCTCCTATCCAGCCCTCTCCTTTCCTCTACTCAGCACTGTAATTTTCTCCCCAGATGTGCCCTCCCCACTTGGGCCCAAGACTCAGACTGAAGATCATCAACAGGAAGTTGAGTCATATTAGGAGTACATGCCAGGAATCAAAAAGGGCTTTCCAGTGGTAGGCAGGACTTGTTCCTGGCAAAAGTCCTGTCCTGCTGCTGGAGACCCTCCCTGAAATCCAGCACAACACCGCAGATCTGTTTCGGAGGGGGTGTGTGGAAGGGAGGGAGCCCTGAATGACCAAGTTCAGGGTGAGTGGTGGTCTCTTCAGAACTGGCCAGCTACACAAGGGTTAGCATTATTATTTCACAATGCTGGTTGCTATAGTAACAGCACTACTGTTCTATTTACTCATACATCTGTTCTAGGAAAGAGACATTGCTGTACTATCTTCTGAGGAAGCTCAGAGTATGGTGATCAAACCACCAAAGCTAATTCAGGGTGCATCAGGACTAACACCACATGTGCATGTCCCCACATAAGGGAATTCGGAAGTAATCTCCCTGCCTACTTTTGACCTGTTCTACGGGGGGCTGGAGAATCATTTGAAAGTGGTAATTACAGCAGCTTGCCAGAGTTTCAAAGATAGAACTAAGAAAAAGTGAGGGAACAAAGATAATATGGGGTTGGACTAATAATAGCATTCACTGCTTTTTTAGTTATATTAAGCCACTTTATTAAAAATTAGCAGCCTACTGCAGGATGGGTTTGGGCGGAGGGAGGGGAGACTATGCAGGGATCCAGGTCTAGATAATATCTTCATTCCTCTTTCATCCTCTCAGCCCCATTACACTGCACCTTCAGCTAGCACATACAGGATGGAAAACTTTTATTCAGCTGACAAAACCATTTCTATGCCTGTCAGTTATGTACCTTGACTAAAAATTAAAAAAGCTCAATTTCATGCACATACTGTAATCTAACTGCGCCAAACTCCTTATTTTTGTGGAAAGGTCACACTTAGGGATAGGGCAGGGGATTAGCCACCAGGGGAGATGAAGCATTTCACTTTTGGTTTGATTCTGGAAGTGGGGGCAGTAAAAATGTCGCCCTCCAGTAACTATGGTTTTTTGAGAGGTTGCTGTGAGTGTGTATCCTCTGCTCTAGGAGCACAGGGTTTTCATGTGCACAAGCCTGGAATCTTTTGAATAGCCATGTCCATCCCGTAGAAGGAAAAGGCCTGGGTAGAGACCGTCGAATCGTGGAAGTCAACGAATGGCTACGCAGGTGGTGTCAGAGAGAAGGCTTCAGATTCTTTGACCATGGGATGGTGTTCCAAGAAGGAGGAATGCTAGGTACAGATGGGCTCCACCTAACGAAGAGAGGGAAGAGCATCTTCGCAAGCAGGCTGGCTAACCTAGTCAGGAGGGCTTTAAACTAGGTTCACCGGGGGAAGGAGACCAAAGCCCTGAGGACTTTGTCCTCAGTGGGGACATGGGATACCAGGAGGAAGCACGAGCAGGAGAACGCGAAAGGGGAGGGCTCCTACCTCATACTAAGAAAGCAGGACAAACAGCAAGTTATCTCAAGTGCCTGTACACAAATGCAAGAAGCCTGGGAAACAAGCAGGGAGAACTGGAAGTCCTGGCACAGTCAAGGAATTATGATGTGATTGGAATAACAGAGACTTGGTGGGATAACTCTCATGACTGGAGTACTGCCATGGATGGATATAAACCGTTCAGGAAGGACAAGCAGGACAGAAAAGGTGGGGGAGTTGTATTGTATGTAAGAGAGCAGTATGACTGCTCAGAGCTCTAGTATGAAACTGCAGAAAACCTGAGTGTCTCTGGATTAAGTTTAGAAGCGTGAGCAATAAGAGTGATGTCATGGTGGGAGTCTGCTGTAGACCACCGGACCAGGTGGATGAGGCGGATGAGGCTTTCTTCCGGCAACTAATGGAAGTTACTAGATCTCAGGCTCTGGTTCTCATGGGAGACTTCAATTACCCTGATATCTGCTGGGAGAGCAACACAGCGGTGCACAGACAATCCAGGAAGTTTTTGGAAAGTGTAGGGGACAATTTCCTGGTGCAAGTGCTGGAAGAACCAACTAGGGGCAGAGCTCTTCTTGACCTGCTGCTCACAAACCGAGAAGAATTAGTAGGGGAAGCAAAAGTGGATGGGAACCTGGAGGCAGTGACCATGAGATGGTCGAGTTCAGGACCCTGACACAGGGAAGAAAGGAGAGCAGCAGAATACAGACCCTGGACTTCAGAAAAGCAGACTTTGACAACCTCGGGGATCTGATGGGCAGGATCCCCTGGGAGAATAATATGAGGGTGAAAGGAGTCCACGAGAGCTGGCTGTATTTTAAAGAATCCTTATTGAGGTTACAGGGACAAACCATCCTGATGTGTAGAAAGAATAGTAAATATGGCAGGTGACCAGCTTGGCTTAACAGTGAAATCCTTGCTGATCTTAAACACAAAAAAGAAGCTTACAAGAAGTGGAAGATTGGACAAATGACCAGGGAAGAGTGTAAAAATATTGCTCGGGCATGCAGGAGTGAAATCAGGAAGGCCAAATCACACCTGGAGTTGCAGCTAGCAAGAGATGTTAAGAGTAACAAGAAGGGTTTCTTCAGGTATGTTAGCAACAAGAAGAAAGTCAAGAAAAGTGTGGGCCCCTTACTGAATGAGGGAGGCAACCTAGTGACAGAGGATGTGGAAAAAGCTAATGTGCTCAATGCTTTTTTTGCCTCTGTCTTCACGAACAACGTCAGCTCCCAGACTGCTGCACTGGGCAGCACAGCATGGGGAGGAGGTGACCAGCCCTCTGTGAAGAAAGAAGTGGTTTGGGACTATTTAGAAAAGCTGGACAAGCACAAGTTCATGGGGCCGGATGCGCTGCATCTGAGAGTGCTAAAGGAGTTGGCGGATGTGATTGCAGAGCCATTGGCCATTACCTTTGAAATCTTACGGCGATCGGGGGAGGTCCCGGACAACTGGAAAAAGGCTAATGTAGTGCCCATCTTTAAAAAAGGGGAGGAGGAGGATCCTGGGAACTACAGGCCAGTCAGCCTCACCTCAGTCCCTGGAAAAATCATGGAGCAGGTCCTCAAGGAATCAATTCTGAAGCACTTAGAGGAGAGGAAAGTGATCAGGAACAGTCAGCATGGACTCACCAAGGGAAAGGCTTGCCTGACTCATCTAATTGCCTTCTATGATGAGATAACTGGCTCTGTGGATGAGGGGAAAGCAGTGGACGTGTTGTTCCTTGACTTTAGCAAAGCTTTTGACATGGTCTCCCACAGTATTCTTGCCAGTAAGTTAAAGATGTATGGGCTGGATGAATGGACGATAAGGTGGATAGAAAGCTGGCTGCATTGTCGGGCTCAACAGGTAGTGATCAATGGCTCCATGTCTAGTTGGCAGCCGGTATCAAGTGGAGTGCCCCAAGGGTCAGTCCTCGGGCCGGTTTTCTTCAGTATCTTCATTAATGATCTGGAGGATGGTGTGGATTGCACCCTCAGCAAGTTTGCAGATGACACTAAACTGGGAGGAGAGGTAGATACGCTGGAGAGTAGGGAAAGGATACAGAGGGACCTAGACAAATTAGAGGATTGGGCCAAAAGAAATCTGATGAGGTTCAACAAGGACAAGTGCAGAGTCCTGCACTTAGGACGGAAGAATCCCATGCTCCGCTACAGACTAGGGACCGATTGGCTAGGCAGCAGTTCTGCAGGAAAGAACCTAGGGGTTACAGTGGACGAGAAGTTGGATATGAGTCAACAGTGTGCCGTTGTTGCCAAGAAGGCCAAAGGCATTTTGGGATGTATAAGTAGGGGCATTGCCAGCAGATAGAGAGACATGATCGTTCCCCTCTATTCGACATTGGTGAGGCCTCATCCGGAGTACTGTGTCCAGTTTTGGGCCCCACACTACAAGAAGGATGTGGAAAAATTGGAAAGCGTCCAGCGGAGGGCAACAAAAATGATTAGGGGACTGGAACACATGACTTATGAGGAGTGGCTGAGGGAACTGGGATTGTTTAGTCTGCAGAAGAGAAGAATGAGGGGGGATTTGATAGCTGCTTTCAACTACCTGAAAGGGGGTTCCAAAGAGGATGGAGCTAGACTGTTCTCAGGTGGTAGCAGATGACAGAACGAGGAGTAATGGTCTCAAGTTGCAGTGGGGGAGGTTTAGGTTGGATATTAGGAAAAACTTTTTCACAAGGAGGGTGGTGAAACACTGGAATGCGTTACCTAGGGAGGTGGTGGAATCTCCTTCCTTAGGAGTTTTTAAGGTCAGGCTTGACAAAGCCCTGGTGGGGATGATTTAGCTTTGAGCAGGGGGTTGGACTAGATGACCTCCTGAGGTCCCTTCCAACCCTGATATTCTATGATTCTATGATCCATGCTACACACACACCTCTGCTTCCTTGTGCTCCTGTGTGAGGACATAAAGGGCAAAGTGGCCACAACCCTCCCTCAGTTCCCTCACAGAAGCCCAGGACAGCTGACTATGAGAAGCAGTGCTGGAGTACAGGTTGTGGGATCCACACTGACTACAAACACCTGGATGCCTCATAGTTACTATAGGGAAAGTAACAGTTCTTTTTTCTTCAAGTATATGCCAGTCTGGATCCCACCAAATACAACCAGCAGCTGTATCCCCTCTGGATAGGGAGAATGAAGTGTTTTAGCTTTATCCATTGAGCAATAATTTGATTGTAGTACTGCTCTTCTAAACTTGTCACCTGCCCTGGTAGTTAAGTCCACTGCATAATGTTTGACAAAATTCAATGGGTTACTTATTCTGTGTTGCCACTTGGCAGATTTCAAAAACTGGCACGTTTCTGAAGCAGGGGGAGGATGTTACTTAAGCCTTAACATAAAAGGAGTACACCAAGTGGTAACTACACTGAGCTACACTGCATTATCCACTTCGATGTCCTTTGTGATAAGAGGGCTTGGCCTTCGGAATGAGGGAGAAATAAATGGGAAGACAGCCTGAACAGTTTTGTTCTGTCAATATAGCACAGTAAGACTCTGGAAACATCCAGCTTGTAAAACTTCTCTCCTGGTGTTGAGTGGGGTTCTGAGAGGAAAACAAGCAGGTAAACTGACTGATTCAGAAAAAACTCTGAGATCATGTTGGGGATGAACTTAGGGAGAGGTTTCAGTAACACTTTGTCCCTGTGAACATATAGTGTAGAGGGGGTCAGCCATAAATGCTTGGAGATCATCCACTGTCCTAGCTGAAGCAACAGTAACTAAGAAGACCATCTTCATCTTCAGAGTAAAATGAAATAAGGACCATTCTGACAGATGCTGGAAGGGTGCGTGTCAAGAGGACAATGTTGAGGTCCCATGCGAGAGTAGGTTCTCTGACTGATGGATAAGTATATCAAGATCCTTAAGGAACTTCAATATTGTTGGGTGAGAGACCAAGCACGACAGCACAAGCAGATAGCAAGCTGAGATCATGTAAGGGGGACCTTAACGGAGCTGAATGAAAAACCAGGGCACAGCAAATAATTGAGGATCTTCAGCATCACAGCCTGCCAAGGATCCAAGCTATGTTGGGGTCACCAATATTGAGAACCTCCTCCATTTTGTCAAGTAAATCTTTTTGGACAAGGTCTTCCTGGACTTGTCAAGAACAGTCCCTGTCTGAGGTATTCAACTAGCCAACATCCGGGCTGTCGGATGTAGTGACTGTGGGTTTGGATGAAGTATCTGACCACGGTGCTCTGAAATCAGGTCTCAGCAGGGTGGGACCTGAATAAGTGAATGGACTTCAGTAACAAGTCTAAAACTGCCTCGGCCAGGAGGAAGCTATGACAATGATCATGGATGGCTTGGTCTCGTTTGACTTCGGATATCACCCTAGGGATCAGATGAGTCAGCAAAAAGCCATAGAGGAGGCTTCTGTTCTACTGCAGAAGGAAGGCATCTAGTAACGATCTTGGGCTCAAAACTAAACAACACTTGGACTTGTCTTTGGTGGCAAACAGGTCTGTCACGGTAATCCTCCACAGAAGGAGCATTGGGTCTAAGATGGATCGCAACAGGGAGCACTCATGATTGGTCATTGATTGTTCAGAAAGTCTGCCAGGTCACTGTTGACTCCCAGGAGGTGAAGAGCCATTGGGATTACTGCATGTTGGCAGCCCCATGTCCAGAGCTTGATGGCTTCCAAAGACAGGAGTGCTGAGCCGACGATTCGTTGTTTATCTATCAATCATCTGTCTATCGTGTTTATCTGTTTATGCTGTCTATCATCATCTGCACTGTGGAATTTGGGAGGACAGTAGGAACACCATACTGGCTGACCTGATGTCTCTGAGATCCAGGATGTTTATGAGAAGTCTCATGTCTCTACCAGATGTACCCTGAGCATCCCCAGACTTGCAAGTCCTCAAGGAGAAAGTCTGGCACACAGAGCACTTGTCTGGGATGTCCCTCTCCCCCAAACAAAACAGGCATCAACTATTCCTGTCCATAAGGGAGATGAGCCCATCACAGGATGGGCAGAGTTTGAACCCTGACAGCTTAGAGTCCACCATGAGGTCTGGTGGCTGGCACAAAGTTCCTTACCCCACTGTGTGGAGGAGTGTATGAGCCGGGGATGGGAAGGGGTTACCTAAGAGTAGTAGTTCCTTTTTTCAGAAACATCCAATTTAAAGGAGTGGAAAAGGTAAAGTTCTTCACAATTTTTTGAGACTGGTTTTGAAGCCTCAGGAGAGTAGTAGCTGAGAATAGAGGGCACTTGTTACATTCTACGTTGCTGCTGTGGGTGGTAAGAGGGAACTGAGTGAGGGTCGCAGCTGTTCCACCCTTCATGCACTGGCATGGGAGCATGAGGCGGCATAGGGCGCTTATGTAGCCCCAGTGGACCCTGCTGTTCAAAAGATTCTCATAATCACGTACATGAAACCCATGTGCACCTACAGTGGGATTAGCAGTCTCCTCGAAAAAGCCAGAGAGTGGACAAACTATGGAGACAAATTCCTTTCATTCTAAAAGGTAGTTCATTTAGGATAGATCAAGATATACTAGAAGGGCTGTGTAAGGAAAAAGAAAAGGAGTACTTGTGGCACCTTAGAGACTAACCAATTTATTTGAGCATGAGCTTTCATGAGCTACAGCTCATTTCATCGGATGCATACCGTGGAAACTGCAGAAGACATTATATACACAGAGACCATGAAACAATACCTCCTCCCACCCCACTCTCCTGCTGGTAATAGCTTATCTAAAGTGATCATCAAGTTGGGCCATTTCCAGCACAAATCCAGGTTTTCTCACCCTCCGCCCCCCCTCCCCCCAAACTCACTCTCCTGCTGGTAACAGCCTATCCAAAGTGACCACTCTCCTTACAACGTGCATGAAAATCAAGGTGGGCCATTTCCAGCACAAATCCAGGTTTTCTCACCCCCCCGCCCCCATATACACACAAACTCACTCTCCTGCTGGTAATAGCTCATCCAAAGTGACCACTCTCCCCACAATGTGGGTACTCTTCTGGCTCTGTCAATCTGTTTCTTCACTTCAGCAGGTGGGTATTGTAGTTGTAAGAACACCTGAGAGAGATTGTGTAGGTATTTGTCTCTGTCTGAGGGATTGGAGCAAATGCAGTTGTATAGTAGAGCTTGGCTATAGACAATGGATCATGTGGTGTGGTCTGGATGAAAGCTGGAGGCATGTAGGTAAGTATAATGGTCAGTAGGTTTCCGGTATAGGGTGGTGTTTATGTGACCATCGCATATTAGCACTGTAGTGTCCAGGAAGTGGATCTCTTGTGTGGACTGGTCCAGGCTGAGGACAGGTCGGAGAACACTTCAATCTCTCTGGTCACTTGATTACAGACCTAAAAGTCACAATATTACAACAAAAAAACTACAAAAACAGACTCCAACGAGAGACTGCTGAATTGGAATTAATCTGCAAACTGGACACCTTTACATTAGGCTTGAATAAAGACTGGGAGTGGATGTGTCATTACACAAAGTAAAACTATTTCCCCATGTTTATTCCCCCCCCCGCCCCCATACTGTTCCTCACACGTTCTTGTCAACTGCTGGAAATGGCGCATCTTGATTATCACTACAGAAGTTTTTTTTTCCTTTCCTGCTGGTAATAGCTCACCTTAATTGATTACTCTCCTTATAGTGTGTATGGTAACACCCACTGTTTCATATTCTCTGTGTATATAAAATCTTCCTACTATATTTTCCACTGCATGCATCCGATGAAGTAGGCTGTAGCCCACGAAAGCTTATGCTCAAATAAATTTGTTAGTCTCTAAGGTGCCACAAGTACTCCTGTTCTTTTTGCAGATACAGACTAACATGGCTGCTACTCTGACACTTGACTAAGCAACTTATTCTGGTAGAGTAAATTCTTTGATACAGCCTTAGCTTAAACGACGGTGATTTTTACCCATCAGTGTCACTGGACTGAGCCAAGTGACAACCCATATTAGCAGGAGGGCAATGAGTCAGGTCTGACTAAAGAAGTTAATTAAAGGTGGTTTTTGGAGGGGAGACACTTAGACAGTTTAATTTGTGTAGAGGCTGAACATCCACATGCCCACACAATATAAGCATGTACTTTACACATGGTGAAGAACAACGTTTAAAGCAGTCAGGTTTTAGCACTCAAACTTTTCCCAGATGTTATATTCCCTTTGCCTTGTTCTTTATTTCCCCAATACATTTCCATGACAAGATGACTGAAAGTTCATAAAGACCTGCTGCTTCTTACAATTACAATAGTCTGTGCATTAGCAGACTATATATAATGGTGACCTTCAACATAGTTTTTTTAAATAAAAAGCATACTGATTGTGGTTTAGTTGACACAACTACCTTCCCCCATCACATAAATGCAAGAGTCAAATTTGAAAAACTGAAATTTCAAGCTAGAGGGAAGCGAGGAAATCAGAGCTCCAGATGTAATGGGACCATTCACTACATCCTCTCACATCTATTAACAGGTTCCTCCTTTACACAACACATGTACAGTAGTAATGCAAAGTGTACTATATCCATCTTAAGTGTAAAACACTGTTAAAGACATGCATTTTAATATTTGTATTACAGTAGCAGCTCATTTTGCTGGACACTACAATAAAACAGTTACTGCCTTGAGTTTACAGTCCACTACCTATGGTGTATAAATGTATACTGTATAATTTGTATACTATTGTAACACAAAGATGCAGAGAAGCAGACTTGTGAGAATCTTAACTCTGAATTTTTGGTTTTTTTGTGCAGCCACATCTCAGCTGTCACAGCATCTAGATGTCATGCCAATAAGCACATTAGTGTTACTCATTGCTTTAATTTGTGGGCTTGCTATAACAGATGCTATGAACCAAGAAAGTCTGTTTTTTAAATAAAGAGAAATACACTGTCTTCTGCATGAGCAACAATCAAAACCAAAACACATTTTTATTGCAACTTTCAATTCTCAAAACAGCCAAATGATTATCAAAATTTTTGAGTGAATTGAGGGAGAAGGGGAGGAGCAGTGGTGTTCATAAGTATAATCTTAGCCTAAAGGCTTGTCTTCATTAAAAAACATCTGGACCAGCGTAACTACAATGTAATCACCACTTCAAGTTTTCTGAAGAGACACAAACCTTTAGCATCACCTACAGATGACTGGTGTCTTGTTTCTTCTTCACAATGATCACATCAAATATTTCCAGATATTTCACTGCCAAAAACTCAGTTTCAAAGGCTTTCTGGTCTCCTACCTGGTGAAAGTTCACCACTAATACTGGAAACAGGGAGACTAGTCAAATGGAAGGGAGGCCTCTACGGAAGGAGTCATGGACTTTGGAATCATCCGAGGAAGCTTCATGGGCAAATAAGCTGGTCTGCCAGGTAGGCGGTATCAAGGCAGCTCAGGGATCTTGTGCATTGGAGGGATAGCCTCCATACAACTGAAGTTAATTTCCAGATGAAACAATACCTAGCCAGGCACTCATCCCACACTTATCACCGTGGTATCTAAGCTCCTTATAATTATAAGGGTAAGCACATTAAAGATTTCTTAAGTGCCTGATGGAATGAGCTAACTTATCTGCATTTTGCTTCCTACTAGGGATGCAATCCATTTTGTAACATCACCATTAATTGCTATGGAATTAGCACATACTGGCAACTTCAGTTGGAGTAAACTGTGAAGCAGCTCAGATGAACTTAAAGAAAAAAAAAGAACTTGTTTATTTCCACAGGCAACTGCCTCAAAACGCAAGATTAAAAAAAATAATTTACAGAAGACAGACAACTTTTCAGGAAACTGCTAAGACACCTTGCCCCCCAGAGGTTTGGCATCCAATTCTCCAACACAATGTGATAAAGCATCCCAGTTTCCACATTTACTCTCATTCTTACAGGTACTCCAAAATACTAATAGTCAGCAGTCACTCCAGCCCTGCTAGGAGTCTGAAAGTGTGCCTGCAGACATGTGCAACAGACTAATGGGTTTGGGATTCCTTTGAAAAGAGAGGTTATACTACATTGTTATGAACCTCAAGATTTGAGGAGCTGATGATACAGTTTGTAACACCAGTATTCGCCAGCAGAGCTACACAGAAAAGCCAAGACCCCTGTCACCCTGGCATATTGTCAATGCCCAACAGACCATGAACAGGACTCCTACCATATTTTCACAGTAAGTATAAGACAAAAGGAAGATTTTCTACACCAAGTATTTTAGTCTATTTACTTCCCCAACTCAACTATTCAATCCATCCCTCCACTCATGAAGAATTTAAGGCAGTACCCCTTTGAGACACTCCCACCCAGTCTTTCAGCACTAGAATGCCTCCCAGCCTCGTGTTATTTTATGTGGCAGGGATCAGCAACCTTTGGCATGCGGCCTGCCAGGGCTACCCCTGGTGGGCTGGTTTGGTTACCTGCCGCGTCCACAGGTTCGGCCAATCGCAGCTCCCACTGGCCGCAGTTCGCCGTCCCAGGCCAATGGGGGCTGCGGGAAGTGGCGGCCAGCACGTCCCTTGGCCCCCGCTGCTTCCCGCAGCCCCCATTGGCCTGGAGCAGTGAACGGCGAAACCTGCGGACATGGCAGGTAAACAAACTGAATCGACCTGCCAGGGGGCTTACCCTAGCAGGCCGCAGGCCAAAGGTTGCCAAGCCCTGTTATATGGCTATATGTGGAGACGACTGTCTGCCAACATCTAACAGAGGGGTGGAGGTCGAAAAGAAACCACGGAGAGAGGGAGATTAAAGAACTAAATCATTCAAACAACATGTTTAATGCTACATTAACCACCAGAAGAACGTTTAACATGCAGTTACTGACCATCACCCTCTCTTTCTTGCAGTTCTCCTCCCATTACCTAACAAAAGAAAAGCCAAAAGACTGCATTTAGTCAAGAGAGCAAGAAGTTGCCAGTTCCCTTCAAAATAAGTAGTTCTATAGACAAAACCAGGATTTTCTTCTAATTGAAAGAAAAATTCCCTCCAGTCAATGGGTCTGTCATCATTCTAGGGGAACCGTTACACTGGGTCAAGGGAAGGGGAATGTATTTTAGGGTTTTGCATACAGGGTCAGACAAAGCAACGGCAATCTGGTGAAGTCCCAGACTACCATGGGAATAGGGAAGAGCAGGATGTGCAGTTCTCCTGGTAAGGTTAGGAGGCCGGGTGGGCTTTCAGTTGCTGGAGGACTTGGAAAGTCTGGAGACACTCTCCAGCAAGCGAGTGATTCCTCTTCCTCGCATGGTGCTTGTTCTATATGGCGACGTCACTCCAGAGGGATGTTCACCTATGAAATTAACCAGTACATTTTGCAAGTCAATCAGCATTTAAAACATTCATAACTCAAGAGATCTGCTGTCCTATGTCCCCTTGCTTCAGCTGCAAACTAGTGAGGCTGCACCGTTTGATTGACCTAACCAAGAGGCAGACTCTTGGACTTTGAAATGCTGTCCTCAATGTACACCAAGTTCATCAGTGACGTCCCTCTGGAAAAAGCTCAGGACTTTTAGTTTATGGTTTTAGTGCAGGGGTTGGATTAGGCAGCTCAAAGAACTGGTATTTTTCCCTGTTTGCCATCCTGTGCTCCAGAATCTAAATTTTCATTTAAAATCCCTCCCCACTCCAGCCTGGTCTACACAAAGGATTGAATCAATTCTAGTCACTGTTTTGACTGCCCTTACTCAAATCCCTAATGGGTACTGGTCTGTTCTAGTTTCAATCAGTGGTAAACTGCAACACAGCAAGTCCTAGTTTACCCCATCTACACTAGGGGTTTGCATCAATGCAGCCACATCACTGGCTGGAAACAGGGCAAATAAGGTACACAAAGCCTAATTCTCTAGCCCTTATGGATGTAAAGGAAATCAGCCTTAAAAGTGTGAACAGAGTGCTGAGACAGTGATGTCTGCTAGAGTTTGCAGATAGCTGACAGACCAGATCTGAGGGAGGAGTGAACGGCAGCTTTCATCCTGGGTGCAGACCCAAGCTGCAACATGCTATTGACAACTATCTTGCTGCTAATAGGATTCTTTAGGTTGGTATGGAAACTTAGTTTGATGGAAGCTTTTTGCCCTTTCACATTTTCTATGAGGTATTCAGATGTCTGAGCGTTTGTGTAAAGTTACAAGTTAAATGTAAATCTTCATCAGAGTAATCTTAAAATTGAGCATTTAAGGACAAAGAGCCTGGAAAGGCAAGAGTTAGGTTCTTCTAGCAATGTCAGTCCACCCACATTGCACACAGCTATTGAACTTGAAAAGCGGCAACTGGTCCACTGTCTGTTGCTCCAAGCAAACCACTGCCTTTAGTGGGGTTATACGGAGCTAGAACAGAATTTGGCACAGTACATGCTGTACATGTGGGTTAATACTGCCAAGAGTATTTATAAAAAGGAAAAGTTCTCAGTTGTTTTGCTTTTCTTTTACTGATTTAATAAAAATAACCAAAAAAGTTTAAAGAAATCCCTTCTTTGTGAGCTAAGTAAAGAGTGTTTGCTCCAACTCCACAATACTGCAACTTGAAATGTAGCAAGACTGTATATGAAGTAAAAAAGATTTTAAACAAAGACTACTTAAATTGTTTTTCTTGCAAACTCACAGCTACTAGCCCTCACTGAAGACTAGCCATGATCTGACATTTCAGATACCCTTGTGCAAATGTCATACTTTGTGGCTTAGGAAGAAGATCTGTTTCCCTTGCTCACTTAACTCAGAAGTACCTGAGCAGATGCATTTTCCATAAAATAAATGTTATCTTTGGGCTCTGACCAACTAAACAATGTTTTAGCCCCCAAAAGGCAGACTTTCAAGGAGTCAAGTTTATAATGGAAGTCACATTGCAACAAGGATTCATTGAGTTTGTATGTACTGTACTTTCTATACAACAGGATGTGTTGGGAAGACAACCCTACCCCAAATACCCACAGGAAGTCCTCTCTCAACCCTGGTGTATGCTGAGAGAAAGAAGAGCTGTAGGAAGCTGGAGGTAACAGCACACGAGGAGTGTTGAACACAATGAATTGGAGGAGTCCTTTTTGGCTCTGGGAATTCTTTCCAGTAAAACTGGCACAGGCTCATCTGGTTAAGGTCAGACATTAGGAGTTCAATCAAATCTACAACTGTATACATGAATGAGCTGAAGCTGTACCACCCAAGGGAGGTATTGTGACGATCTGGCCATTTACTGTATCCAGAGATGAGGTGGGCAGAGGAGGACAGTGCCACAGTCATCTGATAAAGACCTTAATTCTCATTCTTTCCTTTCCCAAATCTGAAAGTCTCAAACTCACCAGCAGAAGAGGCAGCACCTTGTTTCTGAACTGGAGAACTGAAGTATCGATTACAACCAGGATTCTGAGCCCTCAGCTTCTGTAGCAGAAAAAATTCAAACCCCCTTTTCAGAACAGACAAGTGCTCTCTTTCACATAGCATCCACCACACCTACTCACGATACCCAAGGGTGCTGGGTAAAGATTTAGGCAAGACAGAATATCTGGATGCCTATTTGCATAGGATTTAAACAGGTTAATTCTCCCTGCCTCTTATTCTAGAAGAATCATTTGTGCCGGCATATTTTGGAGGACCTCATAGTCAGATCAGAGCTTTTGTAGCAAAGGGTTGGGACAAACTTCAGAAAGAGGTCTAGTCAGCTAGTGGAGAACTTTCCTGGTTGGCTTTCCAAATATCCGTTGTGCATTATGAACAAGGATGTCACCTGCTGTAAAAGTGAATATAGCCAATCTGACACTGGAAGGTCAACTCCACTGCCCCAGGAAGAAACCAGGCCCCCTTCAGGAAAAGAGTAGTCATAGCAGCCTAAATAATTCAGCACAAATTCAAAGAAGATGACCTGGAAACGTCCAGCATCCAGTACCACCATCTTGGGATTTATGTTGTTGCTGGACTCATAGTCTTGCAGAGGTAGGTGAGCTGTTGTGAGCGAGACTCCATACACGCCTGCAAGAGTGTTACTGATGCAATAACTACATTGAGCAAAGGAAAAAAAAGAGTTCTGATAAGAATTCTGTACTGTATTTCTTATATACAAAGGCAGCATAGCCCCACCCCACTTTACAGTGAAAGACATACAGAAGGAATAGCTGCTATCACCAATACTTTGAGGTGGGGGGGGAGGGAAGGTGAGATATGAGGACTACATCCTATCATCCTTTCATCCAGAAAAAGGCCAATCTTCTTTAAAAATTATACATGAAGCTACAGGAATCACTGCCCCCATCACCCAGGATGAAACATGACTATTGTTTAACGATGCACTGCATTATTAAATCAGTTTGAACAGGAAGACTGCTACCATATCCAATTGTTGGGGAGATAATGCAATTATTTAAATGGATATTTGCCTAAATTACCCCTACTTTTACTTCCAAAAAGCACAGCGCCTTTCTATTTGGCCCTGCTTCCTCCCTGCGGAGAAATGTTTGGGCAGGGACGGGGAGGAAGAGGGTGCAAGTGGTGACACCAGGCGCTCTGTGCATCCAGGTCAGTTTCCCCATGTGAGCTGTGTAATGGGAGGGCAGGAGAGCAGCTCCTGATGCCTCTCAGCACAGCCCAGGCAGGGAAACTGAGCTGGACACACAGGGCGCCTGGTGTTGCTACTTGCCCCCACCCCCAGCCTCCTAGGGGGCACGGAGGAACATCTGGGGTGGCGAACGGTGACGCAAGGGCCTCGGTGCTTCCCGGTCGGTATCCCCACCTGGGCTGCGCAAGGGGAAGGCAGGAGAGCAGTTCCTGATGCCTCACAGCATAGCTCCAGCTTGGGGCCTTTTCAATTTTACTAGCCTATACAATAAGAGACTTGAACCAGAAACACAGGCATCTAGACATCGGAGCCACTTTCTAATCAGCGCCGCTAACATTGTAGCAAATGAACACAAGATCTGAGCTGCTTCCCAAGGGTCTGCGCAGTTACTGTATTGACTGTGTCAAGCCCAGGTGAGTGATAGAGTGAACAGGAAAAGTTAAATGTGAGTGGAATGTGTTTAGGCAGATGGGCAAAGGGGACAGGCTTTACCAATGGATTTGTTTGATGTGTGCATTGCACATTTACGTATCTCTAAAACCAGGGAGACATAATTCATAGTTACATGAAAGTACTTGTTTCTGTTTAGTCAAGAATTTGTTTTTATGCAAATGTTAATTTTTAAAGTGGCAGCTTGTAAATGTGGCAAATAATTAAGTCAAAACAAAACATTAAGGGTGATTAAATACTGAATGTAAACTGTATTTGTGATTTCAAATACACTAATTTAAGTACCACTAACAATTGATAAATCCAGAAGTTAGACCTATACCTATTAATAGTATTAAGCCCCTTGCCCCCCACAAATATAGAAGTCAAACTCCGTCTATGCAGGCACTGATACCATGGGGTAACATTATATTATGATCATGTTGCTAATATTCAGACTACAGAAAAGAATAAGAGACACTAACGAAGAAATACCTATAGAGATAAGGAACCCATTAGAAAAAGACAACTTGGGAACAACTTTCCTCAGAGGAGTAGAGAAGCCAGATGCACAGGGCTAGAGAGTCCAGAAGCTAAGAATTGTCTGCAACATATCAGACATATCCCCTTCACAGTACTCACGCAGTTTTCTTGCAGGATGCTAAAGCGCAGAACAGGATATCATTCTCTTCATGCCACTTGCACCTAAGTGCAGATTGAAATTCTTCTGAGTTCATAATAGAAACAAAACTACACCCTTAATTTAGATGGATATAATTAATCTAGTTGGATTAGAAACCTGTTGGCTGATGCTAACCTCCCTTTCTCCTAATCAGTGTAATTAAAACCAGACCTAGAAAACTCCTGGCACAGTCTTGGTGCCCAAAAGTAACATAGGTTAAATTTTAAAAAGGGACCATGTCACATAACTAAATGTAAACTTAGGGACCCAAGCTAACAGGTTGTAGTTTTATAAAACCTCATAGAAATTTTCTCTTTCTTCTTAAAAAAAGAAGAGTGGAATTTAAGGAAAACCATCCACTTGAAGTCTTTTTAATTTCAAAGACTTAAAAGTAGTTTTTTGGTACTATACCTGTTTCCCCCCCCCCCCCCTTTTTTTTTTTTTTTTTAAGGACAGTTTCTTTTTCCTGTTGGTGTGTGAATGACTCACTCAAACAGGGGGAAATGACTATACAAAGGAAACAGTGACACTGACTATACAGAGTGCCATCAAAAACTCTCAAAACCAGACAGATATTTCTCTCCTATAATCTTAGAGTTATAAAGTTTACAGTCTTAGTTGTTACCTATAACAATAGCACGTAAAATGTCAGAAGTAAATTGACAGTGTCACTTTAAACTTCCCCTGCAGCATCTGCAGCCCAGATGTTGCAGCACTGTGCTAGTGCATGAGAACCTGAAAGTGAAACTAAGGAGCCTATCTTTGCTGTCCATGATACACATTCAAAAAATGAACGTAAGGCAAGAAATATACTACAACTGAATCTTATTCAAATATAAGGTGTTTTGCTCAGATATATCCATGAAAACCCAGTGAAGTCAATGGATTTTCATGGATGAAACAAAAGAACCTGGCTCTGATTTCTAATCTAAGCACCTCTATTAAAATAAACAAAAACTATTTTGACAGACAGAAATGGATGTACAGTCCAGCAGTATAATTCCGATAATTTTCCTGTATTTTAATTTATTGGGTACAAATAAAAACATCTGACTACTATAATTCAATGGATTATTAATGAAGCAAACATTCTTCCAAACCTTTTCTTAGTGCAATTTTAATGGATTTGTGAAATTCAAAGAAGCAAAGATATTCGTATTTTGAGATTCTCTCTCTCAAACACAAGCACATGGAAGTATTCTCACTTCACCCCTTTCCACTCTCAAGTCAAACCCACAAGCCTCTGCTTCACAGCTTTCAAACCTATGCTTACACTTGAAAAATCAGAGACATACTGTCCAAGAGCGCATTTCCTTCAGCCACATCTGAGCTATGATCCAAGGAGGACCAGCCTTAATGATGAGACTAGAGTTTTCAGCTAACCTAACACTGAAGTAAGAAAGGTGTATGTGTGCAGGGCACTGAGGGACAGTTTAAAGCACCTGGCTAACAGATAGTTACCACTATAACATCTCCCTGTTCAGGAAATAAGCCAATGCCATCATACCTAGTGTTACTGCAGTAATCCCACATGAAGACATCCAGCAGGTTGCGCACCCAGGTCTTGGAAGGCTCCTTTCCAAGTTTCCGCTGGTACAGTTCCACCACCAGGTTTTCCACACTGAGAAGCTCCAGCTGGTTCTCAGTGCCTGTTATTCAGAGAAGGCCGAGTCAAGAAGAGGAGAAGGAATGGCAGAAACTTTGACAAATATAGGTGGGACAGAGGAGACGCTGCCGAGATACTAAGACTCCTTGCAGTCTTAAAAAATTTACTTCTCACCTGCTTCCTTAGCCATCCATTTCAGACACCAGTTGACTCTGTACCAATCATCAGACTAGAGAGAAAAACGTTTCACTGTCACATGCTCCAGAACACAACTACAGGTATGGAGTGGAGTTTAGTTATTGCCCCCCTGCCATTCCTAAACCATCTTCTCCAGCTACTTTAATTCTTGCACAAAGCCACTGCCACTCTTCCTGAAAGTTCTCCCTGAGTCTCAAAAGAGGGCTCCGCCTGGGGGTGTGGGCTCTGGGGTGGGGCTCGGGATGAGAGGTTTGGGGTGCAGGAGGGGGCTCCGGGCTGGGGCCAAGGGATTTAGAGTGCAGGAGGGGGCTCAGGGCTGGGACAGAGGGGTGGGGTGCGGGAGGAGGTTCAGGGTGCAGGCTCCAGGAGGGAGTTTGGGTTCGGGAGGGGGCTCAGGGCTGGGGATTGGGGTACAGAAGGGGGTGCGGGCTCTGGGAGGCAATTAGGGTGCGGGAGGGGGTTCCAATCTGAGGCTAGGGGTTCAGGGTGTGGGCTCCGACCGGGCAGCGCTTACCTCACGTGGCTCCTGGTCGGTGGCGCAGTGGGTCTAAGGCAGGCTCCCTGCCTGCCCTGGCTTCACTCTGCTCCCAGAAGCAGCTGGCATGTCCAGCCCCTAGGTGGAGGCATGGCCAGGAGGCTTTGTGCTGTGAATGCGGCCCGCCCCCGCAGCTCCCATTGGCCACAGTTCCCAGCCAATGGGAGCTGTGGAACCAGCACTGGGGGGGGGCCGCATGCAGAGTGTCCCTGATTGCCCCTGCGTCTAAGGGCTGCAGGGACATGCCAGCCGCTTCCAGGAGCTGCGTGGAGCTGACCGGACTTTTAATGGCCTAGCAACCCTAGCTTCCCCACGCAGCGGGGTGAGCTGGTGCTTGCGGCTCCACCCCCACGGGGGGCGCCGAAGCTTGGGGCTTCCAGCCCGCGACACGGAGACTTGCCGCAGGCCGGATTAAATTAAGCAGCAAGCCAAAGATTCCCCACCCATACTATAAAGCAGGGGTGGGCAAACTACGGCCCATAGTCCGGATCCGGCCCATCAGGGCTTTGGATCTGGCCTGCAGGATTGCCACCCCTGTGGCGCCGCGGACCCTGCACCGCTCCCGGAAGTGGCCGGCACCACATCCCTGCGGCCCCGCACCTGCAGGCACCGCCCCTTGCAGCTCCCATTGGCCAGGAACAGGGAACCGCGGCCAATGGGAGCTTCGGGGGAGGTACCCGCAGGCAAAGGCAGCACGCGCAGCCCTCTGCCCCCCACAGGGGCCACAGGGAAATGGTGCCAGCCACTTCCAGGAGAGGCACGGGGCTAGGGCAGGCAGGGAGCCTGCACCCCAACCCCCTGCCCTGAACCCCCCGCCACACCCCACATCCTTCCTGCACCCCCAACCCCGAGCCTCCTCCTGCACCCCAACCTCCTTCTGCACCCCACACCCCTCCTGTACCTCAACCCCCTGCCCTGAGCCCCCGCCGCACCCCGCATCCCTCCTGCACCCCAACCCTGAGCCTCCTCCTGCACCCCAACCCCCTTCTGCACCCCACACCCCTCCTGTACCTCAATCCCCTGCCCTGAGCCCCCGCCGCACCCCGCATCCCTCCTGCACCCCAACCCCCTGCCCTGAGTCCCCGCCGCACCCCGCATCCCTCCTGCACCCCAACCACCTGCCCTGAGTCCCCAACCCCCTGCTCTGAGCCCCCTCCCACACTCCACACCCCTTCCTGCACCCCTGCCTTGAGCCCCCTCCCGCACGCTGCACCCCTCCTGCACTCCAACCCCTTTCCCTGAGCCCCTTCCTGCACACTACACCCCCTCCCACACTCCCTCCTGCACCAGTCCTACATTCATGGCCCTGCATGCAATTTCCCCACCCAGATGTGGCCCTTGGGCCACAAAGCTTGCCTACCCCTGCTATAAAGGCTTCTTTGGGCAACTACAATAGGACTGTGTTTTGAAGGACTGCCCTAACTTGGACGGGGCTGGATTCTACCTTGCAGTACACAGGTGGCCATCTGCCGCAGTTTGGCTGAACAAACGTGTAAAGTTCACGTAACACAACAGGGTGACCAGCAGTCGAGAGCTCAAAACCAGAGATGGGGATCTTGTGAGTGGCATCACCTAATAGAGGTTAATGAGGAGAGAGAAAAATGGGATATGAGTAGTCCATTTTTTTTATTTTTTAAAGAAACACACTGCTTTCTCTATTCCCAGTCCCACCTACCATCCACAGGTAAAATCTGCAAGATTCATGCACCCACCAGAACCTCACCTTTAACATGCACCTACTTATTTTCCCCAAAGATCTGGGATGATCTGAGGTGAGAGCCCTACGCTGCTTTAAAGAGAGAGTTACCCAAGTATTTTGATAAAGGGAGGCAGGAGCTGTGTCCGTTAGCAGTGTGTGTAGGGACAGGAAGTCCACTAACTGGAATCTATAAACACTGCTCAAACGCTGATATAAGGGAAAGGTAAAAACAATGCAGTGGAAGTCAAAATAGTACAGAGGGCCAACCGACAGGGTTGTAGGAATACTTTACTTGCTGAATGTCAATGCTGCATGGAGAAGTATTAGGTTTGTATTTCTAGAGGTTCCTCTTTAATAATGATACTTTATATTAGCATATTCCAGTTTGGGGAAAAAACAAGGTTCCAGTGTATTTTTTTATCCATTTATCCATTTATTTATTATTTATTTATTTTTTACAAGCTATGCGCACGCACACGGGGGAGATGCTTTACCCAGTACCGAAATACAGCCACCTCAGAGATGGAAACGACAGCTACGAAACATCATGCACTGAAGTTACACAGTCGTTTAGGACAGTAATACTGAAGCTAACTGGAATTCCGTGTGGGAGGGCAGATCATAGCCAACAGAACATGATTACCCATAATGGACGTTTGGATAAGACACCATCATTAATTAGAAGTGTCAGAGGTTCTTTAATGACTAGTTATTCACAAAGAAGAGTTTATGGTCTATGGAAGACACAGCATTATGAAATCCCTCAGGCAGTTTGCTCTAGTGTCCGTCTCTCTCTTGGACGCGAGATGCATAGCTCTTAGAGAAGCATCACTTCTCACAAGCAAGGCAAATGTTTAAAGGACTGGTGTACACAAACCAATGAAACTTCCAAACCCTGCATCCCACCCCTTTCCTCCTCCGATACTCACTTGCTGCTTGACAATGAAACCGAAAGCCACGTGGCACCACTCCTGCAAGAGGGCAGAGAGAATACACATTATCAAGCAAGAAACAGATATACAAACTCTAAATAATGAACAATACCTCGTTGTGCTATAAGAGCGGCCATACTGGGTCAGACTAAAGGTTCATCTAGCCCAGTATCCTGTCTTCCGACAGTGACCAATGCCCCAGAGGGAATGAACAGAACAGGTAATCATCAAGTGATCCACCCCTTGCCACCCATTCCCAGCTTCAGGTAAACAGAGGCTAGGGACACATCCCTGCCCATCCTGGCTAATAGCCACTGATGGACTTATCTTCCATGAATATATCTAGTTCTTTTTTGAATCCTGTTATAGTCCTGGCCTTCACAACATCTTCTGGCAAGGAGTCCCACAGGTTCTCCGTGCGTTGTGTGAAAAAATACTTCCTTTAGTTTGTTTTAAACCTGCTGCCTATTAATTTCATTTAGTAACCCCTAGTTCTTATGTTATGAGAAGGAGTAAATAACACTTCCTTATTTACTTTCTCCACACCAGTCATGATTTTATGGACCTCTATCAGATCCCCCCTTAGTCGTCTCTTTTCCAGGCGGAAAAATCCCTGTTTTATTAATCTCTCCTCATATGGAAGACGTTCCATACCCCTAATCATTTTTGTTGCCCTTTTCTGAACCTTTTCCAATTCCAATATATGTTTTTTGAGATGGGCGACCACACCTGCATGTAGTATTCAAGATGTGGGCATACCATGGATTCATATAGAGGCAATATGATATTTTCTGCCTTATTACGGTATCTATCCCTCTCTTAATGATTCCCAACATTCTGTTCACTTTTTTGATTGCCGCTGCACATTGAGTGGATGTTTTCAGAGAACTATCCACAATGACTCCAAGATCTCTTTCTTGAGTGGTAACAGCTACTTTTGACCCCATCATTCTATATGTATAGTTGGGATTATGTTTTCCAATGTGCACTACTTTGCATTTATCAACACTGAATTTCATCTGCCATTTTGTTGCCCACTCACCCAGTTTTGCGACATCCTTTTGTAGCTCTTTGCAGTCTGCTTGGGACTTACCTATCTTGAGTACTTTTGTATCATCTGCAAATTTTGCCACCTCACTGTTTACCCCCTTTATTTATGGATATGTTGAATAGGACTGGTCCCAATACAGACCCCTGGGGGACACCACTATTTAACTCTCTCTGTTCTGAAAACTGACAATTTATTCCTACCCTTTGTTTCCTATCTTTTAACCAGTTACCAATCCATGAGAGGACCTTCCCTCTTATCCCATAACAGGTTAACAGCTTAGTTAATAGCTTTATCTATCATCGTGTGTCCTTGCATAACTGCCATGAATGTCCACTTATTTAAAACATTTTCTTAGCTATACTCATTTGCACAAACGCTGCACAATACACACATTTTACAACCTGTTGCATACCTCTGTGTTTTGGCCCCATCTAGGCAAATGCATTTTACTATTAAATCCAACATACACAAGCGTGCAGCCTCCCACCTACACAGTAGTTTTTCTTCCAGCTGATGGCCAGACAGCTTCGTAAAGGATTTTATTTCAACTACTTTCTCACAAGATTTCTTTTACCCTCCAAGTTCTCACTCAGTCTGGATGCCAAAGGCCACCTTTCTGCAGACTTTAGTAGAAGGCAGCTTTAACCACAGGCATTTATGCTGCTACTATCTACCTAAAATGCTCAACATCTGGAAACAGGACCGTGTCTTATGCTAGAAACTTGAACTGGTCTGGGAGAAGTGAGATTAGAAAGTCTTCATCCTTCCACACAACTGAAATGATGAGTTTCCTCCCCTCCGTCCCTTAAGGCTCACCAGGATCTACAAAGCGGTGGTAGTCTGCTGTTATGCCATCCTGTAGTGAATATTTGACACAGCCAATCTCACAAGGGAGGAAGCGCTGCTCACAGGGAGAGGGCAGCTCTCCATGACTGTAAATGTTCAGGAAGTAGAAGATGCTCCCAAGCACAGCTGGAAGGAGAAATTTTCAGGGGTCACTAGAGGAGAGAACAAGCAAGTCTTTTTGCATCCAGTGAACATTATTATTTATACTGCAGCAGCACTTATCTGCCCCAATCGAAGATCAAGGTCCCACTATGTTAGGCCACACAACTGAGTAAAGACACAGGATAACAATTGGACGAAACATGTGGGAGGACAAGGTAACCGTTAAAAGGACACTTTTGCATAAATCAGGAGATTCTGCGGTCACAGTTCACCTCCAGGTTAATTCAGATGGTATTGTTTTGTAAATATCACAGCACAGGTTAACAAGAATGCCAAGGCCCCGGAATCCATCAACACCACCACTCATGCCTCCCTCCAATAAAGCTCTCCAACATTTTGTCTCTTTAAGTAGGGATGGGAAATGCCACCGATACCAGGAACTCTAAACAGCACATTAAGCTTCAACCAAATCCAGCAGGAGGCAGACTGAACAAAGGATATAGTGCTTTTACACTGTGGAGGGGCTGAAAAGAATCAAAGAGCCCTTAGAGAAAGCTCACCTCTAAAATAACAGAGCAATAATATGTGACAGGTTATGTATGATACAAACAAGAACGAATGCTCATAGACTTAGCATAGCAACAGGTCCAAACTACTAAAATATTGACTTCAGTTAGTGAAAACTATACGTAGTTGTCACTGAAACAGAGATGAAGGGTATTCCTTCACCCCCAGCCTAGCCCATTCTCTCTTCAATAAGATTTTACTCAGTGCTTGCACAAGTTTTATGTATCTTGGCTGGTGGCTTGACTGTTTATAGCATTTTGTGAGTGCTACTGTATACTATACTAGAGCTTCTTAGAGGCAGGGTGAAGTGCACTGTGGCAGTGCTCTGAGTGTTTCCTTTGCTGCTAGTCAATGCCGATCTCAGTATCAGTTTTACACGGAAATGCAGATGGGAACAGATTGGCTTTTCAGGGTTCTATTTAATAAGACACCAGCCAGCCAATGTGCAAGTACAGCACTGGCTGACACAATAGCTTTCTCCCAGGCTAGGCTGTCCTGTTATCCAGTGTCTATACTGTTGTTCTGAGCTTCCACTCAGACATCTAAAAACTCCCTACCCTGTTATACTTGACATAAGCACACATGTAGCCAAAGTCTGGACTAGGCCTTGTATATCCCTTGTCATAAATATAAAGGGAAGGGTAAACCCCTTTAAAATCCCTCCTGGCCAGAGGAAATCTCCTCTCACCTGTAAAGGGTTAAGAAGCTAAAGGTAACCTCGCTGGCACCTGACCAAAATGACCAATGAGGAGACAAGATACTTTCAAAAGCTGGGACGAGGGAGAGAACAAAGGGTATGTGTGTCTGTCTATATTCTGTCTTTGCCGGGGATAGACCAGGAATGAAGCCTTAGAACTTTTAGTAAGTAATCTAGCTAGGTATGTGTTAGATTATGATTTCTTTAAATGGCTGAGAAAAGAATTGTGCTGAATAGAATAACTATTTCTGTCTGTATATCTTTTTTGTAACTTAAGGTTTTTGCCTAGAGGGGTTCTCTATGTTTTGAATCTAATTACCCTGTAAGGTATCTACCATCCTGACTTTACAGGAGGGATTTTTTTTTATTTCTATTTACTTCTATTTCTATTAAAAGTCTTTTTGTAAGAAAACTGAATGCTTTTTCATTGTTCTCAGATCCAAGGGTTTGGGTCTGTGGTCACCTATGCAAATTGGTGAGGCTTTTTATCCAACATTTCCCTGGAAAGGGGGGGTGCAAGTGTTGGGAGGATTGTTCATTGTTCTTAAGATCCAAGGGTCTGGGTCTGTAGTCACCTAGGCAAATTGGTGAGGCTTTTTACCAAACCTTGTCCAGGAAGTGGGGTGCAAGGTTTTGGGAAGTATTTTGGGGGGAAAGACGTGTCCAAACAGCTCTTCCCCAGTAACCAGTATTTGTTTGGTGGTGGTAGCGGCCAATCCAAGGACAAAAGGGTGGAATATTTTGTACCTTGGGGAAGTTTTGACCTAAGCTGGTAAAGATAAGCTTAGGAGGTTTTTCATGCAGGTCCCCACATCTGTACCCTAGAGTTCAGAGTGGGGGAGGAACCTTGACATCCCTAATGAAACGGAAGTTACAACAGAAATGCTTTCCTGCAACAGTTCACTTCGGTTTATCTCCAACCATTTACAGACATTAAGAGCCTTATTCTCTCTTCAAATATGTACATGCAACTCCCATTAAGTTTAAAAGGAGGTACAGCCAGACGTTAGTGGGCAGAAACTGCCCCCTGACCATTATGAACTACATTTCTATTATGAAATCCTTTGTTACTGTAGGACAACTTATGGATAGTTATTTTAACTAAGTTAGTTTTTGTCTGACATATTAAATATATTCAGATCTAAATTAAACATGAATTTCCCACTTTCCCCAGGTAAGGCCTGTAAGCCAGATGTAGCAATTCTGCTCCTTATGGAAGTCATCCAACACTATGAGATCCTTAGGATTAAGCTTCTTTAGGTTTACTCTACCCTGATCATTCTTCCAAGAAAGACTGGTGGCATCTGGAACAGAAGCGCTTCTCTGTATCTGCATGGGCAGTGGTGCAGGAACCGGAGAAATCTGATGGGGAGGCTGGAGAAGACAAAATAGAGTTAAGTATATAGTCTGCTCCTCCAGTCAGAGAAGGACCATAATATAGCTACTTCTTTGCCCTCTATGAATGGATGGCAGCACTGCTCCTTCTAAACCCACCTGACCACAGTTTGCAGTATGCAGGCAGTTTGCAGTATGCAGGCAGACTATTAGCAGGCATGTTTTCTCCTCTGACACAAAGGATATTAGTGGTGCCCACACCAATTTACCAAGACACAGAAAGAACTATAGCCAAGCCTCTGAATTAAAAAAAGAGCATCCACAGAAGGGCATTTCATCCACGTTTAGATTTGTCACACAGAAGGAAGCCATCATCTCCCAAGCCTATAGACACATCCTAGGGGAAGGGATGAAAGTCTAACACAGTTTTCCATTTTTTCCCCCAATTGAAAAGCCTGTAAAGAGCAGGCTAAAGACATAATTTCTTTCACATCAACTTTATTAGTCATTATTACACAATATTTCAGAAGTTAGAATTACAGGGTAAGCAGGGAAGTAATGTCAATCTATTGCTTTTCTGAAGGTATCATGCAGGATTCTCAATTTCGGGTCTTGTGTCTCCAGTACAAGTCATGAAAAGATTCTCATTACTCTTAGGGTTTTTTACCTTCTGATGCACCGCTAGGCTGGCCTCAGAGCTCTGGCCCCCAGAGCATGCTCTAATTTCAGGAACATTAGAGGCCACAGAACATTTAAACTAGCTCCCTTTAAAATGTGGAAGGAAGAGCTCCTCAAACTTCAATTATATGTAAGAGACCTACATACTTCTCCCTTACACCAATCTCTTTTTTTTTTTTTTTTTAAGAAAACAGTACAGAGGAACATGACAGGTTTCAGAGTAGCAGCCGTATTAGTCTGTGCCACAAGTGCTCCTTTTCTTTAGTACAGAGGAAGTCAACCTTCTCAGAACATGTAATCAACAATGTAGAAGTGAGTGCTCACTGTGTGAACAAAGGACACATTACATTATCAACTGAACCCCTCAAACTCTGAGGTGCACAAGCATGACAACATTGCCGGAGAAGCAGAATTACAAGGTAAGCAATTTTCTCTTCCTTAAAGATATTATTTAATGCACATTCCCAACACTGGAGAGGAGGTAAGTTCAAGGGATGTCCTGAAATAGTAAGTTTAACCACGAACATGACCAGAATGTATACCAGTGAAGAACTCCTCCAAAAATTGGTCAAATTCAGTAAAGACATCCCAAAAAAGAAATTATAAGCAATGGAATTGTTTGGATTCTCCTTACTTTAGGAAAGAGTTCAGTATGACTGAAGAGAGATTTTTTTTCCCCCCACACCTCAGAGATAAGTGATTAGCAAAACAAAAAAAGTTCACCTAAGGGTTTCATTTTCCCCCAAGTAAAGTTGCCCAGGATCTTGAAAGTCAAGTATGCAGAGAAGGGCCTCGCCGGGATGGGGCTGCATGCGTGCGAAGGATGTAGGCAGGATGAAAGTGGAAGTTGGCTTCTTGGGCAGAAATGTTGTCAGAAGATTCTGTACCACCACTATAACTTTGTAAAACGTAATATAAAGGTAGATTAGTCATTAAAACCTGAAAGCATCCTAGGAGTAGAGATAGTACACTTCCTGGTGATGGTTATCACAAAACTTCTGTCTCCGAGTACTGAAAGGCTCAAAAGGAACTTTTCTTTAGCTTTTTCAGGATCATATTTGTTATGTGACACCAAAGATTTTTAACAGGGTATGCCACTGACAGGCCAGATGCCAGCTCTTATCCAGGCTGCAGGCATTAGATAAGAACTGACAACCTTGTAGCTGGAGACCAGACCAGGTCACCTGTAAGTTTTGCTCAAAATAGGTATTAGTCTTATAAGAATATATTTAGCGTTTAAGACTCTGAAACACTTGTAAGTTGCTGCATGCATTAATCTCATTTGTAATGTCTGTATAACTTTAAAAACATTTGCTCTGACCTTGCAAACTTGGGGCTTGGCTACACTTACATTTTATAGCGCTCTAACTTGCTGGCTCCGGGGTGTGAAAAATCACCCCCCAGAGCGCAGCAAGTCAGAGCGCTTTAAAGTGCTAGTGTAAACAGGCTCCGAGTGCTGGGAGCCGTGCTACCAGCGCTCGGAGCTAATCCCCTCGTGGAGGTGGATTACCAGGAGCGCTGGGAGACCTCTCTCCCAGCGCTCCTGTGTGACCACACCTCGCACTTCAAAGCACCGCTACACGAGTGCTCCCACAAAAGCGCTTTGAAGTTTCCAGTGTAGCTATGCCCTCAGTCCCGGGAATCACCCCCCACCCATTCAGAAGGACTATCAAAATCAAATGGGTCATCAAGGACCATCACAATTCAAAGGACTGGTTAATGGCTCTCTCACACCTGGGAAACGCTACCTGCAAGGAAGCTCCTCCTATTGGCATGGAAGTTGAATGAAGGAAATAAAACAGTCACAGGAAAATTTTCCATCTCTCTCCTCGCTGTTTGAACTCTGTCAGGGCCAGATGCTCTAAGCTGAGGCAGAGATTCCCAGCGGTTACCCCTGAGTCTGCCCTGAAAGACCCTTTGAATTGACAGATCACTAGAACTCTGTCACTCTTAGGATTTAAATGGTAACTCACTGGTGTGTTATTGCTTGCTTTAACCTGCAAATAACTCTCATATTGCTTTTTCCTAGCTAACAAACCTATAGGCCATGTCTACACGAGCAAGCTTACGGCAGCACCGCTGTAAGATCACTTGTGTAGCCACTCTATGCTGATGGGATAGAGCTCTCCCATCAACATAATTAAACCACTTCCAACGAGCTGTCCACATGGCGCTTCTGTTGGTGTAACTTATGTCACTCAGAGGGGTGTTTTTTTCAAAAGTGATAGTGTAGACATAACCTTAAACAATTCATTACAGGATTGGCTACAGCGGTTGTCTCTAGTGTAAGATCTAGGGTACCAATTGACCTGAGGGTGAATGACTGGTCTCTTGGGACTGGAAGCAACCTGAACGTGGAGTGATTCTTGGTATAAGTGACCATTTATCACTAACTGCAGTTTGTCTGAGTGGCAAGACAGGCTTGAGAGTCTGGGAGACTGTCTGTGACTCCATGGTAAGACTATTATAGTGATCCAGGAGTTCACATTTAATACTGGTTGGTGACATCTAATTCTAGAACACACCACCAGTTTGGGGCATCTCCCCTGAGGTAGGCACACTCAGTCGTGAGCCACTCCAGACAGTGTGACCTAGGGGTTTCAAAATGTCAAGCCTCAAATGAATCTGATGAAAAAAGGCTGGAGAGACATTGTCGTGTCTTTGACAAGGTCACTTGTTCATGAAAAGCAGTTTAACGATGACTTAAGGAAGTATTCAGACAGCTCTTGTGCAGAGCAAGTAAAGGGGTTTATGGGCCCATAGGTAACACACACCAGATCTCATCCATTGGCAAAGAGAAGGCCACTGAGGACAAAGTGATTCAAGCCACTTGCTTTGAGACTTGCTTGCCTACAGATTTCCACCTTGACAGGAGCTGAGTTGTCAGAGAGAATGCACCGAGGTATGGCTGGATGGAGCAAGTATGCTAGACTCAGCCTGTTGATATCAGTTTAGGCCACCTGCAAGAAAGCTGAAAACCAATCCTCTGTAAGTTGGTAAGAAGCTAACAGGATCTTCAAAAACTTTTATCTCCTGAATGATGCCAGGACCTCTGACTCCAAGAGTAGCCAGCATATAGACACAGACACGTCCATTCCCAGAGAACAAAGGTGTCCCACATTAACTGTCTTTTCTACTATGACCAGGAGACCCGAGAGTGGTAGTTCAAGTTAAAGAACACTTCATCTCTAGAAGATGACACTGGGAGAGTTCTGATCTATTACACCATGATCCATAGACCAATTGTGTTGAGCTACGCAGTACCGACTCAGTCTTCCTCATTCCCCTTCCTGACAGATAAGCTGTAACTAGAAATGTTTTGGAGGACAGATCCCATTCTCCCACCTGCAAGACCTCCCAACACAGGAAGCATGATCCAAGTCTCATTACCTACTGAGATAACATGTTATGAGAGTTTCTTCAAATCATGACCACCCTTTAGAGATATCAGGTCTCTTGCACTACTTAGTGTTTTCAGAATCACTAACACATATCAGCGTTCTAGATAACTGCTGTTCCCAGGGAAAGACACATGTCCTAGTAAGAATTCAAGGGTACAATCTGTATGGGGAGACTTTGGCAAACCAGTAAAGTGCCTGAAACCACTATGGCTTATTGCTAAAAGCAGCCAAGTCAGCAGGCTGTAAATTAGCCAAGCCAGCAGGCTTAGCTTAACCAAGGCAGGAGGGGAAGGGACTTTTTGGGTGCCACAGAGAGGGCAGCTTGACACCACGTCCTTCCTGATAAGAATTGTGTTGAAGTTGCTGATATATGCATCTTAGAAGAGCAGGATGTGCCCCAGGAATGTCTATTGGGGCCTCAAGGGTGCAAACGGTGGAAAAACCCACACCTGGTTAATCGATAATCAGAAGGAACCTCCCACTTGACCACTGAAACTGCTTACTTAACACGTTTGCTTTAAGGGACATGTCATTCTATTACTAATGTATAAATAAGGGGGAAAAGTTTGGTAGCGGGACTCTTCAGGACTGGACTCTCCCTCTGGATGCATCTTGTTTTCCCCACTAGCAGATGGGCTGCCGCTGTGCCACTCGAGAGCCAGACTCAGCTTTGGTAATTATCAAGGGTTGGGGGTGTTTTACTAACCTGTTGCAGACGTGTGTATAAGTGCTTGAGACGAAGTAAAGTTTAGCTTTAAGTGAAAGCATTCTTGTGTTGTCCTGTTTGTGCCAGCCATCTATCGGTTGGACGGCCGTGTCTCCCCGATTTATTTCCTGACACCACCTCGCACAGAGTAAAAATTACCAAGAGCTTTGGGTTGAAAGAACCCCGGGTAACAAGTCCACCTCATAATTGGAACCCAGTTGTGAGTTACACCAGTAAATAAGATATTGTCCATAAAGTGAAACTGCATGGAACATAAAGCAGGGTTCTGCTTGGATTGTTTTTTGTTCTGACCCATTTAAGAGAAATTTTGTGCTACCAATTTAAACTGGAAACAGATAAGCTCTTTGAGGTATGGATCTTGTCTTCTTGCATACATATAAAGAACCACAATAAAAATATGCTACTTGGCAGAGCTAAGAAGAAAATCATTATGTCCTGAAATGGACAACAGTCAATAAACTATATATAGAAGTTGCACTAGTGGAAGGCTATGCTTGCAGATGTAGAGTGCCGGGAGTTAAACCAGCCCTCAGAGACAGCAGCAAGAAAGCGCTGCCATGTGTTCACACCGTCAGCTGCAAGCGCAGTGGCGTGGCCACATTAGCAGCTCTTGCAACGCCACAGAGAACAGTGCATTGTGGCAGCTATCCCAGTGTGCAAGTGGCTGCAGCGTGCTTTTCAAATGGGAGGGAAGGGGGTGGAGCGTAACAGGGACTGCGTTGTGTGTATGCAGGGGGAGAGACAGTGGGTTTTGGGGGGCAGAGAGTGTGTCAGCGTGCTGTCTTGCAAGTTCAGACAGCGGCAGGGGGAAACTCCGACATCAGCCCCCACCCCTCTCTCTCACACACACGCGCAAGCGCCTGACTCTGCAGCAGCAGCAGCATTCCACAGTAATGGTTTGCTTTGTCCCAGGACAGATAAGCAGCCGGCTGTCAGAAACGGAGCTTTGAAAGTTATGCTTCAACCCCAAATCCAGAGTAAGGCAGACTCTGGAGGAAAAATCCACAGTGTGGCAGAATACTGAACTGCAGGCTCTCTCCTCCATTTAAGAGTAGTTGTAGGGTGATGGTAAACTATAGGTTTACATTGTTGGTAAATTCAAGACATTTCTGGACTACCAAGGAAGATACAATTACAAACTAATATTATAGCCATGCATATTTCTACACTAACAAAGGAAAAGGGGCAGAAGGTAGGCTTCTTGTAAGTTTTTAGGGTGGCCCTGTGTGCCACAATTTTTGACCAACCCCTGCAACTGTTACTCCTCTTATTCAGCCCACTCCAAATTCCAGGTTTCTTCTTCTACCTTCCCATTTACCTGTTTCACTGATGCCTGGGTGGAGTTCTCTGCTCTCCATTTACGAGCCATCTCTGCATATTTCTCCTTTTCATCCTGAGTCAACAACTGTGAATAAAATTGTTATATAAGTTATTTTCTGACCATTTCCTTCTAAGAAGACAAACTTGCTCCAGAATCCAGAAAGTTCTATGAGAATAAGTAGTCTTCGGCTTAGAGTAGGTGAGATAAAGCAGCTATGGAGCTGGATTGAGCCAGTACTGGCTGATACACCATTAGGGCCAGATGGCAAGTGAATTTCTTAGTAGAAAGAGATTGTTGGGTTTTTTTTTAAATATTAAAGTGGGCACTGGGGGAGAGATTATGCACTATTAATAAAGCTGCAAGACTAAGGGCCAAAATCAGGTTAATGAACATTTTAACACACCGATCTTGTGCTACTAGCCACACCCTAGCACAGAGGTTCTCAAATTGGGGGGGGGGAAGGGGGCAGGAGGAACAGAACGTATTCGAGGGCAGGGGCTGAGAAGCCGCTCTGCCTTCAGAATTGGGCAGCTGGAAAGGCCAGGCACTCAGCTCTGAAGGCAGCACCATTGCCAGCAGCAGCAGAGAAGTAAGGGTGGCATCCACTCTGACTTCAGAGCTGGGCAGCAGTATATGTACCAGTGTGGTGAGAGCAGAGGCCTAAACAACTACAGACACAAAAAAGGGGAGCCCGATCAAATAAGTTTGAGTATTTATGCCCGAGTATAAATAAAAGAATTTTAGTAATCTAATTCACTCTTTTACTAATGCCATTTGTTAACATTTTGCCTTTTCTTCAACTTGGGCCATGAAACCAGACTGGTCAGTTTCACTTACTAGCTTTTAGGTATTGGCAAAATGTTTTGTTCCCATAGATCAAATCCAGCAAACACTGACATACATGCTTAAAATTAAGGATCGAGATTTTAATCTATTTTTAAAAATGCAAAATTACATTTCTATATTCAGACTTGTTTTTGTTCCCCTTTAAAGAATGGCATATTTGTCCCAAATTTTAGATTTAGTAATAAGCATTTTTAAACTTTTGTTTAAAGTGTCCCTTTAAAAAAATTCTAAGTGAAATAATTTTTCATTATCCTGTACTATTTATAATTTAGAAACTTCAGTACTGAAAACCTAGAAGCGAGACAAACCTCACTGATTCACCAATAACATGGAAAAAATTAAAACAGTATAAATAGTGAAGAGAATTGGATTTTAAATCCCTTTAATAGTTAAAGATGTTTCTACTTAACATATCAAAGAACTGTCTACTATTTACATCTTAATAGTGTCAGATCCACATTGGGCAGCTCAAACCCAGTTACCCACTCCCCGCAAGAGAGTCCCTTTAAAACTGAGTTAAGTCAGGAAACATGCAACTCGGATTAGACATAACAAACACCATGAACAGAAAAGAGAAAAAGCATTTCCTCCTGCCTTTCTCTAGCTAAAGAGGAAGACATTTCATCCCAGAGAGGATCTCTGTGCAGCATGGAAAAGTGATGGAGTGTTTGTGTGGAGGTATAGAGGAGTGTGTGCCCGGGGCGGGAAGGGGGAGGAGAGAGGAAGGACTTGTAGATGGGGTGCATGCCCAGGGGTAGGTGTTGGGAGAAGGTAATGGGGGAATACACATCTGGGGCAGGGTGTGTGTGTTGGTGGGGAGGATGCACGTCCAGGATTGGAGGATGCGTGTGTTGAGGGAGTATGAACATCCAGGGTTGGGTGTGTGTGTATGGGGGGGATGTACACCAAGAGCTGGATGAGTGTGTATGGGGGGGAATACACGCCCAGGGTTGGGGGGAACGTGTGTATGGTGGTGATGCATGCCCAGCGTTGGGTGTCTGTGTGTGTATGGGGGTGATGCACATCCATGGTTGGGGGTATGTGTGTATATGGGGGGATGCACACCCAGGGTTGGAGTGTGTATGGGGGGGGGATGCACACCCAAGATTGGAGGAGGGCGTACAGAGGGGATGCATGCCCGGAACTGAGGGTACATGTGTGCATGGGGGTGATGCACAGCTGGGGTTGGAGGGGAGGAATGTATGCCCAGAGTTGGGGGAGGGGGGGTGTATGAAAGGATGCATGCCCAGAATTGGGGGGGTATAGAGGGATGCATGCCTGAGGTTGGAGGGTGTGTGCTTGGGGGGCAGGGAAGAGATGCACACCTGGGGTTGGGCCAGGGTGCTGGGGGGGATGCACACCCAGGGTTGGAGGGTGAGGGGGGGGAGGAGATGCACACCCAGGATTGGAGGGTGTGTGTTGGGGGGGGCAGAGGAGAGATGCACACCCGGGATTGGAGGGTGTGTGTTGGGGGGGAGTGGAGAGGGTGCACACCTGGGGTTGGGCGGTGGGTGGTGGTGATGGGGGCAGATGCACGCCCGGGGTTGGGGGGGGGGAGATACACGTCCCGAGATGAGAGTATGTGGGGGGTCCAGCCCTGGCCGCTCCTCCCGCGGGGTTAGCCGGGTTGCAGCCCACGCGCGGCCCTGCCCAAGCCCCGCTCACCGCCCAGTCCCGCGAGCAGAGCGGGATGGCGTCGGGCACGCGGGCCACGGGCAGGCCGCGCCGCTGTAGCTCGGGCAGTTTCTCGCGCACGAAGAAGTAATAGGCGTTGCGCGCGCCCTTGCGGTTCGGCATGGCGGGGGGAGGGGGAAGGGGGCGAGCCCGCCAACAAGGCCTCTGAGCCCGGGCCGGACGCCGCTGCTTTACCGCCCGCGCGTCAGCGGCCTCCCCGAATCCTCTCCCTCTCAGCCCCGCCCCCCCGCTCCGCGAAGAAAGAACCAATCATATCGTTTAGCAGCCCGCGCGCGCATGGATCCGACGGAGCCACGAGGCGGCACGTGCACCTCTCTCCTATTGGCCGGTGAGAGAGGACTCCAGGGGTGCGCGCCCCGCGGGCTTCCGAGAGAGAGAGAGAGAGAGAGAGTCGAGTGCGGCACCAGCAGGGGACTCGCCTTCTCGCCCTGGGGCACGCTGGGATTTGTAGTCTCGATTTGCGGTTCCGAACCATGGGCGCAGGGCATGCTGGGAGCAGTAGTTAGCTCGCCCACACTCCGCGGGGGCACGTGCCGGCAGGGGCTGCTGGTGCCCAGCGGGGACAATGTGGGGCGGGCGCGCAGGGACATGCAGTATGGGGGGATAAGGAGCTTAGTTGGCCCAGGGGGACCAGGCTACCCACACCCACGCAGGTGTGTGTCTTTTGTGCTAGAGCCTGAGCTGCCCTCCATGATCAGCCTGCGCCTCTAGCTCCCTGTCATTGCAAAGGGAGCCAGCTGTGAGCGGGGTGTCAGTGATGCTGCCGTGGCGGCCTGAGGCGGTAGCTCTGAGAGGAGTCAACAGCTCCATTTGCTCAGTGGGGAGTTAACTCCTATATGGGGCAACAGGACGTTAGGCTGAGTACCAGCACAAGCACTTTCCTAGTTGGCCTGCAGACCTCAGTTCAGTTATGAGGGTGAGGGCAACTGCATGCTGCATTAGAACCTGACAGGCCTCCTGAATTTACTGCTAGTTTAACTGAACGCTGCTCATTTGACTGTCACCGACAGGAGGCAGGACGTCAGTGAGAACACAGGAGGTTCTAGGCTGCTGGTACTGGAAACAGCTCTGCTCAGGTTTCAGGGTAGCAGCTGTGTTAGTCTGTATCCGCAAAAAGAAAAGGAGTACTTGTGGCATATGCTCAAATAAATTTGTTAGTCTCTAAGAGGCCACAATTACTCCTTTTCTTTTATCTCTGCTGCAGACTTCTAGCGAGACCATAAGCAAGTCACACAGTCTCTCCAGACGAGATTCTGAAAGGTGCCTAATGCCTCAGTTGCCAACCTGCAAATACATATAAATACTGTGTATTAGTTATAGTTGGCCATAGGTGCTGGAACTAGGGGTGCAGGGGGTTTACAATTTGGTTCAATGGCTCTCAGCACCCCCACTATAAAAAATTGTTCCAGTGCCCCTGCAGTTGGCTGCAAGGGGACACTAACTGATTATATAGGCATATTCAAAGAATCTCATTAAGAACCAAATATGGAATTTCTGTTTGTCTCTCTCTGCCCCACACTCTTTCTTTCTCTCACACAAGCAAGAACGTAGGGATTGCACTGTACCCAGTGTATAATATTAATAGTCATGGTGGGAGTGAGATGCATGACCCTGTGAGCCCCCCAGGTGGAATTCCAATTGACTCTAGGGAGCACTCAGACAATGAGGCTCTGGGCTGTCCCGCAAAGATGACAGCTCTTTTAGAATTTTGTTATAAATGGACACAAATCAGACATCAAGAATTATAACATTCAAAAACCAGTCGGAGAACACTTCAATCTCTCTGGTCACTCGATTACAGACCTAAAAGTCGCAATATTACAACAAAAAAACTTCAGAAACAGACTCCAATGAGAGACTGCTGAATTGGAATTAATTTGCAAACTGGACACCTTTACATTAGGCTTGAATAAAGACTGGGAGTGGATGTGTCATTACCCAAAGTAAAACTATTTCCCCATGTTTATTCTCCCCCCTTCCCCGCTACTGTTCCTCACACGTTCTTGTCAACTGCTGGAAATGGCCCATCTAGATTATCTAGATTATTACAAAAGGCTTTTTTTTCTCTCCTGCTGGTAATAGCTCACCTTAACTGATCACTCTCGTTATAGTGTGCATGGTAACACCCATTGTTTCATGTTCTCTGTGTATATAAAATTGTCCTACTGTATTTTCCACTGCAGGCATCCGATGAAGTGGGCTGTAGCCCACGAAAGCTTATGCTCAAATAAATTTGTTAGTCTCTAAGGTGCCACAAGTACTCCTGTTCCTTATACTCTTCCCTTGAAAGTCTCTGTACTCCCCCATTCACATTTTAACTCAGATTAAAATACAGAAACAATGCAATCAATATTGCTTTGATCAGTTTTCTCTCACGTTGGAGGGCAGAGTGAGCTGCTCCCACATTGTGCTACTAGTTTCTTCCTCTGTCAAAAGCTTGTGCCCTCCATTTGCCCAATTAGAATTAAATCTCAGAGTCCTATTGGACTCATTGCTAATCCTAGACATGCATGTAACAACAATAAAAGACATTACCTCAACCACCTTGTCTCTCTAACAACGATAAATACTTTCTTCCACTTCCAGCTCACTAGGACGCTGTGCCTCTTTGTCTCAGTGGAGGATCTATCTAAGCACAATGATCCATTCATTCATCACCTGCAGACTGAATTATTGCAGCTTGCTATATTTTGAGGCTGAAGGTGGAGGCTACCACGTAGGGCCACATCTTTGTCCCGGTTAAGTATGCTTTGCCCTACTGCAGCCACTGGCATGGGGTGTGTGATCAGTGTGTCCTTGCCCAGTGATATGTGGCTGATTTCCTTTTGGGGGCCATTTTAGATGGCACAGTTTAGAGCATCGTTGAGGCCTGGCTCTGCACTTGGCATTAGGGGCTATTCTATATTGCTGTGGGCCCTTTTTAATGTATTGTTTGTTTTTATTTTATGTCAGGGACCCAGATATTTTTGTGATGAGCAGTGCTTGAGCACCTCAAAATCATTCTGTAAATTAAATTAAAACAGGCTTAATTTTGTATCTTTTTTAACCCTTTAACTGTTGTGGAAAACTACCTGTATTCTGGTTTAGTCCCTGGTACATCAACACTAAATAGCTAGAGAGGGAGTAAAGGAAAGAGACCTGTGCACAGAGCACATACTTTCATCCAACAAGGCTATGTCTTTCACAGGATTCTGCTATATTATTGTAGAGTTGTTGCTACCAGTGCATTTTTGCATGTTCATTTCACTTCCTCTCTGAGCGCATACTGTTCTTCCGTGTGCAACCTTGCCTTGCCAACCTTGTTTCTAAGAGGACGACGCCTGTCAGAAATCTCATGACAGGGAGTGCTGGCCTCTCCTGGACAAACCTTCTTCCTAGGGACAAATTAAAAATAATATGATATGGATAATTAAAAAAGACAGGGCTCCAGAAATGACACTCTGAAGAATGAGGGTGTTCCTAGAGAAGAATTGGAGGCAGTGTATCATCTTCAGGGTGTCTGATCATCAGACATTTTCCCCAGTGTCCTGTATAGCTGTCTGCAGGAGTTCACACCGTTTAACAACTCACTTCTTTGCCTGTTAATTTCAACTATACATAGATATGAACCTGCACTGCCTGCCTTTCTTACTATACCCGCACACTTTCATAAAACTCTTTCTGCTCCTCTGTTGCAATTACACATACACCAGGGTGTTTATGTCCTGTATTGATATTCTGTGTGGCTTGAGTACAATGAAAAATAGTTTAAAAAAATATTGCACTGGGAACAGCCATCTTATGTCTGTATGTCTGTGGAGAAAAACAACTCACAGCTGTATTGCTGATCTGCAGCTGGCGTGTTATTTAAAGTGATAATCTTAAATTCCCACCTGAACAGCAGCAAAGAATCACTATGACTGTGGCATCTGAGAGAGAACTACAGGAAGGGTGGGATGGGGACGTTTATACAGAAAGGTAACTAGTGATTTTGAACTACCCACCAAAGAGAGTGAATTTAAAAAAAAAATCATATTATAAAACCTCCAGTCTATTGTGCTGAGAATGTAGAGGTTTTCCACTGAATATATTGAATGCTTTGTTACTGCAAATGGCATACTTGGGAAACAGATTCAGTGTATCCACAGTATCCTCTCTCCTGAGTTTGAAGAGAAGTAAAACTTAACACTATTATGTCATTAGGTGCAGCCAGGCAGCCCAGGAACAAAAACGTGTACAAAGATGGTGCATGTACTTGATTAACATTTTGCTGTGAAGCTACCAGTGGTCAAGGAGAGATTCCAATTTAATAGAAGAAACCAAGAAAAGGGAGAAAGTTTCACAATTTATGGCTGTCTGAACAGCGTGAATCTGATGGTGTATTAAATAACACCTTTCGTGACATGCCAGTCTCTCGTCTATGTACTGAAGCAATATAGCATTGTCTATTGGCGGAATCTGACCTTACATCCCAGAAGACTGTTGAAATCACAGTTTCTATGGAAATTGCTGCAAGGAGAAACCGAAGGGTTGAATGGATGTGCAAAAGGACATAAGAAAACTGTAGAATTTCCAAGCAAAATGTCAAGTTTTCAGGAATGTTACCAAAGTGGATCTTTCAGAAGTGAAGTGCTGGTGTAAAGATGTCAGATGCCAGCAATGTGTTAAAAAGAGCTACGTAGAATATGTCTGTAACCAGAAGAAATGACTGCTAGAAAGACTGGTATTGGAAAATGAGGAAGGGGGGCGGGGAAATGGCTAACGAGGGTTAGTACACCCTGGGACTCAGAAAATAAATGAGCTTGTATATAGTAATTAATGTTCACATGACTTTGGGTGACTCCATTACTGAAAGGATAGCCATTTCAGATAGAGTTGCAGTATATTTTTGTATGATATGGTGTATCATAGCATGACATTCTTCCACCTAAGTTTATCAGAATTGTGCTGGGGACAGGCACGGGGGAATTAATTAGTGTTCAGTATGGGGGACTGGAGTAAGCAAGGTAGAATTCCATCGCTTAAATTGCCACTGTTTGTAATGAATAGTGAGAAACCATATGTGCTGGGCTGGGCTTGAAAAGGTCCTGCTAATTGTTCAGAAACTCATATAATGATGAAAAGTGAAACAGGCCTAACTGCAATGTGGCAGAAACATGCTTCTGATTTAGAGTTACCAGGCATCCGGTTTTCGACCAGAACGCCCAGTTGAAAAGGGACTCTGGCGGCTCCAGTCAGCACTGCTAACTGGGTCACTAAAAGTCCAGTCAGTGGGGCTAAAGCAGGCTCCCTGCCTGCCCTGGCTCCGCACAGCTCACGGAAGCAGCTGCATGTCTGTCTCTTAGGCTCAGGGGCAGCCACAGGGGCTCTGCGTGCTGCCCCCACCCCAACTCCACAACTGCTATTGGTCGGGAACTGCAGCCAATGGGAGCTACGGGGGGCAGTGCCTGCAGGTGTGGGCAGCGCGCAGAGGCCCCTGGCCACCCTTGCGCATAGGAGCTGGACATGCCAGCAGCTTCTGGGAACTGCCTGAAGTAAGCACCACCCAGCCAGAGACCGCATCCCGAACCCCCTCCAACACCCCAACCCCCTGCCCCAGCTCAGAACCCCCTCTCACATCCTAACTCCCTCCTGGAGTCTGCACCCCCACACCCCCTCCTGCACCCCAACCCCCTGCCCCAGCCCTGAGCCCCCTTCCGCACTCTGAACCCCTCATTTCCAGCCCCATCCCGGGGCCTGCACCCCCTCCCGCACCCCAACCCCCTGTCCCAGCCCGGTGAAAGTGAGTGAGGGTGGGGGAGAGCGGGCAATGGAGGGAGGGGGGATGGAGTAAGCAGGGGCGGAGCCTTGGAGAAGGGGAAGGGCCTCAGCGAAGGGGCGAGGCAGGGGGCGGTGCAAGGGTGTTTGATTTTGTGCGATTAGAAAGTTGGCAACCCTATTCTGTTTTTAAGAACGGGACAAAATCAAAGTCATCACTGAAAAGTTAACTATTAAGCCAGGCAGCTAGCCTAAAAGTTGCAAGGGGAAGATAATACCATAGACTGCCAGACCAAAGGTCTAAGCAGATATGGAACATTACCTAAAGCAGGAGTATTGTCATCTGTCATGCATAATGAATTAGCATTTCTTGTCTAGTGAAAAAGGATGGCACCATCCACATATGTGGACGTTTCAAAGTGACTATAAATCCAGTGTTGCATCCAGAACAATAACACTTCCTTGTATTGAAAATCTCTTTCCTTCCTTAGTCGAGAGTCAAAGGTTTATTTAAACTGACTTATGCCAAGCTTACTTGAAAATACTTGTGAAGGAAAAAAAATTCAGGAGTGACTAACACCAGTGACACATAAGGGGTTGTACTGATCCCAATGTTTATCATCAGAGAGAACATCAACAACAGCCTTGTTCCAAGGGGCTATGGATCTGGGGTGAAATCTTGGTCTCACAAAGTCAGTGGGAGCTTTGCTATTTAATTCAATGGGGCCACACAGATTTTGAGTGGATTGTCAGGAGTACAGTGAATGGAAAGTGACTGGAAAAAAGCTGATGTCAGTCAACATAGCTCCATTTACTTAAATGGAACTACACTAATTTACACTAGATGGGGTCTGGCCCTGAATGAAAAATTCCACTCCATTTCCTTCTGTGTGCCTGCACAGAGGCAACAGAGCTCTGAGAGATAGCTTACTTAAGGAGAAATTCTATTCAAAGTACAAAGAATTTTAAACTCTGGGGCAGAGACTTTTTATTATATGTATATGTACAGTGCTTAGCACAATGGGCCACAATCCTTAATGTAGGATTCTAGGCACTATTACGATAATTAATTAAATAATCATAAGACCATGTAATTAATTAATCACAGGATAAAAACAAGCATACATGTGGAAAGTACATTTTTGAAATCCCTATAATTCAACCGACTCTAAAGGATTTCTAATGGACCATCAAAAGACACACCTGCTTCCTAGAGATTATCTCCCAGCCTAATTTCACATTCCTACCACCTTAACTGAGGCACTAGAGCTGTTCAGATAAATATTACAAAACATTTTTCATCATGGCAAATGTGTATTTTTTTTCATACTGAAAACTGACTGAACTATTTTTTTTCAAACTTTTTTTTTTTAAAAGAGTCCTCTTGCCAAGAACAAAGGTAGAACGTTTCCGTCTGAAAGACAAACAAACATAGGTGGAGTTTATAAGCAATTAGAAAATGCCCTATAGACTGGAAGTGCTAATGCAATCCTAACTATTGGCATTGCAATGCACTCTGCCTATACTACAGTGTACAGTCCAGTACTGTCCCAAGTTTTGGACCTGATGTGGCATAGGAAAATCAGAATACTTTATGTCTGAAGATCCAGACTAGGACAAAATTGAAGGCCACTCCCTCTCTGATGTGGTTCATCAACATCTACAGAATCAAAATCTTAATAAAAAAATCTAGCCCTTATGATTATGAATAAAAACTTCCAAGTGTCAACAAAGTGCAAATTGAAACTGTACTGACTTGGTTGCAAACAGTAAATTGGTACCGTGCAAGGTGCTGAGCACCCATCCAGCAGAGCACTTAAGCCCACACTTAACTTCAAACATATAAGTGGTCCCTGTGACTATATCATCCTCTTCAGCTGTCACAGAACGTTCAAGAGCCTTAGGTACTAAATGTGTAAATGGGCACTTTTTTTTTTTTTTTGGCTAGAACTCTTCACTTTCATCTTCAGTGTTAGTAAATGATCTTCTGTCATCTTCTGCTTCCACACCAGTAATGAGTCCACTCAGAAGTCTTTTTCTATACTATATCATCTTGTAATGAAAACCCAGAACCCCACAACCCAGATATCATGCAGTGAGAGCTAGAAGACCTCCTGATCATCTGAAATTATAGTTGCTAGTCACAACGCCATGTTTTGGGTCAGAATTCACAGGATTTTAGTACGGTAATCTACACTCATTTTCTAGTTTATAAATTTTGTTAATTAAGGGGAGAAATATGTGTAGGGTTGGTATTTTGTGTGGCTTGGTATAGCATAAGGTGTGCAATTTAATGGGCAGATTTTCAAAGTTGTGCACGTAGCAAATGCAAGCACACTTAATTTTGTGTGCACAATTATCACAACTGTGAATGTAACATGAATAATTAAGCATACAAGCCGCTAGTTGGGTGTATAGTAGGCCCGTTGCACATGCTGCTGAATTGCAGCAATTGCACACCCACATTAAATGTGCCTGATTGTTTGCAGACCTTTTTTGAAAATCAAACCAGTGTCTACCTTAAAATCTACCTTCAGTTGGTGGCAGCCAACTTACATCTGTCTCTGTGTATGGGAAGATAGCTGAATGAAACAAGAGCTTTCTTACGGATGTGCAGCTGGCATGTTACTGAATTTTATTTATTTCAGAGTCTACTTAAGTTTGGGAGTTAGGACATTTCAATTACACACATACACACCATACAACATTGTGTGTGTGCGCTCCTCTGTTCTAGTCATACACACACAATGCTGTTTGCGTGCTCCTCTGTTCTAGCTCTGTTCACACATACACAATGCTGTGCCCCTCCATGGTGTGTAGGCAGGCACAGTGCTCCTTGATTCCTGTTATATACACATACATTCTGTGCTCCTCAGTTCTATTTTCATGCATGCATTCTCTGCCCCTTAGATCTAGTCTGTCGCACACACACAGCCTCTCTCCTCAGCTTGCTCTTCTCTGTCTCTCACCCACTGTCTCGCTCCCTACCACTAGACACTAGACTGCTCAGTGGTGAACTCTTTTTTGCTCCTGGGCAGCTTCAATGGACAGCCATGTGATTTAGAAACTCCAGTTACCACAGGAGCCTGCAGTACGGGGGGGGCGGGGGGGGGTTAAAAGGAGGAGGAGTGGAAAAAAAAGAGCTTTCCTTCTGTTTGGGCTCAGTCTGTGGAACTATAGCTTGCTAAGCAGAGGTTTCCAATCTCATCTGAGATTGATCTGGAGGTCACTGGGGGAGTGGAAACCTGGGACCTAAAAGTACCTTTCCTTTCGTCCCCAACACAGTGGTAGCTTCCATTCAGAAGTCTCTCCGATTCACACACTGGGTGGCTGCTGAGCCCCGCAGATAACGGTGAAGGGAATACTTAGGTGCCAGTTGATTCGTACCAGGAGGACTCTTTATTTTTCTTTGTGGTTCCAGTTTTTTCTCCCCCGTCTGTCTTTCTTTTCTGCATGGAAAGACAAGGACGATGGATGGATTCTTGGTAGGATGGATCGTTCTGCTGTGGGTAACAGGTAAGGGTTTGCCTACCACAAAGATGAATAACTTTTTGGATTCCATGGGGTGCCTGTGTGTGAAAGTCCTTGGCGGCGCGGTGCAGTGGTGGGGGGAGGATTACATCTTGTGATGGTGTGAGTGAGAGACATGCAGAGAAATGCAGGGTGAATGTGTGTTTGTCTCAGTTAGCAAAGTCTGGTGTGTTGTTTATCAGGGTCATGGAAGTTAGAGGCAGGAATGCATTGTTAGGTCACAGCAGTGCTGCTCCCTGCCAGCATTCCCTCTTTTACATATTCCGTCCTACCCCTAGCCTTCTCCCTCCCAATTTCAACATGGAATTCAAATGCAGCTGGGCTTTGGGTATAGGGTGTTGGAGAATCAATCAGGAAAACGGGGGTGATCACCTCCCGCTGGGAGGAAGGAGAAACCTGGGGGAGTCCTCACTGATATTTTTGCAGTGGTTTGTATTCTTTGGCCAAAATCCAAGGTTTGAGAAGTCCCTTGGGGGCCTACAGGAGGACAGATAGAGGTGAGAGTGATCTGGCAATATCTATGGGGAGAAGGCTTCTGATATCCTGAAACCCCATTGCATGTCCCCAAAAGGTAGTGTTCACAGAGATTTGGGGCTTAAGGGTTAGACAGTGGTCCTAACACTGAAATGGTGCATGGCTAATGGGTCAGGGTGGCAGCTCTCTGCCTTCCAGGTGAGTGGGCCGGGGAGGTATTGCTCTCTTTCTGCTTCTTCCTGGCTAGGGGGCATTAGTTGCTCCCCACTTCCTCCTTCTCCTCAGGTTGGTATTGCTTCTGCTGCATCTCTCTCCCTCCTCACTTTGAGCTGAGAGAATCAGAGGGAGATTGCTCCCTACCAGACAGTGTCAGATTGAGAAATTCCCTCTGAGGTTCCCTGTCTGATAACTTTGGGTCTGATGTGTCTGGCTGGGACCAGAGCGACACTCAGGCACTTCTGTCCTAGGGTGCTGAGGATGGTGCCACTGCGGATGGCTGCTAACTGGGGTGAGCAGGAATTGGGGGGTTTGGTGGCGAAGGATCGCCTCAATGGGTTGGTGTGTGGGAGTGTGAAAGGGAGGTACTGGGCCTTGTTGAGGAGACAGTGTGAACCCAGAGGAACAGATTGTCCTTGGCTGCTTCCCAGCAGACATGCCCACACGAGGGCCAGGAACAACTGTAGGAACTTTGGCAGCACACACCAGTCCAAAAGGGTGTGAAAGAGGCAAGGCTGCATACAACCTCTGCACTGGTTCACGGAGGGCCTGGTGTAGGGAGCACCCAAAGATGGGGCAGCCTGCATGCTTCCCCAGTGAACTGGGGAGGGACTATGACTGCACAAGCCCTCTCCCAACTTCACATGGGATGGGTGGCTCTTGCTTGTCCTCCTCAGGGCAGTGCTCAGTTGGCACAGTCTAGCCTACATAGAGCCACTGGGAAACAGAACCTGAGAGCAATGGGAGAGCGGGACTCGAGAAGGGGCAGGGGAATGGGCAAGGGGAGAAACAGACAACAAAGAACAGACTGAAAATGGGGCTAGGAGCGAAGGCAAGTCAGGGAAGGAAAGGAGAAGGGAGAAACAGCAGGATGAGACTAACCGAATAGTCACATAACAAGCCATGAAGGAATAGCAGCCCCTTGTCAGTCACAGGGCGGCGGTGCTGCCTCTCAAGGAGCCAGTGCAGGCAAAGGCAACTGCAGGAGCAGTAGGGAAAGGCCACCGTTGCCTGACCTAATCAGGGAAACTGAAGTAAAAAGAAAGAAAAGAAAATGAGGTCAGAGAGAGAGGAGTCACATTTTTTTAATTTAAAATGCTTCTAGGTGGTATCTGGTTTTCCAAAGTTTTCTCATGAAAGGGCCCTCAGACTTCCCACTCCTACCCAGATTCAGGATTCAGACAGCAAAATCAGCTTCACCTTACAGCACCTCTCTCTCCCACACCCACCTATCTTCCTTCCCTTCCCCCTCCTTTTTCATTCTGAGTCACTTCAGTACCAGTGCTTCCTACAGCTCCCTACCACGTCTCCATTGCATCAGTTGGGGCTCAGGCAGCTTCCAATCCTCCACCTCCTCCTCTCTGGCTGCTGCCGTAGTTTAACATTTCAATATGTGGGTTTAGAGCTCCTGCACTTCCAAAATTACCACTACACTAGTGCCTGTCTGCTTACAGTGGGCTACTTATATCTGGCCCTGCACCATGCCCTGTCTAAAGGAGCCCTGGCCTGGTAGTTAACAACATGGTATTAAATTTCCTCCCTTCTAAAAGAGCTTCCTATCTGGGCACGATCTGCAGGCTAACACCATGGAATAGATACATTTCCCCTTTCTAAAGGACCTGCAGATTAGGATATTCCACCTGCTACCGTAAGAGTTTGCTGATATTTCTTCCTTCTCAAGGAGCTCCAGATCAGGACATTCCCAAGGATCTAACACTGGGCAATTGACAAAGTTCCCTTTTTTAAAGGAGCTTTTGAAGGGTACTGACTGCAGTTTGGAGCAAGTAAGACTGGTATGAAACAAGAGTTACTACTGCAATAAGAGCCTTCCCAGCTTGTCTGGTGCTTGATTTTCAGGATGTTACTGATTGGCGCTGACTGCCAGTAGACAAAGGCCTTAAAACAGGCAACAGGTTAGCAGTTGCTGAGTGTGCCGATGGATATGAGGGCATCCTTTGTTGCTGAGCTGGACTCTGTGAATGAGTTCAATATCAGCTTTCTTCTCTCCTGCCGTCAATCCACTGTCTCCCAGTGCTTGTTCAGGTCCTCTGTGTCTCCTCTCAGTGGGAAGAAAGCAAAGGGATGTGTGTGGGGGAGAGAGACTGACTGATTGACAAACATGGATGCAGGCTTTAGTTCTCCCCACTGGCCAAGCCGAGGAATTAAAGGTCTGTATCAAGGTAAGGAATTCCAATTCAGCCAAATCAGCAAATTCATTCTCTGGAAAAAGAGAGTGGGAGTGGGGGAAGGAGAGAGAAGGACAAAAGAAAGAGGGGGTGAGACAGAGAGGAAGCAGAGAGATAAACATAAGAGAGAAACAGATTCTCGCCCCCTCTACTCCCCGCCTCCTTCCTGTAGGTGGGCTGAGAAATTTCAAATCAGTACTCACAGTTCCTTTCCTCCCAGCAGCTAATTCCTCTCTGTCCTTTGTTTGCCTTTCATTTTCGGCCCCTGCATTTATCTTTTGTTTGGTTCTGTGCATTGTGATTTCTTACTGCAATTTCAAAAAATCCTGTGTCAATTCCAGTGGGTTTGGTTGGCTTTTTCCTGCCCCCCAAGTGCCTGACAGCTAGTGTTTTAGTGACAGCATTGAAAGAATAAAGGGCTGTTTCTTGTTCATTCTTTGACTGAAGGTGGTAGTGAGGATATTCTCCCCACATTCTGGAAGGACAAGTACAATTTGTTGAACACGTGTGAGCTCATTAGCTGGCTTTACTCTCCCTGCTTCTCCAACCCCAGCTGGGTGGGTGTGCTAGGGCTCCTTGAGGGTGGGCAGGGGCCAAAGGAGGCAGTGCTGGATTGGCCCCAAGGGAACTGCTCTAGCTGCTGTAAGTTAGAGCAGCACTCTAGCCAGCTTTGCCCCCAATCAGCTGTGCCAAGCATGAGCTAGGTGCAGCTGGGTACTGACCTGTGTGCGTTTTCTTACCTATTATTCCCAACAGGTTGCATGTGAGTAGTGCTAGCACTGGTGGAAGTACTAATGCACTCAAGAACTCAGTCAGAATAGCAGTGACGGATGGCCCATTCAGTTCTAGGGCTCCTGGTTGGGACTGACATTTATTGGCAATTCTGAAAGTGGTTTCTGTGATGTAGGGTTGCCAACATTGTATTTCAAAAATAAGGGACTGTTTTCTTAGCACCCTCGCCTCTCCCTCTTCCCGATATTATTAGTATTATTATTATTAATAATAATAATTAATGATAAGCACCACTCACCTACATTCACCAAAGGTATTTCTTGCTCCTTTTTGCAGCGCTCAGCAACTCCCAATCTTGCTGCACAGAGAAGAAAAAATAAAGGACATCCCTTGTAATAAGGGACTGTTGACAACCCTACTGTGATGGTGAGCTGAGACCACATAGCAGATGCCATGAAACTACTATAAGATAGTAGTGACTTTTAGTCAGTAATGGGATGGGTGATATTTGATCCCGTGAGTAGAACTATATTAATGTTATACTTGAACGTATACCCATGGGTTTGAGGAATATAACAAAGGGGCAGCAGTGAGAAGTTGTTAGGAGTGAATGTCACGTGATCCGGAGAGTTTAATGAGATGGGTGGGTTATTGATGAGAGGGTGACCTCTGATGGATCCCTGACTCTTGTAAAAGGCCTGGGATAATCCTGAACATTGCAGGGATTGTTCAAGCTCGTGCTACAGTGCAGCCCACCAGTGAAGTCAGGAGCATGGAGCCACATCAGAGTGAATGGGAAAGATCAAGGAAAAGGCCAGTGTCTACTGCCATTTGTTAGGTTGAAGAATTAAGATCAGATTCTAGGCCAAATGTTTTCATAGTGGGGTTCCATGGCCTGGGACTCATGGTTTACACAGTTTGTGCCTTCTTCTTCTTCCCACTTTTCCTTCTTTTTCTTCTGAGTTTAGTGGTGATTTGACTGTGGCTCTCGCTTTGTCCATGGAATAGGTACAGCAGCAGTACATGCTTCCCCACACTACTCCACCAATGTACCTCAGATCTGGCCTGGAGGATCACCTCTAGAGCTAAAAGTATTGTTCAGTCTCTATGGCCTATTCAAACTTTGGTCTCTTGCTAACTAACAAGGTTGACACTTATTGCCCATAGTAAGAACACCAGTCCACTGGGCGTGGACTGAGGCCACAGTTCATTTCCCATAAGTCACTTACCAGCAACCAATCAGATAGTAATGACTTTTGGAAGGTACTTAATTGGACTGGATTCAAACCAGCAACAAGAGGTGAAAGTCTCTATATAACATTCCAAATCCCTTTAGTTATGTACTCACTGGCTCTCATCTTCTTTACTCATGGAATTTTAAGGCCAGAAGGGACCATCGAGCTCATCTAGTCTGACCTCCTGCACATTGCAGGCCATAGAAACTCACCCACTCACTCACCTGTAATACATCCCTAGCCTCTGGCTGAGTTACTGAAAGCCTCAAGTCAGGATTTAAAGATGTCAAGTTACAAAGAATTCACCATTTACACTAGTTCAAACCAGTAAGTGACCCATGCCCCAGGCTGCAGAGGAAGGTGAAAAAAACCCCAGGGTCTTTGTCAAGCTGACCTGGGAAAAAATTCTTCCTAACCCCAAATATGGCGGTCATTTACCAGATACCGGGGAAAAAATTCTCTATAGTAACTCAGAGCCCTCCCCATCTAGTGTCTCATCTACAGCCATTGAAGATATTTGCTAATAGCAGTTGCAGGCCATATGCCATTGTAACTAATCTCATTATACTATCCCCTCCATTAACCCTATCAAGCTCAGTCTTGAAACAAGTTAAGTTTTTTACCCCCACTGCTCCCCTTGCAAGGCTGTTCTAGAACTTCATTCCTCTGATGATTAGAAACTGTTATCTAATTTCAAATCTAAAGTTATTGATGGCCATTTGTTCTTGTGCTAACATTGGCCCTTACCTTAAATAACTCCTCTTCCTCCCTGGTGTTTATCCTCTGATGTATTTGTAGAGAGCAATTATATCTCCCCCCAGCCTTCGTTCTGTTAGGCTAAATAAGCCAAGCTCCTTAAGTCTTCTCTCATAAGGTAGGTTTTCCATTCCTCTGAACATCCTAGTAGCTCTTCTCTGTACCAGTTCGAATTCATCTTCCTTAAACACGGGATACCAAAATTGCACACATTATTCCAGATGAGGTCTCACCAGTGCCTTGTATAATGGTAATAATGCTCCCCTATTTCTACTGGAAATATATCCTAATGCATCTTAGGCTTACATTAGCCTTTTTCATGGCTCATAGTCATTCTGTGATCAACCAATCCACCAAGGTCTTTCTTGTTGTCTGTTGCTTCAAAATGAATTGTCCCCTACTTATAGCAAAAATTCTTGTTGTTGGTCCCTAAATGCATGATCTTGCACTTTGCACTATTAAATTTCATCCCATTTCTATTACTCGAATTTTCAAGATTGTTCAAATCTTCTTGCATGATATTCTGGTCCTCCTCTGTGTTGGCAATACCTCCCAACTTTACGCTATCTGCAAATTTTATTTGCTCACTCCCACTTTTTGTGCCAAGGTCAGTAATGACAATGTTAAATAAAATTGGTCCCAAGACCGATCTTTGAGGAACTCCACTAGTAACCTCCCTTCCGCCTGACAGTTCGCCTTTCAGCATGACCCATTGTCGTCTCCCCTTCAACCAGTTCCTTAACCACCTTTTGAGTCTCATATTCATCTGCATCTTCTCCAATGTAACTAATATTTCCCATGTGGAGCTGTATCAAATGCTTTATTAAGATTCAGGTTATCTTCTCAAAGAAAGAGCTCAGGTTGTCTGGCACTATCTGCCTTTTGTAACACCATGTTGTATATGATCCCAATTAATGTTTACCTCTATGTCCTTCACCACTTTCTCTTTCAAAATTTGTTCTAAGACCTTGCATACAGTTGAGATCAAACTAACAGGCCTATAATTTCCTAGTTCACTTTTTTCCTCTTTCTTAAATGTAGTTACTATATTTGCAAAGCTCAAGTCATAGAGTATGACAGATACCTTAAAAATCCTTGCTGTTGAGCTTGCAATTTAATGTGCCAATTCTTTTAATATTGTTGGATGCAGATTATCCGGGCCCCCGATTTGGTCCCATTAAGCAGTTTGAGTTTGGCTTCCACCTTAGATGTGGTAGTTTGTACTTCCATATCCTTTTTCCCATTAACCACCCTGCCACTGTCCATAAGCTCCTCATTACCATTATTACAAACGGAGGCAAAGTATTTGTTTAGGTGTTAGGACACACCAAGATTGCCTTTAATGTCCACGCCATCCTCAGTGCTTAGCGTCCTACTTCCTCTTTCCTTGTTTTCTTTTTATTTCTGTCTAAAGAACCATTTACTATTGGTTTGAATTTCCTTTGCAAGGTCCAACTCTGCTTGGCTTTTGGCAATTCTCACATTTTCCCTACACTTTCTGACCTCCAAAAGGTAGCTTTCCTTGCTGATCCCTCCCTTCTTCCATTCCTTGTAGGCTTTCTCATAACCTCTTTGAGATGCTTGTTTTATCCAGTTTGGTCTGCATTTCTTCCCTACAAATTCCCCCTTTGCTTGGGAATGCAGGCTCCAGATAGTTTCTGCAATTTTGACTTAAAATAATTCCAAGTCTCTGCCACCTTTGCATTCAGATCCTTAAGTGCTTCAGTCCAGTCCACTTCCCTAATTAACTCCCTTAATTTTGTAAAGTTTGCCCTTTGAAATCAAGGACCCTAGTTGTAGACTTATTTTTGTTTATCCTTCTATTTAGTTTAAACTGAATTAACTCATGCTCACTCAGACCAAGGCTGCCCTTTACAACCTTTCTTCTACGAGGTCCTCGCTATTTACCAACACCAAATCTAAAATGACATCACTTTTTGTTGGTTTGGTGACTATTTGATGAAGAAATCTGATGACTTTAACATACAGGAATGCTGGGGCCTTACCATTATTAGTAGCAGTTGTCCTCCAGTCTGTACTGGGAAATTAAAGTCTCCCATAATCACACAATCCCCAGTAGTATTTATTTCATTAAAAATATTAAAGAAGTCTCTATCTATATCCAAATCAGATCCATAGGATTTGTAGCAGACCCCAAGCACTATCCTAGTGGAGCCTCTGTTTCCTGTCTTCCCCAAAGTGATTTTGACCAAACAGATTCCATTGTATTCATTCCATCACATCCTCTGTTGTTCCTTTCTCCATTGTTGTTTCCTCTCTTAATTGATTTTCCTCATGCTCAATATTAGAATCTGGCATGGAGATTACTTGAGCGTCTCCCCCAAATTACTAGTTTAAAGCTCTTTTAATCAGTGGTGCCAACCTCCTGGAAGTCTGTTTCCCCCCTACTCACGCAGAGTCCATCCCATGAGAAACAGTCCTCTGTCCGTGAACGTCTCCCAGTGGTCGAACATCCTATAGCCTTCCTTATAGCACCATTGCCTGGGTCAGTTGTTGATCATCATAAACTTTCATATACTCCACTTTCCTTCTCTCAGAACCCAGGTTCCTGGGCCTCCTGATTTAAATTTTTACAGAGATTTTCCTAAGCCGTGTAGTTCAGAGTCCAGGGACTCCTGATTTCATACATACATAATCATCTTTCTCTCATATGCACAAAGTTATGTAAAACCGAGGAATGCTGGTTCTTTGGTTTCATAGCATTAGCCATACTAATCAGACAATTGGTGGTGTGGGCCCTATAAGTACCTAGACAGACCTCTGTGCATGGTCACCTGGTGACCTTAAGAATAAAGTTCATTTTATTCTTTCATCAGTTTGGACTAATCGCCTCTCTTACAATAAATGACTGCTAAACGGACACAGCCAGGACCCTCTTAAATTCTACTGATGTATTTGATTCAGTCATTGCTTGCAAATGTAAGTGCCTCAGCTTACCTTTACATTATGTAATCACTTCCTGTAAATTTTCTTTAATCACTACTAAAGTGATTGGTTATCTCTTGTGTCTATTGCAGATTGCATAGTACAGGAGTGAGTACATGCAGTACATAATTTAGAACCCTAGAGGGAGCTTAGAAAGGAATCAGCAGGAAAAGAGGAATACTGTACAGTATTGCAAGCCCCAAACATAGAAAAATTCAGTCCCTCTCTAGACACAATCAGTTGCTCATGACTAAACCTTTCATAATTTTTAAAACCTCCATCATGTTTCTTTTTCTTCTTCTCTCTAAACAGTCCACGTTTCTATACTTCACCTTCATATACACATGAACTGCTTTCTGTCCTCATGATTCTTTCAAATTCAGCCACATTTCTTGGAGGTGAGGAAACTTAAACTGGTAGCTGCATCTGGATTATTGCTGCACCATTGATGCAGCCACCATCATGTTTTCACTGTGTTTTAATGGAACCTAGCATTCAGATATCTTTTTTTAGATGGCTACTGCTGAAGCAGAAGCAGTGTAATGAGTGAACAGATTCAGATTTTTTAGCAAAAGAAATAACGGGTTTATAATTTCCCAGTTCCACACTGTGTGTGTGTGTGTATATATTAGGGCTTAACTAGAAGTAGGATTTCCATTGCTCCAGCTTCTCATCTCATCTCACTGCATCTTAAAGAATATCAAAAAGCAAGTGGATAAGAGAAGAGTTGAGATGTTGCATGGAAGATGCCAAGTTGCTCATCATATGCTTCCCATATACTGTCTGATGGAAACAGAACCCCTGTACTGTATTGTCCCACACATTTCCACTCTTTTTCCCCTATGTGGATCTTCAGAAGGGAGTGCAGGTGGCTGATCAGATGAGTTTGCTAAAGCTCTGCTAATCATTTATTAAAGCAGTCCCTGGCTTGCCCAAGCTGTTAATCTCATTAACAGGAAAGTGGGCTATGCAGGGAAGGGACTTTACCAAGTAGAATTCACTGAAAGTAACTGTTTGCTAAGCAAATACTTAGTTCACAAGGGAAAGATTTAAATACCCACCATGTCTGCAGAGTCACTGTTTTATCAGCTGAGCTGCAGCAAGATGATGGGTCATCTGGTCAGCTAATTTCACACACTGTGTTGGGTGCAGATAGTGTGGAGTCATGCATATTATTTCCTATGCAGTTTTGTTACAAAGCACGGGGATGGGGGAGATATTGAGAATGGAAAATGGTGCCTTTACTCAGTAGGTGACAGGTTCAAATCCAGCCCAAGGCAGAAGTAGTTGCTATTTGTTACCAGTTCTCATGGGTTTTGGTATCCAAGTGAAATAAGTTGTGGGTCTCCAGCCCAGTTCTTAGTGGACAAGTATCTCTATCCCCCCAAACTGGCACTAATAGGCTTCTTTGTTGCAATCTCTTCACAATCCAGTGACTGAATTGGTTCTGTACACTGTGCCTTGCTAACTTCTTCAAAAAGAAAAGGCACAACATTAGTCCAAGACTCTCCATTCCCCAGTCCCTTTGCTTCTGCTCCAAATTCTGAGATCTCTGCTTATTTTCTGCTTCTAACCCTTCAAACTGCCTCCTGCGGCTACATCCCTTCTCACCTACCATGTCCCTGGCTGACGCTCCTTTATTTTTAACTGGTCTTTCCTCTGCTTTCATTGTCCTCTCCTTCAAGCACACTCTTGTTTCTCCATCTTAAAGAAACCTTCCTTCATTCTAATTTCATTCTATAACTACTACCCTAGCTCCCATCTCCAAGATCTTTGAGTACCCTTGCTGACTTCATTCTTCTCCATATCTCTCCTTGATTTCTTACAGTCTGGCTTCTACCCTCTTCACACTGCTAAATATATTATACCTTAATTGGGGTCACTAAAGACTACCTTCCAGCTAAATTTAACCGTCTGTACCTTAGATCTCATTTCCTCCTACTCACCCTTACACTTCCTGTGTTCATCCCAATGTTTCTCCTCCCTTTGCCTCCTTTTCTCCCAGTCATGGGCGGCAGGTGAACCGGACATTGGGGGAGGGTAGCCCCCGGCCCCTCCCCTTCTGCTTGAGGCCCCGCCGCTTTCCATCCCCTTCTGTCCCTCCTGGAGCCCAGAGCACCCCCACTGCGGCTGCCAGCCCCCCCCCCCAGTTCTGTGCCACCTGAGCACCCCCAGCACCCTAGCCCTGGAGCACTGCCCCCAGCCCGAGCCCCGGAGTGCCCTATGGGCAGCGTGGCCACAGCACCCCAACCCCAGAGCGCCAGGCAGGCAGCGCATGGGCAGGGCTACGCCAGGCTGTTTGGGGAGGCTCAGCCTCCCCCAGCCTATGATACCTGTCGCCCATGCCCCCAGTCATGCCATTAGCCCTTCTTCCATACTGCCCCTTGTGCCTGGAACACTCTCCCTGTCCTCTCTGTTCTGTCAAGCACCCACTCTCTCTTTCAAATCCCTCTTTACAACCCATCTCTGCAATCAGTCCCTCCTGCTTTTTTCTAATCAGCAACAGTATCCTAACCCTTCCTCTCCTGAAATGTTGTCATATGTCTTTGGGCTTATCTACATCAGAAAGCTTTGCCACTTTAACTATACCAGTAAAGTTAAAATGGCAGCTCCTTCCCCATAAGTCTGGATACGTTTACACCAGTATAAAAGCACATAAAGTGGTATAGTTTATTATGGTTTGGGAACTAAAAGGTACCTTAATACCAGCTTACCTGTCTTGACACTAGGGTTTTTACCAGAATAACTCTGTGTATGTCTACACCAGGTGACCATTCCAGCTCAGGAGGATATGCCTGTGCAAGCTCTGATTGAGCTAGTGTGCTGAAAACAGAAGTGTAGCTGCTGCTGCAGCAGTGGCTCACTGCCCAAAGTACATACCTATGGTCTCAGACAGGATCATACTCAAGGTGGCTAGCCCCTCCCGCTGCTAGTTCTGTGACAGCTACACTGCTGTTTTTAGCGCACTAGCTCAATGAGAGCTAGTGTAGGCATGTCTCCTTGAGCTGGAATTTACACCTTCCAGCTCCAGTGCAGACATAACCTATGTCAGCAAAAATAAGAGTACGCCCTTAACTTATATAGTTATACAGGTAAAACTTTTTAAGTGTAGGCCAGCCCTTCTCCTCCTGTTTGTCTTAATTAGAGTGTGAGGTGTTCGAGGCAGGGGATATCCCTTATCTGTGCTTTTAAAGAACCGTGTACATTAACAGGACTCTGATAATGCTTTTTAAACAATAACTCCTAGAAGTGGTCCTTGCAATGCAGGAGTGAGACCCCTGCATGGGAAGCTTGCACTGAGGCCTTGGCTACACTTGTGCGTTATAACGCAATAAAGCCGCCAAGAGCGCTCTACCTTACTACCCGTCCACACTGGCAAGGCACGTAGAGCGTTCTGACTCCGCGGCTGGAGCGCTCCTGGTACTCCACCTCCCTGAGAGGAATAATGTTTGTTGTGCTCTTGCTGGAGTGCCACGGTGCCAGTCTGGACACCTAATGCGCTCTGATTGGCCTCCAGAAGTGTCCCACAATGCCTTTTTTAGCCACTCTGGTCATCACTTTTGAACTCTGCTGCCTTGTCCTCGGGTGACCAACCGTCAGACCCGCCCTTTAAATCCCCTTCCTGTTTGCTCAGCCAGGCATGGAGTGCTCTCAGCGAATCTTTCCAGGTGACCACGCCTCCACGTGCCAGGCGAGTCCCAGTATAGAGCAATGGCGAGGTGCTGGACCTCATCAGTGTTTCGGGGGAGGAAGCTGTCCAGTCCCAGCTGCGCTCCAGCCATAGGAATTACAATACCTTTGGGCAAATATCAAGGGCCATGATGGAAAGGGGCCATGACTGGGATGCACTGCAGTGCAGGGTTAAAGTGAAGGAGCTGCGGAGTGCCTACCGCAAAGCCGGCAGGGCAAACGGCTGCTCCGGTGCTGCCCCTGCGACCTGCTGTTTCTACAAAGAGCTGGACACGACACTTGGGGGCGACCCCACCTCCACTCCAACGAGCACCATGGACACTTCTGAGCCCAGCACAGCAAGGGAGGAGGAGGAGGAGGAAAACGCGAGTGAAGGTGCTGAGGCGTGGGGAGACACCCTGGAATCCCTAGATGCATGCAGCCCGGAGCTCTTCTCGAGCCAGGAAGAAGGCAGCCAGTCACGGCGTCTGGTGCTTGGGGAAGGATAAACACCAGAGGAGGTTCCTGGTAAGCGGCTTTTTTTTTTGGGAAGGAAGTTCTTTGGTGCGGGCTCTTTGGGAGAGGAGAGTTAGGGCTGCATGCATGCCTAGATGCGGAATAGCACATTCATGTGGTCTGTCACATCACGGTAATCGGCATCGGTGATCTCTTCAAAAGTCTCAGACAGAATGTGGGCAATGCTGTGCAGGTTTATTGGGAGAGCCAGTGTGGTTCTTGTGCCAGTCAGGCTAACGTGTCCGCGCCACTGTGCCGGGAGGGGTGGGGGGACCATTGCTGCACACAGGCAAGCTGTGTATGGGCCAGGGCGGAAGCCGCATTGTAGTAAAAGACCCTCTCTTGCTTCCCTGGTCACCCTCAGCAGCGAGATATCTTCCAGGACGATCTCCTGTGGAGAATGTTGTGACAGTGTTTGGTGTAGGTTTCCCCTGCAGCTGTTGACTCTCCCCAAGGCACAGAAACCCAGAGGACAGTGCATCCATGAAACAATCAGTCCCCCTGGACTCTGTGCTTACTCACCATTTCTGGGGCTCCCGTGGGTTATGCGTGCTCGCTTTGGGATAGGCAAAGTATGGTTTTGTATGGACTGTGATTGCCCTCCTTAAGTGCAGGGGAATCATTGCTCTGTCTGGTGTGTATAATGCTTCCTCTGTTAAGTGTTGCATTTTGCCTGTGTAGGTGCAACCTTGACATCTCAGCCGCCAGCGTTATCACTGGCCGACAGACTGAGAGCACTCAGGAATAGGCCCTGTAAAAGCAAAGACAACATGCTGCAGGAAGTGATGCGGTAGTCTGTGGAAGAGAATCGAAAGGCAAAGAAGTGGAGGGAGAGTGAAAGGAGGATCCACCAGAAGAATGAGGATCGCCGGCAGCAAACACGGTGCTCGGACAGCAAAGTACGGATCGGCCGATTAGCATAATGGAGCACTAAGCGGACTCTATCCAGGCGCTCGTCGCCATGCAGGCGGAGCACTACTGTGCTCGCCCCCACCCCCTGCAGCCCTTGTCCCAAAACTCTTTCCCTTGTGCCCCTATGTGCCCTCCAACCTACTTTCCCCAACATCTGGGTTCTTACCGCCCCCAGCTGCCTCCTATACCCCTAGCTTCACCATCCACCCATGAAAACTACGACCCTTATCCACTGCACTCAACCCCCCTCAACATGCCTTATAGCCATCCTGAAGTGCAGCACTCAGTGCACAGCACTCCAGACAGGATTCCAGAATATGAAATCAGGACATACTCAAGTCTGTGAGTGAACCACTCCCCACCCCACCCCCTTGCCATTGTGGTATTGCTGTGGTACTTTGTTTTTATTTCAATAAATGAATTTTCTTTTCAATAAATGGAGTTTTTCACTTTGAAAACATACTTTATTCGTGCCTAAAGCAAAATATACCTTAGCCCAGGAAAGCAACAAGCACTACAATTCAGTGTACCAAACACAGCCACTGCAGTTAACTCCCGTGCAGAGCAACAGACATTACTGGTGGCTTTCAGCCTCAGATTGCTCCCTCAAGGCATCCCTAATTCTTGCAGCCCCATGCTGGGCCCCTCTAATAGCCCTGCTCTCTGGTTGTGCAAATTCAGCCTCCAGGTGTTGAACCTCTAAGGCCCATGCATGAGTGAAGCTTTCACTCTTCCCTTCACAAATATTATGGAGGGTACAGCACGTGGATATAACCGCGGGGATGCTGGCTTCGGCCAAGGCCAGCTTCCCATAAAGAGAGCGCCAGCGGCCCTTCAAACAGCCAAAAGCACATTCCACAGTCATTTGGCACCAGCTCAGCCTGTAGTTGAACTGTTCCTGGCTGCTGTCCAGGGTTTCATGAGCCATGGCATTAAAGGGTAAGCGGGGTCTCCACAATGGGCATTTCGACTTCCCCTACGGTCATTCTCTGGTCTGGGAAAAAAGTCCCAGCTTGCAGCTTCCTGAACAGGCCAGTGTTCTGAAAGATGCGTGCGCCATGCACCTTTCCGGGCCAGCCTGCATTAATGTCAATGAAATGCCCACGGTGATCCACAAGCGCCTGGAGAACCAAGGAGAAATACCCCTTTCGGTTAACATACTCGGAGGCTAGGTGGTCTGGTGCCAGAATAGGAATATGCATCCCATCTATCGCACTGCCGCAGTTAGGGAAACCCATTTGTTCAAAGCCAGCCACAATGTTATGCATGTTACCCGGAGTCACGGTTCTTCTGAGAAGGATGTGATTAATGGCCCTGAAAACTTGCATCAACACAATTCCAACGGTTGACTTTCCCACTCCAAACTGGTTAGCGACCGATTTGTAGCTGTCTGGAGTTGCCAGGTTCCAGATTGCAATAGCCACCTGCTTCTCCACCGGCAGGGCAGATCTCAATCTCGTGTCCTTGCGCTGCAGGGTGGGGGTGAGTGCCTCACACAGTCCCATGGAAGTGGCTTTTCTCATCCGAAAGTTCTGCAGCCACTGCTCGTCCTCCCAGACTTGCAGAACGATATGATCCCACCACTCAGTGCTTGTTTCCCGAGCCCAAAAGCGGCGTTCCATGGTGGAAAGCATGTCCATGAATGAGACAAGCAATTTTGTGTTGTATGTGTTGCTCGAGTCGATATCATCGTCGGACTCCTCACTGTCACTTTGGATCTTAAGGAGTAGCTCGAATGCTAAACGTGACGTGCTGGCGAAATTCGTCAGCATCCTCTTCAGCAGTTCGGGCTCCATTCCCACAGACCGAAAGGGAACACAGAGTGTGCCGCACAGAAACCGTTGAAAGATGGTGCCAAATGTGGATGGAAACACAGGGATTGCTGGGATGGGAAGCGATGATCATGGGGCATTGGAACAGGATCCAGAATGCCCCGCACCCCACGCCCCCTTCCCACAAGCCACAGTGCCAGAATGGAAAGAGGTGCTCTGTGGGATAGGTGTCCATAATGCACCTCTCCCAATGCCGCTGCAAGTGCTGGGAATGTGGCCACACCAGTGTGCTCACAGCTGTTAGTGTGGACAGACTGGAGCGCTTTCCCTGGTGTGCTCTCCAAAGGCTGATTTAACCCAAAGCGCTCTACAGTGCAAGCGTAGCCAAGCCGTTAGTTTGCTGCTCCCCATGCGATGGATAAATAGAGCATTTCACTCTCTGGGGCTATCAGTTGACACCTGGACTCAATTGACTCAAACTCACCTTAAACTACCGAAAAAGAAGGGTGCATCAGCAGTCACACATGTAATTCACTCCCATGTGTCTGCTGTGAGGTCCAAAATGTCAGGCGGCGACGCAGCTCTCCTGTCAGCTGGCAGATAAATCGAATGTTAGATATTGAACGACACCAATTTCCATGAAATGTAAAAGCCGAAGAATTCTGGCCACTATCCTTTGCTCCTCCCACATGGAGAGAATTTGCTTAGTGCCAGACTGCACTCCAGTTGCAGCAAGAGTTGTGTGATCTGGATTCACACCTATTGTGTCTCATTATGGGTGCAGCACTGTGTTAATGCACATTACAAGGAGCCAGATTCTACTGTGAGTTATGCTGGAGTTAAATTTGGGTAATTCCATTGAAATCAATGGAGTTACTCTGGATTTGCACTGATATGAGTGAGATCAGAATCTGGCCCACTTACTGAATGTCTTTAGTGCATGGAGTATCCTTATCCATAAAGTGCCTAGTCGTTTACAAGTGCCTAATATGCCCTCCCCTCTCATCCACTTTCTTTTTTAATATCAAAACTAAACTCACACAATCCTAATGTTCACTCATACTTGGATCATCCTCAATGGGTGGACAGAAACTGCTTGTAAGTTCACCTACAACAATAAAGGCAGTTGTCCCAGTGCGGCTGTTGTTATTATTTGTATAAGCTGTAGTGCTTAGGGACCCCAGTTCTGGGCGAGGACCCCACTGTACTAGGCACTGTACAAACATAGAACAAAAATGTGGTTCCTGCCCCAAAGATGTGCATGCGAGAATGACACCATCGTGAAGCATCTAATCCAGTGGTTCCCAAACTGGGGTTCGTGAACCCTTGGGGGTTTCTGAAATATTACAGGGGGTTCTTGGGGAAAAATTCCCTAATGGCGGACAGAGCTGTCTCTAGGGACCCTGGGCAGCATGGGGCCAGCAGCCAGGAGCCCCTGGACTTCCAAGAGCTAAGCAGATCAAAGCAAGCATATCTATCACACTGAGGAGATTTTAACTTCAAGACTCCTTATAAGAAATGGAAAGGGAGGTGGATATTTTTTGTTGTTTTTAAAATTAAATAGGCAGCTAGTATTGTTTTAAAATTATTATGAAGAACAAGTTTAAGCTTTGTTGTAAGTGCGTTGTTTGCCTGGACTGCTCAAGACCTGAATGCTTGTGTAGGAGGAACTCTTTGAGTTGGCTTCTTAAATCCCTTCATGCTGTTTCACATCTGATGCTCCTTGATGAAACATAGGAGCCTTGTCTTATAACAGGCTTCTTCAAAGTGATACAAGTTATGAAAGTGAGATCCTGGAAGAGTGTTGCCGTTTTCATAATGTAATAAAAATACTGTAATGATAAATAATAATTAATAATAGTGTGTAATAAGCATATCACAAAACAAATTTGATATTTCCAAGCGCACTGCTTTTATAATTTATACTCAGGTAAAAGAGAAAATCCCTGGAAATATTCATTTTTAGGAGGGGGTTCGCGAAACTTGACAATTTAGTGAAAGGAGTTCACAGGTTGTTAAAGTTTGGGAACCACTGATCTAATCCCATCAGAGCATGTTGTGCGTACCACGCTGTGGGATGACACCAATGTTTTTGTTTTGTAGCACTGGCTGAGGGACTGCAGGTCACGGTGCCTGAAAATAAGAAGGTTGCTATGCTGTTTCAGCCTGCCCTGCTTCGCTGCCACTTTTCTACTTCCTCCACCCAGCCAGCTGTGGTGCAATGGAGGTTTAAATCCTACTGCCAGGACCGCACAGGAGAAGCTTTGGGTCTGGCCACCTCGGGGTTACAAGCAGTGAGCAAAAGGAACCTGGAGTGGGATCCCTACCTGGATTGCGTGGACAGCAGAAGGACGGTCCGTGTCGTAGCCTCCAAGCAGGGATCCGCGGTCACAATAGGGGACTTCTATAAGGAAAGAGATGTCACCATTGTCCATGGTAATGCCCCCCTAGCTGCTTCACTATTGTTAAGAATCTTTCCTTGGCAGTTATGAGTAGTGAAAGCTGTTGGAAATTGTTTAGTTAACTCCACCTGGGGCAGGGGTATTAATAATTATTTTTTGCATAATCCTAGTGCCTAGGGACCCCAGTCATGTTCCAGGAGCCCGTGGTACAAGTTCATTCTTATACAATGGACTCTACCAGCTAAATCTGAACAAGAGCGGGGAGTTTAAACTCATTCCTCCTGGACTGTCAATCTGCTCCACAAAGGGGCTCCAATCCTGACCTGGAGGGGTTACTTTCTCCTGGGTCAACAGGGCTGTTCTGTTTCCATGTTCATTTAGTTCTGGGCTTTTCCACACTGCTCCCACTGATGGGCCCAAACGATGACTTGGAGGTGCCAGCTTCTCCTGTGGTAGAGAATAGGAAGTGCAGTCTCCACGGCTGGGCTTTCCCCCTCACAAACTCTTCCTATCCTTTTGAACAGACTTCCTCTCCTCCTGTCCTGCCAACATGAAGGATAATTCTGCATCTCATGTTCATTCAACGCTGGGCTTCATCACCTACTCCAGTAGGGACCTAAACCCACTCCTGCTTCAGGAAGGAGAAAAAGAAGAGATTTAAGCTGTGTGAACTCAGCTGGTGGGGGCTGAGACTTCCCTCAATCTTTTGCGGGAAGAGGTCATGTGAGACTAGGACTCCTCAATACATGTCATCTGTTCTAATTCAACAAGCCAGCTAGCTGGTAGGGGTTACTAGCCCCTTGCTCTCTGGTGTGGAGGAAACACACTCACCTCTTGGAGGAGAGAGAATATTTTACTTTGTTTTCTAGTGATGCCTTTGGTAGATGGTTGATGTGTTCCAGAGGAAGTAGCATCTAAACCCCATTTGCCCAGCAGGAGTACTGTCAAGTCACTGGGCCATTGCCAGTAGGGAGGGCAAAAGGAAGGGGAGTTAGTGGTTTGTCCAAGGGCTCCATCCTCTGCCTTGCACTCTCTTTGTGGGCCTTGCCTGTGGTGTTACTCCAACTCCCCATTCAACACCACAGCTGACTGAGCTACATCTGTTTTCAGAGTAATGGGCTTGTGTTAGTCTCTTAGGATCCAATTCCACCTCCCTCTGGAATTAATGGGGAGTTGGATTGGTCTCTTAATCTACAGCTAGAGGCTTGACCTGTCACACAGCACTAGCTAGGGATGTAATCCCCACAAACTACCAGGGAACAAACATCTGCTCCTGTCAGTGACAGCTCCCAGGGGGTTGCACTTGGAGTTGGAGCCAGTGTTGTCAATCCTTCACTTCTACAGGAGGCTGGGGGATGGCCCCATCCTCTACATTTTTTGTTTTTCAGATGCAGACCTCCGTATTGGGAAGCTGATGTGGGGAGACAGTGGGCTCTATTACTGTCTCATCATCACCCCTGACGATTTGGAGGGCAAGAATGAGGAGTCAGTGGAGCTGCTGGTTCTGGGTGAGCCACATTTCACAATTTGCTTCTTCCTCAGTGGAAAGTTCTCATGCTCTGTCTCCTCTGCGTATGTTTATGCAGTATATTGCGAGTGTAGCATATATCTCTCTCTATATATATCTCCTGGGTCTGATTCTCCACTGCCCCGCACCTTAGGCCGTCATTTGCATCTGGGAAAGTGGGTGTCAAACACTGCCAAACCAGAACAGGAATGTTTCACATCCACATAGCTCTCACTTGACACATGTGCAAGTGGCTATCTAAAGGGCAGGACAATGGAGAATCTGGCCCCCTATTTAAGATTTAAACAGATAAAATGCCAGCAAATAAAAAATCTGAGATTGTGTCTTTTAAAAATATACACTAAATAGATCCCGAATGCACTGTTTTTTGCTGCATTGAGATCTGTAATGCGGGCAGGCAGCTCCTAACGTTCTCGCAGATTGTCTGGAGGCTCATCCCTGAAGAGGAATTGAGAGGGCACCAGTTTTTGTTATAAGAGCTTGTCTATATGGGAGATTTTTCCAATTATACCAATATAATTATATCAGTATAGTTCAACTTCTATAGTTACACTTGGTACACTTCCTCATGTGGTAACACTTATTCTGGAATAAGAATGGCCTTTTCTGATTTAACTGAAACTGCTTCCAAAGCAAAAACTAAACTGGGAAAAGGCCCATGTAGTTTGTCAGTCTTATAGCCAGCCAGCCTAGTGGTCAGGCAGTGGCTCAGTTCTTTCTGGCCTGATTGTTCTACAACAGGCCCCAGCTAGGAAGGCCACTCGTCTGGTTTTATACTGGACAGTCCTCCTTTTGGCTGGTTTGTCCCCTGTTCAGTACTGGGACAATATTGGACATGTTTTTGTCTGGTATCAGACAGGAGACTCTATTTTGAAGAGCGTGCCACTCTGCCCACAGCAGCATAGGGCGCTCTCACCCCAATTCCACCCCCTTCCCCAAGTCCCCGCCCCCACCCTGCCTCTTCTCTGCCTCCTCCCCTGTGCGCTGCGTCCCCACTCCTCCCCCTCCCTCCCAGAAAGTCCTAAGTGCCGCCAAACAGCTATTAGGCGGCGGGGGGAGGGAGCAGGAAGTGCTGGGAGGGAGGGGAGGAGCGGGGACGCAGCATGCTGGGGAGCTTTGCTGCCGGTGGGTGCAAAGCACCCACTAATTTTTCCCCTTGGGTGCTCCAGCCGTGCAGGACCCACGGAATTGGCGCCTATGTGTGAGTGGCCACATTAGCTCCAATTGGGTTGCATGTGGCAGGTCTCAATCTCTCTCTGGAATGTCCCTTCCACTGCCCTCAGGGTTTTGTCATCTAAGAGGTGCAGAGGAGCCAGGTAAAGAGACTCAGGCCCATCCACTCCACCAGGTCCTGACTCAAGAGGGGCATTACAGTGTCCAGACCACTGTTTGATCCACGTCCAGATATACTCCCCATAGGTCGCTTCTACTTAGTCTGCCAGTGGAACATTGCCTAGTTCTTCACAGTCTCTTGTGAGTTTTCAACTCCCAAAGAGAAGGGGGATCTGGATCACTGCTTCCAGAGTGGCCCTAACAGTGCTGGAGCCACCCTTCTCATAGCTCCAGGCTTCAGCCTCACTTCCTGATACAGCCTGTATCTCCTTTCTCTGGCCCACCCCTGTCCTTTTAAACTATCCGTCCACCAGGAGCATGCCCTACAGCTGCTGAGGGGTGGGGCCTCTCTTGCCCAGTACTGTCCTATCCCTTCCCCTGGTTTAGTAAACTCCAGCATAGCCACTCTTGTACCTTAATAAGAATGTCCACATGGTGGGTTATACCGGTATAATCAAGGAAAACAATATTTTAAACATCAGCCAAAACCAACTTTTTTCTCTTAAAGCATGTGCCATAGTTTGCCGTAAATTAATCCCCTAGAAATCAGAAGTTAAAACCTGAAATCAGAGAAGTGGCAGGTGATGAGGGCATGGTCCCTCTGGAGAAATATTACCTTCCTTAATGTTGTATATTGATAAATTGCTACTGTGGTGAAGGTCATATTAAAACACATGAATAGATAACTGGTGTAGAGGCTGTACATGCACACACTGGAACATATATGTTGGCCTCCTGGTTCAGATGAGTACTTAGATGACATCTAAACAGAGGAGTACAGTGCAGCAAGTGGTAGTGCTGGAGGAAAAACACTCAACCAATATGGAAGATAAGTACACTGATGTATTTTAATGCACTGCCAAAGCCCACCTACAGACATGAGGTTGACAGTGGGCCCTTGGGCAAGGGAAATCAGCATTAACCACTGGCACATCCATGTCCAGTTCCATGGCACTATCTTGCACTTGACACAAGCCTGAAGCCCAGATCTGAACACCTCTGAACTTCGGTTTGCTCTAAATCCAGGTCTGGATCCTGACTTTTCAGTTTAGGCCCATCTCTCCCAGATACTAGCTATGGGTCTTGTTATGTAATGCCAGCATGGATACTGCTGTGTGGAAAGGCTATTTAACTGTACCTCATCCTCACACCCCAAAGGCACCTAGCTGGCCACCAAATCTCAGTATCATAATAAATAATAATAATATAATTAGGAATACCGAGCTCTTATATAGCACTTTTCATCAGTAGATCTCAAAGCACTTTGCCAAGAAGGTCAGTATCATTAGTCCCATTTTACAAATGAGGAAACTGAGGCACAGAGAGGGAAGTGACTTGCCCAAGGTCACAAAGCAGGACTGTGGCAGAGTCTATAATAAAACCCAGTCTCCTGAGTCCAAGTCCAGTGGTCTATCCACCTGGTTGCACTGCTTCTCAGATACCATCGTGAGGCAATGTGCTACTGTGGAGACAGGAGAAGCCTAGATAAATGAATGTTGTTTCAAATCTTGGAACCTGTGTATAAAAGATGATATGGGGGAAAGAGCCTTGCCCTGCTTTATGTTGTACTGGCTGTTGGGGGGTGCCTCTGTGCCACAGACTGGCAGTATTGTCCCACAGCGAGAGTCAAGAGCTGCTCTGCCTAGTAGCTCTAGTCCCCAAGGAGGGGTAGGGGAACCTGGTCCCACCCTACTCCACTGGGTTCTGACCCAGTGTCTTTCAAAACCATAGACCATATATATGGCCTAGGGGTCTGGTTTCACTAGGCACTCCCTGGGTCATTTCCTACCACTGTTTCCGGAACCTCTGTCAGTGTCACAGCTCTGTCTTGGGATCCCTTCTGGCTCTCTCCCAGGTTCATCTCTGGGGCCCCTTCCCCTGTTGGCAGCAAATCGTCATCCTCAGTTCCTGCGGTCAATGTGCTTCCAGTGGTTTGGTTAGGAGGCCCAGTCCTGGCAGCTTCTTGGCAGAATGCTGCTGCACCTGACTGCTCTCCTCCTTGGTCAGCCCACACTGGGCTGAGCTGCTCTCTTTTGAATGCTCCCGTCACTGGGAGCCTGCCCAGCAAAGGCCAGGGGGCTGACTTCCTGCGTCCAGACCAGCTGCTTAACCCTCAGCTCATCAGTGTGGAGTTGATACGTCCCGTCACACTGCTCTAGTCCTTTGTGCTTTTACTGTGAGAAACTTGCAGCTCAGGCAGCCTGTTTTCTGTCGTTGCACGTTGTCCGTTTGTCTATGTGCAGCACCTGCACAGCAGGAAAGTGCACTTCAATGGGTTCTCCAAGAGCAAGAGAGCAGTCTTGTTCTGGGTGTACTTTGCTCTGCTTCATAGGCTGGTTGGAGCAGCTTGCATTCGCTTCCTCTCCTGGGTGTTGGTCATCAGGCAGAATGATCAAGCCCATTATGTATGTGTATCAGTGACATCCCAATTACCTTCCCTTCCTCCCTGTCTCCTTGTCCTTCCAACTCTTCTTATTCTTTTTCCTGCCTCTCCTTCTCTCTCTCTCTCCATGTGGTGATGACTGAAAGCAAGACAGTGCCCTTTAATGCAGGAGGTAGGCAGCCAGCAATAAAGAAATATAATTTTTAATATTCTGGAACTTTCTGGGATATTCTGATACCATTCCACTTCTCCTGGATATTAGTGAATTGCAAGGACAGACTGAATATAAATGTAGATTTGAGAACTTCTGCGATCCTAGGGGATGCTCAATGCATTTTGTTTGCTGTTTGCTGATCAGATGAAAGGCTGACTCCCTATTGGGAGCAGCTGAAACAGTAAAGGGATGATGTCTGAGAGAGTTTGGGTTTCCCATCATGCACAGTATCTACTCCCTATTGACATTTCCTTTTAAAATCCACTGTACATTGCTTATTTTGGGGGTCGCTGCATCTTTTAAAACATTGGCTGGAGGTTGTGAGGGGAGCAGGAGTTCTACCTCCTTATCATATCAGTTGACGAAAATGGAAATTGGGGAGGGCAGAATAAGAGAGGAGACCAATGAGTGCTTAAGAGGAAATAGGAAAAATATCTCAGATTTGAACCTCAGAAGCATAGGAAGTATGCAGGTTAAAGGGAGGATGCAGCTCAACAAGATCATTTGACATCAATAACAACATGAGGAAGATTTGGGAGGCGGCAAAAATACAGTGATATTTACATAGTTAAGGGCAGAGGGTCGCAAACTTTGCCCAACCAAGGGCTTCATTAGCAACCTCAGGAGCTCAGCAGTTGCTTCTACTATAATTTGAATAAAATGGAGTAGATTGCAGCTGCGCGTGTCTTTATATGGACATATACAGCTCATGGAGACTGCAGATTGCACCTGCAATCTTCCATCTTGATCTGAGCAGCCAGGCTGGGATTTTTAGTGTCCCTGGGTCACACTTCCATATCAAAGATAAGGGTAGCTCCTCGTTGCACTGTAGAATTCCACTGGCTGTTCTCACTTGGGTCCCAATTCAGCAAAGCATTTAAGCATGTGCTTAAATCCATCCCCTGTTCAGCAAAGCCAGTGGGATTTAAGCATGTGCCTAAAATTCAGCAAAGCACTTATGGGCATGGACTGCTGAATCAGGGCCTTTATCTAAGGAGATCAGTGGGAAAAAAGTGTTTTGCTATAGAGGCAGGAATGAGATTGGGAGCAAGTGAACCCACTCTAGAATAAGGACAGGATGAGTATTCAAAGAGTATTAATACAAATTATTATTAAATATTTGTATTATGATAGCATCTAGAATCCCCAGTCAGAGATCAGAGTCCCAATGTGCTAGGCACTGTACATACTGCAGTGTCAGGACTAATATAGTGCATCACAGTGACATCCTGGGGTTTTGGTGATGCTAGTTTAATTCATGTTCTTTCCTTGGGGATCAGGACCCTTTAGCTAGGCTAAGTGACTTCTGTAGCTCAAGCCTACTGTCTCTATTAAACATATACAATGTACTACACTTGTAATAAAATAATTATTATTTATAGCCCTTTTCATCTGAGGACCTCAAAGCTCTTTATGCAGGTTATTAAATATGATCCCCATTTTACAGCTGGGGAATTTAGGCACAGATTAGGTTAAGATGACTAGTTCTCAGACATACAGTGAGTTTCTGGAAGAGTCAGGGGTAGAGCCCAGGAATCCTACTGGCAGTCTGGTGTTCTAGCTAATGGACCACACTGCTTTGCTAGACAACTGTTGACTTCTTTTATTCTCTGTTCCATTTGGCAGGTCAATTAACACAACATGAATTACACAATTATCAGATAGTATTTTATTAATGAATCTCCTAGAAGCCTAGACTTCTCCAGTCATTACTTTTTAAATTAAACAATTAGCATCTGGGGTTTTCTTAATCCCATGTTAGTAAGCAAACATTTAAAGTTGATAAACTAAAAATTTGGTAATTTATGTTACCTGTCAAAATTCATAAAGCATAAAAATCAGATTCTTCCTAGCCTAATATACACAGAGAGGCATAGTTGTAGATATATATACCTACTTATATACTTACCCACATTGTAATAATAGCTACCTACCTGTCCAATGTATTTGTTGTGTAAATCAATGCATGCTGCTGTGTGTGTGTGGTTGGACCTTTCTGCTATGTTCTTAGTCAATAAGGTGACTTATTTTACCTGTTATAAGCAGTGCCAGCTTTAGTCTCTTCTGCCCCAAGAGAGATTGAGCCCACATCAGCGTCTATAATCCAGGGAGGGGAGAGTTCATGGCGGGAAATTGCCCTAACAGGATGACAGCTGTAGCATTTCATTTTATTCCATTGAAGAGCTGCCAATAACATCCCAGCCTGCTTGTCACAGTAGTTGGCAGATGTGTTAGTGTCACTGGCATGCACAGGAGGCTAGAGGCCCAGAATTCAGCCCAGGAAGGCCCACAAACAGCTTTATAACCAAGACTTTCTTACCCATAGCTCTGCCTGGGCCAGAGAACCATAAAGTGGGCAGGAGCAAGGAGTAAATTATTTACAAAGGACAAGACAAATGAGACCAGTTTGTACTCGCACCTGTGAGTGCTGTGGTGCCTGGAGAGGGCACCAAGGGTGTCTTCTCCTGCTAAACTCCTGTGTGATGTTGCTTTCCCATAGATCCTTCCACTGCGCACCCATGCAGCATTGCTGCCTCTCTCCTGAAGCTCTGTCCAACACCCCCCCCCTTACTTATTTCATGCCATTTAGAAATACTACTTGTTGCCAAGGATTCCCCCCCCCCCCCAACACCGTTCCTTCTTATTTGTCAGCCCCAGCCACACGCTGCTAACAAAGGAGAATGGCACGATTAAAAGGCCTCAGCTACTAAGGTTTCCATGGCAACAGCCTCTTTGGAGGTCTTTGTTGCCTGCTAAAGCTTTGATCTCCGAGAACGGCTGCCTCTGTTTCTCCCTCTGACTGACAAACAGAGAAAAGAGGGACGGGGAAAAAAGAAAAGTTTACTGCTTGCAGAGGGAGCAAGGAGGAACTCATTACAAGGCCACACTCTCCCAATAAATCTCCCAGCAGCTGCCTTGGAAGAGCCTCCGATTTATGAGAGCCACGCTTTCTCCACTCCGCTTTCTGATGCCTCTACTGGGTCAGTCTTCAAGTGCCAGGGCCCCTTGAGTGTAACACAGGTTGACGACAATAGCATGTTCATCTGCTACTGGGAAGGAAATAGTGAGGCACTGCTATTGGGGGGAATCAGAGCATCAATCCCCCCAAAGGGAACATATTGCCACTCACTTCCATCCCTGATTCCTCCTGCTCTTCAAAGTACTTAACCCTGTGTTCCCTCATTATTTTCTCCAACTCTGTTTTTTTACCCTCTTCTCTATAGACCCCATTCCATTCAGCTATTTGTCTCCTCTGTCTCCAGGTCAGACCTAACTTCTTGCTCCTCTCCTGGGTGTATCATCTATCCTGCATATTAAGAAAAGGAGGACTTGTGGCACCTTAGAGACGAACAAATTTATTTGAGCATAAGCTTTCATGAGCTACAGCTCACTTCATCGGATGCATTCCGATCAAGTGAGCTGTAGCTCACAAAAGCTTATGCTCAAATAAATTCATTCATCTCTAAGGTGCCACAAGTCCTCCTTTTCTTTTTGCAGATACAGACTAACACGGCTGCTACTCTGAAACCTGCATATTAAGTTCTTAAGTTCTTTCATTTTCTCTCTCTCTCCTCCCTCTGGTTTTAGCATTCCTCTCTCCTTCCCTTTTTCTTCCCCACCTTCCAGGTCTGCGCTGCTTTCTCTTGGCTTATCCTCATTTCCAATTTTCCTCTCCCTCCCCAGTCCTTCTACACCAGAGCCTGTCTACAGGGCTAAAGATCCTCCTCCCACTTGGTGATGCCCCTTGCTGTGCTTGTGCTGCCACTCTAGTCTTTGTGCCTCTCAGCTGCAGCTGAGTGGCCACAACTTCCGCTTGTGCCCGAGAGGCAGCAGGTGCATGCTGAGGGAACAACTGAGAGGCAGCTGCTGGAGTTGCTTGTGTGGAAAGCATAATCAGCAGTGTGGTGGGAATAGAGACAGCGCCAACACGTCCCAGATTTTTATTGACACAAGGACAAACTCCTATTCTGAATAAAACCATCCGGGATAATCCTGGAAAATGGGGCCATCTAGACATTGAGGTGTCTGCTGGGATTCACTGAGGGGTGCTAGCATAAGAAGTTACAGTCCTTGTGGATATAGAGGCATTTACAGAAGAGACATTGAAACTAGACAGCCATTTCAATCCATTTATCAAAATGCCCACAGTCCGCTTTCCGAGACAGGCCACGCAATAATAAATAGGCAACAAAAATGGACGACCTCTTATCAGGGTATTTGAATAAACTGTTTTCTCCTTGACAGCTCTTTTCTAGCCCCCACTCTCCCTCTTCCAAGCTTACTTTTAAAAAAATGAGTTTGGTGCCAATGGAAGGAGCCAGCCTGATATGGAGCGCTGGTGTTTATTCACGGGACAGGGACAGGTCAGGGACTGTGAGCTTTCCCCTCACTGACCTGTGCCAGGCTGACCACCTCGTCTAGGGGGGCAGAGGGGAGTACAGCTCTGTGGCCCATTCAGTCCTTGGCTTTTCTATTGAGACTTCAGCGCATGGGAGCAGCAGGCAGCTAATCCCAATTGGGGTGGCCTGCTGGGGCGCCTGTTCCCTAGGAACTAGGCTGATGCCCCCAATTCATTTCCTGCATGACACTTTTTGTCAGTATCATCCTGGGCCTGAATCAAGCTAAACCTAGAGGTGAAAGAATCTTATACCTCACTCCCTGCCGCCTTGAGCCATCTAATCCCTCCCTCTTGCTGTATATTTTTGCTTCACTTGTTGCTCATCACTGTGGGAGGAAAGTCGGCCTTCAATTAGCGAGCATTCACGACAAGCCTGTGTGCTACCTCCCCCAGCCGTTGCTGTGGTAACCACTGGTATGAACAGGAGCGGCTGGGTCAGCTGAAATGTTTCTCTGCAGCCTAGCCTACTTAACAGCCGTTATTAAAAATGAGGAGCAGGGGGAGGGTCTGTGAAGGGGGGAAGTTACATGGCACTGAGAGACGGGCGATCAGTGAATTAACTCAGCCCCGGGAAAGAATCAAAGTGCTGAAAGTTAGTTGAGGCACAGTCACGCAGTGTATTGTTTTCTGGTAGCCGGCTGGGCTATTCACATCAACAGGTTTAGGTTCAGTTGTGGCCTCTGCCCTGGGTTTCACTGAACTGGCCTCTCCTGAGAGGGCTTTGTGAATTCCTTCACAGACTGAATCCCTCACACAGACAGGGAGAAGTGGGGCGAAAGCCTTGAGTGCAGAGGTAATGCAGAACCTGCTGATGTGAAGGTGGGAATTTTGCTGAATTCTCAAGATTCCAGCTTTATTTGCCCTTCTGGCATGGTGAAGCGATCCACTCTCTCTCCTCCTAAATCCAGACACGTCACATTGTGCTTATGGAAGGGGTCTAACTGAGTAAACTGTTGCACAGATTGCATGGAATGGTTGTCCTGCTTGTCCTCACAACAATTTAGGATTTCCAACAGCAGCATGGTTTCTGACATTTGCCTCCTCTCACATCGTACAGCTGTGGTTTTACCAGGACATCCTTGGAACCGTGAAGCACCTATCCATAAAACCCAGAACTACTGCAGGGAGCTCAGGTTTTAGGGTGGGCTTCAAATGAGAGGCACTACATTGTGAGATGGAGTTACCCAGGCCAGTGCCTGCTCCCAACTGGTGTATCGCCCTCTTATCTCTTCATATTTTACCATCCTTGTACCTCTGATGTCACTGCCTGCATGCAGAGTAAACAAACAGGAGACAGAGATGCTTTCTGCAGCCGTGCAAAGTAAATGTGTGTTTGTACCTGCAAATACATTTTGCATGCATATGATTCTTGTGTGTAAATAAGGCATATATTTGATGAGCATGTGGAGCATGTATGAGTATAGCATACTTGTGATGGGAGCCATACATCCGGTATGCATGTGTAGAGCATGCTTGTGACATGCAAGAGTTATCTGGCACACATCTGACACATACAATGCATGGCCCATGTCTTGTGTACAATACACAGATATACGTGTATGCTGACTGAGAGTAGTCTGGACATTTGGTACTTCCAGGGAATGGACTACCTGAATTCCATGAAATTCTTTGGACACATTGATGAAAATGTTGCCATAGACTGATGGATAGAACCCTATTTTAAAATAATAAATAAGGAACACTTTATCTGAAGGATCATCTTTACATCTTCTGCTAAGACTCTGAGAGCTCGTTGGGACTGATGGTTTTACAGTGAGTACCAGAACAGCTTTGATGGGTTGCAAAGCACTGCCTGAATTTAGAATGTTCTCTGTGGCTCCAGCAACCATTTGTGTGGATTTTCTCTCTCTAGACACTCTGCTGAAGCAATGAAAAGTGGAGAGTGAGATTCTAGTTGATTTTAACATGCTTCAGGGAGAGACTAGAAACCAAGGATTTTGGGTCCAGTTAATCACTGTGTTTGAGCTCTGCTCAGTGCAAAACCTGGGGGCGGGGGTGTTAAAGATGACTTTATACCACCTTTAACTGACTTACACTTGGTTGCCTGCCTTACTTTCCATCCCCCATATATGTCTGTTCAGACTGCAAGCTCTTCTCCTTCCTGCATATCTGTAAATAACCTAGCAAACTGTTGGTGCTATATAAATATACACACAGCACAGATGCATGCAGGGGCATTCTGTATATGTACTGGCATATACATATATGTCTGTAGTATACTTTACCTACATTCAGGACATATGCTGTGCATTAGCTACATTTCATACATGCAGTTCCAAAACAAAGAGGTACCGAGTTGCCCTTAGGGCTTGGATTTTGTTTGTCACATTCACTGTAAATTCAAATGGAAAAAGCAAGAGGTCCAGTGAGGTTTCACAGAAATCCTTTCCTGGTTGGTTTGCTTCACTTGGATATTGGCTCTACATCTCAAAGCATCTCCAGGTTATACAGACATCCCGTCATACCCCCACCCCATATAGTCATTATGGCATCTCTTGTGAACCTATCTGTCAGCTGCAGTGTCCCATATGGAAAAACATCACATGTGCATGTACTGTATGCATGTGGATTACTTGTAGGAGGCACGGGGGGTCAACCCTTTTCTAATCCAGCCAGCTATGGTCTTTTGCACGCTCTCTCTTTTTTATGCCAGTAAAATTATTCTTTAAAAATTGAATCACTCAAGCCCCCAGATGAGTGTGTTTGTGTGTGAGTGTGCATGCCTACGTGTAGTGTGTGTGAGTGTAGAACAATACCCTGCAGGCATCACCTTGTAATCATGCCGCATGGACCCCCTTCTTGCAAGCCTCTGCCTAGATTGGAGTGATTTCATTCCTGACTCTCTCCCTCCCCCCCAGCCCAGTTGGTCAAATCAAGGCCAGACAGATACATAGACAGCCACCAGGCATTGAGCAGGGCCAATTACTGTGGAGGTGATGAAATCCCTCAACCATATAGTTCACAGAGCATATGTGGGTCAATCCCATGATGAGGAAGGGGGCTGAAAGCTAAGGCAGGGGCTGGGGAGTGTGTTTTTCCTGCAGTAACCTCTCTCCCTGTTCTCCTCCTTCTGTCTTTTCTAGGCAGGACAGGGCTGCTTGCTGATCTCTTGCCAAGTTTTGCTGTGGAGATTATGCCAGGTATTCAGTCATTTAACCCTTTATTGACCCACCTTCCCTCTCGCCTTGTTTGTCCATCCCTCCGCTGCACTGCACATTAATTTCCTTCTTACTTGTGTGCGTCTTCTGTATTCTGTGATAGACTGTCGCTTGTTCGAAGTGCATATTGCACTGAGAAATATCAAACCTCATGCTGGGGATAGGGCGGGGCTGTAACACAGGGATGCAAAAGACAGAAATAGCTGAGAGACAGGCCCAGCACTAGAGTGGAGAAGTCTATTTACAAGAGGTTTTATATCAAGCTGTATGCCTGTGATCATGCCACACCACCATGATCGCGGCAACTCCATTTTATCCATACCGTAATATCTTAGCACCCTTGTACATCTACAGAGTACAGTGTGGATGCACCCCTATATGCCCTCAAGAAGAAGTACTCTTCAAAGGCCTAACTTTATGTTATGGGATACTGCTATGAAAATCAGCCACCGAAGGCTGCACATATGTGGCATCCCTGCTAAAGGAGGGATACTAGGCCAAACCAAGCTGTGGGAGCTGTTCTTCTGTGCGGTAATGCTACATTATCAGGGGATCTACAGCCAGATAGCCAGATCTACAGCCAGATAGTTGGGGTGGGGCCTGAGGATTTTCTGGACTGCACAAATTCCTTACTATCCAAATTAATGGGATCCCACTTTTAAGCATTTCCCAACCCCATAGAGGATCTAGTCCAAGATTCTACATCAGATGGTCTTTCAGAGGGAAGAGATGAGAAAGCATTCAGCTCTGGGTATGTCTGAAATGACTGAAACCTGAGGGCACTAAACCAAAGTGTGTGTCTCCCCACAAAATAGACTTCTCATACCCACTTTCATACACAAGAGCAGCTCTAAGTGCACATGAAGGGGGAATAATCTGTCCCAGACACACACATGGAAAAGAGGGTAAAGACCCCTAATGTTAGCCATAACATTAGAGCCAGCAGAGGATTCAGTGTAGTAGGAGGAGTCTTTTCAACAAATATACTCAACAAGGTTTGATTCTCCAATTTCTTGCACCTTTTGTCACCATTTACACCTGTGCAAAGTAGATGTAAAATGCTAGTATATTCATCAGGTAGCTTTTTATACCTGCTTTGAACAGGTTTAAGTGACAATAAGCAACTCAGAAATGGTAACCACAGTAACCTTAGTGTTTGTATGAATTTGCTCATATTCAGCACTGCTGTGTGAGGAAATAACAATGGCTGTATCAGGAAAAGGAGTATGGAATCACACTTTTAACTAGATAAACACCTTGATTTGTGTCTGTAATGGATCCAGCAGCATCTTTTGCTGTTTCCTTATACTCATTACTTAAGCAAGTCCCTAACTTGGTACACACCAAAGATCTCCCTATAAATCCAAGGCCCCTGTGACAGGAGCACTGACTCCAAACATCCACTTGCTAGAGCTGAGTTGCAACCTATAATGTACTTCATGACTCTAGCCTCTTTTGGAATGTCTGCCAGCAGATCCCAGTCTTCTCACATTGATTTGGTGAGTTTTTTCCCCGACAGGCTTTTTTCCCTTTATTGATGGATTGTGAAACACTGAGAGAAACTGCTGCTACAGATTTTAAATTTGAGTTGTATTGCTGAGCTGCGATTGGTTGCTTGTGTCATGTGACATTGTTTCTTTTCCTTGACTGAATGAATGTCATTCCTTTAAAAGAGATGAGGACTTGGAAAAAACCCACTGGGCCTTTAAGTTTCTTAGAGAGGAATGGATCAGGGAGATTAGGGAATGTTAGCACATTTTTAGTCTTTTCCTTTCTAGGCCACATGGAGCTCTCTTGAGGCATCAGTGGTAGAAAAATGTGGCTGCTGTCAGATTTCCTGGCTGGATGCAGCGCTGAATGTAATATTCTCCAAGTACATTCACAAGAATAATGGTGTGCGTGGGCCTAGTAGTGAAGGGGCAGGCACAGCCTTGTTTGGCTCATTTACCAGGCTATTTATAGTGTGTTTTCTGCCACCATTTGTGTAATTAAAACTAGAATGCTGGCGTAGAGCATGCACAAACAGGGCACAAACGCAGCTGGAGAAAACAAATGTTTGTGTAACATGTTTTATGATGTTTGTCTTGCTCAGCTTCTAACCCGTCAAAGGGGATTCTGTCCCACAAGAACAGAGTAGGGCTAGTGCCTCCATGCTGTTCACCCCACAGCACCTCCTCTGTCCAGCACAGTGAGAGGGAGCCTGTCTCTATGCCTCTCACCTGCTGTCTCCGAGATGTGACTGCAGGACATGTAGATGTACCCAAGCTAGCTTTGATCTAGCTAGCTTGAATAACAGCAGCCGTGAAGCTTTGGCAGCACGGGCTAGCCACTCGAATATGTACCCATGGTCCTGGTTGGGCTTGTACAGCCCTGCTGCCACACCTTCACTGCTGCTGGTCTTTGAGCTCGCTAGATGACAGCCAGCTCCGGTGTATCTACACATGTTGTAATCATACCTCTGATGGCAGTGTAGACAGTAGAAGGGACCTATTGTCTCCTTACTTCTCACCAGGAGAGATCCTGCTCCTTCTATTAGCCCACATGCCTGTTCTGTCCCTACCCCTCCGGCTGGAGTCCTTGCCCTTGCCTTTCACAGTTTCATAGAATCATAGAATATCAGGGTTGGAAGGGACCTCAGGAGGTCATCTAGTCCAACCCCCTGCTCAAAGCAGGACCAATCCTCAGTTAAATCATCCCAGCCAGGGCTTTGTCAAGCCTGACCTTAAAAACTTCTAAGGAAGGAGATTCTACCACCTCCCTAGGTAACGCATTCCAGTGTTTCACCACCCTCCTAGTGAAAAAGTTTTTCCTAATATCCAACCTAAACCTCCCCCACTGCAACTTGAGACCATTACTCCTTGTCCTGTCATCTTCTACCACTGAGAATAGTCTAGAACCATCCTCTTTGGAACCACCTCTCAGGTAGTTGAAAGCAGCTATCAAATCCCCCCTCATTCTTCTCTTCCGCAGACTAAACAATCCCAGTTCCCTCAGCCTCTCCTCATAAGTCATGTGTTCCAGACCCCTAATCATTTTTGTTGCCCTTCGCTGGACTCTCTCCAATTTATCCACATCCTTCTTGTAGTGTGGGGCCCAAAACTGGACACAGTACTCCAGATGAGGCCTCACCAATGTCGAATAGAGGGGAACGATCACGTCCCTCGATCTGCTCGCTATGCCCCTACTTATACATCCCAAAATGCCATTGGCCTTCTTGGCAACAAGGGCACACTGCTGACTCATATCCAGCTTCTCGTCCACTGTAACCCCTAGGTCCTTTTCCGCAGAACTGCTGCCTAGCCATTCGGTCCCTAGTCTGTAGCTGTGCATTGGGTTCTTCCGTCCTAAGTGCAGGACCCTGCACTTATCCTTATTGAACCTCATCAGGTTTCTTTTGGCCCAATCCTCCAATTTGTCTAGGTCCCTCTGTATCCTATCTCTGCCCTCCAACGTGTCTACCACTCCTCCCAGTTTAGTATCATCCGCAAATTTGCTAAGAGTGCAATCCACACCATCCTCCAGATCATTTATGAAGATATTGAACAAAACCGGCCCCAGGACCGACCCCTGGGGCACTCCACTTGACACCGGCTGCCAACTAGACATGGAGCCATTGATCACTACCCGTTGAGCCCGACAATCTAGCCAACTTTCTACCCACCTTATAGTACATTCATCCAGCCCATACTTCTTTAACTTGCTGACAAGAATACTGTGGGAGACCGTGTCAAAAGCTTTGCTAAAGTCAAGAAACAATACATCCACTGCTTTCCCTTCATCCACAGAATCAGTAATCTCATCATAGAAGGCGATTAGATTAGTCAGGCATGACCTTCCCTTGGTGAATCCATGCTGACTGTTCCTGATCACTTTCCTCTCGTGTAAGTGCTTCAGGATTGATTCCTTGAGGACCTGCTCCATGATTTTTCCGGGGACTGAGGTGAGGCTGACCGGCCTGTAGTTCCCAGGATCCTCCTTCTTCCCTTTTTTAAAGATTGGCACTACATTAGCCTTTTTCCAGTCATCTGGGACTTCCCCCATTCGCCACGAGTTTTCAAAGATAATGGCCAATGGTTCTGCAATCACATCCGCCAATTCCTTTAGCACTCTCGGATGCAACTCGTCCGGCCCCATGGACTTGTGCACGTCCAGCTTTTCTAAATAGTCCCTAACCACCTCTTTCTCCACAGAGGGCTGGCCATCTACTCCCCATGTTGCAATGCCCAGCGCAGCAGTCTGGGAGCTGTCCTTGTTAGTGAAGACAGAGGCAAAAAAAGCATTGAGCACATTAGCTTTTTCCACATCCTCTGTCACTAGGTTGCCTCCCTCATTCAGTAAGGGGCCCACACTTTCCTTGGCTTTCTTCTTGTTGCCAACATACCTGAAGAAACCCTTCTTGTTACTCTTGACATCTCTTGCTAGCTGCAGCTCCAGGTGCGATTTGGCCCTCCTGATTTCATTCCTACATGCCCGAGCAATATTTTTATACTCTTCCCTGGTCATATGTCCAACCTTCCACTTCTTGTAAGCTTCTTTTTTATGTTTAAGATCCGCTAGGATTTCACCATTAAGCCAAGCTGGTCGCCTGCCATATTTACTATTCTTTCGACTCATCGGGATGGTTTGTCCCTGTAACCTCAACAGGGATTCCTTGAAATACAGCCAGCTCTCCTGGACTCCTTTCCCCTTCATGTTAGTCCCCCAGGGGATCCTACCCATCCGCTCCCTGAGGGAGTCAAAGTCTGCTTTCCTGAAGTCCAGGGTCCGTATCCTGCTGCTTACTTTTTGTTTGTTGTGTCCTTTGACCATTTGTTCTCATTTGGTTTCCAGAGTGGGTGTTTGTGGGCCTGGTGATTCTGGGGGCTTTCCTGTTTTTCCTCCTGGTTGGGATCTGCTGGTGCCAATGCTGCCCACATAGCTGCTGCTGCTACGTCCGCTGCCCCTGCTGTCCAGATTCCTGCTGCTGTCCACGGGCATGTGAGTGATCAGGGACCAAAGTGCGAAGCCTCCTCCCATATCCCTTTTGCTATGTGTGAGGGAAATCTGCTCATACCCTTCCCCATCTTGAGTGCCCCACTTGACTAAAGATTGCCTGTTACTAAGAATGAAGCACCCAACCTATAGTTTAATGGTCGAATGCTCTGAGTTAATTAAGAATGTAATTCCCAGAAGTCTCCTGCCAACGAGGTGCTGGCAACTGGGCCTGCTCCTCTAGTGTCACATTCCCATCCTGAAGCTGCAGTCCTGTCAGCTATGTTTGTGCTGTGGCTGCAGAGCAGAGAACATTCTGGTATGTGTCCTTCCCACGCTGCAAAGCAGCTGCCTACTAGAGTCATGCAAAACACCTGAAACAAGGCCAGGTTCCATTGCAAACCCAAATCTCAGGCCAGGTTTGCTGAGGTTCATGAGCCTCTGGAGTAAGCTTGCCTCTTGAGAGTCCCATTCTGGTCTTCAGGATGAATTGCTACAAACCCAAACAAGAAATTAAGTGGAGCCTAGATTTATGTGCTGAATGCCCTTGACTAACCATGCTTTGAGGGCCTTCAGCATAGAATAAGCTGTCCCTTACCATTTTTGGAACTCCTTCTAAGCTCAGAGAAATCCACTGGTTCTTGAGTTCCATTCATAACACACCAGACCCCCTCCTGCTGGGCAGTCACCAAAATCCAAAGAAGGAGCAGCAGGAGGAGTACTGTTGTGGAACACCTTGGAGGGGAAGGGCTGGGACTTTGTTGCTAATTATTGCTCTCTTTTCAGTGTATGAAGCGGGCAAGGCAGCAAAAGCTGGATACCCATCTGCTGTCACCTCCATCCCAGGTCCTTACTACATCCCCACTGTTCCGGGAGCTGGCGTGCCATCTCCTGCTGTACTGATGGAGAAGTCGCATCCCCCGCCCCTAGCGCCAAGTGACTCCAGTGGAGGAAGCCAAAATGGTAATCTGCACCCTGTCTCTCCTGTCAGCTTGTCAGAGCATTCTGAGTCAGCAGAGTCCTCAAAGGAAGTGGGGCTGGAGAAAGGAGGGTTAGCTCCATGGAGAGAATGGTGTGATCTAAGCACAGGACTGAGAGCCTGAATTTTAATTATTTTAAGCAAGTCATTTTGTACCTCAGCTTCCCCATCTGTAGAATGGGGGTAATGATGATCTTCTGTGGTAGGGAGTTCTGTGGCTAGGGATAGGGACCCTCCCCCTGGATGGACACAGACACACACAGAGCCTGTCCCTTGCCCCAACACATCACAACCTGAGCTCTGTCAGGCACAGCTTCCTAGACTGACATGGTGGAGAGCACAGTGACAGGCATTCTGACATAGCCAAACCATAGACCATTGTGGGCTTTAAAGATGTGGAACTTAACTTGGAAATGAGATCTGGGACTGGACTGGTAGCAAGTTTACAATATCTGTGCGGTGTGTCTACCCCACCTACTTCAGCCACCACTGAGAAACAGACACCCTTGGGGAGGAACACAACATTTACTTAACAGGACACAGCCACATTACAGAACAATTTAGGGTGAGAAGTGCGGAAGAGCACTATTGCCATATGAAACTGCATGGGGAATTTGGGGAGGAGGAATGTCATCATTAATTATCAAAAGTTGAATTTTATCACAGCACCACACTGATATGAGAAGGCAATTAGATAGCTTAAGCAGGAAATCAGGCTTTTGAAATAATCTTCCACCTCCCTTATCAGCCTATTTGCTTATTTTTTTTTATTTTTTTTTTGAACTACTAAAAAATTCATCAGAAGCAGGAAGCCTGCCAAACAATCGTCGGGCCACTGGATGATCAAGGTGCTAAAGGAGCACTTAAGGAAGCCAAGCCTGTGACATGGTCCCTCACCAAAAGTTCTTAAGCAAAGTAATCAGTCAGAAATAAGATAAATGCTCTCATGGATCATTAACTGGTTGAAAGATATGAAGCAAACGATAGGAATAAATGGTCAATTTTCACAATGGAGAAACGTAGATAGCAAGGTCCTGCAATGATCTGTACTGGGACCAATGCTATTAAACATATTCATAAATGGTCTGGAAAAATGGGTGAACAGGGTGCATAGGTTACGGATGATACAAAATTACTCAAGCTAGTTAAGACCAAAGTTGACTCAAAGAGTTACAAAGGGAATCTCACAAAATTGGGTGACTCGGCAAGAAAATGGCAGATGAAATTCAATGTTGATAAATGCAAGGTAATGCACATTGGAATATATAATCCCAACTATACAAGTTAACTGTTACCACTCAAGAAAGATCTTAGAGTCATCGTGGGTAGTTCTCTGAAAACATCTGCTCAATGTGCAGCGGCAGCGAAAAAGCTAACAGGATGTTAGGAACCATTAGGAAAGTGATAGATAATAAGACAGAAAATATCATAATGCCACTATATAAATCCATCGTACAGCCACACTGAATACAGCATGCAGGTCGGGTCACCCCATTTTGAAAAAGATATATTAGAACTGGAAAAGATGCAAAGAAGGGCAACACAAATTTTTAGGAGTATGGAACAGCTGCTATACGAAAAGAGTTTTAAAAGACTGACTGTTCAGCTTAAAAAAGAGACAACCCAGGGGGGGATACAGAAGTGTATAAAATCATGACTGGTGTGGAGAAAGTGAATACGAAAGTGCTATTGACCCCTTCACGTAATACAAGAACCAGGAGTCACCCAATGAAATTAATAGGCAGTAGGTTTAAAACAAACATAAGGAAGTGCTTCTTCACGCAATGCACAGTCAATGTGTGGAACTTGTTGCCAGGGGATGTTGTGAAGGCCAAAGGTATAACTGGGTTCAAAAAAGAATTATATAGGTTCATGGAGGTTAGGTCCATCGATGGCTATTAGCCAAGATGGTCAGGGACACAACCCTATGCTCTGGGTGTCCCTAAATCTCTGACTGACAGAAGCTGGGAATGGACGATATGGACCATAGGTCAGACCCATTCTTATGTTCAGCTTCAACAATCTGTATATTTCTTTGCTCTTCCACTGAAATCAGAATGGGTGAACTAATGAGCTGGTGGAACAAACTTTCATCATCAAAGGAAAGATCTGGAACAGAGTGTTTAGAAATAGGAAATAAATCAGCCATTGACCCAAAGCAGAAACATATCCAATGAAAAAATCATCTTCAGAACATGTTGGACTCCAGCCCAGTGCTTAATATTATTTTTTTGTAAAATGTCACTGCACAGAACGAAGCACTGGACGTAGGCTGTGGACTTGGGCACATCAGGGGATTGTTGAATAGTTCGGGAGCATAGCGTCCCCCCAAGAAGTCAATGCGTGCTTTCAAAAATTTCATGGCCGGTCACTGTGCCAGAGCACCTGGTTTCAGGCCTTGTTCCAGGTGCTTCAAAAGAAATAGGGATATGCTCTTGAGATCCCAGCTCATTAGCACAATACAAATGTAAATTAAAATGTATGACTCAGGTACAATTTAAAGCTGAATGGAAAGGCTCTTTACTTGCCAAGACTCCAGTTTATATAGACTTTTCACTTTTAAAATAATAAAAAGACAGTTGAGGATCTTAAAAAGCTTTATTATTTATATTACCATAGCCCCAGTCATAGTCCAGGACTCCAGTGTGCTAGGTGCTGTACAAACTGAGGACAAAAAGACGGTCCCTGTCGCAAACAGCTTAGATGTTTAGAAAACATTAATCATGAGATCCCTGCAAGGTGAGTTAATATGTTTATCCCCGTTTTATAGATGAGAAAGCTGAGGCCTAGAGAGACTAAGTGACTTACCCAGTATCACACAGTGAGCCAGTGACAGAGCCAGGAATAGAACCAAAGTCAGGATCCCCAGTTTGTCATTCTGAGTAGGGAGAACAGATCCCTAAACTCAAGGCTTGACAGGCAAGTAAACAATAAATAGACTTTCAGCTGTTCTGTTGGTATTTGTAATTTTTAAGGCAATATGTCCATTTTAAACTCACTTGTTACTAGTGAGGCTCTAGCATGGTTTTCCTGACCAATGAAGTCAAGGATTTTTTTGTCCAAAGAGGTATATTACAGACCTCATGGTGTGTGAGATGTTTGGGATGGGGGAGGGAAGATGGGCAGTCATTTCATTTGCAAGCACAGTGCTCAGAAAAAGCAATCCTTCTCCATTCTGGTGAGGGAAACACTGCAAGATCTTTATGAACACAGTCTAAACTTGTAGCCAGCATGGTTCTGCTGCCACTGTGGACCTGGTCTTCTAGAAGGCTCAAAAAGCAGTGCCCCATGGGACACAGTTAACACCTAAGAACACATCAGCAGTTCATGAGGATGGAGTACAGTGTAACGATTAGGAAGGGCTCTGTTTCCACTGATTTGGCATGTGATCTTGGACAAGTTACTTAACTTCTCTGTGCCTTAGTTTCCCTATCTGTAAAACAGGAATAAAAATATTTACTCCACTGTTAAAAAGGGCATGGCAATCTTCAGATGAAGAGTGCGAGTATGAACTACTATTATTTTGGGACCATACAGAGGCATAATAAAAAGTTTCAGTAAGGGGAGCATTTTGCATTGTTGTAATAAGATCTGATAAGTCAAACCACAGACACTAGGCTTCACCTGTAATAGAAAATATTTTCCATGCACTTCCCATGATCGTCTTAACAGCCATAATGCCAATATTAGTTTCTAGATGCTTCCAGAATTAGCCAGAAAATTAGTTTTCCTGATATACAGCAGCAATAGCAAGCCAAGCATGAAATATTAAGCCTAACTAATTTTCTATCAGTTCCAGGAGCTATAGATGTAACCCACATAGATATTTGGCACAACCTCAAAATGAATAATGGCTCAAGGGACTGGAATGTGAGATGGAGCCTATAAATCACCGGTTCAAATTTCAAAAAGGTTGCTATGGACTCAAAGTCATTCCCACTTGATGGTTGTTCAGTGTAAGACAAGGTGGGGGGTGTCATGCTGTCTGGAGCAGCTCACAACTGTGAGTGGTTCCGTGAGGGCAGACAACCCAAACTGGTGGCAAGTTCTATAAGTGCACCAAACTCGTAACAAATGTGAACTCCTGGATCACTCTAACAGTCTTACCATGGAGTCACAGACAATCCCCTTAGACTCTCCAGTCTATCTTGCCACCCAGACAAACTGGACTTAGTGATAAGTGGTCACTTATACCAAAAGTCACACCACATTCAGGTTGCTTCCAGTCCCATGAGACCAGTCACTTACATCAGATTAATTGGTACTCTAGATCCTACACCAAAGACAATGCCTGTAGTCAATCCTCTAATAAACTATCAAAAGGTTTATTAACTAGAACAAAGGAATAAGAGAGTTTTTTTACAGGTTAAAGCAAGCAAACATATACACACCAATGAGTTACCACCTAAATCCTAAGAGTGACAGAGTTGTAGTGATCTGGGCCTGCCTGAAGTATCTTTCAGGGCAAACCCAAGGGGCAACCCCTGGGGATCTCTGGCTGCAGTTTAGAATCTCTGGTCCTTCAGAGTTCAAACAGCCAACAGATGCAGTTTCTTCCTGTCAAGGATTTTTATTCCCTTCCCGCAGAGTTCAAGATGATCCACGTGCATGTCTCCTCTTCATGGGTGGGGTGGGGTGGGGTGGGGGGTAATCAACAAAATCTTTTGTCCTCTGATGTCCCACAGTGATTTGTCTGGTGTCTGTGGGCCTTCTGTTAATAACACCCCCTCTGGCAAACTAGTATTTCACACTTGGTAATGTTTCTCTCCTGACTCTGGGGGCTTGCAGTTTCAGAGCAAACACTTCTATAGTTACAGAGCAAACATGTAAATATCACCTATGGGATACAGCTATTATCAATGAGATTAATGCACACAGCAACATATAAGCATTTCATAGAGTCTAAACACTAAATATCTTCCTATAAGACTAATACCTATTTGGAGCAAAACTAACATACGGGTGACCTGGTCTAGTCTCCAGCTACGAGGTTGTCAGTTCTGAGCTAATGCCTGTAGCCTGGGCAAGAGGTGGCATCTGGCCTGCCAGCATCACAGGGGGTTAATCCAATTCCTAGTAGATACCGGGGTGCTGGAACAATTTTTATAGTAGGGTTGCTGATGATGGAAACTATGTATTTGGTATTTGTTATTACTGCTGCAAGCCAGGGGTGCAGCAGCATCCCCAGCACCCTTAGTTCCAGCACTACTGAGTAGATATGTCAGAAAAAAAATCCATAGATTGGCACTTTTGTTGGCAGTGTCCAGGCTAGTTCAGGCACACTGGCAAGGCAGAGCGGGAAAGTGCGCACTGCTGTGCTTGCTCTGTTAGTGCAGTGGAAGAATTTAGTTTCCAGATTTGTCAATCCAGCACCTTTCACTGGCACAAAATTCACTTATAGAGATATAATGTAGTAAGCTTTGTAGGGTAGGAATAGTACCTCTGTGTGTTCTGCACATTTGTAAGGCTTATATGCACATATTTGTAGCAATAACAACGCACAATGGAAGAACAAAATTCTAGACTTCCATCAGCTGAGCTATTGAAGGGTGTTTTTTTAAGGTACACAAACTGCAGACACTATTCTAATAGCACCACACTATGTCTTACGCATCTAATTGTCTTTACTAAGTACACATACACAAGGTCATAGTTTAATAGGGTTATTTACCTTACAAATATACAGTAACATACAATAAAGCACTTTCACACCAAAAAGAAAAGGAATACTTGTGGCACCTTAGAGACTAACCAATTTATTTGAGCATGAGCTTTCGTGAAGTGAGCTGTAGCTCACGAAAGCTCATGCTCAAATAAATTGGTTAGTCTCTAAGGTGCCACAAGTACTCCTTTTCTTTTTGCGAATACAGACTAACACGGCTGTTACTCTGAAACCTTTCACACCAAAGTACTTCACAAACTAATTACAGGAATTGATTTAGCCACAGTTGAAATGCAGCCATTTTTGGAGTGGAGCACAGCAGCATTGCACAGCAGTTTAGGACAGAAGGTGACTCAGGACTTGTCTACATGGCAAGTTACTATGCAGCAAGCCAGGGTATAAATCTGCAGTGCACCAGCCTGCCACATAGTAACTTGCCATGTGGACACGGCTACAGTGCAGTGAAAATCTTCAAGCAGCAATATGCTAAGCTGCACTGCAGGACTTTCACGTGCTGTAGCCATATCCATCTGGCAGGCTACTGCATGGCAAGCTTGTGCGCTGTAGATTCACAACCTGGCTTGCTGCGTAGTAATGTCCTGTGTAGACAAGCCATTATAGTCCAAGCAGTGCACATCATGCAACGTAACGTGGAATCTACATGTTAGTCACTACCGTGTCAGGAATAAATCTTTGAGAGACTCTTCCAGAACAAAACACCAGCCAACGTTATTGAAAACCACAGTATCAGATAAGTGTGCAAGCAATGTCTGGTGCATGCACGAATATGAGCAAGCATATTAAATCCAAACAAAATGGATTGGTTGGTTTCAAGTTCTAGATGATTTAAGAGTTCCCAGCCAGATTTCTTTTCTTGTTTCCCTGAGCCCCTTTCTCCTTGTGGGGTGAGTTTGGGTGTCAGATTGTTATTCACATTTTGCAGCCAGACCAGTTCTGGAATAGCACAAGACTGGGACCTTTGCTTAACGATCTCTTGTAAATGCTTTAGTTTCTTCAAAGACCTGCGTACTGTAATTCTCTATTTGCAAAGTATGGGCCACACTGGCATAGGCCCTTTTGTGGGCATATAGGGTCGGGAGAGGAAATGCACAAAGAGCCTTCCACACAATGTACCCTATGCAAGAGCCTCTCATAATTACGGTCCCTGTGGCTCCAGGCACATATAAAAAGCAGGGAGGAAGCAAAAGATTGGAGCTGTCCAGGCACACAGGTGGGGAAGTATGCCATATGCCACGAAGGGGCATAGCGCTCCCCTTGCAGGTGAGGTAACTTACTAGTTATGACTGAGCCCTACATTTTGTATAAAATACGGTCTGTACAGAATGCAGCAGCCTGCAGTTTTGCAGGTACCCAACAGAACAGATGGGATCTCTTTTAAGATTCTGCCATTGGTTCACCAGTACATTCAGTGTAAACGTCAGAATCTTATTGTTTACTTTTAAGGCACTTAAAGGTCTTAAATCTGAAGACACTTCATGGGCTTCCCTCTGTATTCCCTGGAATTTCCAATACCCCATGGAATATACTCTTCACCACCTCTGAGCAGAGCTCAGGTAGAGCAGGGGAGTGGGAGAGTGCAGCAGGCCAGTTGCAGCTCCCTGATTCTCAGCCACCTGGCTTCAGTGCAAGATAGTGCTGCTCAGGAGCGTATGCCACTGGCCCCTGTGCTAGTAGAGGGCCAGGCATAGCAGGACTCCACTCTGCCGTGCCCCCTCTCACCCCATTGCTGCCCTGACAAATCCTTTCCTGAGGGTTTGAAATGGGGGGTGTTCTCCTGAGGTTGACAAGGGTATTACTTTACCCTTTGCCAGTCCCTGGGTGGGGTAGATTCACCCTGTCACAATGACACTACATCAGTGTATTTTTGTTGTATGTAGTGGTCTCTTCCAAACCCATTTTGCTATTGCTGCAAACTTTATAAACAACGTAGCTGTTCAACCTCATATCATGCTGCTCTTGAATTTCACCTGAAGCAACGACAAAATGACCAATCCACAGGCTGTGGGAATTGTAGGCCACCTGCCTGAGGATGTGGGCTCAACTAGCTACAGAAGTTGTGTAGACCAAAAGCCACTTCTTGGTTTGAAAGTGCCATCCTCTGAATGTTTTCTTCTCCCAGCAGTGCGCAAGGGGTACAGGATCCAGGCTGACAAGGAGAGGGACTCCATGAAGGTGTTGTACTACGTCGAGAAAGAACTGGCACAATTTGACCCAGCGAGGAGGATGCGAGAGCGATGTGAGAAACAGACATTGTTTGACCCTTCCCAGAGAGGCCTGAACTAGATGACCTCTCGAGGTCCCTTCCAGTCCTATGATTCTATGATTAATAGTCTGGAAATTCATAGTGATGGTTCCACAAACAAATTGAACTGAGACCCTATGGCCTAGCTCTTCAAGAATGTATGATGCCTAGAGTTAGGCTTAGAACATAAATAGGCACCAAAATATGTGGCATGATTTTCAACGTCAGTAGGAGCTGTTGGATGTTCAACACTTTTAAAAATCAGCCCTGTTTATGTAGGAATGTAAATAAGGAATTAGGACCCTAAGTTTTGACATCCATGTTTGAAAATCTAGGCCCACATTCCTGCCTTCTCTGTCATATAGCTATGGTGTAACTGTGGGTGTATGAGGCAGTGTGGTGTCTGTATACTTTTAGGAGGAAATGTGGGTCTGCAATAAGTCTCTTAAGGTATATGTTATGTTATTAGTATAACAGCCTCAATATGCTTTGGGGGACGGAGAGGTAGTTTGTACTGGCCACCTCAGTGAAATGGTAGATCTGAAACAATACGGTTGTTTCTTTCATTTACCAGGAGAAGAGATGTCAGGGATTCTAGCTGTCAGTGTGTGAGCAGTTACAGTGGAGGAAGGTTTGTGACACTGGGCAATAGGGGATGGGTCAGAGGCCCGTTGTAGTATTTACAGAGGTGTTTACAGTCTAGTGGGTGCGGGACAGAGTTCACACAGGCAGTGTGGAAGAGGTATCATGGCATGGCAGTATACTGACTGGGGGTGAAGAGGCTGGTTGTGGATAGGTAGAGGACAGAGGCTGATGAATTAAGATTATTTGTGGACCTTTAACTCTACATTTCCAAACTTTAAAACCTCATCTTTTTAAACTTGACCCTTAGCCTATGATTAAGGATGGCAGAATCAGGTGCCTAGTGATGATCTGTCCAGGTCAGGGGGTTGAGGCACATGGGTGGGGCAGTGTGTGTGAATGGGGGAAGAAGCTTGCAGTGCTGCTCTGTGTACTGTACCTGTTCCATGTACAGAGGATATCAGTCTGTGGGGCTGGCAAACATCAAGGCAGAGTTCCTCTGAGTGGCCTCCACTGACTTCTAGGATTCCTTCTTGAAGTGGTGAGGGCTATGCAGGGTTCTCTTCTCCATGGCCCCATGAGGATTCCTCATTTTGACCCTAAAACCTGCACACCCATCCCTGTTTTTTCATTCCTTGTACCTCATAATCTGTGGATTATCTGGCCCCTCCCTCATCTGCCCCCCCCCCCTTCATTGTTTTGCTGGGCTCTACCCACCAAGCCAGGGTTCACAGGCTTGGCTGCTGATGCCTTCTGCCAGCACACTTAAAAATAAACAAACGAACAGACCTAAAAACATTGCTGGTAAAGAAGACAAGAGAGATCAAATGCCTGAGGTAGCCTAGTGACTGACTCATCCAACCCAGTGAGGGGTCTTGACATTCATATGTGGTGGATACAGATCATTTTCCAAAAAAACTTGTGCCCGTTATCATTAGCCTGTGCATCCAATAGGTCCACCGAGTAGGTGTCTGTATAGAGATGCCTTTAGATCCTGGCAGTCACAGATGCATGAGCTCCCTCAATCAATGACGATAAAGGTTTAGGGAATGGCATTAATCATAGCTCTGTACTGATTAGGAGAAACTAACAAATTACATGTAGTTCTAAAACAGTCATCATGGAGCGCATTGCCATTTACACCCACCAGACCTACTATAAAAAGACTCTCTCCAGATTGGAACGTCTGGAATCCAGATGTCATTGTGCTTGACGGGGTAGTAACTGACAGCGATTCAACAGACGAGAAATGGCAGGGAGCGTGCAGATCGTTTTTTGTGGGGGTTGATCTTGTTTTAGCTTGGCTAGTCAGGCCAAACCCACGGCCAGCCAGTTTGACACCAGGGGAGGTGCATATGTGCCTATGTATACAAAACAGAACACCCAGATAAGGCTGAAATTGGACCAGAAGCATTCTCCAAATGTGTTGTGAATTGAGATCTAAAATTCACAGGGAGTCCCGGGGTGGGAGGAGCCCAGGCCAGCATTCTGAGAATGGGTTTGGATTCTGTTTCTGATTATTTTTAATGGAGGGGGGTTTGGCTTCTGTCTGAATGTATCAGAACTAGTCCCACCATGGTCTCACTGTCCCTTCTCACACACACATCTCCTCTGCAGTGTCTGTTTCTCTCCCGTGTCTTGGCAGATAACAACACCATCTCTGAACTCAGCTCCCTGCACGAGGACTCGAACTTCCGTCAGCCTTACCGGCAGGTGCGAAGGAAACCCCTGCCTCCTGCGGGGGACCTGGATGGCGATGCGGAGTACTGGGCAGGGGTGATTAGCGGAGGTGGTGCATCAAGGACACAGGCGATTTCTGATTACAGGGAGGAGAGGGACAGCTTTAGGCATAGGTGAGTGCAGTGCTCAGGAGACAGCTGTACCTGGCCAGGGAATAGTGGAGGAAGAAAGGTCACAGCCGTCCTCACTTCCCTGATGATCTGTTCCCAGCTGACAGAGCAGAGGGGATACAGAATGGGGGAAGATGGAAACGGGGCCTGCCTTGGACAAAAATAGAATTGATCTGATTCCCACAGTTCTCCCTAGCCCATCCACTCAGGCAAAGCCAGACCCCTCTCCCATTCCATGTCTGATAGTGTGAAATATTTGATAGTCATTTATAAGGCCAAGAAACCCAAACCCCTCCCCTGTGTGCAGCGGGACTCCTGGAAATTGCACCCCAGTCTCTCTGATGCAGTAAGAGATACAGTGCACTCTAGCAGGAACCACACTCCAGTCTCTCTGTGCAATGCGGTCTGCAGTGCTGGCCCAAGGGAATGGCACTCCACTCCTTAGAGCACACTAATCCACACCTTCATCCCCTGGGACTCTCACCCTAGTGTCTCTGGTGGAGCAGCCTGTAGGAAGTGTAGCTCAGTCCCTTAAAGGCAATAGCAGGGATTCCCCTCCCCAGAGGGTCTGTTGGTACAATGCACAATGTTCACTCAAAGCTTGCTGGTGACGGCAATATGGCAGGCTGCTTCTCGGTTTCCCCATCAGGGCATATGTGTGCCAACAGTCTTCAGTGCTTGGGAGTAGCCCTTGCTTCCTCCTCCCAGCTCCAATGGGAGGCACACACTGTATCTCACAATTCTGCCCTCCTCTGTCCTGCAGCCAGCAGAGATCGAAATCAGAAATGCTGTCGAGGAAGAACTTCTCTGTGGGCGTGCCGGCCGTCTCCATGGACGAGCTGGCGGCCTTTGCAGAGTCCTACAGCCAGCGCACCCGCCGGACAGATGGCGGCCAGGAGCCCCGGCGTTTCGAGAGGTCGGAGTCGCGAGGGGGACGTGGCGGGGTGGTGCAGCACCAGGACAGCTCCTCGGAGGAGTACTATGGCAAGCGCAGGGGGAACCGCGAGCCGCTGACAGACTCGGATAGGGGCTGGTCATACAGCCCGCCCAGGAGACGGGCCCACGATGAGAAGCACCTGCCCAGGCTGGTGAGCCGGACGCCTGGAGGGAGTCAGAAGTATGACCACTCCTACCTCAGCAGCGTCCTAGAGAGGAAATCCCGGAGCTATGAGGAGAGTGGTGAACGCAGTGAGACGCCCTCGAAGCTGAGCTCGCAGCCCAGCCAGCGAGGGGGAACGTATTATGCCTGGTCACCGCCGTCCACCTACAAAGCAGGGCAGCAGCAGCAGCAGCAGCCGCCAAAGCCAGAGGAAGGAGAAGACACCCTGCCTCCATACAGCGAGAGGGAGCTGAGCCGCGGCCCTTCGTACAGGACCAGGGAGCAGGCTTACCTCAATGCCTCGGAGAAGAAAAGGAAAAAGGAGCCCAAGAAAACAGTGAGGCCATGTCTGGCACTCCTGATCCAAATGGGATGAGCGGGGAACACCAGGCAGGGGATGCTATCTAGGGTCTGGGGGATCACCAGGCAAGAGATGGAGTTTAGGGTCTTGGTGGAGGAACCCCAGGCAAGGGGTAGAGTGTGAGGGGCCTTGCCAGAAGTGGTACATGTAGATTTAGGAGATCCTGAGGGTGAGGCAGCTATGGTGAATTTTAGGTGTTCGTGGTGGGGAGAGGCAGGAGTTGTGATCTTTGCATTGAGCCAATCATCCTGGAGTGGGTGAGGCAGGGAGGGGAGGTTATCTGGAATAGAGCAGTCAGAGTGGAGTGACTGTGGAGGGGAGGTTATATTTGGGCCTAGGCGGATCAGATGGAGTAGGTGAGGAGGGAAGTTTAGGGGCATAGGAGGATCAGGATGGAGCGATGAGAAGGGGAAGTTATCAGGGTCGGGGGAACATGGTAGGGATGAGACATCTGGGGCATAGAGGAATTGCGGGCCATATCCATGGCAACCATGCTAGATGTGGGGTGGGGTATGCATTTTGTGGGCTGGGATGCATTTAGTGGTGAATGCTTGTGTAACAGCCCGAAGAGGAATGGTTTTGGAAAGGTGTGTCTATGTGGAGATGAACTGCTCTGCATCTGTGAGTGCATGCATGTGCCCAATGCGCCCCTCCTCAGACTGGTTAGTGGGGAGGAGCAAATTCCTGCTTCAGTCTGGTTTGTGGGGTCCCTGAATCTGTTCAAAGGCTTTGGTAGGTCAGGGTGTTGAATGTCCCCTCATGTCCACTTAGTGGGATACATCCCGCAACTTGGGTAGTATGATCAATACCCTCCCTCTGTGCTTAGTTAATGTGTGTGAGAGAATGGGGGGCCCTGCAGCTTAATGTGGAGATGCATGCTGCCCCCTTGGCAGCAGGTGCATTCAGCACACTCTGGTGAAGCTAATGCCATTCATTCTGTTGTGCAGGCCCACCCGCCCAAGCTGTCTCTTTCTCCTGATTTCACATGTGATTTTATGTTTATATTTCTTCTTATCTCTTCCTCAGAATGATTTCCCAACCAGGATGTCCCTTGTGGTTTGATGTTGTCACAGAAGAGTCATGTTGATGGGCTGGGTACCATGAGGTGGCCGTGAGGCTGAGATACAGAGCCCTAAGCAAACAGGTCCCAGTGAACCTTTGCAGCCACCAGCTATGGATATTCTCTTTCAACTGTTTCACCACGGGAGTGGAGGCCATCTGTAGAGGCAGACTCCAACCAATAGCTCTCATCCCACTTGCTGTGGGAGAGTCCTCCAGGAAAATCAATGATAGGGCTCTCTTTGGAACTCTGTTCCACATTCAAGGCAGCTGTCGCCATATTCCATGTCCCAAGGGTCTCAAACTCAAAGAGGGGCTGGCTTCTAGCCTCTCACCCCAGAATGCCTCATCCCACATTAGGAGAGGCCTGTCTCCATACTGCTTGCTCTCACTGTTTCCCATGTCCTAGACTTCGAAGGAAGTTGTCTTCAGGCCTCTTGCACTCAGAGCCTTAGGAGGTGGGGACTGCCTCTCACACTCATCACACCGAGATGTCTCCATGTCCCATCTCTTCCATGCTGGGAGGAGGCCTCATTCTAAGAACTGCAAGTTTCCTCAAGATGGCAAGGTCCCCGTCCCCTGAAAGTTCTGAAAGAAAATCTCTAACAAAATACCGCTGAGCGTGGCACTATGCTAAGGGCTGAGCAGGGAGAGAAACAAGCGTGGGTTGGTTGGTTTGATATTTTTAGTCCTGTTCATTCAGTGATGGGAACTGCAAGGGAGATTTTATGTACTGTTTTAAAAGTGGATCTAAGTAGATTTTATTGTAATGAGAACATAACATGGTTCTTCTCACTGTTGTTTGTCTCGATATATGTGCATTTCCTTGAGGCTGAGATATGACAATATAAAGTTTCAGAAGGGTAATCTGTTCGATCGTATGACAAACACAGCTCGACCTTGTCACTGTTCTGCTTGTGGTGTCATCACACTGCTCTAGACAGTGGGCTTTTTGTTTTAAAGAAACAAGAAGGAGAAAATCATGGTGTGAGAGAGAAGCCATGGCTCTTCCTTCTGCAAGGATCAGCATTATTCCTTTCTGGTTACCAATCCAGGACAGCCAAAAGAGAAACAACAGAAACGGAAAAAAATAATATCTTGGCCAAAACACACGCTTAAAAATCACCTCATTCCAGTTACTTCCAGGTCGCCCACTTCCATCTTGACATGATTTTAGTGGCTGATGTCTCAGGAACAGCTGAATTTAGAAATGCGTGCTTCACACCATCTGGAAGCATGACATTTCTGCTTTCAAAGAGTATAATACAGTCATTTCTCACTCTAATTTAATTTCTAGCTGCTAAAATCATGTTGGAATTCATGTGGAGGGGAAAAAAAGTAAGATGCTGATCAGAACATGGTTTTAACTTCCACCTGCCAGGGCTAGAAATTAATGGGAACCTTATATCAGTGGGAAGAAGAACAGGAGGACTTGTGGCACCTTAGAGACTAACAAATTTATTTGAGCATAAACTTTCGTGGGCTACAGCTCACTTCATCGGATGCATTCAGTGGAAAATACAGTGGGGAGATTTATATGCACAGAGAACATGAAACAGTGGGTGTTACCATACACACTGTAACGAGAGTGATCAGGTAAGGTGAGATATTACCAGCAGGAGAGCGGGGGGAGGGGTGCGGTGCGGAACCTTTTGTAGTGATAATCAAGGTTGGCCATTTCCAGCAGTTGACAAGAACATCTGAGGAACAGTGGGGGGGGCGGGACATGCGGAGGAATATCAGTGGGATGGCCAGCATTCCCCTGTGACATACAGCCTTTCTTTCTATTCCGAAAGTTAGTAAAATATCTGGTCTTAAATCTTTTGCTAAGTGCTCGAGCAATGCTATTTTGGGCACTGGTGCAGGATTGGACCTTGAAGCAGTGTGATTTCTCTGTCCCTATTTATTAACAGAGCTGCAGTGCTCCATGACTGTTACAAACTTCTCTTTGGATTTGTATTGAACTTGGCACTTTCCTTGCCATATAATTACTCAGCATCCTATTTTTGCTTCAGATTTTACCCGGAATGGTGGGGGATAATCCCCAAGGATCCGATGTTGTCACTTTGAGTCCCAGTGGGAGATGGGGATTATGGACCATGTGTTAGAGCAGTGGTTCTCAAGCAGGAGTCCGGGGCCCTCTGGGGGGCCGCGAGCAGGTTTCAGGGGGGACACCAAAATAAACCAGAGAGCAGGGCCAGCGTTAGACTACCTGGGGCCCAGGGCTGAAGCCCAAGCTCTACCGCCCTGGGCTGAAGCTGAAGCCTGAACAACTTAGCTTCGCAGGGCCCCCTGTGGCGTGGAGCCCCGGGCAGTTGCCCTGCATGCTACCCCCTAATGCTGGCCTGGCTTTTAATCTACTGGATATGCAGAAAAAGTTGTGGCACAGGCAGGCTGTGGAGTCTTTATGGCATGTTGGGGAGGCTCAGAAAGAAAAATGTTGAGAACCCCTGTGTTAGAGGAAGGATCCATTCCCATTCTCCCTCTCCACTCTAGTGAGTGTATCTTTGTAAATCCAAGCGAGATCACCCTGTGAGCACACACCATCCTTCTGGCTTTGTTCTGTGTTATTGTTAGCCAGAGAGAATACATTTAAAGTAATTCATACTCTGCTCCTCATTAGTGTGTGATCCTGGAAAGTCCTAGCACCGGAGCCTCCCCAAGAAGAGCTAAGGAGGTTGAAGGAACTCATCCCATTGTGTCCTTTCTACCTGGCATCCAGCAACCCCAGAGACCATTATATGTGGAGATCTGAAAGATCTCTGTCAGCCAGTACCATAGCATGAGGGAGGAAAGAGAGGGATTTAAAGTTGTCTTGGAAATCTATTTCCCAAAGCATTCTGGAAATTGTAACAGAATTGTGCCTTCTCCTTCAATCAGTCACTGATTTGATCAAACCCTCAGGAATCTAACCCTATATATTAAAAATAACACACCTCTCGCCATGTATTTGATTCACTGTTACTCATTCGAGACTGATGCTTGAGGACATTTGAATACTGGCTGTATAAGGTTGCCATTTAGTCAATGAGGATGAAGTCACGGTTGTGAATGGGATAAATGCAGATTTGTAGACTATTTCTCTTAGATTTAGGATATCCTGGTAACACACTTATATCTTCTCTGTCTGACCCTCCATATGTCTTACATTACACTCAAACTTTAATGACTGGGAAAGAGTTGCAAGTAAAAAAAAAAAAAAGTGTTGATGTTTCTGATCAGGATAATTTTACCTGGAAATGCACCAGGACTAGAGGCCAAGCACATTTTCCCCTGGGTGCCACACATCACTTTCCAGTCTCAGAAAAGGACCACGCTTCCCAAAGCCACATCAGGACACTGCACAGTCCCTGCTGTTCCACTCTTACCCTAGTATCTCCCAGTTCCTCAATAATTCACTCCTCCTCGCCCCCCTGCCCAGCTGCTTAATATTCTCTGTATGCAAATGAAGTTCTGTACACCTAGTGACTGGGACAAGCTTTAGACTGGATTATTTCTCCAATAGGGAGGGGGATCTCTGCACCAGCTCCAAATGGACCAGTTCATAAGATGGGGGGGGGGGGGGATAGAACGGGAACTGTGGTTTCTATAGCTACAAGAATCCATTGTCCCATAAACTTTGAAAAGCAGCACCATCAGTGCTATTCTAGCCCATGGTCTGGGAAGATTCACTTGTAATTGTTTCAGATGAGGAAAAATGACAAGCGTTTATCCACTTAATCTGTCAGAACATCTGTAGAGTGACCAGCACTATAAAATAAACCAACCTAAGTATTCCACTTAATCTGGGAGTGACAAGGATCTAAAATTCTAAATTCTCTATTGATCAGTTTTATAGCTAGCATAAAAATAAGATCCTTTCCCTTCAGGATGTCAATATCTGAGTCACATCAAAGACACATATTTTATAATCACAACATGAAATGTAACCCCCCCTCTTCCTTTCTAGATTATTTGGGAGCAGGCAATGCTCACCTGTGTGCGCAGGTGCCTGATGATGTCAATAGTAAAGGAGATCCTGAGTATCGCAGTGGTGATATTGGACAGGTGGGAATCCTCTATCCACCCCTTTGCTGCAGTAATTTTACTTGTAAAGGAAATTAATCTTGGCAGTGCCTCCACCTGGCTGGGCCCTGTACACACTCAAGGGTATGCCTTGGGAGCTTCCAGAAGTAACCCTGAGCTAATCTATGCAAAGGGTCTAACTCAAAAGTACCAATTATAAATAATATACATCCAATACGCACTTAGATTAGAGTTAACAAACCTTTACTCAACAATTTAGAAACACATGATATAACAGACTGAAAATGAAAATGCCACAACCCCTTTAAATCAGAGGGGGCACTTCAATAAATCAGTTAAGTGCAGTTTACCGCAGTAAATGAAACTTCACCAATTTATATTTACACTGCCACCATTTCCCCACCCCCTGAGTGTGCACTCCTCTGAATTTCAGAGTTCTAGACGCTTGTGTGGGCGTACTTGCTGTCGAAGCTGAGGACAGCACTCTGTTTGTCCAGTAAAGCAGTCCAGCCTCGGCAACATGGGGAGAGCAATTCTAACTTGGGATCATTTCAAGCTGCATGACACCTCTGAAGATGGGAGTTGTTATAGCCAGAGGTCAGTAACGCCAGATCCTGGTTAGACAATACGAGCACTTCATATCTTCTCAGACTCAGGGAAACCCCTTAAAGCCTCTTTGCTATCCCCCTTCTCCTGCAAGCACTTTCCCAAACAGCAAAGGGTTACTCATACTGCCTTCACTGAAGGCCAACCTCAGTCAATTTTGGGCACTGGACTGTTGCTGTGAAGCCCAGCAGTTGCCTCCATGAGCCTCCCTGCTTGATCAAAGAGCCAGCAGCTTCTGGTTTTCACAAAGCAGCTCCTGGTTTGGACAGAGCTCCACAAAGCAATCTCAGCTCCCCTGACCAGTATCCCAGCTCCTCACCAAGATACAGCCCAGGGCATGTTCCCCCTGCATCCCTTGGAAACGGCAGTCTCTCTCTCTTCCCTATGGAAGTGTAGTTTCCAAGGCTGACTTGTAGTCTCCAAGGCTGGCTTGCACTACTCAGGGTCTTCCTGACTGGAACACTCCCAATTAAGCTGAGAGTCCCCTCTACAGAAGCATCACTATGTTGACTAGCTAAGACAAGAGACACAATAAAAGAATACTTTTAAACTGTATCAACTTTTAGAGCAGTGGCTGGATCAACTGTAGGAGGTCAATTCACTCATGCTGACAGAGATGTGGTCTGGGCTGCTGAGAGAGACTGATGCAATGGAATGAGAAAATATACTTTAGCTAGTGATGAAAATGACTTCTCAGTGATCTTCAGCATTTCTCTGCGATACACTGTAAGCCTGTCCAGGGATGATGTATGAGTAACCTCCCAGACAACTGAAATTGAAAATTAACAGATCAAGCATTTGAATATCTACAAACTTTGGGAAACAATTGCAAGTGTCTCCTGAAAGATGGAGGGGCGGATTGGGGCAGGCCCTATGCTAGCACTGTAACTGAGGGAGAGGGAGTGGCATTTTAAAATAAACCTCCTGAACCTTGTTAATCTCTGTGGAGGCCAATCATGGCCCTTAGTGCAAGGGCCAGACAATCCAGTGCCATGGCTCCACTCCCCCTTCTGTACCAGTCAGCGGAACCATGGTGCGTGCTGCATCCTTTTAAAAGGTATCAGAGCTCCCAGTCTGGCCTGTAGCTTCCCCAATGACCGAAGGAGTTCTGGCTGTGAATCAGCCAAATGCCTCTGGGGACACCTGCTGGCATGGGATACGTCCACAGCCCCAGCTTAATGTTCACACATAGCACTGAGGTGGTGCTTTGTAGAGGCCTATTTTGCTTACATTTTACTTTCCTTTTCCAACCAATATATTATAGATTTGAGAAAACCTTGATCCCCACCCCTAAAGCAACTGAAGAAATACAGCTTCTGCCCCACGCTGGACAAGGGCACAATCACAAGACTGACAGTCAGTTACACTTAAACTAGTGGAATTTCCCGTTGCTTGAACTTGTAGGACAGATAATAGCAAGGCTGAGCTGAGTTGTTCCATTTTCAAAAGCTGCATCAGCTTTATGAGTTTCCCAGGCATCACAATGGGCTGGGGTTCTTTCCTTAATGGAGGTGTATTAGAACTTAAGAACTAGCCCACTGGTGCTTGTCCTGGACTACTTGAGTCAATGGAGAGGGTAGCATGACCCTTCCTTTTATTATTTTCTACTCCTCTTCAAATATCTTCCCTAATAAGGGCCCAATCATGCTAGAGCTGAGCACCCTCAATTCCCACTGATTTCAATTGGTGCTGATGTCACTCAGTATTAGGCTGAAAGTGTTTGGCACTTTGTCCCATCCATTTGGCGTTCCAGGCTCAAAATTTTACTTTTGTCAGTGGGAGTCTGGGGTACTCTCAATAGCTCACAGGATCAAGCCCTTGATCAGTAGTAAGTCAAACCCAGCACCACAACAAAATTTAACCCAGCCTGTTACTAAAAGAAATAGTAAAATGGGTTTCAAGATCTTTCTGGGGGAAGCTGGTGATATCAACAGGTTGCTAAGTCACTGACAGAATGATAGAGGGATGGCAGGAGCACAAAAAGTTTACAGTCACTGCAATGGGGATCTGGACTTTAACAGGTCATCCCTTGTGGGGGAACATTTTTCAAGAACTTTGAGCAAAAGCCCTTTGGTCACTAAGGTTTTGGTGAGTTACATGCAAACACACACAGGCTTTCCCCACTGGGTATGTGACCAGACAATGAAAGTTTGTACGAATGGTGTAATGCTTATATTTGATATCCTGCTGAAGAGTTTTGGTGGGTGAAGTTTCCCTGCAGCTGGAATTCTCCCTTTCTAGCTTGCTCCTGCAGTTCCAGTTGGTCCCAGACAAATTAATTTTTTGTGTGTCAAACTCAGTGGCGATTATTTTTCTAGCACCCCTTTGAACTCTAAAAACCTTTTTCTCCTAGGAGACACAGCATAGTTCAGGGGTGGGCAAACTTTTTGGCCTGAGGGCCATATAGGGTTTTGGAAATTGTATGGAGGGCCAGTTAGGGGAGGCTGTGCCTCCCCAAACAGCCAGGCGTGACCACCACCCCGAACTCCCCTGCCTGCTATCCAACCCTCCCACCCCCTTACTGTGCTACCTGGCACACCGGTGGCTGGTGGAGCTACAGCCGTGCCACCCAGAGCACCAGGACAGGCAGACGTGCCGCCTGGCTGGAGCCAGCCACGCCACCGCACAGCACAGAGCACTGGGTCAGGCTGCGGCTCTGCAGGTGTGCTGCCTGGCAAGAGCTCACAGTCCCGCCACCCAGAGCATTGCGCTGGTGGCGCAGTGAGCTGAGGCTGCGGTGGAAGGGCCTAGCCTCCCAGGCCAGGAGTTCAGGGGCCAGGTAGGAGGGTCCCACGGGCCTGATGTGGCCCATGGGCCATAGTTTGCCCACCTCTGGCATAGCTTCTGGGCTATCAAAATCAAACCATCTGACAAGTGGTGACCATTGATATATTAAAATCAAATATTATCAATTTTGTTATATTATTTTTAAATCTACCAATAAACTGTATTTTCCCTACATATGTTATGCTGAAAATTCATGAAGGGGAAAACCAAACACATAACATGAAGATTATCTTCCTGAGAAACAACCACCTGGATGAATATTCCTTTTTCTCCTCCAAGATTTCATGGGTGAAATTCTGCTCTGTGCCTCTAAGAGGTGCAGCACAGAACTCATAGCTCAGGAGGAGGCTGGGGGCTAAAATGATTTTAAGACACTTTTGAATCCTCCCAATTCTGGATTGCTCCATGGGGTCAGAGAGGCCCCTGGCATAATTTAGAGAGCCAGGGGGGTGGGGATGGGGACAGTGACTGTGGAAATTACAGTAGCCACCCTGTTGCTCCAGATTTGAGAGGTGTGTGGACCTCAGAATTTGATTAAGCTAATTGCAACCATATTATCTGCATTCAGCCACCATGAAGTAATAAAATAGAACACCACAGAGTTAAGGGTTCATTTGAACAAGCAGGGCTTTTGGAGGCAAGGTCAAATGCTAGCTGCATGCCTGCTGTTTCTGCTAATCAGAATAGGAGGAGGGGAGAAAAAGAGTCAACAAATTGAGACTGAAAGAAAATAGGTGGATTGAAACCTTGAGTTTTGGGTGCCTTTGATATAGGAGCTTATTATGACTAAGATTGTTAGGAATGTTTGTTGGTCAGTAGTTTACTGAAGTTAGGAGAAGTGATGACTCAGTAGGGGTCACTACTGAGCTATGTGTTTCATAAAAGTTAGTTACAAAAGACTAGGTAATAGAGTGCACTTTGGAGCAGTTCTCTGAAGCTATCCTGAGAATCGTTTTCCTGACATTATACTCCCTGGCCGGGAGGTGACCAACCATCATGGACCTGCTGTAAATTACTCAATACCATCTCAGATTCTAGGTAATTATTTGGGATGTTCTAAACCTATTGCTTATGACTGTGTGTGCTTGAATCTAATAAATTGTAGTTTTAACTCACTTACTTGTGTTAATCTTTCATCAGAGGGAATTGCTGTGTTCCCACTGATTTATTCCTGACACCGCCTGGAGTGAAATAGTTAAGTTACCACTGCTTTGGGTTCTGAAAACCCTGGGTAACAATCCCAGCTGGCTACAGCATGACCCAGAATCTCTGCAGTGCTGAGGTTCTGGTAGGCCAGGACATCTGAGTGGGGCTTTGAAGGACAGACTTATGGCTGACTTCTGCAGTGGCTGTGCCAGGAGAATCTTCTCTCAGCTGGATATGGGGTTTTTAGGGCCCCTTACCACTGTTCTGATTCTTTCACCTTGTAGTAAACAATAGAACGGGGGTGAAGATCTGAGCCCCTGAGCCCATAGATCTCATGCACCACTCTCTCTCAAATGTCCCTCATTCTGGGGGACAGTTCAAAGTTCCCTACATTCCACACACATCTTATGTTCTGTCCTTTTTATTATTTAAAATGACTGGCATCAGAAATAAAGGATCATGTTGAGGTTATAGAAAGCGTTGCTGACCCTAAAGGAATCAATCCCACATCCTTTCAAGTTTCCTGCATAAATAATTTTGTGTGACTCTCATTCTAGGCCTTTGTTATGCTTGGCAGCCCATGTTGGGGCCTTGAGAGGCATTCACCTACATCACTCCTCTACTGTTCTAGCCTTTTGTTCAATCTCTTCTTTGGCTCCTGTCTTCTCTGTTCCCACTCCCCTCTTTTCTTTGATATCCTTAGTTAAACCTTCAATCTTCCACTTAAGGGAACACTGTCAGCTTAGATTTGGCCCCAAAACAGTTAAAAAAAAGAGACCAAAATAGGAAAGTTTCCATTAATATTTTAAAAATCCATGCAGAACATAGTTTTGGAACATATAAGCATTCTGCAGCAGCATTTGCAACCCCAGTCTTGTTGCATTAAGAACCTTGAAGTGGAAATAACTAAAAACAAAAAAAGGAAATTCACTTCATAGATTTTCATCACCCACACAGAGATATATTAAAAAGAAACCTAATGATGTATGCCATGGAAAGGACCTAGAAGCTAAGGTGTTATTAGTAACAGAGAGAAGGCAATGGGTTTGAAAGGATGAACTTTAAATTAACAGGTTCCTTTTAGAAGTACAGTTCTGGTCTAAAAAAGCAACTCTGCAGGGGACTTAATGTTTATTGTCTCTCAAGAATTTTAGGTCAAATCTGCCCACTTTATAAGTAAAAATTTCTTTTCCCTTAGCTACCACATCTGTAAACTCTTCATGCATTCTGAAAGTCAACCACTATGCTCCTTTCCCATCATAAAGATCCTGCAAGCCAAATCAGGCCCTTAGTAACAGTCAAGCTAGCTCATTATCTCTCATTTATACACTCAGTCACAGCTGTGCAATCCAATCAGCTCCAAATTATCTCCTCCCTCAGACCTGTATAGCCCAACGGGCTTCAAATTGGGCCCTCAGTTACACCTGTACAACTGCACTGTGCTTAGGAGGGACTCACACTTCAAGCAAGCCACCATAGTGCAACAGTGAATGCAGAGTATGGGCTGGGGCTTCAAAGGGACCTTAGGGTGAGATCCACAAAGGGACTTAGGCATTGCAGTGCTGAGTGTCATGATGCCTAACTTTTAGGTTCCTAGAAAATCACAGTAACGACACTAGGATCTATAAAGCCTGAGTTAGGCACCTAGGTTCCCTGTGCAGTGAATTAGAGAGGTAGGTGCCTTACAATGCAATCCACAAAGCCAGCATGCTAGGAGCGGAGCCCCATAAGCTAGCCAATGGGAGATGGCAATGAGAGAGGTGCGTGTGCTAAGCCCCGACTCCTGTCCTGAAGATAGGTGCCTAAGTCCAGGCTGCAGCGTGGTGCTCACGTCTGCTAAAAACCCACCAAAGGGGAGAAGATACACATTTGGCCAGCTATGGTGTATGCAGGGCCTGAAACAAAATGGCTAGGGGTGGAAAGAAAAGAGGAGGAGCTCCCTCATAACCTTTACTCTCACATACTTATGCAGAATGTGGGACAGACCCAGTTCAAGTCCCCCGTCCTCCTGAAGGGGAGAAGGGATTTGAATAGGGATCAGCCACCTCTCAACTCAGCACCCTAACCACTAGGACACAGAGTCATTCTAACTTTTGCTTTGGCTCAGTTAATAGTTATGTATTCCCTTGCTTAATTAAAGGGAAACAACTTCAATAAGAGAGGTTGAGGCAGCCCACATCAGAATAGGCTATAGCCTAGTGATTGGGACACTCACTTGAGGATTGACTGAGGCCTGTTCAAATCCCTTCTCCCCCTCAGGAAGTGGGAGGGACTTGAACCAGGCTCTCCCTTACCCTGGATGAGGGCCCTAGCTAACAGTTATTAGAGGCCCCTCCCCTGGCTGTTTTGTGTGAACTTGCCTGAAGAGGTCGATCCAGTAGGGCAGACTCAGTGGCTGCCTACTGGATCTGCCCCCCCTGCGACTTAGACAGTCAAATACCTATCTAACATCTTTCCCAGCTTGTTAATTGCTCTGGGGCCTAAGCCGGAGAGTGTCTGGGTGCCTACCACGAGGCAGTAGCGCGCATGCTGAGGCAGGAGATAGGTGCCTGGAGTGATGCTGAGGTATACACGCCCAGAGGAAAAAAATTAGGCTCCAAGTGAGATGAGGCAGCAGCCAGGCTGCTGTTCTGTGGATCGCAGTGATCCCTAAAAATAGACCTTAGGTGCTTAAGTACTTTTGTGGATTGCAGCCTGTGTGCCCCACTGCCACTGATTCCCATAAGCCTCTTTGAAAATCCAGTCATGGTACTTAATCCACTTGTTATTGTATTCATGGGTTATGCATTGCTCATGTACATGGCAATCTTTTTTCTCCCAGTATGCCAGGAGCGAGTTGTTCTGTTTAAATGCACTCAGCTTTTGTTACTGCTCCTGTGCTCTTCTCTACACACTGAGGTTATTTTCAAAAGAAAAAAAGAAATAATGCCAAAGATAATGGGGAAAAATAACAGAACATTTATTATTTTTTTTCTCATACAGCCTTCTTATCCAACGCTATCCATTTGTCAAAATTTTAAAGCAGGAAAAATTAATGCCAATCTGCCCTGATTATCCTGTAGGTAACTAATTTGTTCCCTTTCTCTCAAGAACCAAAGCAACTTTGCTTTAGTCTACACATAAGGCATATTTGCTTATTTTTTGTAGGCCTGCAGACTTCTTTTGCACTGGTTTTATTGTTGCAAATTAGGGCTGTCGATTAATCACAGTTAACTCATGCGATTAATTCAAAAAAATTAATCACTATTAAAAAAATTAATCGCGATTAATCACAGTTTTAATTGCACTCTTAAACAATAGAATACCAATTGAAATTATTAAATATTTTGGATGTTTTTCTACATTTTCATATATATTGTATTCTGTGTTGTAATTGAAATCAAAGTGTGTATTATTTTTGAATACAAATATTTGCACTGTAAAAAACAAAAGAAATAGTATTTTTCAATTCACCTCATACAAGTACTGTAGTGCAATCTCTTTATTGTGAAAGTGCACCTTACAAATATAGATTTTTTTTATCACATAACTGCACTCTAAAAAAACAAAACAATGTAAAACTTAGAGCCTACAAGTCCACTCAGTCCTACTTCTTGTTCAGCCAATCACTAAGACAAACAAGTTTCTTTACATTTACAGGAGATAATGCTGCTCTCTTCTTATTTACAATGTCACCAGGAAATGAGAACAGGCATTTGCAAGGCACTTTTGTAGCTGGCATTGAAAGGTATTTATGTACCAGATATGCTAAACATTCGTATGCCCCTTCATGCTTTGGTTGCCATTCCAGAGGACATGCTTCCATGCTGATGATGCTCATTAAAAAAATGAGTTAATTAAATTTCTGACTGAACTCCTTGGGGGAGAATTGTATGTCCCCTGCTCTGTTTTACCCGCATTCTGCCATATATTTCATGTTATAGCAGTTTCGGATGATGACCCAGCACATGTTCATTTTAAGAACACTTTAACTGCAGAGTTCACAAAATGCAAAGAAGGTACCAATGTGAGATTTCTAAGGATAGATACAGCACTCGACCCAAGCTTTAAGAATCTGAAGTGCCATCCAAAATCTGAGAGGGATGAGGTGTGGAGCACGCTTTCAGAAGTCTTAAAGAGCAACACTCCGATGTGGAAACTACAGAACCCCAACCACCAAAAAAGAAAATCAACCTTCTGCTAGTGGCATCTGACTCAGATAATGAAAATGAACATGCATCGGTCTGCCCTGCTTTGGATTGTTATGGAGCAGAATCTGTCATCAGCTTGGACGCATGTCCCCTGGAACGGTGGTTGAAGCATGAAGGGACATATGAATCTTTAGCGCATCTGGCACACAAATATCTTGCAATGCCAGCTACAACAGTGCCATGCGAACGCCTGTTCTCACTTTCAGGTGACATTGTAAACAAGATGTGGGCAGCATTATCTCCTGCAAATGCAACCAAACTTGTTTGTCTGAGCGATTGGCTGAACAAGAAGTAGGACTGAGTGGACTTGCAGGCTCTAAAATTTTACATTATTTTATTTTTCAATGCAGGTTTTTTTATACATAATTCTACATTTGTAAGTTCAACTTTTATGACAAAGAGATTACACTACAGTACTTGTATTTGGTGAATTGAAAAATACTATTTCTTTTTTTTTACAGTTCAAATACTTGTAATCAAAAATAAATATAAAGGGAGCACTGTACACTTTGTATTCTTTGTTGTAACTGAAATCAATATATTGAAAATGTAGAAAACATCCAAAAATATTTAAATAAATGGTATTCTATTATTGTTTAACATTGCGATTAATTTTTTAAATTGCTTGACAGCCCTAATGCAAATGCTTTTATTTTGCTTGTTTGAGCCTTTTGCACCCTCCCTTCTCCCTAATAGTCTGGATTCATTTGTTCTTTCTCATAACCAAATGTATTAATTCCTCCCCTCCCGCCCCTGCATGTTTTAAATTAATGGTGAGAAACCATAGAATGTTCGGAACTTGATTTGACAAGCAGCTACATGTGTGGATGCATATCCACTGAGAGTCAGCATTATCCACAGATTAGATCTGGAGTCAAGAGAACTGTGTTCAGTTCCCACTTTTGCCATACATTTGATGTGGGACCTTGGGCAAGTCACATCATCTCTCTGTTTCTGTTTTCCCAGTGTCAAAATGGGGATAGTATATACTGATCTGTCTCACAGGGAAATTGTAAGCTTAGATAATGTTTGTAAAGTGCTGATGGGCCCAAACCAAAACCTCAGATTTGTCTTTCTTGAACTTTGGGGAAAGTCAAATCTTGATCCAAACTTCATTTCTGTCCCCATTTTCTATCATGAGCTGAACCAAAAGCCCAGCTCTAAACCTTAGAAATGTTGTATCCAGATCCAGATTTTGTGGTTGGGGACCATCTGTTTACTCTCCTATTGGATCTATAAACATAGGCTGGAAATCTCATGAGAACAAATTCATTCTTATGAGCTATACCAGGGGAGGGCAAACTTTTTGGCCTGAGGGCCACATCGGGTTGCGAAACTGTATGGAGGGCCGGGTAAGGAAGGCTGTGCCCCCCAAACAGCCTGGCCCCCACCCTTGCCCCCTCCCACTTCCCATCCCCCATTGCCCCCTCCTGGGACCCACTGCCCCAAACTGCCTCCCCCGGGATCCCACCCCCTATGCAACCCCCCCGCTCCCTGTACCCTGACTGCCCCGACCTATCCACACCGCTGGCCCCTGACAGGCCCCCCGGGACTCCCGCGCCCTATCCAACCCCCCCTGTTCCCTGACCATCCCAGAACCTCCGCCCAACCGCCCCCTGCTCCCTGTCCCCTGACTGCCCCCCAAGACCCCCTACCAACCCTCCCACGGCCACGTGTGCCGCCCCCTTACCATGCCACTCAGAGTGGCAGGAACTTGCAGCCCCACAAAGGCAGCAGCAAAAAAAAAAAAAAAAAGCCTGGATTTTTTAAAGGTGAAAAAATATTTGAGGTTTTTCATGATTTAGGCAAAGGATCTCCTTGATTTAAACAGGTTTGCCTGGCTCTGTTTTATATGCTTCACACAAGGTGGCATCACAGCATTTCCAGACATGGTATAGGAGGAGAGATCATGAAATTTCTTTTCTCTCTGTGTGACCTTGAACATCCCATGTTTCTGTAATCTAGCATTGGGATGAAGCGCCATCTGGTGACTCTCATAAACCTTTGCATTAACCTCTTCATAGGTAAGGTTACAACCAAGCACCACTTTAGCCCCTCAGTATCATGGCTTGAAAATTGCCATGTTGACTCTGAAGAGAACAAAGAATGTTTCTGCAGAGTCTGAAGACAACTAATAGGTAATTAAAAATACTGTGATTTGAAATTCTGACTTTTGTCTGTTTCTTCGACTTCCATTATCTTGAAAAGAAAAATCCTCATGTTTTCAAAGTAGTACCAAGTCTCATTGCCCATTAGACTGTTTGATGAAAAGTTTAATTAAACTGAGTATCTTTTGTGATTACCAGATTTAAATTAGCTCCGTTTGAAAATATTTGCAAAGTATTTAATGTAGCCTTTTTTCTCCAGCAAAACCATGCACCACCACAAAGTCTCATGAGGGTTTTAGAAGAGTAGAAGTAGTAAAAGGTTACACTATTGCTCAGGCAATTCATTTCAGAGGGTAAAGGTTTATACTATTATGAATTAAAGTAGAAATGGGATTTACACCTGGATTTCAAAGCCTTCAAAGTGCAGGCATGTTCAGATGATCCAAGGTTTTGGTTCAGCCCATTGTAAAGATGAGGGTTATTTGCAAAATTCAGATCCAGATCTCATTTTAGATTCTGAGATCTTGGATATTAAGATACAGGGTTTTGGCTCAAGCTCATCTCTAAATTGGAAACATAAAAATGTCTCCCAAGAAATGTTGTCAGGGAACATTAAGTCTTGGTCATTAGCATAACTCTGTTTTTTTTCTTTTTAGTTACATGCCAGACTTGTTTTCATCACCCCTGCCCTGTAGCAGGTGTCAGTTATTTGCATTTTCTAACTATAACATATTAGCTGCAAGCAGTAGATTATTCAGTGGTTTTCTCACTGAATACATACTGCAGGGTAAAGGTAGCACTAATCAGATGTGTAGTTTCAGTAAAGATCCAGCTAAACATTTCATCAATTTGACTCCTTGAAATTCAATGTTTCTGGACAAAACCCCAGGTTGCCATGTTATCTGCATCCAATCCAGCAGAAGGGCCTGATCCTGCTTTCACTGAAGTCAGCATTTTTATCGAGGACTTAGAGTAGGATTGGGCCGTAAATCTGTGATCTTTCGGCATACCCTGCGCAGACTCTTCACTTAGGGGTGAGATACCATTCAAAGATGCTAGCGCTGGGTAGCCATCAGTATGGAGATGCCGCAGCCTGTCCAGTGTGCTAAAAGAAGGTGAGACTTGTTTCCTGTTGGAATCCTATTTTTGCACATCTCCCCTCCAATTTTCAAACAATGTTGTTTCCACTTCAAATGGAGCATGTTCGGCCTGTTGCTAGGGGACAATATATAGTCTCATTTTGGAGCGGGGGGGGGGGAGACGAGGAAGAGGGAAAATCACTTCTAAGCTATGGGACACAGAGAACCTCTTTGCCTTGGATTTTCAAGAGGCTAAAGGAGTTAGGTGTTCAGGTGCCAGTGAATTACAGTGTCAATTACAGATTTGAGCCCCTAGTCCCTTAGTGTCTAATGAAAATCCCAGGCTTTGTGCTTATTTTATTTGGGGTATCACACCAAAGGTCTCAACCATTTATCACCAATGCTTTGTACTTCTATGCAAGGATCACAAAGTATTGTTGAAAATAAATGTATCCTTCTTAATTACAAATCAGAAGCTATTCTCTGTGTGTATCCTGACGTTTCAAAAAACAATATCCTTCTCAGAGCAGAGAGGGAGTTTAACGCCCCTCCCCCCAAGTTTTCCAAGAGAAATAAGAGGCAGTTTGGAGGGACAGTTAGAAGTTGTCGCCTCTCTCCAGACCTCCAAGAATCAGTGACAAGGAATGCTATTTCTTGAAAGAGAAAGATCTTTGCTGTCCAGATTGCTGTGACGCTCTTCACGGTCTTGTGTTTCTAGCCTCTAACAATCTTAGTCTTAGTACATGAGTGTAAACAATGCAGGGTGGTGGGGGCTTTAATCCCCCAATAACAGATAAATAAGTTATGGATTGCATTCATAAACACTGGGTTTGGAACAGAAGCTTGTTTATTTCACTTAATTAAAAGTGGACAAACCACCACAGTACAAAACTGCTCATTAAACCTACAGTCAATGGCTGTTATTTTATTATTGTTTAACTCTACCTCCCTAAATAAACAAAATGGTCTATGCTCTTTTAGGAAGATTTAGGCCAGAGTAATTAGGTTCTAGGAATACATTCTTATGCATGTGCTTGACTCGACTCCTAGGACTACCCACAGTAGTCAATTGAAAACATGCATATATGCTTGCAGGATTGAGGCCGTGGGCTTGATGTTTTGAAGTGCCAAACACCCAGTTCCAGATGAAACCACTGGCAGGTGTGGGTGCTCAAAACCACTGAAAATTTAGCCCTACTTACATCTAAACATATTTATTTTCACCATTTTTGATGCTATGTGATTTAGCCTGGTCTTTGTAAACAGTTGTAAAATAAATGCTCGTGCAGCAGAATCTTTATAATCCAGAAGCTCCAGACAGCCTATCATCCTGATTTAGTACAGCTTCCTAATCAAGAGAGAGTGCCATTTTGTACTTGCAGTGATTGTCCAGTTTGTTAAACCTGTTGGTTTACTCAAGAATTAGGAGTTACATTGAGCTGCTAAGGACAAGTGGCTTAAAAGGAGTTAAATTGCAACTAAGCTAGAGAAGTGTAAGGCCACATCATTTCTATCAGAAGTCTGAAGAGAACTAACTTTGCAGAATGTTTGAAAAGGCCAGGGCAGGGACGGCTATTAAGGCAGTCTGTGCTGTTAAACCAAACAGCAGAAGTCTTTGGAGGGGAAACACAATCCAACCCCTGAGCATCAGAGGGCATGATATCCTTATATTCTAGAAGAATCACTTCATCACCTGCAGGCAGCCAAATAAGCAGCAGTCACTGCCAACTCAGTTTAATTAGGTTCCCTGTTAAATATCCCAATTAAGATGAATTCAAGATTAAGACTGTCCCAATTATTGGGAGTAACAAAATGAAATGTGGTCAAAATATTGGGTACACTCTGTGTTCCTTAATGAGAGAGGGCAGCTGTTAATGAGAGAGTGGAAGAGAATGAAAAGAAAAGAAAACCACTGCTGTTTATGAGGAGCTAAATTCAGTTCAAATTACTGGCTTTTTCCAGGACTCTACCCACAGAGCACTGTACCAGAACACTGAGAACAACACGCACATCCAAGGAAACACAAGATAGCAGCATTGCATCATGAGAACTGGCATCAGCTCACTAATAATCTCAAGAGAAGAATACTGTCATAATAAACACGTGACACACCACACCACAGGGTTGGTAAGACACTGCACTTTCTTTCCTGGCTCCACTCGCTTTACCTGGGCCAGCATTACAATGGGTATATTCATATCAGGAGTTAGTTTCCACTGACTCCAAGTACTTACTGTTACAGCTGTAACCATTGCTGAGAGTTGGCTAATCTTTTGGTGTGCATCATGTATTCGACATCACTCTCCTTCCCCTGCTCTGCAATTGCAGGTTTCGCTAAAGATAAAAAAAAAAAAATCCCATGAACAATAAAATAAAATATGGCTATAGTTTTTCTTCTGTAAATTTAGTCTGTCTGGAGGCTTCCTGATCTGCTGAGTTCTGGTCATTAACACAGTAAAGGCTAGATTCACAAAGTACGTAGGTGCCTAACTGCTTCTTTAGGCACCTAAGTCTAACATTAAGGCATTAGTAGCACCCTCAGAACTGCCATTGAGCTACCACCCTATCCTTTAGGCACCTATGTTTGTGCCAGCGACATGCGCAAAGCCACCTAAGTCCTGATGCTGCTCCATAGCCCATGAGCTGCTTGGAGCCCTAGCTCAGGATTCTCAAATGAGACATTCCCCTACCTGTCTTACCCTGGGGCTGACCCAGGAGGCTTTCTCAGAACACACCTACTGCATTGGGCCTCACACAAAAGTCAGCCAGGAGTGAGAGACAGAGAGAGATGGTGTGTGTGTCTAGAATAGCTGGGATTCTGGAGAGCTGTATTCAAATCCTGACTCTGCCTGATTTGGAGCAGGGACTTGAACACAGCTCTCCCAGGTCAATGCTCTAATCATTAGGTAATAGGTACTTTAGACTGGATATAAATAATTAATGCACCAGCCCTTCAGTCACCATAGAGACTTGCAGGATAGACAAGACATGAATCTCTAATGTAAAAATGCTTCTTTGGGGGGCTCCTTCCTCCATCACAGAGAGGCAAAAGAAGGCACAAGCCCAATTATTTTCCTTTGCAAGTCACCTGTAAAGGAATTTCCCTAAATGCCTCACCTTGGGGTCCCAATCCTAGCTACAGAAGCAAGAGAAAGAGAGTCCTGTGTAGCTCGCCAAAAATGGAGCAACAGGGTCTGACGTATCCTCAGATGCGCACACTCCTTGTCATTTGCACTTCCACTCTCCACTGCCCTGCCTTTACCCGTATTGTCCCCTCTGCCCTTGGAGACTCACTTCTGGCATAGAGCAAAGTTCTTTACTTTTACTTTTTTAATGGAAGCCTACCAGCCCTGAGGGGACTGCAGGGCTAATCAGCAGTGCCTTCCACACAGGATGCAAATGAATGTCCATTATAATACCTTGTTTGTCCACAGCACCTTCTGTCTAAGGAGCTCAAAAGTGCTTTACAAAAAATGAATTAATTTGCACAATACATTGAGAGGTAGGTCAGTATTAACCCCATTTAACAGATGGGGAAACTGAGGCCCAGAGTTGAAGTGAGCTTCCCAAGGCCACATAGCAAATCAGTGGCAGACCCTGGCTCCCAAGTCTGTGTTTTAACCACTGGGCCATGCTGTATCTCTAGGGAGGTGTAGAAAGACTATACTTAAATGCAGCTTCTGTAAAGCAAGGACTGGCTGTGTAAACTTGTCATTTAAGGAAAAGGCTTCAGTGGGAGTTTGTGTTCAATATAAAGCTTCCAACAGTTTCCCTGGAGGGTCCTTTCATGTAGTGGCGTCTTCTTGAGCCATGCTCTGAAATTGGCTTGCTAACACAGCAATCACAAAGAAGGGATAGGGATGAGAAACAGCATGCAATGAGATCTTGGGTGTGTGCAGGACTCTTTGGACAGGAAAGGGGCTTCGGGGAGTTTGACCTGAGCCGGCAGAGTACAGAGACTAGTCTGAACAGGCTCCCTGACCAATGCCTGGTGCAGCGTGGGAGAGGAGCAGAGGGCAGTGTGCATTGTGGAGGCTATTACACCGATACTTGCTGCCTACACTTGCACTGTATTGATGGAGAATGGGACAGCGGCAGATGCCATGGCATTAGCCTTGCTCAGGTCAAGTGCAATCCAAATGTCTGTGTGAACTGAGCCTGTGAACTGTTGGGTGCAATTTTGTTTGTGAAGGCATGGTGTGCTACAGGAGTGCTGGGGGATCCAAAGAGTGGCAAGGATGCCAAATTTCTATAGGGTAGACAAAGCTCAAGCAGGCAGGATCTTCTGATCAAACCAGAGTCCTCCTTTGAAAGCTTGGTGTTAAGTCCTGGGTCAAGTGCAGGGAACACATTTCTATGTCAGGTTAACCACTGAGACTTGCAAGCACATTTATCAAACCAGACATTTTCAAAAGCGTTCTCTTCGAATACTGGATGCCTAACCTGTGACATCCGGTGCCTGAGTTTCAGAGGTGCTGAACTCCTGCAGCTCCCATTGACTTGCAGTTGCTAGGGTCTGGTACCTCTGAAAATCATCTTCTGGGTGTCTCGAGCTGGGCACTCAAAATCCAAGGTAATTTTGGGAAATCTGGGTCTACACATCTCAGCTGTACCATGTGACTCCATTTAATCTCATCCCTCCCCACAGCCTCCAGATGATCACTCCTCCCATTGCCTGATTCCTTCCTGTTCTGGTGCCTGCCAGCTCATTGATTCCTGACTAGTTCATCTCCTTTTCACACACACCCTTACTCCACTGCCCAGCACTGCCCCACCCCCAGTCCTGCAAGGCTCTGTGCCCAGCAGCCGGTTGCTGTGTGGCATGCAGTCTCTGGTGCTGTCTGAACTGTGGCTGGTATCGGAAGCTCTCCCCGCATTGGGTGCATTGGGAAGGTTTCTCTCCCCGGTGGATGCTCTGGTGGCTGTGAAGGGTGGCGTTCCGACTGAATCCCTTCCCACACTCGGCACAGCTGTAGGGCTCCTCTGGTGACTGTGGAGGTTGGAGCACTCGATGAAGCACTGCCCGCAGTCAGCACACTGGTAGGGTCTCTCTCCAGTATGGGTTCTCCAATGCTTGACGAGGTGCGAGCTCATCCCGAAGCTCTTTCTGCAGATGGTGCAGCGGTAGAGTCTCTCCCCTGTGTGGGTCCTGTGGTGCTGGAGGAGGTTGAAGCTGCGGCTGAAGCCCTTCCCAGCAGTCCGGACATTTGTAAGGTCTCTCTCCCATGTGGGTGATCTGGTGTCTAACCAGGGTCGAGGTCTGAGCAAAGGTTTTCCAGCGCTCAGCACACTGGTAGGACTTCTCTGCCCGGTGGCCAATCAGTCCAGAGTGCTCTCTGATGCTTCTCCTGTAGCTGGGGCATTGGTAGGGTCTCTCTCCGGTGTGCACTCGCTGGTGGGTGGTGAGGATGGAGCTGGTGACGAACCCTTTCCCGCACTGGGTACATTTATAGGGCTTCTCTCCCGTGTGAGCCCTCTGGTGTTTGACTAGGTCCGAGCTCTGCCGGAAACATTTCCTACACTCAGCACACTGATAGGGCTTCTCTTCTGTGTGGATCCGCTGATGTTTCACCAGGTCTGAACCCTGGTTGAAGCTCTTCCTGCACTGAGTGCATTTATAGGGCCTCTCCCCAGCGTGGGTCCTCTGATGTTTAATAAGGTCTGCACTCCGGCCAAAGCTCTTCCCACACTCTGTACAGCTATAGGGTCTCCCCCCACATGGATTCTCTGGTAATTAATAAGGTTGGAGCGGACACTGAAGCTCTTCCTACACTCCATGCATCTGCAGGGACTCCTCTCTCTGATGCAGAACGAGGTCGGGACTCCGGAGGAAGCTCTTCCCACACTCAGCACATTTGTAAGGTCTCTCCCCCGTGTGGGTTCTCTGATGCTGGGTAAGCGCTGAGCCTCAAGTGAAGCTTTTTCCGCATTCAGTACACATGTTTGATTTCTCTCTCATCTGGGTTCTGCCCTGGACAGGGAAGCCTTTGGGTCTCCTGCAGTGTTTTGGAGGTATTGTGTCTTGTCTCTTCTCTCCAGAGTTTCTCTGCTCTCTTTCTGACCTGTGCTGACCCAGACAGTTTCTTCCCTGGTCAGGACTCAGGGAAACATTCCTGTTAGAGCTTCCCGATAACAGCCCAAGTGATCTCTCAGAGCCTTTCTGCTGAGGATTTTGCACCTGATTTCCACTCACCATCCCATCATCTGCTGGAAAGAAGGAAAATTCAGACATGATTCATGTCTTTTATTTGACAGAATGAAAACTTTGGGAAGGGAAATTGCAAAGTGCTCACAGTTGTTGGGTTTTTTTATTTGTAAAAATAGTGTTGATAAGCTTGAAAATCAGGATATAAATCCCACAAAACTCTTTCCCAGAGGCAGAAACAAGGACTTGGTAGGTGCATTTTCCAAAGATCTGCTCTGCCTTTGCTAATTCACTCCCCATCTGCAAGGGAGCAGCAATAAGAAATTAACAGGATCACTCATAGAGCAGTAGCACTAACTCATTGGATATGTTAATTTCACTTCATCCTTTCACAGCACAGCACTAGGGTTTGATGGTAGATCAAATGGGAGCTGACTAAAGAGGTTGGGGAAAGGAGGAAAATGTGAGAAGGTGAAAGGGAGGCAACTTGTGAGCAAGAGAAGAGAGACGGGGGGAGTAAGAAAGCAGCAAATGAACAAAAGAAAAAAGGGGACACCACATGGGGAGGTGAGAGAGAAAAAAACCTAATTGCACACAGAACAGAAAGAGACAGACAGGATAGGATAGGGTCGAAAAAAAGGACCAAAGAAAGGAGGGGATAAGAGAAAATAGAAAACGTGGGAAAGTGAGAAGAGACAAAAGAGAAAATAAAAAGGAGAGAAATTCTGGGATGTACTAGAGGAGAAGTTGAGGTCTAGTGATTGTACAAGAGGAGGGAGGAGCACACAGGAGGGAAAGGACCATGTGCCAGGCATAGCAGACACTGTGCACAAGAGGAGTGGACAGTTTGTCTGAGCTCCCTGTCCCCACATTCAGACACCTGGATCAGTTCTATCCTCAGATACTTTACTGGGAGTTGTGCCCATGTATCCGAGGATTTGAAGCCTTTTTAATTTCAGCTTTCTTTTACTGAACATTTTAAAGGAGCTGACATTGGGTAAAAAACAATTTAGGGTGGGATTTTCAGAAGCACTTATAGCTTCCTAACTCTGCTCCCATTGAATCCAGTGGACATTTTACCAGTGACTACAATGCTGAGCACTTTTGAAAAATCCTTAAATGCTCAGCTAAATACAAATGCTAAATGCAATGCATTATTAAAGACTACTGTTAGTGCAACATTAAGGTTAGAATTTAAACGCAGAAGTCAGGAAATATAAATGCTGAGGTTCTCATAGCTCTCTCTAACTCATGTACGCTGCATGTACTGTATGTTAAGGTTATAGTTAACCATCTAACATTTAACCATCTAACTAGAAATCAAAAATATTGTGTCAATCAGCCTTGCAAAACTGTCATGAAAATATTATTAGGCCATGCACAAAATCTTGCCCTTCTTTTATCATGAGGATGAAATAAACAATGGTATTTGACTTGACCATCAAAATATTAAAAAATATGACTCATCTTAGCTGAACAGAATTTTGCAAAGCTGACTTGCAAAGTGGCAGGGCTGGTATCCAAAAAGAATGTAAGATGTCTGGGGCACAGATTGTCTTTTTTTATTACATGTAGAACAGATTACCAAGAGATGTGGTGGGTTGTCTATTACTTAGATTCTTTAAATTGAGATTGGAAGTCTTTCTAAAAGAGATGCTGTAGTCCAATCACAAGTCACTGGGCTAGATGCAAAAACTGGGTTAAATTCTATTGCCTGCTTTATACAGGATCAGACTACAGGATCATAATGGCCCCTGCTAGCCTTACAATTGAGGAATCTAGGAGAGATATAAATGTTTAACTTATTCCTCACCTGTGCATGAGGGTTGGATATTTGGGACACCCAGCTCTTCCCCCTGTTCCATCTGAGATTCAAAGTCCATCTTTGGAATAGGAAATCCTGCTAACAGAAAGCAATAAGAAAGTATAGCAGTTAGTTAAATGTTTAATGTAATGATAGTTGCATGATTTGAAACCCCCAGGGGAGACTAGAGAGGTGGAAGGAGCCAGTTCCTGGGTCCATTCAGAGCAATCAAAGGCTCCTTCTCCTCACAGCTCTTCAGAAGCCCCTCATCTGTTTGTCTCCTACATTAACTTCCCTTCACTGATCTGGTCACAATGGCACCCTTGGATCCAGGGAGGTATTTATATTGCAGGTTCACTGTTTGAACACAAACCAATATACAGTTTAGGTATCAGCGATCCTCTTATTCTCCCCAAACTCATGCTAGGACAGGCCCTTAGTGGAGAGGCAGGGCAATGGGGAATGGGAGTTTGCTCTCTTCCTGGTGCAGCATCCCAACATAGCAGCAGCTGGGACACTTAGAGCCTTGCAGCATACACCTGTCCCGCTCCCCTGACATCAGAGAGATTCTTTGGACCCAGATCCTAGTCCGGCCTGTGGCAGGTTTGGATTAATTGGGTACATGAGTATTCTCCCAAAGAGAGGGAATCCTAAGGTGGGATAAAACCAGCATAGTGGCTTGTATGTCACTGCCTCCCAAGGCCCCACACTGGGAGTAGGGAGTGTAGCTATGTCCAGCTAATCCTCATGTGCTGTTGCCAGCCAGTGCAACTGAGTCTTGGAGGAACTTATGTTGGTATAACTATGTTGCTTAGGGGTGTGGAAAATCTGCATCCCTGAGCAGAGGCACTGACTTTCTGTGTTCCTGGGGGGTTCTCGACCCCCCACTCCACCCCTTCCTGCCCTCGCTCCTCCCCCCTGCCCCTGCATCTCCTGCATGCTGCTGAACAGCTGATGGTGGTGGGCAAGAGGCGCTGGGAGAGAGAGGGAGGAGCTGACTGGCAGGGCCACCGGCGGGTGGGAGGGATGCGGGGTAGGGAAGGACCTGATCCGTGGGGCTGCTGAGCACCCTTTTTTTTTTTCCGGAGCACATAAGGAGTTGGCGCCTATGCCCGAGTGATGCAGTTATACTGACCTAACTGCCGGTGTAGACAGTGCTGTGTGACAGGAGGGCTTCCCCCATCGATATAGCTGCCACGTCTTGGGGAAGCTCTCCCATCGGCGTAGACAGCATCCTCACTAAGCGCTGCAGCACTGGTGCAGCTGTGCCACTGCGGCACTGTGAGTGTAGACAAGCCCTTGGAGTGACTTGGGAGGATGCTGTAAGCTACACTGCAGGATTAGAGCAGCACCCAACAGGCTGAGGCTCAGGGAGACATAAAGGCAGCTTACACGGCTGCTCCAGGGGCACCAGTCTTGAGGATCTGGGCCGTTGTCTGCATTCAAGAAACAGCAGAATGAACTACTCCCCAGCTCACCTGGAAGGCGGGCATAAGGAGCAATGCCACCATCTGCTGCTCTCTGATATTCCCATCCTGGGTGCAGACTGACTTCTGGGAGAGGCTGGCTACACTGGAGGAGGAGAGGAGGGAAAAGGTGGCCGCATGGGGAGTCCAAAGGCTGGGCCAGGAGCGTGGCTCATGGTGTCAGGTGGGACAACAAACCGAGGAACAAGCGGGGAGGTTAGCGAGGGGGCTGAGGTGAAAGAAGCAGCTATCTTGTTCGAGGAGTCGGAGCTGCGAGGAGAAGCCATGCAACAGGGCCCTGGGCTGCAGTTACTATGGCGACAGAAGCAGAGAAATTCAGCAGGTGTGAGTGAGCAGCCCTGAGCCTGCAGAAGCCCAGATGCTCCTGAACAGCCCCGATCCCCTCTGCTGGTGCCTGCCTAGGCAGGGAAGGTGATGTAGGGCTGGCTGGCTTCAGGGAGTCATGGTAGAGGATAATCAGTGGGGCCAATTGCCTCTTGAAGTCCCACTCCCTTAAACTAATCTAATGCTCTAACCCTTAGAGTACACTCCCTTCCCTGGGATGGCACAAATCTTCCTGGCAAATATTGCTGTGGAAACTACACTCCGGTCTTGCAAGTGGGGAAAGGAGCATTCTCTGTATCCCCTTTTCAGTCAACCCATAACCACTCTCCAATCTGCGGTTCAGAGCATTTGTGTGCTCCGAATCCTGTGCAATATGCCCTGCACTGCTGGTTGCCAGCAGAGACCTCACTGCATGGTGAGCCCCCTACTCTGCACTCTGCTTGCTCCCAGATGTCAGAGGATCACAGGAGGTAGAGATGGAAGAGATTGATTAAGACCTCAGCCAGCCCCTCTGCCAGAGCCGGGTGTAGTGTCTGATAGAGAACAGAGCCTATGCTGCACTGAGCCTTGCTAGACCCACTTTCAGCTGTTCTGGCATTTTCTAAATCCCCCAAGATCTGGCCTTAGATGTGTTCCCCGTTCATGTTAAACTCCCCGTGGGGAGTGTTAGGAAAGTCCCTTTTTGTCCTAACTGCAGGGAAACATAGACTGGGATCATAGCCTGAACTAGGAGCTGCCTCCTCTCTCTCCTCCTTTGTATTCCTGCTTTACTAGCGCTCATGGGTTGCAGCTTCCGGCAAGGAAGAGCACAACACACTTCCTGGGAGGAGCAGGTGACTCGCCCAGCTTACCTCAAGGTGCAGCTCCAGTGACAACTTCCTGTCAGAGCAGTACTGCTGAGGTGCACTGAATCCAATGGGAACCTTTCCCCAGCTTCTGGATCAGGGATTTTGAGCTACACTTTGATCAGTGACAGCTTGAGGCATGCAGAAATCCTCCAAAAAGTGCCATATTTCGGGAGTTTACTGTAGGCATCCTGCACACACCCACATTGCATATCATTTCAAAGCTTATTTTATGTATGTTTAGCTGGAGTATGATGTGGAGCTGCCAGGTGGTTTGGTAAACCTGCAGGCGAGGTGTAACAATGGCATCCAAAATGAGAGAGCGTCATGTTTTGGCACAACTTCAGAAAAACTGCAACATGACACCACCTCACTGTGGTGATTATTGGTCAAAGCTACCAAATGACAATGTATTGAACTATTTTGACTGGTTTTGCATAAGCAAGTTTGTTTATTTTCCAGAAAAAGTTTAAGCTGTTTATCATGTGGCAAAAATGGCAAATAGCAACATTTTGCAATGTACTATACTAACATGAAACGTCCTCACATTGCATATACTTAATTGTCAAAATATCTCACAAGTGATTAGAATAGTTTTTTATATTTTCAGTTGAAATTTGCTGACCAGATCAGTCTCACCCTGAAGACTGTGCACCAGTAGCAGTAGTAAGCTCATAGTTTGTACCTGATAGTGGGTAGCCAGAAACGTACATGAATTCCTGCTGTTAATACTTTCCGATTTTTAAGCTTTTGTTGTACAGTGTACCCTGGAGTCTGCCCAGTAGAAGATTTAAATTTGTAATTGCCTATGCATGCAGTAATAGCCTTGGAAATATTCTAGAAAGTAGCTTTTTAATTCAGTGACACTTATGCACAGGTCAGTATGGAGGATACAAGCCGCTAATAGCTTACATCAAGGAGAAAAAGACTCCCCACAAACTTATTTGTCAATAAAATCACAAGAACGCAAAACTGTCCAAGGCCACCAGTGCTGGAAAATAATTGGTCCTGTTGCATTGTTTGCCTGAGAAAAACACACAAGACAAGAAACTTCATAAAAGAGAAACTTTTGAGAGAGCAACCAGTCTTAGGGAGGCACCACTTCAAAGAGGAGATGATGACATGTTGCACAGAATATCCTTGGAAGACTTGATTGCTAAGGATGCAGTCTATCACTCAGCACTGCATTTCTTCCTACTTGAGTACAACAACTCTTTAAAGCAAAACCATCTAGTTACAGTGCAACAATACAGTCTCCTTTTGGCATTGCATTTTATCAGATGAGAGCTAGACAATGATCTTATGTACAAGAAAGTTCTTCTGTCCAACCTGCTACAAAGATATAAAGCCCTACTTCCATCAGATGTAGAAACTGCAAGCTATTCTAGTAGCAAATTACAGGCAAGATTCGAAAAACATTGTGGTTCTGCAATTTTATTCCATGCAAAGCATGGACAGGGCAAGTCTATCATTGTCTATGCAACGTAACATTAGCTAATGCTATCCAAGTTGATAATAATCTGAAGCAGGCACTTAAGTCATCCAAATATTTTGTGGATGTTCTTCTGGTGAGTGAGCCTGCTGAGCAGCTTTCAAATTAACAAGTGTTTTGTATAATACCGTTTCAATCCTTTGGTCTGAAATAGCCAAAATAAAAGCCTCAGAATATTATCCAAAGCCAGGTGATTGTAGTTTACAGAGGTCAGGTACTTTTGTGCCCCAACTGCTGCAGACGTTTGTTCTTTGGTTGATAGATAAAGGGGCATACGATTCAGCCAGCAATGAGTATCATCCTTAGAAGACATTCAAAGAAGATGCCTCTCAACTGCAGAGTAGGTAATATCTAACCATTCTGAAATGATCACACCACTGCATAGAAGCCTTACTGCACAGCTACACCATGAGTTTGGGTCTCGCAATTTAATTGCCATACTACAACTTAATGGATTCTGCATCAGTTATGATTAAGGCTCTGTGTTTGTCAAGGAGGTCACGGAAGTCATGGATTCCGTGACTTCCTCCGAGCTGTGTGACTTTTGCAGCAGCTGGTGTGGCTGACCACAGGGCCACTCGAGCAACTGGTTGTTGGCTTATTAAGAGGGGGCACTTGATCTACAAGTTGTGGAGATTCTGCATTATGGCATGTGTTAGACAGGAGGGTGAGACTAGAAAGTCTAACGAAGGCAGTGTTTCACCACCAGCGGTCACAAAAGGCAATTGGGGAAGGGTGGAGGCTGTTGAAAATTTTATTGCCGTCTAAAGGAAAGAATCTTGCTCTTTGACTTGCTGCAGACCCTTACCCTTGAAGGTCCAGTATTCTTTGTCAACCTCCCAACACTCCTTATCCCCCAATACATTTTATATGTTTATAATTCATACTTTTTTTACGCTCAATCTAGAGCAAATGTAAGGCAGTTGTGAAAATGTTTAATTTCAAATAAGGATTTGCAAACTCTAATGGCCTTAAAAATCTTTGAATTACGTAGCACTGGTTTAGGTTCTTTCCAGGGATTCTTGGAATTTTTAATATTTCTCCAGAACAGAAGCTTTTATTTAAAAAAAAAAGAGTCAAGAAAAAAGTAGCTTCTAGCCTTTCTGGTCCTAAGGAAAACCTTCTGCAGTGCTGTCTTCCCCAACCTGTAGACAGACTGAAACAATACCTCTGAGGGGCCTGATCCAGCAAGATTTAGTGACAACCTTCAGTGACACATCCTAGTAGAAGCGTAGCACAATACCAATGATCCCAATGGTATGTTCATGCTGAAACACATCACCACCACTAGCTAATGTCAACACTAGCTGTTTCCCTGTGGATCACTTAGTCGTAGCATTTGCTTAACATACTTTATCCTGCTAATAGTTACATTCAGTCGACTCATTCCCTATACATAAATATAACAAATTCCTGTCCTCAGTCATATTCCTTGCTTCTCCATTCATTTCAGGCTCCCTTGCCACTCCCTTAAGCTATCCATCACACTTATTTTTAAGTTATTCTTTTTGTGGAAAGGGAAAATCTGCCATAACCACTTATTTTATATCAGGAACAAAAAGAATCCTAACAAGAGTATTGGTCCATTACTATATGTAAATGGTAGAATTATCTGTAATAATAAAGAAAAGGCAGAAATATTCTGTATTTGGGAAAAAAGCAACGTAGTTATATGTAACACTCTTTCCATTCCACCAATGTCTCAGAGGATGTTAAACAGCAGCTACTAAAGTTAGACATTTTAAAATCAGCAGGTCTGGCTAGCTTGCATCCAAGAGTTTTAAAAGAGCTGGCTGAGTAGCTCACTGGACCACTAATGTAAATTTCAGTAAGTCTTGAAACACTGGGGAAATCCCAGAAAACTGAAGGAAAGCTAATGTTGTGCCAATATTAAAAAAGGTAAATGGGAAGATGAGGAAATTATAGGTCTGTCAATCTGGCATGGATCCTGAGCAAGATAATGAAGCAGCTGATACAGGAATTGATTAATAAAGAATTAGAGGAGGGCGTTTTTCTAGTGAGGTCCCACAGAGATTGGTCTTGGCCCTACATTTTTATCAATGAACTGGAAGAAAATCTAAAAGTTTGCAGATGACAAAAAATATCATACAGCCATGTAACTATCCTTTTTTGCAATTACAAATAACCAAACCCCAAACAGAAAACAAACAAATTGGGAGAATTTGGTGTGGACAAACCTCTCATCCCAGGCACCTCCCCAATATAGGTCCTTCTTTAGAGGGTACTGCTGGGATCCTCTTTGGGGCTGGTGAGCTTTCCTTCAAAGTGATGGCTAGCGGGAGAGATACTGCAAGTGGGGAAGAATCTTCACTCCCCTTCTCTGTAAGGGCAAAGGTAGAGCCACAATAGGTTCTTCGCTTCCCATCACACCCTGGAAGGAGGGCCTGGGGGAACAGCTCCACTCCTGCTCTACCTTTGTGAAAGGGAGTTGTCTGCACTCAGGGATTCCCTGTGCACTGACTAACCCCAGAATTCTGCTCTGCTCTCACACAGGCAGAGAGGTAGTTCTAGGTTAGGATTCCTGCAGGTGGTGCTAAGCCTGAAGGAGAAAGCCAGCTACAATCCCAGATTGCATGTGGGTAATGGGAAATTGTGAGGGCAGGTTTCACTTGTACAATGCAGACAGCTGGACAATAATGTTCTCCTTCCACTCATGCAATGAGTTCTCTTCTGCCACTTCAGTCAGTCACCCTGTTGTTGGCATAATATCCATCTCCTGCCATGCAGAACGACCATCCTGCATCCCTCCACTGTACCAGTTTTCCATCTCTATGGACCGCCTCTGAAAGCAACTCTCTTCTCTTCAGCCACTTTCTTTTGCTGCTATTAGGGAACACTAAGGCATTTGGGATACAGTTTGTATGAAAGACAATGCTGACATTTGCAGAATTGACTAGTGCTTTTGGGTACCCAAGTTGACACCTTAATGGGACTACTTTCAGGGACAAGGCTGAATGCACCTACCGCAGACATTCAAATAGGGGAGGAGAGATTCTCATCCAGCTACCTGGTGGAAGCAAAGAATGACTCCAGTTGGGGATCAGTACATTTGTGACATTAGAATGGGAACACAGCATCAGTTCTGGAGAGGTACAGGATGCCACAATATCGTGGCAAATACTAGCAATGGGTCCAAGCCTGGTATAAGTCTCCCTAATGTAAAGATATAGGATAGTCAATGTTTGTTCACCTGTACAAACACCAAACTCAATTTTCTGTGACATTTCAACAGAACTCTTTCTTAAACAGGCAAATAAAATCCATAGAAATGAGAACAAATATTTTAAATAGATGCTCTCCTAAGCCTGGCAGCACTAGGGGGTTACTGCCTCTGGCTAAGCAGTCCATAGCTTCAGTAACATCATGTGCATTTCATGGCTTGCACTTTTTCTCAGGATCACCATTCTTATGTCACCTCTTGCTTTTTGCCCTTGCCAGCCTCCTATCATTGGGAGTTGGTTGCGGTCTTAAAAGCCCATCATTATCGCTATCCCTACATTCAGATTTTGTGTGTGTGTATTTACAACTCAACATATTTAATCATTTTCGTTCTAGACTAAATAATGAAATAAATTTCTTCCCCACTTGGCTTTGAGGATGGAACAGGCATCTCAATAGGTATTTTGTTTACCACAAAGTTTTCTGGAGCTAGAGGTATCAGCACCTTCCATATTATTGCCAATTCCACCCCTATCCAGTACCACCAAGCTTTTGTCTGAACCAACATCCCTTTTAGAGGAGGATACAGTAACTCTTCATTTAAAGTCGTCCTTGTTAATATTGTTTGTTGTTACGTTGCTGATCAATTAGGGAACATGCTCATTTAAAGCCCTGCAATGCTCTCTTATAATGTTGTTTGGCAGCCACCTGCTTTGTCCACTGCTTGCAGAAAGAGCAGCCAGTTGGAGCTAGTGGTGGGGGACTTGGAACCAGGATGGACCAGCAGTCCCCCTATCGGCTCCCTGCTCCCCTAAGTTCCCTGTGCGGCAGCCACCCAGCAGGCTATCACTTGCCGGCAGTTCAGCTGTCCCTCCCCCCACTGCCATGTGCTGCTCCTGCCCTCTGCCTTGGAGCTGCTCCTGGGATCCTCCTGCTTGCTGTGTGGGGGTGATGGGGAAGAGGGGTGCTAAAGTCAGGTGTCCCCTTCCCCCCCCCGCACTCCTTTACCCCATTAGGCCATCTCCACAGAGCAGGGTGGGGACACGACAGGGCTCAGGACAGAGGGAGCTTGCTGGCAGCAGCTGCTGTCTCAACTTGCTGATCTACTTAAAAAGGCAGTGTACTTAGAGTATAGTCAGCGTACTTAAAGGGGCAATGCACGTCTCTCTCTCTCTCTCACACACACACAGGTGTGTGTCTGTCTCTCTCTGCCATGCTGTCTCCCCTCCCTCCATTTGTGCTGCCTTATAGAGTGAGAAGTTACATTAACAAGTGTTAACCCTTGAGGGCTCAGCTGAGTGCTAGTTCATCATTTAGCAGTAAGGCATTCCCTGGGAAATATCCCACCCTCTTCCACCCTCTGACTTCACCACCTCAACCAAGCTTAACAATCATCATTGCGGTGTACAGTATTAAATTGTTTAAAACTTATAGTGTGTGTGTGTGTGTGGTGTGTGTGTGTATAGAGTCTTTTGTCTGGCAAAAAAAATGTCTGTGGAACCTAACCCCTTCCCCTCCCTTTACATTAATTCTTATGGGGAAATTGGATTCGCTTAACATCGTTTCGCTTAAAGTAGCATTTTCCAGGAACATAACTACAACGTCAAGTGAGGAGTTACTGTATATTCATTGTATTAGTTTTCCCTCTCGTAAAGAATGCTTTAGGAAAACATGCTTGGTGGTCAGTTCTCTCCCCATTCCAAAAATTCTGCCTCCCCATATCTTCCTGTGCAGAAAATCCATACTTCCTTCATGTCGTGACTTTATAACCAAAAAAATCACAGCACATGACTACTCTTAGGCTATGTCTACACTACAGACCTTCCAGCTGCACAGCTGTAAGATCTCATGTGTAACCACTCTATGCCAACAGGAGAGAGCTCTCCCTGTCAGAATAATTAAACAACCCCCAACGAGCGGTGGTAGCTATGTTGGCAGAAGAGCGTCTCCCACTGACATAGCACTGTCCACGCCGGTGCTTCTGTTGGTGTAACTTATGTTGCCCAGGTGGTGGTTTTTTTCACCCCCATGACTGACAAGTTTTATTGACAAAAGTGCTAGTGTAGACATAGCTTTAGACATATACGTCATAATCTCCTCTCCATAACAACTGACAATTCCAGATTCATGGTGGTTTAAGTTAAGGTGGTTTATTCAAGGGGAAAAAAAACCACAGAATTATGAAATTAAAATTCATATTAAAGTTTAAGAACACATTTCGTTTAAAATTAAACAAATAGTTTAATTTCTTTTTCAATGCATGTCATCCTCCTCCTGTTCACCAACTTGTCAATTAGCAGACTGCAGTTAAAACAAATTCATCCTACATACTGATTACACCTTTAGAATGTTCATACAGTGCCACCCACAAGGGCCCTTGAGCAAGCATCTTTCTGACAGAAATGTCTATTAGGATGTTAATTGACTTGCTCTCATGGACTAAGTTGTCAAACAGCAGCATATTTGTCACAGACACATTGATTTCACTACCACTTATTCAGCAAATACAGTTCCAAGGATATGGCCCAAGTACCATCACAATGTGGGGTAGGGGAAGTGGGGTTAAATAAATATAATCAATAGGAACTAATCTAAAAAAAGTACCAGAAAGTGGGAAACAGGAGCTTAGGTTCTGAAGGGAGCCACAAGGCCTGGGTGAAGTCTGGCAAGAACGCCAAAGCCTGATTAATGTACGGAGAAAGTGTTATGATTTGATCCATGTTTTACCCTTATCACTGCTAAAAATAAAAGGCCATGATTCCCCTGAATACTTAACTCTTCTCAGTTTCCTCCTGTTGTGGTGCTTCATACCCAAACAATGGCTAGAACCATCATCACACTAAGGATGTGCTCCCTCCCCAACATCACACTGCAATGCTCAGCTAGCTACTCCCTACAGGCAGGGCCGTATTCCCCTTCTTCCCAGCAGTGGTGGTGCCTACTGTGCATGGTGTTTCTGGTGCCGCACTAGCTGCGGCTGGAAGCGGAAGCACTTCCCGCACTGAGCACAGTGGTAGGGATTCTCTCCCGTGTGGATCCGCTGGTGTTTGATCAGATTGGAGTTCCCACTGAAGCACTTCCCACACTCAGGGCATTTATAGGGTTTCTCCCCGGTGTGGGTCCTGCTGTGGTTGATCAGATCGGAGCTCTGGCCAAAGCTCTTCCCACACTCCATGCACGTGTAGGGCTTGACACCGTTGTGGATCCTCTGGTGCTGGATGAGGTGTGAGCGCTGGCTAAAATTTTTGCCACACTCGGGACATTTGTATGGCTTCTCTCCCGTGTGCATTCTCTGGTGTTTTATACATGTGGAGCTATCACTGAAGATCTTCCCGCACTCAGTGCATACATAGGGCTTGTGCCCTGTGTGGATCCTCTGGTGTTTAATAAGGTTGGAGCTTTGGCTGAAGCTCTTCCCACACTCGTGACATGTGTAGGGCTTCTGGCCTGTGTGGATTCTCCGGTGCTGAATAAGGTGTGAGCTCTGGCTGAAGCCTTTCCCGCACTCCGTGCATTTGAAGGGTCTCTCCCCCGTGTGCATTCTCTGATGCTGGATCAGGTGTATGCTTCGACTGAAGCCCTTTCCGCATTCAGAACATATGGTTGGTCTCTCTGATCGGGGTGTTCGTCGGGGGACAATATCCTCTCCTTGCTCCTGGAGGTCTCGTTCATCATGAGTGGATTCAGTTTGTTTCCTCTCTGAAGGGTCCTCTCTCTGTAGCATTGCTGAGTTGTGCTGACTCACGTGGGCTTTTCCCAGGTCCGGACCCTGGGATATGTCTCCTCCGGATCTCACTGAAAACACCCGCTGCAGTTCCATGCTTGCAAAATCTTCCTGCTGAGGAATCTCCTCCTCTCCACTGTGATCTCCTGGCAAAGATAAGATTATTCCAGACGTGGTTATTCTCTGTGCTTGGGAGAAAGGCGTACAGGTGAGGGTAGACAATACTAGCAGAAGTGAGTCAGGAAGGGCAGAAAGCCATCCTTGATATTTGCCCAGGAGATAGGAGAACTGGTTACAATGTAAGAAAACTAATGACAAAACGGAACAAGATGACATGAGGCAGAACCATAAGCTCACAGTTGCTATTGGAATTCCAACTTCTTTTACTTCACTCATTGAGTGTTTCCAAGTTGGTTCCGCTTATTCCTCACCTGTGTGGGTGTATGTCAAGAGCTCCGTTTCCATGAGAGCCTGGTGACCTGGGTCAGATAGTTCTTTGCCTTGTTCCATTTGGGAGGCCATGCCACATTTAGGAATTGGAAAACCTGCTCATGAGAAAGAAAACATCATGGCTTGTTAAATATTCAACCAATGCTTGTCACAAAAGATGTTTTTAATCCCAGCTGCTCTAATGGGGAGGGGAGGGAGCAGAGCAGAGTCTGGAAGGGATGAGTCACCTGAATGGCTGGGAAAGTGTTCCAGCATACAATTTGGGGAATAACGGTTCTGATGGTAGATGTATTTTATCTGTGTAGGAGATTCAAGGATCCCTCTTAATGGGAGAATGATATTACATAGAAAGCCAACAAGAGACCCCCCGAATCCCTTTTTTAAGTTGGTGACAGTCCCGGGTAGAGGTGTGTTGCAAACCCAGGAAATTCCAGCAATGTTTGTATGCTCAGGTGTTAGAGACAAGGACAGGAGTGGGCTGTCAACTGCACTTCTGAAAATCCTTCTAAATGGGCGGGGAGAGTCACACCCAGGTTCTGAGGATTAAAGGGTCTGAACCCCCCAGGAAAGAACCTTGTGCTGAAGCAAATGAAATCACTTCAGAGATGCTCATAAAAAAGGTGACTCCTTACCTAGTGAGATGAGATTCTGGTAGTTCTCCTGCATGTCATCCCTGTTGAGTTCCATCAGCCCTTTGCCATAAAGCCCTGCTAGGTCTTTGGACAGCACAACCACAGCATAAAATGCCAATGGTACCTAAAACAAGCATTCTCCATTCAGTATTTGCTGCTCCAAGGACAATCTCACTGCTAAGTAGCAAGAGGTAGTGAGAGGAGCAGGAGGGGCACAGGAACTGGGAGTTGCTGCAGAGAAGAACAGATGAGACAGAATGGCAAGAAAAAGGGAAGGGGGAAAACCTCAAAAGTCACAGAGAGAGAAAGGAGGATGGGGAAGGAAGAAAACCAAAGGGAGGAGTGGGCAGTCCTACGGTTCACCACGACCAACTAACGTGTTAAAACTAAAACTTGCCCTGTCTACAGTAGTATTTTTAAAAAGCGTTCGCTACCACGCTTAAGTATCTCCTAGGCTCTGGCTGCCTAGAATTTTCACCTCAAGTTAACAGTTTGTTAATTAATGCTAGGTCATTAACACTTTGGTAAAGGCCAGTGTGTATACTTCTCAGATGTTTGTTCCAGGCTATATGTTTATTCTTTACTCTAGGCTGATCCCCAGGGAAACCACAGATGATTGAGAGCTTCCAGACAAGTCTTCATAAAGGTGTTCGCGACTTCAAGTCAATTTGCAATCAACTAACTGGAGGTAAGAACTCACGGGAAGACAGGCCCACAGCGTGAACAAGTGCTTACAGGTGATGGGCTACTTCGCCCACTTGTGCCCATTCACCTATCAACAATGGTTGGGAAAGTGGCATTACTGGCATGTTAAGTGCATACATGTTAGTAGTATGTAAGTTTCAGATCTAATAAGCCATCAAGATGAATAGGACAGGTAACATCCTCAGATTGGGGTTTTTCTTAAAGCACCAGTTTCTTGAGTCCTGTGATTACATGAGAATCTCAAGCTTTTGTTAAACATTTCTCCCCCTAATGGTTGCAAATAAAAGCTTGCAAACTTGAACCCTAAAGGCTCAAAAACGAGGAAAGTAAAAAGAACCCCAAAATTATTTATTTAAAAATAAATAATGATTGGGGGGACCCAACTCAATTTTTTTTTTAATGCCTTGGATTAGCAAAATTGCAGACCAGTTGTTTCAGGCTATATGTAGATCTCCACAATGTGTTACATTCCCTTAAATACCAGATGCACAAGAAACTTTTTAAGCTCTACAGGAACTCAACAGGCAGGCAGCAACTGCCCCCATTGGATGTAGGGCGCTCTACACTGCTCTTGGCAACTCCAAGCACTATGAAACACTATTCTAGCATATGTCCAATATGGGTATGTGAAGGATCGGAAGGGAAGATCACTTTCAATGGCCCTTTTGGTTCCGAGGGCTGGTCTACACTGGGGATTTCAGCCATCGGTGACTTTCCCAACAGCATAGCTGCATCAGAGCAACCCCAAGCGTAGACAGGCAAAACCACTATAATCTGCAATTTGTGCCAGTGCAATTTACCCCTGCTTTAACCAGAAGTGACCAAGGTCTTGTCTACACTAGCAGGTTACATTGATACAGCTCCACTACTGGCTGGACCCAAAGGCTGTAACTGCTGGGATTGCTAAAATATATTAGTTAGGGATGGGCAAACATCCCAACATCCAGGCAACACTTGTATTCGGAGGCCGTATTATTGAATATTAACAAGTAGATAGCTTACAATGGAAATACCATGAATGAAAATATAAGCAATCAGGCAGCAGCAGAGAGGGGCTTCCCATCATACTCAACCTTCAACTGTGCTGCAGCAGCAGCAGAGATCCACAGTAAAGCTAAATTGGCCAGCCTGGAACAGGCAAAGAGAATGAAGCCTCTCTCTCTTCAGAGGAGGCAAAGATAAGTGAATCCTATGGCTCCCCCGCTCCCCCCTTGCTTTAGAATTCTTGTGTGCCACTGGCAAGCATATTCCAATGAAGTGAGCTGTAGCTCACGAAATCTTATGCTCAAATAAATTGGTTAGTCTCTAAGGTGCCACAAGTACTCCTCTTCTTTTTGCGAATACAGACTAACACGGCTGCTACTCTGAAACCTGTCAGTATTCTAGGGGTGTTTTCATTCTGTCCTGAGCCAGGAGACCAAGGAGAGGGTAAGAGTCTGTAACCCTTCCCCCATGCTCATAGTTGGAGTTTTAATAAATGTTTATCATTTTGCTTTTAATTCCACTCAGCTACATGTAATTTTTATGGCTCAGCCAAGATATTTTTGGTTTATAGGGATTACTCTAGTGCGGAGTTCCATGTTTTCAGCAAGACATTTTCTATCCCTTAGGCTCCTGGAATCTGTTCCTGCAGGAGAACGGACAGCATAACGCTTCCATTCTCCACACTGTGAACCCTGGGGACTACTGGGCAAAGATTAGATTTTGAGGAAGCAATCCAATTATATTGTGTATATTTTTCCCCAACACTGAATAATGCTCACTTTCTGCTCCCAATGGTAAGAGATTTTTGCCACAGGGAAGAATATATCTACTTCAATAGCACTAGCCTGCCTGCCAAGTATTACTCTTATCTTTGGGAGACAAGGTGAGCGAGGTAATATCTTTTATCGGACCACCTTCTGTTGGTGAGAGAGACAAGCTTACACAGGGCTGGACTCTGCACCAGCAGACAGACCCCTTTTCATTCTGGCCCCCATTACTGGCTACTAGGGGATTCAGCCTCATTTACACAGCAAGCTGATATCTCTAGATCCTCTAGCTCCATGCTGCTTGCAGAACGAACCCCCATGGTTTTGTAAAGGTGGGAGGCTATAATCCAGCAAGGGGTTGAAGCAGGGGGTAGGAGGCATTCCAGAATTGCAATTCCCCCGTCAGCTGAGTGGGGACAGTGGAACATACAAGCAGCAGTTTGCTATGTCAGGTGTAGTGCTAGAGGATCCTAGGGTGAGATGCTGAAAGAATGGGGTGCAAGTGGCCGGCTGGAAAATGCTAGGGGGATAGAATGCAAGAATAAGAGGATTGTGGGGCTGCTAGACCATGCTGCTCGACCAGAAAAGGGTGCAGTAATAGGGGGAGACTGCTGTATTGTGGCCGGATGGTGGTGTATGAATGGGGAACTGCTGGGGTGTGTCTGGAGAGGGGGGCAAGGATGGGGAGGGCTGCCAGCTGGAGTGCTAGTGAGATAAAAAACATGGAGCAGGGGTTCAAACGGAAATCTGCAAAGGGGCAGGAGGACAGATGATTCCTGGGGAAGGGGGACAAGCTGTGTGAAGGTGGGTAGCTGCAGGAGGAAGTGGGGATAGGAAAAGCTAATGGAAAACGTCAAAAGGGGGTGCAAGAATTGAGCATCACACTCCTGGTCTGTGCCACAGGAAAGGGGTGCAGAAATAGGGTGGCATCCCTGGGGAGCACCGTGGAGGAAGAGTAATAAATGGAAAGGAGCAGGAGCTGAAAGGGAAAGGGAGTCTGGTCTCTAAGGAAACATTGGTTAAGGTGGGAGTGGGGGGAAAGAGAGAAACGTCCCTCATTTTTTCAGCTGGGTGCTGGATGCATTCCCACTCTGGAAGGGGCCCCAGGGGCAGGGCCAGTTTGCGGCTCTCTGTGCCGCTCTCGCAGAAGTCCCATCCTGAAAACACAGTGTCTTTGCTGGAAGTCACGTGGCTTCGAAGCGCCGAGTGATTGTTTTTGCGGCGGGCTGTTGAACGCTGCCCGCCCAGGCTGCCGGACCCCGCCGCCCCCCGCACCAGAGCCAGCCCCGGGAGCAGACGCCTGCGCGCCTCCCCCGCGCACACCTGCAGCTCCGCTTCCACAGCCCCGTTTGACCTACCTGCAAGAAAACGCGGGCAGGGATTGCAGCCTCCAGCCCCGGGCTCTCCTCCCGGAGAGAGCCGGCGCTTCAGCTGGACAGCGCTCCCCACTCACGCCCCAGATTGCAGCTTCCTGCCTGGGCACCGGGGAGGGCAAAGGACGCTTCCTGGGCGGAGCCTGCGGGGCGAGCGGCTACTCCGCGCTGCTGAAGGCGGGGACCTCTCCAGGGATCCTACCCGGCTGGGCACGGCCAGGTGTCGGAGCTGCTGGGAGCCAGGCACCTCGCACCATGGCAGCCGCTGCTCCATGCATGTTAGCGGGAGCATGATCCGGGACGTAGTGAGGGCCAGCCGCAGCAGCCATCTTAGCAAAGTGGTCTGTGTGTGTGTGTGTGGTGGGGGACAGACACCCCCAGACGCGCTACTGAATGTCCAGCCCGTGCCCGGCGTGGAAACACGATGGTGGCGAAAGCCCTTCCTTGCAAGGTTTCAGAGTAGCAGCCGTGTTAGTCTGTATCCACAAAAAGAAAAGGAGGCCTTGTGGCACCTTAGAGACGAACACATTTCTTTGAGCATCAGCTTTCGTAGCTCGCGAAAGCTGATGCTCAAAGAAATGTGTTCGTCTCTAAGGTGCCACAAGGCCTCCATTCCTTGCAAGGTTTCCAGCTCTCTGGTATGCTACTTAAAGCCCCAGCTCCTGGAGTCAAATGATTGCAAATCTCAGCTTATTTGTATTTTAAGATTAAAAAGTTTCTAGCCCTCATGATTGTGGAGGAGAGCTTGACTGTATAACCTGAATGCCTCGTAAAGGCTCAAAAATCCCAAGGGAAACATATAACCCCCAAACTTTTTTAAAAACATGTTTTTTAAGGCAATTTTGTGATTTTTAAAAACATTTTGGGTCTAGACTGTAAGCTGTCTGGGACATAGGCTTTTTGGTCTGTCTCAAAAAAAACCCCTGCAGCCAGTCAGCAACACCCATTTCTGCAATCAGCTCTTGATGTTTTATAGAGTGATAGTGAGCTGTAGCTCACGAAAGTTTATGCTCAAATAAATTTGTTAGCCTCTAAGGTGCCACAAGTCCTCCTTTTCTTTTTAGGTGCTGATAATCACCCCACACAGGATAGCAAGCGGCTTCATTGCCCTCTCTGTGCAACAGGACTTTGTATGTATGCACTGTTGTCGCTATGTCAGTCGCAGGGTATTATAGAGACAAGGTGGGTGAGGTAATATCTTTTATTGGGCCAACTTCTGCTGGTGAGAGAGACAAGCTTTCAAGCTTACACAGAGCTCTTCTTCAGCTCTGGGAAATGTAAGTGTAAGCACAAAAGCTTGTCTCTTTCACCAACATAAATTGGTCCAATACAAGACATTACCTCACCCACCTGGTCTCTCCAGCATGACTCTGTCACAAAGTCCAGCAATCAGTCTCCCTCTCTTTCTCTCACTTAAGCCCCTTTCCTTTCTGTGCACTTCTCCCCGATTCCCACCCCCAGGGAGGTAGGGTGGGACTTTGATCACTTTTGTGCCAAGGCATTTTTAGTATTTAAGGAATAGGTTGTGTGAAAGGCATATTTGAAAGAAAGCAGCATGTCTAGAAGGTTGGAACAGGGGATTGGGAATCTGGAGATTAGGCAGTATTATGTTCATTGCTTTAAGGTCCCTTTAAATTGTCCAAAATTATTATTTGAAGGAAAAACATTGCAGAAGATAATATTTTTATGCTTGTAGTACCTTTAGCTGAGCTCCGTTAGAGCTTTTACAAATTTTAAGCCTCACAACATCCCCCAGAACTTCAAAGGGATAAGTTTGGAAGAAATAAACTTGTAAAAAAACATATTTTAATAGTTTAACTACCATATAATCAACTACATAACTCAAATTATCAAAAATTGGTGTTTATGCAATACGTATCCCTGTGATTCATAGGCGCTGACTCCGTGGGTGCTCCAGGGCTGGTGCGCCCATGAGGAAAAATGGTGGGTGCTGAGCACCCACCAACAGTCTCCCTATCAGAACCTCCCCTCCCTCCAGCGTGTCCTGCCTGCTGGCAGGCACCACCGATCAGTGCCTCCCCATCCCTCCCAGCACCTACCGTGGATCAGCTGTTCTGCAGCATCTGGAGGGGCGGGGGAGGAGCGAGGATGTAGCGTACTTGAGGGAGGGGGCAGGGAGGGGGTGGGAAGAGGCGGGGCGGGGGCAGAGCAGGGACGGGAAGAAGCAGGGTAGGGGTGGGGTCCTGGGGGAAGGAGTTGAGTGGGGGCAGGGCCTGGGCAGAGCCGGGGCGGGGAGCACTCCCCAGCAGATTAGAAACTCGGCGCCTATGCTATGATTTAGCTGATACAGGAAAAAAAACTTCAGATGAAGTAACTTTTCTAGGAGGTGGGTTAAAGAGATTGAATTGCATAAAATGTATGTGTTATGTTCATGAATAAATCTAGGTTCTGCTGCCTCTACGTTTCCTTCAATAAATACTCCCTTTACCTCCATCAATTCTTAGCCCTGGTCTACACTAGGAGTTGAGGTCGAATTTGGCAGCGTTAAATCAATTTAACCCTGCACCCGTCCACACGATGAAGCCCTTTTTTTCAACTTAAAGGGCTCTTAAAATCCATTTCCTTACTCCACCCCCAATTTAGGGATTAGCATTGAAATCGGCCTTGCTGGGTCGAATTTGGGGTACTGTGGACGCAATTAGACGGTATTGGTCTCCGGGAGCTATCCCAGAGTGCTCCATTATGACTGCTCTGGGCAGCACTCTCAACTCAGATGCACTGGCCAGGTAGACAGCAAAAGGCCCGCGAACTTTTGAATTTCAATTTCCTGTTTGGCCAGTGTGGCAAGCTGCAGGTGCATGCAGAGCTCATCAGCAGAGGTGATCATGATGGAGTCCCAGAATCGCAAAAGAGCTCCAGCATGGACCGAACGGGAGGTACGGGATCTGATCTCTGTACGGGAAGAGGAATCCGTGCTATCAGGACTCCGTTCCAGTTTTCAAAATGCCAAAACCTTTGTCAAAATCTCCCAGGGCATGAAGGACAGAGGCCATAACAGGGACCCGAAGCAGTGCTGCGTGAAACTTAAGGAGCTGAGGCAGGCCTACCAGAAAACCAGAGAGGCAAACGGCTGCTCCGGGTCAGAGCCCCAAACATGCCGCTTCTATGATGAGCTGCATGCCATTTTAGGGGGTTCAGCCACCACTACCCCAGCTGTGTTGTTTGACTCCTTCAATTGAGATGGAGGCAACACGGAAGCAGGTTTTGGGGACGAAGAAGATAGCTCACAGCAAGCAAGCGGAGAAACCGGTTTTCCCGACAGCCAGGAATTGTTTCTCACCCTGGACCTGGAGCCAGTACCCCCCAAACCCACCCAAGGCTGCCTCCCGGACCCGCCAGGCGGAGAAGGGACCTCCGGTGAGTGTACCTTTTAAAATAGTATACATGGTTTAAAAGCAAGCATGTGAAAGGATTAATTTGCCCTGGCATTCGTGGCTCTCCTGGATGTACTCCCAAAGCCTTTGCAAAAGGTTTCTGGGGAGGGCAGCCTTATTGCGTCCTCCATGGTAGGACACTTTACCACTCCAGGCCAGTAGCACGTACTGGGGAATCATTGTAGAACAAAGCATTGCAGTGTATGTTTGCTGGCGTTCAAACAACATCTATTCTTTATTTCTCTGTGTTATCCTCAGGAGAGTGATATCATTCATGGTCACCTGGTTGAAATAGGGTGCTTTTCTTAAGGGGACATTCAGAGGTGCCCGTTTCTGCTGGGCTGTTTGCCTGTGGCTGAACAGAAATGTTCCCTGCTGTTAGCCACGGGGAGGAGGGGAAGGGGCTAGCCACGTGGTGGGGGGAGGCAAAATGCGACCTGGGAACGAAAGCACATGTGCTATGTATGTAATGTTAACAGCAAGGTTTACCGTGAAAGAGTGTACCCATTGTTCTATAAAATGTGTCTTTTTAAATACCACTGTCTTTTTTTTTTCTCCACCAGCTGCATGTGTTTCAAGGATCACAGGATCTTCTCCTTCCCAGAGGCTAGTGAAGATTAGAAGGCAAAAAAAAAAAAAAACGCACTCGTGATGAAATATTCTCTGACCTCATGCTGTCCTCCCACACTGACAGAGCACAGACGAATGCATGGAGGCAGACAATGTCAGAGTGCAGGAAAGCACAAAATGAACACGAGGAGAGGTGGCGGGCTGAAGAGAGGGCTGAAACTGAAAGGTGGCGGCAGCATGGTGAGAGGAGGCAGCATTCAATGCTGAGGCTGCTGGAGGATCAAACTAATATGCTCCAGCATATGGTTGAGCTGCAGGAAAGGCAGCTGGAGCACAGACCGCTGCTACAGCCCCTGTGTAACCAACCACACTCCTCCCCAAGTTGCATAGCCTCCTCACCCAGATGCCCAAGAACGCGGTGGGGGGGCCTCTAGCCACTCCACCCCAGAGGATTGCCCAAGCAACAGAAGGCTGGCATTCAATAAGTTTTAAAGTTTTAAACTTTTAAAGTGCTGCGTGGCCTTGTCCTTCCCTCCTTAGCTTACAGGGAAGTAGAATGAACCAAGGGGCGGGGGGTTTCATCAAGGAGAAACAAACAGAACTTTCACACTGTAGCCTGGCCAGTCATGAAACTGGTTTTCAAAGCTTCTCTGATGCGCACCGCACCCTCCTGTGCTCTTCTAACCGCCCTGGTGTCTGGCTGCGTGTAACCAGCGGCCCAGCGATTTGCCTCAATCTCCCACCCCGCCTTAAACATCTCCCCCTTACTCTCACAGAGATTGTGGAGCGCACAGCAAGCAGCAATAACCGTGGGAATATTGGTTTTGCTGAGCTCTAACCGAGTCAGTAAACTGCGCCAGCACACTTTTAAATGTCCAAATGCACATTCTACCACCATTCTGCACTTGCTCAGCCTGTAGTTGAACAGCTCCTGACTACTGTCCAGGCTGCCTGTGTATGGCTTCATGAGCCATGGCATTAAGGGGTAGGCTGGGTCCCCAAGGATAACTATAGGCATTTCAACATCCCCAACGGTTATTTTCTGGTCTGGGAATAAAGTCCCTTCCTGCAGCTTTTGAAACAGACCAGAGTTCCTGAAGATGCAAGCATCATGTACCTTTCCCAGCCATCCCACACTGATGTTGGTGAAACGTCCCTTGTGATCCACAAGTGCTTGCAGCACTATAGAAAAGTACCCCTTGTGGTTTATGTACTCGCTGGCTTGGTGCTCCGGTGCCAAGATAGGGATATGGGTTCTGTCTATGGCCCCACCACAGTTAGGGAATCCCATTGCAGCAAAGCCATCCACTATGACCTGCACATTTCCCAGGGTAACTACCCTTGATATCAGCAGATCTTTGATTGCGTGGGCTACTTGCATCACAGCAGCCCCCACAGTAGATTTGCCCACTCCAAATTGATTCCCAGCTGACCGGTAGCTGTCTGGCGTTGCAAGCTTCCACAGGGCTATTGCCACTCGCTTCTCAACTGTGAGGGCTGCTCTCATCTTGGTATTCATGCGCTTCAGGGCAGGGGAAAGCAAGTCACAAAGTTCCATGAAAGTGCCCTTACGCATGCGAAAGTTTCGCAGCCATTGGGAATTGTCCCAGACCTGCAACACTATGCGGTCCCACCAGTCTGTGGTTGTTTCCCGGGCCCAGAATCGGCGTTCCACGGCATGAACCTTCCCCATTAGCACCATGATGCCCGCATTGCCAGGGCCCGTGCTTTGAGAGAAGTCTGTGTCCGTGTCCTCATCACTCTTGTCACCGCGCTGACGTCCCCTACTCGCCTGGTTTCGCTTTGCCAGGTTCTGGTGTTGCATATACTGCTGGATAATGTGCGTGGTGTTTAAATAGAATGCTGGATAATGTGCTTGTCATAAATAGAAAGGGAAGGGTAAACCCCTTTAAAATCCCTCCTGGCCAGAGGAAATCTCCTCTCACCTGTAAAGGGTTAAGAAGCTAAAGGTAACCTCGCTGGCACCTGACCAAAATGACCAATGAGGAGACAAGATACTTTCAAAAGCTGGTAGGAGGGAGAGAAACAAAGGGTTTGTGTGTCTGTCTACATTTTGTCTTTGCCGGGGATAGACCAGGAATGAAGCCTTAGAACTTTTAGTAAGTAATCTAGCTAGGTATGTGTTAGATTATGATTTCTTTAAATGGCTGAGAAAAGAATTGTGCTGAATAGAATAACTATTTCTGTCTGTGTATCTTTTTTGTAACTTAAGGTTTTTGCCTAGAGGGGTTCTCTATGTTTTGAATCTAATTACCCTGTAAGGTATTTACCATCCTGATTTTATAGGGGGGATTTCTTATTTCTAATTCTATTTTTATTAAAAGTCTTCTTGTAAGAAAACTGAATGCTTTTTCATTGTTCTCAGATCCAGGGGTTTGGGTCTGTGGTCACCTATGCAAATTGGTGAGGCTTTTTATCCAACATTTCCCAGGAAAGGGAGGGTGCAAGTGTTGGGAGGATTGTTCATTGTTCTTAAGATCCAAGGGTCTGGGTCTGTAGTCACCTAGGCAAATTGGTGAGGCTTTTTACCAAACCTTGTCCAGGAAGTAGGGTGCAAGGTTTTTGGGAAGTATTTTGGGGGGAAAGACGTGTCCAAACAGCTCTTCCCCAGTAACCAGTATTTGTTTGGTGGTGGTAGCGGCCAGTCCAAGGACAAAGGGTGGAATATTTTGTACCTTGGGGAAGTTTTGACCTAAGCTGGTAAAGATAAGCTTAGGAGGTTTTTCATGCAGGTCCCCACATCTGTACCCTGGAGTTCAGAGTGGGGGAGGAACCTTGACAGTGCTCCTAATTGCTAAAGTGATCTGAGCGGGCTCCATGCTTGCCATGGTATGGCGTCTGCACAGAAAAAAGGTGTGGAACGATTGTCTGCCATTGCTCTGACGGAGGGAGGGGCGACTGACGACATGGCTTACAGGGTTGGCTTACAGGGAATTAAAATCAACAAAGGGGTGGCTTTACATCAAGGAGAAACAAAAACAACTGTCACACAGAATGGCCCCGTCAAGGATTGGACTCAAAACCCAGGGTTTAGCAAGCCAATGCTTAACCCACTAAGCTATCCCTCCCTCTGGTATTTCAGGCAGGACTGAATCTCCATTAAAGTTTTCAAGGTGCCCTGACAGACCTCACCAAAATGATTGTCGGTTGTTGATTTCACGGAGGGAGGGAGGGGGGAGCGAATGAATACAAAACAAATCTGGTCTATTTCTTGTTTTGATCCACTTCATCTATCTTTTACATCTTTGGCTGGCAGCAGATGGTGCAGTAGGACTGCAAGCCACCCACATCTCCTGGCTGCTTGGCAGAAGATGGTGCAGTAGGACTGCTAGCCATCCTCATCTCCTGGCTGCTCACCATAAGATGGTACAATAGGACTGCCTGCAGGACTAAAGAGAATGACCTGGTCAAGTCACTCCTAATTTAGTCCCTGCACCCATGTCTGCCCAGGCGTTCCTGACCGACCTTACCGAGGCGGCCAGGAGCACCTCGGACACGATGACAATGGTTTTCAGGCCTATTGCACCATTTGCTGCCACAAGGCAATGGGTTGCTGCTGCTGTGTAGCAATGCAGTACCGCGTCTGCTAGCACCCAGGAGACATATGGTGATAGTGAGCTGAGCGGGCTCCATGCTTGCCGTGGTATGGCGTCTGCACGGGTAACCCAGGAAAAAAGGCGCGAAACGATTGTCTGCCGTTGCTTTCACGGAGGGAGGGAGGGAGGGAGGGCCTGACAACATGTACCCAGAACCACCCGCGACAATGTTTTTTGCCCCACCAGGCATTGGGATCTCAACCCAGAATTCCAATGGGCAGCGGAGACTGTGGGAACTGTGGGATAGCTACCCTTCCCCAACACTCCGGAAGTCGATGCTAGCCTCAGTACTATGGAAGCACTCCGCCGAGTTAATGCACTTAGAGCATTTTGTATGGGGACACACACAATCGACTATATAAAAACGATTTCTAAAAAACCGACTTCTATAAATTCGACCTAATTTCATAGTGTAGACATACCCTTAGAGTGATGGCCTTTCTGGACTGCTGTTAGCAGAGTTAACCTCTGTTTCTCTTCACAGATATCGCAAAAGCATATCCTTTCCTGTTTCTCCCCACAGATATCGCAAAAGCATATCCTTTCCTGTTTCTCCCAGATGTCATACACTGAGTTATGGTGAGTACTAATGCTATTTATAATGTTTAAAGGCAAACCACATAGGAAATATGGAAAACCATAAAAAGAAAAAGGAGTACTTGTGGCACCTTAAAGACTAACAAATTTATTTGAGCATAAGCTTTCGTGAGCTACAGCTCACTTGATCGGTGAATCCGATGAAGTGAGCTGTAGCTCACGAAAGCTTATGCTCAAATAAATTTGTTAATCTATAAGGTGCCACAAGTACTCCTTTTCTTTTTGCGGATACAGACTAACACGGCTGCTACTCTGAAACCTGTCATTATGGAAAACCATGTTACTGTAAACTAAGAAGATACTGGTCACAGCAAGTAGTTATGCAGAAAGAAAAAAGTTTAATAAACACCCATTGCTTGAGATTATGGTCTTTCTTCCTCACGATCTGAGCAGCTTCTTCAGCTTGTGAAAGAGGAACCACAGGTGCCAGCTATCTTTACTCAGTTTTTAGCTCTTCTGACCCTCTCCCTTTCCTTGCTCTGAAAGAATGAATAAAAGGTCGGCTACAACCATTTTAGTAAACCTGACAAGATTAATTTAAAATACCTCAGCCTTTCAGCACACACAGCTTTACCTCATAAAGTCACTTAGCCCTGGTCTACACTAGGAGTGGGGGGAGAATAGATCTAAGTTATACAACTTCAGCTATGTGAATAACATAGACCTACTTAGACCTACTCACCGTGGTGTCTTCACTACGGTGAGTCGACTGCTGACGCTCCCCTGTTGACTCCGCCTGCGCCTTTCGCGGCGGTGGAGTACAGGAGTCGACGGGAGAGTGCTCGGGGGTCAATTTATTGTGTCTAGACTAGGCACAAGAAATCGACCCCCGCTGGATTGATCGCTGCCCACTGATCTGGCAGGTAGTGTAGACATACCCTAAGTTGCAGCATGTGCTTGGGAATTTGTAGCCTGAACCTTTGCTGCCCTCCTGCCAGGAAGTTTTTTATTTTCACATTTTCCCATGCATAGGTTATGATCTGGCCCAAGCTTTGAGACCAGTCTCAGTTATTTTGGATTTGGAGGAAGCCTATCTGCAAGCCAGATGCCAACACATCTTTCCTCATGGATCACACACCATCCCCCAGACAAAAATGCATTTTTAAGAAAAGTTGGAATATTTTCAATATTCTGAGACCTGTGCCTTACCCCTTAGCATATGTTTGGATGGTTTACTCCAAATTAAAAATAAAATTGTCTGACCTGAAACCAAAGAAGTTTCATTTTTAGTACAGGCTCACTACAAAGAACTCAAAAAAAAAATGTTTAGGCACTGTAAGGTTTCATAACCCCAGAGGTTCTCACCATTGGTCTTCCTACTGAATGAAGCAGAACTGGGTGGGGAGGGGAGTGTTCATTGTTTAAGGATAAAACTTGTCCCACCCACAGTGTGTTTGTACGTCCTGTCCCTTATGTGGGTTCTCAGGTGTTTGGTGAGTGTTGAGCTGAATCTGAAGCTTTTCCCACACTCTTCACAGTGGTAGGGCCTCTCTCCACTATGGATTCTCTGGTGCTGACTGAATATTGATCTGTTGGTGAACCTTTTTCCACACTCAGTGCATGTGAAGGGTCTCTCCCCCGTATGGATTCTCTGATGTGCAGCGAGGTGTAAGCGCCGACTGAAGCTCTTCTTGCACACTCTGCAGGCGTAGGGTCTCTCTCCCGTGTGCATTCTCAGATGCTGAGTAAGTGTTGAGCTCCCTCTGAAGCCTATCCCACACTCAGCTCATTGGAAGGGTCTCTCCCCAGTGTGGATTTTCTGATATGCAGCAAGGTTCGAGCTCCGACTGAAGCTTTTCTTGCACACTCTGCAAGTGAAGGGTCTCTCTCCTGTGTGCATTCTGCAATGCTGAATAATTGTTGAGCTCTGGCTGAAGCCCTTCCTACACTCTGTGCATATGAAGGGTCTCTTCCCTGTGTGAATTCTGCGATGTTTCAGGAGAGTGGAGCTGTGATTGAAGCTCTTGCTGCAGTCGGCACACAGGTAGGGTCTCTCTCCTGTGTGGATTCTCTGGTGATTAGTAAAGTGTGATCTGTCAGCGAACTCTTTCCTACACTCGTTGCACCTGCAGGGTATATCCCCAGTGTGGGTTCTCTGGTGCTGCATGAACATTGATCTGCTGGTGAACCTCTTCCCACAGTCAGCACATGTGAAGAGCAACTCCCTGGTGTGGGTTCTGTGGTGGTCAGTGAGGTATGAGCTTATTGTGAACCCTTTCCCACCCTCTTCATGTTTATAGGGATTACCTCCCGTGTGGATTCTCTGGTGTTTAGTGATGTGCAAACTCTGCAGGAAGTGTTTCCCAGGCCCATAGGGCCACTCCCTGCTGTGGATTCTCTGGTGTTCCATGGGGAAGGAGGCATCTCTCAAGCTCTTCCCGCCCTGGGTGCATTTGCACAGCCTGTCTCCTGTGTGAGTTCTCCGGTGTTTGGTGAGTGTGGAGCTGAACCTGAAGCTCTTCCCGCACTCTTTGCAACTGTAGGGCCGCTCCCCAGTGTGGGTTCTCTGGTGCTGCACGAACGTGGAAGTCTCTGCAAACCTTTTCCCACACTCAGCGCATGGGAAGGGTCTCTTCCCCCGTGTGGATCCTCTGATGTGCAATGCGATGTGAACTCCGACTGAAGCTCTTCTTGGAAAGCCTGCAGGCATAGAGTCTCTCTCCCGTGTGGATTCTCAGATGCTGAGTAAGGGCTGAGCTCCCAAGGAAGCCCTTCCCACATTTGGTGCATGTGTAGGGTCTCTCCCCCGTGTGGGTCCTCTGAAGTTTGAAGAGAGTGGAGCTCTGATTGAAGCGCTTCTCGCATACCCTGCAATGTGAAGGGTCTCTCCCTTGTGTGGATTCTCTGATGGTTAGTAAGATATGAACTCTCCGTGAACCCTTTCCCGCACTCTTCCCATATATAGGATTTTTCTCCTGTGTGGATTCTCTGGTGTTTAGTGACATGCGACCTCCGCTGGAAGCGTTTCCCGCACTCTCTGCACGCGTAGGGCTGCTCCCCACTGTGCATCCTCTGGTGCTCGACGACGGCAGAGCTGTCTCTGAAGCTCTTCCCACACTCCGTGCATTTGCACGGCCTGTCCCCTGTATGGGTTCTCAAGTGTTTGCTGGGTGCCGATCTGAAGCCGAAGCTTTTCCCGCACACTTTGCAGCTGTAGGGCGGCTCCCTGGTGCGGGTTCTCTGGTGCTGGTTGCAGGTTGATCTGTCGGTGAATCTTTTCCCACACTCAGCGCATTGGAAGGATCTCTCCCCTGTGTGGATTCTCTTATGTGCAGCGAGGTATGAGCTCCGACTGAAGCTCTTCCCACAGTCAGTGCAGGTGGTCAGCCTGTCTTCTCCACAGATGTGCTGACCATTAGAGGTGTCTCTCTCCTCAGGACTCTGGGAAATATTCCCTTTGGATCTGCTGCCTGATAATGTTCTAGGCTGCTCTATGTCTTCATCAGGACCTTCCTGCACAATCCCATAGTTTCCTGCAATAAAAGGAGAATCCAGAGATGATTAAATCCCCATGCTTGAGAGAAAGGGAACATTGGAAAGAGGAAACTGCAAAAAGATTTCTTCACAAATCCAGAGAACTATGAATACATTAAAGATATCCAGAGATGAATACCCTGGCCCTCAGAAGGGACAAGGGATCAGATCAGCTTCCATATCCCTGTGACAAAGTGTATGTACCTGTCCCTGAGGGAATCAGGAAGAGAGATTAAGCCCCTTTACTGGGCAGAAAGGAGGTTACCTGAGCTCCCAGAATTGGAATTCATTCAGCTGCTTAGAGGAGGAACTGACAGCTGTGTCTGAGTGAGGCAAAACCAGTAAGACAGAAGCAGAGAACTCTGGGGGGAGAAGGAGTCCTAGGAAGGAAGACTAGCAGATTTGTAGTTTCCCCCACACCCTAAGCCAGTCTGGGGAAGAGTAGTAACTGGGGAATAAATCGCATGCCCTGAACTGAGGTCTATGCCACTGACAGAGACTGCAATCCCAGTGAAACTGTTCCTGGTTTTGATTGTTTCTGGACATTTGGACGACACAAAAGGAAGTTGCCTTGCATTATTTGTGTGTCATTTGGGCTCCCCAGCACTATCATCCCAAGGCTGAGACCAGAATATTTTTCTCCCTTTTTGGGGAAAGACTTGGAGTGGCAGTTGCTCCCATTAAAATCTCCCTCTTCGCCCCCCCCTCCCTCCCCCGCTATCTGAATAATCACACAAGTAAAAGAGGAGGGTTTTTTTGCTAAAAATCAGATAGAATTGGAGGAAAGCCATGACGGATAACTTCTGAGTACCATGCAGCACTGAATGACAGCTGGACAGGAGGTGTGTGCTCCCTTTCATATGCATTCCCATAAACTGCCCCTGCACAGTGTTATTAGCAGGGGTGGCAGGGCTCTCTCCTCTTGGCTCACCCTATTAGTGGGTATTAGAACTCTGCACTCAAGTGCTGAAATTCTACTGAATCACTGTAGCAGGTAAACTCATTGACTCTGCCTAGGTTATTAATGTGAACAGTAGATTGGAATAGTTCTTTAGAGAAAGAGAACTAGAAAGGAGATGGTCCTGGATGGAAACCCTAAGGACCGCGTAGCTCAGCAATGAAGTTTAGGCTGAGGCTTGTCATAGATTTGAGTTAGGTGACAAAGCCCAGACCCAGGTTGGGAGCAGAGTCTGGAAATTGTCTTACGAACAGCCATACTGGGTCAGACCAATGGCCTATCTAGCCCAGTATCCGGTCTTCTGACAGTAGCCAATGCCAGGTGCTTCAGAAGGAATGAAGAAGAGGAGGGTAATTATCACAGGATCCATCCCGTCATCCAGTCCTAGCATCTGGCAGTGAGAGGCTTAGGGACACCCAGAGCATGTTGGATCATATTAAAGAAGTTCTGTATTAAAATCACAAATGAGTTTGATTCCCCATAGTTTAAATTCCAGGGTATTACTAATTAAGAGGTCTCTTGGGTTTTGGTACTGTTTCTCTCCCTCTATGTGTGAAACTTGCAAGCTGCTAATTGTGTTAGTACATTCTAAGACAGAATCTGTTCTCAAAGCAATTCACAGAGACTCAAAGCAATACTCTAACAACAGAAACAGCACCCAGAGACTCCCCGCCCTTTTGTTGTATTAACAATTGTGATTAAAATAGAGATAGAGGATGTATGTGGACGGATGCTTGGTGTGGATAACAACTGAATGATCAGGGAGGTGCCAGCCTAAGAATCCAGTGTCCATCGGCTGAAGAAGGCGTCAAGTGGAAATAACCAGAGGACCCCCGGAGGGCAGACTGGAATCCACCCAACAGCCTCAAGAATGGGAGAACCAAAGAACAAGATAACTTCTTGGAGCCGTCAGGAATGTGCTATCTGCTGATTGATTCAGCAACAGCATGATGAAGCAATTCCCACAGACTGGCCTAGGAAGAAATTCCTATAAAAAGAGACTCTAAAAAGTGAGAACTTTGGGGTCTGATTCTGCAAACCAACTTCCAGGAGCATCAGATGAGCATCTGACAAGGCCCTGCTCCCTCCTCATGTCCAGGCCACCTGGCCAGTGGCTTGGCATGAGCAACTCTAAGGCTGGTAACTATGATGACAACCTTGTAGAACCTCTGTGTGTGTGTGTGTGTGAATGTGTGAATAAATATGAGATTGAATGGAATGTTATAGCTATAACTAACTGCTTACTATGATAACAACCTTGCAGAACCTGTGTGTGTGTGTGTGTGTTTGTATGAATGAATGAGTGAATAAAGATGAGATTGAATGGAATGTTACAGCTGTAACTAACTGCTTACTATGATTCTTTCTGTATTCACAATAAATGTGGTATTTTGCCTTTTTCCCTTTAATAAGATCCTGCTGGTTTTTAATTTATTGGTACAACATTTTGGTGGAGAATTGCGAAAGGGGGAATATTGGTAAAAAACCTCAGTTATTGTAAATATTGGTGTGCACACCGCCAGCTCTAGTGAGCTAGGCATTTCTATTAGGTTAACCAGACCTGCTGGCCTCCGAGAAGGTAGCAGGGGACCTGCTGGCCTCCGAGAAGGTAGCAGGAAAAACAGATTAAACCAGACCTGCTGGCCTCCGAGAAGGTAGCAGGGGACCTGCTGGCCTCCGAGAAGGTAGCAGGAAAAACAGATTAAACCAGACCTGCTGGCCTCCGAGAAGGTAGCAGGGGACCTGCTGGCCTCCGAGAAGGTAGCAGGGAAGAACAGATTAAACTAGACCTGCTGGCCTCCGAGAAGGTAGCAGGGAAAACAGATTAAACCAGACCTGCTGGCCTCCGAGAAGGTAGCAGGGGACCTGCTGGCCTCCGAGAAGGTAGCAGGGAAGAACAGGTTAACCGGACCGGCTGGCCTCCGAGAAGGTAGCAGGGAGAAATAGGTTAACCAGACTTGCTGGCCTCCGGGAAGGTAGCAGGGGACCTGCTGGCCTCCGGGAAGGTAGCAGGGGAAAAACGCATAGATTAAGCTATGATTTCAGAATCTAGGCTGTGTCACTTGCTAAGTAATACCAGCAGTGACAAAGAGATTGAAATATCCATGTTAAGATGTTTAAAAGAAAACAGGGTAAGCCAGTACCAGAGGGAGGAATGGAGTCAGAAGGAACTCCAACCTCACCTTTTGTTAAAGAAATTACACCTTTTAAACAAAACCTTCAAAAATTTGGGCACAGTCCTTGGACTAAACAAGCCCTAGCTGATCTCTGCACTATTTCGGACCTAGAGGATAGATTGGCTCAGTATATCCTCATATACAAACCTTCTAGTGCTGCCAAAAGAGATGCAGCAGCAATTTGGTTGTTGTGGGAGGCATGTAAGGATTCTTCCCTCCGCTTGTCTTCATGTAAAGAGGAAAAGGCACAAACGGAAAAGGGAGCAGACAATTGGAAGGTGCTGGCTACAAATACCCAAAGCCAGCTGAAAATAGTGAAAGAGGCACTCCAGGAATACAAAAAGAGTGAAAAAGTTAACTCTGCAGAGGCTGGAGGGAATTAAGCAGCTAAACTTTGTGAAAATGTTAAAAAGGAAAAAAAAGTGTTAGAGAAAGAGCATTCTTGGTTTCTTTGCAGCCATTCTGAGGGAAAAATGGGCCCTTTTCCAAAGGAATGTCTGTAAATTAGCCAGGCAAAAGAAACTGATTAAAATCATTTGACTGGACAATTTAGTCAAATTTGCTAAAAGAACATAAGGGGGTTCTATTGGAACTTAACTGCCTCAAATGTATAAAGGGAATGTAAGATGTAAAAAAACAGAGCAACGTGGAAGGGATGTTAAAGAAAAGAAAATGTGTATGTATCTATCTGTGTGTGTGTAAATATGTAAAGTTCTAAGGACCAGTTGGTTTTGTTTTTGTTTTAAATAATGCCACTAAAAATCCATTTGACTCTTTAATTCAAAGTTGCAAAACTGACAGACCTTTTTGCTAGACACAGGTAATTAGTGCTGTTTGGCTTTGGGATTTGGCATTCAACCCTTAAAAGGTAACTCAATGCTTTACAAAATTTAAAATGTTTTTAAGTTGTGGCTGCAGCTGGGCAGTCAAAATCAGGAGAATATAAAAAAAAAATTTTTCTCGATTCTTTTTGTTTGTTTGTTTGTTTTTGTAACAAAATAACAGATGAGAGTTGTAGAAAAAAAAAAAAATTAAAAAAAAAACAGTGCCTCTCTGAAGCAACAGCAGGGGTGAGGTGCACAAAACAAAAAGAAGCAATGTGAGAAACACTGAGTCTTAAAATGGCTCTGAGTAATCAGACTGTCACTTTGATAAAGGTACATGAAACCTCTGCAAGCAAAAAAAAGGAATAGTGACACCTTATGTAAAAATGGATCTGGATAATGTTATAGAAGTTAAACTATGGAAGGAATGTGCATTTGCCCCAGAACATGTGCAGGGTATATTGTAGAAGGGGCAAAAGAAATGCAAACATACCATGCTACTTAATTAAAATGCTATTAGGGCTCCAAAGGGAGCCACAATAGGTTGGGTTTTCTTTTTCAGATTGCTGTGTGTTTTGGAAGCAGAAGTTAAAAGTAATCAAAACTCTGGTGAAAGCTGATTGTGTCCCTTTTAAGATAGAGTCTCTGAGCTGCTGATGGCTTTAAATCCAAAAGCAGGAAGCTTCTGTGAAAATGCAAATTACCTAAATGATAAAGGAAGGAAAGAACTAGCAGCACAAAGGAGCTGCAGATAAAGGACACACCTGGTCAGCAAACAAATTGCCTAAATAAAAGGCATGGGATAACAAGATAATTTTAATAAATTTAATGATAATAAGTATCCCTGTAACAACGTATAGTGTGTATGATTTTTGGAAAAACCCTTTAAGGTCGTATGGTAATGATGCTTCTCAGTTATTACCTGTAAATAAAACTTAAAGCTTAACACAGCAGGAAAAACATTATAAACTTGGTCTGCTGTATAAGAAGGAAAACTCAGGGATTTAATGACTAAACAGTGGGATAATTTCCCCATAACCCTTAAAAGATAAAAGCCATTGAAACCTGGCCCACCTATAGAACAAAAACAGGAAAATGTGGGGGCAATTCCTCTGTTTTGCCTGCAATCAGCAAGGGTATTTGTAAAAGAAATATTTTAAGCAATAATCTGCCACCCCAAAAGGGGTAGAAACATGTTCTTTTTGTCTTTCAGAAAAATCAGGAAAAGCTGATGCCAGCTGAAAAGTAACCCAATACCATGAATCTACTGTCACAATAGAAATTGTGTTTTGTGTTCTATGTTTTGTCTTGTGTTTTGTCTTGTTGCTAGCACTGTTGTGTGTTTAAAAAAAAAAAAAAAAAAAAAAAAAGATACTGAAGACCTGCAGGAACTTAAAAATAAATTAAGCTCTCTGTCCCAGCTACAGGACAGCCTGATACAAAAACAAGTACATGCCAACGTAGACTTGGTCCAAATTGGTCTGGGTAACCTAAAAGGCCGATGGAATCTTTAGTAATGGCTTAATACTACCACATGGCTTATCCATTAAAAAAAAAAAAAGATATTAGAAATAGGAAACTACACAGCCATAGCTCTGGGATGCACTGAAATGCAGATACTTGCACGAGCTACTTTGGAACACAAAATGTTCTGGGTCATATTGGGAAATATTAAGGTTTGATGCATTTGTTAAAAAAGAAAGAGATCATTGTTTGACACTTATCAATATGAATGGATTCAATATGTTTCCAGTATTGTAAAACCAGACTTGTTAATGGGAGAAATTGTTGTCAAAATTGCACACCAACAGTCCCTGGAGGCAAAGGTATTGAAGGTTAGCCCACTCCCCATATTACACATGGGATCCTTCTGGCTACCCTGGACCTTGAGCCAGTGGGCTGGGGAGGGAGGGAAGCTATTGGACACTAGAGGTTGTACCGAATGGACTCCTCAAAAGTGGGTGTGCCTCACCTTGCCTGTTGCCCCAGAACCTTGTAGTAAAGATACATCACTAGGATCGTGTATGTGGCATGAATTGGAATCACAAACTCAAATTGCCTCACAGTACCTTCTCTTGAATAGGCTACATAGAAAGTGACACTGACGATTATAAATCTTAGTGTCAAAAGGGGGATTATGTTGGATCATATTAAAGAAGTTCTGTATTAAAATCACAAATGAGTTTGATTCCCCATAGTTTAAATTCCAGGGTATTACTAATTAAGAGGTCTCTTGGGTTTTGGTACTGTTTCTCTCCCTCTATGTGTGAAACTTGCAAGCTGCTAATTGTGTTAGTACATTCTAAGACAGAATCTGTTCTCAAAGCAATTCACAGAGACTCAAAGCAATACTCTAACAACAGAAACAGCACCCAGAGACTCCCCGCCCTTTTGTTGTATTAACAATTGTGATTAAAATAGAGATAGAGGATGTATGTGGACGGATGCTTGGTGTGGATAACAACTGAATGATCAGGGAGGTGCCAGCCTAAGAATCCAGTGTCCATCGGCTGAAGAAGGCGTCAAGTGGAAATAACCAGAGGACCCCCGGAGGGCAGACTGGAATCCACCCAACAGCCTCAAGAATGGGAGAACCAAAGAACAAGATAACTTCTTGGAGCCGTCAGGAATGTGCTATCTGCTGATTGATTCAGCAACAGCATGATGAAGCAATTCCCACAGACTGGCCTAGGAAGAAATTCCTATAAAAAGAGACTCTAAAAAGTGAGAACTTTGGGGTCTGATTCTGCAAACCAACTTCCAGGAGCATCAGATGAGCATCTGACAAGGCCCTGCTCCCTCCTCATGTCCAGGCCACCTGGCCAGTGGCTTGGCATGAGCAACTCTAAGGCTGGTAACTATGATGACAACCTTGTAGAACCTGTGTGTGTGTGTGTGTGTGTGTGTGTGTGTGTGTGTGTGTGTGTGTGTGTGTGTGTGTGTGTGTGTGTGTGTGTGTGTGTGTGTGTGTGTGTGTGAATAAATATGAGATTGAATGGAATGTTATAGCTATAACTAACTGCTTACTATGATAACAACCTTGCAGAACCTGTGTGTGTGTGTGTGTGTGTTTGTATGAATGAATGAGTGAATAAAGATGAGATTGAATGGAATGTTACAGCTGTAACTAACTGCTTACTATGATTCTTTCTGTATTCACAATAAATGTGGTATTTTGCCTTTTTCCCTTTAATAAGATCCTGCTGGTTTTTAATTTATTGGTACAACAAGCATGGAGCTGCATCACTGACCATCTTGGCTAGTAGCCATTGGTGAACTTATCCTCCATGCCAGGGGCAGCGTGCTGCGTTAAGGATGGCGTATGATGCCTACTTATTGACAGATACATTCTATGCCTGGTACTGCTATGGGAGCCTGTTTGTAAATTAGTTTATCTCACAACGGACAATTCATAATCCCTCCATCCTGTGACATGACTTCCCTTTTCGTAGACATTCGCTGTATTAGAAAACCATCACCTTGTTTTCTGGATCTGAGGTATCACTCCTTATCCCCTTCCTTCCTTCCCTGAGTGCAAAAAAGCCCCCCAAAACCAAAAAACCCCACTGACAGATGACCACATGTGCACCACACTGCAGCAGCGTGGGACAGGTCTGAATGTTAAGTGCTCTCTGTCTTCAGCTGCTTAAAAAAAAAAAAAAAAATCAGCACCTTTCTTCCACTCCATGCCCACCACACATAAATGAGTGGTGTCCTGTTGCTGCCTGACTCCCCACTACTTGTTCTCTGTGCCTGTGTGAATGCACAATTCACAGTCTGCACAGCATGAATTTGGGAGGGGTGAAAGCCAGAAGCAATTTGTTATGGAATCAGTTTTCAGTGCTGTTAGGGAGTGATGGCAATCTCTATAGAGAAAGCAGAAACTGGGTTTCCATCATTAGCTCAATTTTGGCATCCAGCCCAAGAATTCACAAAAAAGACAAATTGGCCTCAAAATTAGGAGGTTTGATCAGCGATTGAGGTAGAAGTTTTCTACCAAGTTTGAAGCAAACTGGACAAGCGGCTCCTGAACTTTGGACCCAGTCATTGGGGCCGGAGAGAGTGAAATGACTCTGTAGACCAATATTAGGGCACCCACCGGTTGGTGGGAGACACTGGGTCTAGGGCCCCTGCTCCAGTCACTTTAATTATTTGTCCACAGTGGAACAGCTTCCACAAGAGAGACTGAGAGAGCCCTACAGCAGAATATCCCATAGCCAAGTGGTTAGAGCACTCTCCTGAGGTAGGAGACTCCTGTTCAAATTTTCTCCCCCAGGCCTGCCTGAGGAGGGAGAACTAAACCTAGGTCTCCCACATCCCCAGTGAGTGCTCTGATCACTGAGCTAAAAGTTGTAAGGTGGGCACCACCACCGCCTCCTCCCCTGGCCATTTTGTGTGGAGCAAGGCAGGAGCCTAACGCATTCCCTCAAGAAGCAGCTTAGGCGCCTAATCGAATTGACTCTAGGTGGCTGGTTCCTGTTTGTGGATCACTAAGCACATATAGGTGCCTCCCTGCTGCCTGGACTTAGGTGTCTCTGAGAAGGATGGAGCTTAGTACACACTCCTCTGGTCAGCATTTCCCTTTGGCTAGGTTAGGCGAGTCCACACCTAACTTGCTAGCTTTTGTGGATCGCATTCTTAGGCGTCTAGCTCTCTTCCTTCATAGTACAGGGAACCAAGGTGCCTAATTCAGGCTATGTAGATCACAGTGTTGTTCCTGTATTTTTTTCTAGGCGCCTAAAAGTTAGGCGCTGTGACACTCAGCATTACAACCCCTGAGTCTCTTAGTGGATCCCACCCTGAGTCTCCTATGCTGTTTCCTTAGAGAAAATCTTCAAAGTTCAACCCAATCATTAGGGTGATTTGCAAATGGAAGAAGAATCTCTCTCTCCAAAGGCTTGCAGGGTGGACAGATGAAACTTTTGAGACCTGTGGATGAGTGGGACAGGAAATGGATTAGGTTTGTGGTGAAGGAGGCCTAGCTACCAGGCCTTCCTGTGAGAAGGTTGTAGGGCAGCTGGCAAGGGTTAAGGTTCTGTGTGCAGGATGGAGGAGAGTGGATTAAGAAGCCTGGCCAATACAGGGATTTTTGGGGTTCTGGAAATGGGTAGGAGAGGGATCGGAATGGATCAGGGTTGTAGAGGAGGGGGTCTAGATATCACTCAGGCCTTTTCAAGAAAGGGTTGTAGGAGCTAGAATTGGGTTCTAGGGTTGAAGGGGATAAATTGCACTCTGGCGCAATCTGATTTATGCTATGGAGATCAGGAGACAAGGGAAAGCAGAGGAAACAAGAAAGAGGAAGAATGATGAAGAGACAGCAAAACAAAGGCAGAACTGTACAAAATGACTCCTAAGGTGCACTGCAGGAAGTGGCAAGAATGCTCCCTCGTTCACCTCCAAACCCAGTTCACACCTATCTGTGGTTCTTGTTTGAGAAATGTAACTTAAGTCTGTGGTTCTTTGGGAGGAGAGAAGAGGAGTGAGGGGGAAGAGACAAGAGACAGAGGGACCCTGAGAAGGAGTAAGCAGCCAAGGGGGAAGAGATAATGGGATATGGAGAGAGCATAAAGAGAATCTGAAATGGATAGTTCTGCGAACAGTGTTTACTTATGCAGGCTAATCAACTCTGTGAAGGGAACAATGGTTAAATTCTGGGCTAAAGATTCAAGGACTCATGCACAAAGATATAACAAATAAGATTCTGCTATAGATCAGAGGATGTGGTAGTGGGGCAGCAGCTTTTTTTCCTCAGAAGACCAAAACTAGCTAACTGTTCACCCACCCCCTTTATTTTTTATTCATTTCTTTTTTTTTTTTTTTTTGCTTTACCACTTTGAGATACCTATCCTGCTGCCATCCATGACCACCATGGAGAATCAACGCATTCTCTCTTCTAATAGAGAAGTTAAGCTGTTGGTTTTTTTCATTAGAAATGGTGTATGCATAGAACTTGATATTGTGACTATATAATGAAACTGATGATCAGGTTTGTTTCCATGATTCAGGGTAAGAATCATGACATTTTCTTTTTGCTATTGCACATGGACAACAGGACACAGACTCAGCCATCGCATATCAGCTAACAAGATGAAAGAGAGCAGATACATTATTATTAGAATCCCAGCTTTTTATTTCACTCGTTGCCTCACCTGTGCAGTCGACCATCAGGATCTCCATTTCCTCAGAGTGCTGGAGATCTGGGAGAAATGGCTCTTCCCCTCTTTCCAACTGGGCTATCATCTCAGGCTTGGGAATTGGAAATCCTGGTCATTGGAAAAGATGTGTTAACAGCTGGCTAATGTTTGAGTGCTTGTCACAAAGAATGGTCATGATTTTTATTAGCCCACATTGTTTTACTAGAGGCAAGGGTATAATCCAAATAGAGAGAACATTGTCATGAGTCCTGTTGGAAGAGTAAGTAACTGTTGGGAGATGTGTTGTAATCTCTGAAGGAGAATCAGGGATCTCTACACACAGGAAAATAAGACAACTGACACAGTGTAAAAAATTAAATTACTTACCCATTTCTAAGCCTGCAGAGAAACTCTGGTTTTGTGTTCAAGAATGAGCCCTAGGGCTCTTCCCACAGGAGTTTTCCCTCTTGCAAAGACAGAGCCAGTCTTAGTACGTAATACAATGGTGAGAGTATGAGGGTATAGGTACAAACTATTCTATCCCAATAGAAAGCTCTGGGAATTAGCTCCACTGCTGTATTTCAGAATCCTCCTTTGAAAGGGAATTGGTATGGCGAGGATGGTCTCTTCTTGCATTGGTTCTGGGCACCACAGGGACTGATCTTCTAATTCTAAGGGGGCAGGGAAGGATACTGAGCAGAAGCTGACCATAGACACTTCCGAGACTGCACAGCTTCTTATATGTATGAGAGTCGTACCCAGGGAGATCAGAGTCTCATAATTTTCCTGCATGACTTCCTTGTAGATTTCCCTCTGCTCTTCATCCAAGAGGCCCCACTCTGCCTCACAGAAATGCAAAGCCACCTCATCGAAGGTCATCAGCATCTGAAACAAGAATTCCTACTCAGTGCCTGTTGGCCTGCAACAATCCAACCATTCAGTCACAGGGCACGGAGCAGAGGCAGAATAAAAAGTCCTTCCAGCACTGTGGGTAGGATCCTCATACTGTGCCTGCACAAGACATCACTAGCATCATGTATCTGATGCAGGAGACAAGCAAGAAAATAAGTGGAAGAGGGACAGAATGAGGTTTTATTTTGTATGAACAATTTCCTCCCTTTCACCCTTAGAGTTATTAACCACTCCCTCCTCCCAACTGGGTTTTGGTTTCCAACAAACCTAAATTCTCAACATGAAGTTAGTGGAAACCACTGAATTTCACCTGGTCTTGTATCAAACCCTGTGACAAGTGTGAATGGTGAAATCATAAGTAGGCCCAAGAACCTTTGAAAGGTTCATGAGTCTGTCATAGAATTATTAAAGCTGGAAGTGAAACAGATCTGTTATGTAATGTCTAGTCTATCCCTCTGCCAGAGCAAGATTGCTCCCTACAGAAAAATAGTGCACTGTTCAGTGTAGTTATAAGTGTTCCAAGCGATGGTACCCCTACCATTTCCCTTGGGACATTATTCTACATCCTAGTAGGTATCTCAGAATGTCTTTTCTGATATTCATACTAAATTTCTCCCTTTTTTCATCTCATCACTCCTAGAAATACTCCCCTGTGCCTCCCTAAATAATTCCTCTGCCTCCTCCGTGTTTGTACCCTTCAAATACTTGTAAAAAATTCTCTCTCCTCCAAAGTGGCACTTTTTATCTTCCCTTGGTCAAGGCCCACCAGATCTGTGAACATTTTTGTTGCTTTCCTCTGAACTCTAATTCCTTGATACCTTTCTGGTAATCAGGGACTGGATTCTGCTCTGTTGCACAAGCTGAGCCAATAAAAGTGGGCTTTAAAGCCCCCTGCCCCATGAGTATCCCTGGCATGGGAAACCCTCTGTGGAAACCTCGACAGCACCCCTCTGTGCAAGGGATGTTTTGGGGCAGGCTGCGTGAAGGCAGAAAAGGGAATGGTTGGAGTGCCCTAGTTATTCTGCATACTGGAAGCCACCCGGGCAATTGCAGCCACGTGACAAGTTAGGGAAGACCTCAGGGTGCTGAACTGGCCCCAGGTCAGGATGAGCGTGGCCTATGGGAACCAGAACTGACTGCAGGATTCCTGATGCACCTGCATCAGAGACAGAGGGATTATTGCCTTCTCGATCTGTGCCACTTTTGTGTGTGTGTGTGTCTCTCTCAACATTTATAATTGCACTGGCCTATTCTGCTACCACATTATATTCCAAATTTATGTATTATTTGCTTCTCACTTTATGGCTCTTTAGGCCTTTCTGTTCTCCAGGTTTCTCCCTCCCATTGAATACTGCAGTTTTGGTTATTCTCCCCTCCCAAGAGCTATTTAACTTTTGTTTTCCCCCTTGAATACTTCTATTTTCTCTAGTATTTGCAACACACCTGCCCCAGAGTGCTCGGTGTGGGGAATCACCCAACCCATCCACAGGGAAATAGCAGTAGGAGTCTCATGGACAGAAGAAGAAAGATTGTTTCCAGCTCCTTCCTGGAGCTCACTCCCCTCCACCCCTATGAGGAGAGTGGCTGGAGAGGACAGAGAGTTTCTTGTCCCAAGATGAGTTTGGAACCTCCCCATCACACCTCTCCACCGGGAATGAAGGGGTGAGGATAGACTTCACTTTGGGTTTATTTTATGCTAATAACCCAGTCACCAAGAAGAGGTGTGGTTATTGGACATATGCCTCTATGGATTATTCCTGGGAATCTGTGAAGGGGAAACTGAGGCAGGGTGCTGCAGAGCCATCGCTGCCCAGCAGAGGATGCTACAGAGGAGGTGTACTCTTTGACATCAAGTTTCATGAACATGCTGTTTACTCCTTCAAGATCTTTAATAGAGATGATACGGAAAACCAATTACCCATTCCCCACTAGACACCATTCCTCCCCTACAGGGCCTAGCCTGAGTTTCACATTTGTAACAAAATCCAGAGTCAGGTGAGTCTCTTAAAACTAGAGCTGTATGAAATGTCCAGAATGACAGGAAAGAGGAACATTAAAAAATGAAAGTGACAGCAAAAGGAGGATGAGTGTTAGATCTTATAATCATAAGCACCAACAAGAAGGGAAAGGAATGATCTAATCTGGACCCAACGGTATGAATGAGTGTAAAATGATGAAAGGGATAAAAGGCAAATTTAGGCTGACTATCAGTAATTGTTTATTAGAATGCAAATTAGCTTGCTAAAGGAAGTGGCAAAAGCCCCATCATTTGAAACAAGACAGGGCAAACCTCTAGAAAATACAGCCACATTTTTTTTTTTAAAGGTGCCAAAAATTAGAGTATTAGACCATATTTAGGCAACTAAGTGGCCTGATGTAAAATGCATCATGTAAAAGCTCACTATGTCACCCAGACCACAGGACAGATGTATACAGAATTACATGAGTTCATGCACAATCATCATTTTAAAACTGAACAGCTCAACAACATTTTGCTTGTATAAAGTACTTTAAAACTCAAGAATTTCAGGCAGTAAATTAAGCCTCAGTTCCTCTGTGAGCTTGGCAAGTATCCTCCCCAATGCACAGGGAGTTAAGTGACTTGCCCAATATCACAGAATCTATGGTAGAGCTGGGAATAGAATCCAGATGCCCTTTCTTCCAGTCCCAGGTATTAACCACAAGACAACATTACTCTTCTACCTTTTGTTCCTTATGTGTAGGCCTATCAGACTGTGTAGGCCTTTTGCTCACCATATTTCCTCCCTCTGTGATCTTCATCTTCTCCTGATCAAACTGACAATTCTCTTCCTGTTCCTCTGCTTCCATCTCCTCTTCTTCTTGCTCCTGAGGAAGCAAGTCAGGAAAAACGACAGATTTAGAAGGGAACAGAAATGTGGATGAAACACAGTTTGAACTATTCCTACTTCAATTACTCAGCCGAAGGAATTAGACACAATTTTGCCCCAGCTGACACTTTTCATACATAATACAACATCTCAGAGGCTGTTAAAATGGCCATTCCCCATTTCAGAGCACTTCTGTGAAAAGACTGAGGGAAGCTGTGGGAATCAGACCTGTTAGATTGCAGCATTTCCTATGTATACTGTCTGCACAGAGCCCAGAGGGAGGAACATCAGTTTTGGGAGGAACCCTTTTAGAGAAACACCAGGGAGGGAACATGAGCCAGGAGGCAGGCTATGCAGAGAAGCTGATTTGGAGCTACTGAGCCTCACACTGAGGTAAAGTGCAGAGATTAAGTGATCTATGGAGCGCTCAGCTGCAATGCAGCACAAGGTGCTTGAAGGACGAAAGCACTGCTGCTTCCAACAAAATAAGCACACAGGAACTGCTGAAGAGAACAGGGGAAAGAGACAAAGACCTGCAATTCCCCCTAGTTTAAAATATTCCAGGTGTATTCATTTTAGCAGCAGAAACAGGCTAATGAACTGCAAACACATACTCAGCAAGAGAAGAACCAGGTAAAAGTAAAAGGGTAGGTCATCTTGTCTGTTTCTCATTCCGTCTTCACCCCCATCCCAGCCCAATCCCAGTCTGCTTTCATAAATCACCTAAAAAAACTACAGTTATCTTACTGTAGCCAGACAGCCAGCCCCCCCCCCCGCTCAGACCAGCATTGCTGGAAACACACGGGAGCCAAAACACCAGGGCACTCCAGCACAGCCTTTGAAGCTGAGAGAAGCACAGGTGTGCTGCGACAATGTGCCTCTGGGAACGTATACAACAACTGGGCTCACAGCAGGCAGAGGCGCTGTGACAGACATGGCTCTTAGCCCCTACTAAAACAGCATGATGCACACACACCAACATCCTAGGTGGGAAAATATTTACCCTGATAAAAGGAATGTCCAGTAGTTGACACTTATTGTTTCTCCCTTGCAAGCGTGAACTACTCTTGGGAGAGCTGGCGTCACCCCGACAGACCAGCCCAATTTAGCATAGAAAGGAGAAAGAGAATAAAGGAGTACAGAGGTATAAGTAGGGGACCTACAGCACCATGATTTTTGAGTGCTTTTCACTATCTATCTGCTGGTCAGATAAGTGACAGCCTCCCAAGGCTTCTGCAGCTAAGAGGGTCCCTGAGCCTTGTCCCTTATTCGTCTTTCCGCGGAATTGAGTGACCGATCCTGGCTTGGCACCGCTGGAATCGAGAGATGCAAGGAGGGTAAGAAGCACCCACACCTGATCTCCTATCTTTAGTGTACACATATTTTGAAATAGAGCTCTATACTTTGTTTTCTTTCTTTGGGATTGTAGCTTCAGTTTTGTAACTTGTTTGTGTGTGTAACATCTCTACATTTAAATAAGTAGGCACTAGCAATTTTGTAACCACATGATTAGAATCTAGTTTAATAAATTTTGGTAACCATTTATGCATAAGCCTGACTTGTTTCTCTGGTTTACTGTAAAGCAGCCAACACAATTAAAGAACCTCAGCCGTTTTGGCTATAAAGCCTGGCCATTAGGTGAGAGTACTAAGGCCTAGCGTTGAGTTGTGCCGCCTCCACGGGGCAAACTCTTGGGGCACCTGTCAGTCAATCCTGACTGCCCGCTGCGAAGGAGCTCTGAGCTCTAGCAGTTAAAGTCACGGGTGGTTAGGACCTTGGGGCATCCGTCAGCCTAGCCCGGGCTGCCCGCCGCGAAGGGACAGGGCGTCCTAGCGGTTAAAGTCACGGATGGTATAAACGGGCATAGCTGGCACCTCACCAAACATCCCTGGCCATCTGCTAACAGATTTGGTGTCACGAACAGGATTGTGATATAGGCTGCACTACAGTAACACAATGAAACCAGTCATGATAAACACCACAGAATTCCCTGAGCTAGAGAAAAGTTTGACCCAAGAGGGATGGGGAAATCCTCTGTGGAGCAAAGAACTGCTGGAGAAATATTGGGGAAAACCAGCAGAGATCTGGCAGCATTTCTGTAACTGGAGAACTGCCTGCAAGATGAAGAAAGGGAAAGGAAAAGGTGCTTGTATATGGCTGCTTACTAACATTTGGCAAGCTGCCTGTAAGGATTATCATAGTCTGGCAAAAGAATTTAATAGGCTACAACAGGAAAGGGACACACTGCGCAAGGAATGCCAGAATTTAGATACCAGAGTAAGAACACTGAATAGGGATATGGAACATCTTCAGAAAAGATTACTTCCCTTAATTGAGAAAGAAGGGATAGAACGAAGGGAAAAGCTGGAGATTAAAACACGCAGAATCAACCGGGCTAAAGTTGAGACTGCTCTCTGGCTAGACCCTGAGGAATGGGATGGAGATATTTGGGATTCAGCAGATGAGTCTCCCTCCTCTGAGGAGGAAGGTCCCTCTGTAAAATTAAGACCAGCTATCACACAGCACAAATCAGAAGAACATGAGGGAAATTTGAGTGGGGCAGAGCAGGATGAAGAAGGGGATGACAATGATCCATCCACCTCTTCAAAAACAAAGAGGGGAGGTAAAAAGGGAAAAGGGAATAAAGCTCCAACACACTTTACCAAAATTACCACCCGCCAATATACTCCCATGGAGTTAAAAACAATCCAGGGAGATTTTGCTAAAAAGCCTGAGGAAGGTATAATAGAGTGGCTGGTCCGCCTCTGGGACACTGGGGGTGGATATATACGCCTGACAGCCCAAGAAACTGAGCGCCTTAACTTAGGTGCAGGAATATTCCTGGAACATTCAGAGGGGAACACCCCTAAAACACTTTGGTCTCTGGCTTGTCGATGGGCAAGAGGAATTTACCCAGCAGATCGAGATGAACCCACAGTAATGCACTGGACCAACATAGATGAGGTAAAAGCAGCTCTATTAACTGTGGCTGTCATTAGCATGCTTGGCCAAAACCCTCAAGAGTTAACCTATGAAAGTCCATGGGAGGGTCAGGTAAATGTAGATGATCTCAGACCCCTGCTTAAGGGAGCTCCGAGTAACCATAGGGCTATGGCACTGTCCCTTAGAACAGAAGCTGCAGCACATAACAGTACCTTTCGGGCACTGCTAAACCTTCTGGTGTCATACTTTAGAGAATTTGGAGACATCAGAGCACTGACAGGCAAAGCTAAGATGCGTTCCCTTCAGGGAAACAAGGGGGCACCATCTAAAGGACATAAAAACAAGCGAGAGCCAACCCAGGAGGAAAAGGAGCTTAGAGCCAAGTTGTGGAGACAATGTCTGGCTTTAGGTTATCCCAGAGATGTGATAAATGGACTGCCCACAGAGCGGCTAAAATTATTCACCACCTTCAAAAGAGCTGACTGGGAGACAACTAATGCTACTCCCAGTGCACCTCTGCAGCTCTCTCCTCCCCCCCCACCTACAGACACTCTGTATACTCCATTGCTGCAGCAACTGCAAGAGTTACCAGAGCAGGGAAACTAGCTTGCGGGGGTCAATCTCCTCTCCTAATAAACCAGCTTAAATCCAAAGAGGAGAAAACAACAACAAAAGACCCCCGGATACATGTAACTGTAAATGACAAACACATTATTCCTTTCTTAATGGACACAGGGGCTCAAATGTCCATGATTAGGCGAGAAAGTTTTCAGGGCTTGCCACTTCCTGGCCGAAAGCAGGTACTTGTTACAGGAGTAAATGGCAGTACCATAACTTACCCATTAGTTAAGATAAAACTGGATATCCCATTGCAACCCCACCATCAGCCCCGAAAATATGAGGTGATTTTGGGCAATGCCAACATACTGGGCATGGACGTTTTAAGAGGAAAGAAGGGAAGGATTAATGGGGAGAGATGGGCTTTTGGAGTCAGTTCTGTTCCTCATGCCACCCACCTGGAAGAGGAAAGCCCTCCCCACTATTCTGTAAACTTACTTAGCAGCGCGCCTGCTCTCCCGCCCTCAACAGTAACAAACATAAAGCAGTATAATGTCCCAGCTGAGGCCATAAGCCCTGTTACTGACCTGATCAAAGATTTGGAACAGCGAGGAATTTTAATTCATACCCACTCTCGCTTTAATTCTCCTGTGTGGCCCATCAAGAAACCAAATGGCAAATGGAGACTCACTATAGACTATAGGAAGCTAAACAGTAACACTGGACCATTAACTGCAGCAGTCCCTAGCATAACAGATATTGTAAACACCATACAAACCTGGGATAAACCCTGGCTAGCAGTATTAGATGTAAAGGACATGTTCTTCATGGTCCCTTTGCAACCAGCTGACCAGGAAAGATTTGCTTTTACTTGGAAAGGTGTACAATACACTTTTACCCGAATGCCACAAGGGTTTAGACACTCACCCACTATTTGCCATGGGGCACTGGCAAAGGTCCTAGATGACCTTATACTGCCACCCAATGTACAAACTGTGCAATACATTGATGACATCTTAATAGGTGGGAAAACCTCAGAAGAGGTACAGGAGGCTATGAATCGAATCAAAGGAGCACTAGAAGCCCTTAATTTAGAGTTACCAGCTGAGAAATGCCAAGGTCCCTCCCAAGAGATAAAATTCTTAGGTACTGTATGGATGGGAGGTAGGAGGTCTGTGCCTAATGACACTGTGCAAGAGCTAAATCAGGCACCCTCCCCTGAAAGTAAAGATCAATTGAGACAGATTTTGGGAACCCTGGGGTTTTGGAGAAAACATGTACCTGGCTTTGCCATTATAGCCAGACCATTGTACAATTTGTTAAAGAAAAGTGCTGCCTGGGAATGGGCTCCTGCCCATGAGGAAGCCCTCAGGCAACTGATAGGGGAGATACACACCTATCAGGCTCTGGGTCCCATACATCCTGAAGCCCCATTCCATTTGTACCTAACTGTGGGAGCCACTGGAATGTCTTATGCTCTCTGGCAAGAAAGTGACACTGCTCCCAGACGACCAATTCAGTTTGGTTCCAAGTCATGGCAAGGGTCACAGGCTAACTACACGCCTTATGAGAAGGTGCTTCTGGCAGCTTACACAGCCTTGAGAGAAACTGAGGAATTAACTCAGGATAAGGACATCACAATTCACACTCCTCTTCCAATCATTAAACCTATATTGGAAGGGAAAGAGTTACCACCTGGTGTAGCACAAAAAATGACTATCCAAAGATGGGCACTTTACATACACCACAGGGTAGGTAGTGCAGACACTGCACAAAACCCCACTATGATTCAGGAATCCCTATGGAAAGTAGGAATGCCTGATGAATACCGCCTACCTCCACAGCAGTCTCCTATTAAGGATGCTGCCCCATTTGATCCTTCTAAGCCTGAGGGAGTATGGTTCACTGATGGCAGTGCCAGGCTGGTTAAAGGAAAATGGAAGGGAAAAGCTGCAGCAGTGCCTGCAGACACCTCTGCAGCACCCCTAACTGCTGAAATTGATGGGTCAGCACAACTTGCAGAATTGGCTGCAATTAAACTGGCCTGTGAAGCAGGAGCCACCGCAGTATATACGGACTCCTATGCGGTATGGGCAGGTGCCACTCAGTGGATCACTAACTGGAAAAATAACCACTGGGAAATAGGAGGTAAACCAGTATGGGGACTGGAATACTGGAAGTGGTTATATCAGCATGCCCTGCAACAACCCCTGTCTATAGGACATGTCTCAGCTCATCAGAGGAATAATACCCCAGCTGCACAGTTAAACAATTTAGCCGATGCAGCTGCCCAGCTCTTTACCACACAAGTAGAATGGGAACGCTTATATTCATGGTTACATGATAATTTAGGACACACAGGAAGTGATGAGTTAGTTCGGCAAGCACATATCAGGGGGTGGCCTATCACCCACAGACAGGCTAGAGACCTGGTGCAAGCCTGCGCTATTTGTGCTGAGACTAGAAAACATATAGCAGAAGGACAAAGGTTTGCCAGGCTAAGAGATGGAAAAACACTATGGGCAACCTGGCAGGTCGACTATGTCGGACCGCTGCCCACTACAAGGCAGAGGTGGAAATACATCTTGACTGGGGTAGAAATTGTTTCAGGGATTGGTTTTGCATATCCAACCCAATTGGCAACAGGGTTGTCCACAATTATGGGACTAAACCGCTTAACAGCAGCGCCACCCAGGGCTCCAGGGCTGAGGGTGCTGGGGCCATGGCACCTGGTGCTCCAGGACTGGAGGCGCTGAGGCTTCCTGCCCTGTGCTTGGTGGGGCTGGGGGCACTGGGGCTCAGGCCCCGGCAGCCAGCGCTCTTGGGCTGGGGGAAGTGGGCTGGTGGCCTTTGGCAGGAGCCTCTGGGCTTTGGCAGGAGAAGGGCGGGCGGGGGCTTGGGCAGAAGGGGAGGGCCAGGCTGCGGGCTAGCCTCCCTGAGCCTGTGGTTCACCCATTGCTAAGGCTATGATTTACTCAGGGGTATTTTTAGTAAAAGTCATGGACTGGTCACAGGCAATAAACAAAAAGTCACAGCCCCTGACGTGTCTATGACTTTTACTAAAAATACCCCTAAATAAATCTTAGGTGCTCCGGCGGGTGTGCTTCCGCGGACACTACTGCTGTGGGGAGGACGCTCCGGGGGACGCTGCTGCTCCTTTGGGGGGATGCTCTGGGGCCCCGCTGCTGCTGGGGTGTGGCCCAGGGCCCCCCCTGCTGCTGCTGCTCCGGGTGGAGGGCAGCACCCCAGAGCCCTGCCGCCAGCACAGCGGCCGGGGGAGCAGCGTCCTGGGGCCCCATTGGTGCTGCTGGGGGGGAAGGGAGCAGCCTGGGGCGCCACTGCTGCTCTCGGACTGCTGCTCTGGGGCAGTGTCTGAGACCAGCTGCCCTGGGGCCACCCAAGCAGCCGCCAGTGCAGATGGCCCCGGGGCCACCCCAGCTGCTCAGGTGGCCCTGAGGTCAGCCGCATCAGCTGCTGCAGAAGTTCTGGAGGTCCCGGAAAGTCATGGAATCCGTGACTTCCGTGACCTGAGTGAAAGACTCGCAGCCTTACCCATCGCCCATGTCTATAGCTAACATTGCAGCATGGCATACACTGAACTGCTTCTTGGTTACATAGTCCCTAAAGGGAGTCTCTCTTTTTGCTGGAATCTCAGTGTATCATGCTCTGCAGTGTCTCCCTCACTCTGCCCTCCACCCCACCCCACCTTCACTATCAACAGCTACTTCATCTGTGCTTCCTAGGATGATTCTCCTGCTCCAAACTTTGCTGCATGCAGGTCCTTTAGCTTGGGAGTCGCTCGGGACAGGCACAATTCAGAGCCTGATTTTTTAGAAGCAGCTAAGGAGGCATAGCAATAGTGATGTCATGAGTTAGGATACACATTTCCATCCCTGTTGGTTGGGAGAAGCTCCTGTCTCTCTCCTGGCAGATCATCCAGACACAGAATTTGAATTAGCAATTTCTCTGACTTGTGTCTGAGTTATAAACTCTGTCTGCTCCTGTCATGCTTCCAGCCTCATTTTAAATCCATAGCACATTTTTAGAACCCTCTCCCCAGCCCAAAGAGGTATTTAAATACTTCAACCTAAGGATTAAGAGTCCAAATGAACGATCAGGTAAGGACTGCTGGAACCTTGAGAAAGGTCTCATACCTGTGAACATTATCCTCTCCTAATTGCTACAAGAGGGTTCCAGCTGACTGGCACCCACACGGCCCCCAGACTTGCTCAGTTTCATACCTTTGGCCTCAAGGCAAGGATTGGCTCACCTTGTTGCACAAACACACGTTTTTTATGTCCTAACCACACAATACTGAATTAAAGGGGGACTGAGGGGACTACACCCCTCAAGCCTCTGCTTTTCTGGGAGACCTCCAATCCATCACATATAGACTATAGACAAGGGAGATTTTATTATACGTATGCTAACACTAAAAAGAAAAGAAAAACAACTAAAAATAGATGCTCCTTGCTGACACTGATTTTGTTTTTAAGCTTTCAGTTAGGGTTTAATTTTTTTCAGACGTTCAGTTGCTGGCGATGGGGGTGTGAATTGGAAGTGCTAACCGCTGGCTGCTATTGGCTGCACTGCCCAGTACTTGTTTAGTATTGTTTTAATTCCCAAGCGGAGGGAGCAGCGAAAAGGAAAGCTAAGTTAGAAAGAGAGAAAACTGTAAGCAAATTACCAAACCTTGTTGCTAGTAGTACTTCAGAATCATTTTCCAAAGAAGCTGGACCGTCTCTCTCAGAAATGATAATCAAAGGGAAGATAAATACATACGAACTCATTCACTCATGAGAGGGCAGAAGAAAAGGCAAGCGTTCTTGAAATCTAGGACAAAAGTGATACTGAGAATGATGACCCATTTTTCCTGCCACTGTACAGAAGGCAAAGAGAATAGTAGTGATAAAGAGAATAATGTTGTCATTAGTGTTGAACAATATCCAGTTCAATGGCCTGCTTTGATAGCAGGGGAGTTTCACCCCCAATGTATTGAGAAAGGTGTGCTTTGTCTTCAGAATCACAATGACAAATTTATAGCTTCTGAGCAGCAGTATAAACATCAGAAAAGATCTCTCTCATCTTTTCTTTTTGAATAAAAATTACCAAATGGAGCGCGTTATCAGAGGCATGGCTTGATGTATTCTAAATCCACAGGAACAGTATTCTCTTTCATGTGCAAACTATTTTCCTCGCCTAACAATCTTAGCCCCTTTGTAGCCCCTGGCTTTTCCAGCTGGAAAAAAGGAGAGAAGACTTGTTACAGTGTGGAACATCATGATGCCACGGTTACTTGGCTAGCCCGGTTGCATAGCTAGCCCATTTGCAAGGCAAGAATCACATTGACAGGGCGATGGTGTGGTTGCTTCTAACACAAACTGCCTACTTGAAGGAAGTTTTAAGGTGTATTGTGGTTGTTGGTAAGTTTCTTGCTGAACGTGGTTTAACATTTAGAGGAAGGCAGGAACTTACCGGCTCTCCTCAGAATGGAAATTATCTAGGTATTCTTGAAGCCATCACTGAATTTAACCCTTTTCTAAGTGAGCATATTAAACACTATGGAAACAAAGGGAAAGGCCACCCATCCTATTTGTTTAAAACAATCTGTGATAAGTTAATTGAGCTAATGGGATGTAAGGTTTTGGAATTCATTGTAATTGAAGTCAAACAGGCGAAACACTGGTCTTTGAGGGTAGATTCAACTCCTGATACTGCTCATGTTGATCAGTTATCTGTTGTTTTACAATACTGCTTACATGGCAGGGGCGCCATTTAGGGAGGGTGGCGGCCACCTGCCCTCCCCCTGAGTTTTGTACCACATTATAATTTTACAAACAAAGTTTGCCAGTGTATGTATTAGTGTGTCTCTAAAGGGCTGAGGGCTCCCCTGGCAGCCTTTGAGCGAGCCCTCGAACTAGGCTCCAGCTCGTACCTGCTCAGGAAATGAGTGTAGGCCTTTTAAGGCAAGCGTGCAGTGTTGTGCATGTGTGTGCAAGAGTCACACAACCCCTCCCATGAGCTGTCAATCAGCTAACGGCTTCTTTGATGTCAACATCTCTTGCCTGGTGCTCCTCTGCCTCACTCACACACACTGCTCTGCGCCTGGTACTCTGCGCCCTGCCTCTCCCGGCCAAAGCCTTGGGCTTCCACTACCCCAGGCTGCTACTTAATTCTATTTAATTTAGAATTTTGATCAATCATTTGCGCATTGGAAAAGTAAGAATACAAAAATTGCTGCTGTGAAAAGTGCTTCAGTTGTGGGGTACTGTGAAACAACCTTTGAGTTAGGGTGTAATAAAATATTGTTCATGTGCATCTTTCAAATTGTTGCCATACCACAAGGTTTAAAGTAGTTAGCCTACCGGGTAGTGGTGGTGTTTGGTTATTTCTGAAATCTACTTGTGTCTGTGGTGTAGCCCCTGGAATCACAGTTAAAGTCACACCTCCCTCCCCTCCCCCCGGCACCTGAAATGGGACTCCTGTTACATGGTGCTATGTAGAGATGTTTAATTGAGTTGATACTGATAAAAAGCCATGCAGAAAGAGAGAATGAGAGAAGTAACCCCCCAGGATGCCCATGGTATGAAGGCCAATGGGCTGCTACAGAGCTCTGTGGGGGTGTCCTCGTCCCCGCACTGTGTGAGTTCTGTGGGTGGGGGATGAGCAAACCCCACAAGGGAAACCTGGATGATTGCCCTGGAGATAGAGACCGGTTCCCATAGGGTGGCCCCTCCGGTAAGAGAGGGAGAGCATGGGGAAAGAAGAACCTTGCGGTTAGATAAGGGGGGAGGTGTGTGACAGAGTGCTAGGTATGAAACCCTGAGTCAGCACTCTGTTCACAGCAGCTCCAGTCAGGAATAGCAGACTGGAGCTGATGAGGCAGACCTGTGTCTAATTTGTGGGGCAGGGCAGAAAGGCTAATTAAGCCACTAGCCAGAGCCCACAAATAGGCACAGGAAGGACGTGAAAAGGGGGAAAGCAGGCAGTGAGAGGGAGAGAGAGATTGCTCTCCCCTGCTTGTAATGGTGTTTGGTATGCTGTGAAGGTGGTGGGACTCAATTATAAATAAACTGCACAAGGTGTTGAACAAGCATAAGGGTCTCTGCGTGGTTTGTAGACGGAGACAGAAACAGGACTGAGGAGGCCCTATTACAGGACCATAGAGTCACAGCAAGTAGTAAGAACCAGGGACTGGTCAATTGTGCTAGGTCCCATGCAAGGACTCAAGAGTGGTTGTAACTGGGCTGAAACCATGGGTGGTCATGGTTGTAATTCCCCAAGAGTGGTTCCAGTGATTGCAAGTGATCCCGCAAGGTTGCATCTTGTAAGGACCTTGACCACAAGCACAATCCTGCAAGCGATGGCAGTGTAGGAACTAGGGTCACAACCTACGTTTCTACCGTAGTCAGTGAGTTATTCAGGGAACTTAGGACTCAGGACTTAGTACCTGTCTAAGTGTATATAATAACATCAAAATGACAGCAAAGAAAGGAGAGTCAAGTGGTAACAGTAATTTGGAATTAATGTTAGGAAAAACAGAATTGGAGGATGTTGTTTTAAAATATGGGAATGGTCCTTGGAAGTCTGGTGCTTTCATTGGGCCTGGTGCATAGCACGAGCTATGTGAGCAATGGAATCAATGGGGTAAGCCGGAGAAAGATTCCCTTTTTCTCCTAACCTTTTCAGGGACTCCAAACAAAAAGGCAAAGGAAAAGGCTGCTTTACAAGAATTACAAATGGTAGCAGTGGCTTTAGATGCAGAAGTACAGGTGTTTAAAAGAGGAAAAAGAAAAAAAGGGATAAAAAGTTAGAAGAATTAGCTAATCTAAAAGTAGAAGTTGACACTCTGAGAGCTACTGTACCAGCACAGGCTGCCCAGATTGTTACCTCACAGAAGGAGGTATTGGAAGGAAAAGAATTAGTAAATAATCTCATGGTAAGAATACAACAATTAGAGGAAAACAAGTTAGTAAAGGAAAATTGTGACCGGGGTCCTAGTGGGGAGCCAGCTGTGGTCACTCAATTAGGGTGAACTGCAAAGAATGGGGCGGACAATCCCCATAAAGCTGGTGGATATTCCAATAACTAGATTTACCAAGCCAGCATAAAACAGCTTCTTTATTACCTCACAGGTTATTCAGAAGTCCAAACAACACAGTTCCCTTAAATTGATCCAGCCTTAGGCCTCCATCCAGGTACCCACATCAAATATGATGAACATTTCTCTAAATCTTATTTCATCATATAAAAGAAAAGGTTCTACCAATCCCAAAGGATCAGACACGTTACCTCCCAGGTTAATGAATGTTTCGGATCTTACCCAAATACATGCTACAGCCAATTCTTATTAACTAAACTAAAAATTATTAAAAAACAAAAGAGAGAGAGAGAGAGTATTAAGTGGTTAAAAGATCAATATGCATACAGACATGAGTTCAGTTCATTTAGGTGCAGATTCATAGCAGAAATGGTGAGCTTTGTGGTTGCAAAGAGTTCTTTCAGAAATAGCTCATAGTTTATAGTCCAATGTCCAAATATCACATTCAGGGTGTACCAGCATAACCGAGACCTCAATCTTGTGACTCAAACTTCCCCTGAAGAAGCTTAAGCAGATCTGAGATGACAGAATCAGGACCCAAGGATCTTTTATACAATTTCATGTCTTTTGACAAGTTGGGATTTCCTCAGGGAACAAAAGGTAATTAGGATGACTTTGAAGGAGGTCCATCACCGGTACTTAGCTATACGAATTAACATAAGGCCATTTGCTTTTTCCTTCACCATTCACAGTACATTTCAGAGAGAGATGAATACCAAGATATCCTGTGTTTACAATTCATTTAAATGATATCAGAATACAGCATAGGCAGGGACTGTTGATTACAGACCCTACTGATACATATGTAAATACACAAAAACACAAACATTATCTCCCTACATGTCTTTTGAGGGTTATCTATTTTCCAGGATGTTTAACTCTTTCTAGACATGCGTGACAATGAATTAGCAAAAAGAAAAGGAGTACTTTTGGCACCTTAGAGACTAACCAATTTATTTGAGCATAAACTTTCGTGAGCTACAGCTCACTTCATCGGATGTACTCCTTTTCTTTTTGCGAATACAGACTAACACGGCTGCTACTCTGAAACAATGAATTAGCTAATTCAAAGGCAGAAGCAGCTAATTCAAAAGCAGAAGCTGACATTCTAAGAACAGGGTTCAGAGGGGTAGCCGGATAGGCGCCGACTCCATGAGTGCTCCGGGGCTGGAGCACCCACCGGCAGCCAAGCTCGCCCCCCCGCACCACCTCCTCCGCGTCCTCCCATGAGCACGCTGCATCCCCACTCATCCACCTACCTCCCAGCGCTTGCCACTGCCAAACAACTGTAGCAAGCTCCGGGAGGGAGAGGGGAGGAGTGTGGCGTGCTCAGGGGAGGAGGTGGGGCCAGGGCAGGGATTTGGGGAAGGAGTAGGAATAGGGGCAGGGAGGGGGCGGAGTTGGGGTGGGGACTTTGGGGAAGGGGTTGGAATGGGGGCAGAAGGGGGTGGAGCAGGGGTGGCATCTGGGCGGGGCCAGGGACAGAGGTGAGTCGAGCACCCACCGGCACCAGTAGAAGTCGGCGCCTATGGGTAGCCGTGTTAGTCTGTATCAGTTTGTTATGCCCAAATAAATTTGTTAGTCTCTAAGGTGCCACAAGGACTCCTCCTTGTTTTTATTCTAAGAGCAGAGGCTGACAAGTTGAGAACCACTACTTTAACACAAAAAGAAAAGGAGTACTTGTGGCACCTTAGAGACTAACCAATTTATTTGAGCATAAGCTTTCGTGGGCTACAGCCCACTTCATCGGATGCATACTGTGGAAAGTGTAGAAGATCTTTTTATACACACAAAGCATGAAAAAATACCTCCCCCCACCCCACTCTCCTGTTGGTAATAGCTTATCTAAAGTGACCACTCTCCTTACAATGTGTATGATAATCAAGGTGGGCCATTTCCAGCACAAATCCAGGGTTTAACAAGAATGTCTGAGGAGGGGGGTGGGGTAGGAAAAAACAAGGGGAAATAGGTTACCTTGCATAATGACTTAGCCACTCCCAGTCTCTATTCAAGCCTAAGTTAATTGTACCAAATTTGCAAATGAATTCCAATTCAGCAGTCTCTCGCTGGAGTCTGGATTTGAAGTTTTTTTGTTGTAATATCGCAACTTTCATGTTTGTAATCGCGTGACCAGAGAGATTGAAGTGTTCTCCGACTGGTTTATGAATGTTCATTTGCAAATTGGATACAATTAACTTAGGCTTGAATAGAGACTGGGAGTGGCTAAGTCATTATGCAAGGTAACCTATTTCCCCTTGTTTTTTCCTAACCCCCCCAGACGTTCTTGTTAGACCCTGGATTTGTGCTGGAAATGGCCCAACTTGATTATCATACACATTGTAAGGAGAGTGATCACTTTAGATAAGCTATTACCAGCAGGAGAGTGGGGTAGGGGGAGGTATCTTTTCATGTTTTGTGTGTATAAAAAGATCTTCTACACTTTCCACAGTATGCATCCGATGAAGTGAGCTGTAGCTCACGAAAGCTTATGCTCAAATAAATTGGTTAGTCTCTAAGGTGCCACAAGTACTCCTTTTCTTTTTGCGAATACAGACTAACACGGCTGTTACTCTGAAACCTACTTTAACACAGGCAGCTCAAACCGCAGCCACACAGAAGGAATTAACCAATTCAAAAGTAAAGATTAAATGACTGCTTTCATAAGCATTAGAAGCCACTCAAAAGGCAAATCTTCAAAAATCATTTAAACACAGCCCAGAATGTGCGACAAGATAAGCAGCAGGAGTTAAATCAGGCAAACACTCAGTTAAATCAGGCGACAGGCTAAGCTGGAAGACAAGCAAACATACTGTACACAGTTGGAAGCCAGCCTCAAAAAGTATAAAGAGAAACACCTTTGTCCAGAACAGAAATTGGAAATGGTAGAGGAGCAGTTTAAGAAATTTAATGCTGATATTCTTGAGGTTAAAGCAAGCAAAGAACAAGCTCTTCAGGAGCTACCACAGCAGCACTGTACGCAGCTAGGTCTCAAAATGATAGAACTAATTAAACAGCTTAAAATAGAAAACGAAAATCTAGCAGAGATACAGAAAATGGCAGTTCATAATGCACCACAAGCTGAAGGGACACTGGTTTTGGAATTAGGCTTGGCAGTAGAAAGAGCGGTGGTAATTCAGATGCTGCTGTGGATAATGTAGAAAAGGCTGTATATAAAATACAAAAGGAAGCATTTCCACCCCCAGAGAAAAAGCCTGAAAAGGTATCAGCAGTAACTTTCACTAATAATGATCCTCAGCGAAAAGGGAGCCAGCAAGGTAGACAGAATGGGGAAAATAAAAGTAGAAATTTTAGTAGGAGACAGCAGAAACCTTCTAATTCACTGAGGAATTTCATTTGGAAGTGGCTGTTACAATATGAGAGTAGGGATCAAATTGATGGATTATCCACTGCAGAGCTGCTCTGAAGGTTAGCAGATCATGAGGGAGCATGAACCAACTGCTCCCGGACCCTTCAAGGAGATAGCATAGGGAAGCCGGGTGCCCCTGATCTTTCCAGTGTCAGCACAAGATCATGCTTGTTTGGTGACATATTTAGATCAGGATACCTGGGGAGACCCATAATCTAAGTGAATTTTTAGGAAGCAGCGCAGTCAAAATATGTTGATAAAACATTAATCAGTATTAGTAAATACTGTAAATTAGTAATTAGTAAATGAGTAAAAAATCTCGAGGTTAGTAAAAATATGAAAAGCATTAAGTAACCCTAATTATATTTCTTTGAATAATATGGAGGGGAAAAGGGCAACCATGGAATGTTTTCATCAAGAAATAAGGTTAAGCAGTGCCGGAGGTAACCAGCTTGAACAAGGGCCTCCAAGAAGGGAAAACCCAAGAATAGGGACTAGCATGTTGTACAAGACCTGTGCCCAAAGATTTATATTTTGAAAAATCCCCTGTTCCAGTACAGCATCCTGGGGCAGTAGTGTGCCTAACACCAGATGAATGGGGAAGACCCATGGTATATGTGGTCACTGAAGGAGGGGTATTCAGCCAAATAATGTATTTGGATACAGGGGCCACCTGCTCCTCCCTAAGTACCACCATCAATCAGCAAGCAACAAAAGTAATTAGCCACTTAATAGCATTCATCACAATACAATTTTGACAGTTTCCCCACCCCTTTTATGATTTATGTCCTGCCCTCTGGTCTCATATCTGGACCTTACATTTTTGGTGCGATTGGCCATTTTGAAACTTTTTTTCCCCATTTTTTAAATGGGGAATGTTAGAGGTGGTTTGTGTTTGTGTGTTTTTGCATTTGAAGGTTAGAAAAACATAGGTTTATAGGTGTTTTTAGATAATTTAGAAAATAAGGCAGATTATGAGAGTTTTAAAAGTGCTTTAGAGAAAAATAAAGTTTTTTTAGAAAAAAATAAGGACTCTGCATTTAGGTTATTAAAGAAAGAGGGTTATGAGTGTAGAGATATGTTTGTAGAAGATTATAATTTAGAGATGCTTCCTCATAAGGGGCAGTATTATGAACATAGACATTTGGAGATGTGTCCAGGAGGCGGGGATTGGGAACACGCATGGCTGTGTGCAGCAGCTCACTACAGAAGCTCTCCAATCTGTTTTATCAAAGCTTTATTACTTTCTCTTTCACTAGTTTGTTATTTAGTGACTCCCAAGATGGTGTCAGAAGTGCTGAATGACAAGGAAACTGCAATCTTTTGAAGTTAACTCCTGCGTTTTCAATTGAAAGCAGAGACAAAGGGAGGCACAAGAGAAGCATGTGGAGGACCAGATACAGAGGTTTTTGCATGTATTTGGTGAGCACAATAGTAGCTTGACTAGCTTAAGAATGGGAAAAAGCCAAAAATGGATGTGTTGCAACCTCCATCCAGTCTGCAATTGTCAGGCAATGTTGCAGAGAACTTGAAAAAATTCAGACAGAGATTTGAATTGTATTTATCAGCCAGAGAGGTGGAGGAGAAAAATGATAAAGTGAAATCATCAATCTTTTTGCATGTTGTTGGAGATGAATCATTGGATGTTTATAACAACTTTAAGTTTGAAGAAGGTGAAAGCATGAAGTTAAGTAAAATACTAACTACATTTGAGGAACATTGCATGCCAAAAAGGAATTAAATCTTTGACACACAATTTTTTTATGTGCCTGCAAAAAAACTGATGACACCATAGAGCAGCATGTCACAGAATTAGGGAAACTTAATAAAACCTGTGACTTTGGTGAGCTGACAGAGTCTCTGGTCAGAGAGAGAATCATTTGTGGCATTAAAGACAATGTGTTAAGAGAGAGACTTCTCCGTGAAGGAGACTTAACTTTAGAAAAAGCTCTCCAAATATGCAGGGTAGCAGAAACTGTGAAAGCACAAGCCAAAGAGCTGAATTCACCAGAAGGGGTTATCCATGTATTAAGTACTAAAGAATATAGCCAGAATAGATCAAATCAGAAAGTGGAACCATTCACTATGAAAACCACTGCTAGGGGGAAGACTGGATACAGACGACTATGTGGAAGGTGTGGCGCACAGCATGGTCCAAACAATGTATTGCCTTTAGGAAAATCTCTCATAAATATGGGGAAAATAATCATTTTTCAAAATGCTGCAGTTCCCAAATGCAACTGTATTCAGTTAAAGACAATCTGGTTGAGGAGTTTTTCATAGATGTACTGGGATTTACGAAGCCTGAGTGGGATTGGATACTGCCTGGGACAATGAATGGAATAATTATTCCACTGAAACTGGACACACAGGTTAATATTCTGTCTGAACAAGATTATGAGAGATTGAAAATAAGACCAAAACTGTAACCAACAAAAATAAAAGTAACTGGTTATTCTGGAACAAATGTACCAGTGAAGGGGAGGTGCATTGCTAGCATCAATCATAAAAACACCACGTACAGCCTCCCATTCATTGTAGTTGCAAAAGAGGTGATGCCAATTTTAGGCCGGGCTGCATGTGAGAAACTCAATTTAGTAAAACGGATGATCTCGCCACAAGATGAGCCACAACCCTGGCTATGAGGCACTCTTTCGGGAATATCATGACCTGTTTCAAGGGCTAGGTTGCTTGCAGGGTGAACATACAATCTAGATAAACAAGCATGTCCCTCCAGATATCCATCCATGTAGAAAGGTGCTGTTTGCACTCCGTGAGAAACTCAAGGCTGAGCTTGCAAGGATGAAAGCAATGCAAGTAATACAAAAAATTGGGAAGCCAACATAATGGGTGAACTCCTCCCATCATGGAAAAAAGTAACGGTCAGCTATGCATATGCTTAGAGACCTCCACAAGGCTGTAAAAAGAGAACATTTCAAACTAACAACCAGAGAAGAGATTATGGCTCATGTCATAAATATAAAGGGAAGGGTAAACCCCTTTAAAATCCCTCCTGGCCAGAGGAAATCTCCTCTCACCTGTAAAGGGTTAAGAAGCTAAAGGTAACCTCGCTGGCACCTGACCAAAATGACCAATGAGGAGACAAGATACTTTCAAAAGCTGGGAGGAGGGAGAGAAACAAAGGGTCTGTCTGTCTGTCTATATTCTGTCTTTGCCGGGGATAGACCAGGAATGGGGTCTTAGAACTTTTAGTAAGTAATCTAGCTAGGTACGTGTTAGATTATGATTTCTTTAAATGGCTGAGAAAAGAATTGTGCTGAATAGAATAACTATTTCTGTCTGTGTATCTTTTTTGTAACTTAAGGTTTTGCCTAGAGGGGTTCTCTATGTTTTGAATCTAATTACCCCGTAAGGTATCTACCATCCTGATTTTACAGGGGGGATTTCTTATTTCGAATTACTTCTATTTTTATTAAAAGTCTTCTTGTAAGAAAACTGAATGTTTTTTCATTGTTCTCAGATCCAAGGGTTTGGGTCTGTGGTCACCTATGCAAATTGGTGAGGCTTTTTATCCAACATTTCCCAGAAAAGGGGGGGTGCAAGTGTTGGGAGGATTGTTCATTGTTCTTAGGATCCAAGGGTCTGGGTCTGTAGTCACCTAGGCAAATTGGTGAGGCTTTTTACCAAACCTTGTCCAGAAAGTGGGGTGCAAGGTTTTGGGAAGTATTTTGGGGGGAAAGACGTGTCCAAACAGCTCTTCCCCAGTAACCAGCATTTGTTTGGTGGTGGTAGCGGCCAATCCAAGGACAAAGGGTGGAATATTTTGTACCTTGGGGAAGTTTTGACCTAAGCTGGTAAAGATAAGCTTAGGAGGTTTTTCATGCAGGTCCCCACATCTGTACCCTAGAGTTCAGAGTGGGGGAGGAACCTTGACAGCTCAATTTGCAAATGCTCAATATTTCAGTAAATTGGATGCATCCTCAAGGTTTTGACAGCTAAAATTAACTGAAGAAAGCTCAGAGCTGTGCCCATTTAATACCCCATTTAGAAGATACAAATTTTTACGCTTACTCTTTGGCATAGCTTCAGCACCAGAAGTGTACCACAAAACCATACATATGATCTATGAACATATAAATGATGTGGACACCTCAATGGATGACATTATCATCTGGGGCTCAATGAAAGAGGAGCATGTTCATAGACTTCAGGAAGTCCTGGATGTAACTAGAGTTGCAAACCTCAAACTAAATAGGGAGAAATGTATTTTAGGAGTCATAGAACTGACTTTTGTTGGGGACATTATTTCCAATGAAGGTGTAAAACCTGATAAGAGGAAGATTTCAGCCATTGAAATGATGAGACATGCCCAGTCAAAGGAAGATGTCCAACAGTTCCTGGGAATGGTTAACTACCTTGGAAAAGTCATACCTAATCTATCTACCAATGCATCAGCTTTGACAAAACTCCTAGAGAATAAAAATGAAAGGTATTGGGGTGCAGAACAGGAGGAATTGTGGGAAGGTTTAAAACAACAACTGATACAAGAACCAGTGTTGAAGTTCTACGCATCAGGAAAGCCTATTAATATTGCAGCAGATGCTTCACAGTCTGGGTTAGGTGCAGTGATTTTACAGAAGCATGAGGACTGTTGGCAAACTGTGGCACATGCATCCAAATCACTGACTGAGGCAGAAACCAGATACACACAGATTGAAAGGAGCTTTTAGGAATATTATTAGCCTGTGAGAGATTCAATAAGTATATTTATGGATGGACAGTGAAAGTTGAAATGGACCATAGGCCCCTGATAGCGTTATTTAGCAAACCACTAAATGACTGGGTCTTAAGGCAGTGGTTCTCAACCAGGGGTATGCGTACTCCTGGGGGTATGCAGAGGTCTTTCAGGGGATACATCAGCTTATCTAGAATTTGCCTTTTTACAACATGTTACATAAAAAGCACTAGCAAAGTCAGTACAAACTAAAATTTCATACAGACAATGATTTATTTATACTGCTCTCTATACTACATTATATGGTAATGTAATGTGCATATATGCACTGTATTAGATATATGTTGTATGTCATTTACTGATGCGTGCAAGCACATTAATGAGGTTGAAATTGTCATGGTTTGTATGCCATTGTGATGTAAAACTGAATAGATTTTTAAAACGAGAAGCGATAGGGGTGACAGTGAAAATTGTAAGAAATTGAAAATGACTGGAAAAAAAACCCCATCGTCAGTTCTGTGAGGAATATATTGCTTTTGGATTCACATCTACAAATAGTGATCCACAAGCTTTATTTCCTTTGCGGAGAAACTCTATTCAATAACAGTATGAAGCCACCGCATTTGCAACGACATTTGAAGACAAAAATCTGTGTTCATGCGAGTAAGCCAGTAAAATTTTTTCAAAGAAAGCTTTCTGACAGACTTGCCAGCTTAAAATGAAAAAAGCTTTTGTAAGCATTATACTATCTGCAAGTATTGCAAGTAGTTTTTAAGTGAGATGAAACTTGGGGAATGCAAGACAAATCAGACTTCTGAAAGGGGTACAATAGTCTGGAAAGTTAGAGAACCACTGCATTAAGGATTCAAAGAATGAGGATAAAACTGCAAAGGTATGATTTGGTTGTGTTAATTCATGTTCACTGCTGAAGCACTTTCCAGAGCAGTGTAGCAAGGAGGCATGACCTCCCTCGGAGATTGACGGCGAGATTGCAGCTGACTGCAGGCTGGCTGTGTTGCTTTCTGAGTACAGGTCAGTGTGTTGTGGTTGGATTCCCCGCTGACCCAGTGGCAGAACACTGCGCCACTGTTGGGGCCCTGGGCTGGCACCTGATGTAGTCGTGGGCCTGGGGCCCCCTGCCACCCCACCGCTGGGGTGGCAGCCTCCCCATATTTGGCCAGGAGGCCTGTGTCTGGTGCTCACCCCTGCCTGAGCCCCTAGACTGTTTGCTGCCCTGCCCTGGCTGAGGGCCTGGGCTCACAGACCCGTTGCTGGTCTGCCCTGACTGCAGGCCAGAGCCTCTGACTGTTTTTTGCTCCGTACTGCCTGAGGGCCTGGCTCCGGGACTTTTTATTGCTCTGTCTGGCCTAAGAGCCTGAACACTAGAAGCAGCTGATTTCCCCCTGTTGAGATCACCTTTACAGGTGCGTGACAGCGAGGAGGTGTGGCCTCCCTCAGAGATTGATGGCGAGGGACGGCCACGTACTCCTACAAGCAGTGGTTCCCTCAAAACCAGAGAAGACTTTAGAGATAGAGATGCAATCTCATGTAAATCTGACTGTAAAATAAGTTCCCGTAGCTAACAGGAAACTGCAACAAATAAGAGAGAAAACAGAGAATCATTGGGAGTCCTTAAAGAGGTGATAATTAAAGGGTGGCCTGGAGAAATAAGCAGTTGCTGTCCAAGTATAAGAGACTATGGGAACTGCAGACATAAACTTACTGTTAATGAGGGGGTGATTTTCAATGGCAGTACGGATGTAATTCCAACGAATCTCTGAAAAGAACTGCTACAGAAGATCCATGAGGGTCATTTAGGAATTGAGAAGCGCAAACAATGAGCACGAGAGAAGCTGTGCTGGCCATGGATCAATCATAACATTACTAATGTGGTAGGAAACTGCTTTTCATGCTTGAAATGCAAGCCATGCCAACTGGCAGAGCCACTGAGACCTCATCCAGTTCCACAAAGGCCTTATGAGTAGGTAGGCACTGAATTATTTACCTGGTAATCAAAGGATTATTTAATAGACACAGATTATTATTCTCTGTATCCAGAAATTTACACACTGCACAGTACTAGTAGTAAGTTAGTGATAGCCAGCATGAAGGGAATCTTCTCCAGGCATGGAATTCCAGATGAAGTCTTTAGTGGTAATGGACCACAATTTTCCAGTGCAGATTTAAGGCAATTGTCATAGATTGGGATTTTCATCACAAAACATCAAGTCCAGTTATCCCCAATCAAATGGATTTGTGGAAAGGTCCATACGGACAATAAAGAACCTTATGAAAAAGACTTTTGACAGTGGGGGTGATTTATATAAAGTGTTAATGGTTCACCAAAATACACCTCTAGAGAATGGCTTTTCTCCAGTTCAGTTGTTAATGGGAAGAAGGATCAGATTTAATTTACCAATTACTGATACCCTGCTGAAATCTCATAACAATGAAACCATACAGAAGATGAAAGAAAATCAGAAATGGAAGAAGAAATACTATTTTGACAAAAGGGCCCTTTATCTCCTATCTCTTAACCCAGGTGATAGAATGTGCCTGAGGAATCACACCTCTAATACTTGGAGCCAAAGAGGTACAGTTAAAGAACAGCTGCATCCATTTTATGTAGTCCAGACAGACCACGGGACACATTTGGATGTAATCAAAAGGATCTACGAATAATCCCAGAAAGCTTCAACTCATGGACAGTAGATGTGGACTTTGGCACTTCCCATCTGATTGTACATTGATGATAAAGGATCAAAAGAGAAACTGTCAAGGAAAAAGAGAGCAACTCAGACTCAAATGAAAAGCCGATACTGAAAAGATCAGAGCGGGAGATTAAATGTCCTGAAAGACTCATAGAGTCTTACTAACCTGCCCGGAGAAGGGGTGTTTGAGGAAAGTGAGTGGTAAAAAAATGTGTTGGTAACCTCTCCTCTCTAAATAGTTGATACATTGGGGTTTATGGAAATGTACTACATGGGTTGAGAATTTAAAGCATGTGTTATTACATAGGTGTTAGCTGCTTTATATATATATATTTGTGTGTGTGTGCGTGTGTATGTAAGAGTTACTTTTTTTTCTTTAAGAGGGAAGATGTAGAGATATATTTGTAGAAAATTATAATTTAGAGATGCTCCCTCATAAAGGACAGTATTAATAACATAGGAATTTGGAGATGTGTCCTGGAGGCAGGGATTGGGAACACCACATGGCTGTTTGCAAGATCTTACTACAGAAGCTCTGCAATTTGTTTTATTAAATTTTTATTCCTTTCTTATTCACTGGTTAAGAACCCCAAGATCGTTACAATGAGACTTCTTCTTCAAGTGCTTGCTCATGTCGATTCCATGCTAGGCGTGTGCATGCCCATGTACACGGCTGTTGGGAACTTTCCCCTTAGTGGTATCCATAGGGCCGACTGTGGTGCCCCCGGGATCCCCATGCTCGTGCACCGGTATATTGGGTACCACCGGCCCTGGGCCCTCTCACTTCCTTCTTACCGCCCATAATGGTTGTTGAAACGCTCCTTGCTCTCGCAAGTTCCCTAGTGGTATTTGTTCTTGGACTCTGAGTTTTTTCCTTGTAAATAGTTTAAAGTAGTGAATAGTGTTTTAATTAGTTAGTTATTAGTGGGAGTCCCATCAGGGACATAGCCCCAGGGATGGGGAATGCCCTAGTCCCCAGGATTTAAGCCGTGTGCCGCATGTCACAAACCTATGCCAGTTAGTGACCCACACACAAGCTGCCTTAAGTGTCTCGGGGAGGCACATGTTAGAGAGAAATGCAGGATCTGTAAAAGTTTCAGATCTCGGACTCTCAAAGACAGGGACACTGAGCTGAAAGCCCTGTTGAGGGAGCTGGCCCTATGCCCCGTGTCAGAAATGTGCCACTCCAACTCGCACCGAGCACATCAGCCTTGGTGTGGAGTGCTCCAGTGGCACCAGACCCTTCCTGGCGCTGCTCCCCATCCCCAAGAAGAGCCACAAAAAGTCGTAGTTGGATAGAAGTTGCTCTCTGGCACCACAGACAGCTACACGGAGTCTCCAAATGAGACAAATCCTGTGTGTGGTCACTTGTCATCCCCGGAGAAGCAACGGACAGGGATGCCGCCTAGGGCACCGAGTCCAATTTGGGAACCCGCCACCAACTCCCAGGCCCCCTCGACACTGGATGCCTTTCATGCTGTGAGGGACCTGATGTCTCTCCCAGTGCTGCCCACACCTCGAGACCTGTGCCCAATTTCGGGAGAGTCCTTGAGAGTGGTCCCCTCTAAGGGTAAACCCTTGATGAGGCCACCGTCTTGGTCTTTGATGTGGCACCGATGGTTGTCACAGCACTGGTCACCAGCTTGACATCCCCATCGCGGCGGCATCGTTTGCTGGCCTCCCGGTCTCCATCCTCCTGGCACTGGTCAGTGTATCTTCGCCACTGAGGCACCAGCACTGCTCCCCAGTGTGGCACCGATCTTCAGCCCACCACAGCCACCAGCAAGAGGCGGCAACAGCTCCACCCTACTCTCCCTGGAGGAGTTGCTGGCACTGTTCCTATGGGCCAGACTTCACTGCAGGCCCGCAGTCGGGTCCATGGCCATCTGCTCAGTGGCCACCCCAATGGCAGTATTGGAACCCCTGGGTTCCTTCTCATGCCAGGCATATATTCCCAGGAGGTGTCCTCAGTAGTTTCTGAGGGACGGGCTCCAACACATCTGGCACCAGAGATCTACTCGGAACTGGACTCCAGTACCGAAACCCTGGCGGTCCCGGCGCAGTCGGCCCCAGTGGTGGAGGGAGAACCTGCCACACCACCTTTGCCTGCCTCCTCCTCCTCTTCCACCGAGGAGGCGGTGGCTGGACCAGCCAGCCTACTACTGCCTGACGATTTTTGGCCCATCAAGAACTCCTCAAGAGAATGGCAATCTAGAGCTAGAGATTGAGGAGCTCAAGGAGCTGACCAATAGCCTCTCTCATATTCTGGCTGTGGCAGCTCCATCCAAGGTGGCCCTAACAGTGCATAATGGTGTGTTAAAACTTGTCAAAGCACTGTGGGAAATGCCACCATCTCTATCCCCAACATCTAAAAGGGCAGAGAAAAAGTACTGTGTCCCTTCCCCGGGCTTCGAGTACATGTACTCTCACCCACTCCCAGGGTCACTGGTGGTCTCAGCCACCAATGAACAGGACAGATGGGCAATCTAGTGCAACCCCTAAAAATAAAGATGCTAAGAAACTTGACCTTTTTGGTAGAAAAGTGTATTCTACTGCCAGTCTGCAACTACGTATCACCAGTCAGCATGCATTGCTGGGGCAATACAAATGCAACACTTGGGACTTGATGACCAAGTTCAAGGACTCTCTGCCTCAGGAGTCAAGGCAGGAGTTCTTGGCTCTCTTGGAAGAGGGAAAGGCAGTGGCCAGGGTTTCTCTTCAAGTGGTGTTAGACATGGCTGATTTGGTAGCACGGTCAACGGTGTTGACCATCTCCATGCAATGCAGTTCATGGCTGCAGTCCTCAGGGCTTGCGAACAAGGTCCAGCTGTCCATCCAGGACCTCCCCTTTGAGGGCAACACCCTGTTTTCACAGCAGATGGACACGAAGCTGCACAGGCTAAAGGACTTGAGGGCCACCGTGTGCTCCCTTGGGCTCTACACATCTCTGACCTCAAGAAGATACTTCCGGCCATCTTCGCTGCTGCCCAGATACTTGGATCCACCCCGACAAAACTCCTATAGGAGGAAAGACAGAGGCTTTAAATGCTGTCAATCTTCCCCATCCTCAACCCCACAGTCGGGTCCCACTTGCCACCTGGGTGGCCTGCAGCAGACATTTTGAGGGTGTGCCTGAGGGTAACACACTGGATTCACCCCACGATCCAGCCCCCTTTTATTTTTGGACTGGTTGTCCCTGTTCGTTTCTGCATGTGTAACCCACGCACCTCCAGGGTGTGGTGTTCTGTCCCATCTAGTGGCACTGAGGGGTGGAGGGGAAAGAGAGAGAGAGAGAGAAAATGAGTCTGCTCTACAGACTTAGCTTTCAGCCAGTTGGCTTTTAACTCATGTGGTAGAGGATCATGCACTAAGCTCCAGAGGTCCCAGATTTGATCCTGGCCGCTGGCGCCGGGTCTATTGACTTTACGCATGCTCAACAACATAATGTCTGATTACACCCTGCAGTTCTTCTCCAACCCTCCGCTGTCCCTCTTCAGGCACCCTTCTCATGAGAGACTTCTCATCCAGGAGGCGAAACCCCTCCTATAGGTAGGGGCCATAGAGGAAGTTCCTCAAAATATGAAGGGAAAAGGGTTTTATTCCCACTATTTTGTAATCCCAAGGGAGGCCTCAGACCTATCCTAGACCTTTGTCGCTTCAACATATAGCTCAAAAAATTGAAGTTCTGCATCGTCTCTCTGGCCTCCATCATCCCCTCTCCGGATCCAGGAGACTGGTATCCTGCCCTCGACTTAAAGGATTCATATTTCTATTTTCCAAGGTCAGAGGAGATTCTCCTATTCGTAGTGGGCCAGCACCATTACCAATTTACGGCACTGTCCTTTGGTCTTTTGTCTGCTCCATGGGTCTTCACAAAGTTTGGTGGTGGTAGTGGCTGCTTACCTGAGGCGGCGAGGGGTGCAGATCTACCCATACCTTGACAACTGGCTTGTCAGAGGTAGGTCACGAGCCCAGGTTCAACACAGCCTTGATCTGGTGTGGGCCACCTGTCAGGAGCTAGGCCTGCTTATAAACGAGCAGAAATCAACTCTGACCCCTGTTCAGCAGATAGAGTTTATAGGAGCAGTACTTGATTCTATCCAGGTGTAATGATTCTTCCTCACCACTGTGGTGCCTCCTGTTGGTCGTTCTGGGAATTAGCTCAGTCTTTTTGCCGGGCACCCTCCTCCGGTGGTGTCTCGCCTGCTGTCACTTCTGCTCCGTACCCGCATCACCTAAAGTTTCGCGGTGTCCTCTTTAGGACACAGCCCTCTAGCTGTGCTCCATTCCATTCTTCCCCGCTTCTGGGGAGCAGAATTCCTCTGTCCAGCCACTTGCCAATGTGGCTGACTGCAGCCCAAGGTTCTAGCCACTTGGATCAGTGGCAAACTGCAGCCCTTCACTGGCCATTCCCCTCAGTGACAAGTAGGGGCAAGGGTGGTGGGGAAGACCCAGGCCTGCCCACTATTCCGGGTCTCGACCCAGGGACCCTCTAGGCAGCAGCCACATGCTACATCTCCTTCAACGCCAGCTGTCTGTTTCCCTGGGCCACTTCCCCGGAGCCCTAGCACCTTCTCTGCCCTGTATCCAGGCTTCAGTCTTTCAGCCAGTCAGGCTGGAGCTCCCTCTCGCTCCCCTGACCAGGCCCACCACTGCTCTGTCCAGAGTGTTGGCAGTTCCCTCAGCCCTTCAGGGACCCAGTCCTTTCTCCCTGAGCTCCCAAGAGGGAACTGACTCCTCTACCCTGCAGCTCTCTTTATATATGGACGTGCTCTGCCCTGATTGGCTGCTCCTTGCAGACTCTCACTGATTGGCTGTCTGCTGCACAGCCTCCCCAGGGCTGCTTTTAACCCTTTCTCCACCAGTGTGGGGAAGACGCCCCATCACACACCCTCCCCCTTAAGACAATTCCCTGTGGCGGGGAGGATTCTATCTCCCCAGCTTCCCTCTCAGCTGGGCCAGCAGGGAATCCCTTTCCTGCTGCAGGTTCTCCACTGTCTGGAGCAACCTGCTTCCCTCTTCCAGGGTTTGGGTCCCCACCATAGACATCTCGGCTTTCGTGTGGGTTCCCCCTTCTGTTTGGATCCCCACCAAAGCCTGTGCCGCTCCGGTGTGGGTTCCCCTTTTTATCTGAGGCCTCTCTGCCCCAGCCGATCTTTCTCTGATGGTCCTGGTCCTCACTGCCACTCTCTTTTGGCCAGTCTCAGCCTGAGCCCGTGTCTCAGACATCCCCCCCTTCTGCCTCTGGGGGCAATGCCATTTTATATGGCCCTCTTGGTGGCATTGGATGCACTCCTCATGCTTTCCCTTGGCCACGGCCTTCTCCACACCTACCCCTGGCATAGCCCCTCCCTCGGGGCTAGCCTGGGCCCTGCAAGTCCCGTACGGGCACACCCTCTTCAGGTGCCCTGGCTTCCTAGTGCCCCAGGCCCAACACGCCCATTGCTCTCCTGTTTGCTTCACAGAGGGGCCTCTATTGGGCTTCTCTTCCTTAGTCTCTGGGTGGAGCCTCCACGCCCCATCCCGGTATGGGCACTCCCTTCTGAAGTGTCCCGGTCGCCCACAGGCGAAACAATTTCTTGGCCCAGATACCAGCCTCTGGCCCCTGGTGCCTGGCCTCCAGTGGGTGCCATGGGCCCCCTTCCACAGCAGCTGGAACAACCCCCTTTGCTGCTTGATGAACCAGGCCACCCAGGCTCTCCAATAGAGTCCATTTCCATGGTCTCCACTCTGAGCCTCTTAAACAGGCAATTGTCCCACACTCCTCTCTCTTCCCCCTTGTATCGGGGTGACTACATGCCTGCATTCTCCACCATGCGTAGCGGTTCCGCCTCACCACCCTGGCGCCTCCTGCTGGTCGTTATGAGAATTAGCTCAGTCTTTTCGCAGGGCACCCTTCTCTGGCGGTGTGTCTCCTGCCGTCACTTCTCCTCCAGACTGCTCCGGACCTGCGTTGCCTCAAGCATCGTGACGTCCTCTTCAGGACATAGCCCTCCAGCCGTGCCTCACACCAGGTCAGGGCCTTTCTGCCAGAGGCACGATTCCAGGTCATGTTGGACCTCATCATACATATAAGATCCCATCCACTCATGACCGCCTGGGTATGCGTCAAGCTGCTGGGCCACATGGCAGCATGTACATACATGGTCCAACATTCGCATCTATGCCTCAGACCCCTGCAGATGTGGCTGGTGTCAGTCTATGCTCCTGACAGACAAGATTTGGACCCAGTGGTCACAGTCCCATCGCACATCCTTTCATCCCTGCCTTGGTGGACAGACCAGTTGGTGTTGGAGGGGATTCCCTTCATGGCCCCATCTCCATCAGTGATAGTGGTCTCTGATGTCTCAGATCGGGGGTGGGGAGCCCACATCAATGACCTCAATACACAAGATCTCTGGTCTCAGGAGGATTGTTCCCTCCATATAAATGTCAGGGAACTTAGGGCAATACGCTTAGCTTGCCAGGCATTTCTTCCCTACCGGACGGGAAGAGTTGTTCAAATCCTGATAGACAACACCGCTGCGATGTTCTATATCAACAGGCAAGGTGGAGCTCTCTTGTCAGCCCTGTGCCAAGGCCCAAGAGACTATCTGGTTATGGGACTTCTGTGTGCAGCATGGCTTCACACCTCCCGGAGCCAGGAATTCGCGGGCTCATCTCTTCAGCACATCCTTCTTGTCTCGCCACTAGCGGCCACTCCACCCAGAGGTGGTAAATGTGATCTTCAGAGGTGGGGGACTCCCCAGGTGGACCAGTTTGCATCCAAACTGAACAGGACGAGTCAGCAGTTTTATTCATTTCGTGGGTCGACAGGGACATGTAAATAAAAAAACCCACCAAATCTATTATTTTTACATAATCTCATTATTTTCCAATCTCATGATTTTTGGTGAGCCTGATTCTTGGTATTTGAACATTTGGGGTTGTCAATACTATGGAAGTGCCTTGAAAGCGTTGGTTTCACTCCTGTTTAAAGTAATTTTCTAGTCTATTATTTGTAGTGGGGTAACACCCCTAGAGCCCCAGGCAGGTGCAGATAAACTCATGGGGCCTTGCCTTAATAGGATGTTTCCAGAAGTTAAATGATCTATTCCAACCTTGATGAACTGCAAAGAAGTGATAGAAAAAAAATCTAGGTTTTTCTACAGTGGTTTCAATTGTTGTATTCAAGAGTTAGTAACAAAGTAAGAATATACATTAATTTTTTAAATCTAACCAGCCTTGCTCTCAAGGGAACCAAGCAAAAAGGAGAAGAAACGAGTTGCCTTGCAAGGACTCCTGCTTGCAACCACAACTCTAGATACAGAAATGAATAAAGCATTAAAGAGAACTAAGAAAAGAAAAAGTTAATCTAACAGCAGAAGCTGATACACTGAGAGCCACTATTCTGACTCAAACACTCCAGATTGTTGAGTCAGAGAAATAATTACATGAAATAAAAGAAGAGCAAAAGAAGCTCATAGTAGAATTTGAAGAATGGAAACAAAAGGCAATAGATAGAGAAGCTGCAATGAAATTCATCATTTCAGACACAAAGGAGAAAGAATTAAATCATGAAGCATGCAGAAGGAAAATTCATGCACCAAAGGAAGAATTGAAAGCCAATAAAGGAGCTATAGTGGCAATAAAACCCCTAAGTGGTGAAGAGGTGGAATCTGATGAAGAAGATATGCGTCCTCCTCAGGCCTGCTGATGGGCAGGGGGAGGAGGGGAGCAAAGGGGGCAACTGCTCAGGGGCCTGGGTGATGTAAAAGGGCCAGGGGGCCCCCAGCTGCCACTGCCATGGTGGTGGCTGGAGGCCCCCGGGCCCTTTTAAACCACCCGGGCAGGTGACAGGGCTCCTAGGCGTGAGCGAGGTGGTATCAACGGTGGCCAAGGCAGTCAGGTGGGCATGTGGAAGCCCTGGTCTTGCCAGATGAGCACGCCCAGCAGCGCAGCAGGCAGCTCGCTGGGCACCAGCCAGCGCAGCACCTCCCAAATGTCAGGCAGGCCTTTCTAGGGGGCCCATTGACTTTTCTGCCATGGGAAGAGCTGTCCCTAGGGTATGGCGAATCGGGGCGACCATTCTGGTCCGCATGCTTTGGGGGGCCCCACAGGCTGGAGCAATTGGCTAGCGCAGTCGGTCCTGGTGGTGACGGGTCGGTCCCAGAAGTGACAGATTCATCACTTCCACCCTGGGCTCCGCACCACCCTAGAGACTGCCCTGGCTCTGGGGCCTGGAATTGCTGTCAGCGAGCCTGGTCCTCCTTGTTATGAATATCCCAAGGAGTCAATTCTGGAATTTTATAACTAACCATGGGAAGAGCCAGAAGAATATCAAAGACCACCTCCCGTAGCTCCAATTATTACCTCCACAGTAACCAAAACTACTGCACAAGGAAACGGGGTACAGAAGAGAGGATAGAGGAAAGACCCAACACCCCTGAGCAAATTAAAGCTCGAGGAAAATCCCTGGGTCCTTTGAACAGGAACACAGTGATCGGATGGCTAGCAAAGACAATGGGGATATCTGGATTAACAGGAGGTGATCTCTCTTCATTAATAAAAGAATTCATAAATTCAGATGAATTTGCTGGACTTCCTTACGACATCCAGGGAAGAGGAAAAGGTGATACTGACATAAAGATAAGAAATGTTGAAGTTTTTCTTTCCTGGAGAATATCCAGTGATGTGGTTTCATCAGGAGAAGCAAAGACCAAACAAAAGACCTGAACCGTATAGAAATATAAAAACTAGAAAGAAATTATTGTACAAACTTGTGGGAATTATCCCATTGGGATATCAATTGATATGTGATTCCCCACAGTTTAAGAGCATTAATGCTAGACTTTGATCCAATGATCAGAATGGCGATCAGAAGTTTCACCGCAAAAAGAAAACCACCTTCATGAGAGGCATACAGCTCTTTCTGCTGTTCTTTTTGCACTGTTGTGAAAGTGAAGACACGTTCTACCTTTGTAAACACCTTTTGGCCTCTGGAGGATGTCCCACAGTTCCAAAAGTGACCACTCTGGCCAGCATCTCCGCTGCTCTGACGCCACCCCTCCCCATGTAAGCCCCAGGAAGTTTGAAACTCCCTTTCCCTTTGCTTGTAGATGTGGCAGGAAAAGCAGCCAGACAGCAGGGGGTTTTAAAAAAAATGCCACCAAAGAAACAAGTAATGGGGCTGCTGGGATATGAAGCGGTGCATCATGGGGCACTGAGCAGGGACCCAGAATGCCTTCCACTCACCCCCCCGCTTCCCACAAGACCTATCGAGAGAGCCGCACTGTGGGATAGCTGCCCTACAGCACTCCTCTCATCCGCAATGGAAGTGCTGCTAGTGTAAACACTCTCTGACACCTGAGGAATTAAATGAGTAAACAAACCAGCACTTTTCTTTCACCAGTTCCTTAGCACCAGTGAAATTTACAGCGCAAAAACTCTGCAAGTGTAGACGTACCCTAATATTGAGGGCTATCACTGGAACTGTAGCGTCACATGTTGTAACTCCGTTTAAAACCATGACAGGGAGAGATATGAGGTTGCCTGAACAATGGTGGGTAATTGGTGCACCTCCAGATGGATTTCAACCCAGAGTGCTAACAGACAAATGGATGCAGCAATTACTAAAATCTATTGCTGAAATGCATAAACAGATAGTAATAGCACTTAAAGCGAATGTTCAGCAAATGGATAGGAAGATGGGACCAATCTTGCACCCTCAAGAATGGCAGATAGGTGATATGGTCATGTACAGACAAATAAGAGAAAAAGGCCATATCTTAAGCCCTATATGGGAAGGACCAGTTAAAATAGTTAGTAAAGCAAGTCCCACAGTGTATCAATTGGATATCCAACAAGGAAAAAGGAAGGTATCAAAATGGTTTCACTCATCACAGTTGAAAAGGTGGAAGGGAGACCAAAATTAGATACAATGATATTTCTCTTAGTATAGGGATAGGAGAAAGATGAAATAGGAAAAATGCAGAGAGAAGGAATGTTGAATGACATATGGGATGAGGAAGATTGGTGTTCACCTTTCGCTTCCTCTACCTGGACAGAGCAAGAGTTAGAGGAGTTTATGGAAAATTTACCTGTTCTGGAACCAACTAGTCAGAGTTCGAGGTTGGACTAATCATGGAAGCTGTACCAAATGGAAGGACAACCCCTTCAAGTTATAACTCCTTTATGTAGAGATCAACGTGGAAGACGAATAGTTACAATGTACATAAAGGGGGGAAAGATATGTCAAGCAGGTTATCTAGACTCGGGATCTTCATACTCTGTGTTAAACAATGTATATAACCTCTCAGATTTTTTTACCCTATATCTCCTCAGATATAGCAGAAGTACGAGGAGTATTAGGAATAAAAAGGGAAATTCCTGTAACAATCCCATTGAAAGTTAAGATAGGGAATAGGGAGATACTTAATATATGTTTTGGAGTCATGAATTTGGGGCTAAATGAACTCGAAATAATGGGGATGGACATCCTTACTGCATTGCGATGTTCAATAGATTTGGATAGAAGTATCTTGTGGGCAAAATAAAGATGATTTTTATCAATAACATATATGTACATACAGATAAAGTAGTGATTTGTCTTTATTATTTTTATTTTGTTAGAGAAAGAAAAGGGAAGAAAGAATAGATAAATAAAATGGCAACATGATTTGAGGAAATTCCAAATATGGAGGAAGAAGAAATGGGTGATTTGATGGATGATGAAGAAATAAAGAGATTTATTAAATGTAGATATGCCAGTAGAGGAACTTATATGACTAGGTGCGCAATGGAGGAAAGAGATATGGAGGAAGAAAGTGGGATGGAGGAAGAAGAAGAGGGAACTCCCCCACTAATTGTGTACCGGATATATTTAGATCAGTATATGAGGCCGATGGTTCCAATCCAAATTATTGGAGGAGAAATTCAAATACTCTGCTATATGGATCCTGGATCATTGGTTTTAATGATAAATATAGCAGTAGATGTGGATATTACACAATATATGTCAAGAGACGTGTGTGGCGGTTCAATGATGAGACAGAACACAGATTTATCCAAGCAAGCAAGCTGGTTAGCTGAAAAGGGCTGCAGCCTGTCAGCTTTCCACCTTCCCTTTTATTATATTTCTCCCCCCTGCGCATTACCTACTTCCACCGCAAAAAGACACAACAAAGGAATACATGACTTTGATTAATATTCTTATTTTCCAGCCTCTATCTACTACAATCCTAATTCTCAGGCCTTGAGGCCAGGCCAAGGAAGCTTCCCACGATTACTGTCCTTTAATTAACTTCCCAGGGTTCATATCTGGTCCTCGTCCTTGGATGGAGCAATGTGTTGCTCCTACACAACGGTCAGGGTGTGCCCTGACTGTTTCCAGGTGGATGGACTAAACATGAACCCTTCAGACGTGTATATGCTTACGGGTCTATTGGGAGAACAGATACCCATTCCCTTAAGTGTTCCTCTATCCATCAACATAGGTATTTGACAGACAGATAATGTGCAATTTGGTTTAGCAAATATGGGAATCAGTAGTAGAGGACTCATTGGCATAGATATTATAAGAAGATTGAATTGAATGATAGATATAAAAGCAAAAGTACTGTGGAATGTTGACTAAGACCATAAGAAGCAAGAAAAAGAAGTATACAATACAGAAGATTCAATTGGGTAATGGATGAATGTTAAGTGTAGTAATAAGAGTAATCATAAGCATAGAGCATAAGCTATAAAATAAGTTTAGTAATAATAAATAAGTTAAGTTCAGTGTAATAAGTAAGATGAACAGTAATATCTGTAACTATAGAAATAAGTTATACTAACAACAGGATAATAAAAATTAGGACTAATAGTAAGTGTAGAAATAAGCTGAACTAACAATAAGATAATAAGTTAGCGATTAGTAAAATAATAACACTTTTGTTTTAAAAATAAGAGAGGAAAAGGTAGAGAGACCGACAAAGAAAAGAAAGGAAGTAAGAAAGAATATGGCCAAAAATTGGTTCAGAAATATCCCACGGATAGACAAGGAGGAAATAATAAACTTAATGAACATGCCCGATTAGGAACTGGAGGAAATAATCAAAGATATAGAGAATATAGAGGAAGAAGAGGAGGATAGTGGATATAGTGGTGTAGAAGAATCAGAAAATGAAGAAGCAATACCCCAAATAATAATTATGCCATTATTTTTAAACCAAACTAGAAAGCTATTAGTTCCCATTATTTTTAATAATCTCAATATCAAAGTAGGAATGTTGTGTCATATTGATTTGAGCTCAACCCTATCAATTTTAAACATCAATACGGAAGCTGATCTAATGCCATTTGTCTCACAGGAGTTTTGTGTGATAAATGTAGTGGGAGGACAAATTTTTATTCCATTAAGTGTGCCAATATCGATTAACATAGGCCAAAGACAAGTGAACACTAGATTCAGTTTTATGCATAGAGAAGCGGCAGCATATGGAATTATAGGGATTGACATAATAGAAGTACTGAATTGTTTTACTGATGTCAACAACCAGGTGTTATGGAGCAGAATTTAATGTTCTCTATCCGTTTAATGTTATTGTTATAGAAATGTTTCAGAAGCATTTTTTTATAATATATGATAATTGCTAATGATAGGGAAATATTAAAGTAAACTTAACTAAGGAAAAATATATATATATGAAAAATAATAAATAAATAAATATTGTTATACTTAAGAAATAATAAAAGAAAGATATTGTTAGTACCGAGAAGAATGTAGCTATATTTTATGCAAAGGAATTTTGTTTTACCGTTAAGTTTTTATATTACTAAAATAAAAGATAAATTTGTCTGAAAAAGAATACCATCTCTCACTCTTTATATCTTTCAGAAGGGGAAGCCAAATGGTAGAAGATGCGGTTCTATTCATCTTGGCTCTTCTGGGTATTTGTGTCTACAGGATTCTGCTATGGTGGTGCGGTCAAAACACCAATGATCCAATGGGCCAAGTCCCATCCCAATTATAAGGATTTGGCTAATAGTATTGAGGAATGTGTTTTCACAATCCCAAAATTAAAGAATACAGCAATAAAAGTAGTAATGAGGCCTGTTCGATTTATAGAGTTTATGGCACAAAATCATATGGGTAGGGTGCTCATCAGAGATGATGTCCACAAATATAGTATTTTATTCAGAGATCAAGGAAAGGGAGTATTGATGTGGCAGAGGTGTGATGAGAAATCACCACAACCTTCAAATTGTACATGGAAATCTGATGAAGGAATGGGAACCATACATGATAGAGTAATTAGGGTCGAACTGTGGCAGTGTGCACTATTAGAAGGATTAAAGATAATTGCACGCTAGCTGAATCTGTTAGTAAGTGCAGAAGAGAGGGTAGATTCAGGTATAGAGACCACAATCAAACCCCAGAAAATGATTATGAAAAGAACAATGAAGGCAAACACAGACACAACACTACAATGGATCAAACCTAATACCACAACCACTGTCAACAGTATTCAAGGATGTAAGTTCACAATTCAAAAGAATGATAGAGCTAAAGCAAAAACCATTATCATGGGTCCTATAAAAGCTATCCAACAAAGTTTGGAAAACAGGAAGTTTATTACAACCTATTATGATGCTAATAAGTGCTCCATTACTTATGTCTCCCAAGGGTGAGGACACTTAATGACCCATCCAGATTATCATAATTCCCCCAAACCATCAAACTGTGATTGGGATGCTACGGATAAAAGGGGTAAAATATACAGGAAAGTAATAAGAGCATAGCAAAGGCAATGTGCAATAATAGAGGGACCTAATGTAATGACATGTTCAGATAATTTGACCATATATCCAAATAAGAAATCTTCATGTGCTGCCATAGCCTGGTATGTCCCTGAGTGGAATAAGGAGATTTTAAGAACAATGCTCATATTATGGTATCATAATTTTGTTAATTTGACAGAAATCCAATTTCAAATTATGGACCTGCAAGGAGGGGTCAGTAGAATATATATTTGGTGGGAATTATGAGTTGAAATTGTATATAAAAGTCAGATGAAATTAAGATACCATGGAATGCACATATGATAGAAGGTGACATGCGAAAAAGGAAATTTGGGTCAAATTTTATTTCCATTATTGGTGTGAAGGTACTGCAAATATAAATAAAAGGCGAGGAAGTGGAACATGGAGAATTAACGGTCCTCATTTTAGTTATTCTTCTCTTTTACGTGGATATCTAAACCTGGGTCAATGGGCTTTGTGTAGCACTGTTTTATGCATATACATTAGGTACTTGTATGTTACATTGTAATAAGTCCAGTGTTATTATATTAGAGGCCTTATGCATATGTATGAAAAGTTCTGTGTGTACCAACTTGCAACATTGTATTTGTCTCATAGTCTGTTTAATCTTCTGAGTCAAATTGAATGTGTGATCTTTAAAAATAATCCAATTGTGCCTTATTACCCATGATACATTGTAATTATTTTCCTTTCCTTTCTTACTTTACTGAATAATATACATTGTAACCTTTTCCTTTGCTTTCTTGCTTTACTGAATATACTGTAATCACCTTATTTTCTCTCAATAAATACTTTGTTTTTGAAGTATTACTGCTTGTGTGCCTATTCTTGATCAGAAGGCTGTATCCATGTCCTTTCAAGGGTTAGCAGGATTAGCTCTGGGGAGTCCTCTGCAGGTCGGAGAAAAACCCCCTGGCAATACCCTGGCAATTCCTTTAGGATGGATCACCACTTTTCTCCACGTTTCAACAGAATAATTATAAGCAGGCCAGTATTTGGATACCTGAAGTCCAAATAGAGGGGTAACACTACGGTGGCATTGCACCCCATATTCTTCACAGTGATATCATTATGATATGATTATGACATAATTATAATGTATTTTATGCAAGATAAGTCATGTGAGGTGTCATTGGAAAAGTTATGTTTTTCTGAATATGATTATTCTATTTGTATGCATGTATCATGTTTGTATCTGAAGTTATGAATGTTGACTATGTATTTTAAATATAGTTACACCCGGGTAATGCCCACTAGACAAGATGATTTTAGTCTAGATAGTGAGTGAGGAAGGGCCTGTTCAGGGCAATGGGCCATTAGGAAAAAACAATAGGCCTTAGGAAAAGCTTATCTCCCACCTGGGGAGCCTTCCTGAGAATGTTACAGACGGCTTCTGAGTAATGGCTTCTATGACTCTACAAGGAAATGTAATGAGACCACATGTCTCTAGACTCCATCTTGGGATGTCAGTATTTTCCACAGACTGGTCTGGGAACCAAGCTTTGGGAACAAAGGGTTCCCACTATATGCAAAAGCTATATAAGACAGGGAGTGACATCATCTGGTGTTCTTCACTCCCCACCCAAGAAGACTCCTAGAAACACCTGAGGGACAAAGACTGAACTGGGAGAAGTGCTGGACCCAGGCTAAAGGGATTTTTAGCCCATGAGTGAAACACCTGGGGATTCCAAGCTGTAAAGCAAGTGCAGCTTGCCTCTTAAGAATCTGCAGCCTGCTTGTATCATCTCTTAGGGTGAGAATCTGCTATTCATATCAATCTATCTAGTATATTAAGCTTAGTTTGCATTTTTGTTTATTTGCGAGGTAATCTGCTTTGATTTGTTTGCTATCACTTATAATCACTTAAAAGCTATCTTTTGTAGTTAATTTAAACTTGTTTTTGCTTTATTTAAACCCGTGACTTGGAGTGAAGCGTGTGAGAATCATAACTCAGGGGCAAAGGCTGTTGCATATTCATCTCCACATGGGGGGGGGGAATTTTATGAGCTTATGCTGTACAGTTCCCTGTGCAGCGTAAGACGGTATAATTTTAGGTTTATACTCTAGAGGGGGTGCGTGCTTGAGGAGCTGGGAGTTACCTTACCTGTAGCCTTCCTATGCAGGGACTGGTCCAAGAGCCTGTATGTAACTGCAGCTGAGTGTGTCCCTACCTGTATGTGTGCTGGTGAAAGTTCAGACTTTAGGGCTATGCAGCTTGTCACAGCAGTACAGTGTGAGAGGGAGTCCAGGCTGATGAGTCGGGGACTTAGTGGTACCCCAGTTCCAAGTGGCACCCAGGGGGGAATCTGTCACACCCGCATCTACCTAGCTATTTAAATGCTTTGTAGCTACCATGCTACAGGCAAACTTGCTCTAGGCAAACTTCACCCTTGGAAAAAAGTTTAGAACCTGTGAAGGACTATAACAGTTTCCTACCTGTAATTTGTAATTGGAGTTAGTATGATACAAACGTAGCACAAAAATGGATGTTTTCATTAGTAGGTATGAGGAATTTATAAAAAGATTGGCCTTTTTAACCACAGAAAGATTTTTGGGGTTAAAGAACTTAAAAAAACAGTCCAGCATATTTTTGTGGTGATAATAGTATGTTAAGGCACCACCTGAAACATTTACAAAATGATTTGTCCCCCTCCTCACTTTGGGATACTCATTTGAATTTATTTTTATGAGACATTTAAAGCAGTAGTAAGTGGTGCAAGGAAATGTTCATTTGACTAAGTTATTTAAGAAAATCGCTTTATCAAAACTATATTGACCATATCTGATTCAAAGAAAAAAAATACAATAGGAAAACCTAAGTTTATATAGTTTCATCTGTAAGAAATGGACTTGTTAGCAAATGAGCTTCCAGATGTCTTGCAGTATTACTATGCCTGATGTGACCCATTAAAAAAACCTTGAGGAAAGACTGTTTCACTTCAAAGGTTAAAACACAATGCCAAGTTCAAACTTTATTCTCCTGGAATTGTGAAATTTGACAATAAGCAGTTCTTTAGGATCCTGACCAGGTCGCTATTTTATTTTAACAATGTGAAAACACTTAGAATATTTGTACAGATCTAAAAGTTTTGGAATTATAGAGAGGTTATGTGCAATCTTAGGACTTAATTGGAATACTGTCTTAGATTTTTTTTTGAAGTGCTATTGCTAAATGTTCTTGTGCCACTTAGAGGCTATTTTTAAAACACAGTTATGATCGTATGTGAAGCTATGATTTTTTGTAGACTTCCAAGTGTTCTGTACCACAGATGGAATAGCCATAGGAGAAGTGTTTCCAGGCTTCTTTTAAATTGAGACTTTTCTTTGTATAACTTCCTGCAGTTACCACATCTACAGTGTTATTTCTGTTTTAGGCACACAAGTTGCCCACTTCTACATATATCTGTTATAGCACTGACAAACTAACAATGTTCCATTTGCAACTGCTGTATGTTACGAATTATTCCAGTTAGGACACATACAGTTCGTTTCTAGGCTGAGGCAACCAAATAAAGACAGATTGCAGAGTATCTCAAAGTTTGTAGGTTTATTACGCTCGAGCGTGGTACCGTTCTGTTTGGTTCCTGGAACCAAAGCCGGCCTCCCAAACAATACCTCGAATGGGGACAAGCCCAGGGGCATGCGTGGGGCCTGCCTTACATGCCACAAGACTATGGGCAAAACCTCTGGCCACTTCAGTCCAGTCTCTTTTCAAAACTTTGCTACCATCGTCTTCAGGGTTTGATTCATGCGCTCCACCTGCCCTGCTGCCTGGGGGTGGTAAGGGGTGTGGAGTTGTTGCGCAATCCCCAGGCACCAGTATAGCTCCTCTAAAATCTTTGCAGTGAAGTGTGATCCTCGGTCTGAGTCGATGACTTCAGGGACTCCAAATCTGGGCACAATGTCTTTCAGTAGAAATTTTACCACAGATCTGGCATCTGCTTTTCTGGTTGGTACTGCTTCGGGCCATCTGGAAAGTTGATCCACTATTACAAGGAGGTGGCGAAACCCTGAGCTTTTAGGCATTTCTGCATAGTCCATCTGTAATCGCTGGAACGGGAAGTTAGCCCAAGGTCTCCCCCGCGAGTGTTGGCATCGAGCTGAGACCGAGCAGAGAAGGCCAGGCAAGTAGAGCAGGAGCCAAGAACTCGCTTCACCGCCAGATAGACATGAGGCGCTGCCCAACATTTAAGAATAGCAGCTGCAGTGGCCTGAATGCCGGCACATCCCAAAGAATGAAAATAGTGGGCGGCTGAGAGCAGATAGCGACGGGGGAGAATAGGTTTGTTCCCGATTCGCCAAACCTTATCTATGCCTTCAGAGCCTTCCCAACGTTTCCAGTCCTGGAGCTCGTCAGGCGGCAAATCAGCATACAAGTGCATCAAGTCCATCGGCGGGAAGGACGTATCCAGAAGAAGAGTTGCTGACACCGGGAGGGGCTGAAGGGCAGCAGTCTTTGCGGCTGCATCAGCCAAGGCATTACCTTGAGAGACAGGATTCTCAGACTGCTGGTGAGCATAACAGTGGACAACAGCCAGTTCGAGAGGACCTTGAATGGCATCCAAAAGTGCAGAGATTAAAGGGCCGTTGGCAGTCTTAGTGCCTGAGGAGGTTAGAAACCCTCGCTGTTTCCAGAGCTGGCCCATAGCATGGCAAACCCCGAAGACATATCTAGAGTCTGTATAAACGGTAACAGATTTCCCAACAGACAACAAGCAAGCCCTAGTAAGAGCATGCAATTCCGCCCCCTGAGCACTAAAGGAAGGTGGAAGGGGGGCTGCTTCTACAACGGTTGTCTGAGTAGTGACAGAATAGCCGGATAACCGCTGGCCCTCCAAATAGAAGGAGGAGCCATCGGTAAAAAGGGACAGGTCTGGGTTTTTCAGAGGGAGGTCGTGTAAATCCGGGCGAGGTTTACCGCTCTCAGCGACGACATCCATACATACATGGTGAGGCGTGCCATCCTCTGGAAGGGGTGTCAGTGTAGTGGGGGACGACATCCATACATACATGGTGAGGCGTGCCATCCTCCGGAAGGGGTGTCAGTGTAGCGGGGTTGAGGACGTTGCAGTGGCAAAGGGTGATGTTGTCAGCAGCCAGCAGAATCAGCTCGTATTTGCGTGCCCGCTGCGGAGACAGCGCCTGCGTTGTATGCTGTTTTAAGAGAATCTCAACCTCGTGGGGGACCCAGACAGTCAAAGGGTGCCCCAGAACAATAGGGCGTGACCGTTCCACCATAAGGGCTGCAGTGGCAATGGACCACACACAGGAGACTGATCCCCGAATGACAGGGTCCAATTGTACGGAATAGTAAGCTATGGGGCGTGGGCGATCCCCTAGGTACTGCAATAGGACACCGCTGGCCACTCCCCGCTGCTCGTGACTGAAGAGAAAAAATGGTTTACTGTAATCCAAGAGTCCCAAGGCGGGAGCAGAGATCAGAGCTTTCTTTGTGGACACGAAAGCAGCTTCCATCTCCAGGGCCCAGAGAACAGGGTTGGGGTTAGAAGTTGTGGTGGCCTGGACTAACGGTTTCACCAATTCACCGAAGGCCACTGTCCAGTGTCGGCAGAACCCCGCAGCCCCCAGGAAAGCCCGCAACTGCTTTTTTGTAGTTGGGAGCGGGTAATCCTGGATTGCCTGCACCCTATCAGGGGAGAGTAAACGCTCTCCAGGCCGAATCGCAAAACCTAAATAGATCACCTGGGTTCGGCACAGCTGCAGCTTGGATGGAGATGCACGATGGCCCTTATTAGCTAATGCAGTAAGCAGAGTAATAGAATCAGCTAAACATGCATTATAATCAGAGCTAGCAATCAACAAATCATCCACATATTGGACTAGAACAGAGGAGCCAGGCAAAACAATGTCTTTCAAATCATCGGCTAGAATTTGGGAAAAAATAGTGGGGGAGCCTGAGAACCCTTGGGGGAGGCGCGTCCAGGTTAGCTGCTGACCCCCCCAAGTGAACACAAACAGATACTGGGAGTCGGGGTGCAAAGGAATACTGAAAAATGCAGCACACAAGTCTACAACCATGAAACAAGTAGCCGACTGGGGAATCAGTGTCAGGATAGTACTTGGATCAGGGACCACTGGGTGGAGGGTTATAACATAACTATTTATCGCATGCAGATCTTGAACGAACCGATAAACTGGGTGCCCATCTGGGCCCGGTTTTGGCTTTTTCACAGGAAGGATAGGAGTATGACAAGGGGAACTGCACGGAACCAAGACCTTCTGAGATAAGTAGCTAGAGATAAGAAGGGAAATACCTTCCTCTGCCTCCTTCGGCAAGGGATATTGTTTTACGGAGGGAGGCGGCCCATCCCTCCCCTGCAGACTGACGGGAGTGGCTGACTTAAGGAGGCCCACGTCGGTGGAACTCATGCTCCACAAATTGGGTGAAACGCTGGACAATTCTGTGGGGAGATCGGGAATCGGGGTAACCGAGGCCATAAGAGAAGCAACCGCCGAGTCTGGGACAGACATGCGAAGCCCCTCGGGGGCACAATATATGTGGGCTCCCAGCTTGCTAAGCACGTCCCGCCCAAGAAGGTTAGCAGGGCCTTCTGGCATGACAACAAATCTATGTGACAACTTTAAAGAACCCAGCTCCACAGGGACGGGGCAGGATAGGGGAGCTGGGCATGGGTTGCCCTCAATACCCTGCACCCAGACCTTGGTATTAGAAAGAGAGCCCGGAACAAAAATTAAACTGGAAAGGGTGGCTCCGGTATCCACCAAAAAGGGCACAAACCGTTCCCCAATTTTCAAGTACATTTGCCACTGCAATCCAAGATCCCATTTCAACTCTCCCACGGCTCCCAAAAATTTCCGCCTCTAGTCACTGGGGATTAGCGAAGTCCTGGGGAGCGTTAGGGGGAAAGGAAGAACCGGTCTCCAGCTGATCCTGCCAAGGAGCCCCTTGTGGAAGCAGGGGGCATTCCCTCTTCCAGTGCCCCAGTTGCTTACAATAATTACAGTTCCCATTCCTTGTCCCACCCCAGCCTCCTCCCTGTCCTGTCCCGCATCCGCGTCCCCTCCCCCTTGTATTCCTGTGTCCCTGCCAGTGCTGATTCCCCAAGGGAACCTGCAGTGTGGCCGCCAACATACTTACTTCCTCCTTCTTTTGCTTACGTTTTTCCTTAGCTTTCTCCTCGTCCCTACCATTAAACACAAAAGTGGCCAGGTGAACTACTTCGCTTAGGGGGTTCCCTGGTCAGTCGGGAACATGTTTAGTTAAATACTTCTTTATGTCCGGCACCACTTGATCGACAAAGTAAGAGACCATCATCGTGCGGCTAACCTCGGCTTCTGGTTCCACCCCTCCCCCATACATTCTAACCTGCTTAAACAAGCGGGCCAAAAATGCAGACAGATGCTCGTTTAGGTCTTGCTGGCACTCTCTAATTTTTGACCAATTTGCCGTCTTACTACCCGCCCTACGGATGCTCTCCAGGAGCCCTTCCTGGCTGGCTAAGAGATTGGCCTTGCCCTCCGGCGAGTTGGGCTCCCACCCGGGGTCATGGTCTGGCCAGACAGGTCCTCCTCCTGTGGCCCCTGCCCAATGTCGATTAGCGTCCAAAATGGAATATTTTTCATCAGGGGTAAACAAAGTTTGTAAAATAGCCTGGACGTCCGCCCAGTTAGGGTTAAATGCCATAAAGACTGAGCGAATAGTCTGCAGGACTCTTTCTGGGTCGTCACGCAACCTCGGCATCTGTGACTGCCAGGTTACCAGGTCTCTGGGGCCAAAAGGGTAATGAACCGTAACCAAGGAAACACTGCCCTTGCCCGTCGCAACGGGCTGTGGTATCAGGGGTGCCTGAAGCGCTACAGAAGGTAGGGTTAGGGATGGGTACAGAGGGGCAGAAGGAGAAGGAGTAGGGGGGAGAGACAGAGGAGGGAAAGCGGCATAGGGCGGAGCGGAACCCGCAAGTGGCATGCAAACCTTAGATCTGGTACCAGAGCCCAAAGTTGAGGGGCGCCCCTTATCTCGGGCGTATGCCCAATTATCCCATGCATACCAATAATCCATTTGAGCTGGATGCTTGTCCTCCAGCTGTTGTCTAAGGCAGGTTAATTCATCCTGTCCAAAAGTTCCATCGGGTGGCCATCCAAAGGGCGTCTGAATAGTCAGTGCTGGCCACTCGACTTTACACAAAATTACAGCTCTCCTTTTACCTAGCCCATGGGTGCCAGAAATATTTTTCCAATTCTCGAGAATCTCAGCCAAAGGGGTTCCCCTGCTCACACTCTGCCCAGAGCCCATTCTAGGGCTACCAAAAGAATGCCTAATGTGCCACCTTATCGCCTAAGCGACGGCCCACACTCCCGTTCCTCAGAGTTCTCAAAGGTGAACTCATCCGGTGCCGGCTGGAGTTGTCCGAGGGAAGGAGTGCGGCTTCGCTTACAAGGGTGAGCCTAGAGTCCCTTCGTGGTCGCCAAAACTGTTACGAATTATTCCAGTTAGGACACGTACAGTTCGTTTCTAGGCTGAGGCAACCAAATGAAGACAGACTGCAGAGTATCTCAAAGTCTGTAGGTTTATTACGCTTGAGCGTGGTACTGCTCTGTTAAGCAGAACGGGACCCCAATTACGGGTTACACAAAGATTATATACTGTTGGCAAAACATGCTGCCTGTGTGCCTTGGGGGGCCTAAACCAATAAACAGGCCTTCTCCTTATCTATCACCAATCCCCTGCAGCCACCTTCCCCCTGCAAAAAAGCTGAAGCGGCGGCTATTTCAGGCATGTTGGCTGGTTCCTGTCTCCTTTGTTTCCCTTATCTTGAAACTGTCCAGCTGTCCACCTTGAAGGATCCTTCCTTGGTACGTGATGTGCTCGCTTCTAGTTAATGGCCAACAGGAAGCCCAAAATGGAGTCACATATGCTAACTAGGTTGATTTCCCCTAACATGTATGAGTTCTGATTAGCTACGTACCCAGTGTTGCACTATACAGTGATTTTCCCAATGAAATTATTTTCTTCAGTAGGATTTTAAAATGTAGGTTTATTAGTTGAAATAGCTTACACATTTCTAGAATGCCTCATCTCAAGAGATCCCAGTGTTTAACAAGTGATAACTTGTTTAACTTGTTTGTGATAAACAAGTTAGTCACTTCAGCCACCTCCAAAACATAGGTGAAAGCCCCTATATCTTTAGAGGCAAAACAACAATTATCAGGAACAATTGCGTATAATTGCCCCAAAACTTCATTAACATTAATGTCATTAAGGTTGCCTAGCACTGGCTCATTCCCTTACAGGAGAGTTGCAGCTACTTTTAGAAAAACAAAACTCTGTTTCATTATTCAGGAAATGGGAGGTGCCCATGTCATGATTATATTACCCTAATGCAGCTGCTTAGAGTCTATCAACCTCGCCTCTATTTTCCTTGACAATTTCTCAAACATAAAATCAGTGTATGTTGATTTTTGAGCACTTCGAAATTGTGGCCGTTAAACTAAAAGCTTTATCTCAGGGTAAAGCTTCCAGAAGAAGCACCTCACTTGAAGAACGCAGGCCCCCTGTGAGGAATGCACACACAGGGTTCTCAGAGAGCTACCAAGGCACCACTCAGATTCACAGTATATGGGCAGTGCTCAGGTTCTCGGGGTGTCCATGACTATGAGTCACACTGGTACACCCCTGCCTCCAGCAAGAGAGAGATTTGCTTGTGCTTAACAGGGCTGTGTCAGGGGTGCACAGCGGGCCCACCACAGTCCCAGACTGCACACTGGGGGGGATCTAGTCACATAGAGTGTTGGGGTTCTTAGGGATTGGCTTGTTTTGGCTTATTGTGAAAGGCTTCTTTTGAAAGGGTATTAGCTTGATTTTTGGCTTATTGTGAAAGTCAGGGTGCTTATTGACTGCGTGAAAGTTGGCAACTATGGTTTGCACGCTTGTGCGCAGTCCTTGCCCTGCCTGTGCCTTGTGGTGGGTTGGGCGTGGGGGAGGCTGCAGCAGTTGCGGGGCGGGCAGCTCTCAAGCAGCGTCTGCATGAGGAATAGCACTGCATGCTCACCTCCCCCGCTAGCACACCTAGAGCCGGCTAGGGGCGTCAGAGGGGGCTGTGCTCAAAATCCCGCCTTCCTGAAGTGGTTGCAGGGTCGTAGCCAGGTGGCTGAGACAGGCTAAGGCTCTGAGGCGTGCTGCAAAGCCATGGCTCGGCTAGGAATGGAGCAAGGTGTGGACTGAAGCTCCGGGTTTTGGTCTCTGCTCTCTGATGCAGTTCTTTTGTAACACATCTAAGTTGCTCTGTCCAGAAAAATGGAGCTGCTGATACCCCTCTTCGTGATCCGCTGAGATCTGTACATGAGTGGTGCATGCATACAGCAATTAATACATCTTTAATACTATCCAAATGTAATAGTTGACTGTAATTCACTCTCGTCTATCTGTGAGCCGGCTGGTAACAGCATATGCAATACCACTTACGTGACATACTGATCTTCTCCAAAGCAAAAATCATGCATCTTGTCATATTAGCAAGAATCACTTTCATGTTTAAAAGAAAAGGTCAAAACCCTGTTGCCACAATTTCCCCTGTAACCACCTGAAATTTTGCAGGCTCAGCAGGCTTGTGTTAATACTTAAAAAATGTGTCATGCCGAAGAAGCAGTATGCTCTCGAGCCACTTGAGCTACTGGAAATGACTTTTAATAGAAGACTTGGATTATGAACTTGCTTCTTTAAATTCCCCTGAAGCTTCAGTCAGTTCTCAGCCACTTGTAGTAATTTAGTCACCATTATGCCAGAGGGGTAGCTATGCTAAAGTTTAGATGAGCTTACTTTCTAGAGCACTTTAAAAAAGTCTGCATGCTTGGTTGGATTGTCCTGAAAATTACTGTGCATCGTCAGGGTCTGAAGTAGGATTAGAGGTCAAAATCTGCAGTTGTGGAAGCAAGGTGTTCTTGAACTAGTGTCCCCAAAAACGCCGCATCAAAATTTTAGTTTGCGTCTGTGATACGTACACTTGAGGCTCAAACAGCAGCTCTGATCTTGCCCTCTGCCGGTGTCTGTGGTACAATCTGGCCCTTTGAGGAAGCAATATTTTAAAGTCTATTTAAGGTGTAATTTGCAACTACTGTTAGGGTATGTCTACACTATGAAATTAGGTCGAATTTATAGAAGTCGGTATTTTAGAAATCGTTTTTATATATTCGAGTGTGTGTGTCCCCACAGAAAGTGCTCTAAGTGCATTAACTTGGCGGAGCGCTTCCACACTACCGAGGCAAGTGTCGACTTCCGGAGTGTTGCACTGTGGGTAGCTATCCCACAGTTCCTGCAGCCTCCACTGCCCATTGGAATTCTGGGTTGAGATCCCAATGCCTGATGGGGCTAAAACATTGGCGCGGGTGGTTCTAGGTACATATCATCAGGCCCCCGTTCCCTCCCTCCCTCCGTAAAAGCAGCAGCAGACAATCGTTTCGCGCCTTTTTTCTTGAGTTACCTGTGCAGACGCCATACCACAGCAAGCATGGAGCCCGCTCAGGTAACCGTCACCGTATGTCTCCTGGGTGCTGGCAGACGTGGTACTGCATTGCTACACAGCAGCAGCAACCCCTTGCCTTGTGGCAGCAGACGGTGCAGTAGGACTGGTAGCTGTCATCGTCATGTTCGAGGTGCTCCTGGCCACGTCGGCCAGGAGCACCTAGGCAGACATGCGTGCAGGGACTACATTAGAAGTGACTTGACCAGGTCATTCTCTTTAGTCCTGCAGTCAGTCCTATTGAACCATCTTATGGTGAGCAGGCAGGCGATACGGATTGCTAGCAGTCCTACTGTACCATCTTCTGCCAGGCAGGCAAGAGATGAGGATGGCTAGCAGTCCTACTGCACCATCTTCTGCCGAGCAGCCATGAGATGTGGATGGCTTGCAGTCCTTCTGCACCGTCTGCTGCCAGCCAAAGATGTAAAAGATAGATGGAGTGGATCAAAACAAGAAATAGACCAGATTTGTTTTGTACTCATTTGCTTCCCCCCCTCCCCCGTCTAGGGGACTCATTCCTCTAGGTCACACTGCAGTCACTCACAGAGAAGGTGCAGCGAGGTAAATTTAGCCATGTATCAATCAGAGGCCAGACCAACCTGCTTGTTCCAATAAGAACAATTACTTAGGTGCACCATTTCTTATTGGAACCCTCCGTGAAGTCCTGCCTGAAATACTCATTGATGTAAAGCCACCCCCTTTGTTGATTTTAATTCCCTGTAAGCCAACCCTGTAAGTCATGTCGTCAGTCGCCCCTCCCTCCGTCAGAGCAACAGCAGACAATTGTTCCACGCCTTTTTTCTGTGTGGACACCATACCAAGGCAAGCATGGAGGTCGCTCAGCTCACTTTGGCAATTAGGAGCACATTAAACACCACACGCATTATCCAGCACCAGAACCTTGCAGAGTGATACCGGGCGAGGAGGCGACGTCAGCGCGGTCACGTGAGTGATCATGACATGGACACAGATTTCTCTGAAAGCATGGGCCTTGCCAATGCATGCATCATGGTGCTAATGGGGCAGGTTCATGCTGTGGAACGCCGATTCTGGGCTCGGAAAACAAGCACAGACTGGTGGGACAGCATAGTGTTGCAGGTCTGGGACGATTCCCAGTGGCTGCGAAACTTTTGCATGCGTAAGGGCACTTTCATGGAACTTTGTGACTTGCTTTCCCCTGCCCTGAAGCGCATGAATACCAAGATGAGAGCAGCCCTCACAGTTGAGAAGCGAGTGGTGATAGCCCTGTGGAAGCTTGCAACGCCAGACAGCTACCGGTCAGTTGGGAATCAATTTGGAGTGGGCAAATCTACTGTGGGGGCTGCTGTGATGCAAGTAGCCCATGCAATCAAAGATCTGCTGATATCAAGGGCAGTGACCCTGGGAAATGTGCAGGTCATAGTGGATGGCTTTGCTGCAATGGGATTCCCTAACTGTGGTGGGGCCATAGACGGAACCCATATCCCTATCTTGGCACCGGAGCACCAAGCTGGCGAGTACATAAACCGCAAGGGGTACTTTTCAATAGTGCTGCAAGCTCTGGTGGATCACAAGGGACGTTTCACCAACATCAACGTGGGATGGCTGGGAAAGGTACATGACGCTCGCATCTTCAGGAACTCTGGTCTGTTTCAAAAGCTGCAGGAAGGGACTTTATTCCCAGACCAGAAAATAACTGTTGGGGATGTTGAAATGCCTATAGTTATCCTTGGGGACCCAGCCTACCCCTTAATGCCATGGCTCATGAAGCCGTACACAGGCAGCCTGGACAGTAGTCAGGAGCTGTTCAACTACAGGCTGAGCAAGTGCAGAATGGTGGTAGAATGTGCATTTGGACGTTTAAAAGCACGCTGGCGCAGTTTACTGACTCGCTTAGACCTCAGCGAAACCAATAGTCCCACTGTTATTACTGCTTGCTGTGTGCTCCACAATCTCTGTGAGAGTAAGGGGGAGACATTTATGGCGGGGTGGGAGGTTGAGGCAAATTGCCTGGCTGCTGGTTACGCGCAGCCAGACACCAGGGCAGTTAGAAGAGCACAGGAGGGCGTGGTACGCATCAGAGAAGCTTTGAAAACCAGTTTCATGACTGGACAGGCTACGGTGTGAAAGTTCTGTTTGTTTCTCCTTGATGAAACCCCCCGCCCCTTGGTTCACTCTACTTCCCTGTAAGCTAACCACCCTCCCCTCCTCCCTTCGATCACCACTTGCAAAGGCAATAAAGTCATTGTTGCTTCACATTCATGCATTCTTTATTCATTCATCACACAAATAGGGGGATGACTACCAAGGTAGCCCAGGAGGGGTGGTGGAGGAGGGAAGGAAAATGCCACACAGCACTTTAAAAGTTTACAACTTTAAAATTTATTGAATGCCAGCCTTCTGTTTTTTGGGCAATCCTCTGTGGTGGAGTGACTGGTTGGCTGGAGGCCCCCCCACTGCGTTCTTGGGCATCTGGGTGAGGAGGCTATGGAACTTGGGGAGGAGGGTGGTTGATTACACAGGGGCTGTAGTGACAGTCTGTGCTCCAGCTGCCTTTGCTGCAGCTCAACCATACACGGGAGCATACTGGTTTGATTCTCCAGCAGCCTCAGCATTGAATCCTGCCTCCTCTCATCACGCTGCCACCACATTTGAGCTTCAGCCCTGTCTTCAGCCCGCCACTTACTCTCTTCAGGCTGCCACTTACTCTCTTCAGCCCGCCACCTCTCCTCCCGGTCATTTTGTGCTTTTTTGCAGTCTGACATTATTTGCCTCCACGCATTCGTCTGTGCTCTGTCAGTGTGGGAGGACAGCATGAGCTCAGAGAACATTTCATCACGAGTGCATTTTTTTTTCTTTCTAATCTTCACTAGTCTCTGGGAAGGAGAAGATCCTGTGATCACTGAAACACATGCAGCTGGTGGAGAAAAAAAAAGGGACAGCGGTATTTAAAAAGACACATTTTATAAAACAGTGGCTACACTCTTTCAGGGTAAACCTTGCTGTTAACATTACATACATAGCACATGTGCTTTCGTTACAAGGTCGCATTTTTCCTCCCCCCACCGCGTGGCTACCCCCTCAACCCTCCTCCCTCCCCGTGGCTAACAGCGGGGAACATTTCTGTTCAGCCACAGGCAAACAGCCCAGCAGGAACGGGCAACTCTGAGTGTCCCCTGAAGAAAAGCACCCTATTTCAACCAGGTGTCCATGAGAGGATAACACAGAGAGATAAAGAACGGATGTTGTTTGAACGCCAGCAAACATACACTGCAATGCTTTGTTGTACAATGATTCCCGAGTACGTGTTACTGGCTTGGAGTGGTAAAGTGTCCTACCATGGAGGACGCAATAAGGCTGCCGTCCCCAGAAACTTTTTGCAAAGGCTTTGGGAGTACATCCAGGAGAGCCGCGAATGCCAGGGCAAATTAATCCTTTCACATGCTTGCTTTTAAACCATGTATAATATTTTAAAAGGTACACTTACCGGAGGTCCCTTCTCCACCTGCCGGGTCCAGGAGGCAGCCTTGGGTGGGTTCGGGGGGTACTGACTCCAGGTCCAGGGTGAGAAACAGTTCCTGGCTGTTGGGAAAACCGGTTTCTCCGCTTACTTGCTGTGAGCTATCTACAACCTCATCATCATCATCATGTTCTTCGTCCCCAAAACCTGCTTCCGTATTGCCTCCATCTCCATTGAAGGAGTCAAACAACGCGGCTGGGGTAGTGGTGGCTGAAACCCCTAAAATGGCATGCAGCTCATCATAGAAGCGGCATGTTTGGGGCTCTGACCCGGAGCGGCCGTTCGCCTCTCTGGTTTTCTGGTAGGCTTGCCTCAGCTCCTTAAGTTTCATGCGGCACTGCTTCGGGTCCCTGTTATGGCCTCTGTCCTTCATGCCCTGGGAGATTTTCACAAAGGTTTTGGCATTTCGAAAACTGGAACGGAGTTCTGATAGCATGGATTCCTCTCCCCATACAGCGATCAGATCCTGTACCTCCCGTTCAGTCCATGCTGGAGCTCTTTTGAGATTCTGGGACTCCATCATGATCACCTCTGCTGATGACCTCTGCATGGTCACCTGCAGCTTTCCACGCTGGCCAAACAGGAAATGAGATTCAAAAGTTCGCGGTTCTTTTCCTGTCTACCTGGCCAGTGCATCTGAGTTGAGAGTGCTGTCCAGAGCGGTCACAATGGAGCACTCTGGGATAGCTCCCGGAGGCCAATACCGTCGAATTGTGTCCACAGTACCCCAAATTAGACCCTGCAAGGCCGATTTAAGCGCTAATCCACTTGTCAGGGGTGGAGTAAGGAAATCGATTTTAAGAGCCCTTTAAGTTGAAATAAAGGGCTTCATCGTGTGGACAGGTGCAGGTTTACATCGATTTAATGCTGCTAAATTCGACCTAAAGTCCTAGTGTAGACCAGGGCTAAGTCGAAAAAAAGGGCTTCATCGTGTGGATGGGTGCATGTTTACATCAATTTAACGCTGCTAAATTCGACCTAAAGTCCTAGTGTAGACCAGGGCTTAGAGACAGCATGAACCGTGTGGCTAGTTGTAGTGGCGAGGTGGGAATGGGGACTCCTGAGCGTTGGTAGAGGATTGGCTAAGCCGTGGCAAATGAGAGGGGATGCTGAACAGTGGGAGCAAGACAAGTGGTTCATGGCAGTTGGGAGGCAGGGATTGCAAACAGCAGGGTGGGTATCAGGTAGGTAGCAGCAGCTGGAAGGCTCCTGAGCTGTGAGGAACAGTCAGACAGACACAGTAGTTGGGAATCAGGCAAGTGGGGTGAGCAGAGTACCTTGAGCAGTATGGGAGGGTCAGGAAAGTGAGTCACCATTGTTGTTGTGATTATTACTATTTATTTGTATTAATGTAGCTCCTAGGAGCCCCAGTTAGGGACCAGGACTCCACTGTGGCAAGGCACTGTACAAAAACAAAACAAAAAGCGTTTACAATCTACGTATAAGACAAGAGACAACAAATGAATACAGACTGATGGGGGAGTACAAGGAGACTATGAGACAATATTGGTCAGCATGATAGGCAGTGGTCTCAGTGCACCAGCACCCTAACTGTAGTCAAGTTTTTTGTAGGCCTAATGGCAAAGGAGAGTTTTGATGGAGGATAATGAATTAGTTTTGAGGATGTTTATGGGGAGCGTCTGTCAAGTGTGTGAGACAGTATGGGAGAAAGCACAAAGCTGCTTGAAAATTTAACTAGTGAGTGATAGAGACTGATATCATGGGCTGATGGGAGGTGGGAATCAACCTTTTGATGCTGAATGAGAGACGATAGGTCGGGTGCAGGTAGGCTGTGAAGGGCCTTGAAATTGAAGACATGTAGTGAAGAAGTGATCAACCGTGTGTACAATGGATTACAGCTCACAGGAAAGCATTTAGCAATGCTTTGTTTATACGGCTTATAATTAACTCTGTTTAAGTTTTGATAAAGTTTTTTACTTAAAGAAATGCTCTGGTGCATTAAAAGAGGCAGGTGGTTTAGCATCTAACATTTTAATATCTTAGTAATTGTGCATTTGTATACAGAAGAGGGCAGCCTCTCTCTGTTTCTTCCTTCAGAAAGTCAGTGAAAGTCATAGAAGTCATAGAAGTGTAATGATAGTAGATACAGGAACTGAGCTGTGTTAACATGATAATTTGCTTATATATATTGCTGGGTAAAACATGGTAATTGATAGTGGCCTGGGGTATCATTGCAGTTTTGTCTAATGTGGGTTAAACAAAGAAGAAGCTAAATTGTATGCCTAAGTTACACTGTAAGTTTCTTGGAACAGCAACCGTATCTTCTTATATGTCTGTAAATTTCCATGCACACCAATGCCGCTCTATTATGTTACAAAACTGACATGATAATTTGCCAGACAAAAACACCCATTTTTATTTGCCAGCACGTTAATATGATGACTGACAATATCACAAATGGTATTCTCCATCCCCATTCAAAATAAAATACTTGCCTTAAGTGAGTGAGGGAACAAAGTCTTGCAAAACTGTGCTATAAAAATAATTTGTCCATTAATTGTTGTGTTTGCAAGATTATTTCTTGGAGCCCCATCAGTAATGACAGAGTATCTCCAGCTGGCAAATGATCAAACATTCTGTCTCCTCCCAAAGAGTTTTGCTATATCTTTTTGGTGAGAGGAAGGTTGTCACAGTATCTATTTCAGCCCCATCCAAAACAGGAAAAAATCTTTAATAGTGGGAAGGCAGAAACCATAGTTTCTTCCAGCTGATGCAAAAAAACATCAAAGATGGAACTCCAGTACCCAGCATCTCTGCCCAAATGATCACACCACAATTTGGATTGCACTTTCTCTGAGCAAGGCTCAGAAGCACCAGGTCATTCTGCATTAGTGCAGTCCTGGTATAAGCAAGTACTGGTGTAACAACTCCATCCATGCAATTAATCCTTCCACCCCAGTACTACAGTAGACCAGTCACTGCTTAGGTGGCCTTGGGTTTCTGTACTCTACTGACCCGGAGTCAAGATTTCTGTAAACTTCTCACCGCACGCATCTGAAATCCCATTGCATGACTTTGTCACCAGCACCCACTTCCTTGCTATTGCTTTGTTACCAAGTTGCTTTTGGAGCATTTCTGAGGAGAAGTCATCATCACAAGAGGTTGCTAATAGCCAGCCTGAGGCAGACATCAGAGCATTTGTAAATATCTGGTACTATGAGGAGATTCAGTCTCAGCTGAACTATTATTTGGAATAGCCTGAGATCAGTTATTCCTTTTTTTGTAGCCCCTACATCATCTTGTGTGTGTGTGTGTGTGTGTGTGTGTGTGTGTGTGTGTGTGTGTGTGTGTGTGTGCGTACGTGCATACGCAGGTCTTTGTTTTGTTGTTTTCATTGGTTACTTATTGCAGCTAGCTTGTGTGTTTTTGTGTTAAAAAAAGTTAGTTTGCAGTATTTACCTCTTTCCTTAGCGTTTATTAAGCATACCTTTATTAACCTTCAGACAATCACTGCTTCGGTATTTCATAATCTCCTTCATTCAGACTCACATAACTTCACAAAAGTAAAATGATAAAGAGACCAGCAAAGCACTGTGCCTCCAGGAATTAAACCCACCACCACCAAAGGGAGCAAGGATAACAATAATAGCAAATGATAACAGTAAATGTAGCAGTTTTCAAGTCTCTGCTACATCAGCCCTTCACACACCCTGCACTAGCAAGAGGGATGCACAAAGCCTCCCTGATGATGAGGTTCACACATCTTGTGCAGGCACTTCTGACAATGTCAGGTGGTTCTGAATACCTGTGTGGCAGCCTAATTTGCAGCAAGGCCTAAGGCCTCAGTTTACTGTCTGTTAGATACTCCACTCTTTATTTTCACAAATGTTGTGTGGAATACAACAAGCAGGTTTTGTGATACCCATGTTGTAGATTGTGCTGTGGCTGCAAGTCAACAGACACCTTCAACTTGCTTTAAGCCTCCCAAATGCACACTCGACCACTACCCCAGCCGCTGAGTCTATAGTTAAAACAAAACTAGACAGACAGCAGTTTATCAGGTATAGCTGGGGAGCCATTGGTATGGAAGGGCACAGAGTATCAAGGTGGGGATGGAGAACCTATTAATATCTCTGTAATGTGTGGGAGAAGGGGAGAAGTGTGCGCCTCTTTTCCACTTCTGAAAAGTTCAGAGCTTTCCAAAATCTGGTATCATGCACTTTGCCTGGCCACCCAATGTAAATAGTCAGCCAAGAATGGCCAAGAACTAGCCAAGAATGGCCATAATAATCGAGTGATACCTTTTCTGATTAAGATACTTGCTAGTTTGATGTGGCAAACACAGAGAAGCTGAAAACCTGGTCTGAAGAGGTCATTTAATGTGGAGGGTTAAAGTACACAGAAAATAATGTCCCTACTGCATTCCTGGTCATCAGCAAACACAGAGGAGAGGAGTCTTGTTTCCTCATTTGGAAGTTCTGCAAATTTCTCAAATTGCTCTGCTCCACGTCTTTGTGGTCATGGTCCTGACCCAAAAGTGGTGCTCCACTCTGAGGAAGTGTGAACACTGACAATTCAGCTTGGCTTCCATTTTGAGAATATGTTGCAGAATGGCATAATTTCTGAGGAACTTATGGGTCCTTTCTCACACAATTCCCTTGGGCTCCGAAAAGGCCTTTCCAAATCTCCCATGAGCCACAGCTTCAGGGCACTGTGCTGGGAACTCTACGTAAGGTACCAGAAGGCAAAGCAGTTACAGTATTTGTTTAGAACACTGTGTATGCATGCAGGGCACAACTCAGCCCAAATAGGATACCTAATGTGGATTCACTGCACTATTGTTATTTGCACAGGTGCAGTCCCTCTGGTTCAGTTAGCCACAGTACAGTTCCTTTATTGTAGACACACCCAGGACCTTTGTTTCTAAAACCAATAAGCCTCTACCACTTGAACTAAAGAAGACTCTCTTTTAGTAGTTTATGACTGCCTGTCATGCTTGACCAATATTATCTCATGCTTTCCTTGTACTTCCCTGTGTGTTTGTAACCATCTGTTTTCTTATACTTTAGATTGTAAACTCTTTGGGGCAGAGACTGTCATTTAGTTCTTTGTTCAGACAATACCTATTCAGTAGGGTCCTGGTCCGTGACTGAGGCTCCTAGGAACTCTGAAAATATAAACAATACTAATAATAACAACACAAACATGCATGCACAGCCTTACTTCAGCTCTATCTTCGTTCTGGTGTGTGCTCACACTATAGGGACGAGAAAAGCCTTATTTCCCCAGCTTTATTTTGCTGTGAAATGTCTTATGCCGGGCTGACCTCCCCCTGCTGCAGCAGCCGCTTGGAAAACACGGAAGTATATTCATGAGTTCTTACCTCACGCTTGTCTGACACAGTGGTTGAAGCCACAATGTTTCCCTTCCAAAATATCCACTGTCCCTTTGTGAGAACTCTAGTTCTGAGTCAGTAAGGAAGTAATTGAAAAATAGAAACAGCCTTTAAGCATTTCTGCATGTTCACAATCTTCAAGACGCACCACTCAGTATGGATTTAAGTTAGTGGAATGTAGAGGTTTCCTCAAAAAAGTACAGTGTATGTGAAATACTAGAACAAAAATCATTTCTGAAATGTCATCTAGTTTTACCTTCCAGTCTACGTTGTTTGCACTTATTATTCTCCAGGGTAAGCCATTTTTCTTTCTTTCTTTCTTTCTTTCTTTCTTTCTTTCTTTCTTTCTTTCTTTCTTTCTTTAAGAGTGGAATGTGTTTATACTAAATTCAAATTAGACATGTGATTCTGTTCCAAATTAAATCAAGGGGAGTTTTGCCATTGTGTTCAGTGGTTGCAGAATTGGGGCAATACTGAAGCATGTTTTAGGATGAAGTAGAAGTACTTGCTCAGAGTGTTTCAATCTGTTGATTTCTGTATGTAGCCTTAGCTTATAGGCGTGTTGTTCATTGCAAAAGAAATGACCTCACTTTAAGAGGATTTCAGTGTATCTGTAAAATAACCAAAGACAAGCATAATAAGAAATTAATTTATTATAATAAAATATATTGTACATTTAATGTTGGAAAGACTACTGCACTGAATTGTGTTCAGATGATAGTAAGAAGCTGAAAAAACTTTAAGGATGCTAGGTGCGGTATTTCTGAGTTTATATTTTTTTGTGTTTCCAGAAGGCAAAAACAAATAATTTGACAAGTATCAGCTGCTGAAAATTGCCCACACTTGGCATTAGGATATACTGAGAGTGGCATCTTTTCATCAAAGGATCTTAAAGCACTTTAGAAACATTACTTAATTAAGCATCAGAAGGCTGCTAAAATAGAATAAAAGTTGTAAAACATTTTACAGATGGGGAAATTGTAGCATTAAGAAGCGAAGTGATTTGCCCAAGATCATACAGTTAGGACCCAGGCATCCTGACTTCTAGTTTCCTGCTCTAGCCATGAGGATACATTTCTGTCTTAGAATTTAGAAATCTGCATCATTTATTTCAGTATGGTGCCCAGAAACATATTGTGTTGTTCTGTAACTAAAAATGTTTTGCATGTATTATATTTCCAGTGCACAGTGATGTGACAACTGTAAACGGGATGCTGGGTAGTTATGTTACACTGCATCATGAGTATCCTGACTTGGAACACCCTGTTCACATCACTCGGAACAAGGGAAGGACTTTGTTAAGTAGCTGGACACATCATACCAGTAAGTTTACTATCTTTTTTAATGGAACTGTAGCATTTTACAATACAGAGAAAAAGGATGAGGGACAATATACAGTGAATGTGTGTAACAGAACTGGAAATCGTGTCTACCAAAGAGTTTTTCAGCTAAACATACATGCTAGGCATAAAAGTAATATCCGAATGTCTTACTCTGTAGGGATGTGTGGTGCAGACTCATCAAAGTTTGTTATGGCATATTATGTTTTTCAACTTGTTATCATATGCTCCTCACTTTAGTGTCTGCTAGTTTTGAATTTGTTTGGTCCCATCAGTGACCCGAGGTTCTGAGATGCACTCAATGATAATATTTATTAGTCATTCATAGCACCCACCCTTGGGCCAAGACTTCCAAAGCCAGAAGCCTAAAGTCAGTCTCCTACAAACTTTACTTAGGCTCTGAAATAAGCAACCTGATTTTCAGAAGTGCTGAACACACATCAGCTCCCTTTGAAATCTGCTGGATGCTTAGCCCACTGATTTAGAGCTAAATTAGCTTTTGAAATGTAATTGTAGGCATCTGTTTTTTTAAATCTTGGCCTTACTGTCTCTAGATCATGTTTTAGAATGTTCCAGCCTATACCATGAGAAGTGTGAAAATAAATGAAAGCTTTAATTTTTTATTTTAAATTGTGGTTTGAATAAACAGCAGTTAGAACGCAAGATGCATTTGCAAACCAAGTCAAGCAAGATTTCTACAAATTTACACTGAAAATTCAAAGTCGGTACTCCATCCAAGCTCTACTCGAATGGAGTGGAGAGCTGGGGGGCTGGTTGTGGCTCCCTGATTCTCAGCCACCAGGCCCAGTGCAAGCTAGTTTCTCAGGGACCTCGTGCCAGTGGAAGATTGGACATTACTGCACTCTACCCTGCCCTCCAGACAGTCTGCCTTCACTGCACTCCTGATACACCCTCTCCCTCCTCTTTTGTCAGTGGTGGTGGGGCTGCAGGCACAGGAGGCAGCTGTACATCCTCTGCCAGAGAGACTTGCACAGGAGAAATTCTCCATTGGCCATCTCAGCTTTAAGGTTGAGTGGCACAAAGTGGCCTTAGCAGACTAGAGAAGCCGACCAAATGACATAACTGTTATTATGACATCCTCCTTCTGTGTTTCAATTACAGTGAGAATGACCCTCCTCTCTTTAGGGGGGGGAGAAGTCAGAGGAGAAGTTGGTAATTTTTATTATAAAGCGGATGGATGGATGGACAGAAGGACAGATAAATGAGAGACCTTAGTCCCTTACTGCTGTAGCTAGCTGTCCATTTTAAGCCACATTTTGACACACAACCGATCTTACTATAGTCATTATGAAGCTATCTGTGTGAAATCTCATGTGGGTGATTTTATGTTAGGGTAGAATTTGATATAAATTGGACATGGGTGTTTAGATTATATGAGTGTGCAAAATGAATTGCTTGCACTTTCTGAAAAGTTTCCTAACTTATTTTTATTTTTTGGCTCCTGCTATTGCAGAAATGACTTGGTCTAGAAACTCCAAATTTTTTTTGGTTCTACTGGCCTCAATGATGCATCCACTAGTTACAGTTAATTTGGGTCAGAAAATAATTAAATGCCAATGATATCTTAGGGACTTTGCATACTGGCTTTTATATACTTTACCAAATACCTGTATGGAGCTGTTGTCTTTTCTAAGCATGAATTTGAGCAGGATGTCTGCAGCTGGATTGGAGTTGTTCTCATTCATACATTAGGGCTAAAGGCTTCTTAAAGCTCATATCTGTGCCAAATTCAGCTTAGTGTGCCACAGATTTTTAGAGCTGCTTGTTTCTGACAATAGGGTAGCCAAATTCCAGGAATCCATCCCCGAACCATGATAATAAACCTTAGGACCTTTTTCTGGAAAATGTTTAAATATATTACTCTGTGTCTACATGGCCTAGCACAATGGGGCCCTATTCGCATTTGGTCCTTAGGTGCTGCCATAATAAACATGATAATAATAGTATGGTCCAGGAACGTTTCTTCTGAAAACAGGCTGTGCACATTTCAGTAGGAGTCTCCGTTCCCAAAACAAGTCCAAGCAAATCATGCTTTCTTGGCATGACTTTGGTCAAGGAAATAGGCCTTCCCATGATTCCAAGGAAATTATCCATAGACTTAAACAACTGCAGTTTCTTTATTAAGAGCAAACGGTTGGTAGGTAGGTTCCATTATCACAACACTGCTAATTAACCTGGGAATCTGTCTGTAAAATGTCTTCAAGCTAGTAAAAGATTTTAAAAGCAAATGTATATAATTTCATGTAGTGTGTAATCACCCTGAATGTAAAATGTACATTCTGTAAGCAAACATTCTCATGCACATGTATTCTTTCTTTATTATCAGGGGCCACCGAAGGGATGCGCACTGTCAGAGGAACTGTAGATGACTGTGTTATGCTTGATCTGCACAATTTCACAAACAGGCGTATTCATGTTACCTGGAAGAAAGGCAATAAGCAAGTGGCCAAGATGAAAGGTCACCTTGTATGGGGCTCTGGAACATACAGGGAGAGATTTTGTGCATTCCCCAATGGCAGCTTGAATGTTTGTCCCATGCAGCCAGGGGATGAGGGCCAGTACACAGCAGAAGTGTTTGATTATGATGGGGCAGGTTTGGGCCATCAAAAAATTCAACTAGAGCATAGCGGTAAGTATTAGCCCACAATGCAATGCCTGTCAGGGCCTGTAGATTATATCAATAACATGCAAATGTGGAAGTGTAGTTTCAGTAGGCGTCAGTGGATTGTTCAGGTCAGTGATCTCTCTCTGTAGCTGAAAAATTGGTCTGAAAAGGTCATTGAATGAACTCAGTTTTTGTGGAGGATTAAAATACCCAGAAAAATGTTCCCATATTTCTGAACTGCATTCCTGGTCTTCAGCACCATGTGATCCCACAGTGGGTTATTAACCAGAAACAGCATATAGTCGATCTCCTGGTAGAGACGGAAGACCTACTGCAGATAAAATAAGAAACACACACTTTTATAACCAAACTTGAACCAAAACTTTTTAGAGACTCTAATGTATTAGGGTACGTTTAATTTTCCATTTTTGCATAGTGTACTCTTTTCTCATCCGGGGTCCAGCCCAGACTGGAGCCAGAACTGCTCAGATTCCCATGGGATGGGATGGTCTAATGGTTTACTGACGAGGACTGCAATACAGAAGTGCAGGGCCTTCCAATAGAGAGCTTTCTAATGAGATTTTCAGACCAGCGTTCAGACTACAAAGATTTGGGTAACCTTTGGCTAAGCCTCAAATACAGTAAAATATCTAAATATGTGGACACTTCTCAGAAACAAACCCAAACTCCAAACCTTCCTTGGGTTTCCAGTACAACAGTAAATCAGAATATGTAGGAGAAGAGTTCAGTTTACACCGGTATTTATTGGTGTGACTATTGGGTTTTGTATTTGCCCAACGTCTGCCAATAAGTATTTTAAATGTTGAAACGTGGTCCAATTGTGCATGGGTTTAAGAAAGTTCTGCCTACTCTAGCTCTCCTTTTATTCCTTGCTCCGCTGTGTTTTGATCTCACAGACGAAACAGTTGCAAGCCACCTTCAAGTCGTCTCCTTATTTGCATAGGAGAGCATCAAGTGCTGCATGAACCTGTGCTGGTGATTCAATTGGTGGCACTTCTATCTGTATCAGAACTGAACCTAGACCTTGGCCAAGTGCTAGGGGGCATCATTTTGCAGGAAGTGCTGACTTTTGGATGAGAGATAAAAAACTGAAGCCAAGGCTACTCAGAAACATTAAGATTCCATACCACATTTTGTAAGAGAAGGGGCATTAGTTATAGTAATCTGGTCAAATTGTGCAGTCTGCCTTCTCTAAATTCTCCCAGCCGTTTTGATTGGATATTGTTGCCATTTTTTGACCTGAGTAGCTAGTCAAAGTTGGGGCCCTGTGGGTGTTGCAGTTGGGAGTAGAAATTGGTGATGGTCAGGCATTTCTTTGATGCAGTTTTGTTTATTTACACAAGAATGTACAAAGTCTTGTGTCTCTGAATGCAGAAGAAATCAAATAGTGGGAAACATCTGCTTTTGCTCACAACACCAAGAGTGCTCTTTTCAGCCTGCACCCCTGACCCAAACACCTCTTCCCAGGTTTCTTCCAGGATCCATTACACACTTTTAGCTGTTCCTTCGGGCTGCCTCTCTCACTCCATCTATTCATGTCTGACCTTAGTTTTCTGTGAGATCTTTCTCCGCATGTGCCCACACACACACACACACACACACACACTTGTACCCATGACAATACTCAGCCTAAAGTTCACATACATCTTCTGTCTTAAGTGGGACTTATGTGTATGGTTATGTTAACTGAAGGGTGAGTTCGCACTGACCAATCTCAATGGACTTTGAACTCGACCTGTAACTAGGTTTCACCCAGTTTCTAACAATATAGTATTGTTCTTCACTTGCTCTTCTAAACTGTTGTGCAATGTGGCAGTGTGTGGTGTTCCCGTGTTTGCTCTCGATGTAGCGTATAAACTACATTATGATCATTTGGGATGGAAAAGGTATAATAAATATGCAGGAAAGCATTATTTTTATTTTAAGTCCATATGTATGAAACTAGGTTTAACAAACATACTCCCTAGCACTTGACTTCATTCCTCCATTTTGAAAAGATACAACAGAAAAGAGATCACTCACAGTTAAAAGGGAACATAAGGAATGGTCCCTCTCTTAAATTTAGCAGCAATGGCTTTTCCCCCTCAGGAAATAAAACAGCACCTGTTCAAGAAGTAACAGGAATTGTCGGCGGCTCCGTGCTCCTACCTCTAGCAGCGAAGGATTGGAATGACTTGGTCCAGATAATGTGGAAGAAAGACAGCTTGTTGGTTGCTGAGTTAAATTACTCCCAGTCGGAGTCCAATGCGGGAAACACCTACAGATCTCAGATCCTATCTGATGGCACGCTCAGACTTGACAGGCTTCAGGAAAGTGATTGTGGACGGTATTCAGTGGAAGTGCGAAACAGAGATGGGAAGATTATATACCAGAGAATGATTGATGTGAAAGTGGGTGAGTATTTCTCAATTTAAAATGTTAGCAAAAATGGACAGTGTTAATATTCCGTCTACTTTAAAACCTATTTTATTCCCCAGTTAAATACTGCAATAACACTCATTCCAGGTTCAAAATGTGAGCACAGAAGAACCATGTCAGAGACATTCCATAACTAGTTAACCATTAACTGATTAACACATTCATGAAATAGAGGTTAGAGCTGGGTGAAAATTTTAAGCGGAAACATTTTTGGTGAAAAATGAAGATTGGGCAACACTGAAATATTTTGCGAATTTGTGTTGATTTTGCAGAACTGTTTCGCTCAAAAAAATGTTTAAAACGTTCTGAAAAAATATGAGGTTTTTTTCAATATTTTTGAAAAAAAAGGTTTGATTTTTTTGGTTCAAAACTACTTTTTATTTTGAAATTTCCTTTAGTTTTAATTGTTAAACATTAAAAACATTTTTAAATGCTCATAATTGTAAACAAATGTTTTGGTTTTGGTCAAGCTAAATGTTCAATTTGACCTAAAATATTTTTTTCTGACACTTCAATGCACTGAACATTCTGAAAAATTTTGGTTTGGGGTCAACTCAAAACGAAGCTTTCATTCTGATTTTTTGTAATTGAAACACCTTTATACCAACATAAGACCTTTATGCCGATATAACTGTGCCCACATTAGTGGGGTCTGGACCTTCATACTAGTATAGTTAAAGTTGTACAAATTTTGTGTATGGAAAAGCCCTTAGAGAGGAGATGATAGAATTCTGACACTAAACTGGACCAGAGAGAAAGGAAACATTGCTTCAGGGCTCTCCCTTATTATTCTTTCTAAAAAGATTAGCCTTCTTACCTGCCAAGAAACATTAAACTCAGTTTGGGCTGAAATTAATGATTATGAAAAGGAATTCAGATTAGGGTTAGCTTTCTCCCCCATTTGTTTTAATGCCATCAGAACCGATAGTTGCAATCAGCTAAAGCAGTGGTTCCCAACCTTTCCAGCTACTGTACTACTTTCAGGAATTTGATTTGTCTTGCGTACCCCCAAGTTTTATCTCACTTAAAAACTACTTGCTTACAAAATCAGACATAAAAAATACAAAAATGTCACAGAAACTATTACTGAAAAATTGCTTACTTTCTCATTTTGACCGTCATCATCATCATCATTATATTCCTATTACGCCTCTGGCGTTTAGGGCAGTGATGAAGCTCCTCCACTCCTGTCTGTTTCTGGCAAGTCTTTCAATGGTTCCCCAGCTGTGCCCCAGGTTTTTCAGGTCAGCTTCCTAAAAACAAATTTTTACCATGTAATTATAAAATAAATCAGTTGGAATATAAAAATTGTACTTACATTTCAGTGTACAGTATATAGAGCAGTATAAACAAGTCATTGTCTGTATGAAATTTGAGTTTGTACTGACTTTGCTAGTGCTTTTTATGTAGCCTGTTGTAAAACTAGGCAAATATCTAGATGAGTTGATGTACCCCCTGGAAGACCTTCATGTATCTCCAGGGGTATGTGTACTCCTGGTTGAGAACCACTGAGCTAAATCACTTTAGCTAACAGCTCCCTGATTTAAATGGAAGAGAGGGGGCTCAACTGTGCAGGGTCTCAACTGTGCAGCTCACTTCCGTAGTGTCCCTTGTCCAGGGGCGGCAAGTTGTATGGGTCTGTGGTGCCCGGGCTCCAGCAAATTCAGGGCCCAGGGGGCCCGGCTCCACCAATGTTCGGGAACGGGTCTCTCCCCTGGCCCTGCCTGCCGCCCCCGCACACCTCCCCCGAGCTTCCCTGCCTGCCCTGGGCAGTGGGCAGCTGCCCCCTGCAGCTCCGCTCTGCACTCCCTCTCCAGGCACTGCTGCAGCCGGGTACAAGGGAGCGGTGCCAGGGGCAGGCTGAGGTGGCTACTGTGCCTGCAGAGGGAGGAGGGGAGGAGGCACATGGCAGGCGCCCCCCCGGCAGGCAACTTCTGAGCAGCAGCCTGGGGGAGCTTGGGTGAGTGTTGGGCCGGGGGAGGGGGGGCAGGGAGGACTCCCCTCCCCTTGATCTCGCTGCTGCCAGCAGGGAGAGGGCTGGGGGGAGTCCTCCTCTCTGGCCCCCAGCCCAGAGCCTGCACCCAGCACCCAAACTTCATCCCAGAGGCCGCATCCCTCCTGCACCCAAACTTCCTCCCAGAGCCTGCACCCCAAACTGCCTACTGCACCCAAACTCCCTCCCAGAGCCTTAGGCTGGTGTGCGTGTGGGGGGCGGGACTTGGACCCATTCTGGGTACTACCAAAAATTATACAAACCTGCCGCTCCTGCCCCTGTATTCCTGTAATCTGCGTCTTATGCTGTTATTTTGCTGTGTGGATAAGACCCCCTAACGATGCCAGTATACACGCATTGGCCTTTCTCCTCCTTGTTCTCTGTGCAGTAGGACATCCCAGAGTGCATTGCCTCATGAGCTCTTGCTGCCACTCTTTGTGCATGTCCTTCAATTACTCTGTCTCATACTGAGGCACTATGGGATAGCTGCTCACATTTTCCCAGTATGTGCAATAGGGTGACCAGATAGCAAATGTGAAAAATCGGGATGGGGGTGGGGGGTAATAGGAGCCTATGTAAGAAAAAGCCCCAAACATCAGGACTGTCCCTATAAAATTGGGTCACCCTAATATGCAAAGACAGTCAGCATGATAGGTATGGACTCACAAATTCAGTTCGTGTGTGGTTGTGTTGTGAAAATAGCTGCTGTGTAGATGTAGTTCACCAACTGAGCAGAAAAATGATTGTAGTTGTCACTTGATCAAGGCCCTTACTCAGATCCAGAATAGTTTCCTTTTTTGTTGACACTATCACCTTTCATTTTCAGACAGTAATAACCACAGCAACCAAACAGTTTGATTTCAGGTACTGTACATACGGTTGATACTCAGGCATTCTCAGACTGCACCAAACTTTTACAAAATGCATGATTGCCAGCCTCTAAGTCAGCTGAGTTATACGATAATGACAAAAATCTTTAATGCAGGAGAAAGCTTAGCTAGAAGAACTTCTATCTTTGGACTGAATTCATTCCTGTCATGGCTCCACTGGAGTTACACCAACGTGGAATATGACCCAGATGCTTAAAGCAGGGGTGGGCAAACTACGGCCCGCAGGCTGGATCTGGCCCATGAGCTGTTTTAAACTGGCCTGCGAGCCGCACCATGCAGTTCGGCTCTGCTCTGGCGCTCCAGCTGGGGCACTGGGTCGGGGGTGCACAATGTGGCTTGGCCCCGCTCCAGCCGGGCTGCTGGCTCAGGGCCACACCACGCGGCTCCCAGAAGCCATGGCATGGCCCCACTCTGGCTCTTACGCGCTCCAATAGGAGCTGCAGGGGGGTGCCTGCGGATGGGGCAGCGTGCGGAGCCGCTTGGCCGCACCTCTGCATAGGAGCCGGAGATGGGACATGCCACTGCTTCTGGGAGCCGTTTGATCTAAGCGCCGCTCGGAGCCTGCATCTCCTCAGCCCCCTGCCCCAGCCTGGATTCCCCTCCTGCTCTCCAAACCCCTTGATATTTTCCCAGAGCACCCTCCTGCACCCCAAACCTTTCATCACCAGCCCCACCCCAGAGCCCGCACCCCCTCCCGCACCCCAACCCCAATTCCATGAGCATTCATGGCCTGCCATACAATTTCTATTTCCCGATGTGGCCCTTGGGCCAAAAAGTTTGCCTACCCCTGCTTTAAAGTAATGTTATGGTCAGACAGACTATGAAAATATCCTCTTCTTGCCCAGTGGTTCAGCTCTCTGTGTGCTTTTACGTCACATGTTGACTTCACACAGACCAAAACAAGGTTGTTTCTCCTTGTAGCTCCTCAAGGGCAAGCCAAGCTACACGACAGAGATCTGGAGCCTATACTGCCTCACAAATCTTCAACAGACTCACCAGCTTGCATCTGACCACGAACCCTTTATTTCTGGTAATGTTGTATGAGACAGAAGGAGCACAGCTGGATTGTCGGATCCCGTGCTGGGTTTGCAATGCCAGCTGTTAGGAAAACTCATTTGTCTGGTAAACTGGGCCACTTTAATTTGCAGACGCTGAGAAAAAATACATAGGGAATCCCACAGTTTTGTTTCATCAGGTCACTTTTTTGACTCGACTGAGCTTGAAGGGAAGTCAGAAAAACAGAACAGATAAATAAGGCCTTGTTGTACTGTTGTTTAGTATGTGATCTTTTTATACTGTCTGTATATGAATGGAAATTACAAAAACAACCATGTGTAACGCTAACAGAATCATTTAAGTCAATGATTTTTTTTTGCCATTTTATTCTCATTTTAGAACAAGAGACGGTGGCCTCACCAGTTAACCCGTATTTACTGTTATTCACCATAGCGGGAGTGCATGTTGCTGTATTCATTGTTGTGTTGGGTTCACTAATATGGCATTTTAGAAAGTGCAAACACAGAACAGGTAAGGATTCCCTCTTCAACTCTGTAACAGAATGGGGTAAACCATTGTCACTAAAAATCAGTACATAGGGACAGTCCACCTTACATTGTGGTTCCTAATTTATTTATTGGCTCGCTCTGTTTACCTGACTAAGGGCCAGATTTTTAAAGGTATTCAGTTGCTTAATTTCCATTGATTTTCTGTGGAAGTTAGGTCCCCCAATAACTAAAAATCTGGCCCTAACACCTTACCTGTACCAGAAAGCTGCTGCCATCTAATAGGCTGTGAAATTTGGATTGCTTCAAAATGCAATCTCAGTTGTGAGACTAGGATTTGGAAGAATGGAATATAATGACCTGAGATAGAATTTGGCCATGATATCATGATGATACCATTCTGACTTTTGTTAAAAGGGCCCGGGATTTATAAAGGTCTGAAGTGTCCAGGACCTCAGTTTTATGTCTCATTTAAGAGTTGTATCTCAAGCAGAAGAGTATCCCAGGCTCTGTCCTGAAGTGGTTCAGTTCTGACTCCAGGTGCCACCTTGGTCCTGTCTACATTACAGAACATTACCGTGTTTGAACATGGTTAAGAAGAGCTGAGTTTGCTGATCTGATGCTGACCAATGAGTGCGGACGAAGACAAATTACATTCACTGATGAGTGGAAGGAGGACCAGTCCTTAACCCCGCTGGTTGACACAGGACTGAACAAGATCTGTCCCAGTCTACATTGGCCTCTAAGTCATCGTCAGCATTGTGTCAGCTAACTCTGTCCCTCAGAACCTTGTTCAGCCATTTTAACACTTTGTAACGGGGTCGTAGCCCTACTGAACCTCCAATCCTCTCTGCTGCATCTGAGTTTAGGCTGGAGGTCTCCTGTCCAAGTACCGACAGACCATCTTTTAGCTTGTGAGTTTTGATAAGCGCACAGCCCTGTATGACATAGTCATGGGCATGACTCTAGGGGATGGGAGTGAGGAGCAAATGCCTCCAAGTCTAGTTGAAGGGAGATAACTTTGTCTTTGTTTCCACACCCTCCTGCCGTAGATGGGAGGAGGAGTTCAGTATGTCCCAGAAAGACCTCAGTTAGGCAAGTCTCCCCATCCCCTAGAAGCCATTAGTCAGCTATTGAATGGATGTGCTTTGCCGCACAGAGACAGAGGGGGTCCTGCACACAGGCAGCATGAGGAGCAACAAGTAGGATATGCCATACCTTTCCTGCCAGCTGTGTGAGGCAGGGAAGAGAGAGGAGACCAATTAGCCCTTTGCTCCCATACCCCACAGGCAAATGGAGAGAGAGAGGGGGCAGCTCACCCCAGCATAGCATTCAGAAAGGGCAGAGAGGAGGAATAAAAGTAGGAATAGAAGGGGAGAGCAGTATTATTACCATCTGTAACGTCAACACATACACATTTTCAAAATGATGCACCTCTGGGAGGGGCAATGAAGAATAGATGTGGTCCTCCTGCTCCATGAAGGAGGTGAGAAATTAAATGGGATGAATGGACTAGTAGTTTGGGAATCTTTGAAATGTCTCGGGGGGAGAGGGGAGGAGGATGTGAGAGTGAGGGGAAATGAAAGAGCAGAATAAAAAGAGAGTGATCATCCTGAAGGGACAAGTAAACAGGCAGCAACATATGAGATTGAAGAGGGAGGCAAAATGGGGGAAGCAAAATGTCCTGAATGGCAGAGCGGTAAGAAATAATAGGCATAAACTGTGCAGTTCAAGAGGCATTAAAATTATCCACATAACACATTCATCGTTTCAAATTCATCAAGTCTTCACTTTCCCAGGACTCTTAGATACCAGGAGGGGTGATGGGAAGCAGACCTTAGTAGATTATGTTAGTTTTATCTTTCATTGAGAGTCTTTCCCAAACATCTCGTGCTTTTCTTATTTTATTTGGGTTAAGGTCGCATGACAAACCTAAGCTTCCGGCATGTGACTTTGGGCCGAAGCGGCTATGATGAGGACCTTGTAGAATGTGGAGAGGGAGGCATGAGCAGCCCTGACCAAGGTGAGTATTCCGGCTGCCTGAGAATGGTTCTGGGACCAGGAGGGTAAAGACTCTGCTGACAACGTGATGTATTTGATACCGCTGGCCGTGTTTGAAGCAGAGCCCAGACAGGAGAGGAATTCTTAACCATGGAAGCAACTAGTATCACAGCAGTTACCTAACACAAGCACTCAGGGATGGTAGCAGGATATCCACAAAAACACCAATGGGCCTTAGGTGATACCAGCACTGAGCCCTAGTACCACGGAGATTGGCTGGCTCCATGTGCCTCCCCCTGTTCACAGTTCCTCTCAGTGGTCCCGGTGTTATGGCTGCTATAACAGGCCCTTCCTGCCCTTCACATCAAGCTCCCCATGGGGTAGGATTGCTAATAACAACAGAGTGCTGTAGATTAGTACTGTGACACTTGGTGTAGGCTTTTGGTCCTCCCAGCCCTATTTTTTCAATATCTTTCCCAGGATGGGTTGACTCCTACGCCTGATAACTTTGCAGTGGGTAAGTTTCTTCCGGGCTGTCAAGAGACTTCCTGGCAGTGATATTGCAGCCATACGCATGTTACATACAGGACAGACCACTGCCAGCACCTGTTTGGAGTGAGTGACATTGTGACCTGGTGCACAGGGGTCACAGTGCCAAACCGCAGCAGCACCGCAACCCCCATGGTCACAACCTGGTCACAACGCCACTTGCTCAGTTTTGGCCCCACAGCTCCCCGTCACGATGGAAGCTGGGTGGGGCCAAACCTGAGTAGGTGGTTGGGTATCCAGCGCCGCTCCTTCTCACTGCTGCTGTGGGTCTGGCTTCTGTACTAGGGATCCCCTCACGGGCCTGCCCAGGCTCACCCCACTTCCAGCAGCCTATGTCCCGCCCAGGCTGGAAGCGTGGGGCTGAGCATGGCACAGATTCAGCAGGCAAGGTGCTGGGGCCAGCGGCTTCAGTGGGGATGGCTCCACAGGTACTGATGGTGTATACCATGGGAAAAGTTTCTCTTCTCTTTAGCTCTATTCGGTCACCCTTTTCTCCTTCCTTTATCCCTCTTCCCCCCCCCCATTAAAAAGACATATCTTGAAAAGGCTCATTGCACTGATAAGGACCATTCCTCCTTCTGCTTCAGAGCCAAGTCTGCTCTTGACGTATTATGCTGTGTTCCTCACAAACAGCACCTCCATCAACATTGCAAGAGCACTGACAGCTCCCCCAACACCATCAGTAGGAATCAGAGGGACCACAGAGATTTTTCAAAAACAGTTAAAAATGTTATTTCTAATATGTGTCCTTTAGGAGCTATAGGGCCTTCGCTATGGGTGCAACTTAGTTCCAGCAGGTGCAAACTGAACAGTGCAAACCCAAGAGAAACAACACATTCACCCAGGTTACTCAAGTGAAGTAACTGCATTCCACCAGCCCCTCTGCTCACACCCTCTGTAACAGCAGGGATTGCAGAGCACAGTGAATAGAGCCCTGCGGAGCTCAGCTGTTCCACTTAGGAAGAAGTGGCTGAACTGTTGGGTTTGGTTCACATGGGTTCACATGCCCATGAATTTTGAGATCTACTGAACCCAAATCTGAAAGCAAAACTCAGCCAGAGCTCCAGAAACCTCCTGAATTGTGCTTGGCGTCAGGCTGTAACAATGGGACTGTACTGAGTTTTGCTTGGTTTCCACTCCAAACAATAAATCTCTCCTTGGTGCCTGGAACTTCGTCCAAATTCACTGAAATGCCTAGGAATCTCTGCAAGCCAGGCCTGTGTTTTGAGTCTGTAACAAAACCTTGCCACCAGCTCTAATGGTGGCATCAGGGGAAGTAACCTGCTGAATGGAGTTCTTCAGTAGGCACCATCCGGGATATGCATGGGTTTGAGGTTCTGATACTAGGCTCTGATGTACAGTGTGGGTTTAGTCATATTCAGAAATTGTATATTTTAAACATAGATTGAGATCCTGAAAAATCTCAGAAAAGTGGATAAGGGACCCCATGTGAGAGTTTGGTGAACTCCAGTCTGAGAGAAATATCAATTTCCATTGACTTTATCAAGGGTGAGCCATGCTTTTAGGCCACAGGTGTGTGCAGTAATGTAGAACTTGAACCATGGCTTGGAAAAAATGGAAGGAAATCAAATGGGGCTCTCAGACCTACTCATGTGAAACCCAAGAGAATTAGATGCAGCTGCTATTGAATTGGGCTGCCACTAGCATTACTCAGTCTCTGGCCTCGTCTGAGTCACTGCCTAGCAAGCCAGTGCCTCAGCATTGCTGGATTCATCCACCAGCCCCAGGAAATGAAATTCTAAAAATACAAGCTTTCCAATGGGGAATAATTTATACAATTTCTAATCACTGTAGTGTGAAAATGCTGTAACTGTATATGACAAAGAGCCTTTCCTGGCCAAAGCCCCTGTCTCTCCTCCTCATGATGCTGTGGTTCAAACCTCAGTTTTAATTTTTTACCTCTGAAAACATCTTTACCCAGCTTGCAGTTGCCACTGAGGCAGACAGGCATCTCAGAGCACCAAGGCATTGTCCAGGGAGGAAAGCAACCTCAGAGCATCAAGGCAATATCCAGATAGGAAGGCACTTTGTGAGCCGCTAGCCCGGCACCCAGGCCGTAGGGCACTCTCTGAGCAGCTAGCCCAATGCCCAGGTCTTAGGACACTGTATGAGTCACTAGCCCAGGGATGTCAAACTCACTCTGAAGAGGTCAGATTCCATTTTTAATTATGCTGAGTGGGGTGGGACATAAAAATAGGACTACACACTCTTCTCAGTCCAGAGCTGATTTCCCACTGATGTCAATGGGAAATTTGCCCTGAGAACAAGAGGGAGAATATGGCCTTTATGTGGTAACTAAAGTTTTAGTTAATATTTTTATTTATTATTTATCCAGTGCCTTAGTGTTTCATTTGGCATCAATGAGCAAAAAGGGAGCATATGTGTGTCCTTTCTTTCTCTACCTTCCACAGGCTCCTTTCTCTGTTTCTCTCCATCCCCCCATCTTTGTGTGCCTCCTATGTTCTTCCCTCTGCATTTCCTTCCCTGAAGTCACTCCCAGGCAGCTCCCACCTTTGCATGGGCTTTGCTCCCATCCCCTTTCCCTGTGCTGTAGCAGTGTCCACACACACAGTGAGTTATGACATGGCAAGCTGGTGCACTGTAGATTCACATGCTGGCTTGCCACGCAGTAACTCGCCATGTAGATAAGCCCTGGGTTCATGTTTGGAGGGTTGGGTTTTTTTGCAATCATGAAAGCTAGAAACTTACCTTTTTTTCTAAATTAAAGATTCTGCCCAATCTTAATATATCATGTGGGCATCATAAATACACATGAGAAGGGTGGAATCAGGTCCACTCGCCATATGTTTGACAATCCTACCCTAGGGCAATGCCTACTTTCTGTATCTGTTTACATAGATATCTTTTGCTTTCTTGGTTTGAAGAGAATGGAAATCCAGCTTCACAGGAACCAGGGGCTGCAAACTCCACTAAGCAAGAGAATGAAGCTTTCATTAAGGAGACTAAAGGGGCAACAGCTGCAAGCTTTTACACTGAGCAACCTCTGTCTTTAAATATCTCCACTTTTCAAGGTAAGCAGAGACAAAAACAAACCCCAAACCACATTTCAAACAGGAAAGCAGAGTATTTAACCTAACTAAAGAGTTTCCTGTGACACTAAAATCCAGGGCTCTCTTCGATGCGATTGCAGCGTAACTGTAATAAGCTCTATTTCAAGTCTTGCGGGAGGCAGAAGCTGCAGATCGTGCGGTGCTGCAGGATGCAGTGCATAGTCTATGCTCCAGGTGACTATATTTGGATAACACACACACATGCTGTGTACAGTTGCTCCAAAATTAATGATACCACAAGCCAAGGGTCTTCTCAGCCAATCAGAGCAGCAGCCAGGTTTGGTCTCTCTGAAATTCTTTGCTGACATCACTAACTCCTGCTGAAGCAGGAAGCAGTAAAACTGTGACCAGCACCCTGCTCCCACTAAATAACTGTATAGGAAAGAAGCAGCTTGTAAAGGAAAGCTCTGTGTTTAATAATAGTTATAATTATTATTAATACATATTTCCAGAATGCCCTTCACAGTGGTATCTGGGTGCATTTAAATAGCTTAAATAGAATCACAGATATTCCTAAACAGGAGTAAAACCCACCAGACTCCCCTGCTACCTGTAGCTTTGAGAAAGAGGGTGGACAGGGATTTGGCCACTCCGCCCAGGATTACATAGCACAATGAGTTGGAACCCTGGGAAGGATGCATCTTGTAACTCTTTCTGAATGTGGCTGGCTAGGTTTGTACTTAAGTGTATCGCTCAGCTTGCAACCTCTAGCCTTGCCTTCCACTGGAAGAGCTTAAGGCATTTTGCAAATTTTAATAAATTAAGCTCTGTGAGGCACAGCAGGTGAATATTATCTCTGACTTACAGATAGGGAAATTGAGTGACTTGCTTGAGGTCACTTTATTCTGTAGTGGAGTCAAGAATAGAACCCTAAATTGCTGGCCAACACCTCTAGCTCACACTCCCTCTTGTAATAGTCATGAAGACAGAAACGAGAACAGTGAAGTTATAAATAGACACAGTGTCACATGTCCTTACTTCCTGTTATTTCTTTTCACCAGGTTTGCTCTTGCTCATCTGTTTTCTCCTTCTCTGCACTACCTTTTTAACCAAAAGTGGCCACTGGGGCTTACAAAACCCAGAGCCACAGGCCCCACCCTGATTTCGGGACCTTATCAATGCCAGTGCTAAGATCATGTTTAATCAATCAATCAATCAATCAATCAATGCTAAGATCAGGTTTAATATAAAGCAGAAAGTCAGTCTCTAGCCCTTCTTCTTGTGGGGAGACCCTGGAAAATGTAACCAATGCAATCTGCTTGCTTGAGTTTGGAAGCTTGTCCCTTGCTTCAGAGCTTCAGCCAGTTACCTCCAGGGGTCAGGAGGAATATTTTTCCCAATGAACAATTGTTTAAATGTATTTTGGGTGGTTTATTTTGCCCTTCTCTGAAGCATCGGTGACTGACCACAGTTGGAGACAGGACATTGGATGGGGCGGATCAGAGCTCTGAGATGCTACAGAGAATCTTCTGGCTTAGATGTCAGGCTGCTGTGCCTTGTTCATCTGCTCAGGGTCAAACTGATTGCCAGATCTGGGGTTGGTAAGGAATTTTCACTCAGGTCAGATTGGCAGAGATCTGGGGTTTTTGTGTGTGTTTTTTTGCTTTCCTCTGTAGCATGGGGCATGGATCCCCTGCTGGACCATCTGGGCATCTCTCACTTAATCCGTTCCCTGCCATTGCAGAGGCTTCAGGCATTGGTCCTTGATCCTTCCAGTTCTCTGCCTGTGGCACACATCATTTTAGTCTCCTGAAGACTGAAATGCTTTAGTTTACCTAAGTTTAGGGACCTGTAGGAGGTCAGACTAGATGACCTAATTGTCCCTTCTGGCTTTAATATCTGTGAACGCTATACTTTTTCCTGAAACTCTCATGTTATTCACCATCCTCACATACAGCTATCTGAGGCTGGACTATGTGGTGAATGAATCCCACAGCAATTTGAAGCTGTGGGGGATGCTGCTGACAGCTCCAGGGATGCTGTAAGCTCCCTCTGGACTGTCAGTCAGCTGCTTGTAGCTGAGCCACTTCATTGGTGAACAATTCTGGCCACAAAAGATGCTGCCTTACAGTGTGAAAAGCAGTGTGGGATAGTGGAGTAAACATGGGCCAGGGAGCAAGCGACTCCTGTATTCTAACCCTGACTCTACTCCCTCTGTCACCTTGGGCAAGTCTCTCAAACTTTCTGCCTCAATTTTCCCATCTGTAAAACTGGGCTAGCAATACTAACTTCCCTCATAGTGAGATGGTAGCTAACATTTGTAGAGTGCTATGTAAGTGGCAAGTATTAAGAGTGAGGAGAGTTATGGGAGAACCTTGGGGCATTAGGGAAAGAGACAATGTAACAGTGGAAGGAGTAGAGGGGTGGATAACAGAATGAATATGAAAGAAAAAGGAGAGGAAAGAAGATGCTGCTTTCTAAAGAAAGGAAAGTGGGGTGATTAACAAAAAAGAGAGAAAAACATTACCCAGATATAAGAGAATTGAACAGAGCAGAAAAGTATGAGGTAGAGAATGAAAGGAACGGGATGAAGGAATAGAAGAGAATGGGCAAGAAATCACATGTATGACTTCTAGCTTAGTGACATTTATGCTTAGTGACATAATACACTTCCATGGAAACATGTAACTTCTCTGTACATTTGGAGCAGTGGTATTTTAAACCCTTGTTGTTATACTTATATTGCTGGCTCCTCTGGCTTCTATATTTAAATAAAAGGAGCAGGAGACAGAGAAAATAACCTAAAATGCACAAAGAAAGCACACAGACCCCTGCAATTCACTGTGCAAATTCTGCAGTGATGTAAAAATATGGTTTAAATGGGCCAGGAAAACAGGGCAAATAAGTGTAAGGGGTAAACCATTGTGTGACCCACTCCTCCAGTGTAAATTACATTAACATAGACTTCGGTGAGGGTGCCAATGAATATCTGGGCCTTGATTTTTAAAACCGCTCAGCTCCCATTTAGGCACCTAAATAGGAGCTAGATTTTGAAAGAGTTCAGCACCCAATGTGCTGTGATCTTCTGAAAATGTGGCCCTAATAGGGGGAGTAGAATGGTGTTTAGAAAGAACAGCAAATAACAGGGGTGTATACGATACCAGGAGAGAACTGCTTTTTATTAAACTCTTCTGTTTGAGATTTTTCTTGATACTCTCCCCCATCTTTTCTTCAATGTGTAAATTCCAGTTTACTCATTTTGCACACCCAGAGTGCTAAATTGGAATAAATGACATTCCTTTGGCATTCACACCCATGTCCACCTTTAGGTTACCCAAAACTTCAGCCCACCCTGTACAGTCCATGCTTAAATGGTAGGATAATAATATATAATATGGGGTATGTTATTCATTTACTTTTTTCCTTCAAGGGAAGGAAGGACCTAAATCACAGCCCAGGCCTGTGCATGCTGGAAACGATGTTGCCTCAGTTATTAAAGACTGTGTTCCTCTGAAAGATGGGAACTATATTCCTCAGGATGGACGGGACTGCGTCCCTCCAGACTTTGACGACTGTGTCCCTCCAGCCTTTGACAACTTCATCCCCCCAGCCTTTGACGACTGTGTCCCTCCAGCCTTTGACGACTGTGTCCCTCCAGCCTTTGACAACTTCATCCCCCCAGCCTTTGACGACTGTGTCCCTCCAGCCTTTGACGACTTCATCCCCCCAGCCTTTGACGACTGTGTTCCTCCAGCCTTTGACAACTTCATCCCCCCAGCCTTTGACGACTGTGTCCCTCCAGCCTTTGACGACTTCATCCCCCCAGCCTTTGACGACTGTGTTCCTCCAGCCTTTGACAACTTCATCCCCCCAGCCTTTGACGACTGTGTTCCTCCAGCCTTTGACAACTGTGATCCCTCAGAATATGACGACTGTGGTCCCCCAGCCTTCAATGACTCTGGTCTATAGATGGCAGGAACTATACTCCTGTGGTCAATGGGGACCATATTCCTCTGGATTTTGGGGATTAAGTCCCTCTGGACATTGAAGACTAAGTAGAAAGATGGAGCTGAATGAAGGGAACAAGACAGGGTTCTACTGCCAGCAGAGATTGAAACAAAATTTCCAGAGGACATATCTGAAGATCTTCACATTAGATTTTGCCAGGTCATATGTAGCATGTACCTGTTGATAGTATAACTGTAAAATCTGACTGTTGGATCCACATGTTGTCTCTCATCTGGTGATGGGCCAACCTCCAAATTCTGGATTATCCAAACTCTGTAATGCTTATCCATTCCTTATTCAAGTTATCCAAACCTCCTGAGTCTGAAGAATTGGGGTGGTAAGCTTAAGAGAACCCATCATCTATAGCACTTTAGTTTGCAGTCATGGATGTAAACACAGAGAAAGGAGCTTTGCTTGTTATATTTCAGCACTTCCAGTTCTGAGCCCAGTTGCATACCAAACACAGAAAATAAATTCAAATTGTTTGGAATCTCAAAAAAAGGTTTGGTTTCACTTTTGTTTCTAAAAACAAGGGATGGTTTAGAGATGAGAAGGATTTCCTAGTTTTCTGGACCTATGTGCTTAGCCCTCATCTCGACGCCAGTCTTCTTTTTTGCTTAATCCACGGGTGAATGTGGGAAGAGGGGAATATCAAAGTCAAGCTGCCCCATCTCAGTGGATCGGATTGCTTGGTGTTGCTCCTAGCATGGCATTTCGGGCCAAACAGGCTGTAGTTTAATGTAGTGAAGTTAGACAGAGGTTTATGTCATGCGTTGGTTTGTTTAACTGTATGAACAATATATCTGGTAACTTATTCTGCTAAAGTCACATTAAAAAGGAAGCTACATTGAATTTATGCCTGGCTAGAGGCTGAACACAGGGTTATTTTGACAAAAAGCCATTGAATTGCTAGCAAATTGTCTGAATTTTAAGCATATACTGTTGAACTTGTGATAATTTACATCCTTAATAATTTGATACTGTATTTCTTGAGCTTCTTAGAGTGTAAAAACACCTCTGTTAAAGGTGTGTAATTTTTATTATAATAAAGCTTTTCACTTCTATTTTGTAGTGTGGTGTATGTGCCAGCTATTAAAGTGTTAATTTGTTTTTTATATGGCAGCAGAAACAATGTCATGTCCTTTTGGGTAGGACCAGACAGTGAACATTTGTTCTGATGGCATAATATGTCTAACTTGTGTTTGATTGATTCATTGTGCTGTCACTAGACTTCCTTCTAGAGAACTTAGGGGTTGGATTCTGTGGAAGCTCAGAGAAGATTCTCTCTAATGCATACAGTTCTAATAAACTCTTACTAAACTCAATTGTTATTTTTCTAACTCACCTCCAAACTCTGAAATTCTGTTGCTCCAACCAGGATGTAGAATGTTTTATTGCTAAGGAGGCCAAACTACTTTGGCATGGGTTAAACGCACAATTTAATGAGGCGTTCATTCTCAACAACCAGTAGTTTTATCTGTACTTGCAGTTGATTCAGTCATGACTAACTTAATATCTGAGCTCCCTTTCCTCAGATCTATGTCCTGTAAAAAATACCTTTGATATAATTCATCACCCAAATGTTCACAATTCTCCAAAACACATTAAGAACCAGGATCTGGTATGGGTAGAATGGGAAACTATCTTTATTAAAGAACTAACACCTCAGAACAAAGCAGTAATCTTCAAACTTACTGAATCAATAATTCCTAAATATTGTACAGCTGTGCATATTTGTTTTTAGTTTATGGTTTATCTTATGCTTTAGTCAAATTCTGATAAACAGCCTGTGTAATGCATGATAATTGTTGAAGTGTTGACTAACTAACACTTTCCACACAACATATATCCTGGAATTGCCCCCCTCTGGAGAACCTGAAAGGCCATTGAGAAAGCTCTGTGAAATTTGAGGAGAGGAGATGACTCTGGAACCATAGCTGGGTTCTGCTGGATTTAATGATCCAACACTGCCTGGAATTAGATTGGCACTAATTCTGAATATAATCTCAGTAGGAAATGCAAAGACATGTTTCACTGAACAGTGGAAGGAAGAAAGCCACGATGGTTGAAGACCGGCTATGAGGTGGCACAGCATCGTCTATCTGAGGGAAAAGTGTATGGAAGCAGGTTGATTATTTTTGCTCTCTGGCATCCATCCTCCCAGGCTCAGGGAGGAGGCATGACCAACAATCTTCTCTGTATAATTACAATATCATAAATAATTTGAAGGAGAAACTGCCAACATTTAATATGTGTCACACTTATGTTTATCCAAAATGGCTGCCATGATTGCTTTCGAAGCGCTGCTATTGTCTATAGGTCACATGACCCTGTGTGCTAAAACATGCCAACCTTAGGGGCGGGTAACTATATGCAGACTTGCCTAGTGTCAGGCATCACACGTGAGAATATGCAGTGGCCCCTCACACATTTCCTCAGCCAGAGTGAATCTCACCTATTCAGCTGAGCTGCAGGAATGGCCTGCAATTCGCCAGAGGCTGCTGTGTCTCCAGCTGAGCAGCCACGTGACCTCTGCCTCCGCATTCATCATGCTGGATCTCAGAGGGAGAGTCTCGCTGGGAGCAGTAGGCCAGCAGATTGAGTGGTGGGGAGAGAAGGTGAAGGAACCTGGTATTGGTCCCAGTCTTTCCCAGGTAGCCCCACCCACTGAGAGATCTCAGCTGCCACCCAGCCTTCAGTTCCCACATCCAACTAGCCCCATCTTCCACCAGACACCTCAACCCAGCTCCTACAAAGTCACCCTGGCCACGCTCATTTTCATACCTCCCAACAGTTCTGGGTTTCGTAGGACTGTCCTGCTTTGCCCTGCCCCGCCCCCCACATCCTGGTTGAAGTAGGACATTCCCACATTCAGTGTCACCTGCAGCTGACCACACGAAATGCACGGTGCATGCCATTGGCAGCGGTAGAGCTAGGGAGGGCAGTGGCTTCAATGGCATCTGGCCATGGTCAGTGGCTGCAGGGGAGCTCAGGGATGGGGACTGACAGTGAACTTGGGGGCACCATGCTGAAAGGCAGGGGCTGAGTGTTGGGTGGGCAAGGTGCTGGGGCTGTCATGACTGGGATGTGGGTGGACTGGCCTAGAGGGTAGGACAGGAGTCAGGCCTACTTGTCAGAGCAGGAGTGGAGCCTGGTGGCTGGAGCAGGAGTCAGGAGCCAGGATCAAGGCAGGAGTTGTAGCAAGAGTCAAAAACTAAGAGTCAAGAATCAGCAGTCTAGTCAGAGATTGTAGCCAGAGTCAAGGATCAGGAATCAAGCCAATGGTCAGAGCCTGAGAGCAGAGCTGGAATCCGAAGCAGGGTGTGCTCTAGCAGCCGGTCGGGTACAGCTGCGTTGCACAGACAGCTTCCTGCGCCTGGCCCTATCAGAGGTCCCGGGTTGTGTGTGTTGCCAATCGGGTCTTCTGGGGTTGTCACTTCCGGTGGTGCCCCATCTCTCCGGGTATATAGTACATGGATCGCAGCTGTGCTACAGCTGCTGTGTGGTGGTGGTGAGGAAGCACTGGTCACCTGTAGCCCTGCAGACTTGGGTTGTAGTTTTCCACTTCCTTACAGCAGGGATGGCTCAACAGGATTGGCAGTGACCAGCTGCCTCTCACTTTAGAGACCTGAAATGTTGGGCGGTATGCAAGTTAAGAGGATGCTGGAGCTGGGAGTCATTGAAGAGTCCCATAGTCACTTATCTCGCCCGGTTGTTCTGGTACTTAAGCCCGATGGTACCACAAGATTCTGCAATGACTTCGGAAAATTAAATGAGGCGCCCCAGTTCAAGGCCTACCTCAGACAGATAAGCTAAATTCCAATTGGGAAAAGCATAATTCTTGTCTACCCTCGACCTGACCAAAGGTTATTGGCAAATCCCTCTGGCAAAAAAAGCCAAAGACAAGTCTGCCTTTTTTACACCAGGAGTCTTATACCAGTACATCATCCTCTCTTTTGGATTATATGGGGCTCCAGCAACTTCCCAGCGACTCATGGAAAGCTATTACCTCCACATACCAAGTATGCTGCCGCTAACCTGGATGATGTGGTCATACACAGCCAAGACTGGGGGATGCACCTAGAAAAGACAGAAGTAGTAATGGGTACCCTGATGAAAGCAGGTCTCATCGCTAATCTATCCAAATGTGCAATAGGGCTAGCAGAAGCCAAATACCCTGGGTACGTTGTGGGGAGAGGTATAGTGAAACCCCAACTGAACAATTTGGCGGCAATACAAAGTTGGCTTAGACTAGTCCAGAAGAAACAGGGTAGAGCATTTCTGAAGATAGTGGGCTATTACAGGTGATTAATTTGCCACTTCACATACCCTTTGATAGACCTGATAAAGGCCTGGGGCCCAAACATAGTGAAGTGGATCAGTGTGGCTGCAGAAGCTTTTGCAGATCTGAGGCCAGCCTTCTGCAGTGCTAGTAACCCTAGACTTTGAGAAAGAATTCATATTGCAAATGGATGCCTCCAAGTTAGGACTGGGAGCTGTACTTTCTCAAATGGTAGGAGAGGAAGAACTCCCAGTCTTGTACCTTAGTAGGAAAGTCCTTCCCAGAGAACAAAAGTACGCTGTGGTGGAGAAGGAATGCTGTACAGTAAAATGGGCCCTGGTAACCTTCCGGCACTACCTGCTCAGATGGTGGTTTACCCTTATTACAGACCATAGCCCACCTGAAGTGGATTCACCAGAACAAAGAAAAAAATGCAAGGGTAACAAGATGGTTCCTGTCATTACAATGCTTCCACTTCACAGTGCAACATAGGGTAGGAATCAGGTATGTCAGTGCTGATGGTCTGTCAAGGGTACACTGGTTGTCTGCACAAGTAGCCCAACCCCATAGTGCTGGGGGAAAGGAGGACGGGGTATGTGACAAAGTCAGACCGGACAGCTGTAAGAGCAGAGGAAGGCAGATATATGAGCCCTAGAATGGGAAAGGCCCTTTTCCCCATGGGCTGAAAAGAGTTTACTTCAGGTCAACTAGGCACACCTGAGTCCTGTTAAGGGCTGCCTGTGACCTTTAAAAAACCCTCCTCTGGTGAGAGAGAAGGAAGAGAGACAAGCTGCAGCAGGGTTAGTAGTAACAGACAGAAAAGGCTTCTCTAGGGTGGAAGGCTGCTCTCCTCCTTATAGGGGAAGCAACTAAGCTAACTGCCTGTTTGGGGAAGGACTGGCATCCTGGGGTCTGCATAACAAGGAAACACCCCAGAGAATGGACAGGGAAAGGTAGTCCTTTTTGTGTGTCCTGTTAGGAGTTTGTTTCTTTGGTTTGGCTGAAGGGTCCTCCTTGGGCCTACTCTGAAGCCCACCTTCTAAATACTGAAAAATAAAACCTGAATGAGGAAAAAAACCTCTCCAGAGTGGGACTGATTTACTCCAGGCCTTCTTCCCCCCCCCCCATTTAGTATTTGTGCAATTGATTGTTCCTTCCTAAGGAATGTATGTTTGTATAGGAAAAGAATCCCTGATATGCTGCACAATTTGGAGGGGGAGTAATGTGAACACCACACGATTGCTAGTTACCTTTTTCTCCAAAACCACACAACCAGCCCCTTTTCCAGCTTTGACTATTGCTCTAGCACATTCGCATATTAGGGATATGAAAAGCCTGATTTTGCTGTGAGGTGGCTCATACAGGGCTCACTTCCCACTGCTGCAGCAGTGATGTGGAAATCATAAACTTTATTAGCATTCTCTTGCCTGATAGATTTGGATGCTGTTTGATATAGTGGTCAAAGGCGTAAGGTATCTGTTTCATTAGAGCCACTGTCGCTTTGTGAGTTTGAGTCAGTAAGGCTAGTAAGAAAATGATTAAACAGCCTTGTCGCTGATTCCTGATATGGGCCTTTGGAGGGTCGCTGCTGCCCTCGCCAAGACCCCCTTAGCTTGCCCCGGTCAGGGCAGGTCTTTGATTCTGATCTTTGAGTCCAGAAGCGTGCCTTGGTCGCTTCGCTGTATTCAGGGAGGCAGCCTGGTGACCCCTTTGCCATCCCAGACCTTTCTGCCTACCCTTCCTTCTCTGCACTCTCTCCTTTTATAGTAGGCCTTGTTTCTTCTATTGGGCAGGGCTGTGAATGCCTGCCTGGATGACTGGCAGTTCTGGCATCTGCATGGGGGTGTGGTCAGTCTGCTTGCCTGCAGACAAGAGCGGCTCCCCTCCTGCCTTGTTACAATGTATAAATGTGGGGGAAGAAATTAAGGATGTTATGGACCCCTGCTAAGAAATCACAGGTACGGCTGTCCCTGAATTAGGATCTATCACCTAATTGATCTCAGTGCAAATAAGGATAAGGGACGAGAAAAGGTAAACTAAAAAGGTGCTTTATTTAACATAAGGTGAGTATATGGACAAAATATCTCAGTGGCTTGCATGGGCATGAAGCCCAGAACCCTCTCCCTCTACAAATGACAGACAAAGGTATTTATACTTTACAGATCAAAGATCGTCTGATTGTCTGTCTCAGCCTGGAGATGTTGGATCTGGACCTACCACTGGGCTTGGGGATGACAGGCAGTGCAGGAGGGACTCAGACCTCTGATGACTGCTGAACCAGGATTAGGATCAGGATCAGGATTACTTCTCAGGTAAGTAGCTGTGGTGATTTCTCTCAGAGATCTTCCGGTGGTTCTTGATCCAATGACTTGAGCGCAGGCTGCCACGAGGGAGGACAGTGCCCTAGAGCCTGTGTGTGGGGCTTTTATATCCTCTAGTCTCTAAGAAGATCAGGGACCACCTGATCAGTCCTTTTCCCACCTTTACACAAAAGAGTGCCAAATTCAAACAAAAGGCGGGTAAAGTTCCAAAGAGAAGGGTAGCCAACATGGATGCCCAACAACTACTAGACACCATTCACAATGGCAATTTTAACACATTTTTGACATTACTATTTCCCAGATAGATAATACAAGATACCACATAGATATAAATCAGAGCATGCATAGTAAAACATAAATACATGAATAATGTTGTACAGCCTAAACTCAGTATTGGGTTTGTAGACCCTATTACAGAGCCTCTAAGCATTTCTGAAGATTCACGATCTTCAGGAACGCCAGTCTGTAGTGCCTAAAACTATTGTGATGTAGTGGATTCCTGAAAAAGCTCTATAACAAATATCAGAGCCTAAATTGTTCTAAAATGCTATCTAGTTTTACTTTCCAGTCTGTGTTGAGTGCGCTTATTATTCTTCATGGTAAGACCTTTTTATGTTTATAATTTTCAGTAAAACTTTTACAGTGAAATCTGTTTAAAGTAAACACAGATTAAACATCTGATCCTGCTCCCACTGACATTAATTTGCCATGGAGTTCAGTTGATGTAGGATTGGTCCCATAGTGAGAGATGGTGAGGTGGTTGCACAGCATTGCATTTCTAGAAGTACTGTGCCTCTTTGCATTGTGAAGTTGCTCTTTGGGGGCGTGAAATGACCTTACCATAACATGGTTTTGGGATATTTGAAAAATTGTCAAAGAAAATTTATGTGGAATACAAGACTAGTAACAAGAGGTGTGATCTATTTATTATAATACCAATAGTATAGCTTTAATGTTGGAAAGAGGTATGCACTCAGTTTTATGTAGGTGGTGATAATAAACTGAATAGACTTAAAGTATTAATAGAGAGTTTGTATTTTCTGTATGTTTACAAAAAGTAAAAGCAAGCAATTTAATTAGTAGTTTGGGAATTCCCCAACTACTTCTTTAAAAGAGGCAAATAGTTGCATTCTGTTCTTATTATAGCTACTTTCATCTAAGTCTATCAAAATCCTTTAGAAACAACATTTAATTAAGCCTCTCAAACTTTGAGAAGTAGGTAGATATATCCTCAATCCACTTTACATATGGAAAAACCGAAGAACAAAAACCATACCTCAAGTCAGTGGAAGAGATGGGCCTAGACACGGCCTCAGGCATGGCCGGGGGTGGCATGGACCCAGCCATGGCTGGATTGGGCCCAGGCCGGCCCCAGCCACGGCCCGACCCTAGGGTTGGCCCGGGTGGCCCCCCCACGGCCTGGACCTGCTAGGGTCAGGAGAGAGGTGTCTATCCTGCAGCCCCAGACCCAGAGCTCCTGTGGCAAGGACAGGCACCTCTCCCCACCAGCCCAGGTGCTGCTGTGGGGAGAGAGCACTGTGGGGAGTCCTCTCTCCCTGCAGTAGCCCCGAAGCAGCCTCCTGCACCCCAAACCCCTCATCCCCAGCCCCAACCCAGAGCCCACACCCCCAGCCGGAGCCTTCACAACCCAGCACCCCAACCCTCTGCCCCAGCCCTGAGCCCCTTCCCACAAGAACCCATCGGCCCCACCACATGCATTTTGTTATGTGCACCAATATGGAGGTGATGTGTCACACATCACCTCCATATTGGTGCACATAACAAAATTAATTCTGCACATGGGTGGGAAAAATTAGACGGAACACTGTCCAGCACCCCTCTTACCAGTGCACAATGATGTGATAAATATAACTGGAGCCTTGGGTGGTTCTGCTACTCTTCACATGGAGGGTCCAGACCTGAGACACCTTGTTAATATCACCTGGAAAAAGGGAAACCTTTTGTTTGGTAACTGGACAGTTCAAACTACTGAACACTGCAAGAATGGATGTACCAACATTTAGCCCTGATACCATGGAGATTGACTTGCTTCTTGTGTCTCCCCCTGTATTCATAGGTCCTCTCACGGATCCCAGTGTCAGTGCTTGTACTCACAGGCCCTTCGTACCCTTCACATCAATAGAAGCAGAGTCAGGAGCAAATGACCAAAGCAAACACAAAACCTGTACAGCATTTCCCAAAGGAAAGAAGGTTATTTAACCTCACTGAAGAGTTTCTCGTGACACTAAAGTCTGGAGCCCTTCCTGGTGCGTGTGCAGCCTCATTCAGCCTCGTGGGGGCTGATGCTGCAAGGCCATGCAGCGTTACGGCGCTCAGTGCACAGCCCATGCTCCAGGTGACCTTATCTGAACAACGCTCAAGCTCGCTGTCTACAGTGACTCCAAAATTAACGATACCACAAACCAAGGCTCTTCTCAGCCAATCAGAGCACAGAGCAGCAGCCGGGTTCCTTCTTGCTGAAATGCTCTGCTGCCTCTGACTGCTGTCGCTAACAGGTGCTGAAGCAGGAGGAAGTAAAACTATGACCAGTGACCTGTCTCTGCTATGTAACTGTGCAGGGGAGAAGTAGCTTGTAAGGGAAAGGCTCCTGAGTTTATTAATAATACACATGAATATTCATTCATCTATTTATTATACATATTTCGACGGTCCCTTGCACAATGGTATGTGGGGGTATTTAAATGGCTTAAAATGAGTCATTGTCAGTAAAAAAAAGCGGAGAGGGACAGGGATGTGGCCAAATCAGCTACAGAGATCAGTCAATTGACTGCCTTTGCAAACAGATGTGTTCCATACATGTGGCAAGGTTAATGCTGAAGTGTACCCCTAACCTTGCATTTCCCTAGCACTTCCTGCCATCCAAACGTTTTAAAGCATTTTGTAAGCATGAGTGTATTAAGCCTCGTGAGATATAATAGGTATTAGGTCCATCTTGTACATGAGAACATTGAGCGGGGAAGGCCAACATTTTCAAAGTGACTAGCAATATTGGCGGCCGACTTGTGATGCCATAAAAGGGCCTGCTTTTTCAGAAAGTGCTGAGCCCCCACCCTCAGAAAGGTAGCCCTCGAACTGGACACCAAAAACTAAGGGACCCAAAAATACTAGTCACTTTTGGAAATCTAGGCATGTGATTTGCTGTCAATACTCCGCCTTAACCACCTACCCACACTCCCTCTTCTAATTGTTTCAATTAAGGGAAATAAGGTACTATAGGTTAATGGAGACAATGTCTCAGATACTCACTGTCATTTCTTCCCATCAGATTTCTTCTCCATTCACATTCCTCCTCTCTATTTTACTGCCTCAACCAGAAAAGGCTGTTGGGGCTCATGAAACTCCTGGCCTACAGCCTCATCCTGATTTGGGGATGTCATCAACAAGAGTCTCAGTGTCCCCTATATGACCCCATGTGGCTTCCAAGTGCCATGGAACATTGTGGAACCAACATTTTTCAAAAGGACAGTTGTGCTAAATTAAGGGTTAGTCTTTGAAAGATATGTTTACTATCAAACATAACGGCCCACCCTGGCAGGGGGCAGGGAGGGGTGCGCCTCACTGCGCCTTCCCCAGGGTTTCCCTCATTCCTCTCCTCCCCTTGTACAGCTGCACTCCTTTTATTTTAAAAAATAAATATCAGATTTCCAACCCTTTCCCAGCTACATTCTAGTATAGATTTCTTGACTCCATGTTTAGGCACGAGCTGTGCTTGTGCAATGAGTTGAGAGACTTTTCCAAGTACTGTAGATATATTCCCTCTAGATACCATGGTAATCAGGTCCTCTGTAAATTCATTGATAGATGGATACTGCTAGTGAGAGAGCGAGTCAATGTGTACAATATTTTTTTTTGCTATAATTTATTCCCAAAGAAAAGCTACAATCTGCACCCTGATAGATGCAATAAGAAGACACTCCAATGTTAACGCCTCCCCTTTTGTGGCCTGTGCATGTGGTTCTGGAGTGTGTTTCCTACAGGCTTCCCATTGGAATATGTGGATCTCCAGGATGTTAGCTGGTGCACTGAGTGCTGCTGGGTCTGTGAGTTTCCTGGATGTACAGGGCACGATTTAGACTTGCTGGAAGTGAATGTATAACTTCACTGGGCCTAATTCTTAGTGACATGAATGAAGATGTAAGTTATCTCTCAGGTGTAAGTTGTCTAAAGAAAAGTGGGCCAGTGCACGTAAGTGGTGTAGGTTCCATCAGTGTGGTATTCAGTGAGTGTGCAAAGGAATAAAATTTACACTCCAGGTAGTGAGATGGGGTGATGTAAGAGAAAACACAATTTTTGTGAGTGTCAAATAGGGGAAGGGGATCTGCTTTACCTTACACTCCCCTGTTAATTATTTTTCTTGATAGGCTTCCACTTACCCCTTTCATCATATACACATTACAGTACATGTCTCTTGCACACCCTCTGATTCATGAATTGAAGCAAAAAGAATAGGAGGACTTGTTGCATCTTAGAGACTTACAAATTTATTAGAGCATAAGCTTTTGTGAGCTACAGCTCACGTCATCGGATGCATACAGTGGAAAATATAGTGGGGAGATTTTATATACACAGAAACATGAAAAAATGGGAGTTACCATACAGACTGTAACAAGAGTGATCAGGAAAGATGAGCTATTACAAGCAGGAGAGTTTGGGGTGGGGGGGACGAGGACCTTTTGTAGTGATAATCAAGGTGGGCCATTTCCAGCAGTTTACAAGAACAGTAGGAGGGGAAATAAACAAGGGGAAATAGTTTTACTTCGTGTAATGACACATCCACTCCCAGTCTTTATTCAAGCCTAAATTAATTGTATCCAGTTTGCAAATTAATTCCAATTCAGCAGTCTCTCCTTGGAGTCTGTTGTTACAGTCTTTATGGTAACACCCATTGTTTCATGTTCTCTGCGTATATAAAATCTCCCCACTATATTTTCCACAGAATGCATCCGATGAAGTGAGCTGTAGCTCACGAAAGCTTATGCTCTAATAAATTTGTTAGTCTCTAAGGTGCCACAAGTCCTCCTTTTCTTTTTATGGATACAGACTAACACGGCTGCTATTCTGAAACCTGTCATTATGCAAGGCACCGAATTGAAGCAAATTACACTCTTTTGCCACTTGTACCCAAAGTAAATGTTTCAATTATTGATGGATTTAGCTTATCCTGCACAACATGTCATGTAGCCAGTCATTGGTTAAAGGATTCCCATAGCAGAGAGAGAGATCTCATCAACATACTCATTCCTTCCAGAGAAACAAAGATCTAAATGACAGTTTATGGCTACCAATAGTGGAAATTGTTGCTCTGGATGCTGAAGAATAAGTTAAAGATGGAGAGGAATGAAAGGGCCACACTGGGTTACTGCTACTCACAAAGACTGCAACAAAATCCTTGGAGACAAGTGTGAAGGTGTGAGCTGGAGTTCTTCCCATTAGGTTTTTCCGGTCCTTATGTAGTGCGCATATTTACAATGTCCAAGTAAAGTGTGGCTTTCAAATCACACGTTGGCTCTCACCCGTTAATGAGTGAATCTCAGAGGGATCAGAGACCAGGCACCTATCTGAACAGAGAACCAAACTTTAGAATGATCTTTCCACTTATCTTATCGGAGGTGTGAAAATAATGTGCCTTTACAGAATTAGGCTGGAACTTCAGGAGAAGATACCATGTCTGTCACTTCAGCTTCCAGTCATTGAGGTAAACAGCATGAGAGCAGCCTTTGCTCATTGCATTCCAGCTCTGGGCTCAATTGCAAAGTAGACAGAAGAAAAATCTTTGGAATTTTTTCACAATCTTTACTCTCTATAGATAACATCGATGCTCATTCTACTAACGTCAAATTCGAAAGGAAGCTACATTGAGCCTCAGCCTGGAGGTTGCACACGGAGCTATTTCAGCAAAAAGCTGTTGCATCATTAGCGAATGGGCTGAATTTTAAACGTAGTAACTTGCAATAATTTCAGATACTGTATTTTCTGAGTTTCTTATGTTAGATGGTGTATAATTGTTGTAATAAAGCATTTTGCTTTCATCTTGTAGTATGTTGTACATGCCAGCTATAAAAGCGTTTAATTTGGCTTTCACTTGCTGATAGAAACAATGCCATGTTCGTTGGATATGACCAGCCGATGAGAGGTAGCTTTCACGGTGTAATACTTCTAAACTGTGTTTCACTGCTTCACTGTGCCATCACTTGATATCCTGCTGAAGAGTTTCATGGGTTGGGGTTTGTGGAAGCTCATACAGGTTTCTCTAACACACACAGTTCAGTTAAACTCAGTTGTTATTTTTCTAACTCATCTCCAGACTCTAAATTACTGTTGCCCTAAGCAGAATGTAGAGCGTGTTTTGTCCTAGGATGCCAAAACTCTTAATGAGCATTAATTAAGTCTTGTGGCATCCCTGTGATGTAGGCAAGTATTACACCCTGTCTTACAGACGGGTTAAACAGGCACAATGTAATGAGGAGCTCATTCTCAGCAACTAGTAGTTTTTTTCAGTGTCAGCAGTGGATTCACTGAGTCATGATGAACCTAATGCCTGAGCTCCATTTCCTCAGACGGGGTTCCACTTTAAAAAAAAAAAACACCTTTGACAAAACTCATAACCCAATGTATAAAATTCTCCAAGGGATCTTAACTGTGACCTAGAATCTGAAATTGAGAGCATGGGGAATTATTTTTAATAACATTTTAACACTTCAGAGTAAAAGCAGCAAGCTTCAAACTGATTGCATTAATAAACCCTAAATACTGTGTAGCATTGTACACTTCTTAGTTTATGGTTTACACTAAACACTAGTGAAATGTTGAAAATCAGTCTGTAATGGATGATAATTGTTGGAGACTCAATTCATTAACACTGTCCATGCAACAGATAGCCTGGACATGCACCCAGCTGCAAAGAACCTGAATGGCCATAAAGGGCCGAGTGAAATTTGTGGGGAGTAGCTGACTCTGGAACCACAGATGGTTCTATTGGATTTAATGATCTAACAATGCCTGCAATTAGATCATATTCAGCCTTAAGGCAAGTCTCGCTAGGAAAAGCAAGGATGTGCTTCACTGAATGCTGGAGGGAAGAAAAATCACAGTGTTTAAAGATCGGCTATGAGAAAGTACTATCATGTATGTGAGGGAAAAGTGTATGCAAGATGATAACAGTACTTCTTTTGCCCACTGGCATGCATTCCCCCAGAAAGAGGTGTGGCCAACAATCTTCTCAATATAAGCTGAGGAAGAAACTGCCAACATTTAGTATGTTTTACACTTACGTTTATCCAAAATGGCTGCCACAGTTGCCTCTGGAGCTAGGACTGTCATTTGCTATGAGGCAAGGGAAGCAGTTGCCAACCCCCCAGAATTTTTGTAAATCTTTGCTTCACTCTTTGCCCCCCTGGCCCCAAGACTTTGCCAGTTATAATATAATCACATATAATGTTCTCTATGCTGCCACAACTCTGCCCCTCTCTTTTTCCTCCCCAATTTTTTTGGAAATGATGCCGTTGACTGGAGTGTAGTCATTGTCTGCCGATCACAAGAGCCTGTGCACTAATACAGACAGGCCTCAGGAGAGGGTAACGAAAACTATGACTACTTTAAAAGGACATCCTTAAACATATTGACTGAAAAGTTTGGTTTATCGGGGAAACACTTCTCCCTGGGTCATGACAATTGGTAAAATGACCATTTGTGGGGAATCTTTCTTACTGATAGTCAACATCAAAAGAGCACGAGTTTTCCACTTTAAATATCAGTCCCCCATCAGTATAGTTTATTCATGATGGCAGAAGCTCTGGAAGAAAAGTTTGCCAGTTATGCTGCCAGTTATGGCTAGGTTAGTCTACTTCAGCAAGTAAACTCAAGGTGCAGTATGCAATTACCTAGATTTAGGTGATCAAATGGATGGGTTCTATAATCAGTTGAACTTGAACCTCAAAAGGTGGGGAGGAGGGTGTACATCATCTGCCTGGAAGAAGAGTCGGTCCAGATTCCTATATCTGTATCTGAGATTGTGGGTGGGTGGGTTTCCTGACCATTTTGTACTTTCTCCTGTGTGTCTGGATCTGTACTTTTCCTGAAATGTTCTGACTCCTTCTCTGTCTGTACTTTAGCCAGAGAAGCAAGGCCAGATTTCTGCTTTTCTATAGGGAGAAAGATCCTGATCATTCCTGTCGACTTTGTGAACCCTAAATGTATATGGTATTTGATGGGTCTGGCCATTCATCTGTAAGTATAGGTGTCAAAATGGTGACTCTTATGAATATTGGTCCTTTCTTCTGCACAATTTGGAGAGTGGGTAGTTTGAGCACTCTGCACCACTGCTATTTACACCACTACAATCCTAATTGGCAGCCCAATAATTCCCTAGCTTAGCAGCAGCCCCCCTTTGGCTCCAAAACCAAACAAATCAGCACTTTTTCATTTTTGACCTTTGTCTCCATTTTCGCTCGAGTGAGTTCTCTTACATTAGGGATATGAAAAATGTTATTTTCTGCTGTGAAATGGCTTGTGTAGTGCACACTTCTAAGCAGCTGCAATGCTGTGGACAATATGCAAGTTTATTAGCATGCATGTATGTAACAGGTTTGGAATCTGTCTGATAGAATGAGGAAAGCCACAAGCTATTTCGGTAGATACACTGTCCCTATGTGAGGGCTTTATTGTGAGTCACTGAGGAAATGATTAAAGAGACTCTAAGCATCGTTTCTGAATCTTCACTATCTTCAAGAGACATCAGACAGGAGTCTGAAAAGCAATTGGGATGTAGAGGGTTCCAGATAAAAAGTCCATAAACTTATGTGTATATATAGTATCTGAGCAAAAATCAATCCTGACATGTCATCTAGTTTTGCCTTCCAGTTTACGCTGTGTGCACTTATTATTCTCCAAGGTAAGACTTATTTACTTGTAGACTTCTTTTTTTATTTCTCAGTAAATCACTAGCACTGCAATGTGTTTCTATTAAACTCAGAGGAAACATCTGATCCTGCTCCAGCTGAAATCAGCAGGAGTTTTGTCACTGAATTCAAAGTGTGCAGGATCAGCCCATACTGATACATAGTTTAGAGTGAAGTAAAACGAAATTCCCTGATTGTTTCATTACATTGTATTTCTGGCTATACTAACCTTTGGCTTATAGTGAAGTTGTTTTTGAAAAAAATAGACAACCTCACTACAAAATGGTTTCAATATGTTTTTAAGAGTGTCAAAGACAATGTTGACTTGAAATACAATAATAATAATAATAAAATGCATGATCTATTTATTACAGTAAGTTGATAGCATTGCTTTCATGCGGAAAAGAGGGCTGCACTGAATATTGGTTAGTGACATCCTATACCAGTGGTTTTCAACTTTTTTTTCATTTGTGGACCCCTAAAATTTCAAATGAAGGTGCAGACCTCTTTGGAAATCTTAGATATATTCTGTGGATCCCCAGGGGTCCACAAAACACAGGTTGAAAACCACTGTCCTATACTTTATGTCATCCTTCATCTGGGGATGTCAAACAATTTAGAAAAATTACTTCTTTGAGCCTCATAAATATGAAGAGGTAGATATTGACAATATTAGCCCATTTACAAATGGGGAAACTGACGAAGAGAGAAATTAAATGATTTGCCCAGGACCATATAGCAAGTTAGTAGCAGAGCTGGAATAGGACTCAGGAATCCTACCTTCTAGTCTCCTGATCTAGCCATTAGGATACTTAGTGCACATTTCTTAATTTTAATACATCTATCTGTTTGATTAGCATGCCCAGGAACATACTGTGCTGCTCTGTAACTAAAATTATTTTCTATGTGTTATATTTCCAGCGCACGGTAATGTGACAACTGTAAATGGGATCCTGGGTGGTTTTGTTACATTTCACCTCGATTATCCTGACTTCAAACACCCTGCTCAGATCATCTGGAAGAAGGAGAATACTTTGTTATATAACAGGACATATCATATGACTAGGTTTACTGTCTTTTCTAATGGAACCTCAGCACTTAAGAATACAAAGAAAGAGGATGAAGGACAATACACAGTGAGCGTGTATAACATAACTGGAAATCTTGTCTACCAAAGAATCTTTCAACTATATGTACATGGTAGGTGTAAAAGTATAATCTCAGTATCTTGCTCATAGATTCATAGATATTTAGGTCAGAAGGGACCATTATGATCATCTAGTCTGACCTCCTGCACAACGCAGGCCACAGAATTTCACCCACCACTCCTGCAAAAAATCTCACACCTATATCTGTGCTATTGAAGTCCTCAAATCGTAGTTTAAAGACTTCAAGGAGCAGAGAATCCTCCAGCAAGTGACCCGTGCCCCATGCTACAGAGGAAGGCGAAAAACCTCCAGGGCCTCTTCCAATCTGCCCTGGAGGAAAATTCCTTCCCGACCCCACATATGGCGATCAGCTAAACCCTGAGCATATGGGCAAGATTCATCAGCCAGATACTACAGAAAATTCTTTCCTGGGTAACTTGGGTCCCACCCCATCTAATATCCCATCACAGGCCATTGGGCCTATTTACAATGAATATTTAATTACCAAAACCATGTTATCCCATCATACCATCTCCTCTATAAACTTATCGAGTTTAATCTTAAAGCCAGATAGATCTTTTGCCCCCACTGCTTCCCTTGGAAGGCTATTCCAAAACTTCACTCCTCTGATGGTTAGAAACCTTTGTCTAATTTCTAGTCTAAATTTCCTGGTGGCCAGTTTATATCCATTTGTTCTTGTGTCCACATTGGTACTGAGCTTAAATAATTCCTCTCCCTCTTCGGTATTTATCCCTCTGATATATTTATAGAGAGCAATCATATCTCCTCTCAACCTTCTTTTGGTTAGGCTAAACAAGCCAAGCTCCTTGAGTCTCCTTTCATAAGACAAGTTTTCCATTCCTCGGATCATCCTAGTAGCCCTTCTCTGTACCTGTTCCAGTTTGAATTCATCCTTCTTAAACATGAAAGACCAGAACTGCACACAGTATTCCAGGTGAGGTCTCACCAGTGCCTTGTATAATGGTACTAAAACCTCCTTATCCCTACTGGAAATACCTCTCCTGATCCATCCCAAGACTGCATTAGCTTTTTTCACGGCCATATCACATTGGCAGTTCATAGTCATCCTATGATCAATAGGATGACTATGAACTGCCCATCAACCAATACTCCAAGGTCCTTTTCCTCCTCCGTTACTTCTAATTGATGCGTCCCTAGCTTATAACTAAAATTCTTGTTATTAATCCTTAAATGCATGACCTTACACTTCTCACTATTAAATTTCATCCTATTACTATTACTCCAGTTTACAAGGTCATCCAGATCCTCCTATAGGATATCCCTGTCCTTCTCTAAATTGGCAATACCTCCCAGCTTTGTATCATCCGCAAACTTTATTAGCACACTCCCACTTTTTGTGCCCAGGTCAGTAATAAAAAGATTAAATAAGATTGGTCCCAAAACTGATCCTTGAGGAACTCCACTGGTAACCTCCCTCCAGCCTGACAGTTCACCTTTCAGTAGGACCTGTTGTAGTCTCCCCTTTAACCAATTCCTTATCCACCTTTCAATTTTCCTGTTGATCCCCATCTTATCCAATTTAACTAATAATTCTCCATGTGGCACAGTATCAAATGCCTTCCTAAAATCCAGGTAAATTAGATACACTGCGTTTCCTTTGTCTAAAAAATCTGTTACTTTCTCAAAGAAGGAGATCAGGTTGGTTTGGCACGATCTACCTTTTGTAAAACCATGTTGTATTTTGTCCCATTTACCATTGACTTCAATTTCCTTAACTACCTTCTCCTTCAAAATTTTTTTCCAAGACCTTGCATACTACAGATGTCAAACTAACAGGCCTATAATTACCCGGATCACTTTTTTTCCCTTTCTTAAAAATAGGAACTATGTTAGCAATTCTCCAATCATACGATACAACCCCTGAGTTTACAGATTCATTAAAAATTCTTGCTAATGGGCTTGCAAGTTCATGTGCCAATTCCTTTAATATTCTTGGATGAAGATTATCTGGGCCCCCCGATTTAGTCCCATTAAGCTGTTTGAGTTTCGCTTCTAACTCAAATATGGTAATGTCTACCTGCATATCCTCATTCCCATTTGTCATGCTACCATTATCCCTAAGATCCTCTTTAGTCTTATTAAAGACTGAGGCAAAGTATTTGTTTAGATATTGGGCCATGCCTAGATTATCCTTGACCTCCACTCCATCCTCAGTGTTTAGTGGTCCCACTTTTTCTTTCTTTGTTTTCTTCTTGTTTATATGACTATAGAACCTTTTACTATTGGTTTTAATTCCCTTTGCAAGGTTCAACTCTACTTGACTTTTAGCCTGTCTCACTTTATCCCTACATGTTCTGACCTCAATAAGGTAGCTTTCCTTGCTGATCCCTCCCTTCTTCCACTCCCTGTATGCTTTCTGCTTTTTCTTAATCACCTCTCTGAGATGCTTGCTCATCCAGCTTGGTCTACAACTCCTGCCTATGAATTTTTTCCCCTTTGTTGGGATGCAGGCTTCCGATAGCTTCTGCAGCTTTGATTTAAAATAATCCCAGGCCTCCTCTGCCTTTAGATCTATAAATTCTTCAGTCCAATCCACTTCCCTAACTAATTTCCTTAATTTTTGAAAGTCAGCCCTTTTGAAATCAAAAACCCTAGTTGCAGATTTATTTTTGTTAATCCTTCCGTTCAGTTTGAACTGAATTAGCTCATGATCACTTGAGCCAAGACTATCCCCTACAACCATTTCTTCTATGAGGTCCTCACTACTCACCAAAACCAAATCTAAAATGGCATCCCCTCTAGTCGGTTCAGCAACTACTTGCTGAAGGAATCCATCAGCTATCGCATCTAGGAAAATCTGAGACCTATTATTATTACTAGCACTCGTCCTCCATATATCTGGGAAGTTAAAGTCTCCCATGATCACGCAGTTTCCATTAGTATTTACTTTATTAAAAACATTAAAAAGGGCTCTATCCATATCCAAATTAGATCCCGGCGGTCTATAGCACACCCCAAGCACTATCCCAGGGGAGGCTCTAATAGTTTTCTTCCCCAATGTAATTTTTGCCCAGACGGACTCAGTCATATCCATTTCATTGCTTCTTATTTCTTTACATTCTACCTCATCATTGATATACAATGCTACTCCACCACCTTTACCTTTATTTTGGTCTTTCCTAAACAGCACATACCCCTCAATATCTGTAGTCCAGTCATGACTACTATTCCACCATGTTTCTGTTATCCCTATAATATCTGGTTTCACTTCCTGCACCAGTAGCTCTAGTTCCTCCGTTTTGTTACCTAGGCTCCTCGCATTAGTGTACAAACATCTTAATTTTTGCTGTTTGGCCTCACTCACATTCTTTACCCGATTAGGCAGGGTCATTCTACAGCCAGTATAACCTATTAGACTGGTATCTACACTGCCCTTCCTCCTACCCACGGCTGTATCCTTTCTTACTTCATTTTCTTTCCTCTCAATGCTAAAATCCGGCGTGGAGATTATCTGGACATCTCCCAACCATCTCCCCCAAATTCCTAGTTTAAAGCTCTCTTTAAGCTCTCTTGCTCTGTAGGTTTGGGTGGAACAGACCCCGCAAAGTTTGTTATAGCCAGTTATGGTTTCTCTACCTATTCTCATGTGCTCCTCATTTTATTTTCTGATAGTTTTGAGTGTGTTTGCTCCCTTATTGAGTGATCTAAAGTTCTAAAATGCACTTTATTATTGTATTATTGGTAAATCATAACACCCATCCCGGGCCAAGATTTACAAATATAAGAACCTAAAATTAGGCTCCTAAAACCTTATTTAGGCTCTGAAATAAGCAATCTCAGGAGAAGAGGTGGGGTCCCAGAGGACTCGAAGGGGCAAACATAGTACCTGTATTTAACATGGGAAACAAAAAGGACATAGGGAAGTACAGACCAGCCTAACTTTGATTCCTGGAAAGATACTGGAACAATTTATTAAACAGAACATTTGTAAGCACCTAGAGGACAGTAGGGTTATAGGGAATAGCCAACATGGATTTGTCAAGAACAAATCATGCCAAACCAACCAAATCCTGGGAAGGGATTTGGGAGGATAATCAATGGGACATGGTAATACCAGGGTACAAAATGTATGGGAATGACAGAGCAGGTCACCCTGGTGGGGGAAAGGCACAATATGTGAAAGAAAGCATAGAGCCAAATGAAGTAAAAATCTTAAATGAACTAAACTGTACCACAGAATCTCTATGGATAGAAATTCCATGCTTGAATAATAAGAATACAGCAGTAGGAATATATTACTGACCAGGCTGGTGACAGTGATTGTGAAATGCTAAGGGAAGTTAGAGAGACTACAAAAGCAGAATGAGCAGTAATAATGGATGATTTCAATATCCCCATATTGACTGGGTAAATGTCACTTCAGGGCCTGATGCAGATATAAATTTTCTAGACACCATAAAAGACTGCTTTTTGGAGCAGCTAGTCCTGGAACCCACAAGGAGAGAAGCAATTCTTGATTTAGTCCTAAGTGAGCACAGGATCTGGTCCGAGAACTAACTGTAGCGGAACCACTCGGTAATAGTGAGCATAATGTAATTAAATTTAACATCCTCGTAGTGGGGATAATACCAGAAAAACCTACCACAGTAACATTTGAAAAGGGGAACTACACAAAAGTGGGAACACTTGTTAGACTGAAATTAAAAGGAGCTGTCACAAGGGTTAAATGTCTGCAAGCAGCCAGGGGACTGTTTAAAAAAAACATAATAGAGGCTCAGACTAATTGTATACCGCAAATCAGAAGACACAATAAGAGGACCAAGAGAATGCCACCGTGGCTAAACAGCAGAGTAAAGGAGGCAGTCAGAGGCAAAAAATGTCCTGTAAAATTTGGAAGTTAAATCCTAGTGAGGAGAATAGGAAGGCGCTCAAACTCTGGCAGGTTAAGCGTAAAAGCATAGTAAGGCAGGCCAGGAACGAATTTGAGAAAAAACTTGCTTAAGATGCAAAAACTAACAGTAAGAATGTTTGTAAGTACAGCAGAAGCAGGGACCACTAGATGACACAGGTGTTAAAGGAGCACTCAGGGAAGACAAGGCCATTGCAAGGAAACTAAATGAATTTTTTGCATCAGTCTTTACTGCAGAGGATGTGGAGGAGATACCCACATCAGAGCTATTCTTTTGGAGTGACAGATCTGCAGTACTGCTTTCTGTGCAGGAGGGGCAAGAGGGGGGCTAATGTCAGGGTGTCCCCCTCCTCCCTGCTCCTGCCCCCCCCCCCGCTTACCCCATCTCTATAGAGCAGGGGCGGGACACGACAGGGCTCAGGACAGAGGGAGCTTGCTGGCAGCAGCTGCTGTCTCAACTTGAGGATCTACTTAAAAAGGCAGTGTACTTAGAGTGGTGTTGGCATACTTAAAGGGGCAGTGTGAATCTTTCTCTCTCACACACAGGTGTGTGTCTCTGTTTCTGTCTGCCATGCTGTCTCCCCTCCCTCCATTTGTGCTGCCTTGTAAAGTGTGAGGCTACATTAACAACGAGTTAACCCTTGAGGGCTCAGCCAATTGCTAGTTCATCATTTAGCAGTAAGGCATTCCCTGGGAAATATCCCACCCTCTGACTTCACCACCTCAACCAAGCTTCACAATCATCATCGCTGTGTACCAGTATTAAATTGTTTGTCTAAAACTTATACTGTGTATATATATATAAAATATAGTCTTTTGTCTGGTGAAAAAAATTTCCCTGGAACCTAACCCTCCTTATTTGTATTAATTCTTATGGGGAAATTACATTCGCTTAACATCGTTCTGCTTAAAGTCGCATTTTTCAGGAACATAACTACAAGGTTAAGCTGTACTGTACTGGGGTTTCCAGAAAGCCTTTGACAAGGTCCCTCACCAAAGGCTCTTAAGGAAACTAAGTAGTCATGGGGTAAGAGGGAAGGTCCTCTCCTGAATCAGTAATTGGTTAAAAAATAGGAAACAAAGAGTAGGAATAAAAGGTCAGTTTTCACAATGGAGAGAGGTAAACAGTGGGGTCCCCCAGGTTTCTATACTGGCACCTGTGCTGTTCAACATATTCATTAATGATCTGGAAAAGGGGATGAACAGTTAAATGGCAGAATTTGCAGATTATACAAAGTTATTCAAGATAATTAAGTCTGAAGCTGACTGCAAAGAATTACAGGGGGATCTCACAAAACTGGGTGACTGGGCAAGAAAATGGCAGATGAAATTCATCAATGATAAGTGCAAAGTAAGTGCAAAGTAACGCACACTGGATGCATGATTTTTAAGTGCATGGGTGTAGCAATACATTGGTAATGGCTCCCTGATTCGGAGTTGCCATGTCACAACGTAAGTTAGACGTGCTCAGGAACCTGATGCCAGCGGAGGACTGGGCATTAGATTGCTTTGTCCTGCCCCTCATTCTGCCCATATCATGCCCCTGAGGTGCCCCCTTCCAAACCTTCTGACAGGAGTGGTGGGGCTGCCAGTTCAGGAGGCAGCTTTACCTCTTCTTCCAGACCATCCCTGCACTGGGGAAATGCTTCTCTGTCCATCCAGCCCAACCACAGAACTGTTGTTACACCTCCTCCATTTCTGTGTTTCTCTCTTCCCCGTCTCAGTCCACCCCAAGTAAACCCTCTATCACATGGCTCATCAGCAATGGTGGTGTAACACATGTAGCTGGGCATGGCAGGCAGGCAGGTGTTCATGGAGCCAGCCATGCAGATCTTTCATCTTTTGGGGTCAGCGTGGGGAAATCACTCACAGATGTTTTACAGAATGAGAGAGAGAAAAAAGAGAACAAATCATCCCCTGGGCATAAAGGCAGTTTCCTGCTGGGCCCCGATCAGTCTTATCAGCATCTAAGTTAGAGGTGCAATGGGAAACTCCCCATATATATGGCTTTATAAAATGGAAGGGCTCTCTAACAATTCAGTGGGCTTCAATCTGAAACAGTGAGGGGTCTTGAGCACCACCTGTTTGTGAGTATAGGGTGGTCCCATGCATTTCTAGGTTCCTGTCTATCTGTACCTGAGAGTGTGTGCACGTGACTATAGGTTCTGTTCTATCTGTAGGCTGTTTGGGGCTGGGACTGTCTCTTTTTGTTTTGTTTGTACAGCGCCTAGCACAATGGGAGCCCTTGTCCATGACTGGGGCTCCTACATGCTACAATAATATAAATAATAACATCCCTCTATATTGTATCTGAAGGACGTTGTGTCTGGATTCCTATATGTCTGCATTTTATCTGCATTTTATCCTAGGGAGCATATTCAGGTTCCTGCCTCTGGCAAGGCCCCAATCACACCTCTCAACTTTCTAGACACCACAAAGTGTAGCCAAGATCTCCAAATTGCATAGCAAAAGGACCAAAATGCATAGCAGGCATTTTATTGCCTTCTCCACATGCAGCTCCGTGGCTATAACCCAGAAAAGTGTATATGTTCACGATTCCCTTCCTCCAGGAAGTGTTCAGAACCTGAGTATGTGGCTTTACCTCATTATTTTAAAAATAAAATAAAAAACATGTATTCATTCTCTTCCCCCACTCCACCCTACAGTCAGTTGGCTCTCTGTTGGAATCCTGAATATGCCGCCTTCTTCATTCTCTCACTAAATTCTTTCTTTCACCACCCTTACCCCCGCACCACCCACTGCTGCTTTTGTACCTTGGAGAGAAGGAGTCTGACCCTGCGCTGGAACAGGCTGCATTGACCACAGCAGGAACAAACGTAGAGCAGATGCTTGGGGGAAGGAGAAGGAACACTTACAATTTCCCTGCCAGGATGCAAAGAACTCCATAAAATAGAATCATAGTGACGTAGGGCTGGAAGGGACCTCAAGAGGTCATCTAGCCCAGCCCAGTCATCTTGTCTAGTCCCGAGGCAGGATTAAGTACACCTAGGGCATGTCTGTATTGCCCCGCAGTTCAAACAACAGGGCTGTGAATAACAGTGTGCACCAAAGTATTGATGATGTGTATCCTTGTATCGATGATGTGAGCACAAACTTAAAGGTCCCTTTAAGTTTGCACTGACAGCATCCGTGAAGGGGGGTTACAGCGCAGCACATCCCCGTTGTCTGAACCGTGGGGCAGTTTAGACAAGCCCTTAGACCATCCTGACAGGTGTTTGTCTAACCTATTCTTAAAAATTTCTAGTGACAGAGCTTCCATACCCTCCACCGCTAACCTGGTCCAGTGCTTAACTAGCTTCATAGTTAGTTGTTCCCAATATCTAACCTAAATCTCCCTTACTGCAAACTAAGCCAGTTACCCCTTGTCCTATTCTTGGTAGATATGGAAAACAATTGCTCACCATCCTCTTTATAACAGTTTTTACATATTTGAAGACTGTTATCTTGTTCCCACTCAACTGTCTCTTCTCAATACTAAACAGGACCAGTTTTTTAATCTCTTTTGTTGTTGTTGTTGCTCACCTCTGGACTCTCTCCAGGGGTCAGTAATGTGTCTGTACACAGACACAAGTGTCCGTGGTAAATATTTTGAGGTCTGTGATAATTTTTCAAAAAATGGAATGACTGAATGACATAACTCCTCCCCCCCCCCAAGTCTGTCACGAAGTACGGTAATTTTGTCAAGTGTCCTTTGCGCAACATGGTGTTGCTGACCCCTGACTCTCTCCAATTTAGATACATCTTTCTGAAAGTGGAGAGCCCAAAATTGGCACTGGCACTCCAGCACCAGTGCCAAGTGGAGTGGAACAGTTGCATGCTGTGTCTTATTTACAGTGCTCCTATTAATACACCCCAGAATGACATTTGTCTTTTTCAAAGCAGCATCATATATTCAGTTTGCGATCCACTATAACCCCCACATCCTGTTCTGCAATGCTACCACCTAGCCCGCTATTCTCCATTTTGTATTTGTGCACTTCATTTTTTTCCCCTAAGTGTGGTACTTTGAACATCCTGATTGAATTTCATCTTGTTGATTTCAGACCAATTCTCCAATTTATCATTTTTAATTCTAATCCTGTCCTCCAAAGTGTTTGCAACCCCTCCCAGCCTGGTGTCATCTGCAAGTTTTATAAGTACACTCTCCTGTCATCCAAGTTGTTAACAAAATTACTGAATAGCGTCAGACCCAGGACCAACCCTGCAGCACCCCACTTGGTATGTCTTCCCAGTTTGACAGTGAACCACTGATTACTACTCTCTTAATACGGTTTTACAACCAGTTGCTAATGAAGAGCTCTTGAGATGACTGGTCCCGATTCCCATCACTCAAAGGGGGATAATATCCCCATCTAGCAGGGAGGCGGTAGAGGCCTGCAGTCCCATGTCTGTCTGTACTATCTCCAAAGGCAGCCTCTCCTTTTGATTCACTATCCCCACACTCAGCTTCCCTTGGTGCAATCTCTTCTGTTCCACCTATGAACTGGTTGTGCTGCCCCCATGCAGAGAGATCTGCTTCTCCCGCAGACCCACCCACTGTTCCTGCCCTCTGGTTTCATGATTAACTTTAGTAGGAGTGGGTTCCAGAGGACTGGTGATTTAAAAATATATCCCCCATTAATGGTGATCTGAAATACATTAATAATAATAATCAAAATCAGATCCCAACTCATTAAAGAGAATAGATGTGCAGAGTTAGCATTCGCAAATAAGTACATTTATACATGAAAATATCTGAGCCTTATATCCTCCTTTTCTTACCTGCTTAGACGTGAATTCAGGCCTCTATCTTTTCCTTGCCCCACCCACTCCTAATGTAGTGAAAGGAACCAAGCTCCTTTCTCTGCTATAGTGGTTAGTGATGCTCGTAGCTGTGGAAGGAGAAAATGGAACATTGAAACTTAGGTCTTGGCAGGTAACAGTGTTTCAGTTCACCTTCAAAATATATATATTTTTCATTTTTACATCTACGTGTGGTTTCTGTTAATGATCTGAAACCCTCAGTAGGGTTTTTTTAATACCTATGTAAAGGCTTCAGAGCCTTTACACAAAAAGGGGAAGTGCTTTCTCTGAGAAGTTCTAACTTCTGAGGATTTGTTAGTTAATGTCTGAAGATGCAAAGGCCGAGATAATTGCTCATTACGATCATTGTATTGAGAAGGATCTTTCAGGTACTGTGTTCGCCACCTTCTGAAATATTGAAAGTATGACAACGTACAGGTCTTTGGAAACAAAACCAAGCCATTTAATCCAAAAGGAAGTTGTTGGGGGGGGGGAGACTGGGATTTGAGGGGGCTGGAGATGGTTTATACAACAAATCAAGCTGCTGCCTGTCCTGCCCTGTGTACAGTCGGCAGGCTCATTACCTTCATTCTAGCTGCAGCAAGAGGCAGAAAGAGCTCACACGCTGGGTGAGGTATGGGGCACTGGCAGTTAGAAATATCACCATTTGGATTCATAAATGGAACTCATTTGGTCTGGAATCATTGAGACAGACTCAAGACAGGATACTGCAATGTCACAGTCACAGGGTCTCTTTTCTAACAGTCTAGCTGCAATCGGAAAGCCACATTTTTCTCTGTAAATCTCTACATGATCTCAGTAGGGTTGCCCTGGTGTGGTGAGCTGTAGCTCACGAAAGCTCATGCTCAAATAAACTGGTTAGTCTCTAAGGTGCCACAAGTACTCCTTTTCTTTTTTCTTTTTACGAATACAGACTAACACGGCTGTTACTCTGAAACCTGAGAGGATAATGTGGCCCTAAATCTGCATGATACTTTTCCTGACTCCCCAGCATTAGAAGATTTTTGCCTGGGAGTTTTTTTCTAACATTCTGATCTTTTCAGTATTCCATTTTTAATTCCCCTCCACCCTCCCTCTCTCTTGCCTCTAGAATAGCAAAAAAGACAGCAACCAGGCAGGTAGCCCCAAAACATAAGGGCAAAAACATACCCTGGGGACGGAAAGTGAGCATCTGAGGATGATATGTAGCCCTAAGTCTGCAAGTGACATTTTCCTCAATTAATTTTAGCAGCACAGCAGGAAATGAAAGGGTAGTGCTTACTGTAAATGCCTTTCTCCCCTCTCCCCACCACTGCGGGTGTCTGAAGATGCACATCATTGCTCTTCTCAGAGAGGGCTATTTCTGTCATGTCATAGATCAGTTCAGGTCTGTCCTTTGCTCCTATGATAGTGACAGGATGAAGCTGCTGCGGCCTTGAGCCATTTTGCAGATTTTGGATACAGATAACTGAGAACTGAGTTTAACTGACATTGCTAAGAGGGAAACAAAACAAGAGGCTGGGAGGCCGAGCAGTCAAGCTGAGAGAGTCTAATATGGTAAGAGTTTAAACAATAATGGGGGTGATTTTAAGTGTCTCACTGAAACACACACAAAAAATATCCACAAATCCACACCTCAGAACTGCCTTCAGATTACCCTGACCAAGCCAAATGAGATGTATGCGCTTTGTATGAAGTTAAGCAACGTTGAGGAGTGCTGTATTCCAGTTGTACTCTGAAGTCATGTCCTAATCTCACTGCAACCCAAGTGCACCTTAAAAATTTGAGTTTCGATATTTTGCCATGAGATCCTCCTTCCCCCAAGTGGGTGAGATTTGGCTGATCTTAAATGTTATTAGTGGGCTGTATTTTCAAATGGGATAAATAAGTGTAGCTCTATTTATAGCAATGACATCATCTGAGGATCTGGCCCACTGACACCTAGATTAGGGTTGGGACCAGGGGAGCAGGTCTAAAGCCTTTGCTGTGGCATGTAGACATCTGGTTTATATTACCACTGTTTAGATAATGCATCTTGTTCCTAAAACTCCATCCTGCATACTACAGAATCCAGACAGACTCCTACGTGAGACATCATTGGAGTCCAGACATTATTACACACTGATTCTCTCTCTGTCTCCTCTCTGCCAGTCATATCAAATCAAACATTGCATGACCAAGCACCAGCCTAGTGGGTCTCTTTATCAACCCACCTCAACTTCCTGTAGCCATCAGTCTCCACTGGGGGTTGCGCATGGCCCATTCAGGCATGATATATTTATCCCGTGGCACTGACAAAAGAATCTGTCCCTGAGAGAACATTATGAAGTTCAGGCTCATAATGCTGGCCTGATCTTCAAAGATGGCCTCTCCTGCATCACCCACTGACTGCAGTGGCAGTTGTTGGTACTCAATACCTCTGAAAAACAGGGTGTGGTTGTACAGATTGCTTTCTTTGACCATAGCCATTCTCTTCTGAGCTGCACTTTAAACCAATCAACCAAAGACTGAAAAAGAGCAAGGGAGTGTAGGAAACAGGTGTTTCCTCCTTTGCTCAAGATAGGCTTTACACTGGCTTTTTCCTAAATCTGATCTGATGGCCGGGAGAGTCCTTTCTCCTCCCTTTCTGAATCCCATTCTGATACACACCCAGCTCCTGGGTGCGGGGCCTTGCAAGCGGATCGTGGCTCATGTCACTGCAGCATGAGTTCAGCCACCTGGAACCTTAAAGATCTATTCTGATACGTTATTCAGCATGGGGTGTGTTGATTTTTTTTTGTTCCTGCTTCTGACATCATTTCCTGAGCAGCAGATTCGTTTAGCCGTGTAGCCAGATCCTGTTCTTAACAGACGATGCAAAAAGCTCTTTAAAATGGATTTCAAATCTCCTTTAACCCTGCAGTGTGTGCTGATGATCATAATCATGATTGATGGTAAGTGTGGGTTTTTCTTTATGAAACTGGCATGGCTTCGCCCAGGTGAGCGGAAACGTTCATTTTGCTCGGATACCTTTGTAAGGTCACCACCGGGCGTTGGGAAGTATCAAGTGTTGTAATTGCTAAAGCATGAAAAGAGGCCATCATACCAAAGTAAGACAGATTTTTTTATAAACTAATAGTAACTAACAATGCGTTATTGCCTTGACGTACTGCAGCCGTGAACGCACCTGAAAATGATAGCCTCGGAGGATTTGTATGTGGCATGCTGGTTAAAGCAGGAGATGGGAATGTGAGACTCTGAGGTTCTAGTCCCAACTCTTCATATGACCTTGGGCAAGTCCTTGTAGCAGTAGCCACTATGTCCCTCCAATGATAGCGATAGTTACCTATGCAAAGGGACAGTGTGAGTCTTAATTGATTCATGTTTGCAAAAGCCTTTGAGATCCTCAGATGAACAGTGCTATATCGGTGTAAGTTATTTTAATTGCCATACATACTATTAGCCTGCTGAGTGTTGGACTCCCTATACACTGTCTCAGCCTCTAAGCTCTGAGGAGGTGGAGCTGTTGGAGGTAGGAACTTAAGAGGAAAAGAAGAGGGGGTATACTCATGTCTTTGTCTCTGTAGTTCTGGCTGTATGATGTGCCCCTTGCCTTGATTTTTGCAGGATAGCAGAGTTAGCCTTCACTTCAGGTTTAACCCCCTCTCTTCCCACCTTCCCACTGTGATCCGATTTACCATTTTTATGTCTTATCTGGAGTTTTGCCTTTTGTGAGTCAGCCAGATCAGAACCAATGGACGGACACACAGTAAAATCAGTGACTATGTTTTATTATTATTGTTGAGGCCACATTAGTGAGGAAGCAGACACTGTCAGTGGAATCATTGGTGGCTCAGTCAACTTTCCTTTGGGAATTCAAAGCCTAAAAAATCTCTCTAGGGTAACCTGGGCAGATGACCCATGTGTGAAGCCCACGCCTTATGATACTTCGTCTACAGACTGTGACACTTATTGTAACGAGATTGTGTGCTTGCAGAGCAGATCTCTGCAACTGAAGAATTTGTTGAAGGAGGATGAAGGAAAGCATGAATTTGCTCTTACAAACACAATCAAAGATCTTTCTTACTGAAAGTATCCAGTAAGTGACCTTCATTTGGAATCAATCATTCTTGAATCTGAGAGCTTAAATGAAGGATCAGTTCTTTCCAAGATGTCAGTTTGGCTCTCAGTAGCTGTAGGTGTCTTTGGATTAGCAGACACAGTTTGTAGGTTTTCGGCTCTGCAGAATGCCATAGTGCTGCATGCAAACCAAAAGATATTTTCTGCACCCACATTGCCAACTTCCTATATCCTCTGAGCCCACTGAGAGCATAAAGGTGCTGGGAGAAGATGCTTTCACCCCCAACTTCAGAGATAGCAGTGTGGGTTGTGTGTTTCTGGAGAGCAGATTTTAGGCACGGAGTTGTGGATTTTAGTCCATTTCCATAGTGGGACAGGTGGCAGCTGTCACGAAAACTGTCACATTGCCACTGTTGGCACTAATTGACCCCTTGCTGGCAATCTCGCCTGGTAGGCTAAGGACTGACTGGATGATGGTGACTGAACTCTTTTCTCACCCCCAAGAGCTGGTCTCTCCGGGTCAGGTTTGAAATACACCTGGGCTTGTTTCTCAGCTGCTCAGTGCAATGGAGAAGGGGTCTGACAGGGATGCTGTTGCTGCTCCCTGATTCTCAACTGTTGACCCCCAGTGTGCAGATTTAACTTATGCTGATGACATCAGGTCCCTCAGGGGTATTATGTCACTTAGAAGTTGGTCATAGTGGCCCCTTGCTCCACCATGCCCTCTGTCCCCAACCTTCCCGCTCCCTTTGTTCACTGGATGGCACAGCTCTGGCATAGGAGACAGCAGAGCTGGTGCGGGAAGTGGCAAAGCCACTTCTGCCAGCTTTACGTCAGTGGTGCTTCTCCTCACACAGGGACAATTCTCCAGGGTGAATCACCCGGCTAATGGAAGCTCACTTAGTCTATTGGAGATTCCAGCCCATCAGTGGGGTAGTGTGGGGAGGCTTGCACTGCCATTGCCCACTTTATACCAGTGCCATAGATAAACTGAGGACCTCAGTCTCCAGGACTGTCATTCTCTCACCTTGCACTGCCCCCTCCAGGATTCAGATAGGCTGGTACTTTGCATCACATTCTCTCGGGTCCTGTTCTACGCTGCATTCACTTTACAACGTCCCAGGTTTTTAAGAGAAAATGGAGTTTATGGGATTATAATGAAAATGTCAAAGTGGACTGATCTCAGTGAAGACGAATGAACTTAATGCCAGCCAAGTGCAGACAAGCTGAACTCCAGCTGAGAGCTGGTCAAAGACGGGGCTCCTTGGCCCAAAGGGCTTAGATGAGAATTGGGCAAATCCTTCAGAAAATGTTCAGGCCTACTTTTTCCTATATTTAAATCCATTTGCTTTGGTGTGTTTACAACCCTTATGTGTTCACTTGCCACACATCTTCTAGTGAAAGAATTTACTGGCAGGAATACTCATAGGTGCAGTGTCTTTTAGGTGAATATTGGATAGTATTCAAGGAAAGTGAATTTTGAGCTTGTGAACATGAATATTCACACAAGACACCTATGTGTGAGTTACTTATATAGTCAGGGAACAGAAATACACCATGTGACCTGTATGTCTAGTCCATACTTCACTACCTGCCAAAGCTCAATTATAGAAAATAATCTATTGTCATGGACCAAACTGATGGAGATACAAATGTATTCACTTGGGAAACTTAAAATGATCTGGGATTCATTTATTTAGTGTAAAGAACTCTTTTGATAACCTCAGTTTCATTATTCTTTATTTCTGAAATAAATAATTTTCAACAAGAAAACCAAAGAGACCCCAAATTTGTGTGAAATGTAGGTAAATTAAGATGAATGACATCTATCAGAATGAGGGAGATTTGAGAAAGGTCTGATTAACATAACCAACACAGCTCAAATTTTAAATACTCTCAACAAACTGCAAGCTACAGGCCAGAAATTATTCAGAGTTTATGCTAAAAATAATTTTGAATACTGAATCTGGAAAATTCAAGAGAATGATAATCTGTTTTCAGGCAATATGTGAACAGAAGAAGAGGTGAGAAATAAATTACTACTTATTGTTTGCTCAGCTCTAGCTTGAGTCAATTCTCCTTCAAGAGTACTATCTCTATATCTCTCTATCTATTTTCTGATGCTTTGAAATTAAAGGTTTGAGATGAGCAAATAAGTAATTTCATAAGAGGTCTCCAAGATCAAGGGCTGTTGGTATGATGGAATTACAATTCTTTTGGAGGGAGTTGCAATCAGTATCTCATGAGGATTCAGGTAAATAGTTAATTGAATTAATCAGCAACAGAAAAATGTGGGTGCACCTGGAAATTAACCAAACCAAACCAGGAGTTTTGATTACATTCATGTGACAGATTTTCTTCTCAGAGGGCAATCAGCCTCTGGAATTATTTGCTCCAGTGCCACGGGAAAAACTCAAATTAATGGCATTCAAGAGAATAATAGCCAATAACTTGGGCATCAGAAGTATTTCAGGGTGTAAATGACATTAGATACTCATCTACTGTACGGTGATGTTTGATCGCACCACAGGGTTGAATTGATCACCGGATATGGGGTGGGGAAAGGATATTCTCCTGTTGCACCTTGAAAGTTTCTGTCCTCTCTTGGAGCATTGTGTACGATTTGACCATTAGGATCAGGTGGGAGTATCCCAAAAATGATCTCTTGCAGTTGCTGGGGAGCTGATGGGCACTGCTGAGACTGAAGGAGGAGGAACCGGCATTGGTGACGCTGCAAGAGGAGGAAAGGGAGTGGTTCTCAACCTATTTACCACTGTGGGCTGCATATGCAGCCCTCTGTGTGTTTTATGTGGGTCACATCTGCACAATATATATACTCCCTATTTGGCCCTGAGACTGTCACATAGGCTGCATGTGTGCTGATTATGCTGCGGGTTGAGAACCACTGCACTATTGGATGGATTGCCTGGGGGTGGGCAGACTCGGGGAGGATTTCAGGACTAGGAGAGACAACTGTGGGATCGCAGAAGAAAAAAATGGAAATTGGTGGGACTGCAGGGTTGCCATAGGCTATTGTGGGATTTCAGAGGGATGGGGTTGGTGGGATTGCAGGCATTGATGAACCTCATTCTTTCCCATCTTTTATTTCTGTGCAAACTAACATGTGGCAAATGCCGTTGGGGTTTGTGTCCGAATGGCAGAAATACCCACTTTTGTTCACGTTCATTGCCATGTCTGGTTAATTAGTCTCTGTTCTCTCCCCTGTTTTCATAACTCCCATCTTGTGTGACAAGAGCCAACCCAAATCCCAGCTGTTAATGTCTCCAGCCAGATTGATGGGGGAAGAGAATTACTTTGTGAGAGCGCTAACCGTTCCCGTGTCTGCTTTCGTTGGATGCTGAATGGACAGCTTGTGGGTCTGATTGAGATTGAGGATGATGGCAAGAAGATTATTTTGGAGAAAGGGCTGCCTGGAAAGCTTGTCTGTCAAATTCACCATGAAAACAACATCGGTGAGAGTTCCCTCATAGAACTGGAGTGTAAGGAAGGTAAGTGATGTTAGCCACAGTTTATCTTCATTTTTCCCCTCTCAAGATGAGGGTGAGAGGAGTTGTCAGTGTCTGTATCTGCATGCAGATACAAGTGCGTCTTGACTTCCTTGCCTCCCTCTCTCCCCCCTGCAGCTCTTTATCCATGTCCTACAACAGCAGTTCTCAACCAGGGGTCCGTAGCCCCCTGGGGGTCCGTGAGCCCTTTCCAGGGGGCTACAGAGCCCCATGGCTGAAATCCGGTTCCCTTGAGCCCCAGCACTGAAGCCGGGAGCAGCGCAAGGCTAAAGCTGGGAACCCCAGTGCCCCCCGCCACCCGAAGCTGGGAGCCTCACTGGGAGCCCCCCCGCCCACATACAGCCCCTAGCTACCGCCTGCCTGCACCCTGAGCTACCCCTCTGCCCACACACAGGCACTAGCTATCCCCTCCCTGCACCCTGAGCTACCACCCCCTGCTCACACACAGCCCCTAGCTACCCCCTTCCTACACCCTGAGCTACACCCCTGCCCACGCAGAACCCCAGCACTCCCTCCCTGCACCCTGAGCTACCCCCCCACAGCCCACACACAACCCCTAGCTACCCCCTCCCTGCACCCTGAGCTACCCCCCCTGCCCACACACAGCCCCTAGCTATCCTCTCCCTGCACCCTGAGAGGTTTTCAAACTTTTTGAACTGAGTCCCCCCTTTGAGTTATATTTTTGGCTGCATCCCCCCACAGCCCAGACAGGCTGGGTGGCCTCCTGCGGTGAGTCAGGGGATGGAGGAGGCGCTCCTGCCCTGGACCCTTCTGTGCAGAGTTGGCTCGAGCCCCACCAGCCCTTGCCGCCCCCCCCCCGCATAGAAGTAAAATTATGCCTATGCCCAAGGGTGTCCGCCCGGCCCGGAGCCCCGCACTCTCCCCCTCACCCTCGCCAGGCCCTGGTGTTTTAATAGCATGTTGAGGGGGGCCTCAGCAAGAAAAAGGTTAAGAACCTTGTCCTACAATGTATTTCCCAAATTGATATGCACCTCCCGTACTGACAAGTCAGAGATCTCCTACTCCACAATCAAAAAAAACCCACGGGTTTCTTCCTATCCTGACATACTTTCCTCACTGAACCTTCCAGCACCTCCACAAATAAACCAGCACCCACTACCCGAATTCTTCAGCTCCTGAGCTCAGCTGCTGTCTTGTGCTTTGCTTTATTACCCTCCACGTAGGTCCGCTGTCCAAAATTGTCAAGAAGATTAACCAGCTTATAAATATCGCCTCAGCCTCCCTCACAATTCGTGTTGGGCAAACAATTCACCACAAATAATTTATTTATTTAGATCTAATCTTTTTCCCTGTTTGCAAATTGTCTGTGGACTCTGATTTCATTAATTTGTTTACTGTTCACAGCTGATGTCTCTTTCATGAGAACAAATTTCACCCAATGAATTGATCACAAACTGTTCAGCGCGGGCTCGATCAAAAGCCTATTGATATCGTTGGAAACACCCTCATTGACATTAATGGGCTGTGGATCGGGCCTTGTGATAATTCATGCAGGCATCTGATAATCACCCTGCAGTATATGCTCTGTGGGGCCACCTCAGTGACAAAGTGTAATATCTGTTCCCTATTTCCAGTCCACAAACCCATCAAGGAATTTCATGATAGCTGTGTAAGCACTGCTGATGTGAAAAGTTGTATGAACACATATTGGCATGAGTATTAGCACAGTTTTGGGAACTGGTGACACTTTTGCTTTCTGTGAACAAATACTTACTTCGTTCTAATGTTCACAAACAGTGAGTAAAAGGGGTTTCGAATACCAATGTAGAGAATTCATGGGTTTTAATTCTTTTTAAATGACCAATTATTTTTGCTGTATTCTTTCCCCCTCTCCTTACCATTATGATGATGATGATGATTAGAAAAAGACTGATGATATTCTACTCACTAGTCAGAAAAAAATTACTTGCTCCAGGCAAATGGACGAATGCAGTTTTTGTAAGGTTGATAATGAATCTAAATACCCTGGGCATTAGACAACTTGATGGCAGATGAAATTTATCCTGGATAATTGTTACCATAAAACATATTAACCAGAATAATTTAAACTTCTCAGGAATACTGAGAAGGGCTATGAACATGTGGGATCTAAAGAAAATGACTTGGTAGTTATAAGTAGCTTGATAAAGATGTCTGTCCAGCATGCAGAAGTCGTTTAAATAAGCAAGAAGATGCATAGGACATTTAAAAGGGTATTTATTATTAGGGCTGTCAAGCGATTAAAAAAGTTAATTGCAATTAATAGTGTGATTAATTGCACTGTTGAACAGTAATAAAATACCATTTATTTAAATATTTTTGAATGTTTTGAATGTTTTCTATATTTTCAAATATATTTATTTCAGTTACAACACAGAATACAAAGTGTATAGTGCTCACTTTATATTTATTTTTATTACAAATATTTGCACTGTAAAAAACAAAAGAAATAGTATATTTCAATTCACCTAATACACCTAATGCAAATACTGTAATGCAATCTCTTTATCATGAAAGTTGAACTTACAAATGTAGAATTATGTACAAAAAATAACTGCATTCAAAAATAAAACAATGTAAAACTTTGGAGCCTACAAGTCCACTCAGTCCTACTTCAGCCAATCACTCAGACAAACAAGTTTGGTTACAATTTGCAGGAGATAATGCTGCCCACATCTTGTTTACAAGGTCACCTGAAAGTGAGAACAGGTGTTCGCATGGCACTGTTGTAGCTGGCATTGCAAGATATTTATGTGCCAGATGCGCTAAAGATTCATATGTCCCTTCATGCTTCAACCACCATTCCAGAAGATATGCGTCCATGCTGGTGACAGGTTCTGCTCAATAACAATCCAAAGCAGAGCGGACCGACGCATGTTCATTTTCATCATCTGAGTCAGATGCCACCAGCAGAAAGTTGATTTTCTTTTTTGGTGGTTTGGGTTCTGAAGTTTCCGCATCAGAGTGTTGCTCTTTTAAGACATCTGAAAGCATGCTCCACACCTCGTCCCTCTCAGATTTTGGAAGGCATTTCAGATTCTTAAAGCTTGGGTCGAGTGCTGTATCTATCCTTAGAAATTTCACATTGGTACCTTCTTTGCATTTTGTCAACTCCGTTGTGAAAGTGTTCTTAAAATGAACATGTGCTGGGTCATCATCTGAGACTGCTATAACATGAAATATATGGCAGAATATGGGTAAAACAGAACAGGAGACATACAATTCTCTGCCAAGGAGTACAGTCACAAATTTAATTACCGGATAATTTTTTTAATGTGCATCATCAGCATGGAAGCATGTCCTGTGGAATGATGGCTGAAGCATGAAGGGACATATGAATGTTTAGCATATCTGGCACGTAAATACCTTGCAATGCTGGCTACAAAAGTGTCATGCGAATGCCTGTTCTCACTTTAATGTGACATTGTAAATAAGAAGCAGTCAGCAGTATCTCCTGTAAATGTGAACACACTTGTTTTTCTTAGAAATTGGCTGAACAAGAAGTAGGACTGAGTGGACTTGTAGGTTCTAAAGTTTTACATTGTTTTGTTTTTGAGTGCAATTATGTGACAAAAAAATCTACATTTGTAAGTTACATTTTCATGATAAAGAGATTGCACTAGAGTACCTGTATGAGGTGAACTGAAAAATACTATTTCTTTTGTTTATCATTTTTACAGTGCAAATATTTGTAATAAAAATAATAATATAAAGTGAGCACTGTACACTGTATTCTGTGTTGTAATAGAAATCAAAATATTTGAAAATGTAGAAAAACATCCAAAATATTTAATAAATTTCAGTTGGTATTCTATTGTTTAACAATGCAATTAATCGTGATTAATTTTTTTTAATTGCAGTTAATTTTTTTTGAGTTAATTGCGTGAGTTAAATGTGATTAATTGACAGCCCTAATTATTATTATTTCAGGTATTTTGCATAGTGTATTCAGTTTGGTCCCTGTGGAGAGAGACACTGTCGATAGATAAATTGACTAGATAGACAAGCTAGCTAAACAACCAACTGTAGTTAGCTAGACAAGGTGACTAACTAAACAGACTGACAGGTATACTTAGTTCAAGGTGTGGGAATAGTAGATGAAAAAGGAACCAAGTGATAATAAAATCAATGGTTCAAATCTATCCCTGGTGCAATTCCCTTGACTTCAGTGAATTTATACTGGGTTAAATTTGACTTCATACATTTACCATATTTGGAAGAAGAGTGTTTTTCTTCTGAATGTCCTATGTTTGAACAAACCATCCTTACATAGGAGGAGTACTTTGGAGGATCTCTGTCTGTTTGTAAATCTGTTGCGCCATCTGCCTGTCTTTCTGTCCATTTCTCTCTACCGCTCTGAAGTAAATTCAGTTCCTATCTAAATCTGCAAAGTTGACAAATCCCCAGTCAATGAGCCAGGTGCTGGATAATGTTTACCAACCTGTGGGTGACCTTCTGACAGGCCATCTGCAGTCCGTGCCCCATGCTGGTAGCTTCACATTAGCTCTGGCTGGGAAGGGGAATAAAGAGAAAATCTGTAACACAGTTAGGAACCACATAGTCCATCCTTTCTTCCTAATTCCCCCAGCCCACCCACATCTTCAATGTTCTTCACTGACTTTAATTCAGCTGTAGGGCTTCTTCAGCTCAGGAGGACATGCTCTAGTTCCTCTGACTAACATACTGTGTCCTTCGTGCAGGAGACCTGCTGAAGCAACCTTTGTTCCTTTACACCCTGGCAGCATGTGGAGGGGGTGCAATTGTCCTGGCTGTTATAGCGTCACTGATAACATTCTGCTGCCTGAAAAGCAAACAGCAGTTCATTCCGGTGCCTTCAGGTGAGCGGGGATTTCTCTGCTTCCTACTGGGTTGAGTACAGTCTGTCCTAGGACAGTCTAAACACAGCTCCATTTCCCAACTTGATCGGTGCAGCTTCTCCATAGGTCCTGACTAGAATTTGTGGCTAGTCTTGTCTTCCTTCCATTCCTGACCTTGTCCCAGTAAAGCTGAGCTTTGTAAAAACCTGCTCGTTGCTGGGGAAAAGTCTCCTGCTGGTGAATTCCTGAAGGAACATTTTTGTTTTCACCTCAGATTTGCTGGCAGGAGCTATTTGTGCTGAAAACATCAGTAGGGGCACATTAAAGAAGCCCTACTGCTCTGTCTAGGCTTGATCCTGAAGGGAACTGAGCACCTGTTCCTCCCACTGAATCTCCTGTCTGGATCAGGCCCTCTGTGCTCTGAGTTCAGACATAGCCAGGCCACCTCAGGTGGCAATCCTGTCAGCTTTCCAAATTTGGAAAGTTTATAGTGTCAATACCCTGTATCAGTCTGCTCTGGGAATGGAGCCAGGGCCATGTGAAATGGAGACAAAGACGAGTGTAAAAAGCCAGGCTTCACACTGAATATTTCCAGAGTTTATGGAGGGTGGGTCCTGGTTCCTGGTTCCTTGCAGTCTTTCATCTGCTTTTCTACAGAGGAGGAAAAGGAAGAGGGAATGACGATGTCGGTCATCTCCAATGAAGAAACAAAGAGCCCTCCAAATGGAGACCACCATGAGCTGCTATCTGCCCCAGATGACAGCCCTCCAAACCCTGGTTGGTACAGGGACTTGGTTTGTAGCTGCCTGAGAAATAACTCATTTAGGAAATTGGAGGAGGATAAAATTGATGTATGTTATTGAGGGTTGAAAGAGTTGGCTGAACAGTTTGGAAACCGAACGAGAGAGGATATACCTCATGACCACTGGCAGTGCAAGCTTCCCAGCACTGTCCTGTCAATACCTCAGTAAGCCACATCAGTATGTGCATTTGTCAGCTCTTGGTGCATTGTGGCCTCGTGCCCTTAATACCCAATAAGTGCACCAATACCCCACTAATGCACCTCCTCCGTGGGGCAGAGGATGGGCTCATCCATTTTACCTTCTGGGTATTAAAAATATCTTTTTACAAATAGCTTTGCAATTTTACTGTAATGTTAGCTCTCCATGCTGCATATCCAGTATATTTGTAAGCTAGAGTCACTAACATTGACTCCAGTTCTAGAAATCATTCTTATTCAGCACAGTGCTTAAGAATGTGCTAAGCCAGAAGCACATGCTTAAATCCCATTGAAGTCAGAGGTACTTGAGTACGTGCTGTGTTACTTTCTTGAATCAGGGCCACAATTAGTAATACATTCATATTTAAATCTACTAAAGAAATCGGGAATGGAAAACATGGTATATGTGTAATGCGGCCAGGTTCATGTGGGGATAGAAACTGTTTTTTTTAATCTTCTATTTGAGTGCTTGATGCATTAAACTCATTTTTTTGCATTTACTTTCCCTGATTTTTTTAAAGGAACATTAACAGCAGCATATCCGTTACTAACCTATATTAACCGAAGCTACCTTAACTGGAATACTTTTAAGTGAGCCTTCCTTATCTCCGGCATCTTTAACTGTGGCCTCAACTGTCCTTTACTGAGAAGTCCTTAACTGAGTTATCCATAATCTACCATCAGTTCAATCATTCTTAGGCTAAACTGGACGCCCTCGGTTTTCAGCGGTTATTGACAAGGGTGCCACAAAAATAAATCAAGTGTGCTTGATAAACAGAGCACTGGATTGGGACTCAGAAAATACGGGCTCGGTTCCCAGCTCTGCCCTTGATGTGTTGGGTGACCTTGAAACTGACCTCTTTGGGAAGGTGCTTTGCACTCTGCTGGTGCAAAGCATTATGTCAGAGGTCCGTATCATTGTTAATGCACATGTGCAATCATTCCAGATTTAATGAGCCAACCTTTTAAAACATTGACCTGATTTTCTTCCAATTTAAAATCCCCCCTCTTCATTAGGGGGGCCAAAAAACAAGGTATGTTTAAATTTTCTGGCAGCGTACCAAGAGAAACTGAGGTATGCATGTGCTGCATTTCAATAGGAGCCTGTGTAAGGAGGATGTTTTTAACTTGCTTCTCTGATTCAAAAATGTCTGAAAATTGTTTTGCTCTAACTTCATAAATAAATTGCATTTGGGGTTTTTAGGCACGGAAAATCCCAGCACTAAAGAATCTGGTTGAAAAAGTTGAACAAGTGAAAAATGAGGGGTTAGAAAGGAAACTGAAACTCAGCCCTAACTAGGGTGACCAGATGTCCTGATTTTATAGGGACAGTCCAGATTTTGGGGGCTTTTTCTTATATAGGCACCTATAACCTCCCACCCTCGTCCCGGTTTTTCACACTTGCCCTCTGGTCACCCTAGCCCTAACTCTAGCTGCGTCTACCACAGGAGCCATAATAAAATACAGTTTTATCTTGTATTGCATCTTACAAATGTATTGTATCCCTTAAAATGCTTGGCAGAGTTAAAAAATACAGTTACAGAGCAAGATACTGCAATAATAGTGGAGGAGGAGTTAAATGTAGAGATATAGGCAAGGGAGAATTGATATGGTTTGGATCGGAGATTTGAAAATACATGGAAGGTTCATAAGGCAGAGAGAGATGACAAGAGCTTGTCCCAAAGCAATAGTTGCCGGATTGTATTGAAGGACAGAGAGGAATCCAGTTCTGGGTGAGAAGAAATTAGACAGAGAGGGGACTAGGGAAAGATGAGCTCTGTGATGTTGTCTGTGGCAAATCCATAGAGGGATTTAAAAACAAGGGAGGTGGTTTTGAACCGGATCCTGAATTGAATGGGGAGTCAGTGGAGCAGTTTGCAGCATGTGCTGATGCAGTTGTGCTTCGTTGTGCCTGTCAGAAGGTAAACAACAGCGTCTGAGTGTGCTGGAGACCAGAGAGCTGGGCCTGGGGCAGGCCATAGAGAAGGGAGTTGCAATTGTCAAGGCAAAAGGAGATGAAGGCCAGGGTGAAGATTCCAGCAGAGGTGGAGCTAAGACACTAGCAAATGTTTATAACCATTTCTCACTTGTTTTCCAGAAAGCACAGAGACCTGTCAAGGCCTTGAGGCAGAGCCCAAGATGGAGGCAGAGTCTGAGGTGACACCGGATCCAGAGCTGGTTGTTGACATCAACAACGAGGAGTGTGTGTGCGACTCTTTCCCTGATCCTATTGATCCCTGACCAGACACGCTCACTGTACCGTCCTGGGATCTGGGGGGGCATACCCCTGTATTCCATAGTCTCATTCCATGTAAGAACTTGTCTGCAAAATAACTGCATTAGAGGGGGAAAGTCCACATGCGCACAGATTACAGGCCTGCAAACCTTATTAAAAACCATGCTTGGGCGCTATCATTAGCAATGGGCAAACAGGTTCAAATATTAATCAGACTCCCCCAACTCCATGAACATTTGCCTATTTATAAGACTGCACATGAGCTATGAAGCTGTTTAGCATGCTCTGAAATGAGCTGGGTAAGTTAACTCTCCCCCACCCCATTATTTTTCATGTCTTTGCCCCTCTGAGATTCCTGGCTAGGCACCAGGATGGACACAACATTTAATCTGAGACCAAAGCCAGGATTTGTCAGAAATTTCCTGGGAAAGCCTATACTCATGAGATTTCCAGCCACATTTTGCAGACCTGAGGTCAGGGGAAGGCTGAGATAAGTGTTCTTTGTGATGGGTGCTTATCTGAACCACACCTCCAAACTCTTTGCATTTCACCCATAACTAGTTAGTATGTGATGCTGAGAGATGTGAACCAGCTGTGATGGCTGGACCTATTGGAAGAGGATGACTTTGGGTCTCTCAGTATGTTTGTTGCTCAGTAATGACCAACAGGTGGTTATGTGTTTTCCTTTCACTGATGCTGATTGCATAGTGAGATGAGTGATTTGCAGCTGGTGTGCCACTGGGCTGCTTGCCTTTATCATAAGGGTTTTCATGGTATCCACCTGTGATTCTGAAAAGGTGTCTAGTGTAAAGCTGGGATTGTTGAGTGGTGTAGTCCTTAAGGCACTACTGCCTGAAATGTAATGGTCTGGCTGCTGCAGGCTGATTAAGCTGGTCCTCGGTGTGTGCTTGGGCTTTTTCTCCTCTGTGTTATCTGCACAGACAGCTGTAGTTTAGAGAATTCCTTAAGTGGGCTTGTCCTGGAGCCTACTCAATATTATACCCATTGACTTTGCTTAGAAGAGACTTGGGAATGGAGTAGTGGGGTTCTGATGGAGACTTGTGAGCAGAGTTATATAGGGGAATCCAGGTAGCAGGGGACCCTGCAGGCCAGGAGAAAGGAGCACTGGCAAAACTGCAGGTGAGTTTATCCTGGGGAACTGCTGGTTTGGGCTGGGCTGGGCTGAGCTGTGTTTGCCATATGGGGGATGAGGGCTAGAGGAGGTTCAAGAAATCAAGCTTCCCTTGCTTTGAGAGAGCTGTGGAGGCAAGGGTCAGTTTAAAGTCAAAGCAGGTGATGCAGTTCAGGGCTGAGTTGCATTGGCAAAGCTGTGGTGGCTGAGAACATTGCATTTTCTCTTGTGAATGCTGTTATGTCCTCCATTTTGTCACCATTCACACACCCTTCCCCGCCCCCCCCAAATCCTATGGAAACAGAACTGAGTGGTGGTTTGTACATGTTCTCTGATGCGGGCTGCAAGCACCTAAGTAAGGAAACATTTCCTGGCCTGGGAGCTGGAGAGAGCGGCATACAATACCTGAAGGATCACTTTGCACATTTGGATGGCAAAGCTCTGTATTGGTGATACCAGAGGGTAGTTTGTTCTGTTTTCTCTGATTTTAGGACTCCATTTATAAGATCTTGCAGGTCTAGTAGCAGGGAGGGGGAGGTTCTTAGATGTCCTGTGCCACAGGTGACTGTTCAACCTATCTCAGCTGCTAGGAAACACCCCATCTGTTAGGCACAGACTTTCCATGATGTGAAGGGGCTGGCCCTTTGGCTTTTCTCAAGGCATTAGGCCATCCCCTCTCAGTTGGAATGTTGCTCAGAGCTCACTACATGAATGTGGCCATATGTGGGAGAGTTATATCCCATCCCTCCAGGGAACATCCAGGTGGAAATGAGGGGATACCCATTGATGGTGTGCTGTGGGGGAGCTGGAGAGGGGCGGGAGAGTTCAGTAGTGCCAAAGAAGTGCTGGGTGCAGTCAGCTCTGGGCTTTCCGACCTGTCTGCTGCACATTGTAGCTGATAAAGCTAGAGGCAAACAGGGTGACATTAACCTTAGGATGGTGCTTCAACCCAGGGCTCAGTGATTCTCCTCTTCACAGGCACAGTTCTGAGATGTTTCCGCTACTGACCACATAGTCTCAGTTGAGGTCTGGAGCTGGATTGAGCTTCCCTGTATCCAGGAAATATAGGGGAATGAGGCTTCTGTTGTGGGAACTGGTAACTTAGGGTGCAGGATCTCCATAGGAGTCCTCTTTCCCTCCCCCTCCTTCCCTGCAGGCAGACACCTACCCCCAGATTCTACCATGAGACAGTCTGGTGAGAATGTGCATGAGTAGGGTTCACCCCTTGAATGTGGTGCTGGTCATTGGTGCTGTCAGTTGTGGAGTCCTGTCCTGGCTTATGTGTTGGGAGGTGGGAGAAGGTCCGGGGAAAGCTAAGATGGTAGCTAGCTTTGGATGCTCTGCAGGCAGACAGAACACTCCATTTCTCTTTGCTCCCTCCCTGCAGCTGTACAGCAATGGTTAAAGATTTTTATTACTGCGATATAAGGCCAAGAGGTGAATCTCTCAGCTTTTGCTTTTCCTTTTTGTTTTTAATTGAACATGCTTATGCTCAGTTGCAGATTTGTTTTGATGATTCTGTTCCTAATAAAGAGATTAAACTTTCCACAAGAGGTTATAAAATAAAGTTCTGTTCTTTGGCAAATGCCTTGTGTTCTTGTCATGGGGTTGCCAGCTGGCAGGTTTTTGACCAGCCTTGTGGATGTTTGTACTACCTTGCTGGTTAAAAGATTGAATGCACAGTTTGTTTGTTTCCACTGGGGCCAACAGTCCCTGTAAGCTGTGCGCATGCATTGCAGTGTGGTGATCTGGTAATGACCGTGCATATCGTGAGTCTGGGAGCCTGGTCAGCACCCAGGTCTGGCTCTGTTGGGCCAGGCCCTACACCTGCTGAAACCACAATGGCTCCTCTTGGTGCCAAGGACCATAAAACAGGACAGACTCAAGGCTCACCCGCTGGGGTGGGTGCAAATGATCCTGGGGGAGAGGGGGCAGTAAGAGGGCTCCCCCAGGGGCTCAGGTGTGGGAAATATCCAGTACAGGGGTAGGCAAACGTTTTGGCCCGAGGGCCACATTGGGGAATAGAAAATGTATGGTGGGCCATGAATACTTACAAAGTTGGGGTTGGGGTGCGGGCTCTGGGGTGGGGCTGGTGATGAGGGGTTTGTGGTGCAGGAGGGTGCTCCGGGCTGGGAGTGAGGGGTTTGGAGAGTAGGAGGGGGATCAGGGCTGGTTGGGGCATGGGCACTTACCTCAAGCGGCTCCCGGAAGCAGTGACGTGTCCCTTCTCTAGCTCCTGTGCGGAGGTATGGCCAGGCAGCTCTGCATACCACCCCATCTGCAGACACCTCCCCTGCAGCTCCCATTGGAGCAAGTAGGAGCCAGAGTGGGGCCATGGTGTGGCTTCCGGGATCCATGTGACCCAGCACCCCGGCCAGAGCAGGGCCAAGCCATGTGGTGCTGTTCATGGGCCAGCTGTGGCCCGTGGGCCATAGTTTGCCCACCCCTGGTCCAGTGGCTGGTTCTTCTGCATCCCAGAGGTGGTGACTCTACTTGTCACTGGAGGAACTGTCATTTTCAAGACTGACCATCCTTTGCTGGAGATGAGACAAGGAGATTCCAAGTTTATGCCATTTGGAACTGTCTGGCCATGTTCAGGAAGGGTGGTGATAGTGTCATTTTTAAACAACCAAACAGCAAGTTAAAGGGAAGAGGGGGGAAATGTGTGAATTTATGGTGACTGACTGGAAGGGCAAGGAAGTCATGGGGCTTGAACTACCAGTAATAATAATCCTAATACTGAATAATATCACATGTAATGCCAAACTATGTAAGATTGGATAATACCCACATCCACACACAGTGTGAGTGCTCATTTACAGACATGCAGTTTTGCAAAATGACCACTAGGGAGCAGCAAATTAACACAAACCCCAAAGTGCTGTATGGTTCTAGATAGAAATGTAGGTGAGCAAAAGTCTGCTCTTTGCTAGCACACCAAAGGTGGATTGAAAAGAATGATCCACTATTAAATGGGTATATTAAAGCCAGGGGCCTGGCTGTGGGTGTTTCAGAGAGAGGAGCCTAGGCAATTGTGTGGGCCCCTTTGGGATCAAACCTGGAGCTGGGATGTGAGAAGGACAAGCCGTAAAGCAAATCTCCAGCTGAGGTCAGCCACTGGCCTGTGATGAGAGGCATGTGCAGTGAGATCAGGCATGGGGTGGAGAACAGGAGGTGCATATTGCATGACTTTTGAGGGGCTTTTCAGCTAAAATGGTGACTTGTGCATTCTTTGCCGTGACAAAGCCATCATTTTGGCCAGGCCAGCCAGTGCATAAGCCAGGTTTAAACAGCACCTTAGCTCCATCCATGCTAAAGCATAGCTAAGAGATAAAACTCTGCTGCCCCTATGAGCTCTGGGCTGTAGAGCAGCTGGGAAGCGCTGCAGTCTGAGAACAGCAGCATGGCCCTGTCGGAAGAGGGTTTGAGGGGCAGCCTGTAATGGAGCCTCGGAGAGGATGCCTGCAGCACTGTTTCTCTCAGTGCACGCTCCAGGCAGAGTGGAATCTGGAGTGTTAACAGCTGATGCATCAGTTTCTTGCCCGCAGCTACGTAATGGGCACGGTCAGGAGTCTGCTCGGCTGGGGTGATACAACACCCTGAAACGCTTCCGTACTTCTCCAGAGGCATGAAGCATACCTCAGAAAATCTCTCAGCCCTGTGAGGTTTTTGAAAGCAAACTTTCTCAGAAATGCAATGACACTGCACACCAATAAAGGATTCTGATATCGCCAGCTAACCGAAGCAGTGAGGGTAAAATGTTCTGAAAGATGCATGACTTTGCTCCTGTATGTTCCACCTCCTATGAAAGGCCAGCCAATTTCTCCTGTGCTTGTAACCTAGCCTTGTGACTGTCTCTGCTAAGCAGGGCCAGGTTTGATGAGTACTTGGAGGGGAGATTTTTAAGAAAAGCTTGTGGTAAGTTCAGGCTGTGGTGTGCAGGTGGCCCTCTCCCTTCTGCATCAGAGCTGATGCAGCGCTCCAACATGGGGCTGGAGGCATTGTGCTGCTGGAGGCTCTGACTTTCATAAAACATAAAAACAAGGAACTGACTATTCATGTCCCTCCCGCCTCTCCCTGTAGGACCCTCGGCCGGCTCCCTAGGGTGTTAGACATAGAATCCTGGCCATGTACCAATATAGATAATTCCATCCTGTTTCTCTAAATGCCCCTGTAGTACTGACTCCATAATCTGCTGTGTCGTGTTTCTTTGTGGTGCATTCCAGTTACTGCTTTCCATTTCAGTGGTGGCCAAGGCGAATCCTATATGGAGACCAGAGTTTGTCAGGTGCCTTGAGCCCCTTCTGTATAAAAGTTGCTAGTGGAATTAATACTATCTATTTGTCTGAGCTGAGACCCAGAATAACTTGGCATTTTCCCCAGAGTTTCTGCCATAAATTCACACATTTCCCCCCTCTTCCCTTTAACTTGCTGTTTGGTTGTTTCTGCCTCCCCTTATAAGAGCTGCCTGCACCTCTCAGTCATGCCCAGCTGTTGACAGGAAAGCAGTGTCCTCCTCTGGTTATTGGACAAATGAGCTGTGTTCTCCTCCTTATTCCAGTGCCGTGAGACGTAATGAGAAATAGGAAAGGCTAGACAGCTCAGGTATGGACCCAGGATGGTTTCACTGAGCCCTGCATCTTGCCTTCTAGCTCCCATCCATCTGCTGCTGCATCCCTGATGATGGCTGACATTGCAGGAGAGATGTGCCAATTAAAAGTGCTGTTCCATGTCAGCAGGGGGAAAAGATAATCACCCTGCACATGGCCATACTAGCGGTGCAGTTCTCTGTCCTAGTGTCTCACGCTCTGGGCTTGCAAGGACACGAAGGCTGGCTCTAGCCATTATTGCTCTATGTTGCCAGGTGCAAGATTCCAGTTCCATTTTCTGCCCCAGTCTCTCACATCAGGTGGAAGGAGCACTGAGGCTAACAGGCTGTATTTACAAGCTATGGGACAGATCCAATAGGCTTAGAGCTGGCAGATGGAAGCAGAAGAAGTCAGGGAGATCTGAACGTGGGCAGGTGAAACTGACTTGTAAAGCTAAGGCCAATTTATAGCAGCAAATAGGGCTCTTAAACCACCAGGCCATTGATCAGTTCCGATTATTACCCCTCTGCCCTAAAAGTAGATGGAGGAGAGAGTCTCTAACATGAGCACTAGCGACAGAATGGTGCAGTAGCTGCTCCTTCCAGCTACTGTCAATCAGTACAATCAATCAGCTATGAGAAACGCTCTGGGACCTGCTCTAGTAATCGTTGTGGGGGGAGTGCCATGGTCTGTGTTAGACACGGGGGCAGATGAGATGATCACAATGGTCCCTTCCGGCCTGGGAATCTGTGAGAAGGTGCTGGGTCTGCAGTGAACCGCTGTGATGTGCCTGGCAGAAGTGGGGAGCATTCAGGCCCCTACACAGTGCTGCCCCTTTCCAGGCCCCCTGATCAGTCCAGGTATGGCACAACGTGCCTGGCTGTTCCCTGTCTGACGGCAGGGCTGCGAAGGCTGGGCCGCTGGTTAATGATCTGCACCGGTGTGTGGGATGCCTGCTTCCGTTCCCAGTTCTGTCACCTGTGTGCATCTCCCTCCCACTCTGTCTCCATTGTCTCTGAATCACTTGAAAGACCATCAGCGCTGCATCCTGAGTGTGCTGGCCTGACTGCTCTCAAAACCACAGCTCTCATCTCCTACCCACCCTTGAACCTCACCCTCCTCTGCTGCTGCCCCCGGCCCCTACATTCAGCTTATCCTCGTTATCTAGAGACAGACAATTCCTCTCATCTCTCCAACTGCCTCGCACGGCAAGAGTCCTCCTCAGGCTGCTGAATGCTCTTCTTCACTCAGCTGGGCATGGCTCCCCTCACCCTGCTTGTCAGCCTCGCTCTCGGTGCTGTGTTTGACATGATTGCGCGCTGCATCCTTCCTGACTGCTCTGCCAGTGTCACTTGCTCCGTCCCGCTCTGGCTTCACACCTTTCCTTCTCAAGCTGCTTGTTCTTCCTCCCAGGTGGTGGCTGTGTGCTGCACCTTAGACCATAAGGGGCGTCTAAGGGGTGCCCCATCACTCTGTTCTTGGCCCCCTGCCTTTCTAGATCTATTCCCCGCTCCCCTCTTTTGATTGCAATATGACCTCAGTGCTCGCTTTTACAGTGATAACAACCTGCTCTGTCTACTCTGTCACTGACCAGTCCCTCCGCCTGCCTCACACACCTCACACTACCTTTCTTTCGTCGAATACTCTGTTTAGTGCCTGAAGTAGAGGATAAGGTTTTCAAAAGAACCTGGGGCAGTGAAGTACCCAGCTCCCATTAAAGTCAATGGCAATTGAACACCTAGCTCACAGTGGTGTTATTGAAAGTCCCCTCCCACCCACCATAATCTCTTCTGGTCAGGGAGTGTGTGTGTGTGTGTGTACAGGGCTTAGCACAATGGAACCCTCAGACATAACAGGGGACCCTGGACACTATTGTACCACAATGCCAAAATAATAATAATCCTACCTCATAGCAATTGTTGCATCTACCAGAGCAAGTACACAGGCTGGTATCAGAAAATGTTGGGTGAATGTAGTGTGGGAACCCTGGTCCCAGCAATAGCACCTGCTGCAGGCTCGAGTTCCTGGGGCGCTACTAGGCCCAGCAGGGTGATGCAGCAGCACCGAACGTGGTCCTGAGCGGGAAGCCGCCAGTGGGAGAGTAGCTCAAGGCGGGGGATGGGGCTCACATCCCGTGGGAAGGGGCGGCAGTTGAGGGGGCAAAGCTTGTCAGAGAAGGAGGGAGGAGAAGGATCTGGACGCTGAGGTAGAGGACGAACCAGAGCCGGAGAGATGATTACTTCTCCTGGTCTTCTTTTATCTTAAAGTAGGGGACTGGGCAGTGAGAAGAAGGACAATAGGAAAGGTTTCAGGTCAGGAAAAGCAGAGATAACTGGTGGGAAAAGGGAACTGATCAAAAAGCTGCATTGAATGGTTACGGTGTCCCCTGAGATCGTAAGGGCTGTGGAGAGAGTGGGTAACAAAAGTGGACCCGAGAGCCCAGTTCTTTATGGCTTCTGGTAACAGCTGCAGAGAGACACCGGCTTTGTCAGTTCTACGAATGCTACATTATACACACCTCTGGCTGACTGTGTCTGATGTCTGAGGTCTCTAGCTGCGAGGTGGATTCATGAGAGATCAGAGAAACCCATCTGTAGCCACCTTCCCCGGGAGTCTCGATAAAGATGCCGGCTGCAACAGCACACTGTGGCTGCCGGAAGACGGCACTTTTTCTAGCCTTGTGCTGGTTTCCTGTCTGGGTTGCTGCTGGCCCAAACATTAATATTGTATTTGTGAGGTGCTTTCTCTGTAACAGCTAGGTGAGGGATAGAGGTGCTGGCAGGAAGCAGGGGACAGTGAACCAGTTTGGAAAGAATCAGAATTGCCTTGAACTATAGCCCAGAGTTGAAACAGAATCCTGATCTTCTTCCCAGGGTTGGTTAAATAACCGCGCTACCCTCCCCCTGCCCGCCCTTCCCCCTTTCTGGGCCAGATCCCCAGCTGGTGTAAATCAGTGTAGTGCCACTTAAGTCAGTGGCGCTACTCTGATTTAAACCAGCTGAGAATTTGGCCCTTTGACTCCAGATCCCTCCTCCCATCTATCCTCTAGGTTAGAACACTCTCCTGCCCAAGGGAGTCAGTGCTGGTGGGGGCTGAGAGAGACTCTGCTCCCTGGAAACCTTTGACGGGAACTATATGAAACATTTTACATATAAATTTTAAAGGAATCAGAGGGCCTCAGGAGGATAAACACAATTTGTGAGGGTGTATCACGGCCTCCAGATGCATTCCGGTTTAGTAATCCAAATCCCTTCCACCTTCTAATGGACACCCACTTTCTAATAACACCTAGCACACCCCTCAGATAACTCCCAGAATCTCCCTCCTGTAACACCCAGAACTTCTCCTAGCAAGAGACCGAACTCTCACTCCAATGCAGAGGTGACGTGTGGGGGGTGCACACAGGGTCACGGGCCCCCCCATTAGATTCCTGCCATTCCTTTAGCAACAGCAGACTCTGCCCCACAGGGCAGTGGGGGATGGGCAAGGCCTCAGGCTGCCTCTTGCCAGGATGCCCAGCAGTAAGGAGGCAAAGGTTCCCTTTGACGATGGCACTCGCCTTGTGTCTGTGCAGCGTCGGGGTTGCGGGGAGGAAGCAACAGGGTGGCTGGCTGTGGCCTGAGCCCTTCTTCTCTCCCCCCCACCCCCGGGCCTGAATCCTGCTCCATGGGGCTGTTTCTCCTTCCTTGCTGGTGGAGGCCCAGTGCTTCCCACTGCCTGCTTGGCAGACCGCGAACGCCCCCGTCTGTTGCCAGGGCAGAGGCCGCTCTCCCCCTTCAAAAGCAGGGGCTCTGCCCAGGGGAAACCGCTCCCCTTGCGCTGCAGCAGGGGTGGCCCTGCCTTCCATTTAGCAACAGCTTCTACCTTCAGAGGTTTTCAAACTATGGGGTGCACCCCCCTAGAGGGGGTGCAGAGGAACATTTGGGGGGGGTGAGTGGCAATGTCGCAGGGCTCAGGGAGCCTCCACCCCCTGACTCACCCCAGTTGGCCACCCAGCCTGTCTGATGGGGTGCGGGGTGCAGCCAAACCAAAAAGGTGCTCTTTTGAGTTAGTTTTTAGTTGTGCCCCCCCGCGCAACCCAGACAGACTGGGTAGCCCACTGAGGTGAGTCAGAGGGTGGAGGTGGCGCTCCCTCCCCAAGCCCCACTCTATGGGGCTGGCCCAAGCCGCCTGGCATCACTGGCCCAGGCCACCTGGCATCACCACTCAACCCTCCCAAATGCTATTCCGTGCCTCCTCAAAGAGTGCACCCCACAGTTTGAAACCCTCTGTGAGGTGACACATGGGATGGTCATGTCCCCCCCCAGAACCTTTCAGTCGTGCTCCCCCCATCAACAGTTACACGTCCTCTCTGCTCCAACAACATCTGACCCTTCCAACCTGGTAACTTCTAGAGCCCTCCCCCTCAGTAACTCCCAATCCCCCTTCCTGTAACACCTGGCACCGAGCCCAGTCTTTGCAAGCTGTCTCAGGGTTTCTAAATACTGATAACTGCCCTTATATTAAATATACTGCAGTAATAACCCCAAACACAGCAGTCTCGCTATAGTAAAGTGCTGTATTTGGGGCCATCCCTGCAGCATGCGACAGTATTGTTTTATAAGGGAGGTATCGCAAGGCCCTTCTCTGACTTACCCTCTGCCAGGAAGCTGAAAGTTAGAAGCCCACATAGCTTTGTTTCCATTGTGTCAGGGAAGGCTTGTTTTTGCAGGTGCCTGTTCCAATGACATATGCAGTTTCCAGTTCTTGTCAGTAACAGAACTTCTAGTTAACTAGTACCGCAATCCTGCCCTATCTCATGGGGCATGTGGGTGGTGTTAGCAGGACATAGGGAAGAGATTCACTAAGTATGCCTCTACCCCAGGGGTAGGTGCTCATTTGCTTGTTCAATGCCATGTACAGCTGCATTCTTGTTAACCGGAGAAAGCTAAAATTAATCAGTTTTTACCCAGACTATTTCACGTCATGTGACTATTTCCTGCCACGAGTTCCCACCAAAAATCAAAAAGAGTGCCAACGGAGTGATAAAGAAGGGGACAAAGATGGAGGCCAAACAACAACTTAAGCAAAACAAAATGAGGAAACCTCTTTGGTGACTAGATGATTTTTAACTATCATGTTGCCACATTTCTTATTAGTAAGCTTACATGGGTGGCATAACCTTGGTTCCTACTGATGGTAGCCAATTTCTTTCTCACCCAACAAATTGTAGCTATAATAGCAACCACGCTGACGATTTGTACAACGAATATTACTGCAACTGGATGTATTAATATGCACCACACTTCCTTATAACGGGTAGGACTAAAGAATAAACTTTCCCACCAGTGTGCAAAAGATGGTTCATGCTGTACTCTCTTTAAGATCTTTTCTATTTTTTGCGAGGAGTGGTGAACAGTTAGCATCACTCTTTGCTCTGGTGTTCTAACTCCTTTAAGTGCTTCTTTAGGTCTGGGTGTCTCACCAATGGCTTTAACACAGATATAGTAACTCCTAAATTTACTGGCTCTACTTGTTGGTATAATACATAATGTGAATGAATATTCTTCATGGTTGCATTATGTAGTAAGAAGTCAATATCACATCCTTGTACAGTATATACAGAACATGAACATAAGTTGCTGTGGGGATTGTGATCTATTTTGTAAAAGGAATTTACAAAAAATTCAGTACACCATTTATGGATTCATAAACAATTAGCATTAATTAAAACAATTTTTGAGTAATTGTTATCATTGGCCTGTAGACAATAATGGCATTTACCTTGGCTGGAGTCTAAACAAACATAGGACCCTTCAATAACTCCGGATGTACAGGAGTAACCAATGCCTTTTTCCCATGCGCACGAATCTAAGTTGACACGGTTATATCCTTTGTCACCTTTATGAATCCATTTAGGGATGTTGATGGGGCTTATCATGGAACCATTGACATTGAGGCCCAAAGCAATTTGAGGGTATATCCATTCCTCACACGCATTTATAATGGTAAGTATATAGGTGTTAATTATTTGATCTACAGGATTCTGAGAAATTAACTACTTTCCAATATGCTTGGTGTGAGCTCTCAAAATTATTTGTGGCATTTTCCAAAAGTATCTTTTAATTCCATAGAAATAACATGACTAAAACCATCTCTAAGCATGTTACTGGCTATGTTTAACAGCAAAGTTTGTGCCTGAATACATGCAAGAGACCATGAAAGATTTGTCTGCAGAGTGTCTATGGCATCCATGATTTTAAGAAGGTCCTGCTCTTGCATGGTTTCCCAAATTGGTAGGATTCTAGCAATGTCCTACTCTGGAGTGCTCGTTTGATTTAACGAGGAGGTTAATGGATGACTTAAGGAGGTTATATCGTGTCCCATGGCATCAATTTTATTGGCCAAGATGTTTGCATCAATGGTGTATGTAACACCAATATCTGTACCTACTCCTCCTAATACAGTGGCCAATACATCCTTTTTAACTCTAGATGGCTCCTTGGGTAACACACTTTGAATCTAGGCGTTCCATCCTTTTATTAAGGGTTGAGTATAAAGTGCACATTTTCCTTCAATGTCAGTGAGAGTTACTTGCAAAGGCATGGCAATTCTTTTTAAAGAGTAGACAGGATTGATTGGGATCAATCTTTTACTATTCTCCTTCATTACCACCGGTCCTACGTTACTAACATATGGTCTTGGTACTACCGTTACTCGGACCTTTTCTTGGGCTCCATATACTCCATTTACTGGCCATACACTGCCATCATTTACATTCACCTCCACCTTAATAATGCTGTAGCAGCTGGTTACCAATGTTACATTTTTTTCTTGCTTACAGAAACTATTTGCGTTGACAAAGGAATTACAATGGGCTTTTGTACTGTTGTAACAACTCAGACTTGCATTATATGAGTTGGAAGGAGTATGCGTTCTTATGCTCAAGGTACTTTCATGGAATTGCTAATTCATGTTAACTTCTACTTGAACTGTTGACACCTTTACATGAGAGGGAATATTAGACTTTATACATGCACACTGTAATGAGCTTTTTATCCTTTGTACATTAGAATACTCTTCCAGAAGTTTGTCCTTAAATTCCCATTTGCAACTATGGTTGTACTTTTTTACAAAAGTAGACTGCTTTGACTTTGTATCCAAGGCTGTTAATTGGGAACTGTTAGTTTCCACCATTGCCATCATAGAACTGTTGCCTTTTTCCTCTTGCGAAAGGAGGAAACAATAAGGTGCCTTTTCATAAGCATAAACAATTATGGGAACCATGACTGCTAGATGTGGTGGGTCCAAACTCATACGAAATAGGAGAGGTTTCTATTACCACTGTGCTTTCCCTTTGTATAACAAAAAACAATACCCTTTTTCCTTAATTAATAACGTATTATGTACGTTTACAAGCAGGAGCAAACAAAGTATTAAATATATGGCACGATTGAGGTGTTGTGGTTCCTAGGAAGTAAACAAAAGAAAACATGTGGTTATGTTTTCATATAGTTACCTTAGGTCACAAACCTCTTCCATGTTTTCAGTTGGCTGGAGTGGAACTATATGAGGCTCCTTCGCTTTTTTGCCCTTAAGTTCCACCTGATAGACGGTTGGACTGGCTTTGTTAGTTATAGTAACAGGACCCGCACACTGGGGACTTAGTACATACCCTTTGTCAGAATAAAACCTATATGGGTATCTATCCCCTAGATTCCATTCTATTGGTTTAAGGGTGTCCCCTAGTCTTTTATCCATGAATCTGGCGTTGGACTTCAGTTGTACAGCCACTTGCTTCTGAATGTCACTAATATTGTTCAGTAACTTTTCCATAAACTGGTCCATGAGGACTCTCGGTTGGTAGCTATCTGGAGGGACCCCACCTAGCCACCACTGTTTGGGGATATGCATCATGAGATTCGTCAACACCTCGTGAGCTGTAAAACCATGAGTGGCTATGGTCGATCTTAATGCCATTAACACCAACGGTAATTTTTGGTCTCAATTCTTCCCTGAATTGGTTACAATTTTCCACAGAGCTGTTTTTATGGCATGGTTGGTTCTTCAACTAAACCAGAGCTCTAGGGATGACCCACAATGTGGAACTTTTGATGAATATTTAGGGCCTGGCAGAGAGGCGTCATGGTCTCGCCCACAAAATATGGACCTTGGTCTAAGACAATAGTTTCGGATAGGCCAAATCTTGTGAAGGTCTGCTCCAATAGGGTCTTTATGGTAGTCATCACAGTGTTATTGTGTGTGGGATATGCTTCGACCCATTTCGAAAATGAGTCCACCACGAGGCAGTCCTTATTTCCACACCTGGTGCGTGGGAGTGGCCCAATATAATATATTTGGAGCCTCAACCACGGTCCAGCTATTTTTTGGTGTAGCATTGGACCTTTATTAACTTTATGGTTGGAATTGTTGTCTGCACATGCCAAGCAGTTTTGAATATGATGTTCCACATCTTTTACTAATCCTGGCCACCAGCATACTGACAACAGCCTGCTGGCAGTTTTTTCAGAGCCGAAATGTCCTTGGCTATGTGAGACGCTAATCAACTCTTTTCTCAGACATGTATGCACCACTCAGACTGGTGTCCTTCTTTAAGGCCGTTATGAGCCCAACTTTGTTTCTGACTATGTTGTAGCCACGGTGCTCTTCTTTTTGTAACAAGTCTTGTAGGTCCTTGTCTTGCTTTTGCAGGGCCACAGTATCTAGCTGGCTTTTTATTTCTTTATCTCTGTGCTGGACTTTATATGCTTTCTGATCCGGTTTAGTCCACAGATATTCCATGCCCATCTGGGCTACTTGCTTAGCAAGCGCATCCACCTGATTATTCAATTTAGAAATTTCGGCCTGGTCTTTTCTATGGACCTTCACTTTGCACAGGTGGCTGTCACCTTTTTGAGTTTCCACAAGTTTCCATGTGTGCAACAGATATTTTGAATATGCCACAGGGTTTCCATTGGTTGAGGTCATGGCTCTCTGGAGCCAGATGGGCATCCATCTACTTAGGGCTTGGACCACCCAATCTGAACCGGAGCAGATGAAAAGTTTAACCTCAGGTTCAGCTGCATCCAATACTGCTAATAACACAACCACCTCGGCAGCTTGCGCTGAATAAGGCACTATGGTACCTTGCAGGATGCTCTGAGTGTTTATCTGCAAAGCTGCGTATCCGGCACACGGCTTGCCATCCTTATAGAAGCAGCTTCCGTCAACTCCCCAAATATCTAGTCCTTTTATCTTTGCTTCTTGATAAGTGGTACATAATTGGAAGGGCGACTTAACTTGCTTCAGGTCTTCCTTTGGCAGGGGGCACTCATGCTCCTCTCCTTGAGTCAACAGGGCATATGGAACAATAGATAACTGAGGTGCTTCGATGTTCTTGTTTAATAAGCTGAGGGTCCACCCTGCCAGTCTGGGGTTGGATACCCTCCCTTCATTTATGCGGCCTGACACGATATATTTTACTGGTGTGAGAGTCATCTTGAGAACAATGGGAGACATGCCTATCAGGTACCCCAATGAATCAAAGCCCAGGTCAGGGCTAAGATGTCCTTTACACAGGTGGAGTACTGTTTCTCAGTGTCACACAGCACCTTTGAACCATAGACAATGGGTTTAGGCCTGCATCCGGTGTCTTGGAGCAGAACAGCACCCAAGCCTCTTTAGGTGGTTGCCAATTGTAATAGAAATGGGGTGTCTGGCTTTGGGTAGGCAAGAGCTCAAGCTTCGGTGAGTGCTTGCTTCAGTTTGTCGAAAGGTTCCTTTTGCTCTTTGCCGCACATCCATTCTTGTCCCTTTTAAAAAAGCTGGTGTAAAGGATGTTCAATCTCTGCGTAGATTTCCACAAATTCTCTTGAAAAACAAGTAAGTCCCAGAAACAATCTAAGAGCAGAGATGTCTTGGGGTGCTGGGAGCTTACATATTAGCTCGACCTGCTGCATGTCAGGTCTTCTTCCATGTACTCCTAATTCAGTGCCTAGATACATGACTTTCTGTAATGCCATCTGTGCCTTTGTCTGACTTATAAAAATCCCATATCTTTTATTTTGCCAAAAATTATATCCAGCATTTTCAAGTTGTTTTCCTTGGATGTTGTGGCAATTAAGATGTCATCTACATAACTCACAACGTTATCTTTTTCACACACTGTCCCCCACATTTTTGTCACACATCTGTGACAAATTAAGGGCGCGTTATGGAAGCCTTGTGGCACTCTGCTGCTGGTGTGCTGCCGGTTGTTAAAGATAAACACAATTTTATGCCATGCTGATCTGTGGAGGGGAATAGAGAAAAACACGCTGGACAGGTTGAGAACAGAGAACCATTTTGCACCTGCGGCTATGGTGGCCGTGATCTTGTTAAATTTCGCCACCGCTGGTGCTAAGCAAGGGGTGACTTTGTTTAGCTTGCGGTAATCAACCGTTAGCCGTCACATCTTCAAGACCAGCCAGATGGGGGAATTGCATGTGCTCGAGGTCTTGACAAGCACTCCCTGGTTTACCAACACCTCAATGGTCTCTCTTAATCTCTCTTCTACAGTAGAAAAGTATCTATACTGATGTGGCTTAGGGTCTGGGCCATCAATTATTATCTCTATCAATTTTGCCACAGTGCAGCTTGTTGGTCGCGAATACACTGAGATGTTTCCTGGCAATCTCTTTTACTTCTGGGCTCCACTCTGGCATTATCAGCTTTTCAGATGCCTTTAAAGCTGTCACCCTGTGCGATGCTGGAATTGCTTGGGATCCTGTACCCTCTATATCTTGGACTAGTCTTCTATTTTGCAAATCCACGACAAGTTTCAATTGGGATAGGACATCAACTCCCAATATTCCATTTCCATCCAGTAGGCCAAACATTGCTTTTGTGGCAATCTTGTCAATAGCGCAAGTACTTGGTTCTGGAAATGGTACAAGGCTCTCTTTTCCATTGAGTCCCTCAAGAATATTAATTTATTTTATGGGCAATTGTTTTACCTTTGACTCGGCTTTAGAGCAAAATAATAGACACGATGGCACCCATATCAATTAGCATCTTCTGCTGAAATTGACCTAACTCTCTCCCCTCATTGTAGCTTTTACTGCTGGTCTTCCCCACTGTTTGCTGGATATTGGCGCCACTGCTGGGGAAGGAAGGGGAGCCTGGCCCTGTCACATTAAGTTAGGACCACTGTCTACTCGCTGCTCCATACGGGTGTTTGCTCTTACCTTGCCATCTTAATATTTAGCTAATCTTTTAAGAAGCTCCTTGGTCGGTAGGCCATCTATTTTGTCTTTTGGCTCGTACCTAAGCAATTGTCTCCAGAGCATGACTCTAAAAGACTTAGCCTCAGTTGCATCCTGATTATTTATTCCTCTTTCTGGCTTGCTGGAGTGAGAGCCATGTGTCCTTTCTGCTTTCTGCTGATTGTTGCTGCTGAACTTCTTTCCTTTTCTGTACTTTCTATTACCCTCTTTGACCGCAGCTATCCTTTTTTCTTTTGCCAGTGTGATGGAAAGGCTTAACGTTGGATCTCAAAAGCTTCCCACAGCTTGTCTTCTAGGTCTTTCAGCACAATGGTGTTAGGATCCACTGCTCCGATGATTACCTTTTAAGGTAAGCAGCAACCCTTGTAATAAAGTCTCTTTAAATTCAGGGGTATTACAGGATGTAGCCCCTGCAAGCCAGTATAAAAGTTTTTCCCTATTCAAATATTTTTCTGGATGCTTGCCCATCCTTTGTCTCTCTGAGTAGAAATTCCCAATAATATTACTGTGGGAATAATAAAATTTGTATACTCTTTCACATATCTTCATGACATTCTCTGTATTAGCCTTTTGGATGTCCCCGGGTAAGGCACTATATTCATCCCTGTTCATGCACTCCCTTAAGAGTGCAGCTGAACCGCCTTTGCTGATTCCAGGTAAAGTACTGACTTTGGAGAGCCAGTCAAGGGCAGTTTCATGATTTCATGGCCCCAGAGCCTTTCCTGGGGCTTTCGCCTGTTCTGGTGTATACCACTTAATTTCGTATCTAGTCTCTGCTGGACAAGACGATCCACAATTTACAACCGTGGTTGTGATCGGCGCCATAGGAAGTCCTCTCCTCTCCTTGATTTCTTCAGCTTCTGCTATTCTTAAGGAAGCTGAAGGCTGGCACCTTACTGCTTCTTCCTTTATGGACCCTTGATCACTTGCTCCTGCTTCTTCTGTATCTTCCGAGTCTGTCTCAGACTCCCACCCTCTCAGTGGGTCAAAACTCATTGCTGCTAGCATCCCTTGAGTTTGTTTTAGCTTCTCTTGCAGTCTATTAATCTTGCTATTATAGGTAGCGTGACTGGTTTGACTGCCTTGGCTGCTCTTTAACTCCTTCACCAGTTCTGGACGGCTGCTTGCAATTCTTCATTCTTCATTGCTAACACATAGTTCTCTCTTTCCTTTTGTTTAGGGGGGCACTTAGCTCTTGAAGTTGCAGCTCCAGTTTACTGATTTGAGTCACATAGATTAGATTCGGAGCTGTGAACCCATCCATTTTACTACCCAGCTTTTCCATTTCCAGATCTTTTCCTGCTAACAGATCTTTTAATAGGGCAGGAAATCTCCCATTCTCCCTACAGTGCTTGCTTAATTCGTTGCCTGCTATTGCTAAACCATAAATGAACACTCTCTTCCGCATCTTGCAGCTCAAGCTAGGCTTAGGTCCTACAAACTCTTCCCATTTTTTACATAGAGTGTCATACACATCTGCCCCGGTAAATAAACCTTTTGACCATGGGTTTTTAAATTTCCTGAAATGATTTACACAATATTCAAAAGAATTTTTATTTAACTTCGGTGTCCAACCAGCTGCTCTGTATGTTTTCTTACTAATTTTTGAACCAGTCTGACCTACCACAGCCTGCCCAAGTTCCTTAGTGGGAGACCCACTTGCTACTGACTGTCAGAGTGTCTGAATTGGTGTGTGCTCAGAGCTTCCCAGCTCTCATAGGACCTGCACAACCTCTTGGGCTGGTGTCTGTTTTCCTTCAGTCATCCACCAAGCTATCAGCGCCGGCGCCTACTTAATCACAACTCACCGGGTCATCCGGAATGAGCTTTCCAAAAGACACCGTCTTTTCCAATACCAAAAGGCCCACCGGGTCGTCGGGTCTAAGCCCGCAGGACTCACTGTCCTCCAACAATTCAAAACCCACCGGGTCATCCAGAATGGGCCGGCAGGTCTGAGCCAACTGCTCAAGCCTGCACAGGACTCACTGTCCTGTCTACCAGATCCTCCAGCTAAGCACTGTAGCACTATAGACTGAAGTCACGCTTCCTGACTATCAGAGTCAGAGCTTCCCTGGATTCTCACCAGTGCTACAGCTAGCAGCAACAAAGTCTCTTCAGTTTTGAGTTCCAAGAAACTACTGTCCCTGCGTCCAGTACTCCCACCCTCATGGCCAATGGGACGTAGTTAACAATACCGAGTAGATAATGCAAATAAAACAAAACATACTAATGTAGTAAGATGTACTAACGTAAGTAAGTAAGAAACCTTTATTGCAGGATTGGCTTTTATTACAGGATAGTTTATTACAGGATTGGCTACAGGCGTTGTCTCTGGTGTGAGATCTGAGATACAAATTGATCTGAGGTATATGACTGGCTCTTGGAGCTGGAAGTAACCTGAATATCTTGTGATCTTTGGTGTAGGTGACCATTTAACATTAAGTCCAGCTTGCCTGGGTGGCGAGATAGACTGGAGAGCCTAAGGGGACTGCCAGTGACTCCATGGTAAGACTGTTATAGTGATCCAGGAGTTCACATTTGTTACTGGGTTGGTAACATCTAATTATGGAACACACCACCAGTTTGTTTTTTCCCCACAGTCTGCCCTGAGGTAGGCACTCACAGTCATGAGCCACTCCAGACAGTGTGACAGGTTTGCCTAACTGTGCTACAATTACACCTCCAATTGCAGCATAGACATCCCCTAAGTGTCCCCCTGACAGCCAAGGGAGTGACTGTGAGATCTTCAGACTGGGACTTAGGTAGAGGATGAGAGAGACCAACAATACAACAAGAAAAAAGTGCTTCTGTCAGCTAGTCTGAAGTTTGACCCAGGTGATGGTTGTGCAGCTGGTATTTGCAGCCAGCACAAACACATGGCCTAAAACAGAGGTCCCCAAAGTGTCCGGTGCCCCCCGGGGGTGTGTGGAGGACCATCCATGGGGCACAGCAGGGCCTGACCAGCCTCCATCCAGCCCCTCCCCACCCCCAGCTCTGCTCCACTCCGGCCCCTTGCCACATCCCCAACTCCCTGCCCCGCATGCACCTGGCCACAGCTCTGTTCCTAGTTCAGGGCTGAGGCTGGGGGCAAGGCCAGGAGTGGACCCACACCTGCCCATGGGGCCAGCTGCAGCCCATAACCGCAGCATAATCCCAGACCCGCCCCCAGCCTTGGCCCCCGCCTTGGCCCCGTTACATTTGTCCACGTCCCCTTCCCTCCCCCTGAGCCGTGTCCCCATTCCTGGCCTCAGCTCAGGGGGGCCGGGGTGTTAGGATATAGATATTCAGGCCTGTCTGTAAAGGCCTGTACTCTAAGAATTTAGGTGTATTCTTATCACTTGGCTAGTTCTAGAAGTATAAAAGAGAGAATCAAAATCACTGTCTGCTGGTGTAAGGGCCTTCTCTTACTGTGACAGTCTGAGGCCCTGTGCTTAGGCTAAGGCCTTTGGCTAAGCAGCAGAGGCAGCCATAAGCTAGGAAGCGACAGGTCACATCCTCACATTCCAAACTAGTCACATTGAAAGAAGATGCTATTGGGCTGTTAGGAATACAATCCTGTCCTGATAATGCCTATCACCTCCAGAGAAAGGGAAGTGCCTAGAAAATGTAAAAAGGAAACAGCATCCTGTCTGGCAAGAACTCACTTATCAATACTGGGATGTGAAATCCTCACTTCTGTATTGTTTTGTCGTCATAGTTCCCACTTTGTTATTGTTTGTCTGTATAATCTCTGTCTGGTTCTGTGATTGTTCCTGTCTGCTGTATAATTAATTTTGCTGGGTGTAAACTAATTAAGGTGGTGGGATATAATTGGTTACATAATCATGTTACAATATGTTAGGATTGGTTAGTTAAATTTAAGGAAAATGATTGGTTAAGGTATAGCTAAGCAGAACTGAAGTTTTACTATATAATCTGTAGTCAATGAGGAAGTGAGTGGGCCTTGGTGGGAGGGGGTGTGTGTGTGTAAAGGGGGAAATGGGAACAGGGAATGAGGGTAAGGAAATTGGAACCATGTTTTGCTAAAGGGGGAAATGGGAACAGGGAATGGGAGTAAGGAAATTGGAATCCTGTTTGGCTAAAGGGGGAAATGGGAACAGGGACACAGGTATAAGGCTCTGTGGTGTCAGAGCTGGGAAGGAGGATACTAAGGAAGGAAACTGGAATCATGCTTGCTGGAAGTTCACCCCAATAAACATCGAATTGTTTGCACCTTTGGACTTCGGGTATTGTTGCTCTCTGTTCATGCGAGAAGAACCAGGGAAGTAAGTGGGTGAAGGAATAAGCCCCCTAACATCTTGGTGCCGTGACTCGGATGCATCGCATTGGATAGGTGAGTGGCAGCCTGTAAGTCCCCCTCCCCAACAGTCCGCGCAGCTGCTTGGAGGGGGTATCGCGAACTCTCGTGATGGTAGTTGCGGGTTCTGGCAAGCCAGGGTAAAGGATTTTTTGGATAAATGGATAAGGAAGAACCAGGACCCATACCAGGTGCAGGGGTCAACCTGGGATGAGATTAAAAAGGAAATGGAGGAAGTGTTAGGGGACCCAGAGGTATGGGGGGTGGCTGAGGAGCCCACCATCCTTGGTATATGGGTAGTGGAAGAAGGTCCCTGCCCATGGGGACTGAATGCCTTCCAGGGAAAGGAGGCACTTCAGTCTGCTTGTGAGAGGTTTGAAGTAAGGGCAGCATTATGGGAAGTTGCCAGTAATCTTTCAAGTTTGGTGCTGCTTCAGCAAGAGCTGCTGAAGGGTTGTAAATTAGTTAGGGGTAGTGAAAGATGATTTGGCACAAAAGGGTTTATAGTCAAAAGCAGAGTTAACAGACCACCTTTAGAGACTGGATCTGGGACTTGGTCCTGGGGGAGTGGAGAGGGAAAAAAAAAAAAAGAAGCTTCAAAGTGCAACCTACCTTTCCACATTCTTGTTTTTCTGAAGTTTTAATGGAGGGTACTTTGGATACTTATGTGAGATGTCAAGAAGGAAGTTTTTCTTTAATGATAAAACCCAGTTCTATAAATGTAACTGTATGTGCAACTCTGTGCAGTCACATTGGATGGAAGCTTGGTAATTAAATTTTCCAAGGGGGTCAGGTCGAGTGGCTACTACCACCACTATGCTTCTGTCCCCAGAAGCCTTTACAGCTGTTCTGAGGGAAAATGGGCCCTTTCCCCACAGAAATGGTCTGTAGGGGACTGCTGCAGGCAGCAGGCGGAGAGAGAATCTGATCAAAATTATTTGACTTTGGGGTAATGTAATCAAAATCACTAAAGGATGGAAGGGGTTTCTATTGGAACTTAACTTGGCTGCCCCTGGTTGTGTCTAGTTGTACAAGATGGAAGTGTAATCGAGGTACAGTTGTGTAAAAGAGTAATCACAGTGCAAGGGATGTTAGGCAAAAGAGAATTTTGTGTGTGTGCACAGGTAAAGGAAAAGGAAAAGGGGAGGAATGATGGGAGCACTGAGCCTTGAGGTGGCTCTGGGGGATCAGATTGTTGCTTTGGTGGGTGTGCATGAAAACTCTGGGCATGGGGGAGGCAGTTACACCTTGTGTAAAATTAATTTGGCTAATATGATGTTATGGAGGTTAAACTATATGGAAGGAATGTGCATATTCCCAGGATGTGTGCAGTGTATATTGGAGAAGGGGTAAAAGAAATGCAAATAAAACATGGTACTTAATTAAAATCCTATTAGGGCTCCAAAAGGGGCCACAATAGGTTGTGCTTTCTTTTTCAGATCTGTGTGTGTTTTGGAGCAGGAGATGAAAGTGGAAAGTAATCAGAACTCTGGTGGAAGTAAAATGCTTCCCTTTTAAGACAGTGTCTCAGCTGCTAACAGCTTTGGATCCAAAAGCAAGCTAGTAAGCCTCTGTGTGTAAATGCAAATTACCTAGCTGATGGGCACAAAGGAGCTGCAAATAATGAATACATCTGGTCAGCAAACAGGCTACTAGAAGACTCAGATTAAGGCCCTCCAGGAAAGGGAGGTGAAAAAAAAACAAGTCAAGCCTGAAAATAAGGGGGACAGGTTAACCTTAAGGGGTGTGTGTGTGTGTACAGTGCTAGAATCTGAAGCTGTGTCTCAGCTATTACCTGAGAATAAACTTAAAGCTTGGTACAGCAGAGAAACTATTGCAAACTTGGTCTGTTGTACAAGAGGGGAAACTGAGGTACACCACCTCATGAATTTCATAAATGACCAGTGAGTGAGGTAATTCACTAGCCTGACTATAGAACAAAATAAGGACAGCCTGGAGGTAATTCTTCTGTTTTTCCTGCAATTAGCAAGGAAATTTGTAAAAGAAAGTGGTATTATTATTAAGCAATAATCTGTCCCTACCAGGGGGGTGGAAATTGTTTCTTTTGTTTTTCAGACACTCTACAAGCAAGCTGGCGCCAGCGGAAGAATAACTCAGAATACCATGGATCTATGTTTTGTGTTTGTCTGTGGTGTTTGTCTTGTTGCTAGCATTGCTGTGTTTCAATGAACAGAAAATCTCATGACATGGGTGGGGGATGGCTTCAAAAGGCTGACCTTGGGGGGGAAGATGTGTATGGGAATGCAAAATGCTCACCTAGGAGGCAAGCATCTGTGTAATAGCTACCGTGGTACCTGGAAAAGCCCTATGGAACTAATGAGAAGGGGAGGAGCTCACTGGGAATCAATGGAGGGGTGTGTAAAATAGTGTAAATCAACAGAAGATGTTTGGATGTGCCCCTCTCCTGTGACTATAGAGGAGCCTATGCAAGGGGTGGACAATTGGGTGTACTGTGTATAAGGTATTTTGCTGGGAATGTACATATTACTGGGGGCACAATTACACCAGCCCATAACCAAACTACACCTATCTATATGCTGCTATCTGGACTTCGGTGCACAAATGGATCTGTGAATCTTATTGCTGTGAATAAGCCAGGGCATACTGCCTGATTCCATACCAAGTGGTCAAGCTGGTTTGGACAATATCCCATTTCTCTGTGAACATTCAATGGACTTATGATATGGACAAAAGCAAGCAAAACCTCCAGGGGCAGCTTGTTGCAACTGCCAGCAACTGGACACATAAGATCGTGACCCCGTCGAAGGAGGAGAGGCAGTGTTTTGGGGGTGTCTCAAATGTTGGACCATACTGCAGTGGTCAGGACTCAGTGTTCCTGTGGATTTTGTATTGTTAACTGTACTTGTGTTACGTTGCATAGGGAGATAACCTATAAGTAATGTAGTAAGCCCTCCAAACCCTGCAGTGTACTAGACAACCCGGACCCAACCTTCTCAGGCCCACTCTAATGGGAAGTCTGGAACACTAATTGGAATAGGTGTGGTATGCCCGTACGAGAGAAGGTGCAGGGCACTGTACTACACAAGGGGCAGTGGGACAGATGGAGCATCGACACCTTCCACCTTGATGCCTGGCCCCATCAGGAAATGTGTCGCCATATGTCCTATGCTTTTCCAGGGATACCTGGGCAGGAGGATCCCAAAAGAAAGAAAAAAAGGGGTGGAGTGTTAGGATATAGATATTCAGGCCTGTCTGTAAAGGCCTGTACTCTAAGAATTTAGGTGTATTCTTATCACTTGGCTAGTTCTAGAAGTATAAAAGAGAGAATCAAAATCACTGTCTGCTGGTGTAAGGGCCTTCTCTTACTGTGACAGTCTGAGGCCCTGTGCTTAGGCTAAGGCCTTTGGCTAAGCAGCAGAGGCAGCCATAAGCTAGGAAGCGACAGGTCACATCCTCACATTCCAAACTAGTCACCTTGAACGAAGGTGCTATTGGGCTGTTAGGAATACAATCCTGTCCTGATAATGCCTATCACCTCCAGAGAAAGGGAAGTGCCTAGAAAATGTAAAAAGGAAACAGCATCCTGTCTGGCAAGAACTCACTTATCAATACTGGGATGTGAAATCCTCACTTCTGTATTGTTTTGTCATTATAGTTCCCACTTTGTTATTGTTTGTCTGTATAATCTCTGTCTGGTTCTGTGATTGTTCCTGTCTGCTGTATAATTAATTTTGCTGGGTGTAAACTAATTAAGGTGGTGGGATATAATTGGTTACATAATCATGTTACAATATGTTAGAATTGGTTAGTTAAATTTCAGGAAAATGATTGGTTAAGGTATAGCTAAGCAGAACTGAAGTTTTACTATATAATCTGTAGTCAATGAGGAAGTGAGTGGGCCTTGGTGGGAGGGGGTGGGTGTGTGTAAAGGGGGAAAGGGAACAGGGAATGAGGGTAAGGAAATTGGATCCATGTTTTGCTAAAGGGGGAAATGGGAACAGGGAATGGGAGTAAGGAAATTGGAACCATGTTTTGCTAAAGGGGGAAATGGAAACAGGGAATGGGAGTAAGGAAACTGGAATCCTGTTTGGCTAAAGGGAGAAATGGGAACAGGGACACAGGTATAAGGCTCTGTGGTGTCAGAGCTGGGAAGGAGGATACTAAGGAAGGAAACTGGAATCATGCTTGCTGGAAGTTCACCCCAATAAACATCGAATTGTTTGCACCTTTGGACTTCGGGTATTGTTGCTCTCTGTTCATGCGAGAAGAACCAGGGAAGTAAGTGGGTGAAGGAATAAGCCCCCTAACATGGGGTGGCGTGGACAGGAGTAAGCAGGGTGTGCGACCCTCAAAAGTTTGGGGACCGCTGGCCTAAACTATGTAGGTGTTGCTTGGTTTAGGCCAGGACAGCATTTCTGCAGTGTTTGGTGTTTTTGTTTTGTTTTTTCCCCCTCTAGCCTGTCTGCTAGAGCTGCAGGAGCACCAAGTGGTTTCTCTAATGGATGGTATGTCCAGAAGATGAGATGCTCTGAGACCCAGCAGGGCCCTGTTGTGCAGAGGCCTGTATTCTAAGTTGTCCAAGGTAACATAAGTTTAGCTTGGCCTGTTATGTAAAATTGTTTATGAAAGTCAGCAAAAGTTGAAGGGAAATAGTTGGCCCAAACTGGATTGTTTAGGATAAAAGAGCTGTCCTAACAGGACTCCAAGGCTCCTGGTAAAGTCATAGGTAGGCATGACAATAAGCTGAAGGATTCTAATAATGGCAGGAAATATTTATAATTGTTTTGATTGGTAACGTTAATGGTGTGCAGTTGCCCTCCCTTCTTGAATGTTGTCTGTTTGGGGGGAGAAGGGGGACAGGTGAACTGGAAGGAATGAGCTTCACCATCATGTCTGCCAGCCACATTGTCACCTGGGACCCTGTTGGGTCTTTGTCTACTGTGACACTGTTGGGTCTTCCTCTCCCTGCTCTGGTCAGGCTCTGACCAGACTAGGCCAGAAAGCAGGAACCACATGACATCATCACCTCCACTGTTACCTGCACACTCTACGGCACCCACCTTTACCCTTCCGTGGGCTCACGGTGTAATCTTACATTCTGTAGGTTTGTGGGGTCTTTTACCAGTGAAAGAGCCTTACACAGTAATATCCTTAACCCCTATTTATTAACAATCACCAAAACAGAATGCAAACACTAAGCATACAACGCTCACCGCTCCCAATAAGGCAGACAAACTTTTCCCACTGGCCAGTCAGGATCCATGGAATCCAGCTTCTCATGATATAGTTGCAGGGTGCTAAGGTCTTGCAGTTCTGATCTTGGGCTGTGTCCTGGAGTTGGTTCCAAAGAACTTCCTTTGGGAGTCTAGTTTATATAGTGAAACTGGAGTCCTGCTTACCTGTACCTTAACCAATCATTTTACTAAAGTATTACAAAACAATTCTTCACCCAATCATACCCCATCACCTTAGCTGATTTACACCTTGCAAAATTAGTTATGTAACAAACAGAAACAATCAAAGAACCAGACAGAAACGACGTAGAGCATCTTCACTAAAGCGGCACAGTTGCATCAGTGCAGCTGCGCCAAAGCAGCATTTCAAGTGTAGACCTGCCCTCATACTTTACATTTGAAATGCTTTAATGGATTTTTCCTTCTTTTTGTGTGCCTTTAACAAAGATTTACAAAGATTTGTAATGGTGGCTGTTGCAAAGGGAATAAGCCAATAACAACTTGACACTAAACCCCACACCACACTTAACTGTTTAATGCTGTTAACAGGGAACAGGAGCTTTCTTAACATCTTATCCCTTGTTGGCCCCAGACACCCTCTTTTCAACACAGCAGCCCCCAAGACCAAATCCTGGGGGAGAATGAGGCACTGCACTCTACTCATGCTCCACAGGGCTCCTTGTGTCTTTCACAGCAGACTCCTTCCTAAATGCTCAAGAGGGTTTTGAAACACCTGTGTGTTTGCACAGTACTGCTAATTATGGGTGAACCTCACTAAGCCTGGAGTTCAGTTTCAGTTCAAATGTTCAAAGTTCAAATGTTTCTGTGAAGCTAGTCTAAAGCTTTTCAAAGGAGGTGTTTATGCTATCTACATAACACACCTCCTCTCAGCAGACCTCAGCTACTTTTTAAACCTACTCACTAGTCCCTGAAGACCCTGGAGGGTGATAGCTGGTTGCTGGGTCTTCTTTCTTTCTCACCCAACAAGACCTCCGAAGGCAGGTTAAATGTGGCAGCAGGAGAATAGTAAGACTTCCCCACATCCCTTCTTCTGGGACATGAATGTAGAGGTCAAGGTCCTTAGCTGAACATCAAAGAAACATGTGGCTCAGGTTCTGTTCTCAAGTTGGGACAAAATTGGGGGGAAATTCTGGTATTTGAGGCTTGCACTTTCCTAATCCCTGCAAGTTGTTCCTCAACCCTGGTTGAAATAATGGACTGAGAACCAGTTCCACTCTGCTCGTGTGTGTGACAGAAATGGAAAAGTTTCGATGAGCAAGAGGAGGAGGAGGGGACAAGAGGTGCCAGGGCTGTGCTGACACACCAAAAGGCTGCTGATTATAAGTAGAACTTCATCTCACTGGCCAGGAGCTTTCTTCACGCAGGGACAGTTTGGAGATACGATTTGGAAAATGGACTTTAGGGGGATTTTTCTAGCCAAGTGCCTGGTGGTTTTATTCTCCTGTGTAAAAGGTGAGTTTGCACCGGCTTTTTGCTCTTTCAGGCTGACTTTGCTTAAAATTGCACTTAAAGTATTTAACAATCTACCTCAGTTTTAACACCCATTCCTTGTACCCAGACAAGGGTGATGGATATGTTAACAGGGTGCTGAATTAGGCCCATCTATGCCACAATTAAATTGACTCAGGGATCCAGTTCCAATACGGCTATAATTTTCAGGGTGGATGGGACCTATAACTGCACTGTCCCAGGGTTTCACCCAGTTAGGAGAATTTGGGGTGGTCTTGTCCACACGGCACATTTTAAGCCTCTCCCCGACTCAGTTATAGTTGAGGAGCAAGTTATTACCAGTATGTTTTAGATTATTCCTTTGATAGTGCTTTTAATATAGAAATGTGTAAGCACAATTAAACGTGACTGATCCCATCTCTGCCACACATCTTCTGCTTAAAGCTAAATAGTGAAGCTTGGGGCAAGATGGACGATCTGATAAAAATGCTTGGATCTTACTTAAATATCATGGGCCACATTCTTCCCTGGTTTAACTCTACTAAAATCACAGATGAATTTGGCTCCTCGTCTCTACGAGAATTATCGCTATTGCCACAGCAAGTGCAGTGCAAATAAATCATTTAAAGTGTTACACAACCCTCTGAACTGTAGCTAGCTCGTATGAAGCTGGGAAGATCAGATATTTGGGGAACTGGCAATGGGACCTTTAGGGTAAAATCCTGGCCCCGATCCTTGGCCATTGACTTTAATAGAGCCAGGATTTCACCCTAAAACTCTCAGGGCTTGATCCTGAAAAGTTGTCAGCACTCTGTCCCCAGTCCAGGCAAAGCGCTTAAATACGTGCTTCACTTTAAGCATGCAATTAGCCCCACTGACTTCAAAAGAATTATTCACGTGTTTAGATTGAAGCATGTACTCAAATGCTTTGCTGTTGGGGGCAGAATGCTCAGCTCCTTGTAGGCACAAGCCCTCACTGTTAAGCACATGGCCTCACTTTTCCCATTGGTAAAATGGAGACAATGATATCTACCTTCCTTTGCAAAGTGCTGCAAGATCTCTTGGCTATTGTTATTTTATCTAGCTTTCAGCCCGGGGGATCCCATGACCAGAGCTTGCTATCATAATATTTATACTATTACTTTGTAAACGGTTTTAGCTTCAAATTAACAATCCTTTATCTGACACGTATTAATATAGGTAAGGGTCAGCATGGAGTTTTTCCTACTGCCCTCAGAGAAGCTGCTGCATTTTTTTCGTAACTCTATTCAAGAGAGACTTCACTGTGCATCATGTAGACCCATTGCTCTTTTCTAGTATCAAAGGGAAACAGAACTGTTGACAGTGCAAGAATTTTTTGCACAGGAATATTAACAGAATGTTTGTATTTATCACCCTATCATATGGTAGGGCGGGGTTGGTCTAGGTTGTAAATTACAGTAGGTACATACATATTGGTATTATTATAGTTATTAGCAATTATTTTTAAAAACGTTGATCTCAAAATGTAGTTGCCATTTTGGCTTATAGATTAGAACAAGTAGTAGTGGACTCTGTACACAAGCAGCCTTCATGAATGACAGGAATAAATCCAACAGTAGATCATTTATGATGGTGGTTTAATGTTTTCTAGGTACAAGGACTAGATAAATAAAGAATACATTCTTGCTATGGGCTTAAAACAGACTCTCGATTTCCTTGAATGACTCTATTTGTTCAAAACGTTTGGAACTTTACAAGTGAATACTTCTTTTCTCAGATAGGTACAGTACTATCAGTGCAGCTCCTTTTAGTTCACTGCACATGAATCATCCCATCCTCTTTGTGATGGCAACGGAGCAGTTTGTTGCTAGATTCTGATCGCTCTGGCCTTTGCAGAGTATTTCACTCGGCACTATCGACAAATAACGTTCCATTGTCTATACAGAGGACTTAGTGTTGTTTGTTTGGAGTGCTCAGACTTCTGTTCCAATGATTCGGGAGGCCAAGCAAACTTTTAAAGACCTAACAGGATTGTCTGTCAACTGGAATACTACTGAGCTTTCCTTCCTCAGGATTTTGATCAACTTTTCTGCCATCTACACCTGCAAAATATAAATGATAGAACATACAATACAAATAATAATGAGTAGTAATAACTCTAAATATCTTGGAGTAATTCTGAGGAGTAGCAAGTATTTGTATTACATTTTTTTTTCTTTGTCAAAAATTCTGCAGGTTTTACAAAGGGCTTTGGTGCTCCTGTTAACACTTATTGGGAGAACAAATATTATTAAAATAGTGACACTTCCAAGAGTGAGTGATTTCAGAATGTTCCATTAGAAATGCTGAATGCTTTTTAAGAAACTTGATAGCTCAATAATAGCTTCCCTTTGGGCTGGCGGATGCATTGCATGAAACTCTTCATCCTCTCACAGGCTCTAATGGGCCGTCCCTCTCAGATTTCTCGAATAATTATTTTGTTGCACAAGCATGATAGTCTAATTTTTTTTATTTGACTCCAACATTACTATTATGCAAAGCAGCAATTAGTTTTCCGTTTTCCTCGCTGTGATGTATTTTTATCATATCCTAGATCTAATGAAAACTTTATAATAAAGGATTATATATTATAATAAAAGATTTATAAACCTACTGGTAGTTTCTCTCTATGGGGAAAAGAACTCACACTGTGCAAAAATAATTCAGCGTAGCTCACCCTGCCCACCACTATAGCTTTATCCTGTAGATTAGAGGGGAATTAATTTAGCAAATGGAAGATTGAATAATCCCTGGTTATGAATGAAAGTTTTGCTGTTAATGAATTTTATTTTATTTGAAACTTACAAGCATGTATTTAACCTGTCTGATAGTTTCAATATTATTTATCAACTTGCTTCTGCAGTACGGACTAAGAATCTACACAAATGTTTGTGTGGCGTCAGCTTCTCATCTGAAGTCACCTTCAGGCAAAATCTGTGCTCTAAAAACCCAGTCGGCTATTACTGCACTATTCAGTATGCCGAGGCTGTGATTTTTAGATTTAGATTCAGTTTGAGATAAATGGGCATGAGTTCTTGTGACAGAACATACCATGGGAAGATGAATGCTTCTTTATACGTAACAATATGAATAAGGCTAAACAGCCTTTACCTTTCTTAGTAATACCAATATTTAGCCCTTATGTGACACCTCACATCTTCAAGTGCTGAACAACCACTTGCAGTAGCACCCTTGTGAACTGGGTGTTATCCGTTTTGCACAAAGGTGACCTGAAAAGAGGGAAAAACCTGCCTTTGGGTCCATGTTTATCAGGTGATCGTACCCATGAAATAGAGCTTTGGGAGGGAGGGAGTGTATCCTGTAGTCACAGCCGTGCGGGAGGCAGGACCTCTGGGTCTTACTCCCACCTCTGTCACTCACTGTGTGACCTCAGGCAAGTTGCTTAGGCCAAGATTTTGAACAGTGACTAAGGATTTTCAGCGTTCAACTTAAGACACATTAAAGGAGGCTGATTTTTCAGAAATCGCTGAGCAGCTGGTCTTTAATCTGTCCCAAGTTTAAATTGAGGCACTCAAAATCACTGGTCACTTGAAAATTTTGGCCACGGGTTTGAGTCGTCAGAAGTGTTTTTAGTAATTCTGGCTGCCTCAGTTGTGGGTGCCATCTTGAGGCGCATACAATACAGTCTGATTTGCAGAGGAAATGCATGCTCACAAGCCTTATTGACTTGGCGCGGCAAGTGCTCAGTGCCTTTGAAAACCAGGCCCAAGGGGTCTTAAAATGACCACCTCCAAAACCAAGGCACCCCTAAGGGCACTTCTGAAAATTTGGCCCTTAACTTCACTGTGTTCAGAATTAAAATGGGGTGTTGGGAGGCTTAACTAAATAATGTTTGGGAGCTGCTTTGAGGGCCTGAGATGAAAGCAGCTATATAAATGCCCACCCTTATCAATGAGGAGTGGTTTGGGAAATAAGGGAAAAGTGGGGCGTTTAACTTTGTGACCAAGTTATTTAATGCTGCAGTGTCTACTGTTAACTCTCATCCATAGACGCTTTGGACAGACACTAATTGGGCTGTATTGTTCTTCCCCTGTTTGAAGGTTCTGCAAACGAAGCGTACGGTGTTCTGGGTGGTTCTGTTTTCTTGAACGTTCCTGACTTCAAAGTGGAAAAGCAACATGAAATAACATGGCTCAAAAATGCATCAGTCCTCATGAAGATCAAAAATTCTACAGTGAAATATTACGGGAACAAGGAAAAGTATAAGATGTCCCTTAATGGAACCCTGCGAATAGACCACCTGGTGGAAGAGGACAGGGGAAGTTACACAGTGACAGTGTACAATGACAAGGGACAGCTGCAAGTGGAGAAGAACTTAAATCTGAGCTTTCAGGGTGAGTCACCTTCCACATCCTTCCCACCATAGCTGGATGAGTCCCAGTCTCTCCTTCTGCTGAATGGGTCTTCATCCTGTTTCCTTGTAGTCTCTAATTTTGCTGCGTGGGCTCCTTTTCACTGAAGGGCTAGCTCTTCTGCATCTATTCCCTTTCTCTGTTCCTGGGTGGGTTCCTCCTTTTCCTCTCTTGCCAGGTGAGTCTCCCTGTTCCCTTCTTTCCCTCTATTCAGTCCCTCTGCTGTCTGATTTCTTCTCTCTCACATCAGCCACGAACTCTGCCAGGCAAACAGACCTGCACCGGTATCTATGAACAACGGAAGAAGTTAGCTCAGATCACACTGAGCCTTTGTTTTGCTACTCAAAATATCCAGGAATCCAGGTGTTTATATATACATTTGGAGGGATGGAAGGCTGGGGTCTAACTTGGGGCGGGGGGAGGGAATGGTGGTAGGACCCTTCCAAGCTCCTCCCACAAATTAATAATCCACTTGAGACATCAAATTGAGATGCCACTCATGATGGATTGTGGAGATGTTTGAACTGTTTGCATGCTCTGCTGGGCTCGGCTCCCCTAATTGGGATTCAAATATACCCATGGACTCCGCTAGGCTCCTTAAGCTTGTGTTCTCCTCCATAAGACACACATTCTGGAGCCCAAAAAGACCGCTCAGGAGAGTGCTGGTACGCGTGCTGCTGCCCAGTTCAAGCCCTGATTTCACAACAGACAGTGAAACCTTTCTTAAGCAGCCATTCAAGGGACTGATACCTCTAGGTTGTTTGACCAGTGGGATGTGGAGCAGAACTGTGCTCTGTACATTTGGAAGACTTAGGCAGTCTCCTAAAACAGGAGGCTGCTGAAAAATGCCTGAGATCTTTCACAAATTTCTGTAACATGAAGATTTTCCTTCTACAGTACTTAGGCTCAAAAGCAAGGCGTGAGAACAATCAGCTTGCTTGCATGTTTACATCCTGCCTTAATGTTGAACTGCTGCATCGGAAGCCTGACCATTAGTAAACGATTCAGTAACTGGCCCCCTATTTATTTGTAATTAACTGGGTCTCCTGTTTACTATTCACCTGTTCCATCCCTTATAAGCAGGGTGGGTTTGAATTTTTTTGTATTTAGAAATTCTGACAACATTTTGAATTTAAAAAAAAAAGGGAAATGTTTGAATTTTTTTTCTTGTGTATTGACCAATTATTACAGCTGATTGGAATCTTCTGGATGTCAAGATTTTGATGACATTTAAAAAATTTTAAAGAAAAGAAGCGTGAGCAGAATTTAAAAAAATTACTATGACGTTCACTCCTGATTTTCTACTAACTTGACTTATAAGCTGAAGGGAAAAAATGCAGATACCTTTAATGTGTTAAAAGTTTTCCTTTATCTGATAATTGCTATTTAGATGGAGGTGACCCGTGACAACTCAGACGTCTTTGACATCATGAATGACAAACTCTCCTGCTAGACGTTCTTGTGTATGAATACGTGTTAGGATATTATAATTGCAAAAAGAGGCCATGATCCTGCAAGTACTTAAGCACATGCATCACTTTGCTCTTGGGAGTAGCCCCAAAGTGTTCTGTGGCTAAAGTCAAAAGCTAATTAAGGAAGTCTGGCACCCTCGGCCCTCCCACAAGCGTGGCCCCCTGTGGCCACTTTCCCGACTTGTGGCCTTGCCACACAGAGACAACTGGCTACGCAAGAGCCATCTGCTGGGCTGGTGGGGAGGTCCACCCTCTCAAATTGTGCGTGGACACCTGCTGCCACTGCCCTAGCAAAGCCCCGAAGGGGTGACCACTCTCAAATCAACACTTGCTGAGATATTATTACAGGCTGCCTGTTGACTCAGGGAGGCATCAGTATATCCGTTATACTTGGGTCAAGTTTTTCAAGGTTTACTGGTTAAGGCATTGGATTGGGGTAGAATTTCTAGCTCAGCCACTGGCTTCCTTTGTAACCTTGGTCAAGTGACTTAATCTACCCTGTGCCTCAGTTTCCCAACTGTGAAATGGGGATGTAGCTTTTAGGAGTGTTGGGAGGATAAAATCCATTAGCGATGTGAGGTGCAGTGATACGATGGCCATTAGAGTCAGATAGCTAGCATAATTATTTTTAAAAGTAAAAGCTTAGCTTCTGGCATCATCCTGTGAATCTAGGAATCAGGAGCCTAGGAATCTGTCCATAGTGTCTAGAATGTTTCAAGACTGGATGTCTTTCTGAAATATATGCTCATGCTCGCTCAAACAGAACTTATTGGCTTGATGCGGAAATTACTGGGTGAAATTCTATGGCCTGTGTTATACAGGTCAGATTAGATGATCACTATGGTCCCTTCTGGTCCTAAAATCTATGAATACTGTTTATCCAGCGCTGAGCAATTGCTTAAGTGTTAGCAAGACAAGGGCCATACACTGTATTCAATAGATGGATTACAGTGTTTGCTCAGTAGTTAGTGTTATAGTTGAAGTGCAGTACTCTGAAAAATGACTGACTGACTGTAAACTAGCATTGAGGGTTTCCAGGCTTTTTGCAATGACTGATTGCATTTGCTCAGTGGAAAAGTAAAAAGTGGCTTCTCCTCCATCCCCCACCCCTCTTGCAACTGATGTGCCTGCAACTTCAACCTGAACTCGGAGTCAGGGTGGGCTCTTTCTGGCTCGTGTACCATTGCCCGTACTAGAGATTCCGCAAGGGGAGCTCCAGAACCAATTCACTGTGCATAATAGGAAACAGAAACCAGCTTATTCATAGTTCCGGTGCCTCTGTAGTGCTAAGATGCTTTCTAGTCCAGTCTAGGTTCTTATACGGCGCTCATCACTGTCGTATCTGAACACGTTCCAGCAGTGCGTTAAGCAACGTGATGAAGACCTGGGCTATCCACTTATACCATCATAGCTATGGCAGAAAGGGATGTATTTTATTAATTTATTTTTTTACTGACCTAGCTTTTCCAGTCTTTCTGGTGCCCAATGCTGAATGCAAAGTTGCAGATGCAGTCATGCCGGAGCTGCATAGAAGGAGACTATTGTCTCTTTGCTCTATGATGTAAAGCCTTCATCTTTTTAATCTTCCCCCCCTTGCCCCATACCTCGTGTGCCAACTCCTCCCTGCATAGCATAGCTTCTCTCCCATATTAACTGCAATGTGTGTTTGCTTATATTGGACTGATGGCCTCCTGTATGGAAGAGAGGAAGTACTGTGGTCTCCCTATGTGCCAACCAGCCACCTTGGTGTCTGAGAGCCTGTATAGCATCTGAGGTATTTGTGGGTGGAGATAGAGCAGCAGTTGATGGTTTGCTCTCCTTGGCTCTTCCCCCTGCTCTGAGCTCAGTTTTCCGTACACAGATCTAGGTGGGAGGTGTTACATCTTTGAGCAAGGTACTATAGCTACAGCTCTGGGTCCTCTCCCTGGTTGCTAATGAGCAGCCACCTCAGCTAATGCCAACTCTGGGCACTAGCTGGGGTGGCTGGAAACAGAGAGGGGGGTGGTCAGTGGAGCCTGCAAGTTGACTCCAGGCTCTGGATGGATGGAATAGAGTTCCAGTATCCATGGACCCCTGAGAGCAGAGTCGTTGGGAGAGTTTGCAGTCTCCCAAGTCTGCAGGATCCCCTAACTCCTCCTACCAGATGGGATGATGAAGCAAAAATTTTGCAGGGGGAAACTGGTAGTTGGCTCCTCCCTTCGGCCATGCCTGAGGGGGTTTTCCATGAACTAGAGCAGTGATATTCAGACCTCAGTGGTTCAGGAGCCAAATTAGTCATCAACATTACCCAAAAGAGCCACAGTAGTGTAAATTTATTGTTTCATTTACTGTAGTACTATTCATATTCAAACAGTATGATGGGAAATATTGAGAGTGTGTGTGTGTGTGTATATATATATATATATATATATATATATATATAATATAGTATGTTTTATTCTCACAGCAAATACGGTAGTGCAAGTTGATAACTTAACTGGTTAATAACACAGTAAAAGCATCTTGATTGGTTAATAGTTAAACCACACAGTGTTTTAATATCACGCGCCGCAAAGAGCCGCAGGAGACACATTAAAGAGCCAGCTGTGGCTCCTGAGCCTCAGTCTAATGCGGCTCTGTCGATACTGGCACTTACGCTAAAACTTTTGTGGCTCAAGGGTGTGAAATCCCTCCCCCCTCCCCCCCATGAATGGCAAACGTTTTAACAACAAAAAGCCCTGGTGTGGACAGTGCTGCATCAGCTGGAGCTGCTCGGAAGCTACCACCTCTCATTGGGAGTGGTTTTATTTTGTCGCCAGGAGAACTCTCTCCTGGCCATAAAGAGCGGCTACACAACGCACCTTACAACAGCGTGACTGCAGCGGCAGCCCTTGTAAGGTGTGCAGTGTAAACATAGTCTGAGCTAGAGTGATCTGGCCCATTGTGTTTCCAAACTGAATAGGGCAAATGGACTGGGATTCTCTCTCTGTAAATAAACAATAAAATGTTATCTCAAGAAGAAACACTCTATAGATCTAAAAGGAGGGAACAGAGAGGAAAGTGACAATGAGTCATAAAGGTGTTAAACTTTTTTTATAAAAAAACAAGTATGCAGGCCAGTGTTGTGCTGGCCTTTTCTTTGTTGTTGCCACATCATATCCCCCCTCGGGTCTAATTTGCTGTTCGCTCTCCCCTTTATTTTTTCAGGCATTGCTACTTTCCCACTTTCTCTCTCACTGAATATCTGTGTTTCAGATTAATTTGCCCTGCATCCTTTCACAAAATCATTTTTGTTATGTTCTGCTCATGCCTCTAAAATCCCTCCAGTTCCTTTGTATCATTCTGTGGATCTTGCCTGTTCTAATAATGAACTTTTTAAAATTAGAAATCTTCACAGTCTGATTGCCTCTTCTATTCTCTTTCAGAAAATGTCTCTAAACCAGAAATCAAATGGATATGTTCAGAAAATTCCATGAAGGTGACATGTGAGGTGAATCAGAGAAACGAAGCTCTTTTTCATTTGTTTCGAAATAACAAAACACTGAATTTAAAACCGCACATAGATGCAAATGGCATATGGAAGATTGAATACAACTCCAAAAGCAGTACTGCAAAGTTCCAATGTGAAGTAAAAAATCACGTTAGCAAGAAAACGGCTGATCAGGAAATCAAATGTTCAGGTACAAAGTCTATATTGCAAACAGGTCTCCTAATCACAGCCCACAAACAGTTACAAAGGTACAGCTGTCTCCAGGGTGCTGATTCTAAAACCAGGGTCAGCCCAATAAAATAACCGAGGGAATTGACATGCAGTAGGTGTTATGCAGTGCTACACAGCAGGAAGCAAAAAACAAAACCCTTTCTCCCCCCCTCCCAGCTGTTGTTCTTTATTATTTCTACAGCACCAACAGTATCCATTGCACTGCCCAGATCATTACAACGTCAGGGGTCATTTTAGTTGGGTAGAAGAAAATTACCTGAGTTGAAAATGGGTCAGGACATCCGTTAACACCCTACATTTCCCAAGAATGGGCCTGAGTCTCCTCTCTCTTAATCCATATTTCCACTGTACACCTATGTGGCTTCCTTGACGTCAATGGGATTGCTCTTGATTTACACCAGTGGAAGGCTATGCCTACACTACAGTGCTACAGTGGCATAGCTGTAGCGCTGTGGCTGTGCCTCTGTAGGGCAATGGTGTAGATGTTTCCTACAGCGACGGAAGAGTTTTTCCATCACTGTCGTTAATCCACCTCTCTGAGAGGCAGCAGTGAGGTTGACAAAAGAATTCTTCCGTCGACATAGACGCGTCTACACTGGGGCTTAGGTCGACTTCGCTACGGTGCTCAAGGCACAACATATTTCCTGACCCCGAGCAACATATTTAGGTCAATCTCGTTTTTTAAAAGTTAGGCTGCCCCAGCAACATCGCTCAGAGGATTTAACCCCCACTCTAGACAGTGCTAGGGTGACCGAAGAGTTCTTCCATCAACCTAGCTACCCATGCCAATGGAGAACTTTTCCTGTCAGCATCGGTAATGTCCATGCTGAAACGCTACTGCAGTGCTGCAGCTGTGCCGCTGTAGTGTTTCCGCTGTAGACGAGCCCCAAGTGACAGGAGAATTAGATGCAAGGAAGTCTTGATCTTCTCCACCCTTGTATCTACGAAGTCAGTGGTGCCACACTGGTGGCTGGATTCTTTTGATAGAAAAGCTGGATGTCCTGATGGTGCTATTTAACATGTGCATATAAAGCATGGGCTTCCTTTGCAGTGAGCTTTTGGGAAATTAGCCATGTTTTAGATGGCTTAAATGGGCAATCAAGTAGGTTAGGCCCCAGGTGTAGATTTTCCTAAAGGGAAAAGGGTTTACAAAACTTGCTCTTCATAGAAACATTTTCATGAAACTTTGTTATACCAATAAAATAAAAAGCAGCAAGATCTTATTAAAGAGGAAAAGGCAAAATACCACATTTATTGTGAATACAGAAAGAATCATAGTAAGCAGTTAGTTATAGCTATAACATTCCATTCAATCTCATATTTATTCACACACACACACACACACACACACACACACACACACACACACACACACACACACACACACACACACGTACGTTCTGCAAGGTTGTTATCATAGTTACCAGCCTTAGAGTTGCTCATGCCAAGCCACTGTCCAGGTGGCCTGGACATGAGGAGGGAGCAGGGCCTTGTCTGATGCTCCTGGAAGTTGGTTTGCAGAATCAGACCCCAAAGTTCTCACTTTCTAGAGTCCATTTTTATAGGAGTTTCTTCCTATGCCAGTCTATGGGAATTGCTTCATCATGCTGTTGCTGAATCAATCAGCAGATGGCACATTCCTGACAGCTCCGTGCTGTCAGATGTTATCTTGCTCTTTGGTTCTCCCATTCTTGAGGCTGTTGGGTGGATTCCAGTCTGCCCTCCGGGGGTCCTCTGGTTATTTCCACTTGATGCCTTCTTCAGCTGATGGACACTGGATTCTTAGGCTGGCACCTCCCTGATCATTCAGTTATTATCCACACCAAGCATCCATCCACATACATCCTCTATCTCTATTTTAATCACAATTGTTAATACAACAAAAGGGCGGGGAGTCTCTGGGTGCTGTTTCTGTTGTTACAGAGTATTGCTTTGAGTCTCTCTCTCTGTGAATTGCTTTGAGAACAGACTCTGTCTTAGAATGTACTAACACAATTAGCAGCTTGCAAGTTTCACACGTAGAGGGAGAGAAACAGTACCCAAAACCAAGAGACCTCTTAATTAGTAATACCCTGGAATTTAAACTATGGGGAATCAAACTCATTTGTGATTTTAATACAGAACTTCTTTAATATGATCCAACAACTTTAGGGGGAAAAAAAGTAACTGGAAATTTTGTTGGTTTGTTTGAACTGAGACAGTGCCTTGCAGTGCTGGGGAGGCCAAGCCCAGCCGCATTCGGCTAGTGTGCAGTCAGGGCACACACCCCTGAAGCTGACCAGTATTTTCTTTAATTGTCCAACTTGGGCAAAAGGCAAGAAGTCAACAAATGAAAAATTAATCGGATCTCCAAAACCCTTTCGCTTTTAATAATCTAAAGCGTCAATAGAAAAATTGTTAAAAACTCAATTTCATTACCTATATGTTATTTTTAGTCTTTTAAAAATAATATCTGAACAGCTTTGATGGCTTCCCACCTACGGTGAAGTCCTGTGGCCTGTGTTATTCAGGAAGTCAGATTAGATGATCACAATGGTCCCTTCTGGCTTTATAGTCTATGGATCTCCATTTATACAATTAACTCTCACATGTTCCCTTTGACCTGTTAATCTGGGCATCTGGCACCTTCAGACACCAAGCAGTTTAACAGTAACATCAGTAAAATTGACAATCAGGTGGTAGAAACCTACATCCTTTTTACAATGGGAACAGTGCTGCAGGCTTTACCTCTGTAGTTTTGCCAGAATCACAGCAACAGAACTGGGCATTTACAGCTAGTACAAAAAAATCACATATTCTAAATTAGAGATCCCAAAGGTTAAATCATCACTATTTAATATCTGTTGACCAGTGACTCTGCACTACATGCTGTATGGTATACGGTTGAAGATACGGAGTCAAATTCTCTACAGAATTAACTCCTTTGGCTTCAGCGAAGTTACCCAAGCAGAGAGTTTGGCCCATTGACTGTACCTCAGTGAGTTTATAATCTAGATCAGTGGTCCCCAGACTTCTCAGGGTCACGCCCCCCTTTACCCTGGACGCTGCAGTGAGAAGTGCCACTGAAAGCCTGCAAATAAATAAAACCAGTCAGCTTTCAAAGAGGGTGAGGAAAGGATCCTACAGTGTGGGGCTCACTGCAGTGAAAGGGTGATTGTCTGCCCCCTTCAGACCAGTGGCAGGGCCATGTTGGCCCACCCATTTAGCACCAGGCCCAGCCCGATCTGAGCATGAGAGGTGGCCCCTCTGCCAGCTCCTGGAGCGACGGAAGCGGTGAGAGGAGGCTGCTCCCAGGCACTTGTGGGAGAAAGGGCAGGAGGTGGCTTCTCCCCAGTCACAGTGGGCTCACTCTGGGATGGCCCTGGCGAACAGCGCTGGGAGGTTACTGAACCGGGGGGGAGTGTTGCTGTCAGCAGGAACCGGGGCAGGGGTACTGCCACAGCGGGTCCAGGCTCATCCACCTTCCTGGAGAGTGGGAGCTGAACGTTGGCGGGGAGACGTATGTGAGACATGGCACGGAACTGTGGTGTCGGTACAAGACTCATTACTCTGGCGCATGTTCTCTCAGCAGCAGCTGGGCGAGCTGCCTGAGGACAGCCAAGGCTACTTCTTCCACAACTGCAATGGTTTCCTCTCCTGCTACATCCTGGACTATATGCAGGACCTGCTGCTGCCCCAGCACTTTCCTGAGTGCAGCCACCTGCAGTGGGAGGCCAAGTACTTCCAGCTGCCCGAGATGGCACACCCTCTGGCACAGAGCCAGGGGCAATTGGCTGGAGATGTGCACTGCACTGACCAGCCCCTGCCCCTCCTCAGTGATCTGGAGGTGGAGCCACTCCTAGCTGTACCACCATCTCAGACAGCGTGATGGCAGCCTGAAACAGCCAGAGGAGTGTGAGTGCAGATATAAGACTCAAGAAGCAGTTCTCAAGGTAGCCAGGGATAACCCTGTTAAATTGACACGCAGGCATGGGGTGGGAGACCCAAAGATGGAGTCACCACAAGGCAGTGTAGAGTTGCTGTTTCTTACTGTCGCATTCATCTGTATATATTAAATACTTGGAGCTTACTGCATGAAATTCATTCTCCCATCACTCAGGGCCAGTCCGCACTGGGTGTAAATTGACATAATAATTAATGCCTAGCACTTTTATAGGGCTTTTCATCCATAGATCTCACAGCACTTTACAAAGGAGGTCAGTGTCGTTATGTAGTTTCATTGACTTCAGTGGAGCAATGTTGATTTACATCAGCTGAGGATCTGGCCCTCGGTGTTCTTCATTGTGACTTGGCTGCTGAACTCCATCTGTCAGATATCAGGGGCTGGGTATTTTGGGGTACTAAGTCTGTGTTATTTTTTTCCGTAGCATCAACAGCTAACAAAAGCATTTATCACACAGGTCTTGAAGAAATATGTAGCACAGGTATCATATCACAAGAAAGTCCAAAACCCACACCACCGGTTTCTTCCTATGCAGGTTAGAAACACAGGGGATGTGGGTGTGGGGAAGGATCAGCTGTCCTCAGTTCAGGTCTCAGTTAATCCTTCTTCCCAGCCATGGGAGGCAGTGTGGCCTAGTTGACAGTGCACTGGACTAGGACTCTGTAGACTTGTGATCTATTCCCAGCTCTGCCACTGGCCTGCTAGGGGGCCCTGGGAAAGTCACTTCCCCTCCCTGTGACTCAGTTTTCCCATCAGTAAAATGGGGATAATGATACTGAGATCTATGGATGAAAAGCAATGTATAAGAGT